>NC_092140.1:35182595-36493595 GCF_043159975.1 Macaca nemestrina
TCTTTCCTTCCTTCCTCTATTCCTTCCTTCCTTCCCTCCCTCCCTCCCTCCCTGTCTCTCTTACTTTCTTGCTTTCTCTTTCTTTCATGGTTTGGCTGTGTCCTCACCCAAATCTCATCTTGAATTCCTACGTGTTGTGGGTTGGACCCAGCAGGAAGTCATTAAGTCATGGGGGCAGGTCTTTCTCATGCTGTTCTCATTACAGTGAATAAGTCTCATGAGATCTGATGGCTTTATAAGGCACAGTTTCCCTACACAAGATCTATTTTTGCCTGCTGTCATTCATGTAAGACATGTCTTACTCCTCCTTGCCTTCCACCATGATTGTGAGGCCTCCCCAGCTACGTTGAACTGTAAGTCCCTTAAACTCTGTTTCCTGTATAAATTACCCAGTCTCAGGTATGTCTTTAACAGCAGCATGAAAACAAACTAATACTCTTTTTCTCTCTCTTTTCTTCCTCTTTCTTTCCTTCCTTCCTTCCTTCCTTCCTTCCTTCCTTCCTTCCTTCCTTCCTTCCTTCCTTCCTTCCTTCCTTCCTTCTTTCTTTCTTTCTTTCTTTCTTTCTTTCTTTCTTTCTTTCTTTCTTTCTTTCTTTCTTTCTTTCTTTCTTTCTCTTTCTTTCTTTCTTTCTTTCTTTCTTTCTTTCTTTCTTTCTTTCTTTCTTTCTTTCTTTCTTTCTTTCTTTCTTTCTTTCTTTCTTCTCTCTCTCTCTCCCTCCCTCCTCTTCCCTCCCCCTTCCCTCCCCTCTCCTCCCCCCTCCTCTCCCCTCCCCTCCCTTCCCCTTCCCCTTCTTTCTTCCTTCCTTCCTTCCTTCCTTCCTCTTTCCTTTTTCCTCTTTCATTCTTTCTTTCTCTTTCTTCCTCCCTCTCCTTCATCCGTGTCTCCCTCTCTCACTTCTCTCTCTCTCTTCCTTCCTGTTAACTTCTTTGCTGAATTAACTTAATTTACAGGGATAGGAAGGAGTTACAGAGGAAGTAACCGTAGCTGGGCAGGTTAGAATACAGATATTTTCTATAAATACACAAAACACAAAAGGGGACCACAATTTCCCAGCTGTTGTCAGGGCCCAGATAAGAGAAAGAATAGCCAGGCTGGCCATATGTGTAGCATGAGCTAGGACCCAGGCATCAGGTTATCTGTGTCAGCAGCTGTCCTTATTCTCTGTCCACTTTTTATTTTTGAAATTCAACTGCTGGTGTTGCTCTGGAGGTCAGAGGTATTTGATGCACCAGGGAGCCTGGACTGTGCCCTGCCTATCACAGAAATAAAAGGTTGTTTTGTTTGTTTGTTTTTCTGAGATGGAGTTTTGCTGTCGTCGCCCAGACTGGAGTGCAGTGGTGCGATCCCAGCTCACTGCAACCTCTGCCTCCCTGGTTCAAGCAATTCTCCTGTCTCAACCTCCTGAGTAGCTGGGATCATAGGCATATGCCACCACGGCTGGCTAATTTTTGTATTTTTGGTAGAGATGGGGTTTCACCACGTTAGCCAGGCTGATCTCAAACTCCTGACATCAGGTGATCCACCCACTTCGGCCTCCCAAAGTGCAGGGATTATAGGCATGAGCCACTGTGTCTGGCCCTGGCTGTTCTAGATTTTTATATGCCTTCACCATGCCCAAGCCCACTGGCCATGTTGGGTTTTTGGTACCAACAACTGTTTATTGCTTAGCTCCTACATGCTAGGTGGTCAATGTTAAATGGATGTTCCCTTAACTGATTTTTTTTTCTTTTTTCTTTTTTTTTTTTTCCGTTGTATAACTTTAATAATCAACAGTTTTCATTCACACTGATTGCCTATGGATTTTAAGTGGTGACAAGCACATTAGTAACCAATATTTACTTATATTTAGTGAATCTTCATCTTCTAATGTTTTCTGGACAACTTCACGTGGATATGGTATGGGACATCTCTTATTTCTTTGGCTCAGAAATATTTGTTGACTTTATCAATGCATGCATCTGGAGTCCCCATCTCTTTCATGGAAAATTTCCAGATTTCTTTGAGTGCCTGAAAGACATGCTTCTTAAAGCCCACTCTAGAGATGCGCTTGTGAATGTTGATAGTATATTCCCAGGTCACCATCTCACCGAGAGCAAAACGACCCTTCTTTTCATCACCTTTCTTTGTGGGAGTCATTCTGCCAGGCCAAAGTGGGAAAGAAAGATTGTGAGGGATGGTGGGAGGAGGCTCCTTTAACTATTTTGTGACCAGTTGGCATCACCTACACTTCTCACTGTTAGTGACAGAAGCTGGAAGGACTATTGATTATTCCTTTGACTTCATTCATCAAAGGACTTTGGCTTGAATTTTCCCCTAGGAAGTGCTGGAGGGAAGGCTTAGTCAACTCAGCGTCCTTGGAGTCTTAAAGTGGATATAGCACTTAGAAGAAGAAATCATGCTAATCATCAAGCTGTATTTCCATAGAAATATGCATTCACTTCTGTCACTGCCCTTCTGGTATAGCAGGACAAATGTGAGCCTGGAGCTAGACAGACTGGAGGGTAAACCTAGGTGCTGCTACTTTCTAGCTGAGTGACCTTGGACAAGAGTCACATAAACTTTCTGAGCCTCAGTTTTCTTATCCCTGCATGAGACTAGGACTATCTGTTTTGCAGGTGTTTGTGAGAATTAAATTCGATAATCTATGTTAGGTTCAATATCTGTTATGCTGTAAGAGCTAAAAAAAAATAGGAGCTATTATTTTTTTCATGCCAATATCCTTCTTTGACCTTGGTCCCTAAATGCAGGAAACACTTATGTGCCTTCCTTTTTTCCCTTCACTATGAGTCTAGTAAGTCAGAAGCAGAAAGGGTACCTAATAAATATTCATCCAATGAATGGGGTTAATCATCCTGAAGAGTGGTAGTCAAACCAACCTTGACTTAAGAGCACACCAGATGCCACAGTTTTGAGGCTTATTCTATGGTGGCTTTTTGTTTTGCTTGTTTGGGGTTTTTTTACAGAATGAGCAATTGATGCTTATGCTTTTTTGGATTATTTTTTGCTCTCTATTGGGTCACAGAATGAGCAAAAGGCATATTAGTTTTCACAGATACTATAGTTCTTAAAATGATGATACATTTTATGTCACAGAATGGGGCTTTAAGGTTAGTCTTGTTTTGTTTCAAAATATAATACTTATTTTTAAAAATGGGCTGCTGGGGACTTCATCTTCTAGGTTTTGGAAGTAGATATAATGGGAGGCAATTCCACCTTTTTGTATCATCTTCTGGAAATCTCAGATGGGTAAGACTGGGCAGGAGAATGCAGGAGTTTGTTCTAGTACCTCACTGGACACTGAGGCTGGATATATGTGGTTACATAGGAAAAGTGATACGCACGTGCCATCTGTGTACACTAACAACATCAGTTCTTTCTCACTTTCTTGAATAAGGAATCTATTTCCTTACAGTGGACAAATGGCCTCAGGGGTAGTCAACATATTATTATTGTATTCAAAGTAAAGTCAAGCATAATTAGTTCTATTTTGTGGAATGGGAGCATTGGCTGTGTGAAAGCAAGAAGAGTCATGTACTTTTATAATCAGGTCCTTAGAACTGCTTAAGTCTGGGAAGCTAGTCAACAAGACAATGGAGAATTTAGGAATCACAGCAGGCAGCTTTCTCTGGGAAGGTAAAGTCACTGAACATGGGAATTTTTCTGGAGTTCAGCTTTCATATGTCATGTGGCCAATAGGCATATTCCTATTTCATGGATGGATGGGTAAAACCAAGCCACACTTTACTAGCGTAGATGCCTCTCTTGATGGAAGTAGGTCAGGATGCAGTGCTGGACTCCAACTGTAATTACAGAGCCCTGGGGAGACATGCTTGTGGTGCTTGACTGTAAGATTCAGCTCTGGGAAAGCCCCGGGTCTTGGTCATGGCCAGAGTGTGAATCCAGCCAAAAACCTGACTATGCAGCTCCACTTCCTGGTGAAAAACCAGTAGAAGACTGCAACACCATTGTACAGGCATTGCTGAGAACCCACAAGCTGTATGGAGGATGGGCTGAACAACCCTGGCTTGGGGCCCCTAGTGAATGGGGTTTGGAGGGATAACAGCATAATCAGACAAACATGGAAGCTGCTTCCTTCATCAGCAGCACAGAACTCAACATATTTCCCCAAAAGGGTGCTTAGTTGTACTCAGAGTAGAAGCTCTCGTTTGAAGACAATGAAAGACACAAAGGTTTTTCATGGCTTTTAAGTGCCATGAACAGCACTTAAGGTATACATGTACCAAGTACAGTGCCTGGCTAGGTACTTGTATATCTTAAGGCAGAGGGATCTTGATGGGCAAGGTTGGGAGGGAGAGCATATCCATCTCCATGGTTTCAGTTGCCTCCACAGCTGCAGCTATGCACAATTTTCATATAAAGCATGAAATAGTGGCTTGATGTGAGCAATGTTGTGACCTACACAGATTTATATCATAAAATGCACCCATGTGTTGATTGTGAAAGATGATCTGCAGCTTAGATTTCACCATCAATTTTGATTGAGAGATTTGTCTCATGCTTAAGATTATTTAAATATAGATCGTCAGTGTCCCTCATAGAAAGTAAAGTGACTTGGAGGACAGAAATTTATAGATTGAATTCTAACTGTGCTCTGTAATGTGCCCTCTGCTTTTGTCTCCAGCTCTGATGAAGCAGGTATATACAAATTCTGTGAGAGAGGCAGAGTCTGTAGGGTTTAAGAGCCCTCCATGGGTCACTTTTGTCATTTGTAAAAGGAGAACAGTGAAAATCTCAACCTCGTAGTGTGATTAGTATCATTGAGGTAGTACATGCAAGTGTTTAGCACAATGCTTGGGACATCTCAAGTGTTCAATAAATAGTAACCATTTACATTTTTTAAAGGCAGAAATAAGTTTTGGAGACACAAAAACCTTGTCTACAATCCTTGTTTTGCTGTTCACTGCCTGTGTGTAAGTTACTTCTGTAAGCATTGGTTTTTAAATTTATAATATGGGAGTAATGTGAGTACATATCTCATAGAGGTATGACAAGGATTAAATGGAGATAAAAATCATCAATAAATGGGAATAACACTAACACATATTGCATAATGGGACTGTAAGGATTAAATAGGTATATAATGTGAGAGGGGCTGGCGTATGGTACTCAATTAAGGGTAATGAGTATTAACTATCATCGAACATTAGCTCCAGGAGCCACCTGCTTAACCCATGAGCTTTTTATAGCGATTTGCATTTATCCATATGAACAGAAGTAACAGGGACTAGGTAGTTTGAAACGTTTCATTGATAGTTTGATCACAGCGATACACCTTCTGTGTGACCATAAGGGCATTGGTTGACCTCCCTGTGCCTTAAGGCATGTAGACATATGCCTTCCACCTAGCTTTAAAAGCTCATTGCTTACATGGTCCTTTTGAAGTTGGGCGTATGTTCCACAGAGTGCATAGTGTGGCCAGAGGCAAATCTGGCTCTTTGTTTAAAAAGAGAAAAAAGGCCGAGCTAAGCATATTGGCTGCTGATCACATGAACTCAACAAAGCACTCACATGAGTCTGTGTTTATCAGTAAATAATGTGTGTATGCAGGTGTATATGTATGCATATAAATTACATACATATGTATATATAGGTATATATATACATATGAACACATGCATAAATATATGCATGCAAGCATACGTCCATGGCATATGTACATTAGATGCAATTAAAAAAGACTTTCTAACCCTTCAATTGTCAAGAATAATATGTATAGCATTTAAAAATGCAAAATATGATAAAACATGTAAAATAATTTCCAATAATATTTCTTTAAATAAACTTAAAGTTGTATATATGAAATAAAGATTATTCAAAAATATTTTAAGTCTTTGGAGCCAATACCTCATGACCTTGTATAGCACTAAGGCTTTACTTTATGCACATCTACGCAACTAAAATGCAGAATTGAGTTATCATCTGTATTATAGGGGCCCAAACCCATTTCAGCTACCTGCCTTCACACAATGTAAAGTATGATTGCAAAAATGAATTTTATGGCAATGTGGCCTAGATGATTGTACTTTCTTTAGTTACAGCTACATAGTAAAATACACAATTGAAAAGAGAAAATGACACTTGTATATTTTGCTTTATGAATGCCAAATATTCACATCATTTTGCAGATCAAATAAAGATTGTCTAGTTGGATGCATGTGTTTTCCCATTTGGATATTTGGTGATTAACAGTTGTCCACATGTATAGAGATACATAGCCTAGGCAGTATGACAAGAAATAGGTTTATTTTCTTTATTTTTTTTCCAAGCGATGACTATTTTGTACTATTAGAAAATGTTCTGAAATTTTCCTTTGTTTTCATACCTTTTAAAATAGATAAAAGAAAGAATGAGAAAAAAATTCTTTGTTCATGCAGAAACACACTAAGATTCTTTTTTTTTTTTTCCAGAACAGCACAGAGAAGCTTTCTTTGTCATTCTAGTTTCAGCTTGATTTCCACCTTAAATTTAGAAAATGTGTATACACTGCAAGCAGCTAGGTACACTCACATGGAAGAGAATCTATGGCTAAAATACACCTTTTGGACTTACTGTTTCTAATTATTCATGTACAAGCCACTTTCATTAACTATTTTAATTTCCAGTTTTGATTACTGAAAGCAACACAAGGACTTCAGCCTGTGCATGATATTTATCTAAACCCTTACAGGAGAACCCACTGGCCGGGAGCACTGCTTGCAGACATTGCTACCCAAAGGTTTTAGCAGAGGAATGTTCTCTCATAATGGGGTTATGAAAGATACACCGCCTCTGTAATTTACTGGAGTTCAGCTTTAGAACAAGTTGTTTCTTTTATGTACAAAGCTCGCAATTCACAAGTCCCAGCTGAAATGTATTTTTTGTTGTTGTTGTTGGAAGGTTTCAAAGATATGGCTTTGGAAATTCCTTAATTAGATTTAAGATTTTAGTTTTACAGTGGGTTCTCTTTGTAACCAGAATGCATTTATTTGGCAGTTGCTTTATTTAGTGATGCTCATTTCACACTGTGAATAACCAACAAAAACTGTAATATGCTAGCACTTCAATAGCTTTTTTTTTTTTCCTTTTGAAAACAGAAAGCAAAGAAATCAGAGGAGATTTATGGAGAATGGCCCAAATTGAAACCTATTTGGAAGCACCTTTCCTGTTTGCACAGCTAAACATCTTTGTGTTTTATTTTAAATGAAGGAGTACATAGACAGATAGCTCCAAGTTTGAAACACACATTAGGATGTGTTTCTATAAAAACACATTACACTATCAGCATTCATAGAGGGCTGCCAGCTCTGGAAGACTTGCATGCCCATGGGTCATCCCTGGGGGACAGGCTGTATATAAATACCAACTGCCAGTTCACAGTTTGTGCAAATATAAAGTCTGTTAGGCCAAGATAACACGTATGTAGTGTGACATGGCTGTACCTAACTATGTACGTGTGAACCGCAGTATATTTAGTCCTTGGAATTATTTCACCTCTGAGTAAAACAACATGCTGTTTTCAGACAGATTGGTAAAAGGAAAATAATTGTAATATACATGGATTAAAAAGATTTGAAGGGCAACAGTAATGAATCTTCAAAAGGCTATGCAGGGAAAAAAGTACTGCATGAAATCTGTATTGGACATCCTTTTGTTTCCTGAAGCATTAATGAGAGAAAGAAGAGAGCTTAGGCCCCAGCATCTAGCAGTATCTGATTCATATTAGGTGCTAAATTAATATTTATTGAAAAAGTGACAAGTCCTATTTTTTCTGATTCCTCTGAGTCAAATCTGTCCCCCTCCATTCCTTCATGGCCAATGCCAATAACCAACTTATACATCACCTCTTTTGTGGGTGATTAAAATAGCCTTCAGGTTGGTTTTCTTTAGCTAGTCTCTTTACTCCAATTCTACCCTCTATTATCTGTTCCCAAATTATCTTTCCAATTGGCTGCCTTCCTCTTCCACACTCCATAGGTTTGAGTGGACTTATTCCCTAAGCATTTTCCACCTGTCCCACCTCCCACAGCTGTACTCAGCCTTAACCCTTTCTGTCCTTGGAAGATCAGCCTCACCACCCTTCCAACTCGTGGTCGCCCTTGGAGGCACAGTGTAAAGACCAAAGCTCTTTATTTAGACATATTTCTTCTCCATTCCAGATACTCAAAAAGCACTTTATGTGTATGTTTCTTAGAGGCACTTTTAGCATTTTATTTTCTGATAGAATTGTTTGCATGAGGGTCTTATACTTTCCCCTTATCAGTTGTTTCTGTAAGGGAAAGGGTTCATAACGTAATCATTTTTTGGCTCTCATGAAACACTTTCATAAACTTCCTTTGTCTATGAAGACCAGCTGTTCATCTATACTTTCATCTCACCCTATAATTCTGATTTGTTCCTTTTGTTACAATTAAAATTATATAAAAGATTGAGTAATTTGTTTTTTATGTTGTCTCCCCTGCAAGAATGTGAGTTTCACAAAGGCTTATGTTAGCCAGATACCAACTCACCAGTAGAGCATCATGCCCTTACCAGGCATTCAATATGTAAGTGTAGAGATAGATTTGTTGAATGATTAATTGATCAATCTACTGATAGGTGTATCAGGGACACAAACACTCATTTATGTCCTCATCTGGTCACACTTCTCTGGTCTCCAAAAGACCAGAGAAGAGGATGAATAATTGAATAAGGATGAATAATTGCTCTATCATAAACTTAGGTAATTTTCCCAGTTCCTGTGAAATGGACACCTTTGTAGTAGTGCCTTATTTTCATATGGTACAAACTGTCCCCTGACTATGCTATCTATTCCATCTGCAGTTATGATTTCTGAATCTTTATCTCCCATCAGGACTTCTCTTGAATTCCAGAGGTTCACTTGCTTTCTGGATATCTTCCCTTAAATGTTCTGTGTCAGAAACTGAAGTTTTTTTTTTTTAACCAAATTATTATTATTTTCTTTCCTCTCAGCCTTCCTTGAAATTAGGTGTAGCCAGGTGATGGTTTGGGTAATAAAGTGTTGATAAAAGTTATGTACATCATTTCTATGCCTGGCCCACAAAACTTACATTTACCTTCCACTCTCTACTTCCATATTGCCTGCTGGATGTTAAGAATCCAGCAGAAGTGTGTGGCTCTAAGACATGGCTGGACTGTAGGTGGAAGACGCCTGGGTCTCTCGGTGACTATATGGAGCCGAAACATCCCGTCCTTACTAATGGGGTTTAAACAAGCAAGACATAATCCTACTTTGTTAAGCCATTGAACTTTTCCTATTGTATGTTACAGCAGTTGGCCACACATGTACATATTTTCTCTTAAATCATATTCTCTTCTAGCATCTCTTATCTATGTTAGCACCATTTCACTATTGCTCGATTAGAATGCTGTGAGTTCCCCTAAAGTATTTTCCCTTGTCTCTTATTCCTCACCAGTCAACATCCATTGCTCTTTGTTACTACTCTTACTGCTCTAGTTTAGGTTATGATCCTTTCCTGATTGATTTATTAAAACAACACCCAGAATGGTCTTTCTGCTTTCTATCTTGCATACCTCCAACCTATCCTCTATACTGCCCACCATGTTTCTTTTGAAAACACAGATCTGATTTAATAACTCTTTCATTTTAAAAACTTATTTTTTTCTTTCACTTCAAGATGAACAAAAATTTCTAGAATTACAAGATCCCACTCTTGATATATATTTGAAAGAATAGAAAACAGGATTTTAAACAGATGTCTGCACCCACTTATTCACTGAAGTGTTACTCATAATAGCCAAGATATGAAAACAGCCTAAATGTCCATTGATAGATGAATGGATTAAAAAAACATAGTGTGTGTGTATATATATAATATACACATATACATATATATATACACACACACACATATTCACACACACAACGGAATATTATTTAGCCTCAAAAGAAGGAAATTCTGCCATATGTGACAACATGAATAAACCTGGAGGACATTACACTAAGTGAAATTAGCCAGTCACAGAAGGACGAATAAGTACTGCATGGTTCCACCTATATGAGGTAACTAAAATAGTCAAACTCATAGAAATAGTGAGTAGAATGGTGGTATCAGAGGCTGGGGAAAGGGGAAAATGGGGATTTGACATTCAACAGGTGTAAATTTTGGGTTATATAGGATGAATAAGTTCTAGGTATCTGCTGGACAACATTGTGCCTGTAGTTAACAACAGCACATTGTACACATAAAAATGTGTTAACAGAGTAGATCTCATGTTAAGTGTTCTTACCACAGTTTCAAAAACACCAATTTTTTAAACGTATCATTCGTTTGAACTGCCTCATAATCCATGCATTCCCTAATCATCTGTCACGTGTATTTCCAATGATACAACTCAGGCTCTCAAAACCAAAATGACAAAAACAAAAATCAGAGGTATACTTTTCCCCTAATAGAACACATTTTTTACACTTTAACTTCTCTGCATATGATATTTACCCAGCCTAAAATGCCGTTTCATTTCTGACACAACTTTTACACAATTCTCACATATTTACCCAGCCTGAAAATGCTTCTCCATTTTCTGACACAATTCATTCTTGTAATAAGGCTCAATTAAATAATCAACCTTTTCTCTTTCTTCTAATCTCCCAAACTGATTTAATTGCTGTCTCCTCTGCATTCTCCTACAATGTTTATTCTTTTGGATTTCAATTATATCTCTGTATGTGTCTCCCAATTGACTGTGAGATTCTGGAGGGCAAGAAACAGGTCTTATTTATTCTTGGATATTCTGTGCCTACTTTGGCAACAAAGAAGTCACTCGAAAAAGGTTTGTTGGATAAATTTTTAACTATCATGTAATTCACTATCAAAGTAAAATGTGACCTTATTTTCCATTATGGGACTATCTTAGCAGGAATGTATAAATCCCACCTTGCAATAGCTATGATAATAAAGACTAACCTATTTTGATAATAATAAAGATTACTACCATTTAATGAACGTTATGTGCTTGACATTCTGCTAAATTCTTTATGTGCTTCATTTTGTTTGATCCATACAATGACTCTATGAAGTCAATATCATTATTATTAAATATTTCAAATTTAAAGTAATGTATTAAGTTTGTATGCAGTTATAAACAAATATAGCTAAGTGAAAGGCATCCCCTCCTACAGGAGCTACTGAGTAAGGTACAGTTGATTTTGCTCCCAACGTGACAAACCATTTGAAGATATTCTAAGGTCTTTCTTGACTACTGAAGCTTTTAAAATTTTATTTTATTTTATTTCATTTTAAGTTCTGGGATACATGTGCAAGACATGCAGGTTTGTGACACAGGTAAATGTGTGCCATGGTGGATTGTGCACCTATCAACTCATCATCTAGATATTAAGCCCCACAGACTACTAAAACTTTACTTCTTATAAATACACATAGGATAATGGGGAACTTGGAAATTTCTATTCAAAATTATTTTGAGATAATTTTTCTTTCCCTAGGCGTTTGTGAAGTTCTTCTGACATCTTTGGAAACAGTTAGGTAGGAAGTAAATCTTTGAGTAAATCATTATGCATTTTAAGAGTAATCAGAAAAGTAGTGTATTGCTGTGGCTGTTAGGGAAACCAACCATGTGATCAGAGGGTTGAAACTTTCAGTCTCACCCTTCAACCTCCAGGGAGGCTAGAGTGGCTGAAGGTTGAGCTGATCACCAATGGCCAATGATATAATCAATCGTGCTCATCTAATGAAGCCTCCATAAAAGCTAAAAAGGGCAAGGTTTGGAGAGCTTCCAGATAGCTGAACTCGTGAAGGTCCCTAGAGGGTAGCAACACCTGAGAGGGCACGGATGTTCTACAACACTTCCCCCTACCTCATACTGTGGATCTCTTCCATCTGGCTGTTCATCTGTATGTTTTGTAATATGCTTTACAATAAATTGTTAAACTTAAGTGTTTCCCTGAGTTCTGTGAACTGCTCTAGCAAATTAATTGAAGACAACAAGGAGGTTGTGGGAGCCCTGATTTATATATCAAGTCAAGCACAGGTCACTTGCTACCTGTGCTTGCCACTGGCATCTGATGTCGGGGGATAGTCTTCTGGGACTGGATCTTCAACCTGTGGGCTCAACTATCTAGCCAGGTAGATACTGTCAGAATTGAATTGATTAGAGTATCCCCAGCTGGTTCACCAGAGACTGTGTTGCTGGAGAATTGTTGGGTATTGGGGGGACAACCTCCACACATCTGGTGTCAGAAGTATGGTGAGTATAACCATATGAGAGAGGGAAAATACTATTTACCTATGTGTATATACCACCCAAATTCCAACACATCCTGGAAAATCCCTCCTCATCATATCTGTTTAAAATCCTCTCTCCTTCTTAGCCCTCTAGAACCTATTGCATGCTTCGTTGCCACTTTTCACTATTGCCTCATGCATTTTTCATCTTTTTAAATTTTATTTTTCTATTGATACATAATAGATGTACATATTTTGGAATACATCTGATAATTCAATACACCATATGTATTTTTCATATAGTCATATGTATTTTTCATCTCTAGAGGCATTGTCTCATCTTTCTAATTAGATTGTAAGTTTGTGGACTTCAGGGCCGTCATCTTTGATATCCCAAAATCTCCCATAGTAAAGGGAAAGGAAACTAATATTTACTGAATTATGGCTCTGTGCCAGGCACTATGCCATATTCTTTCTTTCTTTTCTTTTCTTTTTTTTTTTTTTCGGAGACAGAGTCTCACTCTGTCACCCAGGCTGGAGTGCAGTGGTGCTACCTCAGTTCACTGAAAGCTCTGCCTCCCAGGTTCTCACCATTCTCCTGCCTCAGCCTCCCAAGTAGCTGGGACTACAGGTGCCCACCACCACGCCCAGCTAATTTTTTGTATTTTTAGTAGAGACGGGGTTTCACCTTGTTAGCCAGGAAGGTCTCGATCTCCTGACCTTGTAGTTCACCCACCTCGGCCTCCCAAAGTGCTGGGATTACAGGTGTGAGCCATCGTGCTTGGCCCTAAGCACAATTTTTGTAGTATTTCACATTGGTATTGTTTCTTAACTGTGTAAAGTGCATGCTATTATTTATTCAAGTAGGCTGCCACCTTTGTGGACGGTACCATGTCCCATGCTTTGTGTCTTCATGTGTATGCATTTCTAGGCAAGTAGAGAGCCTTTGATATATATTTGCAGAATGCTTGACCAATGAAAGTCTTTTTAAAAACATCAATTGTAAGTTAAAAAAATTAAAACAAATTTTAAAATATTTACACATGAGCAAAAAGAATAAAACTGAATTTAACAAAGGTTCTCTTTGGCCATCAAAACTCCTTATAGTCTCAATTATGTTCACCCAGGTGACTTAATTTCACTATTCTCTATTATTTAAAAATATATATAGAAAGTCATGTTACTTGACAATTGAAATAGCTCTAAATCTCCTGGTAAACTGAGATCCCAAGAAAATCTAGCACTTACAAAATAAAACTATAGTGAAGGGGAAAATGTATTACATTGTTATTGTGTAGTCTTTTTAAAGTATTTTATGATGCTTATATATTGGTCAATGATAACCTTCTGGCGTTCATGTTAATGTATCCCAAATGTACTCATGAAATTAGCTCAACTTTTATTGTCTTCCCTCTCATTTAGCCCTGTATGCAAATTTATGTACCACCTCAATTCCACTTGTTATTTTTGGCTCTGCTGGATTGACGTTGGGTATGGATGTTCGGAGACTAACAGTATTGAGGGCTGACTTTTGGGGTTTCTGAGTAGCTGGGGTGCCTGAGAATGGTGAGTGTGGCAAAGTGGAAGGCAGCAGTGAGGGAGCTCACTGTAGCAGGTCAGCAGCTTTTCTATATTAGTTACCGTGATGTTTTCCCACCACTGGAGTAGCTAAGGGAGGCTTGGTTTGAGCTGCTGCTATACTCACGGCCAGAAGTTCAGGATTTGCAATTCTACAGTAATTGCAACTTTTTCTAGGACCTCAAAGACTGCACACATGCAGAGGGATTTATTGTTTTATATCAACCAAATCTTAAGAACGCCAATAAATTTTTAAGAACTTGCCTACTTCCAAGGCATGTAGAAAGAATGATTCTATATTTATCTCAATATATAATTAACCATAATTTATAAGTAATGAGTTTCATGTTCTGAAGACAAATGACTGGCCTTTCTTTCTTCTTCTTTTTTTCTATAAATACTGGCTGGGAGTTGGGGTTCTGCACAGTGATTTTCGTGACACCCAATTTGGCATCTTAGACTGTCACAATGAGCTCATGATTTCAGGTGAGGAATAAGCAAGAGCACATGAACCCTCAAGCAAAAGAGATGAAATTTTCATCCAAATGTCCCAAAGAATAAAAATGATGGAGATAAAAACAGAAAATATATGACATGGACAAAGTTGTTTCTAACTAGAACATTTTTCAAAGTTTTCTAGGGGTATCAATTGCTCTCTGAGCAAATCGTTTAGTACAGAGCTCTAGTGAGAGCATTAGCAAACGATCCTCCTCTGCCTGCAATTAGATTAGTCATGCACTTGTAGGCCGGGATTTATGGTAATTTGTATTCCAGAAGAATCCTTGTGCTTTGCATTTCGGAAAAAAATTAAGAAAATGACTAAAGCATGCACCAAAGATTGCAGATTTCTTTTTCTTAATTGCTCTAATTTCTCCTTCAGTTTAAAGGGGCTTATTTTGTAAAAAAACAAAGGAAGACATAAACACTGTATATAAATATTGTCAACCCCTGAACTGATTGTTTATTATTGTCATCATAAATGTCATAACCATTAATCCCTCCCATCTATGTGTATCTATGTATTAACTTTCTTGGTCATCTATTTTATAACATCTAGAGGCAAAAACATACATTTTATACCTTTCTATCTTTCAGGTACAGAGCATATCATTATTGCTATTATCATCAACATGAACATCATCATCATTTTTCTCATTTAGTAAGTTTTCTCTAAGTAATTATCAGAATTAAAAAATAATAATTTAGGACCTTCAGCAGGAAAGGTGCTGTGTGTGTTCGGAAAATGAAACTTGAGAAGGGTAACTAGTTGTTCTAGTGAATTGTGTGTGATCTTTGCTTGTGTCTGCACAGGAAGGATCAGGATGGCTCTGAGATCTTTTTCAGTTGTCACGTTGGACTAAACTGATAAGCAAAGTCTGTGTGCAGACACTATGATGGCCATGCTGTTATTTCTGGACTGTGCTGGATGATGCTGCGACATATGTACAATCATCACGCTGACTGACTGATCTGCCTAAACACTATTGTATCCAGGATTCCTGAAGTCATTCTGCTTCACAAGCCATGGACATAGAATTTAATCCTTTACACATCTCATATTTTTCTAGATTGCATCCTTTTTTAAAAACATAAATCTAAGTGAGTGCCTTAGTACTTTTAAGCAAGTGATTGAACTCAGCTTGAGGTATGCAAATAAGGCCAGTCAAATTGCTCAGGTCTATGTGGGATGCCACCTAGCTAGGGAAGTAAAAATCTCTTATCTGTTAGGTGGCTTTTTCTACGTGCCAGCTACCTAAGGTGCTGAGAGTATAGTGGGAAAGTACATCAATGTAATATCACATAACAACTGTAACAATAGGCATGTGTACCAAGTTCAGAAATAGCACAGAGAAAAGACAGGTAGTCTTAATGTTTGAAGTACATTTAAGTGTTGCATGATAATTGTTATAATGAGAAATGTTACATGAGACACTTTTGTTCTTAAATTGTTTAAAAACTTTGATGATGAACCAGAGTTTCAAATTATTATTATGGCTATAAAGAGCCAACCATTTGTTTAAATACAGATCATGTTAATTGTTATATGAAAAATAGCTACATCCTCTATTAAAGACTGGCTTTCCTTTATCTTTATTAGTTATTAAGAATTACGATTTGTTTATATTTAGGAAATATATTCAGGCACAATAAATCTGTAGGAATTCAAGGCAAAATCTGGTGAACAGTTCCTATACTTTTACATTTTTGGATTTTGCCTTATATCATTCAATGATTTGGAAATAATTGTACAAATAGGAACATATATTGAGCATGTTCTAGGTACCATACAAAGAATTGTTCGCATTCAGTAAGTTTTCTCTAAGTAATTATCAGAATAAAATAATAATGTAGGACCTTCAGCAGGAAAGGTGTTGTGTATGTTTGGAAAGTGAAACTTGAGAATCACTTCTTTTTTTTTTTTTTTTTTGAGACGGAGTCTCACGCTGTTGCCCAGGCTGGAGTGCAGTGGCGCGATCTCGGCTCACTGCAAGCTCCGCCTCCTGGGTTCACGCCATTCTCCTGCCTCAGCCTCCTGAGTAGCTAGGACTACAGGCGCCCGCCACCGCGCCCGGCTAATTTTTTGTATTTTTTTTTTTTTTTTTAGTAGAGACGGGGTTT
Organism: Macaca nemestrina; assembly: GCF_043159975.1. Taxonomy (NCBI): domain Eukaryota; kingdom Metazoa; phylum Chordata; class Mammalia; order Primates; family Cercopithecidae; genus Macaca; species Macaca nemestrina. Next base: position 35,199,018 of record NC_092140.1, read on the forward strand.
CACTGTGGTCTCGATCTCCTGACCTTGTGATCCGCCCGCCTCGGCCTCCCAAAGTGCTGGGATTACAGGCTTGAGCCACCGCGCCCGGCCGAGAATCACTTCTTAAATGTGATCCACAGATCAACTACATCATCATCACCTGGAAGCATGTTAGAGAGGTAGGATCTCTGTCCCCATCCCAGACCTGCAGCATCAGAATCTGCATTGTGACAAGCTCTCTAAGTTGCCTTGCACATTACAGATCTGTATTGCACATTAGAGATCTGCTTTCACACTTTCTTTCTAATTCCACACCACAGCCCTACAAGTTCAGAGAGGTTCAGTCACTGCATAGGGTAACAAAGCCATTAAGGGATGGAGCAGTTCTCTGTGTTCAGATGGTGGTCATGTTTCTACCATATAATTATACCCTTTCACTTGTTGAAACTTTACCCTTTCTTAATTGTCCAGCTCAAATTCCACCACCTCAATTAAGTCTTTGTGTCTCCTGTTGCAAGTAATCTTTTTTCCTATTTAAATATATGACAGCATTTTGATTCTTTCTGGCTTTGCGATAAAACACTATTTTGTCTTAGATTATTATTGTTATGTCCGTGAGAATAGAAACCATCTTTTTTGGCTTGTACAATCTATTGTACCCCAGCATAGTAACCACCATATAATTTGTGCTTAATAGGTACTTGAGTAAATTAATGATTGCCTTTGCCCTTTAAGTAAAACCATTCTATAGTTCATTAGGACAAGTAAATTCAGTTTAGTATATTAACAGCTGCTAATTGCTTCAAGGTTATTACTGCCTAGCTCACATTAATATTAATAATGATAATTCCTACCATGTGTACAAGATTTTATAACTTATGAGGAACTTCAACACCTATGACAACAGTTAATCCTCATTACAATCCAGTGGGATAAGAATTCTATTATCCCCATTTTACAGATATAGAAATTTATACTTACAGAAATTAAGTGAACTGCAAAATATGGAACAGAAACCTAGGGTTTCTGACTACAGATTTGTGCCCCTTCTGGTTTCTTTCTGAAGCAAAACGTGTCTTGTATGAAATCGAGAGCTGTTTTCTCAAGTGACATTTGTGGTAGAAACCCTCATATACAATATTCATTGACCTTAAGGCATTTTTCCTCAAATGAGAAAGCCAGAGATATGGGAAAGAAAAAGTCTACAGGATTTGGTAACTGGCTAGTAAGGTGTTGGAGAGGATGAGGGAGAGAGAATTAAAATGGAGCCAGAGATTGGGCGCTTTGGTGCCTGGAGGTGTGTTGGGGCAATTGATAGGGTAGATGAAAACTTGGACATGCAGCAAGGCCGTGGCTCACAGGCCCTCTTTTTCCTGCTTCTGTGGTTGTGGATACCTGTGTTGAGATGGAACTGAACCCTGAATGATTCCATTGCTCATAGGTCCTGTCACATGAGTGAGAATTAAATGCAGTTGTTTTAAGCCACTGCGACTTTGGGGCTCTTAGTTTCTACAGTATAATCTCAATTCTAGGCCACCCTGACTCATAGACACCTGAGGAGAACTCAGCTGGTTGAGCTAGAAAGCAATTCAGGTTCTTGATTTTACCCTTTGATTAATTTTGTTCTCTCTCCTCCCCATTGTTGTGGGTGAGGGCCCTGTTTGGTTTATAAAAACAGTAACCCGAAATCTTGCTGACTTCTTTCTCATCCAAGCTTAGGAGTTGAAAAGACTTATTATCTAATTGTTAATGGCACAGAGTAGAAAGATCTGGGATCTGAAGTCAGAAATCCTAAGTACATGCTTGGATCTGCTTTTCCAAAGCTGTGTCCTAGGCAAGTCTCAACTTATTACTACTCTATCAACTGGGTGAGTAATACTGGGTAACTTATGCGGTTGCAAAGAGCCAATAAGCTACTATGAGTGAAAGTAGTTTGTAAATTTTAGGATGCTTTATAGATGTGATTATTAGTATAAGACCAGCGCAAAGGACAAAAGTAAGAGTAGCTGCATGTAAATATCTACTTAAAAGAAGTTATATATTTAAAAAATTAAGACGTGTTTTTAAAAAAATATTAAAATCAGAAAAACACATTACTGAGCACACATCAGCTATTGATAATCACTTTTGAAAATAACAGCTTTCGTTTGTTGAGCATCTGCTATGAGCCAGGCCTGTGATACCTGCCTTGCATCCTTCAATTTCAGTATAATAATGATTGCTATTGACTCTCTGTCACTTACTTTTATATAAAAACAAAACACATCTTTAATTTGGGAATGTAAAGAGGAGCTGATTGTGGCTGTGCATGTTTTGTGTTGTTTACTTTTCCCATAAATCTATGTACCTGTGGTTACTAAATCTTTAAAATGATACCAAAAAGGAACGTGCCGGGACTCACTCCTGCTATACCCAATCCATCATATCTTAAGAGTAGCTCCAAGAAATAACTTATGGAAGAGAAAGAGTGTTAATGAGGGTCAGGACTAAGGTAAAGCAATATTGACACCCTGGGGCGCAACGTTTTAGGGAGCACTCACTCTCAGTTGCATAGTCTGAGTGTGAGTGTCTTCTTAATATTGTGCACTAGGCTCCATCCAACCTTGCCACATCTTATTCCTGGCTATGTTCCCCCTATTGTAACCATGCCAGAAATTTAGCAGCAAAAGCAAATTCCCTAAAACATCCCATTATATATGTAACAATTTCTTTCTTGAAAACTGATTAAAGCTTCTATATAATTTACACAATATTTAAGACAATTGTAAGAGGATTTGGAATTTAAGGAAAGTAAGAGTAGAACAAATTTTATGATAGACCACTAAGGCAGAACCCACTTAAAAAATGCTGCTGATGATAGACATTAGTGCAAAGCACACATCCACAGTAACTTGGACCAAAGACCCAACACAAAGGAACTTTCTCTGAATGCATCCTAGATATAGGTCTCTACTGGACAGAGACTTCTTTTCATTCTCATTCTGGGATTTCAACAGAGAAACAAACCCACTTGTCTTCCTCACTGTTAGACCACTCTATTATGTTGGAGGTTAAGGGCAATTGTTTTCTTACACTTTTCTGTATTTTCCTCTTCCTTTTTCTTTAATGAGTGTGTATTACCTCACAATAAACACATTTGTAATCAAACAATGAATGGAACCTAATCTATGATTGGTGGCTTTTGGCCTTCAGATGACTATTTCACACAGCTCCCTATTCCCCAGCCCCCTGCCTGAATCCCCACATTCAAATTCTCCTTCAGTTTTCAAGGGGCTTCAGCCTGGCTCCCACCAAAGGCCAAGTCTTCCCCGTGTGCTGTGGAGTCCATGTCCTTTTTACTTCTCTCCTGTGATTAACGTTTTTCTCTTTCCTGGATTGTTGCTATCAACATGCACACAGCTCTCTTCCATATTTAAAAATATCTTCTTGGATCTCATATTCCTAGTAATTGTCGGTAAACACTTTCTTCACTTGCTCATCTCCCATTCTCATCCCACCCAGGCTTTCTTCTGGCCCCACACATCATTGAAATGGCTCTTGTCAAGGTCACGACTGACCTCCATGATGCTAAATCCAATGGACGTTTGTCTCTTTTCATCTTATTCAACCTCTCATTAGCATTCAACGCAGCTGGCTGCTCCCTTTTTTCTCAAAACATTTTCTTTTGTTTCCAGTGTCGACCTCCTTCATATTCATGTTTTGTTCCCCTTACCTCACTGACCACTCGGCTTCTGTTTCCTTTGCTACCTTTTCTCTCTCTATGGCTCTGTGTAAGGATCCTGGGACTCTGTCTTTGCTCTAAGCACACTGCCTACCATGGATAATCTGCCAGCTCATGTCTTTGAATACCAACGGCTGCTTCCTCATTTTATATATTTAGCTCTGGAGTCTCCTTTAATGTCCAGACTCATATGTCCAACTTCCAACTTGACATTGCCATGTAAATGCCTAATAATTTACTCACAATTTCAATGTCCTGTATAACCAAACATCATCAAACTTACCTCTAAATCATATTTTCAACCTAGGTGCTTAGCCTGGGTGGTAGCTTCTAGAACACACAAGTAGACTTCTAAATGGTCTCATTGCTTTCATTCTTATAGTACTATGCCTTTCCACTTCTGTTTTCCAGGCAGGAGCCAAAGTGATCTTTTTGCAACTGCAAATTAGGTCATCTGTTATTGAAAACCCTTCAGTATCATTTTGGTCTGAGCTTCAATGCGACCTCCTTGCAAAGATGGTCATTCCCTAATACCCAGTTTAAAGTAGCCTTTCAGTCACTCTGTCACATTACCTTGCTTTATTATCATCATTGCATTTATCAATAACTGATGGTTTTCTGTTTATTTGTATGCTCCATGAATATAGGGACATTGTTTTGGTCATTGCCTTAGCCTCAATGCACAATGTATGTCACATAATATGTGTTCAAAGGTAAAGAAACAAATAAATGAATGAATGGATTTATTCCCCAATATCCATTGCAATACATCATGACTTTCTTCGACTAGGTCTATGTGACAATACTAGCTTAGGAGATTTTACAATTAATTTGGATAATTCGATTAATCTTTCTGCAGGTACCTGGAATAATTTACTTGACTGCTCCATTCATGTCTCTGTGAAATGGTGGGGGTTTTACCCAGCTGTAATTTACTTCATGCATGTTACATGAAGGCCAAAAGAAGGACCATCTTTGTAATGCTTTTTATAATCATCATGCATAATTTGGCATTCTTAAAAGAAAACATGTGGCACCGTGGTGGTGAGAACTTTTATTTTGTACAAGGTTTTAATGTCTTTACTTTCCACTTGCTCACCTAAATATTTTGAGAATATGATGCTAGTCATTCCAATGCATGTACCAGATGTATGTTCCCAGATAAGCTTTAGGCATGACATGTATGGTATATTCATCCTGGAAACAACTATTTATAAATTCTTTTTTCCTCATTATATAACCAAAGAACATATAAAACCAGAAATCGGCCGGGCATGGTGGCTTACGCCTGTAATCCCAGCATTTTGGGTGGCTGAGGAGGGTGGATCACGAGGTCAGGAGTTTGAGACCAGCCTGACCAACATGGTGAAGCCCTGTCTCTACTAAAAATACAAAAATTAGCCGGGCGTGGGGGCAAGCGCCTGTAATCCCAGCTACTTAGGAGTCTGAGGCAGGAGAATCGCTTGAACCCAAGGGGCAGAGATTGCAGCGAGCCAAGATGGCACCATTGCCCTCCAGCCTGGGCGACAGAGCGAGATTCCATCAAAAACAAAACAAAACAAAAACAAACAACAACAAAAACCAGAAAGCACAATGACATCACATGGCCTCAGGTGAACCAGACCATAAATAGCACTGAAAGACGGTTTCTATGCAAGTATACCTCAACAACTCAGTTTCGAGCTGAGCCTCAAAGCACCTTGGTTTAGTGTTTACTGTAGACATGAGGAGATAATGTGAATTTCCATACTCTAAATGTAGGTACAATCTTATTATGTTACTATTTGGCTATTTCCCCTTAGCCTCAGCTCTGATGTACAAGTGGTTTTAGTAAGAGTGTTTCCAAGGAGCTTTATGTCTCAGATTCATAGAAACTTCATCTTCTGAAGCCCCAGCTTACGATCCCTCCCCTGTATAGTTAAGAGTTTAAGCCAACTGCCAGTGAATACCACATTTTTCACTATTTTGAGCAACTGTTGTTCAGCAGAGGGCACAGGCACAATACATCTTTGTCTTCCCCTAGCTAATAACCCAGGGTGTAGTAGGCCAGCCATGCCTTTAACATTTACTGCTGCTACATTTGTCTGTGTTGTATAAAAACCATGCAACGGCCTGGCCCTGCTCATTGTTTTCAGAACCTTGACTCTCCTTACCATTCTCATCATCCAAATTTATTTAAGGATGAAACTATTAGAAACACAATTGGTGAATTAATGTCATAGGGACTGCTGCTGGCAGCTCATCAATTTTTGATATGCCACTCAGACAAATGAAACATAAGCCACCCAGAACAAGGGGACCTTTTGACACTTCAAAGGAAACCCCTATGGGTGGTTTCCTCTTGAAGCTACACTAAACTGGCTCGATCTCCTCAGCTGGAAGCTGCCAATGTCTCATTAACCCCTAAAAAGGCCCGGCATGAGCTTTTCTTTTCAGCTATAATTATGCCGTGCACTCCTGTTATGCTGCACTGAATCGCAACACTGTCACCAGCACATTATAAACATCCACCCTAATTGAAAAGCAGATTAGACTCTTGTGTTAATTAGCCAAAAAGCCCGCCCACTTGCATGCATTATGATTGCCTCTTAAATACTGAGGATGTTGAAATCCCTCAGAAAGACAAGGCAGACTTAATTGCAATAACCTGCAAATTAAGTTTAATTTACTTTAAATTTACCGGTTTAGCAGGCTCATTTGATGGTGTTAATGTTCTAGCAAATTAATTATCTGAATTAGTCATGCCTGGTGGAGTTTTGCAGCAGAATACATTGTACAGTGGCCTGTTAATAACAGACAAACAGGACAGGATTAATGAGAAGATTATGCTCGAGTTCTTAAAAAAAAAAGGATCTTGCATGAATTCAAATATAATCACCAAAGTGCAAATACAGACACAGAATATAAACAAACTGAGATTTATTACACTCTATGGCATGCCATCCAGGAGAAACAGTAAAACATGACTGGTGAAATATCAGACAGCAAGAGCCCTATTTCATACACTCCTGTGGATCTCTCCTTGCCACAAACTGTTTCCCGTTAGTGAGCATATGTGAATGCCATGGTCAGCAACCGAATGCCTTAGACAGGGGGTGGACTGCAGAAAAGGACTGGTATGTCACCTAGAAATAGCTTCCCCTGGCTAGTTCTGTTGCCCTTTTAGTAATGTATAAAGCTTTCAGATGTTTTCTGGAACCCACTTATAGCCATCTCTTTGGACAGATCTGAGTACTATTAGCCCAAATAATCTGAAATAATGATTATCTTGCTTCCAATCTTATCTTTATCCCAGTAAAATCTGTCCTGGTTGCATGTGGAAAATTTAGCCAGGGTGGAGAAGAGGGGGAAGAAGAAAAAATAGGAATTCAGAATATTAGAGGAAATTTAGAGTATCAATCAACATCTTTGTAGAAGCTTCTACATTTATTCCTCTCTGAGGATAACAAGTGCATCTTGATTGTGTTTGCATCCCCCAGGTTCTAGGACACAGTCTGGAAAGTGATAGAGACTTAAAAACATTCTTATTTTTTGAATGGATGAAACACAACATTAGCTTAGTGACAATTTTAGAAGCATTACTCAGCCTGGAGGATATTGTAGGGGATCCCTCCTAACAAATATGAAATCTCTCTGAAAATTCTGTTTCAGTGCTTCCATTGTTATAAATAGTTAGGCTTTCTCCATTTGGTTCTGAAGAGATTCACACAAGCTCTCTTTCCGCCATCCACAGCAGAAAGAAATAGCCTCTGGGTGTCAAACTAATAATCTTTGGCTGGCTCGAACTGAATATGGTCATGCAGTGATTGACCTCAACATGCCAGATTATTGATTGGGCTGGAGATGCCTAAGCCATCATTTTCTTGGAGCAGTCACCGCTTTTGTCTTGATCCCGTCCACAGCTGTCACACTGTGGTGAGCCATTGAAAGAGCCCAGATTTGCATCCTTCATGCATTTATGCCTCTCTGCTTAAAATAAAAATGCCACCACTTGAAAGGCTGAACCACTGATTCTGTTTTTTAAAAAATTATCTCATTAAAAGCCAAGGATTTGGGTTTAGTTGGGAGTGGAGAGAGACACGCAGAATATGTTAACTTGCTTTATGGGGCATATTTAATTTTGGGGGAAAAATAATGAGAATAAAAATTGTTTCAATATGTTTTCTGTATTGTGTCAATATATCACACAGCTCCTTTCTGGAGTCACATTTGCTGTTAGGGTGGTTGGATTTTTTTTGTTTTTGTTGTTGTTGTTCTCTGTTGAATTACAATTTGCAGCAGTAAATGAAACTGGCACAAAAGCAAGTGTTATTAAAACTGGGCAGAAAAAGGACAATAACAGCATAATTCCACTTTAAAGGCCGATATGTGTATGGTTGAAACGACTTTGGTTGGAACCCATAGGGAATAGAAAACACACCATAAAGAAAATGGATTTCAGTGACACATCAACAAAAGGCAAATGACTAATATATTTACATATAACATGTGGTGTATTCATTGCACACCATGGTGACAGAATTGTTTATTTCATTTATAATTTATACAGCAAAACCTTATTAAATGTGTAACTAGTTTGCCAGATGATAATATACGTAGGAGATTAGGCTTCTATTATTGAATATCATTAACAACAAAAGATTTTCATTTGTAAGTTAATTTTTTTTCCAGTCCTTTCTTTTCTGTACTGTGTGCTTTGAATAGAATCCTGCCTGTCTTCAATCATGATGATGCTGTGGTAAGAGGAAGGTAGCAGTGAATTTCTGGAGAAGAATGCTCATTGGAAAATATCACCCCACCTCTACCATATTCCCTAGAATATCAATCTTCAGAATATATAAGGCATAACTGATGGGTGTGTACAAATCCACGGTAATGTCAGAGATTCTAGAAAAACTCTTCGCCGGCAAACAACATTCTGTCCAAGGCCAGAAAAACTAGAATCTGGAACCAGACAAAGATTGCTTTAAAGACTCAAGGGTCCCTTGAGAAAGTGTTGTCAAGAGAAAGATTCACTGTGTTGTCTCTGTTCGGGTGGACTATCAGACTAGAGGTTTAAGAAACTTCCAGTTACCAAGGTGGTAACATATGTAGCGCAGGGTACAAACCATTTTGCATTTGGTGGAGAATCATCCTTCTCCAGATACTAACTGAGCAGGATTTTGTTTCTTCCAACACGACAGTGTGCACAACTTCTCATGTGCTATCTGTTCCTCTCACATACGCAAAATACTCTGTATTAGTTCTCATGATTCATTTTCAGACTAAGAAAAGAAAACCCCACCTTTAAGATTTTCCTTCATGCAGTGTTATTTAATGAGGGTTAAACAACTTTAGAATGATTGCAGTGAATCTCATTTCAAGCCAGGAGAGGGGTACTTATGAGGGGTGGTGGGATGGGTGGAGTTTGGGAGGGGGGATGAAAGTGAGGTGGCAGAGAAATGCTTTTAAACAATAAAATATATTTTACTTTCAAGCCTGGAGCTGTCAGGCTTCATTTCAAATAACGTATCCTGACAGTTCATAGCTACTCTTAAAAACTGGGTGAAGCTTTTGCAGTTGCAAACTAGTGTGATAAAACATGAAAATACTTTATTCAGGTAAAGTGGAAATAGCTGTTCAGTCTGGTTAAGTTACACAGAAACCTTTTTCTCTCTAAATTAATGTACTGTGCAAATATCTTGCCGTGACACCGTAGCTGTCCACTTAATAAAAGCCCTTCCAGTAAGAACTGTGTCTTAGAGCATCAAAGCATTAGTGAGTGTTCTGAATCTAAAGCCAGATAAACTTGAACATTCAAAACAGGCCTATGAGGAAGTGAACCTTAGTGTTGCCCATCATAAGTGAAAAATGCAAAGAACATGTGTTTATTCAGTCTCTATTGTTGGTGTGGGAGAAGGCAAATAGCTGCTGGGTTTTGTTTTTGATTTTTGAGAGACTGTTTTGCACGTTTCCCCACTTATTAGTTCAATAATTGCTCAAGATGGGAAAAAGTAGCTCAAGGGGGACCTTCCTTGGGTATGCAAAAATATCGAAGTAGCCAAAAGAAAAATAAGGAAAAGAAAGAAGATAGAAAGAATGAGGGTATTTTCTCTGATTAAGACTCAAAGTACTGTGATGCAACTGCTGCTAAGAGCTAAAGAGTGCCTGGGTTCAATTAACAGATGCATGGAGTCTAGAATCTAGGAGAAGATATTACTGCTCAGACCACATCTGGACTATTGTGCTCAATGTATTATTCTCAGCCTGAGACTAGTCCGAATTAACTACTATTTACAGAAGAGTAACAAGGGTGGTAATAAAATACAAAATTATTTTACATGGGGAACAATTGAGAGAATGGAAAATATTTCTCATTCAGAGAGATTAAATTTTAGCAGAAGATGGATAGTCACTTGGAGGGGAATCTGCAAAGGCTTTACAATAGTGTTTTTATATTCTTCACTGAATAACAATATTGCTAATATCATTAGCAATAGTAATAATGATACCTGATACTTGTCTAGTGCCCCCGAGTTTACAACTCTCTTCTTATAAATATCATCTCATTTAATCTACCCAACAGCTTGAGAAGAAATTATTGTGACCTGTGTTTCACATATGAATGAATGAATTCAAGGTGGCTCAGCTATGTGTTCAGGAAGTACAGATAATAAGGGAAAGTCTTGGGACTCCTGGTTTATTGACCCCCAAATCACGATGGGTAACTGAACCATATTATCTAAAGTATTCTTTTCAGTATTCAGTTTTTATGATTTTAATAAACACAGTAGTTTGGGAAAATTCTCTTCTTATTCATCTATGTATTCAGGCAAATGGTTATTAATAAGTGTGATAACTGGGCTGTACTGAGGCTACCAATATGAAGAAGGTGTGGGCAGATCCATTGAGGATCTTGTCTAGTGAAGGAGAACCAAGGAAATAGATAATTACGATTCATGGGAGGCATGAAAAAGTGCTGCAGAACCTTAAAGGGACAGTTCATCTTGTGATTGGTGGAGGGGAGGTGGGCAAAGCTTTACAGAGAAAGTTACATTCCTGTGTCAGGAAGGCTGGAAAGAAGAGAAGAAATCAGGGTGCTGGGGGCTGGGAGCCCAAATTCTCAAAATTTGCATTCTGTGTTTATTTGTGCCTTTGTAGGATGACCAACTCCTAGTCTTCCCAGGACTTTCTTGGTTTTAGCAAGTCCCACATCCCATGGAACTCCTCAGTCCCCTGGTTGACCATCCTACTTTAGCAGGTTGACAGTGGACACATGCAGCGGAGGCACAAAGTATGTGAAAGGTTCCAAACAGAAGTGGGCTTTGAGAGTGTAAAGGATAAGACACGACCTAAGTATATTTGCTATTGCTAAAATAATCACTTTGGTTTCATTTTTTTTCTACTGCCTGGGTGAGCCCTGAATGCTTAGTTGGTTTCAACAAGAAAAAAAAGAAAAACAAAAATCTGATTGATTCTAGATTGGTTAGTTCAATAGCACTAACCAAATTTGGCGTTTATCACTTATTTCCTTTTTTTTTCTTTTTCTTTTTTGGTTGAGATATTATTTATACAAAATAAAACATACCGATTTTAAGTGTACAGTTCGATGAATTGTGGTAACTGTATAAGATGAGGTAATCATAACCAGGATATAACACAGTTCCATCACCATAAAAAGTTTTCTTTTTTAAAAAATTTCAACTTTTATTTTAGATTCAGGGGGACATACGTGCAGATTTGTTACATTGGTATATTGCCTGATGCTGAGGTTTGGACTATGATTGATCTCATCAGCCATTACTACTACTCAGTAGAGAATACTACTCAGTAGGTAGTTTTCAGTCCTTGTCTCTTTCACTCCCTACCAATTTTTGGAGTCCCCAGTGCCTGATTCCATATTTGTGTCCATGTTTAGCTTCCATTTATAAGTGAGAACATATGGTATTTGATTTTGTGCTTTTGTATTAGCTCGCTTAGGATAAGGTCCTGCAGCTGCATTTCTATTGCTGCAAAGAACATGATTTTATTCTTTTCTATGGCTGCATAGTATTCCATGGTATATATATATATCACAATTTCTTTATCTAATATGCCCCAGATAACACCTAGGTTAATTGCATGTCTTCTCTATAGAATCATTTAGTTCCTAAGACCATAGTAAAGTCTATCTGTAGAGGTAATATTTGCAAAAGAACCAGCAGAGCAAAGAACCTGGGAAAGAAATTTCCAGGCAAAAGACATCCCCAGTTCCTAGAACAGTGTCTTGCGTATAGTAAGTGCTGATCAAATAATTTTTGAAGATATGAAAGAATGAAGAACTTTTCATGATTTGCATAGACTCTGGTCAGTGGAAAGAATGTAGTGGCAGGCATCACTCCTAGGACAAAGGACAAAAGAATGCCCAAAGTCCATTTCCCAAATATTTTCTAAAGTTAGGGCTCAATGATAAATTATCTTTTTGGCAAATAAATAAGATAGTACATAGGAGGCTATAATAAGACAGATTTATAACTTGGAAACAAATATATAAAATGGCCATTATTAAAGATTTGAAGTAACTAAAAAAAAGTCCACAAAAAAGTGTTGAATAGGTATCTACAGAAGTTTTCTGCCCTAGAAGATGTATATTAATATGAGAGATTTGGGAAATACCCAAGCCCTGTCAAAGTGCCTTAGTTTCGCCTGCAGTAACAAAATACCATAAAATGGCTATAAAAAACAGGTGGTTTATAAAGAACAAGAATTTATTTATCACTGCTCCGAAGGCTGGAAGTCCAAAATCAGAGTCCTAGCATGGCTAGGTCATGGCTAGGTGAGGGGCCTCTTCCAGTCTGCCAACTTCTTATTGTATCCTTATATGGCAGAGAAAGAGAGAGAGCTCTGGTCTTGTCGTCCCTTTAAAGAGCATTAATCCCATTCATAAGGGCTCCACCCTCATGACTTAACTGCTCCCCAAAGGCCCCATCTCCAAATATCATCGCACTGGGGATTTAGGCTTCAACATATGAATTGTGAGGGCAAACAAACATTCAGTCTACAAAACAAGGTGATTAGAAAGTACATTTAAGTCTGAAAGGTAGACTTGCTAAAGAAATAGAAGATTAACTCCTCTCTATCCTCAACAGAGAGGATCCGAGAGCCATGGTCCACCTAATTGGTGATTCTAGTGGAGATGATGTAACAATCCTTCAGCATTGGCCGACTACCACCTTGGCTCTGATTTCACATACCTATTCAATTTTCCATGAACATTTTTTGGGGTTAATTGACTAGAATCACACTAGACTAACTTTGTGAGGTCAAGAACTGTGTCTGTCCTACTAACCTTCGTATATGCGCTTCTAGCATAGAGTGTATACAAAATGGAGCTCAATATTGGTTTAATAAAATGGATGTAGCTTTGTTTTTACTTTACAGCCATTTTCTTACATGTTGGATTAGCACTGATCAGCTTTCAGTAATTGGAGATCTTGACCTTGGAGTGTTCTGCCAACCTGAGGACCAGAGTATTATGGGCTGCATTGTGTTCGCCCTCCCACTTCATCCATACATTGAAGTCCTAACCCGCAGTACCTCAGAATGTGACTGCATTTGGAGATAAGACCCTTATAGAGGTAATTGAATTAAAATGAGGTCATCGAGTGGCTCTTATTTCAATATGACTGATGTCTTTATATGAAGAGGAGATTAGGACAAAGACATGTATAGAGGGGAGGCCATGTGAAGAGATAAGGAGAAGATAGCCATCTACAAGCTAAGTAGAGAATCCCCAGAAGAAACCAGCCCAGTTGACACCTTGATCTGGGATTTCCAACCTCCAGAATAAAAAAAATAAATTATGTTGTTTAAGCCACTCAGCTTGTGGTGCTTTGTTGTGGCAGTACAAGCAAACAAATACACAGCTGTGCATCTAGGTGGAGATGCCACCTTCCTGGCATTTCTTTGACATTTCCGTTAAGTCATAGAATAAATGATGGCTATGACAACTGTCTGAGAAAAGCCAACAAAAAGTGCTGCCAAATCTATTTTCTAGATAATCATATTGAGGCTCAAAGTGGTTAGAAGTAAAATTAAATGTGCAGCTTGCTTGGCTCTATTGCCTTTTAAGTCTGTTTTTCAGAACATTATCCCTGGAAGATCAGTAGAAAAAAGAACTCTATGATACGATATATTTGAAAACACTATATATTCTCTCTTCCTCAGAGTGATTCATGCAGTCTATTAGCATATTAAGGACTTTGATACCATATTTCAGAGGGCTGTTTAATTTTATTAAGTCTAGTATTTACCAAGTATTTTTGATCAGAGAATTTATTGCCTATAGTATCTCTTAATATTTCATACAATGAGTATTCTATTGAAAATATTTCAGTAAATGCTTAACTATTTTCATTGGTGTTCCAACCTACTTTGCCAAATGGACATCAAATTCTAGTTTGGTAATAAAATACTGACATTATTATTAGCCAATGGGAACATTGGCCTAAGTGGCTCTCAAATAAATTGATGACATATGCTGTCCCCCCTGGCGAAACTGTCCTGTCCATCCTTATCCCCTTGGTTATATTTCAAAATCTTTCTCAAGTTTCACTTTCTTTGTATAACCATTCTTTACCCTTTCTTCTCTTACCCACTACCGTAAGACATAGTTCATTGCACTCCTTTCTGGATTGTATTGTGGTACATGTCATTTGTATAGATTTAAGTACTTTTTGTATTGCATAGATTTAATTACATTTCTATGTTTCCTCTTAGATTGAGAAACTCTCGAGGGCAAGCTGTGTGTCACACTCATCTATTGCTGGCACAGAGCAGAGTGTCTGACACATGGTGAGTGCTCAGTGAAGGGTAACACAGTGAATTATTTCCTGGTCTGTAACCAGACTTCTAGTGTTGTATCGGCGGGACACACTATCTTGTCTACCTTTTTAATCATATTAGAGTCATAGAATAAAAAAATTTTTTCAATAGAATATTCTGGAATAAAAGTACCAATACCTTTAAAATATTAAACTCAGCAAGCTGTATTGAGCATGCACTGAAGCTAGTGATTATCATTTTTTGAATAATAATAACTCCCATTGGTTATACACTTACTATGAGCCAGGCCGGTGCTAAATGCTTCGAGTACACTATTGTAGTATAATAGCGGCTACTATTGGCTCTGTGTTGCCGTCATTTCCAAACAAAAGCACAAACACTATTGAAAACACAAACTAAGCTGTGAATTCTTATCTGGGGAGTTGTGAGGAAGTAGTAGTGAGAAAGAACACAATTTCCTGTGGTCCAGCCCCTTCTCTTTATGCAGGAACTCCCTGTCCCCCAAATATATCCCAACTTAGCCTGTTACATTTCACCACTACTGTCAACACTGAAGGCCAAGCTGCCACCACGTCTTGCCTGGACCACCACTAACTTTCCTACTTGCACCCACTCTTGTCTCCCAGCAGATTATTTTCCACCAGCAGCCACAGCAACTTTTTCAACTGTAAATTGTATTACTACATGTATTGTTTAAAAACTAGTTGTTCACTGTCACATTTGGATTAAAATTCATACACCTTTTCAAGGTCTACAAAGCCTTTTTGATCTGTTTTTTACCTACCTCTCAGATGCAATTTCTACGTTATTCGTTTTTTTTTAAATTTGTGCCTTAAGCAAGCTTATTCTTGTCTCAAGGCCTTGGTATTTGCATGTAGTTCTTTTTGACTGGAAATTTCTTTCCCAGGTTCTTTGCTCTGCTGGTTCTTTTTCAAGTGTTACCTCTACAGATAGACCTTACTAATATTAGCCCTCTTTAGTTACTTTCTATTGCTTCCCCTGTGTGTGTGTATGTGTGTGTGCGTGTGTGTGTATATTTACTCACATAAGTACCTAATATCATCATGTTCCTTATTTGTTTCTTATTTCTTTTGTGTCTTCCTCAACTAGAAGGTAGGTTCCATGAAAGCAGGGACATTACTAATTTATTAATGACATCTCCGGTTCCTAGAACAGTGTCTTGCATATAGTAAGTGCTGATTAAATAATTTTTGAAGGTATGAAAGAATGAAGAACTTTTCATGATTTGCAGTAGACTCTGATCAGTGGAAAGAATGTAGTGGCAGGCATCACTCCTAGGACAAAGGACAAAAGAATGCCTACAGTCCATTCCCAAACTTTTTCTAAAGTTAGGGGTCATTGGGTCACTGAATATCAAAATAATTATCTACACACTGTTTTATAAGTGAAAATTAATTTTTTAAGGGACTCCCATAGTGACATCACTAGATCCCATCCCCACCACTAGAGGTGAAGTAGCCTCTAATTTAGTCATTTGGGTACTTTAGAAGGGAAATCCTCGTCGGTGTGATTTATGATAGTCAAAATTTGGAATCAATTCTATTCTAGAATTAACAACAACAGAATGAAGCTCTGGTAGAATGAAGTGGAATGCCTGCTGAACCCAGAAGCAAAATAAGTTAGAGGGAACAGGATTGGAGTCTAAGAAAACATCTCAGCAGTGAAAGAGGTAAAATGTCAGTTCTTGTGCTCTATTTGTGACCTGGCCTCTCTGGGAAACTACAGCCCTCGAGCCCACTGGGGAATGCATATCTGGTGTCAGCCTTACATGACAAAATCCTCTCTCCTCTGGATTCAATGGGAAAATCATGTCAAAGTATTTTTTTTTTTTTTAAGTTACTGTACAAGAAAGAACTACACTGTCATTGATCAGCCATAAACCTTCATGGCAGAGAAAATCATTGTGTGATCCAGCACATTGCAAGAGAAGATGTGAGAGGCTTATGTAAGGTTCTGGTATAAAAGCACCTGAAACAATTTTGGCACTCAATAAATATTCACTTTCTCTTCTCTCCTTCCTTCCTTCATCATTTTCCTTTCAACCCAGGTATAGTGCATGGAGAAAAGCAAGTTGAACACTCTACAAATTCTATGTATTATCATTTAAAGATAAATTAAAAACAATTCCTCCTAAATTTGGTATGAGTAAAATGGAGATTTCCTTTGCAATAGTTTTCAAATAAAGAGAATACATTTGATCAAGCTCAAAGTTAATGTCTTTTTATTCTTAAACATATAAAAATAACTCAATTTGTAATAACAATCATGATTACAATTCATAACCTAACACGATCTAACCTCTTCCAAATAACTTTAAGAGCTGTAGTATCTCCAGCATTTGAACAATAGTTGGCACGTAGTAGGTTATAATCAAATGTTTTTGAAGGTATAAAAGCATGAAGAGCTTTTTTATTACCCTTGGCAGAATCCGACTGGGGGACAGAAATTTGGGGTGGTCACTCCGGAAGCAAGTCCCTGAAATTTATTTCCTGCACCATTAATGGATTAGTGCTATTGTTATTTCTTGAGGTGCACTGAATTTGCTAAGCATATTCTACTTTTGGAGATACTTTAAAATATGTTATACATAATCTTCACAGTCCCCTTGTGAGGCAGTAGGAGTTTTGCTTTTCCTTACTTATTGCTAGAGAAACTACAACAGTGTGTTTAAATAACTTGCCTTATCCCTCCACCAATTTGTGGTCCCTCCAAGATTAAAGCTGTGATTTCCTAGCTGTAATCAAGTAGGCTACCTGAGGGTAACATATATGTTTCAAAGAGAGGATAAACAGGCTGCAAAAGTGAGGATTTTTGAAGAAAAATGAAAAAAGTTGGTGCTAAGATTTTTAAATAGTGCAGACAAAGAACAACAATAAATTCTGGAGTCATTGTCTTAGGAGAAGTGAACACAGAGGAATACTGAGTGATCATGTTACAGGAGAGTATATGATTATTATAAATGTATGATACTTTTTCATTTTATCCTACATTACAGTTTCTGGTGTACCCATTTATTTCTACCCTATAGAAAAAGAATCCTGGGAGATAGAACCAGTATTTTATACAATTTTTCATCATCCATAATACTTCAAGCATTTATGAATCTAAGTAAATTTTAATTAGTTAGACTCCTCCATTTCTGCATTTGCCCTCTGTATCATAAAGAAAAATGAAGATATTTTCATCTTTGCTAGGCACAGAATTAAAATGGAACAGCTAGAATCTAAGTCTACTAATATTTGTACTTTAACTTTTTCGAACCACTTTATTGAGGTGTGATTGACATACAAAAAGCTGTACTATTTAATGTATGCAACTTGAATTTGGAGATAAGTATACATTGGTGAAACTGTCACCACTATCTATGCCATAAATCTCTTCATCCCCTCCAAAGATTTCCTCTCACTCTATTTATTAACATCATTTTTTTTTTTTTCTGATAAGAACACTTTAGATAAGAGCTACCATCTTATAATGGTTGCCGGGGGCCAGGGGCAGGTATTAGCCAAAGGGTATGAAGTTTCAGTTATACAAGATAAATAGATCCTAGAGATCTACTGTATGGTCTAGTGTCTACAGTGAGCAATACCGTATTTTATACTTCAACATTTGCTAAGAGGGTAGATCTTATTTTAAGGCTACAACTCTTTAAATCAGCAATTCTGGCCAGGGCTATAGAGAAGAAGACAATGTATTCCAGGAGTGCTTAGAAGGCCAATTTGGGGCCCAACATGGGGTTGATGAACTCATCATGCTGATATCCACTGAAACCCCCTTACTCTCTCCTCCTCATGGCCCATACCTGGCAGACTCACTGGTAGTTACAGTCCTTGCTCAGTTTCTCTAGCTCACTGGCCATGCCTTAGACACCTTGAAGTCTAGTCTTTCCATGAAATTGATGGTGTTCTAACCCAAAAATTGCTTCTTGTCTCCACAGGTGCTTACCAATGGGCATAAGGGTCACATAGTATGATGATGTGATGTGGGAAAGGATACTCCATCTGCCTGTGTGCCTGAGAAGATGAAGACCTAGGCTGAAATATTCTGGCATTCAATAAGGATTAATTTGTCTATACTAGCTACTGGGTATTTGAATTTTATAAAAGTATATTTTATAGTTGTATAATGTTATAGTTTTATAATTTTATCACCAAAGTTTTTCAAGATCTCTTTCACTTTGCATTTTTACTGATTTCTTTCTCAAAACACATGTCTGATAATGCCGTTCCCCACTTCAAAGAATGGGTCACAGTTACAGAAAGCATAGAACAAAGCCTAGGTTTCTTTCATGGCATTTATGGTTCTTTGGAATCTATTATATCTCTCACTCCCTCCACAAACCCTGATTTTAGCAATGCTGGAAACACTCAGTGCAGAGACCAAGGTGGATTCACTTTATTTCTCCTGTGCTCAGTACAAGCTATGGCACAGAGTAGGTGGCCAGCGTGTGCTTACTGAATGAATGGATGGATGCAACCATGGGGCTGTCTGTCAAGTGTGCCTTTCCCTAGCTCTCCTTTACCTTGCTTGCGCTGCACTCTCCACCTGGAAAGCCTTTCCCTGCCACTTTCTATCTTATTTTTATCTATTATTGCCCTATGTGTTCCTGTCCAGGTCAAATGACAGCTCCCAGGGCAACTTTCCTAGATGTTGGAATTCATCCTTCTGACCTGTGTTCTGAATCCGCCTTATGAATATGGCCTTCATGGTACTTTTTATTCTACCCTAGATGACAGTGTCTGTGGGCACATTTATTTCTACCATGAACAAGAATAGAGTAAGAATCCTGGGAAATAGAAGCAGTATTTTACAGAATTTTCATCATCTGTAATACTTTGAGGATTCAAGGGTCTAAATAAATCTTAATTAGCTAGAATCCTCCCTTTCTGCATTCCCTCCTCTGTATCCCCTAAACTTCTCCCTTCAGTTCATCATTTTCCTTAGTCCATACCTTCTTACCCTGTTTTAAATGGTATCCCCTTAAGTCCCACGTTTCTCTCCTGACTCCTCATCACATCTTTCACCCCACTCATAGAAGCCTGGGCTGAGGTCCTCCTTTTTCTTATAGGGTCACAGCTCCTGGCCCTGCACTTTTTTCTTCTTATGAGTACTATAAAGGCAGTAACAGTGACTGTTTTGAAGACATAAAGAGGAGTGTGAGATAGTTACAAAGATGATGGCCCCTTGGCCTGGGGAATTAGAATAAATGAAAAATAAAAATATGGAAGTAGAGTATATCTCTCTAAGGAAGACTGCTCTCTATTTGGCTTTAGCCCACATTGTTGAGGAAGACGTTTTCTTTGAGGAGGTCCTCACTTGCCTTCTCTCTTGCTAGCTCTTCCCCAGAACTCTCCAAGCATCTCCAGGTCACGAAATAAGAAACAGTAGTAGATGAGTCAGTCCATGCCCAAGAAGAAGCTCTAGTGGGGAATGATGTGAGGAAAGGTTATGGAGACTGGATCGGGGCCAAGGCATAGTCCAGGTAGCAAGGGGATGGTAACGCAAGCAGGACACCAGGGCAAGGGAGGGAGGCCTAAGACGCTTTCTTCTCATTATGGTGAGGGCAGGGGAGAAGAAATGATAAAGATGGCCCAAATTCATTTATATTCATATCTTCCCATCTGGCCAGTTCAATTTCCCTTTCTCCACACCATACCAATACTTCCACTTTTTCTTAAATTCTTTTATGCATACTCTTATTCCTTTCTATCCCTAATAGTATAGTTCTCTTTCTCATCATTGTTTGGTCATCCTGTAAGTTTTTTTATAACCTGGATTTCTCAATTTGTTTGCTTTTTTGTCCATCTGAGTCATGTCTCCAGCTGAGGTGGATTTATATCCTCATCCTCCACTGATTCTGTTACCGTCTTGAGGTGGGGGAGGCCGGTGGCTGGAGGGGAACCTGGGGACTTATTCTACTTTCTAGCACTACCTTAAGGAAGACTGCCACCAGGAGTGGGACTTCTCAGTGTTTGGTCCCCATACCCGGACAAAGCAAGTCACAAAGCAGGTCGGGGATCTGAAACTGCTTGTCAGAAACTAGCTACAGGTGTGAGGAGGCAGCCATGAGGCAGGAAAAAAGAAATAAGCCTCAGAGAAGTTTTGAGAGAAAGGCTGAGCCACAAGGTGGAGAGGAAGCCTTCTTATGAGCTTAAAACATAGCCAGGAGCCAAAAATGTTTAATCCTTTTTGATGCCACATGGAAGGACCATGATATTGGGGTCTAATTCCTTCCTTTCAATAACCCCCCACAAGCTGAGCTAACAAAAGAATGTTTCTTCAGCAGGCAAATATATGGTAAGTCCAGCTAACTACTTAAAAAATCTAAATATCAAAGACAAAACTTTAACGTTTCATTCTTTTCACTCATTAATCAGCTGTCCAGTTCCTTTCTCTTTTTAATTTGTGCAAATGTATAGAGCACATGATAAATTTTGCTATGTGTATATAATACATAGTGATCAAGCCAGGGTAATCAAGGTGTCTGTTGCTTAAGTACAATACATTTTGTTAAGTATAGTCATCCTACTCTGCTATCAAACACTGAATTTACGCATTCTATCTTATTGTATGTCTGCATCTTTTAACCCACTTCTCTCACTTTTCCCAGTCTTTGTTATCCATTTTTCTACTCTCTGCCTCCACGTGTTCAAATTCTTTATCAGCTAGTCAATTTCTGTGTGTTCATGTAACTAGTGTGTGCATGGCAAACCATACTGTACCAAGGACTGGAATGGGGCTGTATGGAATGAGTCAATATACACAAATATGTTTGCAGATATCAAAAGCGTGCGACAGCCTGAACCCTAAATTATTCTGTACCTCCAAATAAAAGTTTATTTTGCAAGAATGGGAGAACTGTATTATTCTGTCACTTCTTAAAACATTTATAAAGCAAGGGCCATCTTGAGAGGGGAAAAGCATTCTCCCCACATTCTATGCTGTCATAAAGGCTTCATGGTCAAGCTGAGCTTTCAAGTGGAGGCCTTTCTCTGGTCAATGGCCAGAGGCTTGAGCAACCAAATTTTATTATCTGGATCACAAGATATATAAATCCTGGCTTCAGTAGACCCTCATTACTTCCTTCCACTTCTCCAGGCAAATCCACCTTGAATTTTTACAAGGAGAATTGGCAAGGATTAATAGGTAAGGATGGACAGCTACCTGTGCCCTAGCACACTCTGCTTTGAGTAAACTAACTACACTGACTAGAGAGCTGCAGGAGTCAGAAGTTGTTGTTCTCCTGGATCAGAATGATTTCCCACTACTCAGCTTTTTATCTACATTTTGCCCATTCCTCAAAGGTCAGCTCCCTCTCTCTCGCTGCTAGGTGCCATTCCTGCTGATGGTTCTTATGGCAGCCCCTTCTTTTTCTGAGCCTGTACTACCTGCACTGTTCTCATTAATAATCTTTGGTACCCTGTCTGTACCTGATTACTTGGACACATTGTGCTGCTTTCTAGATTTTTTTTTTTTTTTTTTTTTCTGAGACAGAGTCTTGCTCTGTCACCCAGGCTAGAGTGCGGTGGTGTGATCACAGCTCACCGCAGCCTCCACCTTGTGGGCTCAATCAGTCCTCCCACTTCAGTCTCCCCAGTAGCTAGGACTACAAGTGCATGACGCCAGGTCCAGCTAATTTTTGTAGTTTTGGTAGACATGGGGCTTCACCATGTTGCCCAGACCTGTCTCAAACTCCTGGGCTCAAGTGATCCTCCTGCCTCGGCCTCCCAAAGTGCTGGGACGACCTAGTGTTTCATAAAGGGAAATTTTTTGTCCTTAACTAGACTGACAGTTCCTTCAAAGAAACATCTATAATTCATTATTTTACATGTTTTACTTTCAGGAACTTATTGTTGGAAATTAGTTAACACATGACCAGTTGAATTAAATTCTATACCATTTTAAAAAATAGAGCCTTTTGATTAAAGATACTTTAAAGATCCCAGTAAAATATTCAGATCATTTCAAAATTTATTTTTAGCTTTAAATATAAGAAATGGAATAAATTGTAGTCTTAACTTTGAATTATTTGACTCTCATTCTCCTTTTCTCCTTGACATGGGGATGAATAATGTAATAGTATGGTTTGTACCTGCAGTGACAATAACAATACTAAACAATGTTCATCTAACACAGGTACTAGTATTCTAAACCCTTTAAATGTATTTTCTTTCCATTAGCCCTTTGGGACTGGTATTGTTAACATGCCCATTAATAGCTGAAGAACTGGGATTTAGGGAGGTGACTTCCAAAAGTCACTCACTCACTTATTAAGAGGAAGAAGGGAATTTTGAGCCCTGGTTTATTAGGCCAGATCCCAAATCCTAACCATTGATCTTTACAGTCTCTCTCTGTCCCTAGATTAATTATTGCAAATGTCCCTCTTGCAAAAACAAGTTGAGCTCCTTCATGTATTACCAATGAACACGAAGTCCAGAACAGGCATTCACCTTTCTATCCCTCCAGTACCCCTCCAGTACACCATGATAGCAAGCTTTCATTCAGCTCTGCTGCCATGCCCAAACCTTGTCCTTCCAGGTTTTACCAGTTTTGGAGAAGGCAAATTTATAGTTCACAGAGCTATGTACTTCACTGGGATATGCTGAAATGGAGATCTGTCCTGTTAAGTACATGATATTTTATTTTGATACATGTAGCTATAAGCTATACACTATTTGAAGAAACAGTAGAAACAGGCAAACAGCTGATTTCCCTTTAGTCTTGACTCTTGAGTCAAGAGTTCCCTAAGTCAAGAATTCCCTGAGGGGAATTGTTATCTGAGGGGATCTGTAATATGACAGAGTTTTTCATCTCTAGGTCATTAGCACTAAGTCCAATCCAGGATAATAAGGGCCATAAGGTGTTTTTTGGTGGCTATTTGATGCTTTACAAGAAATAAATTTATGTTCTGGTAGACATCAGGAATATAGCCATAGAACCTTCTAACATCCATGTCTTCCTGAAGGATTTTTTAAAGAAGTATGTTAATAAGAGTTGATAATTATATAAGAAATGATTTCCTGAAATCTATACTGGAAATGTAAAAGAAAGCTTAAATTTGCTCCACAGACATGGGAAATAGCCCCTCCTATTGTAATATCAAAAGGCTGTGCTGAAATTATTTGCATAACACTGTGTTAAGGACATGGGCCACATATACATCCTATAAACCCACATGGACAGCTTGGGACAACCACATGGATGGCACTCTATCCCTATGGACCTTCTAGAATTGGTCAAGAAAGAGTAACTGATCAGATGATGTGAGGACCATCTGCAGTTAACAAGAGCATAATTTAGCTACTGAAGAGACCATATAGGATAAGAATTAAGAGCAGGGACTTGTGCCAGGTTGCTGAGCTCCACCACCTACCAGCTGTGTAACCTTGGGGAAGGCATTCAGTCTCTCTACCACTCAACTCCTTAGCTCTAAAATGTGGACCATAATAGGATCAACCTTGCAGGGTTGTTGTGAGCATTAAATGACCTGATATATATGAAGTACTTAGAATAGTGCCTGTACATTTAAGGATTCACTATTATTATTATTATTATTATTATTATTATTATTATTATTAGATTGACTATTATTATCATAGGGAATGATACTGATGTTCATAATAAATGTAAAGGAGCTCTTGAAATTGCAGTTTTTCAATCCTCCTAAGTGAACTAGAAAATAATCTATATATATTTGACATTGTCTGGGTGCCAGGCACCCAGCAAGTTGCCAAGGATACAAACATGAAAAAGTCATAGTCCTTATCTTTGAGGGATTTATCATTGTGAATAAGGCAGATATGTATAACAATGATCCTCAATTATTATGTTAAGTGCATGAATAGAGATGTCAAGTTGTTATGAGCTGATAAAGAAAGGATTGAGTAATTCTCCCTGGGAGGGCTGCTCCAAGAAGGTATTATTCAACTGCATCTTAAAGAATGAGTAGAAGTATGTTTACCAACATTCAGGACCTGGTGATGGATCTCTTTTTTGGAAGATGCAGTATCTATCTGTATTGTGCCTAGAATACTGTGTTGACGTTATCACTGAATAATAGCAGTATTTGCTAATCAACTATGACATGATGGTCTCTTTATTAGATTTTATACAAAAGGGTAGAGAGAAAAGAGAATGGGGAGGAAGAGAAATGGTGAGGAGAGAAAATCAGAAAGAAGAGAAAGAGGAAAGAGCGTATCCCAAAGGTAAAGTTAAAGATAGGAAGGTAAAAAGCTTTCCTGTGCAATATCCCATTCAAAGGCAATAATGTCCCAGTGGCTTATTTTAGTAAATTAATCAGACACATCGAAGCCAAGGAAGCGGCCCTGTCTTTCACCATTATGAATGAAAAAACTTTATTTAGAGACAATTCCTCCAAGGAAACAATGCTGTTTTAACTGATTTTTGTGTGACGTCCGGATTTGTCCCTCAATAGGTAATATACAGACATTTCAACTGCAGTTTACCCAGTTCTGCTTCACTGGTCATGGGGGAAATTCATCTAACGCTGCAAAAAAGACTAGGAATGTTTGCATCATATTAATAAATGGGAAACCGAGGAAACTGCCAACTGGCAGCAGAGTGTGTTTTGGTGGTTTGATAAGGCTACTAAAGAGTTTATGATGTGACAGATGTTTCACTACACTATTGTGAAATGAATAGATTATGAGAAGTAATTAGATGTACATTGGAATCAATGCTGTTATCATCGAGGCCTTCGGGCGATGCAGTAGATGAGAGTCTTGGCAGCAGGTGGTCCAATGGCTCCAAGACAGGAAGACACACCGCGGGAGACTGAGTGACAGGTTTCACAGATCCAGGGGGTGAGAGATCTGAGCTGGGGCTTGCATTTGTAATCTTTACTCATGTATAAATAATAACAACTCCACCATTGACTTCATATGCTATGTCATAGCCTCTGTTACCCTCACACACGTAGAATAGTGCTGGTTTCAGACACGCAAAGTTATTTTGGTCTTCCTGTTTTCAAATATGCATATGTATGTTCAATTGTAACTGACAGCTATGTCATTTTTTGAGGGAAGATTTTTAGAGCTAATCATCTGATGATTACATTTATTTTTAATGCTTGGCATTGAGCCGCCATTGTACAAAACTTCCTATAGGTTACAGATCAGAAGCTGAAAAGTACTTTAACTGCCTTTCATCGGGAAAATGATTTCTTCTCCCTGGCTCAATGACTAACATTTAAAGACACACGTTTGCCTCTCTGCTCTGTGAAATCCCTTTGCAGGAGACTTGGCAGGGTCACCCTCCATCCTTGAAGCAACCATATGGAGCCTGCTGCTTTCAAGAGAAGGTTTTGGTTTCTGCCAGTTTCCAGGGTCAGCTATTAGCACACTGGGGAATGTTGAAGTTTCCAAGCACAGAATGAAGAGGGAGGAAAGAAATGGGTGATTAGGGGAATTAAGTAACTGATTCCCTGTGTACATCTGCCACCCCTGCAGGAAGAAATAACTGGTAGAACCATTTATTAGCCCCTATCTGCTTAAAACAGCAATGGTATTTATGTAAAAGAAGGCGGGGAGCTTTATTGAACAATCTCGAAATAATATGTAGCTCTCATAACTAAAGAGATCTTATTAGAAAATATGTAGCATATGGCTGTATACTCATTCACATGTATACAAGTTTATAATACTCATGTTTCTACCTCATTAATTCTAATAGCTCTTCTATTAGAAGAAGTTCCTCTATTAGTTCTTGTAATTCATTAGTTCTTCTACTCTTTTAATAAGCATTCATTGAACTTTTGCTATAACCCTATTACTGCTATGGATATGAACTTAAGTGAAAATGTCATGAAGAAAGCAATTGTGTGTGTGTGCATGCATACATGCTTTCATGTTACTCCCTGTGTGCGTTCCACACAAGAAACTAGATATTTTGTTGGGGTGGCCTTTTTTGGGTGCTTTCTTTGAGGCTAGTGTACATTATGTATCAGACTTCACTGAACAGAGAATAAAAATCGATGTCATCTAATTAAATAATATAGAACTATGATATGAAAAACCCTTTAAAAACCAAGGACTGTTAGCTGGCATTCTTAACTAATCCATGAATGTTTTGGCTTAAGCAGTGGCTGCAAAACGTATTCTAAGATGATAAGATTTTTTTTCGTATTAGTAATCTGCTTAATGAAAACCTAGAAAAAAAAATGCACTCTGCATGTTACAGATTAAAATAAGAATGATAAAGATCTAAATGTATGAAACACAAAGTTTTTGCTTTTCAAAGCAAAGCTGCTTTATTGGCTGTGTCCGGGGATCTCTAGTGTAAATCACAAGCTCCTATGATTCTAATAGAGCTATGGTCGATCAATCAAGACTTCCTACCAGGGCAATGATGCTTAATCCTTCATATATAACAGGACCTCATCAAATGGGCACAAGAAACAATATGAAGAGGAAGGGTCTGTGCAATGGGTCTATCCCCAAATGAGCATGAAGTTACAGTAATAAAAGCAGCCACTTATGGAATACTCTACTAAGTGCTTTCCAGATGTTATCTCATTTAATCTTACCAATAGCCTTAGACAGTACATTCTATGATTATCTTTATTTTATAGATGAAAACATTAGAGTTTGGGTTAAGAAAATCGTCCAGAGTTGTTCAAAGAATGTCAAAACCTGAATTTAAAACTAGTCCTCTGATTTCAAAGCTCATTTGCTTTGTCATCATATTTCAGGTCAAATATTGTTATTTGAGTTCTTTGCTTTTTCTATGGGACTTAAAGTCTGATAGATTTCAAATAAAGAGGAAGGTTATTCACTCTTGGTGGGAGTGTAAATTAGTTCAGCCATTGTGAAAGACAGTGTGGTGATTCTTCAAGGATCTAGAAACAGAAATACCATTGGACACAGCAATTCCATTACGGGGTATATATCCAAAGGATTATAAATCACTCTACTATAAAGGCACATGCACACGTATGTTTATTGCAGCGCTATTCACAATAACGAAGACTTGGAGCCAACCCAAATGCCCATCAATGATAGACTGGATAAAGAAAATGTTGCACATATACACCATGGAGTACTATGTAGCCATAGAAAAGGATGAGCTCATGTCCTTTGCAGGGACATGGATGAAGCTGGAAACCATCATTCTCAGCAAACTAACACAGGAACAGAAAACTAAACACCACATCTTCTTACTCATAAGTGGGAGTTAAACAATGAGAACACATGGACACAGGGAATATCACACACGGGGGCATGTCAGGGGTTGGGGGGCTTGGGGAAGTATAGCATTAGGAGAAATACCTAATGTAGATGGTGGGTTGATGGGTGCAGCAAACCACCATGGCACGTGTATACCTAATGCAACAAATCTGCACATTCTGCACATGTATCTTAGAACTTAAAGTATAATTAAAAAAGAAAGAAAACATTCATGGTAATTGTATTCTAGCATCTTCCCAAGAATTATTGTGATACATGAATTGGGCTAAATTTGTTTGAAAATTATTTGGTATTGTCATATTAAGTATATTGCCTTAAAACAGAATATTTTAGGATTATTAGGCTTGCTCAGTAAGACCCAATGCTTTTCTTCATACAAGGAGAATCAGTGAGTGCTTGCCAAAAAGTAGTAGACTCTGGCCTATTTATTATTACTAGTAGTTGTAGTAGTAGTAGTAGTAGTTTGTTACTTTATTGTATTTTAGATTCAGGAAGTAAGTATGCTGGTTTGTTACACAGATATATTGTATAATGGTAATGGTTCTAGTAAAACCGTCACCCAAATAGGGTATAGAAACACAAATTATCTATTGGGTACAATATTGGTTACAAACACAAAACTTTGAACATAATTCAAAATATCATCATAAAAAAAAAAGAAAATTCATGCAACTCTACTTTCTGATTGAATTAAGAAAACAGTGGCACAAAACAAAGCTTAACAGTATGTACACTTATATTCATTGGGATTCCTGCTATATTGACTTTGCTCCCAGTATTAACTATGGGGCTTTGAATGAACATGCCCATGGGTTCTAGTGATTGGTGTATTATTCCATCTGTACCATAGCAATTAATTACACAATACCCTCAGGTGGTTAAATTAAATAGTATCTTTGGGTGATTGAATTAAACAAGATCCTCAGGTGGTTCATGTGTACGTTAAAGTCAGAAAAGCACTAGTCCAACTTAGCAGTGCTTAAACATCTCCACCCATACGAATGCCATTCTGTCTTTGGACAGATCTGGCTGTTAAAAAGTTTGAAGTAAACTTTGTCTCCAAATAGCTATCAAACTTAGATTAAAACTCTATGGTGAAGGTTTTATTAGTCAAATTGATACCAAAGTTTATATGGAATAACAAACATGAAAGAATGCTCAGAAAACACAAAAAAATCCAGCCAGACATTAAAACATATGATAAGTCTCTGTAATTAAAACATTATTGTATTGGCACATAAGAAGACAAACATATGAGTGGAACAGAAAATAACCCAGAAATAGAGTCAAGTATATACATAAAATTAGTATATATTAAAGATTATAGCTGAAATCATTTGAGTAACAGTAAATTTTCTAAATAATGGTGCTGAATAGCCTTTTAGAAATAAATAAAATTAGATTTATTCCTCATATTACAAGAATAATCTCCATATCTATAAAAATTTGAAATATGAAGCCATGTCAATACCAGAGCAATTCATAGTTCAATTTCTCCTTAACCTAGGGATAGGGAAATATTTTTGAACTATGACTTAACATCTGGCAGTAAAAAAGGTAGCTGATAAGTTTGAATCCATAGATTTTTTTTTCTCATTACAAAAACACCATAAACAAAGTCAGAAGACCACTAAGACGTCAGAAGAAAATATTTTCAACATACATCACAAAGGTCTGCTATTCCTAATATATTAAGAACTCTTAAAAATTGAGATACTGAGGACCCAAAACCCAATAGAAGAATGGAATGAATCTATAAATAGATAATTCACAAAAAAATTATCAAACGGCTTTTAAACTATGGAAAGATGTTCAAATGTACACATAATTACGTAAGTGCAAATTAAAACAACACTAAGGGACGGGCACGGTGGCCCATGCCTGTAACCCTAGAATTTTGGGAGGCCGAGGTGGGCGGATCATCTGAGGTCAGGAGTTGGAGACCATGCTGACAAACATGGAGAAACCCCGTCTCTACTAAAAACACAAAATTAGCTGGGTGTGGTGGTGCATGCCTGTAATCCCAGCTACTTGGGAGGCTGAGACAGAAGAATACTTGAACCCGGGAGGCGGAGGTTGTGGTGAGTCAAGATCGCGCCACTGCACTCCAGCCTGGGCAACAAGAGTGAAACTCAGTGAAAAACAAAATAAAACAAAACAAAAAAACCCACTGAGATGTTATTTCCCACCTAGCAGACTGGCAAAATTTAAAAAGTATTATAATACATTCTGTTGGTAAGTTTGTGGGAAAATAGGTACTTTCTCATGTACTTCTAGTGGGAAGGCAAAGTGATACCTACAGCCTGCATGCAAGAAAACTTGGCAATATTTAACAAATCTACATATGCACTTACTTTCGGACCCAGCAATAGGACTTACAGGAATTTACACTGTAATTACACCTCCAATAAAACGAAGGTTCTAAATAAACAAATAAAACACAGTACACAGTTTTTAATTGCATTATTAACAATAAAAGCATAAGGATACTAATTGCATCATTGTTTGTAATTGTAAAATATGTGAAACCACCTAAATGCCCATACATAGAAGAGTGGTGGGATAAACTGTGATAAGTTTGTACAAGGGAGTACAAGTCATCTGCAAAAAAGAATGAAGAAGAGCTCTATGACTGATTTGGAATGCTTTCCAGGATGTATTGATAAGTAAAAAATGAGAAGTGCAAAGAGCATCTGTAGGAAGTTAAATTTTTATGTAAGTATGACAGAAAAATGAGAAAATAAACATGTATCTGCTTATACGTGGAAAACGCAGTAAAGATAAATGAGAAAGTAATGAGACTGGTTACTTACAGGAGGTATGGAGGAAAGAATGGAGGAATGAGAATAGAACAGAAAGGGTAAGAGGAGGATGACACTGTTCTGAGTACATGAGGTTTTGGTATAATTCTGAGTTTTAGAAACATGTTAATGTTTCACGTGCATAAAAATAAATAATTAAAATTAACTAGAAGAGAGAGGAACCAAAAGTATAATGTAAAGAGTAACAAATTAATCTAACTGCATTACAAATGTATAGCAAAGCCACACTGAAGTGGGTAGGGAATTAAAAAATAGATCTAAGTCAATTTGGAAAACAATCTTCTGACACTAAACATAAAGGCAAAAAACAAAAAGAACTGTACTCAAATATTGAACAATAGTTTTTAAATTTGTTTTTCACAGGAGTATGAGTTAGTGACTCTGAGGCTACTTTATATGTAATCTGGAATTAAATAAATGTGTAAATATATTGTGGCTAATGAGGTCTGGGTTTTTCATTGCCAGATAAGGAGTTACAAATAAGGGAAGAGACAAGGTTGGAATCAGCCCTCTGGTGTTGGACTGGAATGAGACGTATCGATATGAACTCATGGTTTCTAAAATGTTTACAGGTAGACAGAGAAATTGATGTGTGTGTGTGTGTGTGTGTGTGCGTGTGTGTGGATACATAGTCATATTTCCCAGTTCTTTATGCTAAAGGGGCCTAGAAGAAATGACACCTCAGATGGAACAAACACACCTAACACCTGGATCTTGGTTTTGAAATGCCATTTTCCAATAAGCAGAACAAGGATTTATTGGCAAAATTGCTGATTTCATAAAATCCTTCACGACTTTCCAGGACTAGGACAAGGAAAAGAAAAACAAAACAAGATGAGCCAGGAGCATCATGTAGTGCCAGAAATTAAGCAAATGCTTAAAAAATGATAAACGCATGTCAAAAGGACTTTGAAGGGACACAGGAGCTAATCTGAAGTAATTTTCATGGTCAAATCTAGAGAAAAGTGAATTATAACTCAAAGAATAAAGCAAATATTACTATACTTATTTTATATCTATACTGATATAGACATAAAAATCAATTGAAATAATTGTCAAATCAACAATTAAGTAGAGAAAGGGCAGCCCTGCCCTACGGTAGGATTTTAATTAATAAGTGTGAAAGAAATAACGCAAATAGAAAATCACCATTTGACTTGACAGATACATCACAATAATTGTTGCAAACAGAAAAGACCAATAGATGATAAAATTAGTGTGCGAAACTATGATCAGAACCATATATTTACATACACTCAAAGTATCACCACACAAGATATCTATTAATTGCAAAGGGAAAAGTCGTAACTGCAGTGAAAAAGCCTGGAAGACATTACCTTTAACAAATGATTGGAGTTAAGCTCATCAGTAAGAAAGCATATTGAAATCATGTGCCTTCTGATATGATGCACCTAGAAGGGTACTATGTCATGGCTGTAAAATACTTGCTAAAAATGCACAAGCCTATATCTAATCATGAGAAAACTTCAGGCAAGGCCCAATTGAGGGCCATTCTACAAAAATATCTGGCCAATATTCTTTGAAGGTTTCAAGGCCTTGAAAAACAAAAAACAATTGAGGAACTTCCCCCAATTGACGAAGGCAAAGTATGAAATCCTCAGCTGTTTCTCCATAGTTGACTTTAAGCCCACTTATTTCCTATTTACTCTCTTTCTAACAAGTTCCAGTTTGTCTAACTTCTCTTAAAGGAGGCCTCTGGGATGGGAAGCCTTAGTCAAAGTGTTATCTTAAAAGCCTAAAGTGAAATTGTCATCTCGTTTGTTTCTGATATTTGACTCCTATTAAAAGGGACTGAATTTCATAAAATTCTTAAGGAGTTATGCAATGTTGTTATCTCAAATTGAAGTGGGATACTTAAATAGGACAGAGGGAGTGACTGCCAAGCCACTGTTGTATCTGCGGCTACCACACTGTTTCCTGAATCCTGCATCTATATTCGATCTGTTATGGAGTCTCCATGTAGAATCTTATACTCATTTCCATTATATTTTATCTTGCTAGATTTTATATCATTGCTCTAGCCTGTTGAGATCTTTTTATATTTGAAGCTGTAATTAAATACAAAAGCCATTGTGCCATCTATAAATTTGTTGAGTAAGCCTTCTATACTTGTATCAGAGTCACAGATAAAAATGTTGAACAAAATCAGTCTCCTTCTAGATTGATATCAATTATTATGTAGAATACATTTTCATCATACAAATTATTACCAACCCAACTCACACAAAGTATCCATGTATTCAGTCAAGCATGCTCCATTTTGTTCACCAGGATATAAAGGGAAATTGTCAAACGAATTTGGAGTTTAGAGTCTTTTTACCACAGTTCATGAATTAGTGTCCTACATTTGTTGTTTGGCTGAGAAAAGGGTCTCTCACAGCATCTAGTATCACGAAAGTCAGTTGAAGTCTGTGTCAATCTGGCTTCATTTCTGCTCTGGCTGCCTTAGAATTATCACTGAACAACTGCCAATGTGTCACTCCAAATAGCATCTGGAGAAAGCAGAGACACTGACAAGCCAACAAGGTATTTTTTTGTCCTAACTTCTGTTCCAACAAAAATGATGAGATTAAGTGAATGGGTACTTCATAACAGAGGCAACTCGAGTTGCTCCTAGCCAGAAAACATAAGCTTTTAGTAGCCCATTTATGCCTAGTGTTCTATTATTGGAACACATGTGGGTCTTTTAACACAATTTAAATAATTATATTCCACATAATTTGTCCAAAGAAAGAAAGAGTCAGTCAAGTCGATTGTTGTATATGCTGTTCCATGATTTTTAACTCGTGTCACTCTAGCCAATCTAAAATTAGAAACTACTGCAGGCAGTTTATGAAGACTCTTATCTTATTTTGCATACATTAAAAAATCCAGATTATTTATAGTATTATACAAAAAAAAGGAAAGTCAAGTATGTTAATTTCTTTAAAATCACTTAAAATATCTGTCCTTCCAGAAGACTTACGTGCTAAAGCTCACAGCATGTAATTTCAGCTGCTGATCAGTGTATTCCCACTTATAGAAGGAAGATACTGCTATAGCAGTCCCTACTATGGCCCATATTATTGACACTGGAGACGTTTGGCGCTCTTTAGGTTTGTTGTTTAAAAATCCTTCATAATTGCCAGCTCTTGGGGCCCCCTCCAGACCTCGACCTGTATATTTCTTCATCTGCATTTAATGGAATTTTTTAAAGTATCCTTTGTAATAAATGACTAAATTTTCAAGGCTGAGAAATTCAAGATCAAGGTGCTGCCAAATTTAATTTCTGATGAAGACTTCCTTCCTGCCTTATAGAAGGCTGCCTTCTCTCTGTGTGCTCGCAAGATCTCTTCTTTGGGTGCTTAGTTTGTTTACTGTTCCTATAACTGAATACCTGAGGCAGGGTTATTTATAAAGAAGGTAAACTTGGCCAGGTGCCGTGGCTCACGCCTGTAATCCCAGCACTTTGGGAAGCCGAGGGGGGCGGATCACGAGATCAGGAGATCGAGACCATCTTGGCTAACACAGTGAAAACCCGTCTCTACTAAAAATACAAAAAATTAGCCGAGCATCGTGGCGTGCATCTGTAGTCCCAGCTACTCGGGAGGCTGAAGCAGGAGAATGGCGGGAACCCGGGAGGCGGAGCTTGCAGTGAGCGGAGATGGCGCCACTGCACTCCAGCCTGGGCGACAGAGTGAGACTCTGTCAAAAAAAAAAAAAAGAAGATAAATTTATTTTTTTATAGTTCTGGACACTGGAAAGTCCAAGGTTTAGGGAATGCATCTGGGAACTTTGATCTTAAGGCCTTTAACTGACTGGACGAGGCTCACCATATTATGTAGAGAAATATGTGCTTTACGCAAAGTAAAAATTAACAAAATTTATAAAAAATTAACTACATATGAATCATAGACCTAAATGTAAAATGCAATATTATAAAACTAATACAAGTTAACATAGAAAAGAACTTATATGACCTGGGGTATGGCAATTAATTTTTAGATGCAGCATTAAAGACATGATCCAAGAAAGACTTCAGTAAAATTAAAGTCTTCTGCTCTGCAAAAGTCACCACCATGAGGATGAGAAGACAAACCCTAGAGTGGGAGAAAATATTTGCCAAAAATATCAGATAAAGGACTATTATCCAAAATATTCAAAGAACTTTTAAAACTCAACAATAACAAAACACACAACCCAATTAAAAACTGGACAGAAGGCTTTAAGAGACACCTCACCAAAGAAGATATACAGACTGCAAATAAGTCTGTGAATGTGAAAAGGTGTTCAACGTGTCATCAGAAAATGCAACTAAAAACAATAATGAGATATCATTACACAATGATCAGAATAGCCAAAATCCAGAGTACTAACAACACCAAGTGCTGGCAAGGACTTGGAGTAACAAGAATGCTGCTGGGAATGCAAATTTGTACCACCACGTTGGAAGACAGTTTGGCAGTTTTTTACAAAACTGAAATACTCTTACCATATAATTCAGCAATTCTGAAACTGATCCTATAAACTTTATAAAATTAATCAAAGAAGAAGGGAGTCGGATATGTGAAAATAAAGCAAGCTTGCAGCACACTCAGCATTAATGATTAGGCCAGCTTGCTCCCTGACCTGTTTCCTCACAGTTGTTTGTCTATTGCCCCAGAATCACATAAACCCTGTTACAAGATTATAACTCTTCTCTTAACTGCTTTATAGATAACAACAAACATTTTGAAACATTGAGTTTTTCCTCTGAGATAGTCTTCTGGGTCCTGCAGAGTGGTGAAACTAACTGACACCAGCTGGTCTGAAGGATCCCATGAGAAGCTAACTCAACAAAGAATGCAGTTTCCACATCCTGATGATTTCATCTCTCTTACCCTGACCAATCAATTACCCCAATTTTCCAGCCCCTGGCTCTCCATAAATCCCTTAAATATCCCAGCCCAAAAACTCCTCAGAGAGACAGATTTGGGGGTTCCTCCTGCCTCCTTGCTCAGCTGCACCATGATCATTAAACTCTTTCTCTGGAAAAAAAAATCTTATAAGCTTTAAAAAAAACACTAGAGGAAAAATAAAACCACAATAAAAAAGGTGTATAGGTCTCATAAAAATTCTAGAAGAAAACCTAGGGGAAACTCTTCTGGACATTGTCCTAGGCAAATAATTTATGACGAAGACACCAAAAGCCAAATGCAACAAAAACAAAAATAAATAAACAGGACCTAATTAAACTAAAAAGCTTCTATACAGCAAAAGAAATAATCATTAGAGTAAATAGACAAACTAGAGAACAGGAGAAAATATTTGCAAACTACACATTTGACAAAGGACTAATATCTAGAATCTGCAAGGAACTCAAACCAATCAGCAAGAAAAAACCAAATAGTTTCATTAAAAACTATTGAAAAGTGGGCAAGTGACATGAACAGACAGTTCTCACAAAAAGATATACAACTGGCCAAGAAGCATTTAGAGAAATGCTCAACATACTAGTCATCAGCAAAATGCAAATTGAAACCACAATGGGATACCACCTTACTCCAGCCAGAATAATCATTATTAAAAAGGTAAAAAAATAGAAATTACATGGATATGGTGAAAGGGAATTCTTATACAATGGTGGTGGAAATGTAAATTAGCACAGCCTCTGTGAAAAACAGCACAGAGATTTCTCAAATAACTAAAAATAAATTTACCATTCAATTCAGCAATCCCACTACCGGATATCCAGCCAAACGAAAAGAAGTCATTATATCAAAAAGGCAGCTGCATGCATACGCTTATTGCAGCACAATTCACAACTGCAAAAATAAGTGCCCATCAAACAATGAGTGGATAAAGAAAATGTAGTATATATACACCCTGGAATACTACTCAGCTGTAAAGAATGAAATAATGTCTTGTGCAGCAACTTGGAGGGAGCTGGAGGCCATTTATTCTAAGTGAAGTAATTCAGGAATGGAGAACCAAACACCATATGTTCTTATTTATAAGTAGGAGCTAAACTATGGGTACACAAAGGCATACAGAGTGGTATAATGGACTCTGGCTATTCAGAATTGAGGAGGGTGAAGGGTGTGAGGGATAAAAAAACTAAATATTGAGTACAGTGTACATGACATAGGTGATGGGTACACTAAAATCTAAGACTTCCCCACTATACAATTCATCCATGTAACCAAAAACCACTTGTACCCTCAAAGTATTGAAATTTTAAATATATATACATATAAAGAAAAAGATGTATAGGCTTGACCCTTTTAACATCTCTGCTTTAGAAACGTTACACACTGTAATGAAAGAAAATAAACTGAGAAAAATATCTAGAGTACATACCGTAGAGGGTTACTCTTCCTAATATGTAATGATACACAAGTTGATTAAAAAATACTGAAGCTCAAATAAGTCAAATTGGTGGGAATATAACTGGCACGCTTTCTGAAAGACAAATTTGATAATAGATATCAAATGTTTAAAAAATGGTACACCTTTGACCCAGTAATTCTGTTTCTGGTAACCTATTTTAGGAAAACAATATTCTAAGTAAATAACATGAAATAACAGGAGAAAGCAATACATAAAAGATCTTAGAAACAGCATCATTTATAACCAGGAAAATCTATACAGACAAGAGACATGTTCAATA
Organism: Macaca nemestrina; assembly: GCF_043159975.1. Lineage (NCBI taxonomy): Eukaryota > Metazoa > Chordata > Mammalia > Primates > Cercopithecidae > Macaca > Macaca nemestrina. The sequence continues at coordinate 35,236,218 of NC_092140.1, forward strand.
ACACGACAATAGTTAAATTATGCCAAATTAGATAAAATTTGAAAACCTCTAATTTATAATGTCAATATAAAAAAGAGAGAATAAATTATTACTTATGAAATAATACACGTAAGAAGAAAAAAATGCCTATATACCTATGGCAAGATTGTGTGCTTTTTAATTTCCTTTAAAACTTTTTATCTCCACATTTGAAACTTTGTCCCATGGATGTTAACTGTCATGTGCTCAGTAAAAATGTCTAATTAAAATATAAATTTAAAATTAAAAAAAAAAAATTAAATGTGTTCATCCCACCCAGTGTGAGAATATATTTTAGGTTCAGTGTTTAGGGAATGACTTTTTCTCAGAGTAATAGTATCCCTTTTCATATATTTCAAGATGGTGACAGAGAATATGGAATGTTACCAATTAGTTTTAGCTTGCTTCCTCAGAACAGCTGCAGGCTTTCTTCCTGGGCTCTTTCTGAGATATCCTCTGGTCTCTTTGTGGGACACCAGGGATACTCTGAGCATTGTAATCCTGCTCGACATTTCTGGTCATCTCCATATCATCCCAGAAAAGTAATCATTCCTTCCTCTGAGCTCTACAGCATTTCCTCTTTCTGTTACCAAGCAAGACAATGCGTTTTAGTTATATGATTTCATGCAAAATGCCTCTGCTAAACTATGTCCTTTAAGAAAACAGGCCATATATATTTTAAATATTGTCTTCACCATTTATCAGGATGATTGATGCATCACAGGGCCTCAAAAGAGTCCTGAATGAATAAATGAATAAATGAATCAAGAGCATCAACTCTATCACTTACTGTACAATTGCAAGTCTGGGTATGGCAAGTAACCTAAGTCACCATTTACTTCTCCCTAAAAATTCAGGTTACAGAGACTTCCAGAAAGGCTTCAGAAGAGGGAAGCAAAATCACAGAGGTGAAGGCTTTTGGTAAACTAAATTACTAAAAAAATATGCCAATGTGTTGATTGATTAGGTTCTTCTCCTAGGTGCCTTTACATATTGCTAAAAGAGACTTAAGAGCTAAAGTCATGAGCATTTAATAATGGGAAAACGTATGTGAAAACACTTGAAGCACAAGAATAATCTACTACTTGTATTTCTTTTTTTTTTTTTTTTTTTTTTTTTTTTTTTTGAGACGGAGTCTCACGCTGTTGCCCAGGCTGGAGTGCAGTGGCGCGATCTCGGCTCACTGCAAGCTCCGCCTCCTGGGTTCACGCCATTCTCCTGCCTCAGCCTCCTGAGTAGCTGGGACCACAGGCGCCCGCCACCGCGCCCGGCTAATTTTTTGTATTTTTAGTAGAGACGGGGTTTCACTGTGGTCTCGATCTCCTGACCTTGTGATCCGCCCGCCTCGGCCTCCCAAAGTGCTGGGATTTCTAATAGTAATAGCAACAGCAGTAATAATACTTAAAATTAGCAGCAATATGTCCCACCTTATAAAATACTGCCCCCGTTTCAGAAGGAGTATGAGGCATAGTTGAATCCCTATAGAGTAATATATTTATTTAAAGGTGGAAAAAAAAACTCTCAAAAAATGCTGAAAGACCTCATTTATTATTCTCTGTTTCTCTAGCATTAATGGTGACCCAGGGTCTTTAAAGATTTTTGTGCATTCCCACGTACCCAGCTCACTAGTAACCAGCTTGTTTTCTCTCTCTCTCTCTCATTTATAAAGACTATCCAATTGCCATGGATATCTATTATACAGAAAATTAAATTAAATGTATGTGTTTGGCACACATGGCAAGTGTGCCTGGCATTAATAAGTTTCTCTCTGTGAACCTGACAGTAATGCATTTGACTAAGATGAGCTTACTTTTTAATTGGGAATAAAGAACAATTGGTGCTTAGTTCTTAAGTATAAGGTGTGGATACATGCAAACTCATTTTATTTTAAAAAGTGTGTGACAGTTGTATAACTTTTCCTCTTTGCCACTTTATTGTTAAATGCCATTATTTAGAAAGCAGCTTTGACCAAACTGGAACTGAATTTTATTTGGCAATACCTTAGAATAAGAAGAAAAGTTTTACCAAGCAAATGAATCATTTAAGCAAAACAACTAGACAGTTTTAGCCACTTCCAAAGCGACCATTATATACAAATATGTATGTGAATCTTTTATTCTTCAGGATAGTCTTGGCAAGAGTCCTACTTGCACACTTCTGTAGCATTTAGGAACAATAGGACTACACTTGTTTTAAAATATTTTATAATTCAAGTTTATTCACTAACCTGCTCAAGTCATCCAAATTAAAGTACAAATCAATATTTAAAAGCTATGTACTTTAATAAAAAATGGGTTACACACATAGAAGAGACAATTCTTAAAAGGACTATAAAGGCCCATTAAACATGATTAGATATTCAGCCTTATTACAATCAAGAAAATGAAAGTAAAGATGAGACATATTTTTGCCTTTACATTTGCAAAGATATGATAGGAATAATAACTTCAACAAGTTGAAAAGGTTATACATACAGGATTATTTATATTATCAAAAGCAAAAATAACATGGAAAATTCATGACCATCAGTAATGGATTGGTAAAATAAATTATGGCATATCCATATCACAAGATACTCTGTGGACATTAAAAATAGTGAGGCTAATTACTCTTTTGTTGTGTGGGGTCTTCAAGACTGCCCTTAAGTTTGACCACTCAGTAAAAGGACTCGGAGAACTCAGAAAAGCTCTTCTACTCATAGTTATACTTGATTGCAGCAAAAGGAGAATACAGATTAAAATCTACAAAGGAAAAAGGTGCATAGGGCCAAATCCTGGAGAAATGAGGCCCAGGTTTCCAGTTGTTCTCTCCCAGTGGAGTCTCATGGGCAGCACTGACTTCTAGCAGTGATATGTGATGACACGTGTGAGTGTGGCTGACCAGGGAAGCTCAGCTGAGCCTTTCTGTCTAGGGTTTTTGTTGGTGGTTAATTGGTGACGCACCTGCAGGACTAGCCCTAGCTTCTCAGTATCTAGCCCCCCACAGATCAAACTGATACATGGTCCAAAGCCTCAGGCATACAAAAACGGGTATGCACTATAAATCACATTGCTAGCATAAATTTTCTGGCATGGCTCAAGATCTCAGATATACAAAGACACTCATTGGTGAGGACATTTCAAGGGCTCGCAGGTTCTATATTAGGTGCCTATCAAGGGCCAGTAAAGAAAACCTTTAAAATAAGCAACCCCTAAGCCTGTTGAGTTAGCCATTTATTGCATAGTCTTCATTTCTTGTTTGTTTTGCCAAAATACCCCACCAACAATACAAGCCATCAATAAAAATGATTAACTACACCAGTGTATGGGGTGGGGGGAGAAGGAAGATGAAGTGGAGATGGGTCCGTGCTCATGTGGAAATAAGGCCAACATTGTCGATGAGTAGGTATTTGGTTTGTAAAAGTTCCCTGGTCTACCCCCTATTAGCTGTGCCCTCAGACTTAATTTTTACTGCAATCCACAGTATGAAATACATTTTACATAGTGACATAGCACATGCTTGCATAGGCATACCCACACTATTGAGACAAATTTCATGAAAAAACTCTTACTTTTACTACATACAGTGCACTCTAATATTTCCCATCCCATTCCATTCTTGTCTATTCTATATCCTTTATAAAATGTTGCATGAGTTTCACCAAACTAATTAATTAATTTCACAATTTACTAATAGTTCACAACCTTCAGTTTAGTTTTATAAATATTATCTGTCATAATTCTAAGGTGCAGATATTCATTTTTGACATAGAAACATTTTATAAAATACTATGGATAAAAATCAAGTTAGAGATTAATATATATATATATACCCTATTTTGATTCATTTTATGTAAAATATTATAAATATATTCATATGTGTGTGTGTATCTACACAGAGAGGTGATGAAAGTTGTTCATTGAAATGCTAAAGATGTTAAAGTAACCTTTAGTTACTTTGTAAGTAAGTTTTTAAAGTGGGGCTTTGAATATTGTGGTTTTTATTGAACTTTTGTTTATTGAATTTACGTTTTGGCATGAGCACTTTTTTTCTTTACAAAAACAAGAAAGCAATTTCTAAAATAAAAACAATATCTCAAAATAGCAAAGATAAAAAGAGTAACTAAAAATATTTATGCATGCCAAAACTACATTTACTGAATTCATCAGGCAGAGTTACCAAGATTTAAAATCAGTTTCAATTTCCAAATATCTCACATTCTTACTTCAGCAAATTTATGGAGGATAAGTGAGAAGCAAACTGTCCCTTTTTGTCACCATCAAACCATTTTAAAACTTGCTCTTTAGATACTAATAAGTTATTACCCTTACCAGTGTTAGCTATAATCAAAGCTTAATAAAATAATTTTGAATATAATTAAATAAATATATAAAACTAGCAAACTTAAATATATAACCCAAACATCCTTTTGTCTTTGTTATCTGATAAAGGAAAATTGTTATTAGTCAGTAATGTTAAACTTTGACTGTGATAATTTACTATCATTTAATAACTCCAAAACACTCGAGATTCGTAACTCATTCATGTGTCAGGCATTGGTGTTAGAGAAGAATGCAGTTCACTTCTATGGAACTTAAAGAATAAAACTTCAAATTAATAGTATTATAGCACTTTGGAAAATTCAATGTTAATTGTATTACATTCTGCCCTTGTAAAAAAAAAAAAAACTCTGAAACTCATATATGGTTTAAATAGCAATTATCTATTAGTTTAACTGAAACAAATCATTTTTTCTTTTCCGTCAGAAAGAAAAGAACTTACGCAAAACCACAGGAACTCATCTATTTTCAAGGCAAACCTGTGTCTCTGCAGCTGCCATAACCTTTTCCATCTCATCAAATCAGACACTGGGCTAAGTGATACATATGAAATTGAGTGATTACAGAATTAACAAGCTTCCCTGAAGAAACAATTCCTGATCCTCCTATAATAGAATTCACATTCCTAGAAAACTTTACCACTTTCTCTTGTTTCCATTGTAAGAGATTTCTAGGTGGGTAAGGTCATGGTACCTTAACCTTTATTTGCATAGCTACTTTCTACCAAGAGTACTTTCCTCTGTAAACACAGTACAATGGAATAAAAACCATATCCCTCCCTTCATTTCTCCACACGTTAACCTTTTAAGGCTGAAAACGTGTACCTGATTGTTAATATCCAGGTCTAACCTCATTTGTGTGTCTTCAAAGACCAATATGCACTCAGAAAGTATTTGAATTTCTCTTCATCTTGTGAAGATCTTCTTTTGTGTAATTAAGGTAGCCTATAGCCAAACAAACATCTAACTGAATCTCAAGGGGATTAATAAGCATGATTTTCCAATATCTTGGGATTAGTGGTAGTTTCTGAAGAATTGGTCTTCAGCTTAATAATGAAAATGTTGAAGTGTAACTGGATTACAATATTAAATGACCCAAGAGAATAAAAAAGACCACATAACCCTAAGCTATATGTCACTTAAGGGTTATGATATTTACAGTCTAAAATGTAAAAATTGCATTGTAATTGTCATGATAAAATGATAAAAAGGGTTTTTGTGAACTGATAACATTACCATAAAATGTATTCCACCTTTGCATTTAAGATGATATGCTAACATCTAGTAGAGCAAATGTCACAGATTTGCTAGATTATAAAACAATGGTTTCAAATAATATTGCTGTGAAGATGGGTTGTACACTTTTACCTAAAGCTCATTTTAAAGCATTACTCCCTCATTGCTTTTACATATATAGTATACTGCATAAAAATATAACAAATCTACCTGTATACATGTGTGTATTATATAATTAGTTCTAAGTATTTAATGATCTGCTCTTAAATCTCCTCAGTTTATGGAAGGAAATTTAATAAACAAGTTTTTAAAGCTATAAATGAACTCTGCCAAAGAAGGCTATCTTTTAAAGTATAATCAAAGCTCTAAAAATGATAATAAAGTTAGGAGCCATATGCCTGGAACCAATGGATTTCTTTTCACCTTTGACTCAAGATAAAAAAACAAAAAGGGAGAGAGAGGAGGTTTCAGTCACACCGTATTTAATCCAATTTGCTTTGGGTTTAATCTCCAAAACAAGGCTGGTCTGCTAATTCCCAATTATAATGGCACATGTAATCAGAGTCCTCATTAACAAAGACTGACTATATTGTCTATTAGGAATGAAAATTTGAAATGCAAATTCAGCAAATCAAAACGTTAAATGAGCTTCTACCCAAGATGCTTAGAGCTCCCGCCAGGGCAGCCCATGCTGGCCGACACCTGCCCTGGATTTTCCCTCTAGCTGAATGTTTCCTTCGGTTCCAGTCTTTGCCTCCTAATTGACCTGCTTATGATCTCTGCAACAATTAACATATGCTTATTAGTAATGGCTGGTTAAAGATTTCAACTGCTGCAGTTTACAAAGTCTAATAGAGATGGCATGCCACAGGAAAGATGAAGCCACTGTTTCCCTCATCAGCAAAGTCACAATGGTTAGATGCGTGTGGTAGAAATTACATGATTTTTCACACTGTCTGATGTATGGAAATTGGTACTAATTGATACTGGAAATCACCGCATACGTGACTCCAGGCCTCATAAACACTGAGAAAGATACAAATATTGGTGAGCCCTTTTTCCCTTTGAGTAAGTAATTTCTTATTTGGGTTTAGAAAGAAGAGAGAGTGAAATAACTTCTTTAACTGGATGAATAACTAAGGACATTTGGTTTATTCTGAATTCAGAAATCATAACTCTTTTCTTCAGAGTAATTTCATGCAATGGGATGGAAAATTTTGCACATCACAAAAATCTTACCTGAGTCTTAATAGGGTAAGGATACTTTTACAAGATTATGTTTGGAGTTCATATTCTGTTCACCAAATACTCCCTTTTAAAAATTTATTTTTAATTTTTGTGAGAACATAGTAGATGTATGTATTTATGGGGTACATGATATCAAATACCCCTCTTAGTTTCTAGTTGGTACCACCAGATTTGAAAAGGCTAAAATGTTGGATGAGTAGCTTCCTTTTTTTTTTTTTTAACTCTTAGCCATGCAATTTAATGGAAGATACATTCCACTTAATCTGAAATAGTTTTGTTTTATTCAGAATTAATGTTTGACCAATTATAAACCTCAGTTTTTACATTCTGTTATTGATTAAAGAATAGTTTGGCTGTTCCTCACCCAATTGGCAGCTATACCTTGATTATATACCTTGGTGCTTGATCGAATTCATTCTTAAATCAGTTTGTTATCTCTGTCTCTAGCAGGAGATAAAAGACTTTGTTCTAAGTCTTAGGAGATCTTGGACTCTTATTTATTAACAGTAGGATTTCACATAAATGTATTACTTTTCTATTGCTGGGGAACAATATTTTACAAACAGAAGCTTGAAACACCATCCATGTATTAGCTCACAGTTTTGCAGGTCAGAAGTCTGGGTGGGGTGTAACTGAAGTCTCTGCTCAAGGTTTCACTGGGTGGAAATCAAGGTGTTAGCCAACGTGGCAGGCCTCTTCTGGGGTTTGGAGTTCTCTTCCAAGGTCATTAGTTGTTGGCAGAATGCATTTCCTTTTAGCTGTAAGAGTAAAGTTTATGTTTCCTTACTGACTGTCAGCCAGGGGCTGCTCCCAGGTACTTGAGGCCTCTCACATCCCTTGCCATGTGGCTCTCTCCCTCTCCAAGCTGGCATTAATTCACTGAAACCATCTAGTCCTTCAAATCTCTGACTTTCTTTTCTGCAACAAGCTAAGGAAACTCTGCTTTTAGAGAGCTTATGAGATTAGGTTATGCCCACCCAAATAATCTCTCTATTTTAAAATCCTTGGATAACCTTATCATGGAGTAAAATCCATCATATTCACAGTCTTGGGGATTATGCAGGATGTGTACAACAGGGAGGTAAAAAATCTTGAAATTCTGCTCCCACAGCAAGTCATTTAGCTTCTTTTGGCCTTACTTTGCTCATTTACTAAATGAGAAGGTTGAACTAGACAATCTCTGGCTTCTTTTTCACATATCTTCAATGTCCAGGACCAAATCATTACAAACACAAGATTTACAGACACAGACCGACAGTTAATTGTTATACACTCAACTGACCTGTTTCCTTTGGTTGGTCAATTGGTGTTGGTGTAAATTAAATGGTGATAGAACAACTCCTGTTAGCAGATTTTATGGTCTGAGTGTTCATGTTCACTCAATATTCATATGTTGAAATTCTCACCCCCAAAATGATGATATTAGGAAGTGCGGCCTTTGGAAGCAATTAGATTAAGGAGGTGGAGCCTCCATGAATGGATCAGTGCCCTTAGAAAAGAGGCGTAAGAAAGGCCCCTCACTACTTCTATCATGTGAGGACATGGGGAGAAGGCACCACCTATGAACCAGACACAGAATCTACAGGCACTTTGATCTTGAACTTCTCAGCTTTCAAAACTGTGAGAAATAAAGTTCTGTTTGCTTATGAGCCACCCAGTTCGTGCTGTTTCTTCATAGCAGCCCAAGCAGCCTGGACAAAGATACCAGGCTTTCTAGGTAAAATGAAAAGGAATGAATTTAAAAAATGAGAATGAGGTCAGGCACAGTGGCTCACCCAGCACTTTGGGAAGCCGAGGTGGGTGGATCAACCAAGGTCAGGGGTTCGAGACTAGGCTGGCCAACATAGTGAAACCCCATCTCTACTAAAAATACAGAAATAAAAATAAATAGCTGAGAATGGTGGTGCATGCCTGTAAATTCCAGCTACTTGGGAGGCTGAGGCAGGAGAATTGCTTGAACCCAGGAGGCAGAGGTTGCAGTGAATCTAGATCTCGCCATTGCACTCCAACCCGGGCAATGGAATGAGACTCTGTCTCAAAAAAAAAAAAAAAAAAAGAGAATGATACATGGTCTCTCATTTTAATAAACAGCAAAATAACCCTAGAGACAAAATAAAAACCTATATACAAAGAACAGTTATGACTATATGCTTGTCCAGAGATGAAAGCTCAATATTGGTAAAGAAAATGCTGCTTGGACATTTTACTTTTTACCTCATTCTGTCAGTAGTGCAAAGTTCTAACAAGGCAATGTCCATGGATTTTTGATGAAGTTCTTTTTCTGGAGTTACATGTTATAATATGTTTCAAAATTTATTAGATTTCCAAACAAAAATCCATCTGTTCAAAAATTCTGTTAAGAGCAATTCTGTACACTTGTTTAACTCTAAAGTAGTCACATCTTAACGTATCTAATTTTCTAAGGACCAAGTCTGACTTCCAACTGCCACGTAATCCAACTTCCAATCTTGACAATCATTTATAAATTATTTGCTTTCTTAAATGAAATTTTATATAGGCATATTATTTCTGTCTTAGAGCAGTATTTATTGCTTTAGCATTGCTTAACACAATTTTCCCATGTTGGGAAAGAGCTATATGAACTCCATAGCTTATTCAGGTGTTTGCATGTGTCTAATTTTAAAAAGTAAAAACAATAAAAATACATAATTCCTTTCCTTCTTTCTAGGCTCTAGAATTAAATCAAGAAAATAATTAAAGTACTTGAAAGTTTGAAAAATGCTTCTCTGCTTGGTGTTGAGTTAGTTAAAATAACTGTGTTAATTTAAAAATTGGCCATTGCAACTTTATTCTCATCTTGGTCTCAAAACAAACAAACAAATAAATAACAACAACAACAAAAAACACTAAAATTACATTTTAGGTATACAAGAGCAAGAGATAAGAGTATATATTTTTCCTTTGCTATGGGAATGTAAACTTTGCTTTTCCTAGCTGAAACAATGAACAAATGACTTTGGTGAAGAGGATTTTGGAATAAACTGCAATGAAAATATATTTAGGAGAGTTTATTAACATGATACAACTACTAGGATCTGATCATTTACCACTGATTACATATATTGGGCTCTAAAAATATCAAAAGCCCAAGTGAGCATTTGAGCTCCTTAACTTTAATGTCTGAGTGGTTAATGTTAGTTATATTTATATGAATATTTCTTTGATAAGCAGCCTGAAATTCCTCCCTTTCAAAACGTGGTCCTTGTCGCATTTGATATTCAGACTTAGTTCCTCCTTGAATTCAATTACAATAAATGAAAGCCTATGGTAGAACTGAGGGGTGGATAATAAAAACTATTAACTTAAAATGGCTATATTTTGCTTTCAGTGAAAATTTTCCAGGCATCTCCACAATCAAATACATTTATTGTTTTTTCTTTCTTTGGTTGCACTCGGTAAAATGTTTGGAAAGTGTTATTTAGACCTAACCATATAACTTGAATAACACAGGATTACAACCTCCTTTGTAAAAATGAGACGTTAACTGTTTGAAAGATTGTAATGTTATATGTTCGTCTATGTCTGAAAAAAGGCGGCCTTCTTGGAAATCTCCATGATGGAGAGTAAGGCTCTAGCTCTTAAACACTGAATTCTGCATTTCTCTCCTGAATTTCAGTCTATAGAGTCACACAAATATATGACTAGGGAAGACATGCTTACTCTAAGATATACTTCCCCACCACCACCACTGGCAAAGTAGGGATGATTATAGTACTCCCTCAATGAATTATGAGAATTTAATGAGTTAATACTTGTAAAACACCTAGTACAGTTCTTGGTACACAACAAATGTTTAGCAACTATTATAGTCATTATTGCACATAGTTAATCCCTCTAAGATATACTTCCCCACCACCACCATGGGAAATTAGGGATGACTATAGTATTCACCTAAATGAATTGTGAGAATTTAATTAAATGAGTTAATATTTCTAAAACACCTAGTACAGTTCTTGGTACACAATAAATGTTTAGCAACTATTATAGTCATTTTTACAGTGGTTTATTCTCTAATAAACTGAGTTGTGATTTTAGTTCACCTCAATATTATGTTAATTTTAATAATATATTTTAAAATATTTTAAATACTCAATATTCTTTTTTATGTACCAGCTCAAAGAAACATTTCCATACCCTGGAAAATGAGGATTAAATGGATAATGTGAGCAAAAGTACAAGGATTTTCCTGGCACACATATGCTCAACATGTGTTCACTGTTTTTATTCTTAGAATCACCCCAGTGATACCATCCACCTAGAGTTAATCACTCTCAACATTTGGGAGTATTTTTTCCAGACTATTTTATGTACTTAGTAAGATATATATTACATATTTATTTGATTATTCCATTATTAGTCACTCACTTTAAAACATAAAAAGGTAATAAATTATAAAAATGTAATTTGGGGGCAAAGTAGAAACAAGTGGTAGCTGACAAGATTTTTTTTTGGTATCTCTATGTTTATCTCTCTTATCACTTATCTGTCATCACCCCTTTTGCTTTAGCTATCGGTGTTGCTTATGGCCAAATCTCACTCTCTTCCCATTTTTTCCTTCTCTACTGCCATTAGGCTTTACTCCAAGCTACTGTCATATCTCACCTGGTCTGCAGAAATAGCCTTCATACTGATATTTTGATATCTGCTTATGTCTTTCTTTAATTCCTTCTTCAAAATCCCTGTAAAACATATTTAATCCCACCTTTACCATAAGACCCTTTATTCCACTACTGAATTACCAAGGGGCATTGAAAAAGAGAAAGGAGGAGGAAGAGGAGAGAAAGAGTTCAGCTTAATAAATATAAATATTCAGATTCTTATAGTCAGATACCTTCAGCATATGCTTAAGTTTTGTGTTATGTTGAAATAAACATTTTATTATTTTGGAAAGAGGCATCACAATCTTCTTTTTTTTTTTGAGACAGAGTCTCACTCTGTCACCAAGGTTGGCATGCAGTGGCACAATTATGGCTCACTACAGCCTCGGTCTCCCAGGCTCAAGTGATCCTCCCACCTCAACCTCCCAAAGTGCTGGGATAACAGGCATGAGTCACTGCACCTGGCCCATAATCTTCGTTCTTTCAGACATTGAATGTCTTCATTTGTTTCCCGAAGATTCCTGACTGACTCAGCCGCCAGGATTAAACTCTCCCTCAAGGCAGGTTGTTGACAGGTCACCATCTCTACTAGTTCTTTTCTTTTCAATGATGCCCATGGAACATAAACTTTCAGGTTAAACTTGGGAGCTTGCTTTTATCCCTCCCCACCCACTTACCTCTACACCTGAGCCCAGAGGGTGGATGGAGCACTGTGGGGAAGGGAGGTCCCTACATTAAAGGCACGCTTCATCCTCAGACTTTGGCTTGTCTTCTCTCGCCCAGGGAGTTAGAACATTTCTGATCTCAGGTCAGCACAACCAGAGCATGTGTACTCTCCACCCAGTTGTCCCACAGTTAGGCTGGAAACTTTTCCTTTTGTTTGAGGATTCATGCAACTGATACTTGCCTCTGTCATACACTCCTTCACTCTATTTCACCAAATAACACGTACTCAAAATTTAAAACCACATTTGATCATCATAATAATATTGTTCACCTGCTTGGCTCTAGAGATTTCTAATTTAGGCAGTAGTCTGAGGATCATCTAGCACAATGGTTCTCAACCTTGGCTGCACATCGGAAATACGTGGGGGTCTTTAGAACCTACTGATGCCTGGGTCCCTCCTCCAGAGATTCTGATATAACTGGTCTGGGGTGAGGTGTTGTAAAAGCTCCCCAGGTGATTCTAATTGCAACCAAAGTTGAAATTCATTGATGTAAAGAGAGTCTCAATATATGGAGAATGAAATCAGAGGCAGCCAAACCCAGCGGACCTTTCTTGTTTTTTTTTCCAGCTCTACCGACCCATGCTCCTGACTGCCTGCACTTCAACTACTCTGGACATCTCTTGGTTGCTCTAATTCCCCTCACTCTTCTCACTTAGTCTCTTAGCACATTTGGGTCCTTGTACCTATGTCAGCATCTGCTACCTGCCTACATTAATCTCTAGTTCATTACTATTTAGCTTTATATATATCATTCCAATTGTAATTTTCTAGAGAAAAATCTTCCTTGATCTCCCTGGCAGTACTGTTACAGGACAGAAAAATGTGTTACAGGAAAGGGGTTTCCATCCAGATCCCGAGAAAGCGTTCATGGATCTCGCACAACAAAGAATTCAGGGCGTCTACTGTGCAAAGTGAAAGAAAGTTTACTAAGAGAGTAAAGGAATAAAAGAATGGCTATGCCATAGACAGAGCAGCCTGGTGGGCTACTGGTTGTCCATTTTTATGGTTATGTTTTGATGATATGCTAAACAAGGGGCGGATTATTCATGCCTCCCCTTTTTAGACCATATAGGTAACTTCCTGATGCTGCCATGGCATTTGTAAACCGTCATGGCACTGATGGGAGCGTAGTAGTGAGGATGACCAGAGGTCACTCTTGTGGCCATCTTGGTTTTGGTGGGTTTTGACCAGCTCCTTTTACTGCAGCCTGTTTTATCAGCAAGGTCTGTATGACCTGTATTTTGTGTTGATCTCCTATCCCATCCTGCGACTTAGAATGCCTTTACCATCTGGGAATACAGCCCAGGAGGTTTCAGTCTTATTTTACCCAGCTCCCATTTAAGATGGAGTTGCTCCGGTTCATGCACCTCTGACACTGCCTGTGGCCTGGCAAGTTCATCCCCTTCATAATAATTCACCGCATTGGAAAGGCAGAATAACCAAAGGATCCAGCATCTACCCCTGGATGCCAGACTGCTGGGTCCAAGCCCCAGTATCATCACATCCCAGTTGTTAGATGTGGACAAGTTATTTAACACCCCTGAGCCTCAATTTCCACCTCTATAAAATACAGATAATTACTGTATGATTGTTATAAGGTTGGTGGGAAGATGACATGAGCTAACATACAGAGAACACTTAGAATGGTAGCTACTGTACAATAAGCACTAGAAAGTATTCCTGTTTAGTTTTAGTGAAATAATTCATTGTTTATGCCTACTTTTCTCTCTTTAGAATGCAGGTGTCATGAAGCCAAGCCCATAACTGTTGGTTTTCTTTTCTCTGCTTTATTCCTAATGCAATGCATGTTTTATAAATACAATAAATTTGTGTTGAATAAATTAGTAGATATGTAATGCAAATAAATAATTATGGACATGTTTCACATAGTCTTTCTCACAGCATTGTCTTGTAAACATTCTCTTATCATGCAATGTCCTCCAAATGTAGGACTTTTAAAATCTGAATAATTGAAAATGAATAATTTCCCAATGAGGAGGCTGTTCCTAAGTTTTAATAGATCTTCTAAAATACAACAATGTAATTTTTCTTCTCCTGACATTTTTTATCTTGAAGAGCCAACATTTAGAATGAAATAAATGGCCAAAGGTTTAATTGTAGAATTGGGCAGGCTACATAACTCAAAAATTAGGTAATTGGGTTTTGGTAAATATAAATTGATGGCATATTGTTAGTGTGTAAGAAATATTTAATAATAATAACACCTGTATAAAGCTTAGTTTTTTTTTTATATTTCATAAAACCAGCAAACCATTAAGCATCCACCTGAGGGTCTATTGCCCCTTACCTTTTAATTTAAATTGATTTTATGTTTAACTTATGATTGCTCAAAAATATTATAAAGTGTAAGGGAGAAATGCAACCTCATGAATCAATGTGTTCTGGATTGCCGGTTTAATTTCCATTTTGATGTGGTGCCCAGGCTGGTAGTATCTACAAAGAGGCAGAAAACATAAAGTCATCACTGGATAAAGGGTTGGATAGATTAGATAAGAGTCAAAACTAAAGGGCTTCCTCTGATTCACTTCCATGGTAGGAGGAATAAACACAATGATGAACTAGATTTTTTATTTTGGTTCATACTCCATTCTTAATGGCTACGTGTATTTGTGACAACTTTTGCCTTTATTACAGTTGATGGCATATGAGACTGAGTAGTGAATTTGGCCTCCTGATAAGAAATGTAACACCTATGGATTTCAGACATTTTTATGTAATGGAAAAATACTATGCCTTCTAATTATAAAACAGAAATTTACTTTAGTGGTGACTAGATTTGGGAATTGTCATTAAGCAGAAAACTTCATATACATATATGTATGAAGGTATTAAAAGGAGCTAAGTTTTTATTGGTAGCATAAGGTTGTTTTTAATTTATGGTATATTACTGTGTTCAATGTATTCTTGTGAGTCAAATTTGAAATTCTTTTTGGAAAAAGAATAGCATAAACAGACAAAGAGCAGAAATTCTGGAATCAAAATGGTTGATTTTCTCTTTTGGATCCATCACTTAATAGCTGTGTGACCTTGGGCAAGTCGCAAAATGAAATACAGGTCACCTTCAATAACAGGAGTTTGAACTTCTCTGGTCCGTTTACATGCGGGCATTTTTCAATAAATACAATCGGCCTGCTATTTCCACAGATTCTGCATCTGCAACTAAATGCAGATCAAAATTACAGTATTTGTCAGATGCAGAAATACAGGAAGACAAAGAACCAACTTCCCACATACTCAGATTCTGCAGGACTGACTGTGGGACTTGAATATTCAAGGATTTTGGTATGGGGTGGGGTGTGTCCAATCCCCTGGTGATACTGAGGGACGACTGTTAATGCACACAAAGTGTTCCTCATCATGCCAGGCATATAGTAAGCGGTCAATATGCTAGTTATTCTCACATAATTATGACAACGACAACAGTGGTGACAATAATATTCATACTACCTTGTAACAGAAAATAATTTCAAGGGGTTATAAATAATAGCAATTATCTTAAATTTTATTTTACTTTTATTTCCTTTAATTTTTGAATGCTTATTACATGCCATACATGTTTTTAAGCATTTCTTATGTATTGCTTTTTTAACAACCACAAATGCCCATTAAAGTGGGAGCTGGCTGGTCATAGTGCAGTGGTTTTTGGTTTTTACAACTAATTGATCACAAACGGTTACAAATTTCTTTGTTCTTTTTTCAATAACACTGTTCCACTTGACTAGCCAATAAACAAACATATGTGCTAATATAATCTTTGTTTTATAAATGAGGAAACCGAGGCATGAGATTAAGTGACCTGACCAAAATTGCAGAGGTTGTAGTATAAAATACCTTTTTACTGGTCTTCACTCAGCCATCTTAGTGGATGAATCCACACTCCCCTCCATCTGTAAAATACTGGGGCAAATAGCCACAGCATTCTGAATGCTCAATCTGGCAAATGAGCTCCTCTTTGCTTGTGTCTTGCTGCACCCACCATTTATGGGACAAGCTTTCCAAGAATCAGATGGTTTATTCCCAAATCCGTTAATGTGATTGTCCTTGTTAATGATAGCATATAAATGAACTGTTGCTTAAATACTACACAAATCAATACAAAGGAATTGAGAAAAGGTAGAAAATTGTTTCCATGAAAAGTAAATCAAATCTTTTGTTAACAACTCTTCAAATTAGGGGTAGGTGAGACAAACGTAAAGATGGAGGAAAGCATCATAAAACTCTAGCAGGAGTCTATACTCAGATTGTCTTTGAATTGTACAGCTACTTTAAAGAACCCTAATAGGGAACCGTACATGTGCCTTATTGGGGTGGTTGGGGTAAGACTGGAGACACACCCAGAGAACCTATTCTCAAGAACAGGCATTGGCCCTATGCCCAAGGGGGATAAATTGAAGTACCTGTAGTACTTTATGCATCATTTTTATGAGTTCCTTCTTTAATCAACTTTTCTAATTCATAAACCAACCAGTAGTCATAACTGTGTCAGAGAGACAGGAATATACACAAGACTACAAAAAGCTAGAGGTAATTATTGAATCTATTGCTTTGTAGTGAGAAGGGAAATGATAAATTATAAAAGTAAACAAGAGGGTTTCATATATAATAATTTTTAAAACCTACTAAGTTAACAATAATAAAAACAAAATAAGAAGTAAAGCATACTGGGGTAGATATTGAAAGTAAATGTTAAAAGAATTAAGATAGAGAGTTTTTGCACTCATAAATAAAGGACTAAAACTCCTTAAGATCAGGTAGGAGAGCTTTGGTGTTCAGCCCCTGCCTGTTTTTCCATCTCCTATCACTCTCCACTTCTCTCCACCCCACATCCCCACTTGGTTTATGGAATGAATAATTTGTTAGCACTCAAAGCACAGAGTATCATACTCTTCTCTATTCCCATCATATGTTTAAATCAAACGATTTTTGTCAAGGGCCAAATGTATGCCCTACACTAGATTAAGCTCTCAGAACATGGCATTGAGCCTGATAAAATGTTCATTCTCTCACTCACCCACATATCAATCTCTATCCACCCCACCATCCATCCCTCCATTATTTCAATACTCAATAATTGATTGACATAAACTAGTGTCAACTATGAGTTGATACATTAGTTTTCTATTGCTACATAACAAATTACCAGAAACTTATGAGCTTGAAAGCATCTATTCTTCAGCTTATATTTTTGTAGCTCAGAAGTCTAGAATGGCCTACATAGGTTCTTTGCTTAGTCTCACAAGCCCAAAATCAAGATGTTGTTGAGACTACCTCACTTTCATAGAGCTCTGGGGAAAATCCTCTTCCAAGCTCATTCTTGGGTAGAATTCAGTTTCTTGCAATTGCAGGACTGAAGTCCTAGCATCTTTCCTGGCTTTCAGTTTGCAGCCACCTTTAGGTTCTAGAGGCTGCACCTATTCCTTCATGAGTTCCTCTTATTTCCAAGCAAGTAGGTACACAACATCCTTCTTAAACTGAAAATTTTTGACTTCCTCTTCTACAACTAGCCAGAAAAAAATTGTCTGCTTTCTTAAGGGCTCCTCTGATTAGGTCAGATCCACCTGGATAATCTCTCTTTCTTAAAGTCAGCCGTGCTGTATAACAACCTAATCATAGAAGCAAAATCCACCAAATTCACAGTCCCAAGGATTATGAAGGGCCTCAACACAGCAGAATGGGGTGGGAGGCAGGAAATCCTGAATCTTGGGGATCTACCACAGTTGAGCATTATGTTGGCTAATTCCATTTGAACTTAAGTGGCTTATTTTTATGTCCCCATTTTGCCTATATGTGTTCCTCACTTTGTTGTAGTATCATACATATATATATGTGTGCGTCATATATATGTCATATATATGTCATGCATATGACTATATGACTATATGCATGACATATATATGACATATGAGGTTATTACATATATGATATATAAGGTTATTTTATGTATATATATTACAACAAAGTGAGGAACACATATATACGAGACACTACAACGTATCATATATATGATAGTAGTATCATATATATAAAAAACCTTTCCAAAATGTCAATGATAAACTTTTGTTTGTAATAAACTTGTGTGTATATATATTTATATAACGTATATAAAAATACATTTTATATTGTGTGTATATATATATGAAGTATATATGCAAAATACAAATATATATAATATATTATAGGTATATAATTATTATGTGTGTGTATATATTTGTATGCACACACACACATACACACAAAAGTTTACCACACACATTTTGGAAAGGCTATTCTGGCATGAGTGAGTGGGTGAACTGTGGGAGAAGTTGTTTCCCTGAAGGCAGGAAAACCAGTTGAGAGGTTAGGGGATGGGAATGATGAGGTGGGTCTAAGCCAGGGCAGCTCCAATATGCACAGAGCACAACAGAAGACAAGAGATGTTGAGGAGATATAATCAATAGTGCTTGATTTTTAACTGAATTGGGGGCTGGCAAGAAGAGTAATGTAGGATGATACTCAGATTGCTGGTCTCAGTAACTGGATAGGTGATGGAATATTTTCCTGATGATAAGGAATATAGGGAAGAAAGTTTTATTTATTATCAGTAGAAGGAGAAAAGGGAGGAGTTATTTGTAATCCAACATTGGGCCAGCCGAGTGCGAGCTGCTTAAGCACCTTGTCTTGGGGATGCCTAGTAGATATTTGGGGACATAGGTCTTAGGCTTGGAAGAAAGCACTAGCATGCACACATAACTTTAGGAAATATATTAGAGGCAGTGGAAATCACAAGAAGGGTGGACATGTCCTATGATAAATAGTTAGAATATGAAAAGAGCTGGGCCAAGAACAGGACAGTGGGGGATGTTGGAATTTAAAGTATGAGCAGCAGAAGAAAAGGAACAACAAAGGGGAAAATATGTGCAGGAAAAACTTGCCTGGATAAACTGTAGGGAGAAGGAAATTGAAAGAAGAAGGAAGGGGCCGGGCACGGTGGCTCACGCCTGTAGTCCCAGCACTTTGGGAGGCCGAGATGGGCTGATCACGAGGTCAGGAGATCGAGGTCATCCTGGCTAACATGGTGAAACCCTGTCTCTAGTCAAAATACAAAAAAAAATTAGCGGGGTGTGGTGGTGGGCACCTGTGGTTCCAGCTACCCAGGAGGGGCAGGAGACTGACGTGGACCCGGGAGGCCGAGCTTGCAGTGAGCCGAGATCACGCCACTGCACTCCAGCCTGGGCAACAGAGGGAGACTCCATCTCCAAAAAAAAAAAAAAAAGAGAGAGAGAAGGAGGTTATCAACTTTATTACAGGCAGTAGAGGTTTTCATGATGATGATAAATAATAACAGTTATATTTATTGAGTGCTTGAAAAGTATAAGATATTTTGCTGTCATGTTAAGAACAAATTATTAATTCTTATAACACATCCAGAGGTATTATGATGAGTATCATCATTCCTGCTTTATATATGAAGAAACTAAGGCCCAGGGAACCTAAGTAACTGGCAGAGGTCACAGAGCCAGTTACAAATCCATGTTGCACTGGGATTTCACTCAGAGAAGTCCAATACTGAAACACATAATCTTTTCACCATGCTTCCTTACTGCTTACTGCTACTTCCTTACTGCTACGTCAAATAAAAACTAAAAAGAGTATATTTCACTGGCAACTATGAGATCCCTTTTTAAGTAAGAAAGATTATTTTTATTGGCCCCAGGGGCCAGCATATTTCTATGTATCTGTGTATTTGGGGTTTCAAAGATCTGGACACTACTGTGGTTGAAAGGCAAAAGTGATGTAAATTTGACAATGCAAGCTATATTTTCAGGGAGTTCAGCTACAAAGTGTGTGAGAGAGACAGTAAAGAAAGGAGGGGCAACGATAAGAGAAAATCTTGTTGTTCTGAATATTATTGTTGGTGGTATTTCTAATTATAACTTAGAACATTATGCTAAGTTCTCCTGTTTTAAGGAGAGACCATAGAGTTAGCACTCACACATAACTGATGCTAACTCAGTCCTAGTTCCCCATGTGACTTGATGCAAGTTGCTTAAGCTTCTTGAGTGGCTTGATAATACGGGTAATAACACCTACCCTGTATAACTTATAAGATACTTAGTAAGTTAATGTAAAGTGCCAAATATTATAAGATGTTCATAATCACTTAGATACCCACCCAACTTTAAACATTTTGAGAGCAGCATTATTTCTCTATTTCTGTAGCCAAATACAGAACAGGAACTTAATGAATGAATGAATAATATGCGTCAGGTATTTGTTTACATATTTGCATCTCTTCTTTTGATGGTGAAGGATGATTTTGCATCCTCCTCAAAGCTGCTTCCCCTAAGTCTTATACTGCTGAGCACAGAATGTGAACTCAATAAAGGTTTCCTGACTGACCTAATGAAAAGCTAGAAGCAAGATGAATGTCAAACATTGAGTATTAGTCACATAATGCATTTATCATTGTGACAGGAAGTTGGTATTTATGCCACAATAGATGAAATAGATACCCAGAATATAATAATGAATCCTAGTCACAGTGTAATAGTGTTAGCTAAAGATGAACATGTAAACAGAGAGGAAGAGAGTTACTATTATTGATTGTTTTCTTATGGTTGGCTTTACATAGAAAAAATTAACAGAAAATATATTTTTATGGTCATGATCAAATCAGGAGCAGGCGATATACTTGGAAGTTTTAATTTAATCCACCCACATAAGCAGCAGCTGTGGGATACCCAGTGCAACCTCCCCATACCACACATGGGACCCAATTATTGAGCCACAGGGAATTGAAATAATCAAATCTTAGGGTCAAGTTCAATTAAACCATACATAGGAAGACATGACAGACTTTGTCAAAGACAGACAAGATAAAAAGGAGTAGAATAATTCCATCAGACCTCATGCCACCCAGGCACACACACCCCACACTCTTGTTCATAGTGTCATCTTTGAAAACTGGAAACAACACATAAATACAACTAAAATTGATACCTCTAAATCCTTCTTTGGATACTCATGTTTTCACTTTCAGTCTTTGCTTACTTGTAAAAGAATGTACTTTCTTGATCTACTATTACATACTGTTTAAATTGTATAACAGTTTTTTGTTAAGGTACCACCATTCCCTCGTCTTGGGATTTCTGGGGTCTCCCCCCTTTTATTTTCTTCCTACATTCAGTCAAGAAACAGGTTCTTTTACCTGAAGCTTTTGAAAAATTTTTACATCTGCCTTTGAGTACTCTCTTTGCACAGTTACAGGTTCAGTTCTATGCCACAATACTCCCAGCACTTGACATATCACCTGGCGTCCAGTACCTAGAAGACACAATACATGTCTATTGAAGGTATGAATCACCTCTCTCTATCCGTTCTGCCACTACCCAAGTTCTAATCATAGCTCACTTAGATAGTGCAACAACCTGTCAACTTTCTCTATCTCTAGTACTGCTATAGTCAACTTATCTTACTTATAGAAGTCAGTGATCTTCTTAAAATGCTTTGATTATGTCATCCTCTGATTAAAATTCTTGAACAAATTCCCATTATATATGGATGCAAATCCAAATGTCATAAGAAGCTATTTTAGGTTCTCCATTATTAAGTCACTGGCCATGTCTATTTATTGCTTATTACTTCTTTTTGTTTCTTTCTTCCTTGCTCCCCTTCTTCATCGCACCCTGAATCCTGGGTTTCAGTTACACAACAAACTGCAAGCTCCTGGTGTTTCCCATGGTTTCCGTGTTCCATATCCCTGTGTTCATGCTGCTTCATCTTCCTGAACCTCAGACATTACTGGTCAGCAGGAATATCATTTGCCCACTTTTCAAGACTCAACTCTCAACTCAAGCCTCACCTCTTCTTTGTAGCAGATTCTATTCCTCAGAACACATCTTCTGTGTATCTCGTCTAATCTTCTGTCAGAGCATTTATAATACTAATTTGTCCTTGTTTTTATTACTTTTGTACTACTTAAGTAACTTTTGTTACTTGTTCATATTCTGCTTCCCTAACTACACTCTAAATCATGAGACCAGAGACCCAGCTGAGTTCATTTTTACATTCACAATGCCTAATATAGAGCCTAGGTATATAGGAGACATCCCATAAATGTGTGCTAAATAATTCAAAAGTTAATATTTTATTACTAAGTTATGACTGTTTCGTTGAGCTAAAATTTAAGCTTGCAGATAAAGATCAAGCCTTATACCATTTGAAAATCCCCAAACGTAGCATTTTTTCTGTACGCAGTAGGAGCTTAATACTGTTTAGAACCAGGATATTGACCCTGATTTTGTTTTTCTATAAACTTCTGAAAATATGATATGCTCATTTTCCCTCAAAGGACAGCTAAATTCAGTATAAGGATGAACAATCTTGTAAAGTTTCTGGTAAAACACAAAGAGCTCAGTACTTGTATGTAGAGGAATGGTTGCCTAATTAATACACATTGAGTAATTAAACAACATGGGACTACCCTAAGTAAACGTGAATGGGGTACTGTCTCTGATATAGAAATCTTTTGGCTTTCTCCAGTGCCACTGACAAAAATTCACAGTTTCTGTCAACATTCTAACAAAGAAACCATTGGCTAAAAAAAATAAACAACCAGACATTTTGATAGATTAAACATATACACAAATCCCTTGCAGTTTCTCCCATAAAGATGTAGAATCTATTCTCCCAGCCCTTACACCTGCACTGTCCTTATTTGCTACATGCTTTGACCAATAGAATAAGATAGAAATGGCATTGGGTGAGTTCAAGAGTCAAAACCCCTATGGCTCCTGAACTCACACATGCTATTTTTTTCCTTTTGGATTGTTACCCAGGGACCACCATGTATGGAATCCCAGGATGAAAGGCCACATGGAGAGACAGACCCAGTTACCCAACAATCCCAGCTAAGCTCAGGTCCCAGCCAACCCATTGGCTGATGGCAAACACATGAATAGGCCCAGGCAACACCAACAATCACCCAGGAATCCATAGAAGAGTGAGAAATAATAAAGCATAATTGCTTTAAGCCAGTTAAGTGTTAGGGTAGTTTGTTATGCAATGACAGACAACTGATAGAGGAGTGGATACACTGACAGCTTCTGGATTCCTTTTCCTTAAAAAGTTGAGGTGTAAACAATCAGAAGGTCTTTTTAGTGACTCCAGAAATCCTGGGTAGAAGGTTATGCAGTGAGATTAGGAAAGCATTTCCAGCTCATCATGACAAACAACAGAAATAGAAAAGGCTTTGAGCAAGCACATGTTCATACACATTGATTTTATAAATCTTCAAGTCCTGGTAAACAGGGATAAAATATAAGACTAATCAAACCAACGTGAGAATCACCTAAATGCTATGCTTCCAAAATTAAAACAGTGAAAATTCAGTCAAAAATATTTAAAAACTAGTTAAAAAAAAAAAACTAGAATTTTGAAGAAATGCTGTGAAACTAAAATTCGTTAATATTCAATAACTTCCACTCAGCTTCTCCAAATGAAGGAGTCAGCAATGGGGTCAGCTGTTTCCTTGAACCAGAACTCTGGTTCATTCAGAAATTCACCCCCTTCGCCATCCAAAAACTAAGAAACGGTGAAGCTGACCAAAGCCTTAACTAAGATTAACTAGAACATTTCTTAGAAAAATCTATGTACCGCAGTTTCTCCTTATGCCGCATAAAATATGCACAAATAAGGCATAAAAAATCCTCTAGGCTCTGTAATAAGCATTTTGCTTCCGCAGGTATTTAGAATTAATTACAAAATGCTTTCAAAAAAACACAATGCATGATAAATTTTGCAGATATATTTGAATCTTAGTATGTTTACAAACGGCGGCCGGGCGCCGTGGCTCACTCCAGTAATCCCAGCACTTTGGGACGCCAAGTTGGGCGGATCACCCGAGGTCAGGAATTTGAGACCAGCCTGACCAACATGGTGAAACCCTGACTTTACTAAAGAGACAAAATTAGCCAGGTGTGGTGGCACATGCCTCTAATCCCAGCTACTCGGGAGGCTGAGACAGGAAAATCTCTTGAACTTGGGAGGTGGAGGTTGCAGTGAGCCGAGGTCCCGGCATTGCACTCCAGTCTGGGCAACAAGAGTGAAACTCCTTCTCAAATAAAAATAAAAATATTCCCAGGGCTCAACAATTTACAAAGCACTGGTACATTTTTGATTTCACATACCATCATGGGCTTGGGGATTATTTTCTCATCAAAGTAAGAAAAATGGCATTGAAAAGAGTTATCAATTTGTCTAAATGTAAAATAAAGGTCATTCAGCAGGGAAAATAGGATTAGCACCCAGATATTTTCTTCTTAATGCCTAAGAAGTGGATTACATAAATAATGATCCATTAATAGCTAATAGAGCTCATATATGCCAAGCACTGTTGTAGTGATTTATATACATGCTAATACACTTAATCCTCTTACGACAGTCCTTTGAGGTAAATATTATATGTACCCCCATTTTATAGAGAAAAAGATACGGAGGTAGGTGTCTTAATCTGCCAATGGTTGCACAGCTGGTAATGACACAGCTGGGATTTCAGCCCTTGTGGCCCATCTTTAGAGTGTGTGCTCTTAAACCATTGTGTATAATTCTTCTCCATGAAAATGAGTAATATTTATTTTTATTCTTTAATTTTTAAAAATTTATATATATTCATGTGGCACAAGGGCAGTTTTGCTACATTGACATATTGCATTGTCCTGAAGTCGGGGCCTTCAGTGCATCTATCACTGGAGCTACCTACACTGGGGCCCACAAATCCACTTCTGATGTTTCAGTAGCTCTAACAGTCCCACATTAGTTGGACAGAGACTGACCCTGCATAGATGATAGTTATATCTCAAGGAGTGAAAGAGGTTGCTGTAGATCCTTCTCCAAGTGCCATATGAGAAAAGGTAATGTCGATATCATGATACCATTATGTTAATGGGAATCTCAACTCAAATTCAAGGGTCTCCAAAGGCCAAATGAAGCGGCTAAAGATGTATCTATTGATTGCTAAGGAATGATTACCAAGACACTAAATCCATAGCTTCTCACCTTCCTAACTGACTTGGTTTTGTTTCTTCCAAATGTGTCTTGAAAAGAGATTTATCTTAAGGAGATATGAAAAATGAATAATTGTGTTGTGACATGTATGCACCTATTTTGGCACTCAGCATACAGAATATGTATCTGTCATTGCTTTTTATATTTTATTTTTCCCAATCTTTAAAAAGGCAGTTTAAAGGAGAAAAAAATGGTTTTATTTTAAAATGTTTGCTCAATAATCACCGTGCATTACTTGATAGATAAAGTAATACATGAAATTTAGTTTATCAGGGGTTCTTAGAATTTTGAGGACCAAGAACTCTTTTGAGACTTTGGTGAAAACCATGGAGTGTTTCACCCACCCAAATGCACAACAAAATGAAATATTTTTTGGTTTCTTTCAATGGGCCAATGACTTTTTAAAAGTCTATTAAAATCTATTAACAAAGCTCCAGATTAAATATCTCCACTTCATCCCCTTTATTTCTTAATTCATCACATGGGGCTAATTAGAGATCCGAACAACATATCTGCTATCTATAAATGTCAACAATAGCTCTATTACAACAGCAATAATAATAACTAGCATCTTTATTGTGGGCTCAATATATGCCATACTTGGTAATCATATGATACGTATAATGATATTATCATTGTTTTCCATATAATAAAACTGACATGTGGAGAGGTTGACTTCTTTCAAGTGCTGAAGCCAAAATTTCAAAGTGGGGTGTCTGATTCCTAAGATCATGTTCTTTGTGAAGGCAATTAACATATTGTAAATGCTCAATAAACACTAGCTGTTGTAATTATTATTTATTACTTGAAGAGAAGGGTAGTCCTTATATAAAAATGCACAGCACGTAAGCAAAATTCTTCTTGGAATAAGTGAAAATGGATTTCTTTTCCTTGATTTAATAATTGTCTCCTTTTACTCTAGGTTCTAATAGTTAGATAATGGATCTTGTCAACCATTATATGTCTTCACCTCCAGCTAGGGACACATAACTTTTATTGTGGTCCATTATCTAGCCATTAGAGGCCACAAGTGTGTCCCCTGACCCTCTACCTCACATTATGCTGAAGAAAAAGAGTAGAAAATGTGGA
Source organism: Macaca nemestrina (assembly GCF_043159975.1). Classification (NCBI taxonomy): domain Eukaryota; kingdom Metazoa; phylum Chordata; class Mammalia; order Primates; family Cercopithecidae; genus Macaca; species Macaca nemestrina. The sequence goes on from NC_092140.1 coordinate 35,262,539, forward strand.
GGCAGCAGCTTTCCTGACATCAAAAGTAAAAGGAACTCCAGAGCCTCCTATATTGAGACCATTCATTTTCCTCCAGCTATAAAGTCCATCATGCAAGTCCTGTGGATAAAATTTAGTCCTGATGCCACTTCCCAGCCTTTCCTTCTTGCTTTGTCACTCCAAATGTCAAATCTGGCAATAGGCACCTCTACTCTAAATATTCAATATTCTTTTCAATGGAGCAAGGGGATTGAACTGCTCATAAGTTTCAATAAATGTGTCCAACTTATGAAGATTTTATATTCTTATCACACACACCACTGATCCCTAGACTTCAAGCATTTGTATCATTTAGTGATCGTCTCTTAATGGATTTGTATGGCATATTTTTTTTCCCAAAATTAGAATGAGCTATAGTTAATTCCAACTTAGAAATTTAGTTTTCAGAACTTCATATTGCTTGAAACTATTGAAAGCACTGTGGGATGTTAGGTGGGAAAAACCCATAGGTATTTGCTGACAGGATCTGTGTAAATCTGTCAGGATTATCCATATTGTCACTCAGACAGGCAGAAAACTTAGAGCATCCACATAACTCAAAACATATGTTACATTCGTGTCTATAATCTCAGCTACTCGGGATGCTGAGGCAGGAGGATTGCTTGAGCCTAACCTGAGCAACATAGTGAGAACCTGTCTCAAAAATAAATAAATAAATAAAAAAAATAAAAGACACACTCACATATGTTTCAGAATACCGGGCATCATTGCAAGAGAGTTGTTGACTTTGTCAATTGTCTCCATGTCTGCCTTTTTATTTTGGTTGTGAAAGTAAATGAAATCTAAAAATTCTACTCTTATGATCTTAATGTTTTCTGTTCTGCTCACCTGTTTTCTTTAAAAGCCTTTTTCTGCCCCTTTGCCAATGTCAGCGCATGCTAATTCCATTGCTTGCCTCTCAATTTGTTCTACTCATGGCAAATTTATAAAGGCATTTAAGTCTCTATTTGTATATTATATTTGCCTTTTTAAGCAGAATAGATGTTTCTGGGAGGCTGATCCCTAGTGTTCTAATACATCATATAAAAAGTTTCCCTTATATTTAACAAATTCTAAAATAATGAACATTGTCCTCTCTTTTCCTGCTTTTCTACTCACATACTCTCTCCTCTAATCTCCCCCTTCCATTCTTTCTGAAAAACACACCCAAATATGAAAACTAATATATATATATACACACATATATACACACATATATATACACACACACATATACATACACACACACACACACACACACACACACACACATATATATATGTAAAACCTACATACTTTGATAGCAGAAACACCACTGGAAAGTTCTGTAAAGGTTACTTCTTTTAGGTCTTTCACAGCTTAAAGAAACGGCAGTGAGATGGTCCAGCTGCTTACCTGCTACTTGTGAATTCTACAGTTATAGATATTAAACATTAAACATAATCACAGGCCCTATCCGATAAATTGTTATGTTGTGTGATTAAGAAATCACTGCCTATGTCTGATTTCCCTGTGAGAACTGATCTTTTATCCCAAATTTACAAGATGATGGCTTAAAGTACATATAAAAATGGAACTACATTCTTTGCTCCCTATCCAGGTAAAAGCAGACAAAGGGTAAACTTCTGATGAAGAGAGAATTTAGGCTTTTTAAATTAGTCTCAGGTCCCATGAGAGCACTAACTCTGCCTCATGAAACCCCAAAAGAGACCAGAGAACTAGAACCTGGTATCTGACTGAAAGTGGAAGTTCTTCAGAGGATAAAGATGATGTCTCAAATGACCTTAAACAAATGAGGGTCCTATATCAATCAGAGAATTATAAAGTGAGAACAAGTCCAATGTGTAGCCTGCTCTTTTGAGAATACAGGTCTTTGATCTGCTCTCAAACACCAAGAAAGCAACTTCTTCCCAATAATTATACAAGCTCTAAATTATGAAGATCTTGAATGCCAGAATGTCAGCAATGCATTGTCAATAACAGGTTTTAAGCCAGGCAGTATAATAACCAGAGCTTTGTTTCAGGAATATTCATCTGATAACAGTGTGTAAAATGAGTAGGAAAGAGGAGCGACTTGAGATGAGATGGCTGATTAGAATGACTTTACAGTCTTGCTAGAGACACATACTAGAGATAAAAACCAAAGCAGTGTCACAGGATGGAGAAGGGGTAGTGGTTGTGAGCAGTATGATTCAGGTAGAATAGACAAGGTTGGCACCAGATGTACTAGCAGGAAAGCATCAACACTAATGCTAAGATTTCTAGTTTAGTTAACTGGAAGAAGGGTAAGTAGTATTAATCATGAATAGTAAACATAAGAAGAACAAGCTTGATGGAAAATTAATGAAATCAATTTTGAAAATATTTATGTTTGAGGTGCCAGCAGAATGTACAGAAGGAAATATAGAGGCAGTTAGAAATGTATACTAGAGCTTTGGGGAAAGGTCAGATCTGAGAGTAAAGTCATTGAGTGTATGATTATCAAGGAAGAGCATACAAAGAAATGACAAAGGCCAAGGAGAAAAATCCTTCACAGAAGCCAAGGAAGAATGGCCTCTTAAAGGATTTCTGTGGCATGCTTTTGTTTACAAAATGAAAGTAAACAGTAATTATTTTTTTGAAATTTGTTTATTAGATGTTCAGAACACTCAAGATCATTGAAAATAATATTCAGTTGTGCAGATAGAAATAGAAAGAACTATGAAAAGGCTATTGGATTTGGTATGTCATGGTGACCCTTAGAGAGTAATTTTAGTAGCATGCTGATGACAGGAGCCAGACTACAAGATAATAATAATTGAGGAGGAAGCAGGAGCATGGAATATAGATTTCTTTCTTCCTTAAAAAATATCTATTGGTGGTTTGGCAGTGGCTTAAAGAAGAGGAAACCAAATGACTGCTCAAAAGGGTAACCAAAAAAAGGAGATTTTTACTTGCTTGCTTACATTAGGATGAGGAAAACTTGAGCAGAGTTGGAGGGTCACAATATTACTGGACAAGAGGTAAAGTAGATAAAAGAGAGCTTCTGGGAGAGCAAAGTGTTGAGCAACCCTGGGAGGGAGTGTTTTAGGCCATAGAGGACCAGCCTTGGAGAGAAGGGTATTGTCTGGGGCAAGAGTGGGAAAGAAAATGAAGTCACTCATATTCAAGTGATATGGTTTGGCTCTGTGTCCCTACCCAAATCTCGTCTTGAATTGTATTCTCACAATTCCCACATGTTGTGGGAGGAACCTGGTGGGAGATAATTTGAATCATGGGGGCAGTTTCCCCCATACTGTTCTTGTGGTAGTGAGTAAGTCTCATGAAATCTGATGGTTTTATCAGGGGTTTCCGCTTTTGCATCCTTCTCATTTTCTCTTGCTGCCACCATGTAAGAAGTGCCTTTTGCCTGCCACCATGATTCTGAGGCCTCCTCAGCCATGTGGAACTGTAAGTCCAATTAAACCTCTTTTTCTTCCCAGTCTCAGGTGTGTCTTTATCAGCAACATGAAAACAGACTAATATACCAAAGAAATGACTTTTGATACAGATTTGAAGGATGTGAGAGAACGAGTCAAGTCAGTATCTGAAGGAGGAGGATTCAAGGTTTCAGAAAAAAAAAGAAAAGAAAAGAAAAGAAAAAAAAATGAAAGGGTTCTAAGACAAGAAAGTACCTGGCGTTTCCATAGTGGCCAGGGTGTCTGCAGGAAAGAACGTCAGAGAGGTAATGGAGTAAAGAGGATATGAGATCACATAGGAATTTGTAGATAATATTACGGACTTTACCAGCACTGAATTCTGAGACATACATTTTACTTTTGACCTCTTACTGTGGGCAGCAAAGTTGAATATTAGAGCCAAATTTGCATCCCAACTCTAGTTTTTGTGAAGTACCCTGTGTTATGCCTTTCTGTGTACTAACTTTATCTTTGATTAACTGTACTATTCCACATTCAACCTGATTCCATTTTAAACATCCTTTTGAGTTTTATATAATCATATTCCAATTCTTCTGCAACAACAAAAGTTATAAATAATCAAATGAAAACAACTTGAAGGAAAATATAGAAAAGATGTTTATAAAAATATCAGATGACACAAACAAAGATCTAAAGGAATTTGCTACTAGCATATAAGATCTCAGAAGGCTGAACTCTGGCCCTAAACCAATAGAACATAGCAAGAATAAACTTCCTTATTTATGTCTTAAAAAGAAATTATACATGAAGAGGTTAGGGGGAGATGACATAAAATGCTTATGTGATAAAAGGAAGAAATTTTAATACAAGCTAACAATGTGATACAGTCACTAAAAAGTGAATATTACTGTGAACTCTACTGATATGAATAGAAATACCAGATTCAGACCTAAAGAGGAAAAAGTTGTTCTCCTGCACCTGTCCCAGATAACTTTTCTATCTTTTATATATGTCTGTGCTTCACCTTCAAAGAAATGTAGAACAACTGTAAAGCATGTTGAGAAAAAGTGGCCAACCCATGTTAAGAAGAATTAATATTTAATCTGAAGTAGGAATATAATAAATGCATAATAATTGTTTCAAACACTCAAACTAGAAAGTTTATATGAAAAAGGATCAAATTAATTTTTGTTGCTTCAAAGATTACAAGTACAACCCATAGACTGTGGTCCTAGGAAGGCATATTTCACTGTAACATATGAAAATGTTTTCTAATAATGAAAGCTCTCCAATGAGTTCCTTATCACTGGTAGTGCTATTGCAAAAGCTAGATGACCTTTGTCAGGGATGCTGAGGGTGAGGCCAGATGAACAGAGCACTAAGTCCCTTCAGTCTCTAAAACTTTATGCTAAGTAAGTTTGTAGTAGTGCTCAGCCCTGACGTGATAAAGCTCCTTGCAAACTTGAAGATAGGTTTATCTACCTGAACTGATGTGAGCTAACATCCCACCATGATAAATATCCCAAAATGAATGCACATACAGAGTCAGTCCTTTTGGACTTTAACTTAAAATTCACAATTGCAGAGATATCAATTTTGTAACATTAGACAACTGAACTGTTCTGGCAATTATATGCTATTATTAGTTTTACAAGCATTATCTCTTTTCTTGAAACTTAAATCTTTCTATGCTCTTTCCATTTGTAAAATATGAAAAATTCCGTTTATTGCTGTTTTGCATGCAAACAAGTGAAGTAAGAACAAGTGTAGCAATGGCACTTATTATGGAACAAACCATTTACCTTATTCATGGAATGTTCTAGATTTCAAATTGAGAGAAAGCTCTTTCCTCTACCCTCCTTTCTCCAAGCAAAAGAACTCTTGATGGACCTGGCATGCTTTCTGTATATGACCTTTCACAACAAAAATGGGTTGTCAACTAGGCGCAGTGGCTCATGCCTGTAATCCCAGCACTTTGGGAGGCTGAGGCGGGCGAATCACCTAAGGTGAGGGGTTTGAGATCAGTCTGGCCAACAAGGTGAAGCCTCATCTTTACAAAAAATACAAAAATTAGCCAGGCATGGGGGCATGAGCCTCTAATCCCAGCTACTAGGGAGGCTGAGGCAGGAGAACTGCTGGAATGCAGGAGGTGGAGGTTGCTGTGAGCCAAGATCACACTACTGCACTCCAGCCTGGGAGACAGAGCAAGACTCTGTCTTAAAGAAGGAAAATAATAATAATCATAAAAGTTCTCTAATGGCAATCAGTACTTACAGTAATACAGTACAAACAAGTCTGTATATCTTCTATCTATCCATCCATCTATCCATTCATTCATCCATTCTTCCTTCTGTCTATCCATCAATTGATAGCTTTGCAAACGATGTAATATACAAAAATAAAAATCTTTATATTCATAATTTTATTTTCTTTAAATTGAAACCATCAACCATAAGCAAGTTGTTTTCAACATAGTTAGGGTGGTATCTTTTAGCATTTCATTAATAAAAATTGAAGCAATATGTTGTGTCTTTGGTTGTCATTGAATAAGTGGTATCTACTTGAAATCAACAACAGCAGGAAGACTCAAGTAAGTCAACAAGAGAGGTTCTGGAATATTTTCAATTTTTATAAAGTGCATATTTTCTCTGTTCTGTTTTGGAAATCCCTGGACGGCTCTATTCAGCCCTATGGATGGATTAGAAACAGAAAGGACATAATTGACTCGTAGTGAGAATACTGGACTACTCAGTATATTGCTATTGGCCCTCTACCTGAAAGAGCACAGAGATCTACAGAACATCCTATAATGTGATTAGCCAAAGTAAAGTTTTCTGGTTAGAACTAATGGTGTTGAGCTATGGTAAGCTTATTTACAACTCTGTTTCTGATTTAGAAAAAAATTCCAAGAAGCTGATGCTACAACCAACTTTCGTGGTTCAGAATACAGGGTTTATCCTGGGATCATTTTCAGAGAATATATAATTCTCCAACCTCTTTAGTTCTATAGTCAATCTAATCACCTCTCCTCTTGTTTGTTTCCATACTGTTTCTAGGATTATCTTCCTAGTGAAATTTATCTGCTACAGCCCACAATGCTATTGTCTTTTTTTGCTAGCTTGACATACTTGTTTTTGGGATTCTGTACCCATGGTTATAATGTACTACTCCGAGAACTCTTTTCTTTCGCTACTTTTAGTTTAGGAGAAACAGATATATTAATTCAATCAACAGCTATTTATTGTAATTCAGATATTGTCACATACAATTCTTTCACCACTGTAGGAAACCATTTACAAGTCTACCAAATATTATAATTTTACTTCCTCATTGTTATTCTGATCATGTGTTATATCTAGGCTAGCAGGATCTTGGTTGTCTGAGGATGTACAGTATTCCTACTGGACATATTTTTAATAAGCTGGTGCATAAGGAGAGTTAGGATATACCATGCTGGTAAGGGAGGAGCAGTGGTGAGTTTGTACTCTCTACTCGGGTGAATTCAAGGACGGATTTCCATGTAGGACTTTGCCTTCTGTTTATACTCAAGATCTGAGTACCAGCCAGGGCACCTCAGCCAACAAACAACACAAAAGATAACAAAGCATAAATTCTCTTTGCCCTGCTGTCAGAGTTTAGAAGCTTGCTGAATGGAGTTATCACTGCTAACCAACTTATTCTCCTTGTATTTTCTTTTTCCCTTTCCCTCCCCCTCCCTCTCTCCCCTTTCCTTCCTTCCTTCTTTCCTTCCTTCCTTCCTTTCTTCTTCTTCTTCTTCTTCTTCTTCTTCTTCTTCTTCTTCTTCTTCTTCTTCTTCTTCTTCTTCTTCTTCTTCTTCTTCTTTCTCTTTTTCCTTCTTCTTCTTCTTCCTTTCTCTTTTCCTTCCTTCCTTCCTTCCTTCCTTCCTTCCTTCCTTCCTTCCTTTCTTTCCTTTCTTCTGTTCTTTCTTTTTTCAGACAAGGTCTTCCTCTGTTGCCCAGGCTGCACCAGTGGTGCGATTACAGCTCACTGTAGCCTCAACCTCCTGGGATCAAGTGATCTTTCCACCTCAGCCTCCCAAGCAGCCGAGACAATAGGCTTGTACCACCACACTCAGCTAATTTTTGTATTTTTTGTAGAGACAGGTTTTCACCATGTTGCCCAGGCCAGTCTCAAACTCCTGGCCTTAAGTGATCCACCTGCTTCAGCCTCCCAAAGTTCTAGGATTACAGATGTGACCCACTGCATCCTGGCCTCCTTGTATTTTCATTTGTTCTCAGGCTCTGGACAATTTTCATGTCTTCTAGAGAAATAAGGCTCTCTGTATATTCTTTGGTTTAAAAAATAGTACTTGGTCAATGTTCCAAAAGACACTGCTGAAAGAAAATGGAGAATATAATTTCTTTATTTAGGAAAGTGAGTCCCTGGGACAATTTGTGTGAATCTCACCACCTCGATCCTCATGAGGAATGTAATGCCCGGAAACTTTGTGTTTTGCCAAATTCCTTAAATCTCAAGAGTAAGATAATATTGACTAAGAAAGATGCATAACTTTCCAGAGATCCTAACACACCACGTAGACAATGGCTAATTGGATTCTATAGCAAGGTGATAGGATGCACACCTCAGCCTGCAGAAAAGCAGATCATTTTAAAGCTCCTCTGAAGCATTAACCTCAAGGATTAAGACTATCTAGGCCAGAACCTAAGAAGGAGCCTGAGAAGATGCACAGTAGATGAGTGGAAGGCTAGGAGATGCTCTAAAACTCAGTAGGCCCAGGGAATTCTAAGTGTTTAGCTCAAAACAAAGCAGATATATGCTGGAATCGAAGAAGACAGAGTCTAGGAGGGTGGATATTTTTCAGCAATAGCACTAGAGTTGGGGGGGATGTAAGTTCTTGTCTAAGACAGACACTGTGAAAGATAGCAGAAGAGTGACTCAGCCGGGAGGCAGAAAGCAAGGAAACTTGTGAATCTGATCTTGGGCAAGCCATATAACAAAAATGGAGCATAATCCCCTTCCTACTTTGCTCAGGTAGTTACTAAGAGGATCAAAAGCATTGATAAATCATGCTACACATCTTAGCTACCCAAGGGTCTGGTCTCTATGTCCTTTGCATTCAAAACCATCGTGACCTTACCATGTCCAACATCTTACAATGTGTTAGGTATTGTAGAGAAAACCTTATTTTCTGTATACATCTACAGAGTAGTCTGAAAGCTTCAGATCTGGGTAGTGATCTGAGGCAATTCATAGACCTAGAGGTATATTGCAAGAACAGAGCTGCTAACATTTTCTCCTCCTTCCTTGAAGCCTACAAAGCTCTTTCTTCAACTCTTTTCACTCACCTGTATGGTGTGCAGACTCCTTTCTTTTCAGTACATTTTTTTTTCTCTTCACTGACAGTGGTCCTGAATCTTAATGAGGTATTAGACTATCTCCACAACTTCTGAGCTACAAATCTGGGACAATGAATCCACTTTTTGAAAGGTTGACATAAATTTTCAGTAGTTAACTTTTGTAATGAGCAGCATGTCAGGAGCAAGGCAAGAAAGCAAGAACAGACGTTCTGGCACTAAGATGCCACTCTGCTAATACTAAACTGGTTCACTGAATCAGAACTATTCCAAAATGGACAGCTCAGCAGGTTTAGTGATATGTCTGGAACAGTGTAATAAATTTGGTTTCCTAACTTCAATTCGACAGCTTTTTAAAAAAATATATAATAGTACAGTCCTTGCATTCAAAAACCATTGTGAAATTTCTCTGTTCAAAGCATTGTGATAGGTAGTATAGCAAAAACAAAGATAGATACAATATTCCCTTCTTTCCTTTCTTCCTTCATTCAGCATGTATTTATTGAGCACTTACTGGGACAGGCTTGCAAGGGTGAGTGTGAGAAAGCATAATCTCCCTCTTACAGGGCTTATGGTTCTTTGAATGTAACAGATATTAATCAAACAACCAGACAAACAAATATAAAATTTTCACAGTGATAAGTGCTATATAAGAGCACTACATAGGATTGTGAGAGTGTATATTAAATTTTGCTTCATTGTGGGAGTCAGAGAAGCCTGTCTGAGGAAAATATAACTTGATCTGAGACATAAAGAATGAATGACAGTTATCAGGCAAAATGGGAAAGAAAGAATATTCCAGGCATAGAGAACAGCATATGCAAAGATCCTGTGGTGGGAGAAACCACACTGAGTGTAAAGGTCTGAAGGAAAGCCAGAGACTAAAGAGAGCAAGGGGGAATGTGGTGGGGGAAAGTTCAAGATGCTAGGAGGATCCCTGGCCACAAAGAGCATTACATGGCATTGAAGGGCAGTGGGGAAAACATATAAGAAAGAGAGGAGGTGGGAAGTAGGAGAGGAGGCAGAGTAGAGGTAACACATCGACCAGTTAAGAAACTATTGTGACCAAGAGAAAAACAATTGTAATTGTAACTGGATTTGGTGGTGATAATAGTACAGATAGGGGAAAGTTATGGATTTGAAAGCTATCTATGAAGTAAAATCTACCAGTTAGGTGATGGATTGATTACTCGCAAGGGAGAGGCAATATGAAGAACAACTGTTGGGTTTCTTGTACAGCTGGGTGGATTCATGGTGATAGGGAGCGTGGAATAAGACCTAATTTGGGCTGGGGAAGGAATTACATCTCTTAAACTTTCTTAGTATCCTCATGACTAGTGGTAGTTACAGAATGATTTGATTATCCATTTAGCCAACAAATATTTGTTGACTATCAATCGTGTCCAAAGTTATGGTAAAGTAATGTTGACAAGTGCAAAGACAAATAAAATCTGGTCCTCCTCTCAAGAATCCAACAGGTGGTGTAGGTTCTGTGTCCTCCAGTCCCACTAAACCAGTGTCCTGGACAGGGTTCTGTCTGCCCAGAAGCAGGAAATCTTTTATTAAATTTGCTCAAAAGTGGCATGTTAGTGAGACCTGGTTATTTTTTACTTAATAAAGACCAACTTTTTCTTTGGTCTGATGGCCTTAGTTAGGCTTTTCCCATCAATAGGAGGTTGAGGGATTTGGGCTAGGTGGCTTGTGACTGCTCTGATTTCTGTGAAGTTGTAACTTAGGACTTCCCGTACTGTTCTATAACAGAAGGAAAACGCTATGAAAGAGCAGCCACTGGGGCACAGATGTCTGGTTACTCACTCCCACATTCATCCCTCTTCTGAGTAAAGGTAGGGAAAATAGATTTATTTCAGGGCAGCAAATCGCCCTGTCATTTGCCAGGCTTCACAAGCACCAGAGGGCGTGGCCATGGGGCCGGGTTTTAGCCAATGAGAAGCAAGCAAAAGTGTGGGCATTTTAAGGGGAAATGGCCAACCCTCTATGGTTCTTTTTCCTTCCTGCTACCTTGAGTGCAGATGAAATCAGGAGAGCAGACCTTTTACACCATGAGATCACTTTGAGAACTGTGGCTCTTTGATGAGAGGGTGAAAAGGCAAGAACGAAGAACCTAAAACCCTAACACTTTGGAGCCACCATACCCGTCCTGCACTGTAACCCTGGGCTTTAATATATGAGAAAGAAAACAATCTTCTATTTTGTAAAATAAGCTACAGTTATTTTTCGTTTTATGTCACATGCAAGTAAACCTAATTCTAATGGATTTTTAAGCTATGACAGCTACAGCTATCAATAAATCAGGAATTCATCAGAGCTTAGAATAAAGTCACTGGGAATGTTTCTTTGTTTTATTTATCTAATTGACTCTCTTCCTGTAAAATTCTGAGATCCTTAAGGGGAGAGAAGATATAAAAATCTACATTGAGCAGAGTACTCTAAAAGGGCTATATTTTATATGTTAATACATAGATAGTGTTTGTAAAGTGACTTTTAGATTCAGAGCATGTGAAAGATGATAATAATTTGTCTTACTTTAGACAACCTGGAAATTTATCTGGTCTTTGATAAAAATGCAATCTTCCAAACCGAGCTATCTCCAGGACTCTATCTAAGTAATAGCAATTTATAAATAAAAATTCCCATTTAAATTACAGAGCAAATGCTCAGCACCTTAATAAGAGAATGTGGAGGGCAATGAGTCAATCAATCAAACCTAGAAAACAGTTTCTGGGAATTTAAAACTTAAATAATCAATTAGCAAGAAAAAGATATAAAGAAAAATTCTGATGTTTGCTGCTTGATTTATTTCAATCATTATATAATAAGGGTTATTTATTGATTGGTATCTAGTCTCTTTTTTCCTTTATATTTTCACTAGATTCTTGATTGGTTGAGTGTCACTTCTGGGGCATGGAATTAGTTGGGGCACTACTTACATGGGGATGTGATGAGATTGAGGAATGCAAGGATCAGGTAGGGCATGGAAGAAGAGAGTAGCCAGAGTGAAATTTGAACTGAAGTCTAGGAAAGAAGCAATGGTAATGGTTTGAGAGATAGCACCAACTGTTAAGTCCAAGAGAGTGAGCAGAGGGAAATGAGCTGGAAGCCAAGGGAATCAGTGGTGAGGCAGAGTTCTTGGTGAGTCGGGGCAAGAAATTAAGAGAAGCATATGGGCCAACTGCAGTGTGACTTTAGTTTCTAGCGTTGAAGCAGGCACTCATACAGCCTAAAGAGAAGGGATATCAACACTCCCAGAAACACTTCCCATGGTAAGCTTGGCTATTTCCAGTGGCGTTTTTCTGTCGTATAACATTTCCTGATGTCTGTATAAGAAATTCACTAAGCCTTGGGTTTTAGAACCTCACTACCTACCTGTGCAGGTTTTCCTGTCAGGAGTTTGTAAGAGAGATGAGCTCTTGCAAACTTTGACTTAATTATTTTAAGATCTTCCCATCACTGAGATGTGTCATGCAAATAAGAGATATCAAAAAATGTCCGTTATGAATGTATACATATATGAAGGCATTAATGAATGCACAAATGAATTTATGAGTGAAGAGAAACTATATTCTCTGTCAGAGCTAACTGTATTTAATACTTATCTCAAGCTGAAAATTAAAGAGTCACTGACAAATTTGCCACATATCAATAAGCAAAAATAAATATAGAACTGTTATATATATTAATATTATATAATGGTGGTAAGACTACTGGCTCTGCCACACTGACCATTTTCTACTTTAACTATTGAAAGTTGATTCTAGAAATAAATTGCTCTATCTTTGTATATCTCATCAGAATATTAAGCTTCTTTGTTAACATTTATCAAGAAAACATGATGTTATTCCTAAAAGTAGCTCCATTGTTTCAAATGTTTCCTTTTTCAGATAATCTGTGTCTCACACTTTATAATTTAATTATAGACCATTTTAAGTATATCAAAATTATAGTAGGAAAGATTTGAGCTAGTTTCTAGAATGTAGTGTCTGAAAGTAGGATTGTTAAAAATAATGTAGATTAAGGGCAGTCTTATAAGAATAGCTCAGGTGACAATTTGGGCTTGTATCACCTCTTTTCTCTTTCTTCCTCTTCTTTTTATTCTTACTCTCTCTTTCTTATTTTAAACTAAATTTATATAGTACTAATAATAGCCTAAATAAAAAATAATTCCACAATTCACCCAAATAAAAAAAAAAACCACCCTCTTCATTCACCCGTTTTGTTACTACTTTTAGATGGATGGTCAGTAAAAACTGACTTCTTAAATGCTTTTCTAAATGGTTTCATTCTGTCTTGGTCTGTAGGAGAAAGCCATTTTACAATTAATCAATGAAAATCTATATTTGATGGAATCCAGAAAAGAGAGAACTATGAAAAAGTAAAAATAGTAGAATAAAACCAGGGTCTCAAATACATTTCAGTTTGTTTTACCTTGTGTGCATGCATTTAACACATTTTTCTCACAACACACTTCTTGACCCCAAATCTTCCAAACTATCTTGCTAATGTTAGTTATTGTTCCTTGAAGCCATCTCATTTTCTGATCTTTGCAAAGAACATTCTGATGATTATGAGATTCACATGTCATGACTATTTATGGCTATTTTTTAATATTGGAGTATTAGTGTGTCATGAAATGGATTTCATTAACATAATGTAAAGGCCAGTTCAATCAAGTGCATCAAAACAGAGAGTGAACAATTTGACCTAAAGAAAGTGTATTAAACTGTGTGGGTGTGATTATGTGTGTACATGTTCACATAGTTCTACACTCACTTCATGTCTTACCATAAACTGTATTTCTCTCCTCTTCCATTCTTGGATCCCAATATTCAATAAAGACATTTCACTTATTGTATTGCAAAGAAAATCATGAGTAGTGCCACAAAAAACAGTTGAAAAGCAAATAAAGATGCTAAAAGCTCTTGATTTCCGGTATGAGTGAATTTTATGTGTGCTATGTTACAAATTGGGATAATATCTTAAAAGACAGTAAGCTGTTTTGGATAGCTTCAGTCTTTACCAGTGCTTTTCAAAGAACCTTCTTTGTACCTTTTTCTTCCTTCACAAAAAACTCCTTTGATCTGAATGAGATTTTTGCCTAAGGCTTAATAAAATTCAATCGCTGTTAAACTTTACTTTTCTGCCTTGTATGCATTCTTTATTAAATTTTTGAAGATTTCATTCTGGGTTAAAAGTAATCAACATAGTTAATATATAAATTACTGCCTTGATTCTTAAACATAAAACATAAATGTGAAACAAAGAAATAGAATTTGTGCCATTATTTATTAGTTTTTATTTTCTAAAATTGAGGGTGTTTTGTTGCTGTTGTTATTATTTAAAGGAGTATCTGCATTTCATTTATTTATCAGGTAGTTGTTTAATCCTTACTGCTGGTAAAGCATTCTACTGATATTAGGGGATAAAAAGTTGAATAAGGCATTTTTCCTTGTCTTAATGAGCAAGAAGTGTGAATGGGTGGGAAGATTCACATACAAATAATTCAAAAGTGTGAGAGGGTAGAGGCAAGGACAGAATAAAGGAGAGAAAAGGTACAAAGAGAAAAGAAGAAAAGATGAGCCATGTAGTGTGGACGATGCAGTGGAGGAATGCCTGGCCTCATTGCCATACTGCCTATGAAACTGTTAATCTGCTCTTCCGAATGGAACCAATGATATTATCCTGTGGGAATATGTATAATGGTCATCACTCAGTCAATAATAACTCCCAATTGGTAAGCTGTATGTCTCAGGCATCATCTTATTTCACTATCATCAGCCACTTTAAGAGGTAGGTGATATCAACCCCATTTTGTTGAAGAAAATGCACCCCAAAAGACAGATCAATCTGTGTATAGTCATTCGTGTGTATACCTCCAGCCAACAACTGGAGGAACATAAATGAATCTGACATCAGTTTGATGCTGGAGCCGATGTCCTATGCACTTTCCCCTCACATCTCAGCAGTGCAAGTCAATAGAGAAGTCTTTTGCCTTTGAGATGGGAAAACAGACTGGTGGGAGTGAATGTTCTTAAATCTCATCTTAACAGCGTGGTTCAGGGTGAGAGGGTTCCTCTGTCTAAGGCAGGTGGATATTACAGCATAACACATAATACAATTTCATGATATATTTCCTTTCATACAATGCATAGCTCATGCTGTTTAAACAAAATACCTTCAGACATGCTTAATTAAATGATACAGTCTTACTTTCTTTGTTCTCACCTAAGTATAACATTTGGAAGCAAGACGACTTTTATATTGGCAGGCTAGATTGACAAACAAATTATTTGAAGTCTTCGAATGTCTCATCATTGGTCAAATGGGAGAAATATTCACTTGAAAGGTAGTTCTGACAATGTAAACAGATAATAGAGGGAGTATAGTCAGCAATACTTAAGGTATTTGTGCCAGTAAAGTATCTAAGGAACTAATAAGAGGTACTCACTCTATAAAAACTATTATTAGAAATTGGTCTTATTAACACTCATATTTGTGGGGTTCCTTCCAAAATTCACATTTTAACTCTTATTTCTAATGTCATTAGTTAAAATTAAAGCACTTTAAATCTAGAAAATTTTCAACATCACAAAGAGAAGGCAACTAATTTTCTGGCCCATTTATTACACAAAGCTCCCTAAATCCAGGCCACAGCAGCTCTTGCTCTGTTTACAGTGATTCCACATTAAACACAGATCTAATTTGCAAATTATTATCACCCTTAGACTCCAGATTTCTTTTATTCCCCTGCCTGGAAAGAATTTGTACCACTTTTTCCTCATGTAGTCATTTACATTTTTGAAGGCCAAGTTTCTTTTTATGTACAGTTCTAACTTCTTTGGATTATATTTCTGGTGTCCCTGGTGTTCGATACTCCTCCCAAGGTAGGATCATCTTAAAATTTTATGAGTATGTTTTGAGATCTGCATCTTCCCTCAACACATAAATAAAAATGTTGAATTAGAAAGAACCTCACACATATCCCTTATGATAACCTCACTTACTATAATTCAACACAGATTTCACAAAAATTCACTCAATTCATTTTTACAGACATTTATCAGAGCTTTCCGGCTATAGCAGGAGCTGGAGGTGAAGAGGTGGATAAGCGCATATTCCCTGCTTTCAAATATTTCACATGTGAATTACCCATGAGAAACCATTTCTTATCTGAGAGCTATCCTGTAACTTCTTGGTCTGTGCAAAGGTGAGAGAAAATATCTCTCACTCGTTTTGATCCAGCACACTTTAAAAAGTTAGAGTTACTATTAATTTGTTAAATATGAGTATTATTGGGTAAATGCTATGTGTTTGTATCATTGTGTATTATTCGCAGACTCATTCATAGTTGAAGAAGCAAATAGTTTTGGGATTGAAAGACACTGGAGAGAGTACTTGTTGTCATACATCAAAATCCTAGAGAGAGTGTAACTGTTTGAACAGGATCTCAAAATGAGCTAGAAAAACAAGCGGTAGTGTTGTATCAGTTTTTCCACTGCTCTGAATTGCCTTGGTAAATTATATCCATGTTTTGTATGTCATCTTCTCTTAGAAGGTAAGCTCCTCAAAGACTGGGTTTCTATCAAGCATAGATTTTGTGCTGATGCTACCATGCTTTGAGCTTTACCTTGAATTAACAATGTATTTATTATTTGATATTTAATATTAAATATTAGACAACAGTTGTGTAGGTTTGTGCTTTGAATGTGTGGCAGAAGGGTGCAGAGAATATAAAATGTCAAAAGAAACAACGGAAATTTTAGATGGTGTTAGATGTATCTGATGATAGGAAGATTAATTTTAAAGTTTTATGGGAGAATTTAAGGAATGATTCATTAGAGGTACACAGAAAATTAAACAAAAGAAAAGATTAGGCTATTATTACTTCTAGAAAAATGTGTACAAGACTAGAAATATACTCAGCCTCAAATAATATTTGAATAATATTTTTATAACAATATAAACAATTCTGATTTAATTAAAATCTGTGATATAGTTGATAGGAAGAACTGAGGCAAGGTAAATAGCTACAATTTCATCTTTCATAGTGAGAACAAGATAGATGATGTCAAAAACTAAAAAAGCAAGCAGTGACTCCCTAACCATTTAGAAATATGGAAGTAAATATCAGAAGAAAACAGCTGAAAGAGTTAAAAAATGGCTGCTTTTGTTGGCAAATCACTGAGGTGAGGAGAAGTTGTGTGAGAGAAGCTGTTTTATTTATTACAAATCTTGGAGAAATACTTGACTTTTAACTTGGTATTACTTTCATAAAAATTATTTAGCCTAGAAAAGAATAAATGGGTATATCTATATGTATATAATTAATAGAAAAATATACACTCGACTAGTCACAAAAGTACCTTTAGTAGAAGAGATAGCTGGGATTCTGCCAACTTATTTTTAGAAACAAGGCCATAAATCAGGAAAATTTGAGCCAATCTGGATGTTATCTATTAGAAGACCAATAGTGTGGGTCTGTTTTCCATAATTACTGCATGAAGAGGCAAAGAGAATTCTAAATAGGACAATGACAATTACTCTGTAGTGAGAACTTCACATCAATATTTCACTTTTGTGACTAAAATATAATGAATTTTATTTTTCCCAATCCTTTTATACATCCCAGAATACACATGATTAAAAAGAGAAAAATATGTATACACATGGTCATATAAGTTCCCTAGTTACATCAGTATCTTGATTTATTGATTTGCTACTTGTTTGTTTTCAAAAATAATGTTTGTATACTTTTTTGATGAGATATTTAAAAATATATCAGGACCGTATTCTACTTGTTCATATTATAATCTCCACGACTATGGACAAGTTAGCTTATTTCATTGACCCATAATTCCTAATATTGGAAAAATAATTGAAAAGCATATCATATGCTCAGTTCAGTGCTTAGGAAACAGTGGGCACCCCACAAAATCGTGATTATTATTTTTTATAATTATCTTCTATATTTCTTCATAGGACAGCACAAAATATCCCAATAACGAAAATGACTCCTTATGGTACTGCTCATTAGATATCTGAGGATTCCCTTTCCAAATGTCCTTACAACTCTTATAAAAGCATTTACAACAATCTAGTAGACACCCTTCTTCAAAAAGTAGCAAAAAACAAACAAACAAAAAAGCAAAGACCTCCACTTTGTGAGGAGATAGATGTTTTCAGTAGCCCATTTCATTTTGTCTCTTCTGCAATAGCATAAGTATTGTCAGAGTTAAGAGCCAAGCCCTAGTCATACACAGCTGATGGATAAGGCAGCCAGACTGTGGATACAATTGCTGCTGGAGTAGCTCAATGCCATCTGGAGTGATGTCCCTGGAGAATCATGCCCTATATGTAACTGAGAGCTGCCAACTCATAAGTGCTGGAGAAAATTGGAGGAAGTAAGTTAGAAAGAGAACTAGAGATGCACAGTTTTCGAATAACCGCCAAACACCTACAATTCTTAAAATTCTGCTCACAACAATAACAGCTTTATATGTATGTGTGATATTCATAAAAATAAATCTATTCAATTTGACATAAAGTAAAATTTGTTCATAAATTATGTGTTCCTGCAGTTTTTTTATAAAGTGGTTTTCGCTGATTTCCTAAGGGTTATTCACAATTTATATAGTGTTTCTTAATTTAACATGTCCACTGTGACATGTCCATTACGAACAGGTTGAAAAATCCTGTAGTGTATCTACATATGTATCAGAAGTTAAAGTGTTTTGCCAAAAATAACCAAACAAACCAGCTTTTCCATATCAACTAAACTCTTTCTCAATGAAAGCATACCGTTAGTTTTTGAGTGTTTGTCAAACAAGGCAGTTAATGTTTTTTTCTGGCAGCTATTCTTACAACTTTTATTTCTAGGCTCAGCTGCATTCTGCTGTGTTCTACAATATTTCCAAAAACTCTGTTCATATTCTTACTCATCTAAGAAATTACAAACACATCTGCAGTTATTTAGTTGTTGTTATCATATATGACAACACTCTGCTTTACAGTGAAGTGTTCCAAGCTACAGTTATTTTCTGCCAGATTCTATTTCTCTTAGCACTTTGTCTATAACATATGCAGGATTTCCCTCTCTTAGGTGCCATTCACTTTCTGAGTTTAAAGATCCCATATCTTTTACAATGCCAGGTTTTTCCTATTACTAACAAGTATAGTTTGATGTCACACACTAGTATTTAACACCTATTTATTTCCTTGTAAGTAGTTTCAAAGATAGTATATTTGTCCTTTGAAAAAGAACAAACTCAATTCTCTAATGCAGTTACCTCTCCAGCTCAACATATCCTGAGGCTGTTCTGGCAAAAGGCTGTAAAAGATTGGTATTGATATTCTGCAGCAGTCACATTGTCAAGCTTCCAACAGGAGGAAGAGCATTTAGAAAATCTGGCCATGTGGTAGCTAATTACACTATTATAAACTGAATTTACAACAGGTGACTTGTAGGCTATGAATTGACAAAAAGTACCTAAGCACTTCTTCAATTATTTTCCCATAAATTGAGAAACAAAAGTAGTATTCTTTATGTGGTACATCAATGTAGATATCTTAAACATATTGCAAAACTCCTAAACAGCTTTTGTAATCTCACATACACCTTCTTGGTGCTTGTTTTCATTATTTTCTTAAAATTCATATTTAGTGGGTTCCTTGTGTTCTTCCATGATTTTTTTTTTTTTTTTTTTTTTGAGATGGAGTCCTGCTCTGTCACCCAGGCTGCAGTGCAGTAGCATGATCTCGGCTCACCGTAACCTCCACCTCCCTAGTTCAAGAACTTCCCTTGCCTCAGCCTCCCGAGTAGCTGGGACTACAGACGCACGCTACCATGCCCGGCTAGTTTATTGTATGTTAGTAAGGTCAGGGTTTCACTGTATTGCCCAGGCTGGTCTCGAACTCCTGAGCTCAGGCAATCCTCCCACCTCAGCCACCCAAAGTGCTAGGATTACAGGTGTGAGCCACTGCACCCGGCTCTTCTGTGATTTTTTAAACTGGAGGCTCATTCCAGTCATTAGAAGACAACTAAGGGAGATGACACACACTAACATAACACTAAAAGATTTTTAGAGCTTTCTTCAATAAAACTCTCTATACTTCTAAGTGTGGAACACATAACTGGTCTTTAGGTCTGACGTTTGTTTTACATATTCTTGTCCTTTAACACTTTTAAGTGTCTAGGGAAACGTGTGCTTTGTATTCAGGCATGATCCATGTGTCATTGAAGGCAATGATCCAACGTGCTATGGAAATTTCCTGGGGCGTATTATAAGCTATTGTTTGCCATCTTGGCTAGATAATCCTGCCTCATTTATTGGAGGGCCATTTCAGCTCTACTGTCAACAGCGGAGGAGGATCAGGTCACCTTTGCCTAGAATATTATGTAAAAGCTGTCAAATGTTCAGGATTACAGGCACATTAAATGTTCGTTAAGATTTCAGTCCTACCAGTATTACTGAGGACGGTTTACGGTGAGTTTGTCATAATTCTGCCTTGGATTTCTCCACTTTCATGCTAAAATCTTGTAATAGTATGACCAAAATTTCATTATAAGTAGTTCTTTGTACAAGAGGAACAGATGTTGGCAGGTTTATCTGCTTATTTTTATGAATGTTAGAACAAGCACATTTTAAAATAAAAAAAAGAGCTAATATATCTTATCTTTCAAAATTAAATATGCATTCCTTTTATTTTGCGAGTCATACAACTTCAGTATATCAACACAAACTTTTCATATTTGGAGAACCAGCTTATTAAAAACTACAATAAGTTTAATAAGGAATTTTTCATTATGGTATCCATTATAAAAAGCACAGCTTCTAAGTAAGACTAGAGCAGTTCATTTTGAAGTGTATTTACTTTTTACATTATCAACATTTTATTATAGTATTAAGAGATGATTGCTCTCACTGCACAGTATAAATGCAGTGGGCATTCATAGACATTGATATTGGCAGGCTCTGAACACTTCAAAATAATAAATAGTATTTTTGAAAAGTATTTCAAGGTTAGCATGTTTCATTGATGACTCATGTTGAGTTATTGCTATCACAAAGTTTCCATATTTATTGGATCAGGTCTAAGACATTCCATATTTATTGGATCAGGTCTAGCTTCAGGTTATTGAGAAGTCTCCATGATGAATTTGCCTGTGATATCGCAAGAACCCACTGCATCCTTTCTTCCTGGCTTATAGGGCTCCTTTCTTTCATCCTCTCACTTCCTCAGCCCTACAATCATCTACATCCATAGAATTCTTTATATTTAAGGCACCTGAACACTTGCTATGTCACCGGAAGTATCCCAGTTTTAATCCTAATATTTTAGTGGTCACATCCTTCCTGGGAATATGTAAACCTACACATTTGCATTCTTTATTCCAAATTTCAGTTTACATAACAACATAGAAGGAAAAACTGGTCCGGAGTCAAGGTCTAGTTAATTCCTTGCTTTTATCTCAGTACTTTTACTTTAAAATTTATTTTTTTTATTGCAATCAGCAACTCTATATTACAAAATCAGTTACAGAGTTGGTGCAATACACTCTGCTCTGGTAGGAACCTTCTTCAAGTGCAAGTGCAACACAATACCTATAAAGGAACTGGGACACATTTTAAATTCCCAGATACATATTTTAAATGCTCAAAAGATCAACCGTAAAAAATCAAACTATCAACAATCAATTTTTCCAAATATAGAAATATTTTAAAATACAACTCATTTCCTTATATATATTTTAACATCTAAATTTTCATTTTAGGGAGAACTGTTTAAGGCATGAAGAATGCATTTCTTCAGATTGGAGCAGAGCCTTGAGAAGATTCTGGCTTGGCTAATGGTGAAGGAGAGAGAAAAACTAATTCCAGAAGATGTGTCATATCTTAGGCAGCACAAGCCAGGATGAGGGCAATGATTAGAGGACTGAATGCAGGAACAGGTGGGGGGAGCATAGCATCATCATATAATCTGTCACCCAATTATATTTCCCCCTTTTCCACTCAGTTCCTGTCCTTGAATGTGTATTCTCTAGCAAGTTAATTTACTGATTTTATCACAGTAAGTAAGAGAGCAAAGTTGCCTTTTTAAACACATCATTCTAAATAAAGGATATAAGACTACCTTTTATTATTAATGGAACATTTTGGTGTTATATAAAGAGCACTGGTCTGGAAGTAGAAGAGAGCTTTGTCTTTGTCTTTTCTCATCCTTCTTGGTCTGAGACTGACGAAATCCAAGTTCTTTGTTCTTCTATTGCCTTCTATGGAAATAGAAAGGCAGACCAAAGACCTGGAGGTGATAGCTAGCATCTATAATTCGCGCTTCACAGTGTCCTAAAAACAGCATGCTCATTAATTGACTCTAAGTTAAATGCCTTTCTTGAATGGTTTAAAATTCAAATCTGATGTGTTTTCAAAAGTATAACCATTCCATATAATTTTGCTGCAATTTTACCCTAATTTCTTTAACAACATTCAACAAATATATTACTGATGCCTAATCAATTAAGAGGTATCACTCCATCCCAATAAATGGAAGCCTTCACTCAGCATAGAATGTTTGAGTCCATTGTTTCCTCATTGCCTAGATTGGGAAATTTTATACCCCTCTTTTGGAAAATGATAATTTTTTAGAGTGCAAGAAAATCTTCAACTCTCTCCTGAACCCACAGGATATAGATGGAGAAAAAATGCAATGGTAATTTTGGTTGTGAAAATTAATAAACCCGGCATGATGACAGTGCCTCATGAACAATGGAGAGAAGTTAGAAGCTCACATTCCCCTCCAGATTGCTGGAGTCATCTAGTATAGTTATTCTTCATCAGAAGTACTTATGGCTGTAAATTGTTTTTGCTTTTCATACAGTTGTCTTCTGATTCTCCTGGATTGATGTCAGATATGATAATAAAACTAAGCTTGTACTCCCTTAGGCAAGAGGGTTTGGGATTCTTGATGACTTGAGAGATGTGTGGGGTTTTTGAAAATGTCTTCTGTAGTTGTTTTTCCACTGCCAGCCAGCCAAGGCCTTCCCTGGAGCTCTGGGAGAAGTTTGTCCCCTGGACAGACAGTGGTAACCTCATAAGGTCAGCCTTGTGAAATTGGAAGAGAATGGTTTCCCTGGCAGTGCTGATGGTTCATTGTGGCCATAAAAGGGCCAAGATCAGAAGAAATTTCCCACATCTGAGCCCACTTAACTACTCAGCAAGAAAGAAATCAGAGCATTCATCGCAGCAAAGAAATGCCTGCTTGATTTTATCATGAGGAAAGCAGCATTAGTAGGTGGATTCTTTCACATCTTAGTGAACCTTTGTATCTTATTTTCTCCCCTAGGCTTCCATTTTTCTTCTCTCAAGTCCACAGTTTCTCTTTCTTTGTTCAAACTATTTTCTGAAACACTCCCATAAATACAATGCAAGAAAATACTTGGATAACTTCCATTTCCTACTCTGACAAAAGTTAAAAGAGTGGAATAAAGCAAATCTCTGTCCAACTCACAAACTCCTTTGCATTTTTTTAATGTAAATATCAGAAGGAGTTAATACGTTAATTTTGATATTCCCTATGTCATATGCAAAAGTAGAAAGTCATGCGAGGTTTGCCATTTGGTTTATCAGCCACTGTCCTGGAAATCTGAGTATCGAGAACCATTGGCAGAGCCCCTTCTCTGTGCTCTCCTCAAGCCAGGTAATACTGCTGCTACCCCTACCGCTATTACTAGCAGCTAGGAATATTCAAGGAATTATATTGCATAGATAATTGTAGCAGCTAGTTCTTACATATTGCTATATATAACAATTCCTTGCATATCCCTTGCATATAAAGGATAGTAGTAGCCAGCAATACAGAGTTAGTATATAAGCTAGCTCTTACATAGTGCTATATATAACAATTCCTTACATATTCACTACCATTACTAGTAGAGCTAGCTCCTATATAGTGGAATATGCAATAAATTGTTTTAAGTGCTTAACTCATTTAACCCCCACAGCACTCTGAGACAGATACTATATTTAGTCCCACTTCACAGAAGACTGAGGTAGAGAGATTAAATGACTTGCCCAAGCTCACACAGCAAGAAGAGCCAGGATGCAACAAAAACAGTGTCTTCACTCTTTAGCACTATGTTCAGGTTTCATTTGCATGTCTTCATTTATTTTTCCATCTGAAATCCATAAAACTAGTAACCTTGACCAAGCATCTGAAAACTACAAAGATTTCAAGGAGTAATTCCCTGATCTCTATCATTTAAAATGAAGACTCATAACATTGCTCACCCCTAGTTGTCTGAAACAGTTCTGGTTTATACCTACTACCTGTAGCTTGTTTTATTCTCAAAAGTGTACTGGCTTACATGTTGGAGAATGAAAAATAATATCATTTTATAATAAAATAATAAATGTTATAGCTACTCTAAATGGGAACAAAAACCATATTTGGAAGAGCAGAGTGAATTGCTGCTTTGATCAATGAATTTATTTTGTCCAGAAATGGGACAACTTTGTACTTCACCAGTACAGACTCTGGATTCTGGTTTGGAGCCAAACACACGTCTCTCATGTGGAATGGGTGTATTCTTAAAAGCATGTTGGAGGTGAGGCGATTGCCATGTTCCCTTTGGGGAACCGGACATTTTATTTGTGCTGGGTTTTGATGTAGGGAAGCTTATAAAGGGGTGAAAGTACTTTTGTTCTTGTTGTGTCTTATTGCTTAAGGAAGGATGGGTTGTTGACTGAGGTGAAGAAAATGCCAGGATAGGTGAAGGAGGTGCCTTAATAGTGTAAAACAGAGAGCTGGCTCCAGAATGAATAGGGCACTGGAGCAGTGCAAGCAGACATAATACTTAAAACGTACAAGGAAGGGGGCAGGAAAGAAACTTCAAACTTCATGTGAATGATTTATATTTACTATAAAGAGCAAGAAGTTTAGGGAAAACTTTGATGAAAATGAGAGAAGTCAGATGAGGAGATTGGAAAACTCACTGGTCAGTAGTATTTAGAATATATTAAGGGAGGTAAAGCTTGAAGTTGGAGGGCCAGAAAGGTCAGAAATATAGACATTTTAATAAATTTATGTGCTGTATTTCCACAATTAATTAAACTGTGTTAATAGTCTCTGAATGCAGGGCTAGCACAAAACCCGGTTTAAAAATTAAGTTGCAGAATTTGATGAAAGATAGACATTGATAATACTCTCAAAATGTAATAAGTCATATGGTGAAAGGACTGGAGATCATTGAATATGCTTCCAGGGGAAAGTTTTAGAGGTAATTAAGCTCAGGGTGGAGTAGTAGTACCTCTGGGGTGATAAACTAATGGACTTAAACTATTTTCTCACTTTAGATTTTTCTGTCTCTCCTGATCAAAGTTGTAATTTATAATGGGTAAAAGACTTCTGAGAGCTTAGATAAGTATTTTAAAAAGTTCTTTGCATATTTTAAGTAGCCTTCACCTCCTTTTGCAATCTTTGATCAATACCTTCCACCTCCTAATCTACCCCTGTCCTCACCCATGCAAATCAAACTGACCACTGTTTTAGCCGAGTTTTCCTAAATAGCAGAGAGTGAAGAAGACTACATTGCCAGTGCTTTATAGGGAAATGAAATTTCAAGACAAAGGTGAGGGAAAAGAAAATGAATCACAGAGGGGTGGAAGCAAATGCAAGGTGGTGTGTTATGATGCTGGCCAGACAATGCTTCAGGAGGTTTCCAGATGGGATGTGTGGAAAAGCCACCACTCAGAGCAGTCCACTACAAGGAATTTATCTAGTGTATTATCCTAGACCTGTCTCCTATTGTTCTGTTTGCCTCATGAGCTGTCTACTTCCCCGAGTTTTTTGTTGTATCACTTGGCCCCCTTTGGAAGTGGCAGGGGGCTTTGTCTAGTCCAAAATTGGTTGGAAGAGCCAAAGCCTGTAGACCAGGCTTGCAGTAAGCTATCTCAGTCACCAGGATCTGTAAACCCACAGATAGTCTGTGACCTTGATGTCAGCTATGTTGGTCAACTGTCTAAGGTCTAGCAGATAAAGGAGGTTGAGAGAATCTGAGGAAGCATTCATGCTATGTTGGATGCAACCACACACTCGTATCCCCACCTTCCTACTGTAGATTCTGCAACAGTATCCATAGCGTTTTCTTATGTATTTGTTTCTTCTTGCAGATCTATAAGAGTATGAGAACACTTAAGTTGAGTTTTTGTACTTGTAGGCCTTAGCACATCTTGTACATAAAAATAGTTAATGAATATTTATAGAATAAAAGAATGAAGTTATATATCATCCTTCTCAAAAAATCAAAATTCCAATCCCCCGAATAAGGTATCTAAATTCTTATGACATTCTATTTACCATGTACCCAGACATCAGAAAGTCACACCTAAAACAGTAGCCACTGGGTTTCTATAAACCCTCTGAAAATTTAAGTACATTCTAAAAAATCACACATGGTTCCTGAAAAGTCAAACTAAGCTTTAGGTATATATTTTAAACTATGCACAGGAATGAAAAAAGAGCTTCTCTGACATGCTATGCTAAAAAATTACCTGCTTATTTCATTACAAATTATATTTTAGCATTTAACATTTAGTGGTAATAACTGTTATTTTTTAAAACAGGTTTATTGTTGTCACTAATTTTTACACTGTTCCTTGCAGATGAACATTTTTTCAAAAAATAAATAAACCAAGGTTAAATAGTTTACCCAAAGGTACAAAGGTAGAGATGGGGGAGGTCTCATCAGATGTTTATTAATTAGTATCTTTTCTACAAAATCACATGCTGATTAGCAGATGAAGATGAATTAAACACATTATCATATCTTCTGTTACCTAATACCTCAATAGGAATCCATAAAACTCTGTGTTAAAACAATAATAGAAAATAATAAATTTATAAAATGATAGTGATAGGCTGGAGAAAACTGTCTAAAGGGATTGGTTTAAAGACAACTATCACAGAGAAATAAACGAAGAATAAGGTAAGTTTAAATATTGCTTACCTTTTTATTTGCTTAAATATTGCTTCAAGTGTGGCTTGTGTTACAGCATATAAAGTAGCTTAAAATATAAGCCCCAATGTTAACTTTGTAGTTTTTCTACATAAATACAGATCTTAAAATTAACCTTTATGTTTTTGAGAAAATAGTCCATGGTCAAAATAATTGGTTCAATGAGCTGGACACCTGTAGTAGGTTTTGGAAGAGAATACTTGCTTGTGGGTCTGAAATGATACCTGCTATTTAGAGATAATTCACTTTAGAAATTTACATATCCAAATCATGGAGAAAATTAATATTAAAATAGAGAAAAAATAAAACAAAGACAAATGTTTTAAACACTACTGGAAAATACATTCAGAAGCAGATGCTGCTTGCAAGCAGATATTTTATATAGAACAGTGTTTTAAGGACAGCGATGATAGGTTTTCAAGGATTCAGTTGTCACTGGATATAAGCATTTGCCTTTTGTATGTATTTAAGAATTTGCATTCTTGTTCTGTTCTGAGCAGAAGATCTTTTTCTAGCACAATGATAAAGCATGTGGTGTGTTGTGGTCCAGAAATGTGTGCAGTGAGGTCATTATCAACCCCAGACTAGTTGCTGTCTTTAATGCACATTAATTCACATGTCATCAGACATGAAAACTAAAGTGCTTAGAACCTATGTTCTTTTGCTATTTGTCTTTCTGGTATCATCAAAAGGAAAAAAAAAAAAAACAAAGCATCACCTTAGAGTATATGAATGACCAGGAAATAAACATAAGAATAATAAAAATTCAAATCACATCCAAATTAAACTAAAGAAAATTAATCATAGAAGTTTCAAATAGAACATCCACTTGCAAGTAAACGAATTCCAAATTTGGGCAAAGTTTTTTGGAGTTTTAGACTATTAGCATGTAGTCACAGTGACACTTTGTGTTCATTGTTAGGGAATGCACTCTAGGAAAGTGCTAGATGAGTGGATACCATGATGCATTGTGCTGGCAGCATTGCTACAGAATTCATCCTTGGGAGATCCAAGAGAGAAAATGAGAAACAGAGTGAATCAAACAGAAATGTGTAAACCCAGAGAAGTGGACATGTAAATATGGAGTGTTATTAACACATAGATAATGTCCCTCTGAATTCACCAACTCTTTGTATTGCATTGTCTAACATAGCATACTCTCTCTCCTTTTCAAGTAACTGACCTAACCTCTAGATCTAAAATATTTGTTCTACATCATTCATTTAGAGATGTTATTGTAAGCTATTTTAATTGTTACTTCACATCTCAGTGGATCACTGGGCTTATAATTCTCTGAAATAAAATAAGACAGAAACTTATTTAGATTTAAAAGTTGAATTTTTTCTGCTTTTATCTGATGAAATAAATGGCAATACATTTCAATGACAAATAGCGAAAGAGAGAACAGCATGAATCCGAGTATCCAAATATATAATTTTACAACATCGGGTTAAAGAAGGATATTGATATTCTTTTATGTAAAAAGTATATTTTATTCTAATACTGCAGCTGTCTTTATAAAGGTTATATAATACAGATTTAGAGAAAAAATTTTAAATAAAAACGTAATAGTTGGACTTATTAGAATACTTTTATTCTAATAAAGTAGCTTAAAAAGAAATTTTAAACCCCCTGACAATTAAACAAATTATGGAATTGGATTGTAATGCAAAACACTAATTAGTATATTAAACATTAAATCCGTAACTAGTCTGTTGAGAAAGGAGCACATAAGTGTCCTAAGTTGGAAGGCCAAAGGCTAAAGGACATCTGGGGTATCAGAGGCATCATGCACAGGTGCCTGATCCATCTTGTTCAACCTCATTTCTATATATAATTCCTCATATATATATGAGGAATATAAATAAATATATATATTTATTATAGATATGGTATTATCAGTTTTCTAAATACAATTTAGGAATACTTGAAACATAAGAACTATCTAGATAGCTAAGTAGGGATATTTGAGAACTCTTGATAGAAATTTTGAATATGTCTGATGATATATGGGTATACACTTATACATACAAATATGTATAGACACATACACACAAACCTACATGTATATGTTTAAATACAATTTATGTATATGAAATTTTAGACTAATTTGTATCTACATAGATTAAGTCAATTGCAGACTTAAGCAGGAATGGCATATTAAAAGTAAAAGAACAGAACTTTGGACAGTTGAAAATATGTAGATCAGAAATTTTGTATTCATTCAGATGATTTATTGCCTACTTTCTCCTTTTGTTTACATTTGTAGATAAACTTTAAAAAAAATACTAGCCAAGCATAGTGGCTCACACCTGTAATCCCAGCACTTTGGGAGGCTGAGGCCTTCGAGACCAACCTCGTCAACATGGTGAAATCCCGTCTGTACCAAAAATACAAAAATCAGCTGGGTGTGGTGGCACATGCCTGTAATCCCAGCTACTTGGGAGGCTGAGGCAAGGGAATCGCTTGAATCTGGAAGGCAGAGGTTGCAGAGAGCTGAGATCATGCCACGGCACTCCAGCCTGGGTAACAGAGTGAGACTTTGTCTCAAACAAACAAAAAGAAAAAAAAGTAAGGAAAGCCCAACTTGCCCCAAATACAGTAACTAATAAGGGGCAGAGCAAACATTCGTACCCAAAACCAGGGGGCCGAATCTTACAGGACCCTACTAGTGTGCATCTTAATTTACTTAATAGATTTGAATCTAAGAAGCTGTGTACAATAAATGTTTTATAAACTCTGTCCTTGCCAGTGAATTCCCTTGAATTTGAAACAATTCTTGTGTAGTCCCTTAATTTACATAGTTTCTAACCTTAAATATTCATGGATTCACTGTGATTTGCTAGGAAAGGGATGTTTGTTATTATTCGAATGCTTTCCTTTATATCAAGTAACCAATAAGTGTAAAATTGTAAAACAAAATTACAGTTAAAAAACATTGTCACTAAAACTATAGTTATAGCTTCATAAAGTCAGCAACTCTGGACCTCCTAGCAAGAAGTGAAATATTTAGGACGCTCTATCATTGGTAGAAACTGTGTCATTTTGAGGGTGAAAGGAGTTTGATCAGCAATTACATCAGGGCAACTGGAGTAAATAGGGATTGTCTAAGGAAAACTGATCACTCTACTAGTGAGAGCAGCTTCAGTGATAAGTTTCATTCTGCACATTATTGGTACTATCCATTTATATTTACATATATGTTTTCAAAATTCATAATTGTAGATGTATCAAAATTGCTATAGAGTGGTTCCTCAGTATCCACAGGGAATTGGTTCCAGAATTCCTGGTGGATACCAAAATCGGAGGATGCTCAAGTCCCTTACATAAAATGGCATAGAATTTGCATATAACCTATGCATATCCTCCCATATACTTTAAATCATCTCTAGATTACTTATAATACCAAATACAAAGTAAATGTGATGGAAATAGTTATTATACTGTATTTTTATATGGATCTTTTTGTTTTATTATTATTTAATACTTTGATTCATGGCTGGTTGAATATGATACAGAACCCACAAATATGGGAGACTAATTTTGTAAGCAAAACCAAATGATCAAGCAGATAATGAAAAATCCAAGATACTCCTAATCTTATAAGATAAGAAAGAGATGCAAAAAGAAAATGATAAATTTGTTTTAAAGTATTACTGTGAAGGAAGAAAGCTCTAAATACAAGCCAAATAAAAATAAACACTACTGTGATTGCTGCTATCACTACCCCAATTCCCAGTCACCTATACTAGTGAATACTATCGTGTGCTAGGAACTGTTGTGTGTTTCACAGACATTATCTCATATAGCTATTAGAATAATTATATAAGGAAATATATTATCCACAATTTACATAAGAGAAAACTGATGCTCAGAGAAATTAATATTTTTTCCAGTATCAGCTTGGAAATGGCACAAGTGAGATTGAGTAATTTTTCTTTTCTCTAGAGCCTATACTTTTTACTAAAACGTCTAGAGAAAAAAATCTTGGGATTGTAAGTGATAGTTGATTCATGTGATCAAATGTATTACTGTTAGTGTGATTAAATGTGATATTTGATCTGTGATTAAAAGTAGACAATGTGCTTTAGTAATTAGGTCATTAGGTGGGAAATCAGAATATAGAAGTCCAGTTCTGGTTTTTCTTTCACTACTACTTATATGGTGCTAAGCAAGTTCCTGGCTCTCTCTGGGCTCCCTTTTCTTATCTACAAAATTAGTTACTTCACTCATACCCATTTATTGAGTCCATTTTTAAATGTGAGGCTCCATTTCTGGTATTTTGTGGAACTCAGAAATAAATTAGATACAACTCCAAGTCTATATTAAAATTGCATTTGAAAGAGCTGTTAGTTCTTCATAATTATTTGAGTAGTTTTGATGGATAAAATAAACTTAAAAAAAAAATCCAAGAACTCTGGAAATCAAGTCCTGACCTGAAGTATACTAGTATTTCTTGAGTGCTTAAAATCTGTCATATATTACCTAATTAAATAAACATAAATATCCTATGAAATAGATACCATTAACTTTACCCATGTTTTCCATTCATTCACTTACTGAGGGATAACGTGTGCCAGGCAGTGTGTTAAATGCTTAGAAAAGAGATCAGATCTCTGCCCAGATGGAACTTACAGTCTACTGGGGAAATCATACATTAAACCAATACATGTAATAAATAGAACCATACACATTATTACATTTGTGAAGGAAAATTACAGTACACTATGAGAATAAATAAGTGGGAGGACAATTCAACATTGGGTGGTCAAGAAATGTCCCTTTAAGGAAATGAGATCTTTTCTTTTCTTTTTTCTTTCTTTTCTTTTCTTTTTTTTAAAAAATGAAACTTAATACATAAAGGATTTGTCTTGGCCAAAATGGAGGAAGGAGCATTCCAGGCAGAAGAAGTAGTGCAAAAGCCCTGAGGCAATGGCTGGAAGACACTGGTTCCAGGGGAAGCATAGCTAAAGGCGAAGTTGGTGAGCTACATAGGACACAGAGATTCAAATTTAATTTTAGATTCAATAGGACCCCTTAAGATTTTATGCAAGGGAGTGATATGATCAAAGGTTAAATCTTTTGTTTTGACATTTCACTGGTAAACTAATGTTACACACACACACACACACACACACACACAGAATGCAGCAAACTGAACTCAGTAAATTGAAGCAATGTTGAAGAAAAAATGCAGAATACCATCAAAGTAACGCCCAGTTTAAAGCTCTCTAAGAAAGAACGGAGCCATGTTGACTTTCAAGAGAAAATAGGCCAGTCGCTGTGGCTCATGCCTGTAATCCCAGCACTTTGGGAGGCCGAGACGAATGGATCACCTGAGGTCAGGAGTTCCAGACCACCCTAGCCAACATGGTGAAACCCTGTCTCTAATAAAAATACAAAAATTAGCTTGGTGTGGTGTCTCAGCCTCCCGAGTAGCTGGCAAGTGTGTCGTCACACAAAATGGAAAGTTAATCACTTGAACCCGGAGGGGGATGTTGCAGTGGGCTGAGATCACGCCACTGCACTCCAACCTGGTGACAGAGCGAGACTCCATCTCAAAAACAAAAACAAAAAAAGAGAGAAAGAGAAAGTAACCACAGCTAAACCAGTAGTCAATTCTAATTGCAGGGATGGGGCAAGATGGGAAGTATGGATCGGAAGGTGGGTAGGATTAATCAAGAAACATTTCAAAGAGGTAAGATCTACTTAAATGCAAATGCCTCATGAAATCCCAGTGAAAGGGCATTTCTCTGGTAGTATTAATCAGAGTAATTGGATAATCTAAACTCAATTTGAAAAAAAAAAAGGCCATTTTAGAAATTCAGGCATGAGATGATGATGACTGGACCTGTGACTGAGATCCTAAATGACAGATGATTGGTTGGACCACTGGTGACTCTGGCAGGCTCTTACCATAGATGATCTTTTAATGCATGTTTTCATTGTACCTTGCTCAGAGAAAGCAGATATTTCTTTGGCCAAACAGACACTAGGTGGATGTTGCTTTCCTTCATAAATGAGATAAATTCATTCTGAACCACAAGAAAGAGTTTAAACTCTGGGATAATCTAGACTTCAGTGCCGGCATCATTTCAGCCTTATGGCAGTCCATTAGCTCAAGCAAACCCTGTACAATATTGTCAATTCAATAACATCAGGTCAATGGTAAGGTGTAGGAGATGCAATTATGTGTACAATAGCATATACTCTCCTACCTGTGCAATAGCAGGGAACCTAATTGACATGTGAAAGTGCTTTGGATATGATGGGTGTGTGGGGGAGGAATGGAGAGGAAGGAAGAGGTCATAATTCAAAATAGTCAATTTACTGGTTGATATTTCCTGCTCTCTACACCTTTAGAGCCAGACATTGCAATCCTCACCTGTGTGATGAATTGTTATTTTCCACATGTGGGATTTAGTTTTCTCCTTCTTGTCCTATCATCTTTGCAAATCTGCTTGCCTCATAGCTGGGTTCTGAGGGTTAATCATTTATTTAGTGTGTAGAAAAGTACTTTGGGCATCTCAGAAGAAATATCTTATATAAGGAATAAATAATACAACAATAACAAGCTGGTGAGTTTTAGTTTGTGTGCACTTCTCATCTCAAGTCCCGCCTGGACCCTAGCAGTTCTTCATCTGTGGGTGGGCAGGGTGAATTAATGAAGTAAAACACACACATTATACCTGGATCACAAAATAAGTCCAGTGGATAACAGGAGAAGGGCTCCTAAGAGTTGATCTGAAGAGGGAAAGAGACACAGAACAGCAAAATAATCTAAAGAGTGGATGCTTAACCTTTTTGTTATTCAAGAAGACCTTTCTAAGACTTCATGGGGTTATATGGGATATTGTGGGATCAATTTCTTGTTTATACACTCTGCCCCACCCCACCCCTGGTTTACTTTTGAATATGCACTGGTGACCTGCTGAGTGTCTTTTAAGAGATAAAATGTAAGCTCTTTTCTCCTGCAGTGTATTTAAAATAAACATTAATATGTAATCACCAAATACAGATTCATAAACAAAAAATTCTAAGTCTGCATAGACCAATACAAAACTAATAGAAACTAAAACTTCTCTTCTTCATCACACAGTTGTGAATATTGTTCCCCTCAGTCTTCATCCATGAGCAGAGAACCCTGCTACATGAGTGTATAGTCACATAAAATGGAGAAACCCCTCACAGAGACGAATCAGCTATGAACTAAGTTCAGCTAGGGACTCTGGAAACTTCCGCTCCACTAACAGCCCTGTTTTCTGATTTTATTCAGATTCCTCAGAGGCAAAGCCTGTGATCAGTTAGATCAGTTTATATGGTGGTGAAACT
This sequence comes from Macaca nemestrina, assembly GCF_043159975.1. Lineage (NCBI taxonomy): Eukaryota > Metazoa > Chordata > Mammalia > Primates > Cercopithecidae > Macaca > Macaca nemestrina. Next base: position 35,296,648 of record NC_092140.1, read on the forward strand.
GGTGCAAATCCAGGGTCACTTATAATCACTTTCCTTGTGCGGGTGCCTCTACCGAGCCGCAAGTAGTCAGAGAAGCTCATCCACAATCTTGAAGGAATTAGTTCAGTCAGTTAGCTTGCTTCCTTCTTAACTTGACTTGAGTTTACCCTCAACTGACAATTAGGATTTTGATAGAAGAAAGAGGAGGAGAAGGAGGAAAGGTAATTTTTGAAACAGGATGGTTTGAGAAAGTGAATCGAAAGTTTAGCTCTCTTGAGTCACTTTTCATGTAATTAGATGCTCACCTAATTATAACAAAGAATTAGAGTCTGATCCAAGGGCAACACAAAGTAATTAGGCATTTGCCAGACAGAAGAGAAGTTGTACTTCTAAGTGCTAGAGAAGGAAGTGTGAAGTCTTCAATGGCAATGTTGGCAGGGTTTGAAATTGTCTCTGGGATCTTTTTTTTTTTTTTTTTTTCTGAATCCCAGGTCAAATTAATGAATGAATTATAGACTTCAGGTTGCACTAACTTTGAGGGCAATTCTAGTAGTATTGATCAGCAGTTTGCTTTCATTTTCTGTTCACTGTTTGAGCTACTTAGAGAAGATGAGTACACTTCTAATGACTCACTGGTATTTGTTTGCCATTTTAGAATTGTCACAGTGCTTTCATGCTGAACCTTCTCAATAACCTGGAAACCAGACGGAAGGACTTCACTCAATTCCCCTCAGTAGTAAGTGCTGCTCCACTTCTTCTGGAATGAACTTTTCCTAAATTTTTATTTAACTCCTGCCACACATCCTGCCACTGTCCCTCTACCATCCTGCTCTGCAGAAAGAGTGGAGCCTATGGGGTAGCAGGAAGGGAGGAATGACCCAGCTTCTGAACTCCAGGAAATTCAGCCTTCTGTGCTCAGAGAAGCAAACCAGTGTCAGCATATTCAGCTGTTTGGTAACCAGGCAGGCTGCTCGGGGGAAGGCCCAAGGTGAATTGAGTGGCAGCACAAAGAGCAGCTCTGCAGGAGGGTTTCTAATGCCACTGGAGGTTGGGTACGGATGCTCCTTGGAGGACAACCAGCTTGGGCAACACCTTGTAGATGCAGCAGAGTGCAGCCCTGTTGGAGGGCAAAGCCCAGTATATATTTTTATGGACAGGTCTATGGAATGATTTGCAGGCAGAGATGGGAATGAGAGGAAGTGAATCTTGGTTCGTCGTACACCTGGGAGGGGGATATCGCATTTTCCCAGGACACCAGGAGGAGAGGAGCATGTCTCCAGGCGGTGTTGCCCACAAAAGCTTGACTGTCTTTGGCTCACTCTGTTCAGCAGTGAGGAGACTGCTCACCCTCTTGAAGGTTTAAGGTGATGTAGACGCCTGACAATATCCCTTGATTTCTGTTATCCATTTGTTATGACAGCAGCATTTACCCCATGCCTTTGAGGCTGGGATGTGTTCTGCAAGAGGCATTGTCCAGGCTTAGAACTCTAGCTGCTCCTCCTTCCCTCACCTCCCACTTTTCTACAGCCTACTCTTCTTCACATTTGCCAGCTACGCACAAAATCATTGGATCTGATTCTCTCTAGTGATACAAAATTATTAATTCTGTTCTCCTCTTTCAGGCAGAAAAGAAGGCAGCTCTCCATTCAATGAAGTAAATGTGTATTTGGGGCGGGGGGTGGGTGATGTAACATTTATCAGTTGGAAAAATCAATAATCCAAATATTAGCAGACCTCATATCCTCTTAATAGCCTCCTGTTCAATACTTCTTACTCCAGAAAAACTTTCACCTCCTTTGGTTGGAAATCTCCATGGGTAAGGAATATAGATCCCATGCCTGAGGCAAAGACTACATGATTCTATATTCTAAATAGTTTGTGGTGGTACAAAATAAACTGTTTAATTCCCAATATTGAAAAATATTTGTTTTTAATAGTGCTAGTAACCTTTTACCATCAAACATAGTTGCTTATTTATTCATTTAATCATTTAAAGCAATGTATTGGTGGAGAAGCAATTTTAATATTTTAGTACAATGTAATATTCAGTCATGTGAATTCCAATAACATATTAGAAATAGAGTCTCCAGGAAAATCAGACCAAAACTTCACTGAGGTATAAAAGAAATAACTTGTGTTTTGTTTTTCTTGAGACAGTCTCACTCTGTCGCCAGGCTAGAGTGCAGACAGATCTTAGCTCACTGCAATCTCTGCCTTCCAGATTCAAGCGATTCCCTTGCCTCAGCCTCCCAAGTAGCTAGAACTACAGGTGCATGCCATCACACCTGGCTAATTTTTGTATTTTTAGTAGAGACGGGGTTTCACCATGTTGGCCAGGAAGGTCTCGATTTCTTAACCTCGTGATCCAGCTGCCTCAGCCTCCCAAAGTGCTGGGATTACAGACGTGAGCCACCACACCCAGCCAGGACTTGTTTCTTTGTTCTCGGCACATTTCCAGTGAATCCCAGCCCAAATGAAGAAAGAGTTAGGTAAATTGTGTTGCACAAACTTTAAGGGGAGTTCCAACAATATCAAACACCAATTTCCTTTCATTTTCTGTTCATAGTTTGAGTCACTTGTTGAGAAGGAGTACACTTCTAATGAATCCCTGGTATTTGCATGCCGTGTTAAGAGTTGTCGAAGTGCTTTTGTAAATCTAATTGTTTGTGTCCTCAGAAAAACTCTCTTAGGTAGTCAGAACATCCAGGTAAAGGAAGCATTCCCATTTTACAGGTGAGGAAATTGAAATCCAGAGATGAAAGGATATGCAGATTAAACAAAAGATAGATGTTACCTTTTCCAAATTATTTTAAGCATAATTAGGTGCCTATTTTTCTTCTTCTACTTTTTGTCAATAATAGACATAAGTTGAAACAAAACTTATTTTTGTCATTATTGAAAGAAAAAAGTATTAACATGTCTGACCTATTCGGATGCTAGCTTTGACTGGCTTCTAGCTCTGGTCCTGACTGGTCTCTGTTCTCTCTAAGTAACATGATTCTAATCAATTTGGACTTCACTTGCTGTCGCACAGTCCCCAGTGAGGCGTCAACATTCTGGCCACAAATTTGAAAATAAGTTTAGAAAACAATGATAAAAGTAGATATTTCTACCAGAACTAATAGGTATTCCCGGGCAGTTCCTTCCATATTTTTGCACAGTCTACGCTGTTCATAAATAATGTCAGAAGTGGGCCTTCGCTCCTTTAGCAAGGTGGTCATTTAATGTAAGTAAATCCACATTAAATATTGAAGATGAGAAAAAAGCAGCCTCTTCAAAGAGGTCACATTTAAGTGAAGAAAAAAAAAAAAAAGAAAAGAAAAACAATGTGTGGGGAGAGGACCAGCCTGGTGCTGGATGGCACAGAGTTAATGGCTCGGAGAGAGCGTATCCATGTTTTTTAAAGATGTTTTATTACTTACAAAAGGAAGTAGTCTTGAGAGACTGGATACATAAACTGGCTCCAGCCAGCTGCGGCTGTCGGACTAGGAAGGATCCTGTTCAATTAGTGTTGTAAAATAAAATACTTTGTAAAGGAAATAAACACGATGTGAGCTAAGATTCATGCTTTCAAATATACACAAGGTTTGAATTTTTAATTAGGGCTGCTAATTACAGTCATCAGAAAGCAGAACAGAATAGATTTTACCTTACATTTAGCAGACAAGCCTTCAACCCCAGTGTATTTTTCAATTTCATTAATATTTTATGAAAATGGCCCTTGCAGCTTCAGCCTATTCCAGTCTCCTACAAAACTGCCCCATATTATGGATGCCAATGCCTTTAAGCCATGTACATTAGTGTGATGACAAAATGCAAAACAGCATCTTGTCAACCATTGCATCAATTGATTCTATTAGATAGTGTAAAAACAGTTGGGTGTGAGTTATAATCTTAGTGACACTAATGATGAAGCAGGACACTGGCTGAGAGCAGCCATTAGCTATAAGCCAGAAATTAATGATTCTAATATTTTTGAACAAATTAACCTTAATGAACTGGTCTTGCAAATACTGTATTATCTAAAGATAAGTCAGTTAGTGGAACAACACTGTACATGTACATGTACATGTGGTGAATATATATAAATATGGGCATTAAGCAAACACCAAGTCTATGTGTAGGGGCTTTATGTGTTTATCCCCCTCTCATGCCTGTTTGTACCTCATAAACAGTATGGATACAATTAGTCACTTCCTTGATTGTAATGTAATTGGTAGTAATTTGGTATTTTATAAAATTGCCTATAACATAGTAGGAGCATAAATAAAACATTCCCCCCAAATTAGAGGGTAACTGACTGTAAGAAAATATAATTTTTATATTTAATATACAGAAGATTCTCCTAAATGTAAAGTGATTTTTTTTTGTAAAATAATTACTTCCATTATTATGAAGAATATCACCTCTTCCCTATCTTGTTCATCTATTTTGTTAGGCTTGGCATTTTGTAAGTAGGGTTTTCATAAAATAAGCCATGCCTGCAGTAGTCCCTGGGATGAAGCAGACTTTCACCCTCTGTAAATACCTTGGAAAAGTTCGTACAGTGATGCCAAACCGTGCATTGATGGAATAGCTTTGAAAGTGAAAGAAAATAAAGTCACAAGCACTTTTTGTTCACAGTTTCTGCACAAGAGCAAAAAGCTCTACAACAGCTTTTACCCATTATTTCATTCCCTATAGTTGTTAATGTGGCAGTCAATGGAACTCTGTTAGTTGTAATATATTTGACAGACATCTCAAATGGAATATGCTACCCTAAAACAGTTCACTGCCAAATTCAACTGAAGTTGAATGTTAATGATATTTCGCAGTGGTTTGGTTTGTTGATTTCCTGTGTGTTTCCTCGACACAATGCTACTTGAATTTTTCTCTCTTCATCTCAAATTCTGCACTCATGTGGCCACACTTTTCATTACAGAGGACCTCCACATTTTAAAAAAGTGCTTTAGTATCCACTGAAACCTGTGGTCCCAAATCCTAGAAACGTATTCACAAATACTGTACGAAACCCAAATGGCTAATTTAAAGAAGAGGAAACAAAAGTAAGGCCCTTGCCAAGAACAGTTTGTTGGCTTAACTTTGACTTGCTTTCCTGGGAAGGAAGAAAACAGAATTTTCAATGTGAACTGTCAGCCCTAGTTATGACAGAAGCTCACTAGTGAGAGATCCAGAGTCAGTCTCTCCTCCATTGGCAGAGAGAAGCAAAGAAACCTTCCAAACAGAATTCTTTCAAGCTTCCTCTACAACTCCACTTAAATAATTTACTTTTTATTTTTTTCTCAGACTATTCTTTTTAAAGTTGTCTGACATGTGCGTTGACAAGCATGCTTTACTGCACAAGATGACTTGTGTATTTGGAAATAAAAAAAAAATCACAAAATTCCTCTGACTCTGAGATTATGAGAACTACTCTATTTACTCTGGGGAAATACAGTTAGCCTGTACTCTGTCTCGAGCCAAGAGGACAAAATATAAATTAATATAAGTAAAATAGCTGCTTCTGAGGAATTTTGTTTACTAATTTAAGAACCAAACAAGCAGCTGTGTATCTAATTCAGAAAACTCTAACTGGTCATAGAACTGTTTGATTTAAGCAGAAAGGCATTTAATCTGTTTGTTAGAACATAATACATTAGTCAGTGAAAACTTAACTTTAAAATACATCATTTTGAAGTTCTGACAGTTACTGAGAAGTATACTAGTTGAATAAAATGATGTGGAAATAATGTCTTAAGTATAGCTACTGATTTCCTAGATCCTTGGCGTCATACTTCAATATTTATGATGATGCGTAGTGACTAAAATAGAAGGTGGAAAGACAGCAGGGCTATTTAGGTCTTTTTTAGGCTTTTGGATTATAAATGGAATGATTGACCTATGCTGGCTAAGTACCTTTACACTGACAAAATATAAAAGACTCTTCCCTACTTATCATACTGTACAGGGATTAAAATCAACTTTTTTACAGAGAGAAATACTTTATGAATTTATTTTTAAAAGGTTGTATTTTCTAAGTCATAATAAAATATTCTTCAAATAAAAATTTTTTTCTCCTCCTCTACCTCTAAAATGTTTTTATATAGTAGTGCCTTTTAAAATGGCTCATAGAATTTTATCTAATATACAATTTTGTATTTTATAGAGTAAATTTTATAAGATATGTTATTAAAGATGTTTTTAAATTTCTCCTTCATATCCTCTTCCTCATTTATAAATCTTTCAATTGTTACTAAGCAGAAAAAACCTGACATAGAGGATGTTGCTTGACCACAGGTATTTGACATTAACCACTTCCAAATCTACGAGTTGTTCACTATTGGATGGGAACATAGTACTTTATTACCAGACCTACAGTTATATTCAGACCAAAGCAACAGGTTGTATAATTGCCCTAGAATAAATTGCTCTGAAATATACTTTCAACTTTCCATGACGGATCTACCTAGAATTACATTGAGATTATAGTAAATACTGAGGATAGGCCAGTCCAACTTTTCCTAGTGGCCTACAAGGCATTTATTTCTAACTACAAATTTTTAAAATTTGCAACTAAGGAATATTTTGGAATTTAAGGGAAAATAGTCGTTAGAAAAAAATTTGATTTGCTAATTAGCCAAATAGAAGATATTGTAAAATTCACTTGATTAGGAATTTGACATGCTGGTCTGCAGCATCCCGTCTACCCAAAAAACATATGCTATATATATAGATACACACACACACACACAGTATATTTATGTACTATATATACATAAACTTTGGTAGTTTATAATCTCTATCCATGTAGTAAGCTCGAAGTGATTACTTTTTACATCTGTTTTAATATTTATTAATTCATTCATTTACTCATTCATTTATTTTTATTTTGTTCTTATAGCATGTATGAATTTATCATCTGCAGCTGTGCTGTACTATGGCCACATGTGTTTCTCAAGCACTTGAATTGGACTAGTCTGAATTGAAGTATGCTGTAACTGAAAAATAAACACCAGATTTCTCATTAATATAAAATTTCAATTGATTATGTGTTGAAATGATAATTTTTTGTCTATTGTGTTAAGTCAATCATATTATTAAATTTAACTTCACTGGTTTATTTTTTACATGTGAGTATTAGACAATTTAAAGTTACATATGTGACTCATTTTCTATTGGACAGTGCTAATCTACAAGGTAGTCAATACAATGATAAGCTCTGAGGATTCTAAGATGAAAACAACAGTGACTTGGCCTTCAAGAAGCTTAGTTTAATGCTAACATGGAAAGTGTGGAGTAGAAATTCTAACTATATTATTTTCTAGTGCCTTGATATCCAAAGCTAAATGCCTTTTCATATTGCTCTTTCTTTTGAGTCAGTATTCATAATATATAGAAGTCATTTAGCACTTGCAATGTTCTGAAGAACTCCGTGTTTTTGTCAGATTACCCTTGCACTGGGTTGAAACAATTTGGATGCTAAGTGGCATTGGCCTATTATGCTAACGTTTTACTTCAGGAAGACTTCAGGCACTACTCAAGACCTCAGCCTCATGGAGAGGCAGAACCCACTGCCAAACCTCCAAAGCAGGCACTGGAGCAGGTTTCCCAGAGACGGTTGTTCTGGTGGTTGGCATTCCACATCCCTACTTAGCTTAGGGCTGATGACAGGACCACTCAGGGACAGGGGCACACTCAGTTGTCTTCTCTGGGAGTAGAGTTTCTCTATAGCTGTGAGTTTGACCTCATGAACTTGATACTCCCACCACTATTGATCTGGCCCAAGTGACAAATAGTGAACTATGCTATCCTTGGAAAAGAGACGTTATATGGGGAGATTTTGCTCCATGAAAGCCAGCCTACCTCACTCATATGACATCTGTGGCAGTGCTGGACCACATTAATTATTTTCCAGAACCACGGACAGTAGTTTAGCTTCCCAACAAACACTTTTATTTCTGCCACAGCCAGATGCTCTCCTCGTCTCCACAACAAAATGTTTTAATGATCATAAGCAGTTATATTTTTTCACATTTTCCTCAGAGTGGCTTTTATTAAAGTCAGTTCATTTATGCTTGCACATACACAAAGCTTAATTTCAAGGAGGAGTAAAAGGAATTTTTGACATCCCAGCAACGGCATTTGCTTTATGACAGTTCTAAAATGTTTTGCCTGTGGGGAAAAGAGGTGGAGTTAGTGACTTGGCAGTCATTAAGGCAAATGCAGCCTTGTTAGGATAGACAAATCCACTTGCCCGAGTTTTACTCTCTGGTCTAGGCTCCCCCGCTTACCACCTGATTGGATAGTGGTGGGGATTGAATGACAAGAATGACAAAGGCCACAGGGCCATCACTTTGTGGCTGGAAATGATGGCTCTGTAAGTACAGTTTTTCCCCTTCAATACATTTAAACACCAAATGGTTAACCTAAAGTACCTCAGATTTGCTTCTATTCTTATTTACACACGTTTTACAACTGAATTAAAGCCCTGAAAGACAAGAGTACTGACTGCAAACATTTTTATTGTTCAGATAGTTAACTAAAAACTTCATTTCTGTAAACTTTATTTTTAATTTCCCACATTACACTGACCTGTATTTCTGTAAACTTTTGATTAAGAATGTTCATATGATATTTTACTAAAATGTATAATTGGGTCTCTGACTCCACAGCAGATAGCCAATTCTCTCACATTGTATAACATTTCATCAATTTAATATGCTTTTCACAAACATTATTAAGAAAAATTGTTATAATATTAACTAGAAAAATAATATTAAGCCCTTCCCTAGTTAAATTTATGCAATAATAGATTACTCTGGATCATTTTCTAGTAAACCCCAAAAATAACCTTTGAAGGTAATTCTTATTACAATGGTAAACAGAATGAAATTTCATTGCTCAGGATGACATATTTTCATCAAAATGTCTGATGTCAAATGTTTAAAAATTAAAATATTACATTTTTTTATATGTTGTACTACATAATAAAAAATAGTTGAGCTAGCAACATTTCATTGGCAGATAAAGCACAGTATTAGCTGAACGTTTTAGTTGACACATGCAAAAGCTCTTTCGATTATCTTTTATATTCCGATGGGAATAACATTTATGGCAATTATTTTAGGAAAATTAGTTACCTACAAATTCTACAGTTGCCTTCAGTGAAATCAGAGCTGATTTTAGATTAAAGATCTTTTTGGTCAATTTGAAAAAGGAAAAAATAAAAGATTTGACATATGTAAAAATAAGTGGGTCATGGGAAAGCCGTATCAGATTGCATCTTAGGGGTATTTTATCATTTAAGTAAACTTATACTTGTATAAAATAGCACTTTAACAATAAGCAAAATATGAAGGCACTAAGGTTAGGTTGAAAATCAGCCTATAAACTACCTTGCTATTTTAGTAGTTAATAGAAACAAAATTCTTATAACTATTCTATATCTTAATTAGAAAATATGTTAAATAGTTAATTACATGAATCCATAAGCACTTAATATTATAGTTATCTCTAGGTGCATTAAAAGATGAATTACTAATATTTTCTACTGTTAATACATGGTTAATTAATGATTAAACAGTGTTTTACTGCTCACTCATTAATGATTTATTATAGTTACTTAAACAGTTTTCCAGATTTGAGTGCTTTAAATAGACATCTTAACATTACTTTCCAGGTTTAACTTCTTTCCATTGCATTGGTTACTGTGTGTTCCATTGTATTATTCTGATCTCCTTTTAACTATGAATAGCAAATATCTTAATTACCTGGACAGTGAGAGCTAATCCATTGGCTTGTACGAATTTGACTACTAGAGTTGAATACGAAAAGGGGCATGGGTCTTTTTGTGTCAGTTCAGCTCTGCTCTCTGCCCCATGGGTAGGTGTTCTTAAACGATGAGTGGGAGAAGGAACTATGAGATATTGAACCCAACAAACCCAAATGGCAACTCATGTTAAAATGCATTTCCTGTTCTGGTACCTAAAGTGTTCTCAGGTTGATTCCAGTTGTGCCTGAGGTGAATGTACTTTGCAGGTTTGCTTAAGCAGGGATATCTTCTCTTGCGGTGGCCAGTTATGGGACTGCAGAGACCTTCTCTTGGTCATGTGGCCTGTGACTCAGGTCAGCACATCTATGTATTTCCAGGCATTCTTCAGGTGAGAGAGCATCTTTCACCTCTCACAGTGCAGTTCATTTACAGATGGCTCATACAGTGAGATATAACAGCGATGGAGTTTGTACTTGCTGGAAACTGATTCTTTATCACACATATGCTTGTCATTGCTTCTGGATTTGCCTAGAGTCTCCCAAAATGCAATTATATCTTCTGATATGTACCTGACAACCAGATTGAGGTGTTTTTCTTCCCATTTTGGGAAACTACATGGAAATAGCTTCTGGGGTGTGACATTGCAATCTTAATGGTTGTCTCTATGTATCTATTTGTCCTTATCAGAGGAGTCTGTGGCTGCTAGGAGACTGTGTTTAGTTGGTTTAGAAATGACAGTAATGCTCTGAAAATGGCTTTCCTTTTCTAGAAAATGACAGGTATGTGGTAAGGGTGAAACTACTAAAATTAACTATCTTTTCTCCCATCTTTAAAAAAAAATAGAGCTTTTAAATATAGACTGTCAGAGGGAATGCACTGGTTTTACATCAGTTAATGAAAGAGAGAAGTCAAAGTCTTACAATAGTCTTAAAAATACTGATAAGCCTTATCTGATGGAAACTTAACTATATTCTTGCACTGTGAACTATTTTGCAATTATTTGCGTTTTCTGCTAAATACAAAATTCTAAATAGAATTCACATCATGTAAAAAAATTATTTCATGTCTTTTAAAAAAATAATTTAATGTACATTTAAGGTAATATGGCACTTGTATGTCTCTAAAAATAGCAAAAAAAAAAAGTCAAAACATAAATGCAAACTTGAATGGAGAAGCCAGTATGTTGTGTGGTTTTTCTTTCCTCCAGGGAGAGAAAACTGATAGAGATAAACTTGAAGATGTTCTAAAATACAGGAGAAAAAGTGGTTAAGTATTACTGATTAATGTTATTTATTAATCACAATTGTAGTTTACAAAGACTAACCCTAGTTACATATTTGGATCAAGGAATGACAATCTTAGAATTACAAAATGCTGTAGAATAGGTCAATATATTGATTAATAAGAATTGTGTAATTACATGTGATAGAACAAAAAAGTAGTTTTGATGTACATTTCTATAAACTGTTAGAAAAAAAGTCATATTTGTATTTACAATTCAAGTAATATTTGGGGTTAAGATTTTGAAATTATTTTTATATCACACATTGCCAGGGAAGTTTTGCTGGAGGTAAGTTTTAAAAATGTATTTGCATTTTGTTAAGTGTCAACCTCTCATGAGGCAGGGATTGAATACTTAAAAACTTAAAGAAGGAGACTGTAAATAAAAAACATGGCTATTTAAATGTTTTACAAATTTTATACAAGTTTAAAGCAAATTAATATTAGTCTATTATAACTTTTGTAGGTCATTGTAGATACTTTTAGGTTGTTTCATCAGTGGAAGTTTCCATTATCCACTCATATTTGATCCTTGAGCTGTAGAATCAGTTCTCATTCATTCACTCACTAATTCACCACTCCGTCACTGACTTTTGTTGAGTATCTGCCATGTGACTAGCACTGGACCAAGGAAGCACAGGGAACCCAATTTGAAAACGAAACCATCATTTAATTGTAATTACTCACGAGTAATTACAATATTGTGGTATTCTACACAGAGCTGAATGACTCATTAGCAAAACAAAATGTCAGTAGCCAAATGTCTCTTTATTTTTTTCTTTGATCGTAGAAATGATTGACAATGAATCTGATGAAAATATTTTAGACATTGGCAGGCCCATCATCCAAAGAAATTTTGCATTTGGTTGCAACTTCCACTATCCAGGGACTAGTCAAAGATAAATTCTCTTATAGTAACCTCAGAGAATAAAAGTTATTTCTGCATAATTTAAGAACAAAAATGAACTAAAGTTCTAGAGAATGCAGATCTTCATGTTAAAAACAAAGAGGTTCCAACTCTATTTTCAAAGATCTAGTCCTTTTTTTTTTTTGTATTGCTCCTTATAGAAGTACTGTGTGCTTTGTGCGAGAATCCTCTTATTAGGGAAGGAACAATGCCCTTGACTGCCATCAAGGGTAAGCCGTGACCAAGTGACCAGGTGTGATCAAAGAGAAAGGGGTGAAGCAGTATGTTGCTTAGGCTCCTATTTGCCTTTATTCTGATCAAAAGGGGTTTTTATAGTTGTACAAGGTGACTTTGGGGCCAAATTATGCTCTCAATACTAATGAGGTAGACAGGAATGGAGGAGCTTTTTAACCTGTAGGCCCTGAACCCATATGGATAAGCCAAGTAGACTGGAGACTCCCTTATACTGTAGGCGAAATTTTAAGAGCATATGAATTTTTTAAGAAAGGATCTCTAACTTTCATTTGATTTTTCAAAGGCCTATCCCCCAAAAAGGAAGAATAATTGCCTTCAAAAATCATTTGAGTGACAATACTATTGTATCAATATACACTCTTTTAATTCTGGAATTCCAAGTTTTTATCATGAAACTGTTTTCTTCAAATCAAGACTATGCAAAGTTGTGCGAATAGAAAGCTAACGTTCATTATTCTACATTAAACAAGTTGATTTCTGTATTCTGCTTTAGCCTGGGTATGCAGACATGACCAGAAAGTATATTCTGCTGAGAGACAAGAAAGTTTCAGAAAAATAATTTTTGTCACATTGATGGACTCCATAACCTAAAATAACTTCTTTGGTTTTATATATGTACTTGGCACAGACATTTTTATATAACTTTCTAAATCTTAGAGGAGTTGTAATTTTTCTTCGGCAGTTGACCTTGAAAGAGTTTCTATTTTCAAGCAGAGAAAAAATAACTTAATATATTTATGTCTCTCAATTATGGATAATTGTAGTTTGTTCCCCATTAGTGTATTTTTTGACTTCACCCTTGCTACTTGAAAACTTTGAACAGTAATACTTTATTGTATCCTAAAGCCACCATATGTTATTTTCTACCTTCCTAAGATAGACATCAGGTGTCAGAAAATGGTAAGCTCTCAGTAGCTAAAGTTGAAGGTAATAGTCCTTGGCATGTCTAAATGCACTTGAAAAAAGTTTTTCTATGAATAAAAGATGTGGAATAGTCAGTTATGCTAAGATACCATTTCTAAGCACATAATCATTAAGATAATGAAAATTTTCTTGTAAAAGTAAAATGCTTTGATTTTACTTAATCAGAGATCTTATATACAAATTAATAGATTCAATCAACTTAAACTGGTATAGATTTTAAAAGCCAACAAAAAACAACGATCCTCCAACATAATCAATAAATTATCTTTTCTTAAACCATATGTGATGGCATATATTCATTCTGGCATTGAGCTCTGACAAATCTGTTAAGCATAAGTGTTCCAGTGAAGAAAGGAGAAATTATATTTATTCCAGTCTAAACTATGTACTTGCATAACTTGGAGGAGTCTAAATTTATGATATCCACCTAGGAAATTCCCATTTACGATGCCAGATATAAGCAAAAAGCTCAAATTACTTATAGGTACAATATTTCAACAAGGGAATTCCAGATAGAACTTTTATAGAATCACACACAGCATGGCTCACTGTCCTAGAATACTAGGTTCAAGTGGCAGATCCCTTTTGAGGTTAGTTTAGATTAAAACAAATTTATTAATAATCAATGCAGTCATATGACCAAAAATGTTATCAGCTGATCCAAGATGGAAAACAACAGGAAACAAGCCAAGAATCATTTTATTTTTGCCCTTCTTACTATATGCATTGGATAAGAACCCCATTGGCCCTTTTTTAGCTAGTAATGTCTAATGCAGGAAGACAGGAATAAGCAGAGTAGAAAGTACCTGTCAGCTCTATTTCCCACTCTCCTTGATTAGCATGAAACATTAATAGGGCTTTCAGAAATTCTGGCCTGAAATGGGCTTTGCCTGAGAACGTGTCTGTCTTTACTGCACAAAAGCCACTGTCATTAAAAAAGGGCAGATAACTAAAGAAGACTCCTTCTTGAAATTTATACCTTTTCTCATACAATGACAAATTATTTTAATAATGGGAATCACACACACTGCCATTTGTATAATGTTTCCCATAAAATTTCCCCATTAAATTTGCTCCTTTACTTGACTCATCTCTTTTTTTAAAAATAATGACACATACAAAATGATACATCATGCTTTCTTATAAAGAATTGAAAATGAACATACAGTAATGGGTTAACATACATTTTAATAAAATTTTCATTGTTGTGCATTTCACTTTTCGATATGGAAAACTAAGGATGTTCCAGTAACCTCAGGCAATGCCTAAGGATAAAACAAATCATATGGTGGTGAACTATTTTCACCTATTTATTCTTCTACAGAAAAAATATTCAAAATACCAAAGAAAATCAAATGTGCACCAAAATAATTATATCTGGTCTTATGATCCCTTGCTACATACCACGTGTAACCATATATAATAAAAATAAAACCAAGAAATGCTTTTGGAATTTCTGGAATTCTGGGGGCAGTGACATATTGCTTATTTCTATTTAACTTGAGTGTCAGATTGATTTTAATTCTCCAAGATAACCAAAAAAAAAAAAAAAAAAAGAAAAGACATAGTGGGGTTCCAGTAAGAAGGTCATGGATCACAAAATACAGCTTTCAGTCCCTTAAAAAGCTGTACCCAAATTAATAATTGTATGATTTAGTTTTCACGTATAGAAACTTTTAAGTTGAGTCCTTGTTATATTTTTGTAGGCAGTTAGTTTACAAAGAAATATGCATATTATTGAACCTGTACTTACACACAACATGTCAGCCAGCACGTTCAATGTCATTGTGTATGATTTCCTAAGAGGGCAAACACAGCAGAGAACTGCCCTAGGTAAAATGAGGTGTCTTCCAGAATTTTATTAAAAAGTACACTTTGTGGAAAACAATACCAATTGCCCCATTTTCACCACTTTTCTCTAATGGGGAAGCCCACATGAAATGAGGTGCAAATTAAATGTGTATCCAATTTCTTTCTGGTGATTTTATAAGTGTAAAACTCTTACGGCATTTTATGGGCAGATTCAGTAGGTACCAGTGATAAGGAAGATTGAAAGAACTGGCTTTCTGTATGTTTAGTTAAGAAAAGCTGTTATTTAAAATATTGCAAGCACTTTCTGTCCCATTAAGACAATAAAATTTTATTAGTTATCAGAAGGATGCTACTGATAGCACTGCTCTCAAAACAAGAGGACAGGATGGAGAAGCAAAGTGGAAAGCAGCTTAAAACCAGAACACTAAAAAAAGTCAAATCTTATTAAATGAAATTGTTCAGTCAGTACCAGAAAACTCCCTCATGGTGGTAAACTTATAATGACTGTCAAATGTACCCTAAAAGGATGTTTAAATTCTATAATATTTGTTTCCTTACAATAAATGTTTTGTTTCATGAATTATAAACAATGTAAAGGATATATCTCTGGTCTTTGTATTCTTTTAAAACAGATCTATGTTCAAGATACATAAAACACAGCCTGTAAAGCGAGACACGCCCTTCATTGACACTGACAACTGAAATTGACTTTCTGAGCTGGGGCCCTGAGGAGGAACTATTCCAGTCATAAGTCCTGACCAGTCTCTGGGTGACATTACCTGGTGTCCTAGTTGTTAGGAAGGTAAGTTAAGATTTTTCAACACAACATTACATCCTTACCAATCCTAAGGAGGCAAATGAAAACCTCATGTGTTTGAAATACTAATATGAAAACAAGCTGTAAATAATGGCCAAGGGACTTCAAATTGTTATTATATAGAGAGAGGGAACCACGAATAGGCACATGTACATCTCCAGCTAAATGAATAGGCACGTGTACATCTCCAGCTAAATGCTAATCAATAGGTCTATAGAAACATAAAGCTTAATTCCAGAACTATTAATGTGGAGCACTAGAATAAAAGGAATAATGCATATTCACTGCCCATGCTGCATTTTCTAGTAAAAATGCGTTGCACTCTGCTAGCTTGTCAATCTTTAATAGAAACTCATCAATTATTTGTAGGCAGGAGATTGAAACGGCTAATAGCTCAAATATATTCCTCCATTTCACTGCATCAGTAGCTCTAAATTAATGCCTGTATTTTTTCTTTAAATTAAGTTTTAAAAAATAAAATGGAAATACGTGCTTTACTTTAGCCTACGTTTAGCATACAGGTAAATAGGTACATTAGTAAACATTTGTTAATTGTCCCTTGACGATTAAAAAAGAGAAACAAAGATTTATTTTTACAAGTAGACGAATGTTCCAAAAAGAAAGATAAAACTAACATCTGTGCTTTTTGACATTAAAATTATCATAGCAATTCATCTCCACTAAAATTTCATGAAATAAATGCAGCATAGACAATGCTTAAAACTTACTTCGCTTCTTACCTATGACTGACATCATCTGATAACCTGCACTACACAACGTATATATCAACATATTTAGTTGAAACGCAGAGCGTTCCCCATATAACAAAGTCTACTCAATTCTCCCTAATTAAAAATGAAGCTTCTCTGACATTAATAGGCAGTAAAGCAAATTTATAGGCAGACACAGAACATTTCAGTCAAAAAAGTTAGCCTACAACTTGAGAGAAGGCAGGTTTTGCCAATCACATGCCAAGAATCTACCCTCCCTGACCCCAGTCATCTCTCAGATAGCAGACACTGGCATTCTTTGCACATCAGAAATACGCCAGCGGAGACCATTCATGAGGGAAATAGAAAAGCAAGTCACATTTGAGCAGACAACAAATGCTCCCAAAGCTTGACCCACTACATGCAACAGTAAGGGAGCCGCGCACCCAGCACCCAGCAACGTGAGAATGAACAGGCACTGCAGGTACTGTGACCTAGTCCCTGTCCTGCTGCAGGATGCTCTATTCCCTGCACACAGCAGGTCTTTAAAAAAATAATAAAAGGAGATTTGCATTATCATTATAAGCTATACCCACACAACAGCACAGAACAGATGACACACTTACTGTAATGTCCCATGAAGCAAAGTTCCCATCTAGAGAGAGGCACTGTTTGCATTATTCCACTCCCTGAAAAAGGGTTAACCATTATGAAGAAACCTTATGCCAGACATTAGCAGATAGCCTACTTAGAGATTACATTTTTCCATACATGATAAATCCTGGGTAAACCTGTTTTTCTTTTTAAACACCTTGCAGAGTGAAGCCTAGCACTGCATCTAGTTGCCAAAGCACAATCAATATGGAAGGAGCGGTATTTTATGATTGGAGAAGTTGTTGTGTTTTTGGTGGTGAAATTCATTATTTAGTATCTGAACCCTCAGCATTTCAGTATCATTTATTCATAAAGTCCCTTTTTGCCAGGAGGAAATGGATACAGCTGTAGAGAGAGAGAGAGAGAGTGCGTGAGAGAGAGAGGGAGAGAGAGAGAGGGAGAGGGAGTGAGACGGATTGATGATATTGATCAGGTACCATCTTGAAACAAAGGCTAGGTGCTCTATTTTAGTTGACAACTGTGACACATAAAAAACAAGCAAGAGAGGGGGAAGGCTAGGGCCTTGAACATCACAGGCTTTAAAAAACGTTTGAAGAAACCATTATGACAAGCAGGTCTAGGGAAGCTGCTGCAAAAATGTATTCAGAAGAGTCATTAAAAAATGATGCTTTGTTTGCCTTGTGAATATGAGGTTTCTAGCTTGCTGCAGTGCTTGCTCCTACAGAGGAAATGAGGAGGTCTGCACACATCAGTTACCTCCCTTTCTTTCTTGGGGATGGGGTAGGGGGATAGTAGAGGGGGTAGACGGGGTTATAGAGGAAGAATCCAATATTTTTTCTGCTTAATCCTAAATGTATTTCCCTTGATCGTGATTCTCCAGATTTTCTTCATCACCAACGACTCTCAAAAAAGTTGACTATTTTGATATTTGAACTATTTATTTCTTATGAAATAGTTGAATAATGTAAATACCTTTAGAGTGAACTAATATTACAGCTTCCTTGTACAATTTTAGTACAGAGAGTATAAGAAAGAAACATTATTTGAGCAGCATGCAGCTCCTGGCATCAGATCATAGACAGTATTTTTTCCTGCCCAGTCATTCACATGGTTCTATGCCATGGGGACTAATTGAAATTAGGCAGGGATTCATTATTTGCTCCATCTGAAAAGAAGCCTGGAGATCTGGCTGGCTTCTGAACTCTAGGAGGGTGTGTTCTTCTGCAGGTTTTGTGGGTATCTCTCCAGACATCTGTGTGTATTTTAAAACAGAAAATGTCCTGGAAGCTCTCCAAGTCAGCCCAGCAAGGGCCTTCTTTGGAGTTCAGGAAAAAAAGAAAAAAAAAAATCTCCTTCCTAGTAGAAAGACCATAATAGCACCGACTGCTTCTGGAAAAACTAAACCCAATGAAGATGCTGCTAGTTCTCCCCTGATGACCACCTGCATCAACAACAACTCGCAGTGGAAGCCAGCAATGTTTGGGTATCAGGACCAAAATGGCTTTGTACAGCGTAGCTTACCCTAGGAGTGAGGTGACCAGGAAGGAGAAGAAAGGTCATTGTTTTTCCACTCTCGTCTTCATCTGCCTTCTAGGTATTTGCCTAAATTAAGCTATGATTATTAAATACAGGTCTATCTTATAAATTGGCATTTCTGTGTGACCTTGGGGAAGTTCCTTAACTTCTCTGAGCCTCAGGTCCCTGGGTTTGACTGGGAGATAATATATAAGCTTTGTTGCCAGAATTAAATAAAATGTCTGTGGTAAGTATCCAGGATGGTGCTTTGTGTATTCATTTCCTATAGCCACCATGAATTGTGTATTAATGCCAGTAAAAAAAGGTTCTTTTTGTTGTTATTCTTAAAAAGTAACTCTTCACATTGTTCTTCTATTTAAATAAAATGACATGGAAGAGAGAGATGGCTTATCTGGCATTTAGTTCAGCAGCAGTGTGGAGAACAGTTCCCATGAGGAGAATTAACAATAAATAAGGACAATAAGATGATGTCTAAACACACAAACAGTTTTTCTGGTTTCTATTGTTTCTTCTTAAGCTGTATTTGGTAAAATAGCAGTAATATTTAAATAAACAGTTTGTTGAATTGTTTGCTTTTTTGTGACTTTTTTTCAAAATCAAAACACAATTTGAATGAAAACTACATCATCACATCCTCTTGTATATATTTTCAAAGTTCTCAGAATTTATTTAACTTGTTAGATCCAAAAACACTGAAATAGCAGTGCAGATAATTTTTATCCTAGTTTTTTAGATAAAAAAAAACAAATCTCATGTGCATGATATTCTAAAGAGAAAAGTGAGCAAGGTGTAGAACTTAGATGTTTTGTGCTTTTATGCCACTATATTTACTCATCAATCCATCCCTCTATCCATGCAAAAAGCATTTATTTGATCTTATTGTAAGATATACACTGGGTTATGCATTATGACCATATGAAAAGTAATTATAATTCTTGAGAATGACACTAAATCCTCAAGATGGATGTTATCTCCAGTGGTCACCTAATATAATACAAAAAAGGTCTGCTAGTAGAAAGATCATAGTAGCACTGACTGCTTCTGGGAAAGGTGCTATATCTAGGTGAAAAAAACTAAGGTGGTTGCTATATTTCTGTTCTCAGTGATATCCAAAAGAGAAATGTTAACACTTGCTGATATTTTGCAGTTTCCGAATGGGTTCTGTAAATAGCATGCCTCTTGTCTAAGCAGGTTGGGTAGGTATTCCTCCATAAAATAAATAAGACATGAAGTCTTATTTATTAGTGGCAGAAGATACATAATTCTTTCTGGATATGGACTCACTCTCAAGTAAAAGGGAAATGCCAATGCAAAACTTACCAGTCAATAAATTACTATGTTTTCCCAGGTTCAGAGTGAATAAAGAAGTGAACGTAGGCCAAGAGCGTTTGAGGAAAATCTATTCTCATGGAAAACAGGAGTGGGGAAATAGGATTCTCCTTAAGAATAGTCATGCAATTCCTATCAAAATACCAATGACATTCTTCACAGAAATAGAAAAAAATAATCTTAAAATGTACATGGAATCACAAAAGACCCAGAATAGCAAAACCAACCCCGGGCAAAAAGAACAAAGATGGAGGCATCACATTGCCTGGCTACAAATTATACTACAGAGCTATGGTAACCAAAATAGCATGGTACTGGCATAAAAACAGGCACATAGACAAATGAAACAGAATAGAGAACCCAGAAATAAATTTACACACTTACTATTAACTCATTTTTGACAAAGGTACCAAGAACATACACTGGGGAAAGGACATTTTCATCAGTAAATGGTACTGGGACAACTGGATATCTATATGCAGAAGAATGAAACTATATTTCCATCTTTCACCATACATAAAAATCAATTCAAAATGATTAAAGACTTAAACTTAAGGCCTGAAATTATGAAACTACTGGAAGAAAACATGGGGGAAACACTCCTGGATTTTGGTCTAGGCAAATATACCTTAAGTAATACCTCAAAACCAGAGGTGATCAAAACAAAAATAGACAAATGGAATCATACCAAGCAAAATTTTTCTCCACACCAAAGGAAATCATCAACAAAGTGAAGAGAAAACCCATAGAATGGGATAAAGCATTCATAAACTATCCATCTGACAAAAGATTAATAAGATTAATAATCAGACTATATAAGAAACTCAAATAACTTAATAGGAGAAAAAATAATAATCTGATTAAATATTTGGCCAAAGAACTGCATAGACATTTCTCAGAAGAAGACATACAAATCGCCATAACATCAGTATTTACCAGATAAATCACTAATTACCAGAAAAAAGGCATAACATCAGTAATTACCAGATAAATGCAATTTAAAACGACAGTGAGGTTTGTCCTCCAATTAAAATGGCTTTTATCCAAAAGACTGGCAATAACAAATGCTAGCTCAGATGTGGAGAGAGGGGAACACTTGTACACTGTTGGTGGGAGTATAAATTGGTACAGCCACCATAGAGAACAATATGGAAGGTCTGCAAAAAATAAAAAATAGAACAACCCTATTGTATTAGTTCATTCTCACATTGCTATAAGAACTTCCTGAGACTGGGTAATTTATAAGGGAAAGAGGTTTAATTCACTCAAGTTTTATATGGCTCGTGAGGACTCAGGAAACTTACAGTCATGGCAGAAGGTGAAGGGGAGGCAGGCACCTTCTTCACAAGGCAGCAGGGGAGGGAATGACCACAGGAGGAACTACCAGACACTCATAAAACCATCAGATCTCATGAGTACTCACTCATTATTATGAGAACAGCATGAGGGAAACTGCCCCCATACTCAGTTACTTTCCACCCAGTCTCTCCCTTGACACATGGGGACTATGCGGATTATGGGGATTATAATTCGAGATAAGATTTGGGTATGGTCACAAAGTACATCTAACTATATCACCTATCACCCAGCAATCCTACTACTGAACTTTCATCCAAAAGAAAGGAAATCAGTATGTCAAAGCAGTATCGGAATCCTCATGTTTATTGCAGCACTGTTCACAATAGCCAAGTAATCAAAGCAACCTAAGTGTCCATCAACAGACGAACGGTTAAAGAAAATGAGATACGTACATACAATAGAATATTACTCAGCCATAAAAAAGAATGAAATCCTGTTGTTTGCAACACCATAGATGGAATTGGAGGACATTATGTTAAGTGAAATAAACCAGACACAGAAAGACAAATATTGCATGTTCTCACTAAAATGTGGGAGCTAAAAAATAAAATTGAACTCATTTATAGAGAGAGTAGAATGATGATTACCAGAGACTGGGAAGGGTAGTGGGGAGGGAAGGATAAAGAAGGAATGGTTAAAAAGTACAAATACACAATTAGATAGAAGGAATAAGATCTAACATTTGGTAGCAAAATAGGACAACTATAGTTAACAATAATTTATAGTATATTTCAAAATAACTAAAAGAATAGATTTAGAATGTTTCTAACATAAAGAAATGATAAATGTTGGAGGTGATGGATATGTTAATTACCCTGATTTGATCATTGCACATTGTATGCCTGTATCAAAATATCACATG
Organism: Macaca nemestrina; assembly: GCF_043159975.1. Classification (NCBI taxonomy): domain Eukaryota; kingdom Metazoa; phylum Chordata; class Mammalia; order Primates; family Cercopithecidae; genus Macaca; species Macaca nemestrina. The sequence continues at coordinate 35,318,785 of NC_092140.1, forward strand.
TACCCCCAAAATATGTAAAATTGTTCTGTATCCATAATAATTAAAAATATTTTTTTAAAAAGGAGAATTGTCAAGATTTGAGACTTTTAAAAACTAAATTCTAACAATTGCTAATGAAAAGTCATTTTCTACCAAACTTCAACACCTGTTGAAATATTTGGTTTTAGATGGTATGTTGAAAATATGGTAAATTGGCCGGGCGCGGTGGCTCAAGCCTGTAATCCCAGCACTTTGGGAGGCCGAGACGGGCGGATCACGAGGTCAGGAGATCGAGACCATCCTGGCTAACACGGTGAAACCCCGTCTCTACTAAAAAATACAAAAATCTAGCCGGGCGAGGTGGCGGGCGCCTGTAGTCCCAGCTGCTCGGGAGGCTGAGGCAGGAGAATGGCGTAAACCCGGGAGGCGGAGCTTGCAGTGAGCTGAGATCCGGCCACTGCAGTCCAGCCTGGGCAACAGAGCAAGACTCCGTCTCAAAAAAAAAAAAAAAAGAAAATATGGTTAATTTAGTCTATTATCCAACAAATCATAAGACATATATTGAAAAGTAAACTAATACATATACAAATATATTTGAAAACAATAAGGGGAATGCTTGCTTAAGAATTAACAGATTAATATGTACCTAAAAAAGGAAAGCAGATATGAAGAACTAGCAATGAGCTAAGAGTATAACCATAGGCAAAGGCCTTCCCCAAACAGGCATATACCAAAATCTCAGAAGTTTAAAAGAGGTATTTTTCAAAAAAGGTGAAAGTGTAATAATATATCAATTAATCTTTCAGGAGGGCCAACACTGTGAGAGAGTGATAAAAAATCCCCCAAAATGAAAGAATTAACATACATAGCAGGGTATTAATAGAACAATTAGAAGAAACTTCAGAGAAGTATGCTTCATATAGTCAGAGAGATAAATAAGTAAATCATTTACATGAAACAAGATGAACTAATCATGAAAAATAGGGATCTACATGTATATTTCTAAATATGTAATATACAATTACTGAAATAATATTCAATAAATAATAAAATATTTCAACTTTAAATGAAGTCATGAGATAAAAGCAATGGAAGGTGAAATATTAAAGAAAAATAAAAATACATGTAAGAGATTACTAAAAGGTCCAAACCTTAAAATTTCAGAGGACAGAATGTAAGGAAGGAAAAGGAAATACATAAGTCAATAATGGCCAAGAATTTCCCAGAACTAAAGAAATACACATGTTGTGAGGTTTGTAGCAAAAAATCTACACTACTTATCTGAGAACTCTCTAGAAGAAAACTAAGCTTAAAATGGTAAGCATTGAGAAGAAACAAACACAAATTCTCTTCAGAGAACTAAACTTCAAATATAGGGCTAAAAGAATTCTCATAGTAAAATTCCAAGGAATATGATACCAATATAAAAATCACAAAACATTTTAAGAAACAAATCACTATCAGTAAGTCAACAAAGCAAGAAACCACTGAATCAGATCTGGAAAAATATGTCAACATTAAACTAATCAGATTCAAAACATAAAATAAGCAAACAATATGTTTGAAAATTAAGAAGTGAAATGAAAACATGAAGAGATTATCAAAAATACTAAGGTAGTTTTAAAAACATATGAATGGAACATAAGAAGTTGAAAATAATTGTAATTTTACTTAGAAGTTCAATAGATGGCATCAAATTAGACACCATTAAAGAAAGAGTAAGAGAACTGGGTGATACACCGGAAGGAATTACCTTAACATCATTAAAGAGAGCTAAAGATATGGTAGAGGAGAAAAAGAGCTAAAAGGCATGGAAGACAGAGTAAGGTCTTGCATCTGCTTAGTTTCAGAAGGAGAGGAAAGATAAAGAATGAGGCAGAGCTTTGGGAAATAGTTTGTAAGTTCCTCAAAATGTTAAACAGAGATTTATTCTATCACCCAGCAATTACATTCCTAGGTATCTATCCAAGAGAAATGAAAACATGTGCCTACACAAATATTCATACAGGCATTATTTATAATAACCAAATAGACAACACAAATATCCATCGATGAACGGGCCAAATAATAAGCAAAATATGGTATATGCATATAATGAAATTTCATTTGGCAATGAAGTACTGACATATACAATGACATGGATGCACCTTGCAAATATTATAGTAACTGAAAGAAGCCAGTCACAGAAGTCCATATATGGCATGATATTTATATGAAATTTCAGGGCTGGGCGCGGTGGCTCAAGCCTGTAATCCCAGCACTTCGGGAGGCCAAGATGGGCGGATCACGAGGTCAGGAGATTGAGACCATCCTGGCTAACACGGTGAAACCCCGTCTCTACTAAAAAATACAAAAAAACTAGCCGGGCGAGGTGGTGGGCGCCTGTAGTCTCAGCTACTCGGGAGGCTGAGGCAGGAGAATGGTGTGAACCCAGGAGGCGGAACTTGCAGTGAGCCGAGATTGTGCCACTGCACTCCAGCCTGGGCGACAGAGCGAGACTCCGTCTCAAAAAAAAAGGAAAAAAAAAAAAAAAGAAATTTCAGAATAGGTAAATCTGTGGAAACAGAAAGTAGATTTCTGGTTGCCAGGTATGAATAAGAATGTTGTGGCGAGAAGGCATAAAGACAATGGAGAGTGATTGCTCGTAGCTACAAACCTTTGTTGTGTGTTTTTAAAAAAGTTCTAGGGTACACGTGCACAACGTGCAGGTGTTTTACATATGTATACACGTGCCATGTTGGTGTGCTGCACCCATTAACTCGTTGTTTACATTAGGTGTTTCTCCTAATGTTATCCCTCCCTCCTCTCCCCACCCTACAACAGGTCCTGGTGCGTGATGTTCCCCAACCTGTGTCCAAGTGATCTCATTGTTCAATTCCCACCTATGAGTGAAAACATGCGGTGTTTGGTTTTCTGTCCTTGTGATAGTTTGCTCAGAATGATGGTTTCCAGCTACATCCATGTCTCTACAAAGGACATGAACTCATCCTTTTTTATGGCTGTATAGTATTCCTTAGTGCGTATGTGCCACATTTTCTTAATCCATTCTATTATTGATGGACATTTGGGCTGGTTCCAAGTCTTTGCTATTGTGAATAATGCCACAATAAACAAACGTGTGCATGTGTCTTTATAGCAGCATATTTATAATCCTTTGGGTATATACCCAGTAATGGGATGGTTGGGTCAAATGGTATTTCTAGATCTAGAACCTTGAGGAATCGCCACATTGTCTTAAACAATGGTTGAACTAGTTTACAGTCCCACCTACAGTGGAAAAGTGTTCCTATTTTTCCACATCCCCTCCAGCACTTGCCATTTCCTGACTTTTTAATGATCACCATTCTAACTGGTGTGAAGATGGTATTTCATTGTGGTTTTGATTTGCATTTCTCTGATGGCCAGTGATGATGAACATTTTTTCATGTGTCTGTTGGTGGCATAAATGTCTTCTTTTGAGAAGTGTCTGTTCATATCCTTTGCCCACTTTTTGATGGGGTTGTTTGATTTTTTCTTGTAAATTTGTTTAAGTTCTTTGTAGATTCTGGATATTAGCCCTTTGGCACATGCACCCTAGAACTTAAAGTATAATAAAAAAAATTAAAATAAAAATGAAAATAAGGCTTTAGCCGTCTTTTTAAAATAAGTAAATAAATAAATAAAATAAAAAAGTTCTAAAATGAGGCCAGGCATGGTGCTTCACACCTGTAATCCCAGCACTTTGGGAGACCAAGGCAGGTGGACCACTTGAGGCCAGGAATTCAAGACCAGCCTGGCCAACATGGTGAAACCCTGTCTCTACTAAAAATACAAAAATCAGCTGGTCGTGATGGCGTGTGCCTGTCATCCCAGCTACTTGGGAGGAGAATCTCTTGAAACCAGGAGGCAGAGGTTGTAGTGAGCTGAGACCCCACCACTGCACTCCAGCCTGGGTGACAGAGCGAGACTGCCTAAAAGAAACAAATAAACAAAAGTTCTAAAATGAGATTATACTTATGATTGCAGAACTATTAAAATCTGCAAATCTGTTAAAAACCATTGAATTTATGTACCATAAAGCCTACTGTAAATGGGTGGACTTTATGATGTATAAATTATATCTCAATGAATAGGTAAAAAGAAAAGTGACAGAACATAAAAAATAATGGAATTGAGCCAATAATTTAAAATATTAATAACTGGGAGTTTTTCAAAACTAATAAAAACACCAATACTTTGGTTCAAAAATTTGCATGAATCCCAAGCAGGATAAATACATTCTTAAAAATCCACATTTAGGCAAATCAAAATGAATAGCAAAACAACAATGTTTCTAAATTTGGTTGAACTTCTATTTCCTCATGATTAGGTTAAAATGGGCACTCTGAGGGGAATATCACAGAAGTGAGCTGGTGCTCTTCTCCCTGTTTTCCATCAGTTGACACACAATGTTGACTTGTCCCATCACTAGTGATGTTGATTTTGATCACTTGAGTCAATGGGCTTTCTCCACTGAAAAGGTTACCATTTTATCTTTGATGAGAAGTATTTTTTGAGGAGCTAATATGAGACTATGTGAATATCTCATTCTTCATGTATTCTTACCCACTAGTTTTAGGCCAATGGAAACTTTTTTTTTTTTTTTTTTTTTTTTTTTTTGAGACAGAGTTTGCTCTGTCACCCAGACTGGAGTGCAGTGGCACGAACTCGGCTGACTGCAACCTCCACCTCCCGGGTTCAAACGATTCTCCTGCCTCAGTCTCCTGAGTAGCTGGGATTACAGGCACGTGCCACCAGGCCCAGTCAATTTTTTGTATTTTTAGTAGAGACGAGATTTCACCATGTTAGCCAGAATGGTCTGGATCTCCTGACCTCATGATCCGCCCACCTCGGACTCCTGAAGTGCTGGGATTACAGGCGTGAACCACCACGCCCGGCCCAATGGAAACATTTTTATTCCATTGTTCTTTCCCATACCTTTTGGTGATATTTTACTATAAGAAAGACTTTTTTTTCTCCTAATTTGTTTTTTCTTTTATTTGTCTATTTACATTTGTGTAGAATCATGTACTATTTTACTTAATGAGATAATCTATTACAATCATTATTAATTTTGACACTCAACTTTTTTCATATTTGTCCAGTGGAAGCCATTACAAGCTTTTGACATCTCACCATGATTCTTTTATTGCTTCTTTACTTTATGTCACAACATAATATTATGGTTAACTTTATACATTTTCTGCCTGGCTCTAGAATCAGGCATTTCTCCAAGAATACCTAGTGCTCTATATTGAAGAATGGTATATATAAAACAAGATCTGGGTAACAGGTATCCTCATTGCCACTGGGGTTTTGCTATTCCCAGGTCCATTCAGTAGATACAGCCAGGAAATATTTTTCTGTGTACAGATACACACACACATACACACACATATACACAAGTATGAAAGCATAACTATACATTTACATCTGTATCTGTTTCTATACCTATTTCTCTATATAGAAAGCCATCAGCTCATAGCAGTACCTCCAATGCCAATCCAACACCATAGGGTTCATTGTATTTTTCTCCTTTTTCACATTGGTAACTCTCTTCTCTGAGAATGAGAAACCTGGCTTCCATTATCCTCAATGTTTTCTCCATACCCATAATTGTAACCAATCTCCCAACCGAAGCAGAGCTGTAATTTTCTTACTCTTCTTCCGGAAGGCCCTGACACTGGCTGAACTGCCACCCTGCTTGGCTGGCTTTCTCTTGCAGGCTACAGCTCCTGAGCCTGACTGGACGCTGCCTTACTTAGATCTTTCCCTGCATTGGTCCCAGACTTTGTCCACTGCCTTTCTCACTCAGGCCTAATGACTTTCCTGTTAAGTTTTTTTATTTTTTATTTTATTTTATTTTAAGTTTTGTTTTGTTTTGTTTTTGGAGACAGGATCTTGGTCTGTTACCCAGGCTAGAATGCAGTGGTGCTATCACAGCTCACAGCAGGGCAGCCTCAAACTCCTGGGCTTACGTGATCCTCCCTCTTTAGCCTCCTATATAGCTGGACCTACAGGTGTCCGCCAGCACACCTGGTTAATTTTTTTTGTTTGAATTTTTTTTTTGTAGAGACAGGGTCTTACTATGTAACCCAGGCTGATCTTGAATTCCTGGGCTCGATGATCTTCCCTCCTTGGCCTCCCAAAGTGCTGGAATTAAAGGCCTGCACCACTGTGCCCTGCCCACTTTTCTGCTTTCATAGAGTAACATTTGAATATTCACAGATATTTAAGAAAAAAGGCAAAGCAGTATGAGCAATGGAAAGCACAACTATGCCAACTTAATTTGGTTCTTAAAAGTTTCAACTGTAATTGTACTATACTTCTAGATAAAAACTATCCACAGCTCTTCCAACACAGAGAATGGTAAAGTTATAGTAAATCCCGTCACACTGGAAATGTGTCAAATACTAGCTGTTTAGGTGCACTGTGCATTGCATCTTGATTTTCCTCATCAGAAAAAGGGCTTATCTGTAATTCACAATTAGTGTCAGCTACCCGATGATTTAAAAAGTATGAAATATTGCCTGTCAGGTTGCTCCTTAAATTTTTAAAAAATTATGCAATATTCTTTAAAGCAATATTATAGACATGAAGCATTTAGGAAATTCTATAATGAATTTGATTAAATATGACAGATACAATGTAGATATTTTACAGAATATTACAGGTAACAGCATTAAAGCATCAGAGTTTAATCAGAATTGTGAAGGGAATTTAAACTTCATTTTCAGATGCTTTAACATTCCTATAAAACTTTTTGTCTTATGATAAAATATTTAGCTACAGTACACAAAAGATACTAGATACATAGCCAGGTATCAATGTGGGAAACTCTTATTTTATTTATTTATTTTTAAAAGTTTTTATTTTTGTTTTTTTGTGAGCACATAGTAGTTGTATATAATTATGAGTTAAATAAGATATTTTTATACAGGCATTCGGTGCATACTAATTGCTTCAGGGTAAATGGAATATCCATCACCTCAAGCATTTATCGTTTGTGTTTCAAACAATTCAATTATACTTTTAATTAATTAATTACTTTAGAGACAGAGTCTTGCTCTGTCACCCAGGCTGGAGTGCAGTGGTGCCATCTTGGCTCACTTCAACCTTCACTTCCTGGGTTCAAAAGATTCTCGAGCCTCAGCCTCCCAGGTAGCTGGAATTAGAGGTGTGCATCACCACGCCAGGCTAATTTTTGTATTTTTAGTAGAGACGGGGTTTCACCACATTGGCCAAGCTGGACTCGAGCTCCTGGCCTCAAGTGATCTGCCCACCTCGGCCTCCCAAAAGTGCTGGGATTACAAGCATGAGCTACCACACCTGGCCTACTTTTAGTTATTTTAAAATGTACAATTTATTTTTTTACTATAGTCACCCTGATGTGCTAGCAAATACTAGGTCATTCACGCTTTCTATACATATTTTTTTGCACCCATTAACCATCCTCAATTCCTCCTAACCCTCTCCTACCCTTCTCAGCCTCTGGTAGCCATCCTTCTACTCTCCATAACCATTAGTTCAATTTATTATTATTATTATTATTATTATTATTATTATTATTATCACTATTATTATCATCATTTGGAGATGGAGTCTCGCTCTGTCTCCCAGGCTGGATGGAGTGCTGTGGCGCAGTCTCAGCTCACTGCAAGCTCCGCCTCCCTGGTTCACGCTATTCTCCTGCCCCAGCCTCTCCAGTAGCTAGGACTATAGGCGCCTGCCACCACGCCTGGCTAATTTTTTGTATTTTTAGTAGAGATGGGGTTTCACCGTGTTAACCAGGATGGCCTGGATCTCCTGACCTCATGATCCACCCGCCTCGGCCTCCCAAAGTGAATTGTTCTAATTTTTAACTCCCATAGATAAGTGAGAACATGGGATGTTTATCTTTCTGTGCCTGGCTTATTTCAGTTAACATAATGACCTCCAGTTCCATCCATGTTGTTGCAAATGACAGGATCTCATTCTTTTTTTTATGACTGAATAGTACTTCGTTGTGTATATGGACCACATGTTCTTTATCCATTTATATGTCCATACAGGAAAACCTTATTTTGTAAAACAAAATCTTCTTCTGATCCATTTTTACCTGCATCCTAGGAATCTGAGGGCAGATTCCTTTTGGGAGGCCTTAAATTGCAAGAGAAAGCAGTATTTTTCTTGGGGGCTTGTATTCTGGTTCAATTTCAGTCAGCAAGCTGCTTCCAGAGTCACATCCAGAGCCTGCTCAAGAGTAGTTGTCCAAAAGAGAAATTACATCAGATAGGTTCTCGAACCTCTTCTTTGAAAAAGGGTCAGTCCTCAGATGAAGGATCATCTTTGATTTGCCTTGAGACAGGACAAATAATGGCCCTTTTTCTTCAATGCGGTTTGTAGAATAACTGTCTGGGCTACAGTACCTAGTGGCACCTGGCTCTGCACATAGGATAACCTTGTACTAAAGATTCCTAAAACAGAATTAGGGACAGTTTCAAGAAAATTCCACTGCATCTGTGCAACCCTTGCATCATGATCAGCACGCTCCAGGCTTTAGCCTTCTGCACAATCACCTTACAATTTGGAAAGTAGTAAAGTGTCCCCTTTTTTAGAAAATATTCCCAAACCTCAAACCCTACCCAGGACACACTTCACAATTTTCTTGATTTTTGATTCATTTTGGCCTTGAATGAACTGGGAATCAGGAACAAGGGTAAGTCCTCTTGTTAGATATTTGGACCTCAGAAAACACATCAACCACTTCCCACTTCCCTTTGGCTGTTCTGCCAAGGCCCTGAGCTGAGGAGGGCTTCAGACTTGCTTGGATCCTACCCTTTTTGGGAGACAATGGTTCAGTTCCAAAGACTTAGCAAAGTACAGACTAGGAAAGCTTAAGAGTCATTTTCATACACAAAGGACACCTTCAGGTCAGCTGACAACCTGGTATAACACATTGGCTTATAAAAGGCTTCTCAGGTCCAAGAGACATAGAATGAGGCAGATAAGTCCCCCAAGGCACACTGATGACAGGACTTTTGAACTTGCTATTTGCACTGTCTGCTGTGCTCTAGGAAGCCATACAACCATCTTCCTAGATTTTTCTTAAATGACATTTTTTTATGGAGGCTACTCTACCACTCTTTTAAAACTTAGAGTTTTCACCCTTATATTTTCTATCTCCTTGATTTCCTCATTTTTCTTTATAGCATGAGAAATAATCATATATAACATTAATTATTTTGTATGTTATTTTATTTTGCATGTTTTCATATGTTTTATTTTGTATGTTTCGGTATTTTCTTCCTACTAGAATCTACATCAGAATGTACGATTTACAAGGACAAGGGATTTTGTTTCTTTCGACTGTGGCTGTATCCCCAGTTCCTGGTCCACAGGAGGGTTGTTAAATGAAATAAATGAACTCACAGTTTCCTTCATTCTTTTTGTAAGGGGGATGGTTCTTCAACTGTGTTTTTCTTAGGTCTTTGATCCATTAATATCCCTTCTCTCTTTTACCTCTCCAATCTCTCCTTGACTTTCTCATCCCAGTCCACTGACAAACATACTTAACTACTCACTCCGTCCTTCAACCCTAACTCTTCCTCCTACTCACTTCTCAAATTTCATTCTCTGCCAAAATTCATGAACATGCATGCTGCGTTTTCTGCTTCCTCTCTTTGGTTCCATTTACCTCGCCACTCATTGTAGTCTCTTTCTTCCATCCAATCATTTTATTTAGTTCTCATATTGCTAATGCTTCTGCAACATTTTACTGTGTTGACTATTTTTGTTTTATCTTAATTGTCCTCTCTGGGACTTGTGACATTTCTCCTCCCTCTTACCTCTATGGAAATTCTTTCTTCTTTTCTGTGATTGGTTTCTTTCTTCTGACTACCCCTTTAATTTGTTTTTCTCCAAGATGCCATCTGCAACTCTTTTATCTGTTTACTCTAAAAATTATATTTAGTGATGTCAACAAACACTTAGCTTTAATCATCAACTGCAATATACAATTCTTAAGTTTATGTCCACAGTCTGGAGTTTTTTCCTAAATTCTAATATTATATTTCTAACCAGTGTGCTATCCGGTTGAAGAAGAAGAGTGTGGCACAGAGGACAAACTCATACACTGACCACTTCATTACAAAGTGAGTAGTGCCATTGTAAAACGAAAGCAGGCTGCAGGGGCTTCTTCCACTTATTAGCTATGAGACTTGGAAAAGTGATATGAGCTCTCTCTGTCTCCTTCTTTGTAAAATGAGGATAATAGTTGTATCTACCTGATGTGGCTGTTGACAGAATTAGATGAAATAATCCAAGTATAGAATGTAGAACCATACCTAGAACTAAATGTTTAACAAGTGCTCACTACTGCTATTATTATTGTTATTGTTTTAAGTTTTTAGTACATGGGCAAGGCCTAGAGATCATTTAGGGTTTAAGACAAGACTTTTTGTAAGACGTTATCTGTATGCTGAATTCCAATGGATGAGGAGGAGATGAACCAGTTAAAGAAGAGCAGGAAAGACATTTCAAGCACATAAATAATTACACAGAATGCATTATGTAATGTGTCATTATTTCATTATTTATGTATTTAGGTGCTTGAAGCAACATAAACAATAACACATATGATGGAAGCATATGCTATGTGAGAGAACAAGCAGGGAGTAGATATTTCTAGAGTATAAATTTCAAGGTGCGGAATGTTCAGAGGTAAATTAGAAAATTAAAAAGAGGCCAGGTCATGGAATACCATACTAAGGAATGTGGTTGTTGTCTATAGGTAGTCAAAAATTTAAATTTTAAACATGGAAATAATTAAATAACCTTTTAAATTCTAGATAGAATTACACTGGCAGCAATTTGTAGCATGTCATAAAAATTTAAAAAATGTAGTGAAAAAACTGAAAAAAATTATATCCATAATCTCACGTAAGACATCTCTTAGGAGCTCCCCAAAATTGTGGTAGTTTTGAGGGATGGTGGAGATGCTATACTCATTGTCGGGACAGAGTCTGGAAAATATTGATTGTGATAGTTCACATGGTTGGATCAAACGCAGGTCACACAATTAAGTCTAATGTGTCAAACAATAGTAGGTACGATCATAGAAACACAAGTAAAGTACAATGGAAACAAAAAGAATTAATTTAGAGAGGCAGGAACGAACATCATGAAGGTGTGTAATTCCAAATGATACACAAAAAACATACATATGGAATATGGAAGAGTTACATAAATAGAAGTTTAAAGCACATCTTGGGGGTAGATTGCAAAAGGCATTAAGTATTTGGTCAGCAATTTTTAGTTTTCCTCTATAAAAGTTCAGAAATTATTTTATCATATTTATTAGTTTCTGAATGTGTTTTACTTATTGTCATGGAAAAATGAAATTTAAAAAATGGAACTGCCATGGAGACATACAAAATTAGATGGAGGGCAATATACTTAATTCATTTCTACATTTTATGATTATATGCATTAGGTAGTAGATTTAAAATCTTCTTCACCTCAGGAAATAGGAGAAAGAGAATACAGATCACATGAGAACTGAGGTCTTCACATTAAAATGTGTGTTACAATATATTCATTACATTTGTAACTGACCCATATAATGGATTGAAATGTTTATTGCAGTTATTAATTTGGAATGTCTACAGCATTAGGGTGGAGTAAGATGTCAAAACAATTTTGTGAAGTCTATATTCTGATTAAGAATATGAGTGCTGAGTTGTTCATTCATTCAAAGTAATCAGAGTCATCTTACGTTTGTATACCATATTAAATCACGAGAGTCCAGAGCATCTGGTAAACTGAAATTATTCTAGTATTCAGCTATAACAATAATAGCACAATGTGAAATCAGATAATACAAACTATAGGAACCTGTCAAAATTTGAAATATGCCCATGTTACAATACATGTTTTAAAATAAGTCCTGTGAGTTCAAATTAATACTCTTGTTTATATACAGAATAGCATCTTAGAATCACAGCAACTTGATAAAGTAAGAAGACACCTTGACGATCACCTTTTCCAACCATTTCATTTTACAGATGAGGAAACTAATTTCTACAGTTTTGATTTCTTGCTGGTTCCTTCTAAATTGCATTATTACCTTCATGCTATTGCTTGCAAAAGTAATATCATATTATTTACTGAATATGAATATGAAAAGTATGTATCACCACTACCACCCAATTCAGAAATTTAAATCCTAAGAGTTACATGTATAAACTCCTCAAGGTGGTGTCAAGTTCATTGCCAGAAAGCTCTCCTAACGGGGAGCCAGAAATGGTTAAGTTAAGGAGTGATGTTAGTGTGTAAAATGGAATGTTCTTCCCCCCACCCCATGCCCAATTCCCATGTTTCCTCCCTAAATGTGCAAACCTGTCTGCCACTGTTCAATCTAGAAAAAGAGCTGATGGCAACCCTTTGTTATCATTTGGAGGGTCCAGATAAATATATAATGCCTGTAGATTGTCCAGACATTTAAATTGGGGGGGGGGGTAATTTTTAACACCTACCTACATTTGTTGTGTTAAAACTCTGCTGTGCTAATAGCAGTCCCTGAAGTTCTGAGAACTATCCAGCTACACTGGCTAATTTAGGCAACATCCTTCCCCACATCCCAACATATTGCTTTTTTCACTGAAAGTATTTATTCAAACTACTCTATGAGCTTCTGGCTATGCTTTGGATTCTATCTTCTCTTGACCACTTTATTTACACTTCTTGACTCTTTCTACTATAAAAGCCCCAGCCTACCAGTCCTCTCTTTTTTTTTTACCTTTCCAGAACTCAGAAATCTAGCCTTTCTGTAAACTCAGAGTACTTTTTAATCTCCATCTCATTTAATTTTATATGATCATAACTTGTTATCTAACTGCTTAATGAGAATATTTTGTTTCCTTAAACTAGATTAAAAGCCTCTATAGGGCAAAAACCTGTATGTATCTCATATCCCTTGATATCTACCAGTGTGCTAAGAATATTGTAGGTCCTCAATAAATGTTGATGTTAAACCATGACATTTTGTTTACACTACTGTCTCTATAGTGATATAGTGATATAGTCTGAAAAATCAATATTTTATTAATTCAATACTCCACAGTATAGAAATGACTTAGGGGATTAATTTGACAAAAATAAAAGTTTTATATTATTCTTTAATTTTTCTGCTTCAGAGGTAAAGCCATAGATTCACAGTGGTCAAAACTCATTCAAAAGGAGCTATCTTAAAAGTAACATTAAAGGAAAATGTTTTCTATTCTAAAAAGTCTGCATGTATTTCATGAATGAAGAACCATTTTCTTAATTGTACTGATAATAAGACTGAAGAGAGGTAGTGAGGTGTAATGTCATTGGCACAGGCTCATTAGATAGACAAGCGGTCAGGTTGCAGCTCACTTATTTATCAGCAGTGTGACTTTGGAAACATTATTTACCTTGCTGAGTCTGTGTCCTTATGTATAAAATGGTGACAATAATATGTCTCTCATTTTGTCTAAGAAACTTTAATGAAATAACGAATGTAAATACTTCATTGGTGGTATCTGCCAAGCCAAAACTTAGATAAAATTTTTAGCTATGTGTGCTGAATATGGGAGTTTGTAACATCACTATATTGATTAGGTCTATATCAGACACACATGCACTGATTGTCTCTTGCACACATTGACATGCATGGAAAAGAGAACTTGCAGAGAGAAAGGTTTGTTTAATACCTCCATGGGCAATGAGAGGAGTAAAAGAGTGATAGAGAAGTAAACATGATGTCTGTTCATTACAGTAGTAGCATCCAAATATGGCCATCAACCATTCTTCCCTTCCTAGACACACATAACAGACACTCCTCACATTAAGAGGTGCAGTCTTTTTCCCTATCTTTTGAAACTAGGCTGGCCTTGTGATCTGCTTTGATCAAAAGAATATGGTGAAAATGACATTCTGGGCCTTCTAAGCTCAGTCTTTAAGAAGTATATCAGCTTCTGTAGTCTCCCTCTTGGAAAACTCCATCTTGGACACTAGCCGCCATGTTGTGAGGAGGCCCAATCTCGAAGAGTAAATAAGTGGAGGCCACATGGAAAGAAGCCCTGGAGAATGAGTGACCCACCTTGGACATTCCAGTTCCAACTGTGCATTCAGCTGAATGAACTCACATAAGTGATCCCAACCAACATCATATGGAGCAAAAGAACTGTCCATGAAGGCATTTGCCATACCTCAATTTCTGACCCACAGAATATTAAGAAATGATAAATAGTTGTTATTTCAAGCCACTAAATTTGTGGATGCCTTTTTACACATCAATTGGTATTCAAAAAACTCCCTACATTTAAAAATTATATCCAACCTCTATTTTAAAAAGGAGGTTTGTTATCCATCGAAGCAGAACTCAGGCTTTCTCGATTTCAGTGAGGCCTTGAGGGTATACTCTGTGTTGTACAATGTGGGAGGATTTACAGCCTTGGGGGCCCTCAGGCATTGTACCCTTATAGGAAGCAGCATACTCCAGAGACAAGGACAGCAGTGGGAGAAGAAAAGGGCCTCACTGGGATGACCTTCCAGGAGGCAATTGCTACAAGAAAGCCTATGTACAGTTAAAAGATCACAACTGTCCCTGATCACATGGAAGCCTTCTCCAGATGCTGCCACAAACAATGGGAAGGGGTCTTGGAGCAGAGGTTGAGGATCTGTGACAAGTGCAGTGACAAGCTAGTAAGTGTTATAAATATGACCTTGCAATGAATCAACCTGCAAAAAAAAAAAGAGAAAGCAAGTTCCAAAAACGCAACTCTAATTGATTCAGCTTAGAATAGACCCCACCTTTGGACCAATTAAAAATAGGGGGATTTTACTATATGAATATGGCTACTACCAGCTAGGCCATGGTACTACATTGATGGGAGGCGTTGGGGGGAGTACATAACTGTTAGTAGTTTCCTTGTGTGTATCTATTAGAGCTTATTTTCTGAATTGCAATGATGTATTAACTTAACTTTTATTGAAGATTGGGATTATCTCTACATCCCTAGAGCATGGGAAGCCCCTGGTACTACAGCCATTCAATAAACATTAGTTCTGTTTTTCCTGCACTTAACTGGTACATTCCACACCTGTCACTGCTCCTGTTTCTAGCAGTATGGCCATGTGATGTGGATTATTGGTGACAGTGAGTGAGGTGTATTTATCTCTTGAACATTTTTCAAATTATTTTCTTTTTTTTATCTATTTTTTTTTTTTTTTTTGAGACAGAGTCTCTCTCTCTGTCACTCATGCTAAAGTGCAGTGGCGCGATCTCGGCTCACTGCAAGCTCCACCTCCTGGGTTCACACCATTCTCCTGTCTCAGCCTCCTGAGTAACTGGGATCACAGGTGCCCACCACCACGCCTGACTAATTTTTTGTATTTTTTAGTACAGATGGGGTTTCACTGTGTTAGCTAGGATGGTCTTGATCTCCTGACCTCGTGATCTACCCTCCTGGGCCTCACGAAATGCTGGGATTACAGGCGTGAACCACCACGCCTGGCACAAAGTACTTTCACATAGGTATAGAATTTATCTCTATACAGTGATGTAGGCAATATAATTTTTTTTCTTTTTTGAGATGGAATTTCACTCTTGTCACCTAGACTGGAGTGCAGTGGCACTATCTCGGCTTACTGCAACCTCCACCTCCTGGATTCAAGTGATTCTCCTGCCTCAGCCTCCCGAGTAGCTGGAATTATGGGTACCTGACACCACACCAGGCTAATTTTTTTGTATTTTTAGTAGAGATGGGGTTTCACCATGTTGGCCGGGCTGGTCTCGAACTTCTGACCTCAAGCAATCTGCCTCCCTCAGCCTCCCAAAGTGCTGGGATTACAGGTGTGAGCCACTGTACCTGGCTAGGCAATATAATTTTAACCTCTCAGCAGAAAAAGATTCAAAGAGTTTGTACACCTTGTGTATGGATTTTTGAGGGTCAGAGGAAACTGGATCACTGTGTAACATCTGGTGCAGGAAGTCAGGAGTACCGGGTAAGGCAGGATCCAAGACAGAATCACACATAAAGGGAGCTCAGCTTGGCTCCAGCAAGTTTCTGAGGTGTAAGGTGAGGTGAATAATCAGCAGATTCTGTGATTCTGAGAGTAACAAACAGAATTGGGCCGCAAGCACCATGCTGGTCGCTTTGAGTGGTTGAAGAATTTTGTTATTAGCAGGGCTGCCCCACTTAAAACAGTTCCCAGCTGGAGTTTTCAAGAGAGGAATGTGCAGCTACCTAAGGAAGTCTGACACTATGGTAAGACCTTGACAGTGTCTGAGACGCAGAACACCCTAAACTCTGGGCAGTTCTTTCAATCCTCATGATATGCACTTAGCCCAATTCACGCCATCTCACCACAACTGCAGATGTGCTTTGCCTCTTAGTGTAGGCTGCCATTTTTTAACTGTAAAACCCTGGGCCACTTTCTTAACCCTTCTGATACCTAATTTCTTCCCTTGTAAAATGAGATCATGCTGTCTTTCTCAAAAGTGGAAGAGTGGCTAAAACAACATGCAAAGCATTGATCCTAGTGCCTGGTAAGAGGAGGCCTTCCTATACTTCACCTCCCCAGCCTCTTCAGTGGCAGTAGTAAAAGACTTCAAATCCCTCTTAGTCTTATTACTTTATTAATAATGGCAAACTTCTAACTTGAAAACATTTTTTCTTCCTTCTTCCCCCTGAAGACTCTAGGCCTCTTGGAATATTTATTTTAGAATGAAGCTGTTGCAGCAATACATCGCACACACCACATCTTAACTTGGGAAAGTTCCTTAACCTTTTTCAGCCACAGTGTTTTCATCTTTAAAACGGGTGTAACAATGACTCCTCCCTCCTAGAGTCGTAAGGATTCGTTGTACACTTAGCATTGATGTAAATGTAAAGCACTTAGCACAGTGCCTGTTGCATAGTAAGTACACAACAACTGTTGACTAGTGTTCTGATTATCTAAGCCTCGGTTTACTCACCTACAGATTGGGTATTGAAATGTCTACTTTGAAGGGTATTTTGAAAATTAAAATGGAGATTGTTCATAGAAATATGTATAGATTAATAACCGGTACATTGTAAGCACACAGCCAAAGATTATTCATCCCTTATTCTTATAAAATAGTTATATTATTATTCATCTCTTCTTCTCATAAAATAGCTTAATTATAATAGGTGCTCAACCAAATGCAAATCTTTACTGTTCATGAGTACCAGTATTTATTTCCAATGGAAGAGAATTCCTGTTACCTAAGAATTAGGAGATAAGAATCCCTGGTTTTGTGGAGAAGGGGCAGGTTATTTAAGGAAAGGTAAGGTGATTTAAGGGTTTTGATATGCAAGGTCATATTCTCAACTGTGAAAAGAAATTTAAAATTACTATCTGCCAACCAATACGTAGTAGGCTTTAAGGTGACACTATAAAACAACTGTCATAGGCTCTGATATCCCAGCCATACCCATGCAAGTGCACACCAAAAAGCCAATTTACACCATGTGGATGTAATCTTGCTCCATTTCACTACACTTCTGAGGAGAAAGGAATTATTAATTGTTGTTTACTATGATACTTACTATATAAGTGAGCTAGGCTACACCATAATTTCTGGCCTGAGTTCAAAGATTGGCAAAAACAACTTTGCTTAAGGTGCTTTCTATTTGATTTTCTACCAAATCAGCGACATAAAAACTATACGAATGATAGAAATCAGTGAGAAAACAAACCTCTTGATCCTTTCCAGAAGTTAGATGATCAACCATGTGGATGCAGGAGCTGAGTTCTCTACATTAAGCTAGAAAATGGGCTTGTCAATATTCAAAGGTCTCATTTGGTTATATGTGTCAATTTTTGCTATGCCACAGTTACATGCTTTAGTGTTCTTATTGCCTCATCTAGATTGCAAAAATACTGGGCCACCTGTGGCCTGCCAAGATATGTGATTATCCACTTTGTAGCACAACAACTTGTATTAGACTTTGACTGTTAGCTTGTAATCATTTTTGAGTACTCACCTTTATATAAAGAATTGCAGAATAAACATTGTTCTTGTTATGAATCTTCTACACAGAAAGTACCCAAGAGGTAAAATATTGGCATCTAAAATTAAAGGAATAAAAAATGCATAAGCTGTTTAATATACAGATAAAAGGAGAATTCAATGTTTTCTTCATAAGGAATTCATTTTCTAAGAAATAGCTTTAATTAAAAATCTCTGATAAATAAAACAGAGAATTTTAAAGCATTTTTGACAAAAGATTTAATAATTTAAAGACATCCACTTCTTTTCATTTGAAATAATGTAAAAATGTAAATCTCATTTACTTAAATGTGATAATGTAGCCCTATAGAATTGTCTTTAAAATGAATAAAATCCCCATGGTTATTTTATCGAACAAGACTAGGAACTTTACAGCAAAGAGAAATGAAATGTAAAGTACTGTGAAATAAAATCAGGTATATGATTGAAAGATAAATTTGTAAGAACATCTTCTAATGCTAATGAAGCATAATTTAGAAAAAAATTCTATAATCTTAGAAATTCTTTAACTTTTGTACAGATAGATGGAGAGGACTACTAAAAATGCAAAACCTTAAACCAAGAGGTGAAATTTCAGAAAAACTAATTCAAAGAAATTAAAAAGGAAAATGTTTAATCTGGAAGAAATAGCTATTGTGAAGCTGACATCCTGATAGGTGGTGAGGCTTTGCAAATATGGTTCTGTTATATTCCCATTCAAACCTTTTTAACTCCATAGTTAATGAGCTAGGCAAATGCTTAATCCTTGCTTCATTCTGTGGTCAAAGGGAAATTTGCAGTTGGTATGTATCATTTTGTTACATACTCCATGCTCTCATTTGTACTTGGAAATAGAGAAAGAGAAGAAAGAACATTGGCTCTTTCTTCCTATTGCCAGAAATTTTTCTTTTACTGTACCTGATTGTGTCTTATACAGAGAAAGTACTCTGGTAGTTCAGAAAGAAGATGGGACAATAGGAAATGTTTGAAATGACTAAGGATAAACATCCACCAGCATTTTGTCATGCATCTTAATCTGATAACATCAAGCAATTTTCAAGATTCCTTGAAAATTCTGGCTCCCAGAGCTGCTTAATTACACTGTAAAAGCTTTCTTCAACCACAAGGATGAGTATGGATAATAATAATAATAATGATGATAATAGCCTATACCAAAAATTGGTCTATATATAAAGACTTATTGCTTATCAATTCTCATACCAATAATCTGAATTTCTACTGAAATATCATTTACTGTATTCAAAATGTGTCACAAAATAATAAAATATTAATTATTATATATTGAATGTTTATTTATTAGGAAACCCTTGTTGATGTAGGACAACATCATTTAGCCATTACATTTTGTTTTGTCCTTAAAGAATCTGCAGAAAACAAGAGATGAAAAAAAGATTTTTTAAAAAAATTCTCCTACATCTCTTGTATTCAGTAGATACCTAAGGAATAACTTCTGAGAATGGAGCAAGTAGTACATTAGTTGTACAAACAAAATTCTATTCTTAAATTGATTTCAAAATAGCCCAGGACAACTGACCCAATGATCTTGGATAGTCTTAGCTCAGAGGAAACCTTCTACATGAGATGTAGAATCTCACAGGGCTTCCCTACCACCTTTTCTTATTATCAAATTACTTCAGTGCTTCATACTCTTTTCTTCCATGTAGACAAAGCCTTGGGAAATTAGCATTTCACCATCACCTTTTGTCTTGTGGAAGTAAAAAAGGTATAAATAAAATAAATTGGCTTCATTTGATTAATTTTCATATTGGCACAAATATCTTCCTCTGAGCAACTGGAAACATTTCCCCTTGCAGTTTGAAAATGGGCTTTATAAAAATTCACCTTCCCTTTTGGATAAGGTTCCAAAACGTTTAAGAGCAACAACAACAGTGGCAGTAGCATTCTCACCACCATGTTAGCTATTTATGAATGTGTGTACACATAACCACATATGAATGTATAGGATATTGGATTATCATCATGCAAATAACCATGATTCCAAAGAGTCTCAGAAGGAAGAATTCAAATTGTTTTTATAGTTATAGGCTGAATTTTCTGTGTTCTACTCCCATTTCTAGCGAATAGTGATTTGAGTTTTTGACATGAAGTCTTAAAATATGTCTCTCTGACACCCTTCCCATGACCATTAAGCATCAGAAGTCAATAAATTAAGAAACATAAGTTACAATGTATGAGAAATTAATTTTTTTAGTGGTGCTGCCTCTAGAGCTACTGATAGGTATTGAGGGGCAAAAGGAGAAATATCTGGAATCTGAGCTCTCCGTCCTCCATACTTCACACAGAGTAGTCACACATATATTTGCTCTGTGAATTGGGATCATACAGAAGATTTAATTTGCTTTAAACCACTGGTTAGCTGCTCAAGAAATATTTAAGTAACATTTGTTTTTAGAAATTAGTTTTTAAAGAGAAAATATGATTCAAAGAGGTGAAGTGATTGACCCAAAAATGACACAGCTAGTTAGAAACAAACTCTCCCGCTTATGTTTATCCCACTCCAACCTTAGTGTTTTTACAGAGATGACTCTGAATACCTTCTCTAGGGGTTCCCCAGTGTAGTCTAACATGCTTCAAAACTCAGCTTAAATTACCTTTTTATGATGCAGACTTCTAGTGCTCACACATATCAAATTCTCCTCTTCTGAGCTTATAGGTGGGTCAAACATTCTCACTCCTTTGTAGTTAGGTTGAGCCATATAACATCACAATACATTGTGAGTTGAAGTTATGTGAGTTACTTCACTGCTAAACCACTCAAGCCAATGTGAGATCCTCTGGTACTCTGTCCTCCATTTAAGTAACTGAGAAGGCTATATGTTTCCAATATGGTGATGCCTGTTTCAGCCTGGGCTTTGGGAGATTAAGTGGAGCTGATACTCCTTCAACCCACAATGGATTGTACCATGAGCTAGAAGTAAATTGTTGGTATGGTAAGCCACTGGGATACTAGGGCTAACTGGTTACTGAAGCATAACCTACCATGTCTAATTAATGCATGTTGGCAGGATTTGCTGAATGACAATTGAAGCTGGTTTCCTGGCAGCCAAAATTTCTAACAGGCATTGCCAATGGCATATTCATACATGAAGAGCCCCAAACCAGTTTTGCCATCTTTAGTTTCTATCAAAAGTGAAGAAATACCCAAAAGAAGGGCATAAAGCAAGATCTCTTAATGACCATTTTTATGAAAATAATAAAGGATTCTTGAAGACATAAGTGATTCCAGGTTTCAGACAGGAATGATTATTTTAGACATTTTTTGTCAGAAAGAGAGGAAGCTATAAGGCTTTTGGAGACATGTCAAAGACAGGCAGTAGTCTATTTAAAAAGCTCTCAATTCAATTAGGGTAAAAACAGTAATGTCTGTATTATGGATTGAAAAATATATCATATTTTTAATTCATTTCAGACATTATTCTTTTTATCCCAATAGACTTTTTCAATCCATGAGTTCATAATTATACTAAAATCCCCACATTGATCACCACTAGAGGTTGCTAGGATACCAAATTATTGTTCTAAAAGGTGCCCAAGAAAAAAGGTAGAGAGAGAGAGAGAAAGAAATGAAATATATTATAACTTTCTTTTTGAACTATATTTTATGGTAAACAATGAGTTAATAAAAAAATTTCTATGTTGAAGAATTCTAATGATAGCAGAATGAATGGTAGAATTAAGACTGCAACCCCCCATTTTGCAACCCCTACTGAAATAATGTATCAAGTCAATAATAATCAATGGCTACTAAAATTCTTAAAGAAAAGACATTCCTTACATGATGCCTACAAGATGGTAGAATAAGCATTTACAGCACTTATTCCCATATAGAAACATCCATTTGAACAACCACCGATTCATGAGAATACCTTCACAAAAGCTAAGAAATTCAGATGAAAGATTTTATCACCTGAGTATAGCACAGAAATAAGAAAAGAAAAGATGCACTGAAGAAGAAGACAGAAGGGACAATTTCACTTTAGGAGTGTCACCACTTTCCCAAGTCCACACAGTTCAACTAGGGGAGAGACAGCCTGAATATATTAAAAGGAAAGTAAAATGAACACCTGACTACATGAACCTCAACACCAGGCCATCCTCTGTGAACCCCAGCACCAGGCCAACTCCTGCAGACTTGGGCTCCAGACCAGCCCCAGTGTACCCAGCCTGCAGACTGGACCTGACAAACCCAGGCTTTAGATCCACCCCTGCGTCTGGCCAGTCCTGAAGTGCTGGATTCCAGACTGGTCCCCAGGTCTCCAAGCCCCACGATCCATACAAGGGAACCACTATGGCATTATCAGTGAATTTCTCAGCAGAAATCTTGCAGGCTAGGAGAGAGTGAGGTAATATATTCTAAAGTGCTGAAAGGAAAAAAAAAGGTTTGCAACCAAGAATACTACACCCAACAAAGCTATCCTTCAGAAAGAATACTCAAATGAGCAAAATCAGAAATGAAAGAGGAGATATCACAACTGGTGCCACAGAAATACAAAGAATCATAAAAAACTACTATGAACAAGTATATGCCAACAATTGGATAACCTAAAAGAAATTGATAAATTCCTAGAAACATATGACCTATCAAGACCGAATTGTGAAGAAATAGAAAACCTGAATAGACCAAAAATGAAGAAAGAGATTGAATCAATAATAAAGTTCCCTACAAAGAAAAGCCCAGCACCTGATGGCTTCTTAGCTGAATTCTATAAAATATTTAAGGAACCAATCCTTCTCAAACTCTTCCAAAAAAGTGGAGAAGCATTAATACTTCTAAGTTCATTTTAGGAGGCCAGCATTAGCCTGATGCCAAAGCCAGGCAAGGACTCTGGAAGAAGACTACAGGCCAATTTCCCTAATGAACATAGTTATAAAAATCCTTTAAAAATACCAGCAAACTGAATCCAAAGGATCTTTCAACATAATCAGATGGGATTTATCCCTAGGATACAAGGATGCTTCAACATATGCAAATAAATAAATGTAATACATCATATTAATAAAATGAAGGACAAAACCCACATGGAAAAGAAGAATTTAACAAAATCCAATATTCTTTTGTGATAAAAGCTGTCAACAAATTAGCAAATTAGCAAGAGAAGAAATTTACATCAATACCATAAAGGCCATATATGATAAGCCATAGTTAACATCATGCTCAAGTTAAAAAGTTAAAAGCTTTTATTCTAAGATCTGAAACAAGACAAGAATGTCCACCCGTTCAACATAGTACTGGATGTCCTAGCCAGAGCAAATAGGAAAGAAAAAGAAACAAAAGGCTACCAAATAGAAAGCAAGAAGTGAAATTGTCTCTGTTTGCTGATAACATGATCTTATATACAGAAAATCTTAAAGACCACCAAAATTACTATTTGAACTGATAATAGAATTCAGCAAAGTTGCAGGGTACAAAATCAGCCTACAAAAATCAGTAGCATTTCTACCAACCAACAATTAACTGTTAAAAAAATAAGAAAATAATCCCGTTTACCAATTCTGTGAAGAAACTCATTGGTAGCTTGATGGGGATGGCATTGAATCTATAAATTACCTTGGGCAGTATGGCCATTTTCACGATATTGATTCTGCTTTAAAGTTCATATGGAACCAAAAAAGAGTCCGCATTGCCAAGACAATCCTAAGTCAAGAGAACAAAGCTGGAGGCATCACGCTACCTGACTTCAAACTATACTACAAGGCTACAGTAACCAAAACAGCATGGTACTGGTACCAAAACGGAGATATAGACCAATGGAACAGAACAGAGTCCTCAGAAATAATACCACACATCTACAGCCATCTGACCTTTGACAAACCTGACAAAAACAAGAAATGGGGAAAGGATTCCCTATTTAATAAATGGTGCTGGGAAAATTGGCTAGCCATAAGTAGAAAGCTGAAACTGGATCCTTTCCTTACTCCTTATACAAAAATTAATTCAAGATGGATTAGAGACTTAAATGTTAGACCTAATACCATAAAAACCCTAGAAGAATACCTAGGTAATACCATTCAGGACATAGGCATGGGCAAGGACTTCATGTCTAAAACACCAAAAGCAATGGCAACAAAAGCGAAAATTGACAAATGGGATCTAATTAAACTAAAGAACTTCTGCACAGCAAAAGAAACTACCATCAGAGTGAACAGGCAACCTACAGAATGGGAGAAAATTTTTGCAATCTACTCATCTGACAAAGGGCTAATATCCAGAACCTACAAAGAACTCAAACAAATTTATAAGAAAAAAACAAACAACCCCATCAAAGAGTGGGCAAAGGATATGAACAGACAGTTCTCAAAAGAAGACATTCATACAGCCAACAGACACATGAAAAAATCCTCATCATCACTGGCCATCAGAGAAATGCAAATCAAAACCACAATGAGATACCATCTCACACCAGTTAGAATGGCAATCATTAAAAAGTCAGGAAACAACAAGTGCTGGAGAGGATGTGGAGAAATAGGAACACTTTTACACTGTTGGTGGGATTGTAAACTAGTTCAATCATTATGGAAAACAGTATGGCGATTCCTCAAGGATCTACAACTAGAAGTACCATATGACCCAGCCATCCCATTACTGGGTATATACCCAAAGGATTATAAATCATGCTGCTATAAAGACACATGCACATGTATGTTTATTGTGTCACTATTCACAATAGCAAAGACTCGGAATCAACCCAAATGTCCATCAGTGATAGACTGGATTAAGAAAATGTGGCAAGTATACACCATGGAATACTATGCAGCCATAAAAAAGGATGAGTTTGTGTCCTTTGTAGGGACATGGATGCAGCTGGAAACCATCATTCTCAGCAAACTATCACAAGAACAGAAAACCAAACACCGCATGTTCTCACTCATAGGTGGGAACTGAACAATGAGATCACTTGGACTCAGGAAGGGGAACATCATACACCGGGGAGGGGGAAGGGGGAGGGGGGAGGGATTGCATTGGGAGTTATACCTGATGTAAATGACGAGTTGATGGGTGCTGACGAGTTGACTGATGGGTGCAGCACGCCAACATGGCACAAGTATACATACGTAACAAACCTGCACGTTATGCACATGTACCCTAGAACTTAAAGTATAATTAAAAAGAAAAGAAAAGAAAATAATCCCGTTACTATAATATCGAAAAAATTAAAATACTTGAGTGAATTTAACCAAGGAGGTAAAGGATTTGTATACTGAAAACTATAAGACATTGATAAAAGAAAAGGAAGAAGACACAAATAAATGGAAAAATATTCCGTATTTATTGTTTAGAAGAGTTAATATTGTTTAAATATCCATAGTACCCAAAGTTATCTGCAGATTCAGTGTAATTCCTATAAAAATTCCAGTAGCATTTTTCACAGAAATAGAAAAACAATTCTAAAATGTATGTGGAACAACAAAATAACCTGAATAGACAAACAATCTTGAACAAAAAGAAGAGTGCCAGAGACATCACACTACCTGACTTCAAAATATATTACAAAGATATAGTTATTAAAGCAGCATGATGCTGGCATAAAAACAGGCACATTGACCAATGGAACAGGACAGAAATTCCTGAAATAAACCCACACAGTTATAGTCATTTGGTTTTCGACAAAGGTGCCAAGAGCACAAAATGAGAAAAAGGATAGTCTCTTAAATAAATAATGTTGGTAAAATTGGATATCCATATGCAGAAGAATGACACTGTATCTTTATCTCACAACATATGCAAAAATCAACTCAAAATGGATTAAATTCTTAAATATTAGACCTGAAACTGTAAAATCACTAGAAGAAAACATAGGGGTAAATCTCTACAATGTACATGTATACCTTGCATGTATACAGTTTTTATTTTTCAATTATACCCAAATAAAGTTGGAGAAATAAAAGAAAATATGCAGCACCATTTATGTAGTTTTCTTGCCCCCAAACTAAACCAAATCTAACCCATTCCCTAAATCTAAAATTAATTATCACACGAATTCTGGGGCTAGAGCAGCAACCTTGTGAAGATGCAATTAGCCAAATTCTGAACGTGGGTAATTACACAAGCAAATAACCAATATATTTCTACAAATATATAGCATAAAAAAAATGGAGATAAGGGGAATTATAGTAGTTTAAAAGAAAGTTAAGTGACAATACCAAACAAATGCAAACCTTGTTAGGATTGAAATTTAACAAAGTAACTATAAAAAGGCATCTTTGAGGAATTTGAACATAAACTGATCATTAATTTTTTAAACTTTTGTTAGGTCTGACAATAATATTGAGGTTGTATTTAAAAAAGAATATCTTTTAGACTTGCACACTGAAGTATTTATGGGTGAAATATAGGGATTTTAATTAAAACACTTCACCAAAAATAGAGAAATGAATTAAACATGATTAACAAAATATTGACAACTGTTGGAGCTGTATAAGTATAGGGAGGTTAATTATATTATTTATACACATTTATAATATCTAAAATTTTGCATAATAAAATTTAAAAATAAATAAAAGTGAAGGCAGGGAACTACTTCAGAGACCATGCCTTCTTAACATGGATCCACATTCTTTTTGGATTTTTATTGTTTGAGGGATGAAAGTTACTTTTTGTTTTATCGTTTAAGTCAACAGATAAAATTTGTGTATTTATCATATACAACATGATATTTTCAAGTATATATACACTGTGGAATGATTCAATCTAGCTAATTAACAAATTAACTACGTAAATTTTTAAAGATTCCAATATTATATATTCAGGATTTGGTTTTTTCTTGTGTCTGTCTCTCTTCTTCTGACTTCTGAGATCTGAGATAGGCCCATGGGCTACTTGTCTAGATCCCTACTACGCACTGGCTTTTTTTTTTTTTTTTTTTTTTTTTAAGATGGGAACAAATACAAGTTCCCTTGTGAAAAATTTATAAGAAGTTCTAGATATTGACAGCAGAGCATTGTATCAACTGTAGATCTTTTTTTTGAGTGTGAGGCATTGTGTGCCTACACAGATTGCACACCCATGAAGCCAGTTCTATCTGACAATTAATAATAGATTCTAGCTTGAGGTGTTGGCAGAGCATTGCAGAGTACGTAGATCATTCAATTCTGCATAGCACAGATAAAAGAGTAACTGAATGAATGGAATAGGTTCTTCATAAACATATTAATTAATGAAGTAAAACCTTAGCAAAGCATTTGTTTCTGAAATCTATATGTATACTAGCAAAAAGTCCAAGAATTAGAAAAATGTCTTTTTGTAGTTGATTCTTCCATATGATAACAGAGAATCTATACAGTCAGAATGTATGTTAGTCAGTGGTTCTGTGTACCTGACCAGAGGTCCATATCCAGCAAACATAATCGTGATGCCTTGTTTAAAATATTTATCTACTAGGCTCCAGACCATTGACTTGTAGTCACTCCTAGCCTATTAGATCTCACTGTTCTTGGTTCATTTAGCTTCCTATCCCATAGATGAGTATGATCAGTGACCTTATCTGGTGATCGATATGGTCTAGTCAATACTGTAAACTCAGACTAAATACATGAGCAACTCCTCTGCCCTTGGGGAGGAGAGAGAGAACAATAATGAGAGAAAAGGTAAGCAGAGGAGTGGGAGTATTCCACATCCCTGTATTAGATGCAATGATTGCAAATGCAAATAAGACAGAGTCCCTGTCCTCAAGGAACTTTCCATTCACAGAAACAGATACGTAAACAAATAGTTGCCAAAGTAATTCAAAGGCTAGGATGCACCACTCTAGTTTACTTTCCCAGTGGTCTTCACCTTTTTCCTTCCTGCTCTTCCTTTTGCCACCTAGCCCCCTCTTCCATACATAGTCACTACTCTAACATTGCTAACTTCCAACAAAAATTCTGGATTTTGTAAAAATGAAACTGATATCCTTCTTACAGATCTGCTAAGGAGATCTGTTGTAGTCACTGCTTAAGACGTGAAGCCCAGACAGAATTTCTTGTGGTAAGGAAATGGATATTAAAGGCTCAGCCAGACTTGCTCCTGGAAGAAAATAGCAGATTTCTGTCACTCCATTGTGGAAACAGACAGGTGAAGGCCTGATGTGGTCCCTACATTTCTGTCAGCTTTGCTGCCTCCTTAGATGGGAAGTTCTTTGAAAGCTCTGACCCACCCCAAAGTATCAGACCATCCAGCTCTGTGCTATGTGGCAGCAGCCTCTCAGTAGATACTGAAAAAAACAAAAAGGATACTTGTGAAACTTGCAAGGCTTTGGGAAAAAAAGCACTGTAAGATTGAAGCCTTCTAGAAAATCAAGATTTTTATCTGAGATAACTGTTCGCTGATATGCTTAAAGTATAACACAAGGTTTGAATTTGAGAACTACGTTCATAGCTCTTATTTTTCATTACCATTTTATAAAATTCCTTTCCTTTCATTATTTCTCACCAATGATTTCTCATTGGTCCTTTCTCTTGTGTAACTGTTCTCTAGCTACTAAAGACATTTATTAAAAGAAGAAGCAGTAGAGATCATTAGAAGGACAGGTATTTTAACTTTTTGCCTAAATCTTAGATGTCATTTGGTTATTTCCTTCTCAGCCAGGCTTCACATTATAAGTTGACCTATTTCTCTGGAATGTCCTTGTAAAGGACACCATTCATTTCCCAAAGTACAGAGGGCCACTGCCTTCTGAGTAACAGTTTTACAAGGTGCTAGAGTCACCTAATTGGATGAAATCACAGGGAACTAAGACCTAAGTGCCATCTTTCATGCACACTGCTCATGCCAAGGGCAGGAAATGAGAAGAAGAAAATGGAAGGAAAGAAAAGCACCATATCTAAAATATAGGTCAGAAATTTGGAGAGACTGTACAATCTTCTTCTATGACTGAATCCACATAAGCCCATATAATCAAATTGAAGCAACAATCTAAATTAAGCTTAAAAATAAGGAAGTATTTTCTCCTCGTGGTTCTATACTAAGTGGTAAAGTAGAGATGTCATAATTATTGGTAAATTGGTTCTCTCTAGACTAGCAAATTGAACTGTGCGGGGCTAGGGTGGTTTCTGAATCATCTGGACTGCTTACCCACACTAATCATGAATATTTATGAAACTTGAACTTCACTTTGTGCTCTGTAAACACAGTTTGAATTATTCAGATTGTTTGTCTATACTGTAATAAATAGAAAATTCTCCTTGTACCTTATTTTTAGTATTAAAAATAGGCACTATAATGTTTTGGGTAAAAGGACAAAATAAGACAAAGGCATTTGCCTTTCCTTATTATGGTACCCTATTAGCCATGCTTGTATCTGTGAAATGATTTGTTTATGTTAAACATATATTTCGAGTGTGATGGTTCAACAGTGTTTAACCTATGGCTATGCTTCAAATTAGTTAAGCCTTTAAAACATTCCAGTGATCGTGTAATTCAATCAGATAGCCTAGCAGGAGATTAATTGGAAACATATGTGACACAGTGGCATCATGAGCTCCTGCCGTAAAAGAAGAGGAAGGGATTTGCTTTGTGATGCTCCGAAAATGCCTGCCCAGAGCAGTGGTCAGTGCCTGTGATGCAGCAAACTTGGACTCGTGGGCAGGGAGCCTAGATATGTTTTAATTAAAAATTAAAAAAATTAACTTTAACACTACATCCTTTCTTAATTCAAGCACCAGGAAGAAAAGACTAAATTATTTATGTTATTTTATTCCAGTCTATGTATGATGTGATGAAGTGATGTTCAGCAGGTCCTCGAATAAAACATCATTTCAATCAATGTTGTTTCCTTATAACATTGATGAGAAAAAAATGGTTTCATTACATGTCATTCTGCTTAAAGTTACTGTTTCCAAGAACCTATCATTTGCATTCAGTGAGGACTTACTGTATATATTTTTTCTTCAGCACAGCACCCACAAGATGCCTTTACCATGCCAGTAAAATAAAACATGTTTTACTATGCAGGTTTTGCACTCTTCTGCAGGAAGCTGAATAGCCATTAATTTGGGCTGAATAGTTTTGTTTTAGGTCTTACCATTCAAAGACTAATTGCTTAGATGATGTAAATAGGCTGGATGCCAACTTCTTGAGTTGCTTGTAGACTATATTTCAGTTTAAAACTATGTAAAGAGTATAGGAAGTGGATTAAATATATTGTGCACTCACAGACCACAATACTTAAAGACTTGATTCTTAAATAAAGGCAGACTAGAGCTAGATCTATGCAAAGGAGATGGTACATCAAATTCAAAAGCTATGCACCTTTTATGTTGCTATATTTGGTGTTGTTTAGACATGGTATTTGTGCTAGAAAATTATTTTCAGGGCCGGGCGCGGTGGCTCACGCCTATAATCCCAGCACTTTGGGAGGCCGAGACGGGCGGATCACGAGGTCAGGAGATCGAGACCATCCTGGCTAACACGGTGAAACCCCGTCTCTACTAAAAAATACAAAAAACTAGCCGGGTGAGGTGGCGGGCGCCTGTAGTCCCAACTACTCAGGAGGCTGAGGCAGGAGAATGGCGTGAACCCGGGAGGCGGAGCTTGCAGTGAGCTGAGATCCGGCCACTGCACTCCAGCCTGGGCAACAGAGCGAGACTCCGTCTCAAAAAAAAAAAAAAAAAAAAAGAAAATTATTTTCAGTCACACATCACTTAATGATGAGGATATGTTCTGAGAAATGCATCCTTTGGTGATTTTTGTCATTGTGCTAACATCACACAGTGTACTTACACAAACGTAGATGGTATAATGTACTACAGACCTAGGCTATATGGTATAGCCTATCGTTCCTAGGCTACCTGTTCAACATGTTACTGAACTGACAACTGTAGGAAATTGTAATGGAACGGTAAGTATTGTATCTAAACATAGAAAAGGTACAACAAATATATGTTATTATAATCTTATGGGGCCATTGGTCTGTTATTAACAAAAACATTGTTATGCCATGCATGACTGGATATTATTGATATATATAGGGATAAAAAACATGTGTTTTATGTGATTTGCTGCTGAACTTAGATAGCTTTCACCATGTGGTATCTCCCTAAGTTTTTAAGTCTTAGAGTGTCTAGGATTAAAAGGATAACCCAAGTCTGCTATGAAAACAAGGAGCCTCACCGATCACCTGCTGATATAATTTAAAGATATAAACTGAAAAAGCTCTAGCTCTAACCCTCTGAACGCTAACGAGTGACAAGACTATCACAGCAATGAATGAAAAGTTCTTCAGAAAAGAGAAAAATGCTCTGAAAATGTGGGAAAATGCACTCAGGTTCTTTTGAATTGGAAGCAAGCTGTCAAAGATGCCCACCCCCCGCCCAACACTGTTAAAATGTTCAATGGAGTAAAAGCACATAGAAATATCCTCTATTCCTCTTGATTTCATTCTATGATGAATTAATACCTTTACTGAAATACCTACTTCCAATGGCAGTGCACATCATTAAACCTGGATCAAGGAGAATTCAGCAGATGTTCAATCAGGGGTTCAGTTATCATTTGTTGCTGGATCTACTCTGTCTAACTACACTGAAAGAGAGCTCAATACTATGGTAGGAGCACATTCCAATCACGAGAGAGTGAGTCAAACTTTATATTTCCTTCTTTGTATTTCCTCGCTATCTTAGCCAGCTTGGGCTACCATACAAAATAACATAGACTGGGTGACTTCAACCGCAGAAATTCATTTTCTCACAGTTTGGGAGGCTAGAAGTTGGAAAACAGGGTACTAGCATGGTTGGGTTCTGATGAGGGCCCTCTTCCTGGCTTTCAGATGGTCACCTTTGAGCTAAATTCCCACACTGCAAGGAGAAAGAGACATTCAGTTTCTTCCTCCTCTTGGAAAGACACTGAGCCCATCAAGGGGGACATGCCTTCATGACTTCATGGAAACCCAATCACCTCCCAAGGGCTCCACGTTTAAATATCATCACACTGGGGGTTAGGGCTTCAGCATACACATTTTGGGGAGATACAAACATTCATTCCATAACATTCATTATTATGTTACCTGAGAATGGGTCAAATCTAAAGCCATTCACTAGACCATCGTCCTTGATGTTGTCCTCCAAGAGACGGGAACTGAGGCAGGTGATACCTGTCACACTGCATATCCATGAACAACAATCAGACAGGATCAGATAAGAGACCTTAATCATTGGTCTGTGAGCTTCTCCACTGCATGACTATAGCCCCTCTTTGGTGTCACTATGGCTCAGTATGCAACTGTGATATGTTGTGGCAGAGGCTTTGCCCCAGCCCTACTCCATCAGTTAAGCTACGCATTCAGTTATGGCTTACTGAAGGGGATGCCAGGTCTTCTTTTATGGTCTGAGAATGGGGTCTAAGCTTTTCATGGTAGCTTTATCACATGCAAAGCCAAAGGCAGAAGTCACCACATCAGCTTTCGTGGTTGGAGAAGGAACTTATCCCTGGCATGATGGGGATGGAGTGGCTGGGGTGCAGGTCTTGAGGCTTACCTGTTCGGTCTGAGCACCGGGACCACACAGCTCTCCATGGAACCACTCAGAAGGTCAGTTTTACTAGAGGCAGTTTCTTCCTCTTAGGGAGAACACCCTGTGAAGATCAGTCTTGGAAAAGTTCACTTTTATCAACTTTACACAATTTGTTCATGATTTATCAGACTTTTTGTATATTCCTAGATTCAAGTTGCTTATATTTGGTTTAGGATTTTTACACTGATATTATTAAATATATTAAATATGTAATTAATGTGATTATTAAATGCGATTTTTTTCCCTTCATACTGTTCTTGTCAAGTTTTAGCGTGAAGATGTTGCTAGCCTTTTATGTAAGTTATGGAATATTGTCTCTTTTTTCTATTATTTGGAATAGTCCATATGAAACTGACATTGTTTCCTGAAAGTCTGATAATATTTATTTTTTAATTTTGTTAATGTGGAAAATTGTTAGCTATGAATTTATTACTTCAATGGATATAAAATTATTTAAATATGATATTGCTCCTCAAGGGAGCTTTAGTAAGTAAAATTTTTCTAGAAATGTTTCCATTTCTTCCAAGTTTTAAATATGTTAGGAAATTTTTTTTGTCTATCCTTAATTTGTTAAAATTTCAGTAACATCTGTGGTAACCCACTTCTTAATTTCCTCTGCTGTTCATTTGTGCCTTTTCTTTTTTGTTCTTTTCAGTCTTGTCAATAGTTTGTCAATGTTATTAATTATATTTGTAAACTATATTTGGCCTTCTTAGCTTCTCTTTTTAATATCTACTTTATATTTTAATAATTTTTCTCTTACTATCTTTATTTTTTATTTTGTATTTAGTGTAGTTTACAGTTTTTTTTTTTACTAGCTTTTGAAATTGAAAGCTTAGCTCATTAATTTCTGTTCGTTTATTTTCTAATGTAAACATTTAAGACTATAGGTATGTCTTAGCCCATTTTGGCTGCTATGGCAAAATACCATAGACAGGTTGGCTTATAAACAACAGAAAGTTATTTCTTACAGGTCTTGCTGCTGGAAAGTCCAATATCAAGGTACCAGAAAATTTGTTGTCTTGTGAGGCCCTTCTTCCTCGTAGACAGTGATCTTTTCTTTTTAACCTCACAAGGCAGAAAGGGCAAGGGATCTCTTTTAGGCCTCTTTTATAAGGGTACACATCCCATTCATGAGGGCTCTACTCCTGTAATCTAATCATCTCCCCAAAGCCGTACCTACTAGCACCATCACCTTTGTGATGAGGATTTCAAAATATGAATATTGATGAAACATAAACAGTCATATTCAAAAACCACTTTTTCTGCATTCACAGTTTTGATATGTCACATTTTCATTATTTTATCTTGCCTTATTGCACTGACTGGGACTCCCAGTATGATGATGAATTGAAATGGTGAGAGCAGGTATTTTTGGTTTGCTCCTAATTGTAGGAGGAATGTATTTAGTCATCCAACCTGAAGAACGGTGTTACCAATAGGTTTCGTAGATGCTCCTTATCAAGTTAAGGAAGTGCCTTTCAAAAACTTCTTGCTGAGAAATTTTAATGTTTACTTATGTCAAATAATTACTTATGTCAAATAATTACTTATGTCAAATGATTTTCTGTATCTATTCAGATGACTATATAGTTTTTCTTCTATAGGCTACTGAAAAGAAACCATAGGATAACCTTTAGAACAAGATTTATTAGCTTTAATAAGCATGTTTTCATCTTGTAATAAAAATTGGAATAATGAAAAAAAGCAAAACAAAGTTGGGGACTCAATCCAGCAAACAATCCTGGAGGAAGTAGAAGTGTGGGACAATCAAATGCAGGCTGAAGTTTTATAAACTGAACTGGGTCTACTCGAAAGGAATAAGAAGACATTAAAGGATAACATACATTTCAGTTCTATTGTTGCAGAAAAACAGAAGATGAGGTAAAACAACTTCTTTTGCTATTGTAATAGCAAATGCTCTTAAGCCCTGGAAAATTCGAAAGATCTGGAAAGACTAAGACTGGGAGAAGACAATATAGAATAGGTCATATATTTCCAAGAGGTTCCTGAGTGTCTCAGCTCAGAAAGCTACAACACAGATTCACACAATATAGTCAGCCATTTTATTGGAGTTGGAGAGATCTAGAGACAAGTCTAAGTTTGGGATAGTAGAAAATGTAAGGCTATACATTTGACTTCAAGAATTGTTCACTAGAAATATAGTCTTTTCTCTCAAGAGAGAGAGCAATAGAATCTCAGGGAATACAAAAGAATACCATGCCCCTAGGATTGACATTCCTAAAAATCTTCAGATTAGACTCTTTCTGGACAGAAGTGAAAACAGAAGATTTGAGCTCTCCCTGATGATGGGTCTGCAACCAGAGAGGATTTCTAGCTGGATAGCAAAAAACAAACAGCAAATAAACACATATTTTAAAAATCACTAAAGATAGGGAGTCTATTACTAGAGAACCTCCCTTATATATTCTCCTATTGCCAAGGAAATCTCCACTATCTTTGTGAATATGGAAATCAATCCATGACATGGTTTGTTATGTTAAGAAACTATAAATGTGCTTTGGCAAGAAATCTTTAGTTTTAAGTCTCAGAGAAACAAATCGACTATTCTTTCTGAAGGTATTTCCAACCTCATAATTCACTTTGTTTCTCAGATTGATAGAAGCACATTTATTTTATTGTATGGTATTTTATAAACCCTCAACCCCCCAAAATTTGATCAGATTCAGTTTCTTATGGACTGTTTAACTGTGTAGACATTTAAGCTTATGACTTTAAGACCATAATGTAATTTTAAATTCATTTAAATGATTCCTCAAATAGTTATTTTTAATCAGATCTTTGCATTTTAAAGTATATATTATATATTATATATGTATGTTTCACTATATTTTAAATTATAGAGTGACTCATTTGAGAAGTGGGTATTTTCTTATTTAAAATGTGGCTTTGAAAATAATAAGCCAATTTTGTGGTTCTGTTTAAAAGTAGCTTTCAAAAAGATGTCTTATATATTTCAGTTCTTTTTGGTGGGTAGAGACCATTCATATACTTAAAAATAAATCATGGTTCAGGCATAAATTACATAGGTCACCAAATCTGGGTGCAAAGCAAATATGAATCAGATAGAAAAATTCATCACCTGTTAAATAACCCCACCAAAGAAATCTTTTGATTCGAACCAGCTGCCTAGGCTATGGAGGGTAGGACTATCCCTCATGAGGCAGGCACAGACACGGAATGACAGTTGCAGAAGAGAGCCCCTATCAGCTCAACAAATCCAAGAGAGGGGCAAAGACTTCCTCATCATTATGGGCCTCCAACTCTCTTCACAGACTTCCTGCAGAGACCAGGAATACACTTCTGACAAATTCCCAACAGTTTATTTGTCAGATATTTTATTCAAATTGCTTCCTTCTCCTTGCAGAGTACGCAAAAGAACAGCAATATCCCGTCCCCTCTGTACCTCCTAACTGCTGTTTCAAGGGATAACGAGCAAATTTAGATCTTCATTACAATGTTAGTTTGTACAGCAGGCCCTATTTATTTTTCTCTACCTTGCTATTGTAATCACCAGGACAAGAAGACTGACTCTGGATAAAACTATTTATTTGGGGCCAGTGTTGCAAAAATATTCATATGTTGAGATGGTAGGAACTGCCTAGCACTGTTCTTTGGGAAAAGTATTGAAAAGCTCATTATAGCTCAACCACATAGAGCTTCTGTGATTATCCATGCTCGGATGACATCTAAAAGAAGGATATTTTTAATTACAATCTTTTTTCCTTCAGTGTTTTTAAACAGGCAAGCCACTATCTCAAATGTTTTTCTCTGTTTTTGGAGCTGGAATCTTCATGTCAAATATCCCCTTTCCTGGGACTACAGTAAAAATTGTACTGGTACAGTACACTGTAAATATTTCAGATATAATATAACAGAAATAATAAGGCAGGAGTAATGAGGGTGAAAAAAAGACTTGGAATCATTGAGGCTTGATTTCAATCTCATAAGAAATGCTAGTAAGTACTTACTGAAAGGATGAAAGCATTCTGAGATCACAGTAATCAAATCATATTAACAGCAGATTATAGTTTACAGTGCAGTTTCAAATTATGCAGCATCAATAAACCTCTTTTTAGCAGGAAAACTTCTATAATTTTCAAAAATTAAACAGAGCTCTATAATTTGGGAGGAGATTGAGGAAGTTTAGGGGATAGAATTTCACTAGAAGTACTTTCCGCCTTCAGGTTGCCATGCCACAGACACCTGGCCCTTCCCTTTTGTCTCCTCAGCCTTAAATTAAAGTATTCTTTTTGTTTCTTCTCTGGCATCTTCTTAATGTATACACATTATCAATTTCCTTATGCTCTTGACAGCCAAATCTATATGCCCAATCTTCTCAACTCTCACTCACACAAACATCTACTAAATGCCTTAAGCGTGGACCTAATAGTAGAGATGAAAAGTAGAATGAGGATCATTCATTCAAAAAAATTACTAGAAGAAATTTTTTTAAACTGAAGAAAGACCTGAGAAGTCATATTGCTAGGGCCTTCTGACTGCAAAGCAGGAGGAGTTGAAGAAAGACCACAACCAGATGCATCAAATCTCAGAATTACAAGGATGAAGACAACCTCCTAAATCTCTCAGAGAGATAAAAAGTTACCAACAGAGAAATGAAAATATAATTGACATAAAATACTTTATCAATAATTCTCAAGTGTGAGAAAAAAATAATAGTACCTTTAAATTTCTCAGGAAAAAAGTTTTTGAATATAAGTCGAATAATGGCTACTAAAGATGCTTATGACCTAATACCCAAACCTGTAAATATGTTGCCTTACATAGCAAAAGTGACTTTGCAGATGTGATTAAGGTTATCGACCTTGAGATGTGGAGATTATATCCATGTGGGCACCACTTTCCTTGGAGAGCCTTTCCTGGCTTGGTCAGAAAGAGACGTGGCAATTAGGAGGGTCAGAGAGGTGTGTAGTGAGCATTAGGCCTGTCATTGCTGACTTTGAAGATGGAAGGAGGGGCCATGAGCCAAAGAAGGTAGTGGCCTCTGGAAACTGAGAACAGTCTTCAGTTTACAACCAGCAATAAAATAGGGACCTTCATCCCACAACCTCAAGGAACAAACTGCCAACAGTTTGAATGAACAGTAAAAAGATTCTTCCCTAGAGAAACCAGAAAAGGACATGGTCCTGCTGAGCTTCTGTGATTATCCATAGAGCTTCTGACACCAGCTGATACCTTGATTGTAGCCTAAAACTTGTTTTGTGCTTCTTATCTTTAGAAATGTAAGATAATAATTTTGAGTTGCTTTAGGCCACTATGTTTGATAATTTGTCATGATCACAAATCAATACCAATTTTATATTTAGAATGTTAGTGTGTGAAAGACAAGCAAAGTATTTTTAGATATATACAGACTCAAGATATATACTTTCCAATTATCCTTTCTGAAATATTCACTTGATGGGTACTCCAGGATAAAGATATAAGAAGGACAAATAAGATTTGGTCAATAGTAGAATTAACTCAGCAAATATAAAGATGAAATTCCAGGATGATAGCTATGCGTCAAGCTTGGAAAGTCATCAGTAGCCCACATGAATACATTGACAATGATTTCCAAGAAAATGTTAAAACACATTAAATGTATTTCTTTCAAAATAGAATAAATAACAACTGAAAGATTTTAGTAATAGGATGAGAAATTATGATTTTTTTCTTAAAAAAATACTGAGAGGCATCTAGAAACTACAAGAAGAGAAAATGCCTAGGAAATATAGTAGATATCAGAAATAACCCAAAATGTGACACAACATTGAGTAATTTATGGTGTGTAAGGAAATCCATTTAACCTTGTTAATAGTATTCTTCACCTTAGAGTGGGCCAGGGAGTCTGATGGTGAATTTGCAGAGAAATCCTCTATCACCACTTAGCTTTGAAATGAATGCAATTTAATATAATCCTGATAATGTAAATACCTTTAATTGGCTTTCAACTTTTAGAATGAGCTATAGACCAGGCACAGAATTATGATTACAAGATGGAATTTAAATGTTACTCATCTTAAAAATATAAAGAACTTGTATATCTGACAAAAATGAGTATATCTAGGTAAGAAAACAGAAAAGGAGAGGTGGATTTGATGATAATAATAGGCAGGACAGGGTCAATTAATACTAATGAGTGTATAAAAATATCAGACGTGGAGGTAGAGAAATGATTAAAGATAGGCGTAGACCAGGCATGGTGGCTCACACCTATAATCCTAGCACTTTGGAAGGCTGAGGCACTTTGATAGCATGAGCTCTGGAGTTTGAGACCAACCTGGGCAACACAGTGAGACCTTATCTTTATTTTTTTTAAATACAGAAATAAATCGTTACATCTGCGAAGTGAGATCCACTATAAGGGAGACATGAAGGTAAATCTTATTTTTTGTTGACTTTGACATGGTTTTACCCATTCGTCATTATTATTTTATCTGGTGTGTGTAGCACCTGGGTACTTTTTAAACCTCTTATTCATCACTGAAGACTCAGTTTAAAGTCATCTCCTGTGTGAAGCCCTTCTTATCTTCTCAGAGTACCCTCATCTCTGCTTCCTTTGCACCAACCTCTATTTTAATTGGACTTATCACCTTCTAAAAATATTTCTTTACATAAATCTTCATTATAAACTACAAGTTTCTGGAAGGTAGAACTTAAAAAATAATTAGCCCACATCCTGGTACATAATAGTCCTCCTTCTTTTCTTTCAAATCAATCAGTCAGTCAGTCAGTCAGGTTGTCAGTTAGTTGAATGAGTAAATGTCAAGTAAAACCCCAAGGCTCATGTCAACTGCAAAACTGGATTCTCAAAATTAATATATATATAAAATTAGCTGGGAGTGGTGGCAGGCACCTGTAATTTCAGCTACTCAGGAGGCTGAGGCAGGAGAGTCTCTTGAAACTGGAAGGCAGAGGTTGCAGTGAGCCAAGATCATGCCACTGCACTCCAGCAAAACTCTGTCTCAAAAAAAAGGAAAAAAAACCCAGTAAATTCAGAAATTGCTTTTTATTCAGTAGCTTTATGCCTAAACTGAAAATTCCAGCCTTAGAAGATACCTCCAGCATGTTGGGTCAACTGAACTGACTTATATTCATCCCATATTTCAGAGTTTCATGTCTAGATGTGTGTACCTTAATTTTTAAACGACCCCAAATATTCCCAAGCAACATTCTTGCATTTCACATCGTTCAGAAATCCATTTTGATAAAGAGAATACACTTGGAGTCTTAGTAAGCTTCCTTAGGGGTATTTTTGTCTGAAAGGAGACTATTTTCTTCTGAAATTGCCCCCAGAATTCACTTAGTTTGTGCCTCTGTGTTCAAGCTGTAAATTATAGAATGACTGTGAACAGCAGTTGTTCACCTGACAGGCTAGAATATGCCATGTATTTTCTACTTCTTTGAAAGCTAATAGATATAGTTTTTAAGCACAATGTCATATCAAAACGTCATATCAAAATCATAATGAATTAATGAACAATAAAGCTCTCAACACTGTCTTTGTAGCATTTTAAGCACCAAGTGCAGTCAAGAGAAAATTATTTTTTCTTTCTAGATCCAAACAGATCAAAAGAGTTTCCAAGAATAAAAGGGATGATGGTAACCCACCAGATGTTGTATTTTTGAAGATTCCGTCCAACTAATTATCATTTAGGGATTATAGTCCTTCAGAGACGATGCTGCCATGACGTCACGTGGCGTGCCACTTCTTATGAAGATCATCTCTAAGTGAAAGGGGTGCTAAGGTACAATCTGCCTTTTAGCATCTGACTAGAACTCTATTTATTGAATTTTTTTTACACCCACTGATAATAGAGCAAAATTGTATTTTTGACTGGAAGTTATTCTCTTTTGAAGAACATCATTGATTTAATGAAGACACACTTGCAAGTGTTCTGCAGCACAGCTGAAATTTCACTCACTTTTTAGCTCTAGGCCATTGGTTGAAGTCCAAGCTGACAATTTCAGCTTGTTAAGTCACTGGTTTACAGACATTCACAACATAAACCTATTGTACATAATCTTGTAATTTTGGCAGTCTGTGCATTGGAGAAGCCTGAAAATACAACTGACACAGAATACATTACTCTTAACAAAAGACAAAGGGATGAGTGAAAAGGACGTAAAACTCCATGAGAGCAACACAAAAAACATGAAAAACTGGTCACTGTTTCCCAAAATTGCAATAGTTTCCTTTTAATATTGACATCTTTTTAATTCAGAAAAAAAAAGAAAACTAATTCTTATTTTTCACCACCAATACTAACTGAGAAATGGGTATGAGAGAACAGCCACACAAAAAGAATACATATATTTATTATAAATCCACTGATGGAAAATTATGTCTACATCAATAAAAATATCATATTCATATTAATAATGTTTGTCAACTAACTAAAGAAAAAAATCACAGAAAGGTACGCAAATTAGCTGAATTATAGATATGAGGAATTATTAATTTGACTACAAATACAATTGTAAAGCAAAAAAGTCCATAAAGTAGAAAAAAATGTTTATTTTGAATGAAATTTAAGGTAGATTTAGTAATAAATTTATATCATATTTTGTAAAATGAGGGAAAGATGGATAAATTTTCTATTTAAAAAATCTAGAAATCTCATTAAAATGGAGAGCTGAGAAGAATTTTATTCTTTAGCAAAATATTTAACAGAGAACACCTCTCTTTCCAAGCAATATTAAGTCTAACTCAGTCTTTTAGTGCAGGATACTTATTGGCTTTGATGATGAGAAATGGCTATTATCTATTGCCAGAAGAACTGCTAACATATAACTTCATTTCACACCTCATACTGATAATTGACTTACAGGCATAATGAAAACAAGACTGAAGCCCCAGCTGTGAACCAACTTACCTACAATCACAAGCTCTCTGACATGTGACCTTGCGCAAATCACTCAAACTCACTGAGTCTCAGTCTTTTTATCAGTAATATGTGAGTTTCACATGACATAACAGAAAAGAAATAGCAAGAGCACACTGACAACACTATCCCCCAAAACAGAGCACTCCATTGGAGCTCATGTTCTCCTGAGCCTAGTTAGAAGGTATCTTTTCCTCCATGTTTTCTCCTTTTTTCTATTTCCCTTTCTGATTAACCTCATCACCTCTCCAGACATGCAGATTTGCCTTCAGAAGGATGCAACAGGAGATCTCAATAATGGAAGACCATGCTCTCTTATCGTCTCGCAGGTCTAGGAGACTAAGAATCAAGTGCAATCTCTCCAACGATTGTAGGTTTTATTCCTCTTATATCAGTGTTTTTCCATCCACTTATTCTCTTTGATAGAGGAGATACAACAAGAAATGGAGGCCAGACAGATAACAACAAATTTACTGGTCTCTTTTTCAGGATGTACTTTTCCCAGGGTTCACTGTTGTAAGGTACAGGATCCTCCCACTTAAGCCTGGATCACTATTTTCCATTTGGCAAAGGTTCCCCTAAAGACATAGCTCAGACCTCACTTTCTGGGTCAATTCTTCCTAGGCCTCCCCAATAGAGTGAGCTGTTCTGAGCCCATCTCTGGCAGACCCTTTCAAACTTCTAGCCCCCATGAGTACTTTATCATTCATTTTGATACCCCCAAACCTGTAAAGGCTCGGTATCAAGTAGTAATCTCAAAAACAATTCAAATATATACAAGTCACCATCTTTCTTAACCTTGGGGGATGCATTTGAAGACCCCAGTGGATGCCTGATGCCACAGATAGTTCAGAACTTTATACATACTATGTTTCTATACATACATACCTATGATAAAGTTTAATTTGTAAATTAGATGCAGTAAGAGATTAACAACAGTAATAATGAAATCAAACAATTATAACAATATATTGCAACAAAAGTTATATTAGTGTGGTCTCTCAAAATATTTTGTTATATTATAATTGACAATACGCAATTAAAATAATAGAAGCAAGACTGGGAAGAAGGAAAAACTATGCAAACAAAATATTTATACATACATGGGCAAACAATAAATCAGTGGCTATCAAGAGCAAGGTGGGCAGTGGGAAGAAAATTGGGAGATGTAAGTGAGAGGATGCAAAGTACCAGATATACAGGATGAACATGTCTAGAAATCCAGTGTACAGCACAAAGGCTGTAGGTAACAAAATTGTACTGTATTCAGGATTCCTGCTAAATTAGTAGATTTTAGCTATTTTTGCCACAAAAACAAAAAATGAGTATGTGAGAAATGGTTATGTTAATTTGCTTTACGGTAGTAACCTTTTAAATATCTAGATATATTGCATAACATCATGCTATACACCTTAAATATATGCAATAAAATTTATTTTTTAAAAACATGGTTTTTAAAAAAATAAACATTTAATATGGATTCTTTGAATGAATGAATGCTTAATACTCAATCTAGCTTGCTTGTACAAAGCTGAAGACTTTTTTTTCTTGATGATTTATAATTAGTAACTGGGAAAACACTAATTGAAGACATTGACATAAACTATCTCTATGTTCCACTATCATTCCAGTGATCACATCTGCTTTGCTCACTAGAAAGACTCCAGTATGTCTTTTGGACAGGCAGACTGGAAACTCTCAGGCTTGTAACAATGTTTAGTAATAATTTTAACGGATTTAACAAAATGATTTTAACAGATCGAATGGGAGTTCTTACATCCTTAACATAGATTACTACACATATATCACTGACTTCTAGAAATCTATAACCAAATACACACATAGACCAGGCAAAATGGACAACGGCTTACTTAATTTAACCTTCAGTACTCGGGAGAAGAGTGCTGTAATGGTCAATATGATTTGTTGATTTGGCGAGGCAGTAGTGGCCAGTTATTGAATCAAACCCTAATCTAGGTGTTGCTCTGAAGGTATTTTGCAGGTGTGATTAGCGTCTAAAATTAAAGTTGACTTTCTTAAAAAGGGATTATTCTGGAAAATTTGGGTGAGCCTGATTCAATTAGCTAAAAAGACTTAAGAAGAAGGTTGAGGTTTCAGCTCCTGCCTGAGAGTTTCCAGTTTGCCTGTGTGAATGGCCTGCCCTACAGATTTCAGGCTTGCCCATCCAGCCCCACAAGTGTGTGAACCAATTCCTTGCAATAAATCTCTTTACTTATATATGTAATTGGTTCTGTTTCTCTGGAACCTTTATGAATCTAAATGAATTGTCTACTGATTTGGAAATATTTTGTTATATCAGAATTTCATTCACTTTGATATTAATACACTAATTTCTCAGGGTCTTCCTCACTCTCAGATGAAAGCCTTGCCTTTTCCTCTCCTCCCCTCTTCCTATGGAGGAATTGATCTTGTGGTTAACAGAACACTTAGAAGCCTTTTTCAAAAACCTTTTGCTGGTCTGTGTGTGTCTCCATGTATGTATAAATGCACATTTATTTTCATTTTCCTC
The DNA here is from genome assembly GCF_043159975.1 of Macaca nemestrina. NCBI lineage: Eukaryota > Metazoa > Chordata > Mammalia > Primates > Cercopithecidae > Macaca > Macaca nemestrina. Next base: position 35,362,769 of record NC_092140.1, read on the forward strand.
GTTGAATGCAAGATAGTTATGATAGCTTTGATAGTGCCTATCTGCAAAACTTTAGCTTGGTATAGCCATTAGACAATGTATACATAAGTCACAAAATAATGCTGTACACCATAAATATGTACAATTTTTATTTTTCACTTTAAATACGTACATAAATGAACTTTTACTGAATAAGTCTAAGTATTTTCAGAAGGTATAGCAGTGTAGAAATAAGCTCCTGTTATGTCATTCTCTTAATTCTTACCACCCCTTGAGTTGTTGCTATGAAGAAGCTTTTATTTTTAATGTCTACTCACGCTTGTTATTTCTGTGATAGATTTCAGAAACCCTGCTTTTTATGGCAGGGTTATTAACCTAGCATTACGCTGACATTGCCAAATGACTAAGTGATGTTTGTGGGTTTAGAAACTTTCGGGAGAGGAAATCTTAATGCCTTTCAATCTGACGGAGATTGAAAAATCTAAAATCCCAGGCAGAGCTAAATATCAAGGTGAGCCTGGCTTAGAAAATACCTTTCCTAGAAAAATGTTCTCATTCTTCTACAGCATTGGCTGAGAATGCAAAGATTCTCTCTTAAAACCCAACTTAGGTATAATTACCAAATATGAGTAAGCATCTCATTCAAAACAATGACAATAATAAACATACCACAAAAAGCTTTAACTGACTTTAATTATCATTGCATAGAGCCTAAAGACTCCTATTTGCTCCATTTCACCTTCATCAATTAGATGCTATGATTATCACATTTGTGTGTTGCTCATTTTCCTCTGCTTTGTAAATAAGTTTTGTTTTTGCTATAGGAGGTCATTCAATATTTATTAAGCATGTTAATATTTGAAGCGACTCATCACTTTACAAATTCTAGTGGGAGAATCTTGTCAAACTTGTTGAACATTACAATGATTTATTATATTTGATAGTGCCTGAAAACAATAAAATCTAGTAATCCAGTTGTTGAAATGGTAAACACCCCGGTGAACAACCCATTAAGCACAAAATTGGACAGACTGTGTATACCAGTTCCTGCTTAATTGGACAGAAGTTATTTGAATTTATACAACTTTCACATGTACCTCTCTAAAAGAGAAATTCCATTGTACTATTTTCCAATTTAAAGATTGTATTACTATCTTCTACAGAAATACCCAAATTTTATTCTGAGAAGTATTCCACATTAGAACATATGATGCCACAAATGATAGGCAAAACTAGAGGCTTTGAAATTAAAAGCAATGAGAAAATGGTAAGTTAAACATGATCAGATGGCATTTTTAAGACGAGATCTCAGAACGTTTAACATGTTCAGATGTTCATGGAAATCTTCAGGAGAAGGATTAGGGTTGACAGGATTTTTCCAACTATTCAACCACAGATCTTTATTCCTAAAAAGGATTGTTGTGCAAAGGAACAGTTTGAAAGATGCTTGTCTGTAGGACTCAATTGCATAGTTTCTTGTGGCATTCAAGGTCTTTTAGTGTTGCTTCAAAATTAATTTCAGCTACTTCCTTACACACTCTCCACTGGAACCAAAATGACCAACTCATTATTCTCAAACCTGGATCACCTATTGCTGGCGCCAAGTCTTTGTATCTATACTTAGCTTAAAAGCCTTCTTTTCATTTCTCCACTTACCAATTTCAAACCGTCTTTCAATACCCATCCACTTTCTGACTTCTTCTAGCAAATATGATATTTATGACATCTTTAATTTTAATCATATTTTTAAAAATTATTGTTTAAGGTGTGTATATTTTCCTAATAACACAGGTAATTCTTTCGGCCAGGGATTGTATGTTTTATATTCTGTCTTTGCTCTCTATCTGAATTTGATGCAACACTTTCTATATATATAGCCATCATTTACTTTGTTTATGAGTGATTAAATAAATATTTGAGAGAATTCATGTCATGGGTAGTCCTCCCAGCTAAGAGGAAGGAAACCCATTCTCTGGAGATGACAGGCAAATCTGAGACACTTAAACATGTTTCTTAATTTGAAATACTTAGGTTTGTTTGCTACTTAGAAGTTGTCTGATTATTCTTCAATACTTTGTTTAGATTGTTTTCTACTTGTTAGAGTATAGAAAACAGAATAATAATAAAAGGAACATTTTGGAGATACTTGGGAAGAGGTAAGCCTAAAACCACTCATTTCAAAAGACAAGAAAAAAATCCATACTTTCCTATATCCTCTAATTTGCCCTGGGTTTCAAATGATCTTAATTCTTCTTTACTGTCATGAAATGCTCCCTCAAAGCAGAAAAATCTATCAATACAATGGAATCAAGATAAATTTGGGAACCATTTGTTAATTCTATCTGTATAATTAAAATTAATAATTTAGACAACAAAAATCCATCTCTGCTAAAATATTATTTGATTGTGAATTTGTAAAAAATGTATCATAATACATATTGGCATAGAAGGAAGCACTGAACTGGTCTTAGGAGGTGAATGTTAGAGAATCATGTCTTTTCTGTTATCTAACTCAGTGACCTTGGACAAGCATGAAGGTCATTGAGGCCCAGGTTCCTTCATGATCTGTAAATTTTTTCTACTGATAAGTGACTTAATAAATAAAAGGACTTGTTGCTTCCGTTTATTGGGTGGTACACTCATTTACATTTTCAAAAGCAATTGTACTATCATTAAAATATAAGGAAAAGTAATCATTTTCATATGATTATAGCATGCAGTAGCCAATAGATAAAATAGGCACATGGCATGGAGACCTTTCTGACCGCCTCCATTCCGTATTAATATGTGACAACCCAACAGTAGGTGTGTACACATCTGGCCACATGGATGTAGAAAAGGAGAGCAACATTAGATTTTACAGCACATCCAAATGAATTTGAGGATTTTTGGTATCACTGGCCATGTTGCTATCTCCATTTATAAATTAATTCTAATCAGTGCTGTTTTGAATTACACCATTCGTAAACATTTGCATTGACACAAATGAATCACGGCTTTATTTTACAATAAACCTTTCATATGTGTTTTTAAAAATCAGCCTGTAGTGTGATCTCCAAGATCAAGGCAAAACCCCGCACTCCCCTCTAGTGATCAAAGTTTGATGACCTCCAAATAACAGAAAACACAATAAGTGGACTTTAGATCACAAGAACAAAAAAATGCCCAGAAGCTACACAAGTCACTGCTGGTGTTCTTTACTTAGGATCCTTTTTATGATAGAAGAATAAAGCGCAAGCTGTCAAGAGGCAGCAACTTCCAATTCCTTGGTCTGAAGCTTCAGTCTGAGTAACCAAACAAATAGGTTATGTATATACTCAGGAGAAAAGATACAAAACCACAGAGGGTGGGGCAAGCCTCAAGGAATAAGATTTGAAGAACAAAATAAAAAAACAGGTCAGAAGCAGAAATTCAAACTTGAAATTAGTAATCATGGAGCTTGAACAGTTTAGTTGTATTGAAAGATTTCATAATCCATGGAAAAGGATTTCTTTAACAATTAACTTGCTTCAAGGATGTAAACAGAATGTTTTTATAGATAAACTAATTTGTGAGTTATGAATGATGTCCTTTGTTCTCATACTTGAGAAAAGTTTTTATTTCATTTCTGGAATAATACTATCACTGCAGGTCAAGACAGCATTCATTGATGTCCCTCAGTCACTCACAAATATATCAAAATATTCTGCAAAATTTTTAAACTATTAATTTAGAATTCACTTATTTAAAATTAATCTTTTTATACTGCAATGTTTAAACCGAAATGTATCTCTATCTAAAAATAGTAATGCAAACAAAGAAATTGTTATTTTTCTGAAGAAGGTAGGTTTTTTTAACCAATTTAAAAATTGCTATTAGCAAACAACTGAACTACATCATTCTTATCTTTCACAAAAGTACATCTGTTTGAGAAAACCTGCTTATAACTTCTTGAATATGGTTTTAGTTATAAGTTTCTCACTACTACCATCACCACCACCACCATTACCTGCTTTCTCTAAAGGATAAATGATTTCAGGATATTTAAAGGTAGACAGTAATAAAATTAGGAAAGATTCTTTCACAATCTGAATGTGGTTTATCTCTTCTGGTCCATCTTGCACAAGTCTGACATAATGCCTCTCCCTAGTTCATAAAATTCCACATTATATAAAGAATAAATTACAGAAGCTTATTATGGAGATAGACATATTTGTCCCTCTACCCTCTTAACAGACCCTTGAAGCCAATAAACTTGATCATTATTTCCCAATTCATTGGTATTCTTTTTCCTTTACACTTTCTTAAGCCCATCTCTTTATCTGCCATGCAGAACATTTTAATTCTTACTCATTCTTTAAGGCTTACATGTTACCTTTTCCAGGACATAATTTCCTGGTTTGTTCTCTCATCACATCGTGTTTGTACTTCCCCAGGAGCACTTACCACAGCTGGCTTGTGGATGACCCCCATGATTCTGGTGGATCATGAATATTTTGAGGGCCAGTCACCATGCCTTGCTCACTTTAGCATTCCTCAGACACCTGGTATATACTTGAGTCCTAATGAGGTCCAATAATTGTTTACTGAATTTAATTCAATAGCAAATAATAATTTTATTGGTTTCAAAATAGTGTTATGAACATTCAAAATTCTACATTCAGCATTTTAAAATTATAGCATTAACTTAAATTATACACACAGAAAAACTCCAGATAAACAATGTTCTACTTACTGATGATCAAATAGAAAAAAAGCATGTTTTCATCTCTTTTTAGAAAAATTACACTTAAGTAATAAAATGAATTCTTCCAGTGCAAAAAAAGCAATATAACTGTAAATTACCAGTATTTTGTATTTCTATTTTTTCAAAAATAAAAAAAGAAAATGAAAAGGAGCTCAGATAAGTATCTGGTCTGATCCTGCTTTGGAAGCAGTTTAAGAGTTTTTAGTATAAGACTCTATATAAATCTGACATTATTATTGTTATTTTATCCCCTTATGAACTTTCTTGTGCACACATTGAAATATTCAAGATGCTAATGGCATGCCACTAAAATGAAAAAGTCTCCAGGGACCAACTTCTCATTTCATGCTCCTCTAACAGAAAACTCCTCTATTCTTTCTGAAATATGGGTACCTTGAGTGTAGAGGTATAATACCAGCTAACACTTATGACTTCTCAACAGGATTATAATGGGAAGTAATATGCAAGTAGAAGTGAGAGCTAAACACATTTTCAGCCTCTGCTCTAAAGTGTTATTTACAAATATCCTTTGGGAATAGTGAAAATTATATGCATAACCTCCTGAAAATACAAATTAATAATTAGTGCTGAATTGTGAAAATAGCACCCATCAATAAGCACATAGAGAAACCAAATTGCTTATGAAGTTGAAATGATGATTCTTCTTTTCAAATAAATCTTTTGCTTGCAATCAGACGACTGGGAATTGTTCTTATTATATACTTTATGCTCATGGCTGATAATTGTCTCTTCTATCTCACGGAGTTGTATACATAGGGATGTTTGGAAAATCAAAAGTTACGTATACTTTTTATAAAAATCAGCATATTAGATTGAAAGTAGAATTTTTCTTTGCTTGATATTCATTCAGTTTACTAGTTATCTTTTAATGTAAAGAAACAAATCTTACTTTGATACCTGATGCCTAATCTTGTGCTCTCTACTCACCTTTGCCTCCATCTCCTTTGTAGTACAGAGAAACTGATGGATGATCTCTTAGTCTAATGGGGAAGTCCCAACAGTGGCATGCTACTCTTTCAAGGGTAGAATTCTCAGGGGCTTCCTTCTCAGAGTGAATATTTATGCCAACATCTCATTATCATTAACCAAGTATGGTTTGTACTGATGTACCATACCAGGAATCAGGGCAGGCTTCCTGGAAATACAAACCTATGCAGCCATACAGAACCTCGCTCTTGGCTTATTGCCCTGCTATTACAGTCTTGAGTCTTACGAATGTTTGAATAAGCAACCTTTGATTTGCATTTTGCCCTAGGTCCCCAAAATTATGTAGCTGTCCTGCCAAGGAACAGTAAATTGACATCCATTTCCTTAAAACCACAAATAGAACAGAATCAAACAATATAAAATTGTGTGCTATTACTCTTTTAACAGTCTCACCAGATTCTTTCAGTAGGCCTCTTATTTAAGAAGTGTTGATTGTGGATTTCCTGTGACAAAACTCTACTGAGGAACTGCTACATCTATGATAGTAGGCAACTGAGGGCCAATGTTGAGACGACAGATGTGTGACTGTATCATTCCCCTCCTAGAGATTGAATGAGACCTCACTGTCAGCCAAATAACCTTAAAACGTATGGATTATCACTGTGTTTATTTTCTACCACCAAATTTACAATAATGATAAAAGAAGAATTATACAAATTATATGGATTTGACATCTTAGCTGTCTCATTGAACACAAGAAAAACAGAGGAGAAAGAGAATGCTTTTCTTCCTATTCATAATAGATACCTTACATTTCCTTGGGTATTCACGAACAAGTTAAGACCATAAAGAAAATTGGATACCACCATAACATTATAAACCTATAATTTGATCTTCAATGATTTTCATGTTTTGTGGTAGCACTTTTTATCTTCCACATTTTAGAAGAAGATTGTTTATCGTTTATTGATATTTAATGGTATAAAAGTATCATTTGTTTTGTCCTTTTAAATACCATAATTTGATTCTGGCAAATTGTTTTTGTTTTCTGGCTATTATCATGTCTGAATAACTCAAAGTACATATAAAACAACCTTCCTGTGAAATTATGGACCATTTCTTTATCACTTCTATTTACCCAATCATAGTTTTAATTCAGAAGCTCTTTCTCTCCCAATCTGTGGCTTCATAATTACCTTCAGATTTATGAAAAATATCAGCTGACATTTTTAATTTTGTCCAGTGGCCTTACTTAATGATAAATCATTGAATTATGTGCTTCCCGGTACATATTTTTCCTTCTGCCTGATCATCCATCACTGTCCTGCACCGTGAACCCTCATCTTATCCATTAACTTCTACAGGATCCGCAGATCTAGCTCAGATGAGACGCCATCACCCCGGAGAGGCCATACTTGACACCAAGAACCAGATTAGGTGGCACTTAATCATCATACCACATTTACTCATTTAATTATCTTTCTTCCAACTTTAAATCATTAAAACATTCACTTGTTTCATTATCTTTCTTCCTAGTTTAGATCATTAAAACATTAAAACTTTGACTTTTTACAACATTCCCCCCAAAATTGTTAAACGCTCACCATACACTGCTATCTAATTAGAATTAAATAATCTTATTTCAAAATAGCTAGAAGAATTGTAAAGTTCTCAACACAAAGAAAAGATACATTTTTGAGGTGATAGATATCTCAATTTTTCTGATTTCATCAATACATATTGTCTTCATGTATCGAAATATCACCTGTATCCCTCTTAATTGTACAACTGTTACGTATCAATACCACTAAGAAATCAACTCTATTCCTCATGTAAGTGGTTTTGACTCAATTCCTTATTCGTTTATTAAGCACGAACTGTGTGCTAAGGATGTTGCTATACTGAATTAACGAGGCATGATCTCTCTGCTCTGGGACACTTAAACTTCGTGGTCCTTTCTATTTAATAGATACTATGCAGATTATGATCTCTCTGTCTGGTGAACACATCAAGATAAATGATTGAAAGATTTTTTAAAACTTTGATTAGGCTGTATATTTCAATATCATGTATGTTCATCTATGTCCTCTTTTATTTTCAAACCACTTGAGAGAACCCACCACACTTTCAATACCTTGAATTTAACTATCCATGAAAATACATTCAAATTTTCTACTAAAAAAATATTACCATAGGAAATGTCTGTTTTGAGGGAGAAATAATGAGGAAAATTAGTAGACCCTTATCTAGGGCAAATAAATAAAATCTGAACTTTCCTCATCTAATGTGCAATTGAGGTTTTAGTGATCCATAAATAGTAGTAAATCAAACATTAACTTTGTTAATGCTATTCGTGGACAATCAAGAAATTCCATTTATATTAGACTTATTTCCCAGACATTGAGAAAGCAAACAAGGTCAAATTAGAGCTCTTGTGTGTAGGCACACTCTCTCATAGACCTTCATCCTCCAAACTGAAACATTGCTACTTTGCCCTGGTGAACTCCTACTTTAATATTTGTATTGAAGTTCATTCTATCTCAGTGACTAGTTTTCCTATTTTCTACTTTGGAAACTGAATAAGAAAATTTGTTTTCCATATTTCTTTGGGGTTTTTTCCATGATGGCAAGGCAACCTGTGCTTTACATTAAAAAAAAAATAGATGCGGAGGCTCCAAAAAAAATCAAAGTAGCTAGCTAATTTATTATTAAATTATTTATCATCAATTATTTTAATAGCTACGATATTAATTACCCATAAAAACCTTATGCCTCAGACATGATAAGTACATACATTCATCTCTTAACAATAAACAGAGAGTGTTGTAGTAATAGAATAATGGGGTTTGTAGTAAGGGAACATACTTTTGACTTGGAGTTCACTTTTTAAAGTAGCTTTTTAAAATTGTGATACATATGAATAATAAACTTAAACCTCTATAGAAATATTATTATCTATGGACTAATGCCACTTAAATTCTCATCTTCCAGGAATGTTTTACTTAATACTCAATCTGTCAATAGTCTTGAAGATTTATTTTTTACCTTGCTTAATCTATCTATTCTTAATTGATATGAGCCTATGTTCAACAAATAATGCCATTCATTTTGTTTGAAAGAAACCCTCTGGAACACTGTCTGTGCAAAAGTGATTGAAGTAATGATAGAAATGTATCCACTTTTGGATAGAAACATAGGAGGTACTCAAGTGTACCAGCAACTTGTTACCCAAAATTTAGTCTAATAAATGAGGAATGCCAAATTAAAATGAAATTGAAAAAACAATGCTGGAAAGAGGAATTTGATTATGCAGAGTGTGATACTTACAGGACACCATTCTTGAACAAGTACAATCTCAAGGTTTTTTTGTTTGTTTGTTTGTTTCCCTAACATATCACCCTAATTTAGCACATCCAACAGGGGAACCCACCCGGAGGGAATTGCTCCAGCCAGCACCCATGCCAGGGGAAGAGCGCCACCTGCTGCAGCTTTGTCAAAGTTTGTTCTATACTAAAATTTCTTTTTGGGAATGAGCTGACCGACTGTGTATTGCAAAAGTATCTTTCCTTTCGACTTTAGCCCCATGATCTGTAGAGTTCTGCCAACACAATTTGTATAGCTCCAGAGAATGCATAATAGTCACAGATAAACAGACAATAACAAAATTAATAACATCAGATCAGTCAACATATTTAAGCTTTACAATTTTATTTATAAACACATATATATGTATGCATTAATGTGTGTGTGTGCATGTGTATGTATGTGTGTGTACGTGTGTGTGTGTGCGTGCATGCATGTTTGTGAATTTTAATGTCTTTTCATCCCGGGAGCTCTAACTTTGTCATCACAAATTTCCAACGTATATGAATTTATTTCTCTATGTCACTTGAATAATTTTGTCATGTAAGTTTCGCTATTTTTGTCTTTTTCTTCTGATCATAAAGAAACAGCTCTTCCTTGACCTGTCTTCACTTTTAGATGTTTGAAACAAAGAAACAAAGGTTTTTACATTTGGAGGATCGGAGTCTAGTGAATCTTAAAATGATATTTTCTCAGCAAATCAATAGGAGACACTGTAAAGTGAACTCACATCACCTTGGCTGCTTCTGCCTTTTCCACTTGGAGCTGTATGCAGAAAATATACTACTTGACAGCCTGAAGGAGATTCTCTCTCTTTTAGGAGAGTTGCAGATGAAGGGAGAGGTTAATTGGATATTAGCAGATAGCTCAAAATGATGTTTCTACTTCAATTTGGGCCTCCAAAGGGTATAGAGGGAAGGATCCGAGTGTCAATTTCCTTTTTTGAAAGATTGATGTTTGGGTTAGGAATTTAGCATGTCAGAGGTATCTCCCAGTATAAGGCTTCAAAAAAGAAATTACCCAGAAAAGTTAAATGACATTTGAGCTTTAGTTAGGGCAATTTTATATGAGCGTCGCCCATAACAGAAAATAAAAAAGTGCAGAGAAATTTAGAAGTTAGGTTTAATTTGCACTCTGAGGATTATATTCTTTAAGAATTTTGATATTTCTGATTTAAAATGAAAATCAAGCATTACCAATCAGCATGTGAACAGATTCACATAGAGCCCTTTTGATTAGACCTCCTCAAGTTGCGACTTTAGATAGACTCATATTTTGCCTCTTGATTTTTGTGACAAAACCTGAAAATATGAAATTTAGTGACACCATTCACATTATGCTGCTAACAGTTACACAAAATATCTTTGTTTAGGGACCTAATAAAATTGGTCATATAAAGAGGAAATGAGATTTTTAATGCAAAATGAAGCTGACAGTGCTCTTCTATTACCAGGGTCTTATTAGGGAAAAATTCTCTGACATCTGTTTATCCCCTGCAGCCAACCTTGTATTCAGAATACAGTAATTGATTCACAGCATCCACTGGGGATCTAACTGGCTCACTTTTCCACACCGCACTACACAGGTATCTCTGCAGCTAATTCTGAATGTACATCTACATCGTTATCTCCTGGTGAACTGTGACCCTAAACACTTTGGAGGCCCAGATGAAAGTGCTTCCTCCACCCTCCAGTGCTAGGGGTGTAGCGGATTCTGCAGCATGGCAATACACACAGGACATCCAATCAGAACCATCCCCTTTGAAGCCCTTCTCAGCTGGGAGACCATGAATGATTCATAGCTTCTCTACACAGACTAAAGAGGAAGAGCAAAGCTAGTGTGTATTATTCAGGACTGCATCCTCAATAAGTCTCCATGTTCAGCAAATTGCTACAATGTTTTTTTGCTTAGTCCTTACTTCCATACAACATCTCTTTTGTGTACAAGTTTTAACAAAGAAAGGTCGTCCGTTTAAACAAACTTGTTGATTGGGTTATTTCCCCCCTTTTAATGAATGTTAGCGCAGTCACAGATTCAACGCAAAGGAAAGCGCCTGGCAGGGACCACAGTTTCCAAGAAGGATCCCAAGGTCCCAACTTTACAATTAACTTAGAAAGTGAATTTGGTACCAGCTTCCCATTTTTTTCATGATTAGGGTCAAAATATTAATTGCATTGTGTACCATATGTAAAAGTTAGCTTCATAACGCCATGCATAAACTAAATCAAATATTTTACCCATTGGAAGATACTTTTTGCCAGCCAGTACTGCAGTGCTGCCTAGAAGGTCTAATGTAGGACCCTCTCTTTCAGCAACCATGCAGAGCGATCATCATGATAACGATTACTAAGCATCTTCCCTGTCCCAGGATTCTGCAGACACAATAACTGGGTATTACCCCCCAAAGAAACATCAGTTCTGGAAGCTTCATTATTAAGCAAGCAGGATTTTCCTTGTGTCATCATTCACAGAGGGTTTATCTTGCAAGCTGAAATATAAGCACCAGGAGAGAACCACAGAAATTCTACCTGAAAGGGAGAGTGTCACTCAACATCCTGGAGGTTTTCTTCTTGAAATATCAGTTTGCCTTTAAGCGCTTATGACCAAATCCATGCATCTAATGTTGAAATTCATAACAATAACTTTGGTATTTCTAAGTATCTTTTAGCAATCTTGAATTTTAAAATTTTTCTAAACTTTCCATTTTTGCTGCTTTCACGCGTGTAAGAATATTTCCAGAAATAATACATGCCAAGCAAATTAAAAATTAAAAAGTAAATTTAGAGTAAATTTGCCACTGACTATTATTTAGTAGTTGGAAGTACTTTAGCCTAGCCTGATAATTTGGAGAAAATACAAAAAGGATTAAAATTAAACAATATTCATCAAGTGTATGAAAAATAAAATTTTTCAAAGATGAAAAGCTATATTTGTTAAGACACTCAAATTGCCTGTTTTTATACCATATGTTTTGTTTTTCAAGAATATTGCCTTAAAAAATAAATACATGAGGGTTTCATCCACCTTAGATCACCTTGCATTTTTTTTTTCTCTGGGCCCAGGTTCCCCTGTGGGCTACCTGATTTGCTCATTGCTGGAGCTGATTGACAGGTATGGTGACAAATATGCAAATGATATGCAAATAGACACATTAGGGCAATTCTTTGTAAATAGAATTGCTGCTTATGTACATAGAGTACTTTCTAACAATGGGCTTCTACTTTTTAAGTGCAGAATAATCAATATCCACAAACTACACAATGCTCAGGCTTAATTCTACTATTTTTAAAACAAAGCAAAATGTACCATAGATAGCTAGATATGAATCATGGAAACAACTTCAACATGTAGATTTTATTTATTCATAATTGCATTCACTTAAAATACTTAAAATGTTCATATTTCTCTTTTTGTATCTACGTATTTCGTGTGTGGTGTGTGTGTGTGTGTGTATAATGTTTATGGCACTACCTTAACATATGGTAATAAAAGTGGGCTTATAAGGATTAATTCACATCTCTGTATATTGGGTATAAAATTGCTTAATTTTGATTACTGTATTTTTTGGTTCTAAAATTCTCATTTGGTTCTTTGTATCTTCTATACATTTGCTAAAGCTTTCTTTTGGTTTCAAGAGTGGTCATGATTGCTTGCAGCAACATCTTTTTAATAGCTGCTCTAAAGTCCTTGTTAGATAATTTTAACAGTGTGTGCCACTTCAGCATTGCTGTATGTTGATTGTCTTTTCTTTTTTTTTTTTTTTTTTTTTTTTTTTTTTGAGACGGAGTCTTGCTGTGTCTCCCAGGCTGGAGTGCAGTGGCGTGATCTCGGCTCACTGCAAGCTCCGCCTCCCGGGTTCACGCCATTCTCCCGCCTCAGCCTCCCAAGTAGCTGAGACTACAGGCGCCCGCCACCACGCCCGGCTAGTTTTTTGTATTTTTAGTAGAGACGGGGTTTCACCATGTTAGCCAGGATAGTCTCGATCTCCTGACCTTGTGATCCACCCGCCTCGGCCTCCCAAAGTGCTGGGATTACAGGCTTGAGCCACCGCGCCCGGCGATTGTCTTTTCTTGTGATTTTTTTCTGGTTCTTTATATGCTGCATATTTTTGAATTATACTCTGGATGTTTTGAGTATTATTTTATGAGATTCTTATTGTATATTACATATATTATTTTATGAGATCCTACTTAATATTACAGACAGTATTAGTAGTTTCTTTTTAGCAGACAAGATGGTGACAAAAATGCAAATGATATGCAAAAGAGTGGACAGGTACGGTTAGATTCAGACTGTAAGTTCCACCCCACCTTCTGTGGGCTGCCAGTTCACTTTTTAGGTCTTTTGTGGTGATTTTTGGATCTGGCCTGCAAATATGACTGAAATATGGGGGTTGTTTTATATGTTTGTTTAGATCTCAAAATTTTCAATATGATAAATGGAATTGGTTTCACATACATGATCTCAGAGTCGCTCATTAACAACTTTATGGAATCACTTTCCCAAATTTTTCTTTCTCCATGATTTCCTCAATACTCCTCAGTTCCTGGGACTCATCATTTTGGTCTTCTATTTAGAAAGGTGAGGCTTTGCTCTGCTGTGAATTTCTGCAGCTGTGTGTGCAACTGGTGCCAAGTGACAGGAAGTCAAAGAAAAAAAAAAGGAATTGGTTCATCCCTCTTGCACCATAGGACCACTGAATGTACAGAAGTCTCCCCTTCCTCAGAGTTTTGACTCCTGTGGGTGCCTGTTACTAGTCTCTGCCACTTTCACCACAGGATTCCCTGGGGCCTAGGATATAGAAGAATGGAGTAAAGCAAGCAAAAAATAAACAGAAGATTCCCACATTCTCTCTGTGTCATGAGTGTCCTTTCTTGCTCTTTGAGCCAGAACTGAGGGCTTCTTTTGGCACTCATTCTAACTGCACTCCAGTGCCCACTTTCACACTGGCTGAGAAATTTTTTAAAAAATAGTAGAATTTATTCTAGAAGAATAAAAAGTAGTAAACTCATGCTAGTTCAGTGACACTGTAATTCTGTTACTCTTCTCCCAGTCACCTTCTACTATTTCATTTCAGGATCCTCAAACAGAAGCTCCATGCATTCTAAGTTTTTTTTTAAGCATGCATACAATGGAAGTTACAGGATGGAGTGTGTTCACTCCATCTTACCTGGAACTAGAATTCGCTAGAATGATTTCAAATGTGAGGATGCTCCCGACGTCGGTCATGAGAGAAGAATTTGGATGTTCTTATCCAGAATCTGACTGAGAGATAAAGTAGTGATTCAAGTTGCACTGTGGGAATATGGCGCTTTGGAAATTGCTCACAGAGATGACAAGAAGTCTAGGAAGAAGCTGCAAGGTGATCGTGTGAAAGATAGTGCCACATATGTAAAATCAGACATGGCGCCAGGCATGTTTTCCATATTTAGACCAACTTGTTGCCTATTGTAAGAAAGCTGATGGAACAGGTTTTGGGTCAAAGCTAGCTATGAGTGGAGAAATAAGTTAAAGGGGATTAAAGCAGTAATATATATTTCATAAACCTTCTGCTTTATCTCTTTTTTCTTATTTTGTTCTTTAAGAATTAATGAAATCTGGAAGTGCCATCTCAACATGTCTGTGGGAAAAGAAAACAAGAAAAAGAGGGCTTAATTTAACATTCATTCCACAAATATTTCTGAAGAACTTATAAAGTGTCAGCACTGTTATAGGCAGGGGAATAGACTAGTGATTTTTGTTTTAATTTCTGGTTTCATAGAGTTTATGTTCTCAGGATAGCCTAGTTTCCTTACTTCCCAGATCTTGCTCCCAAGTGTGACGGACAGAAATGATAATGGGATGATCCTTAGGGAATAAATGTAAGGCAACAACCAAGGGAGTAAGAAGGCACCAAGGAGAAGATGAACCTCAGGTAGAGGGCAGACCATAGGTCAGCCACCTTGGCCCACCTGACGGTAGCATTTACTCCCTGTGTTGAACCTTGGAAGTTCTGGATTCTAATTTTAAAATGAAAGTAGTAGTCGCATTTTCCCAGAAAACTTATATGTTCACTGTCCATTACACGTTTCTTACAATAATTACTCCACCACTACACTCATGTTTTCCCACTCTGCATAAAATATGTTTTACAAATGTGTTGCATCCATGCTTACTTTCAATAACTTGGGAAAGTAGTGGAAACAGCTAACTAAGACATGGCTCCAGCACTCAAAGAAAGTGCGATCTAATGGGGAGACATTGAAATAAATGAGTTATTTTTAAAAATACATAAATTCCAAAATCATAGTTTTTATTATAAACTGAATGCTTTGAAGAAGGACCTTTAATCAAATCTGAGCTGATCCTTGAAAAGATGGTTAAAACTAGATAAGAAGAAAATGTATTCAAGATAGTACCAACAACATAAACAAACAAATAACAAGGCCTGGATAGTACTGTGATTTTATGTAATCGCATGAGCTTACTCACTTACTGTCTATGTGAACATCAGCAAAAGAGTTCTGCCTTCCAAGCAGACATAGTCTCTGCATCAATAAAACAAACAAAAAAAATAGTACCTATTTCATGGATTGTGAGGCTTGAATGAAATGATAAATGTTAAGTACTTGGCCCAGTGATGAGTATCCAGCACATGCTTTCATCATGGTTTTTAAAAATCTTTTTCCTTCTCTTTCTCACTTTTCCCCATCTTCTTCTTCATATTATAATAACAATTATTATTATTATTATCATCATCATCAGTATTAAAGTATCTTGAGTGAGATGGAAAGAGGTTAGAGATAAAAAATGGAAAGAGAGATAGGGATAGATCATGGAGGATCCTCTGTATTTTTCTAAAAAACATAGAATTTATGTGGTAGTTTACGGGGATAATTTGAAAGGCTTTAACAAGGGAGTAAACATGGTCCAACCTGCATTTTCCACAATGGAAAACACAGGGTGAAATCTTCCAGGAAAAAAAAGGGGGAGGAAAAGCAGAAAGTGATTGAAATAGTCAAGATAATGATGAAAGCCTCAAATAAGATACTGGAAAAAGAAATATAAAATGGAACTTATTTCAAAAATATTTGTAAGTAAAATTTTCAGTAATTTATGATTGCATGTGGAGAAGTCTCGGGGAGGAGAGAGAATAGGATGATTCCTAAGTTTCTGTTTTTCTGAGTAGATGAATGATGGTATTATTAGGTAAGAAACAGAATACTGAAGGAGAAGCAGATTGTGGGAAAGAGGTCATAAGCTCAGAAAAAAATATGCACTTAAGGTCAGCAAACATTCATTCTAAGTGTTTGCTATCTAGCTAATCCGGAGCTCATGTGAGAAGTAAGAACTAGAGCTACACATCTAGGAGCCATACAGATGATGGAAAATTTCTTAGAGTGAGTGAAGCAGAATGGCAGAGTGAAAAAAGCAGTGGCCAAGAATTGAACCCCTGGAAGACTAATATTTAAGGAACAGAAACAAAGTGTACATACCAAAAGGGGGGCAGGTAAGGAACACAAAGAAAGACAGAAGATGGGCTGACAGGCTGTGAGAGAATACACATAGTTTATTGCGGTGTAAGAAGAAAACAAACTCACTGCTTTTTATTTATATACCGAAAACCAATTAAGAAATGGAACCCTACTAAAATGTGGTCACAGGACATGAACAGACACTTCTCAAAAGAAGACATACAAGTGACAAACAAATATACAAAAAAAAAAAATGCTCAGTGTCACTAATTATCAGGAAGTGTAAATCAAACCACAATGAGATACCGTCTTACATTAGTCAGAATGGCTATTATTAAAACATCAAAAACAACAGATGTTGGCAAGAATGTGAAGAAAAGAGAACAATTACGGGATGTTGATGGTAGGAACATAAATTAACCCAACCTTTATGGGAAACAGTATGAAGATTTCTCAAAGAACTAAAAAGAGGACTACCATTTGACCCAGCAACCTCACTACTGAGTAGCTACCCAAATAAAAAGAAATCATTATATCAAAAAGACACCTGCACTTGTATGTTTATTGCAGAGCTAATCACAGTAGCAAAGTCATGGAATCAACCTAAGAAAATTTCAATGAATAATTAAAGAAAATGTTGTACATATACACCATGGAATGCTATACAGCCATAAAAAAGAATGGAATTATGTCTTTTACAGCAACATGGATAGAGCTGGAGGCCACTATCCTAAGTAAAATAACTAAGAAACAGACAATTAAATACCACATCTTCTCACTTATAAATGAGATCTAAACACTGTGTACACGTGGACATAACAGAGGGAAATAATAGACACTGGGAAATGGAAAAGGAAGAAAGGTGGGAGAAGATGAGGGTTGAAAAATTACCTATTGGGTACGGTGTACACTAGAAGCCCAAACCCTGCCACTATGCAACATCCCATGTAACAAACCTGCATATGTAACCCCTGAATCTACAAAAATAAAACAATTAAAAAGAAGTTGACCTTCACTAATATTTTATGTATTAATTGATAGAAGTACATGTGTATAACTTTGAAATTAATATACATTTCGGTTCTATCTCAAAATTTCATTATTTGACTGCATTAATAATCATGAATTGTTGAGCAAGATGCTTGCTCTTGTTCTAGATGGATATGGGGAGGGAAAAAATTAGATGCAGACCCTAGCTTAAATGGATTTGTAAACTAGTTGGATAGAAAAGATATAACAAAGAGAAATGCAAAATACAATATGAAAAAATTACACTTTTAATTTTTATTTCCATAGGTTTTTGGGGAACAGGTGGTGTTTCGTTACATGAATTAGTCCTTTAGTGGTGATTTCTGGGATTTTGGTGCACCCATCACCTAAGCAGTAAACACTGTACCCAAAAACCAAACCTTTAAAGAAGAGTTCAAGACTATAACAGAATAACTGACCCCAGATAATATTTGTCATGTAACATTACAGAAAATTGTGTACTCGCAGTGCAGAGGATGGAGATATCATTTCAAGTGGGGATGGATAGAGACAATAGTAGGCATGTTGATTTCATTTAAAGGACAGGCAGAATTTAGACATGGGGAGAAGAGAGCATTGCAAGGGGAGAGGAACTAAGAGATCAAATACTCAGAGAAGTACTTGGAGTCTGGGAAACGACAAGTAAAACCTTTGGGTTGAATTGAAGTATTTCAGATAGAGAAGAAATGGGAGGGGCTTAAAATTGACATATCAAATGTGAAGAGCCTTAAACTTTCGGTTAAGCACAATGAGCCTTTTGAAAAACGTTTTATTATGTAAATTATGTGATAAAAGGCTTGCATGAGGGTTTTAGAAAGAAAATTTGAAATTGCAGCTATAATATAAAAGGGGTATGGAAATATGTAAAATATATATTCATTATGTGTTTAATTGTTCATGGCTCTGTGCTGAACCCTTTTTTTTCATGATTTCATTTGCCCAAAATCACTCAGTGAATTAGTAGCAAATTTGAAATTTGACCTAAGCACTAAGTCTAAACCATATTATAATAAACACTATTCTATGGTGAAGGCTGTAGGGTATAGGAAAGTTTAAAAGGATGAAAGGGAGTTGAGATGATGGATGAGATAAAACAAGCAAGACTTTTGGACATTATTGCGATAAAGAGCAAATAAAACCTGAAATTTGTAAGTGAACACTAGACACATAAAGTGAGAAATGGGTTTGAGAGACATATCAAGGGAAACGCAGTGCCTTGGATGGTGCCCAGATTATACAATGGTGCCTGGTGTTGGTAGAATGTCAATACATAATTTTTGAATGAATGAATGAATGGATGGATGGATGGATGAATAAAGGGAAATGTTCTGAAGGACAGGATAATGGAGCAGTGGAGAATGATGGAGCCACTAACAGTTGTTTTAGCAATATAGCCTAGAAAAAAATACATATTACTATTGCAATTAAATTAATTAATTGAATTGGGCAAGTAGCTGGCTATGACATGGCCAGGTTAAATAAATCAATCCATACTTGTGAAAAAATATGTGTAAAACAACTGTTCTATTCTAAGGATATAATTATTCAAAATTCTAAGAATTTTTGTATATCAACCAAAGGATAATGATATCAGTGGGGATATGATGACTTTTAGTGGAGACACTATGACATCCACTTTTCTTATTTGATGGAAAGAGTGACAGGAGTTTACAGTGGTGCACCTATAAGAGAATGTTTTAATTGGTGGAAAAGAAGAATGAAGCAAAATAGTATTTTTCTCTTTTAAAATCCTGTTTCATTTCTCTTCTTGATGTAAACTGAAAAGAAAGAGCAGTCTGTATTTGCATGGCTATATGACATCAGTTCTCTCACCCCAGGAAAATTTAAGAGCATATATTTATAGTCTGAAATAAAGCAAGAAATGAGAACCTGTAAAGTATTCTGGTGCCACAAAGGAGTGTTACATTGATGTACAAGGCTTTTTATTAGAACTGAAGCTATGTTATGGGGGAAAATATATTGCATACAAATATCTATACTCAAATTATAAGTTTATTAAAAATCTCCTGGATTCCATCTCGTTTTACATATTTTACAAGGTTTTAAAATATATAATAATAGTGGTAATCTTCTAACATATATTCAGATCACAAAACTCTAACTTTCATAACACAACCTGATTAGGGCAATAGACAAGATAAACAGAATTATGATAATTCATAATTTATCTTGAAACTTACAAATTTGCAAAGAAATTGTGATGCTTTACACTTCTAAGCAGGCTGTAATAAAAATTGAACTTTGTACCTTGGTATCAGTAGACAGTTTTACTTTTGATTTACCTATATATAAGATTCTTTAATTTCAGTCTAAAGTACTTTATAGAGACTGTTTCTGGACCCTACTCCAGATGTAGGAAATTGGATACTTAGGAAAAAGGAACAGATATCTGCATTTTACATGTGCCCAAAGTGATTCTAATGCAAGGTGAAGTTTGAAAAATCAGTAAAGTAGAAAATTCTCTGTGCCCAGACATGAAATAACTGAGTTTACTTCCTATCATATGCCTGCTCCTCTATTTTCACTTCAGGTACTACTTGTAAAAGTTCTGAAAATATTTAGCCTGGTGTATATTAATTATTCAATGTTCATTTTTATACCGTAAGTAGAAAATGATTGATATTGAAAATGATCATTGGCTGGGCACGGTGGCTAATACCTGTAATCCCAACACTTTGGGAGGCCAAGGTGGGCGGATCACGAAGTCAAGAGATCCAATCCATTCTGGCCAACATGGTGAAACCCCATCTCTACTAAAAACACAAAAATTAGCCAGGTGTGGTGGCGGGTTCCTGTAGTCCCAGCTACTTGGGAGGCTGAAGCAGGAGAATCACTTGAACCTGGGAGGGGAAGGTTGCAGTGAGCCGAGATCGTGCCACTGCACTCCAGCCTGGCGACAGAACAAGACTCTGTCTCAAAAAAAAAATAAATAAATAAATAAATAAATAAATAAATAATTATATCAGTACAAATATTATGTCAGTACAAAAATGTGAAATGTTTAAGCATATGAAATGTAATAATGTTCTTAAGTAACAATATTCACCAATAAATTTTCATTTATCTTTGGCACAGAAAAAATACAGATAAATTGCCACATTTATAAGTACTCTGGGAGAACAGTGAGGAACATGATAGAAGACCAACTCAGACTCTCAGAGGCCCCCACAAAAGAGCAGAACCATGCAAGTTACCATTATCAGAATCATTTACACAAACACTGCTTCGCCCTGTGTGTGTTAAAAGAGACAACTTAGTGGAAATGGCTAAATGCTTCTATATAAGAAAAGAAAAAATTGTAGTTTAATAACATTTGATAAATGTGCATTATGACAGTGAACAACTGCTTTCTTCTTAAACCTGTGTTATAGTGACCCTACTTCTGTCCCAGTCTCAAGGATAAGACAAAAGCTACATCTGATTTTTTTCAGTATGTTCTCCTGTACTGATAATGACTTAGTGAAGAAACCAAAAATATGTCTTCTGAAATTTATTTGAAATACATATTTTAGTGTACAACTCTATTTCTTTTTTCTTTTCTTTTCTTTTTTTTTTTCGAGACGGAGTCTCGCTCTGTCACTCAGGCTGGAGTGCAGTGGCGCGATCTCGGCTCACTGCAAGCTCTGCCTCCCGGGTTTATGCCATTCTCCTGCCTCAGCCTCCCGAGTAGCTGGGACTACAGGTGCTCGCCACCTCGCCCGGCTATTTTGTGTGTGTGTGTGTGTATTTTTTAGTAGAGACGTGGTTTCACCGTGTTAGCCAGGATGGTCTCGATCTCCTGACCTCGTGATCCACCCGTCTACGCCTCCCAAAGTGCTGGGATTACAGGTTTGAGCCACCACACCCGGCCACAACTGTATTTCGTAACTATATTTCTCAGTTGATCAGGAATTTTATTATTGTTATGCTTTATGTCTCATGTGATACGTCTTTATTTTTATATTTTTAGATTTCAAGTTATATATTTATCTCTTTTGTTTTACAATGTCAACTTTTATTTTAAATTCAGGAGGTACGTGTGAAAAAGGTTTGTTACATAGGTATATTGTGTGATGCTGAGGTTTGGGATATGAATGATCCTAGATAGTGAGCATTGTACCCAACAGGTAGTATTTTAGCCCTTCTCTTCTCCCTTTCCAACCCCTCTAGTAGTCCACAGTGTCTATTGTTCCATTATTTATGTCCACATATACCCAACATTTAGCTCCCAATTATGTGTGAGAACATGTGGTGTTTGGTTTTCTGATCCTGCATTAATTTACTTAGGATAATGCCCTCCAGCTCTGTCCATGTTGCTGCAAAGGACAAGATTTCATTCTTTTTCATGGCTGCATAGTATTCTGTGGTGTACATGTACAATATTTTCTTGATTCAATTCATTATTGGTGGGCACCTAGATTGATTCCATGTATTTTCTATTGTAAATAGTGTGGTAATGAACATACAAGTGCATGTGTCTCTTTTATAGAACGATTACGTTTTCTATGAGTATATTCCCAGTAATGGGATTGCTGGGTCAAATAGCAGTTCTGTTTTTAGTTCTTTGAGAAATCTCCAAACAGCTTGCCACAGTGGCTGAACTAATTTACATTCCCACCAATGCTGTATAAGCATTCCCCTTTCTAGGCAGCCTCGGCAGCATCTGTTATTTTTTGTTTTTTTAATAATAGTCATTCTGACTGGTGTGTAATGGCATCTCATTGTGAGATTTTTTGCATTTCTCTGCTGATTAATGATATTGAGCATTTTTTATATGTTTATTGGCTACTTGTATGTCTTCTTTGAGAAGTATATGTGACACATTTTTAGATGGTAATTTTAATGTTCATTGTTTAGAATTTTAAGATTTTATAACTGATTACCTAGGTCAAGTTTATAAGATAAAAATAATCAAGTAATAAAGTATTTTAAATAACATTTGAAATAAAACAAAATGTTAAATATGAATATGCTTTGTATAAAACAATACTCATTCCATTTGCCAAGATTCACAGAATGAGAAGAAAATCATTGATGTTTCCAAGAATGGAAAAGGAAAATAGTGAGAAATAACTCATCCATTTGGAAAGCTATTATATAAGGTCCTAAATATGTGGCCTCTGAAAATGATGATTTTGATTGATGCAAGCTAATCACAGGGTCTTGACCTTGGCAGAGTTCTTATACTTTATCTTTCATGCAAACCACTACTTGTCTCTATTTCCAGAGACTACCACCTCAATATATCAGGTGGGATGTAAATGACATTAACATCCTTTCCATAAAATATATAGGAATAGACTATACACACTGGAACAATTCCTAGACTTGGGAAACTGTACTTCTGTCTAAATGTTGGATAATCTCCAGAATATTTGCAAATACAGGTCAAACCAAATATGACAAAGAATGATCCCATGGTTTGCTTTATCTACCCACATACAAATTCCAAAAAGAATTTCAAACTCATTTTTACATGTCATAGATTGAAGATATCTCTATACCAAATGCTAGAAGATGACTATTCATTTCAACTTCATTTCAACTCCAGAACCAACTTACATTGACTTAGGTGTAATCTGTGAGTAATTAGTTTCTCTCAGTAATCACATGAGTAATTAATTCCTCTCAGCACTCATCAAAGATTATAATTTTTAAAAGTTTCTTAAATGATATTACATATATTTGTTATCACAATTACTGATTTGTGAGCAATTTTCCATCATTTTATGAGGCATACTCAGAAATTGAAATTTTACTCCTCATCATAGGCCATTTGCTGTTTTGTAATGCATAGTGGCTAATTAAACTTGCGATGACCTTGTTGTCCTATTTGCAAGTATCATAGTGTCTTGAGTCATTTACTGGGTTGTCATTGATGGATGGAAGTACTTCTTAATAATTAGGTGGTAAACAATGTTAACTGAGCAGTAATTCACACTAACATTGCTAAGGTATTTGATAGTAACATAGCAAATGACTCATCCCTGCCATTTTGTAAAATGATGTTAGCTTCCACCTGGATAAATCATATTCTTCATTGGTACAGGAGATATTAAAAGATTATCATATTTCAAATCAGCCAAAGAATATATTCCCCTATTAAATTTGTCCTGTGCACAGCAGAGTCTACCTTTCAAATGCTGTTCTGATTTGTAGTACAAATTGGTACCTTTTTCAAAGTGGCAAGACAGATGACAAACATTTTTATCACACTGGCTCAGTTGTCATAGTTGGCACAAGGTATAGAGCAAGAGCAAAGCAAAGAGAATTCCAATGATCTTGGTGGGCATTGAGGAAAACACAAAACTAAATGTGCTTGTTAGAATAAATGTTTCTTCTTTTTATCTCACTTAGTTATCTTCTCTCAAATAATCAACACATAATCAGGTCTGTGTGGTGGAAATAATTTTTTAAGATTTCTCTTATTTCTCTCAAAATTTCAATAGACACGGAACATTTTTTCTGTTGTGTAAATTAAGATGCTGTGTTATGGCATGGTTAAATGGCAAACTATGACAAAGTTAAACAATCAATGCAGAGAAAATAAACCTGGTCTTTAGATTTCAAGTTCAAAGGCATTGTGACTTCAATAATAAAATTATACCTGTGTCCTTAAGCTGATTTTGAAATCTGATTTTCATGAAGTGTTGAAGCTAAAAACTGCTACCATGAATAGTCCATCAACCCCTATGCTAGAAATGGAGGGTACTAGAAGGGCCACTCATCCCTCCAGTTTCACATGAAGAAACTGAAAGGCAATAACTTTTTGCTCACCTGAGGACATGTAGGGTGTTAATGGCAGAATTTGGAACCATGTAATTTGGAACCAAATTTAAATGACTCAGTGGCCAGGCAGGTGAGTATGTGAGTGAGCTGACTGAGAAGAACATAGGGATATGGTGGCTGCTGAGAGGAATGCGTACTTCGACTCAATACACTGAAATATAGCCCGCAGCCCACCACCTTAAAATGTCTAGATACAGTTTTTTCTACCTTTTCATCATCACGTGAACTCTTTTCGTTAAAAAGACTTTTATCACTACTACTCCCTAAATAATAAAAAAAAGTGCTATTTTCTTTCTCACTACAAAAATATTTTTTAAACCAAAAATATGTGTGCTCTTAAGGTTAATTTGGGAGAACTATAGAAATCTCTTTAGTAAAGGAACATGGCTTTCAGAATTTTTCCAAGTTATCAGTTTTAATCCTTTCCTCTTATTTTACCCATATTTTAGTGTACTTATTTTAATTGAAAAATAAAATTGTATACATTTATCATGTTTGCAGTTTTTTAAATAGATAAGTTTCCCAAATTCTGTCACTTTACCTTCAAATATAGCTCTTGAAACTCCTCTCCCTCATTACCTCTCAAAATTGTCTCTGTATTAACGGCCTCAGTTCTAGTTCCTTCATATCTCACTCAAACATTAATTTTCTAACTGGATTCTCTAGGAAGTTAGAAACTTACTCTCTTTTAAATTACCAATATCTAGCACAGCCTGGCTCATGGTAAGCATTCAACAAATGGTTAACTAAAATTTGGGACTAGCCAGAAGCCAAAATGGATCAGAAAATGTCTATTTCTATATATAGATCTCAGGATCCAAAAGCCTGATTCTCACATAAAGGCCAACTCATTGTTCAAATGAAGCAACAAAGAAGATGCCCATTCCATTATTAGTTTTGACTGCAACTGACGCCTGGGGACCTTGTTTCAAGAGATTTAAAAATGTACATTTATCTATGAAAAAAATCATTAAAGTCATTGGGGGAAAACTTGATAATTACAATGAAAACTGAAATTTAAAGTTGATTTTATAGAGATGTGTGCTGTTTTAGCATGGATATAAATGTCAAGGCTGTGCGACTTTGTTGTTTGAGCCCAGCTGTTCATTTGGGGTCAAATGTCTCTAGGGTCTTAAGGAAGGATTATCTCTTAGTACCCTTTCTGTTTTAAAATTCATAATCTTAAGGTTTAAATGCTGCTTTCTTCATGCATATAATTAAGTCCACTTACTAGACTTCAAATTAATTGAGATGGAAAGAGTAACTCTAAGAAATTTTTTCATGTGTTAGGTCCTTCAGGGATTAAAAGGGTAACTATCTCAAATTCAGATGCTGTTAAAGTTACTGGGGCATCATTGGTCTTTGAATCAAAGGAGGAAGTTAGAAAATTACTTATTTAATGGAAATTATATCATTTCGAAAAATTCCTCAGATCTTTGCTGAGAGCAGTTTAAAATGTTTATAAGATCTGTGTTTTTCAAGTTACTTTGCTTGTAACTTTGCAATGTGAAATTAGCTAAAAGATGAATACTCACTCTAAGTTCAGGATTCTTTTGGTAAATATTTTGAAATACCACCATATGTTTTAAGAATTTTTGGAGAGTGGGGATTAAGAATTACTCAACTTTGAATTGCTGGGGTTATTGTTGTACTACTTGATATGTACCTGGGATTTACAAATATATTTCAAGAATAAAGGAACAAGTAAATGAAGAAACGAAATCAAACCATTTTGGTAGGTGATATCCAGGGATACTGCACTGAATTTTGAACAGGCTTAATGGCATACTAAGGCATAAATCCCCAGGGAACTACATTTTATAACCATTGTTGTAGCAAGATATTTTGTTTATAGCAAAGGAGTAGACCCCCGAGTGCTGACATTTCCTTCTCCTTTCCTTTCCCAGTTTAAGATGATATAGAAACACAGTGAACCCATACCTCATCCTGGGCTTCTCTGACCTGGTGATTTCTGCTGTGTGGCTGCCGTGACCACTAACTTCCATCCATATCCACAAGGAACAAAGGAGACCCAGAATAGCTGAGCCCTCTCATGCCGACATGGATTCTTGATCACAAATATGCCTTCGGCACTGCTTGCTGCTGATTTGATAATAAATAATAAGAAATATTACCTTAACCCCATCTAAATTGTTATTCTTGTCTGTTCTCAAACTTTGTAAGGTGGCTGAACTTGCCCATCAAGACATCGGGCAGAACAAAGTTTAATGTATGTAAAATACTACTTGAATATAACCAACTTGAAAGTTTTGTCAAAATTCCAATTAGGAAACATTACAAGAATATTCCTCCCCTGAATCAAATAAGCTGCCAGAAGATGGCTGTGCCTCTGAACACATCCTATGTATTTGTTTCAAGGAACTTGTATTGGCTAAGCCTCCACACTTTACTGTCTTAGCTTCCTTGTAACTCTGCACCCCATGGTTACACTGACTTCATAATTGATGAAGTGTAGAGTTAGTTTCCAAACTACTAAAGAATCATTTCCTTATTATCCTCTGATTCAACTAAAATAAGGCTGAGTCTTTTAAAACCCATTTTAGTGGAGTGTAACTTATAAACAAAGAAAGCCACAAATCAGCCAGTAAATTATCACAAAATGAAAACATCAAGGTGACTACCATCCAGGTCAAGAAACAGATTACCAGCACCCTAAAATTTTTGAGAGCCTCATATTCCTTGTAACAACATCTATTTTGTTCATCTTCTTCAAAATTAAGTATAATACTGACCTCCAACACCATATATTACTTTTGCATATGTTGCTTTATATAAATAGAATCATGCAGCAGATAGGTAGGTAGATAGATAGATAGATAGATAGATAGATAGATAGATAGATAGACAGACATAATAGTATATTCATTTGTATTTGACTTCTTTGCCTTAGCTTTATGATTGTGAAATTAAGCCAAACTGTTGCATGTAACCTCAGATTTTTCCCTTCCACTTTCATTGTTGAATAGTATTTTTATAAATACATTATTCATCTCATCTACAGTTATGTGTTTTGGAATGAAATTCCTGGGTAAGAGGATGTGTGGCTACTTAATTATATATATAAATTTATACAAATAAATTTTTATATATAAATAATATATAAATATATATTTATGTATATATAAATAAATATATATTTATGTATATATAAATAAATAAATATATATTTATGTATATATAAATAATATATAAATATATATTTATGTATATATAAATAATATATAAATATATATTTATGTATATATAAATAATATATAAATATATTTATGTATATATAAATAATATATAAATATATATTTAATAATATAATATATATTTATGTATATATATACAAATTTTCTAAAATGGTTGTACCAAATTTGTATTATATGGAAAATTGACATTATCCACATCTTTACTAACACTAGAAATTTTCAGTCATCTTAGCTATTCCAGTAGATGTATAGTTACAAAATCATTTTTAGTAGGTTTAGTGTCCACTGAGATATCTTCTTTTGTGAGGTTCCTGTTCAGACTTCTTGCCCTTATTTTCACTGGGCGGGGTGGGGGGTGGTCTCTCTTTTTCTTATTGATCTGTAGGTGTCTTTTATATACTGCGGATATAAACTCTTCATCAGTTATATGTGTTGCATATATTTTTACCCATGCAGCTCGCCTTTTCATGGTAAGTGAAAGTTTATAAATTTAATAATTTTTAAATTTAAATTTATAAATTTACCCATGTAGCTTGACTTTTCATAGTAAGTAAAAGTTTATAAATATGTTCCTTTACAGGTATCCCTTTTATATCTAGATCTATTATTTGCCTAGAATTCACTTTTGTATATGGTGTGAGATAAAAGTCAAGTTGTATTTTCTTCTATATAAATATCCAATGGACCCAACACCATTTATTAAAAAGGTCACCTTTTCTCCACTCTCAACAGAGGACACTTTTCATACATATGAAAGCTGAAGCAGTTCTCTTCTAAAGACTAACTAGGAGGGAAACTTACCACTCATCCTTGGTCAGTCTGTTGTAAACATCTGGGACACTATATCAGAGAAGATTTTGAGGTCATATGTGGGCTCCATGCAAGAGTACCATGATTGCTAAACAGTACCTTCCATTGTCTCATTAGAAAATGATGAAGGAAGCAGCACCTATTTTATATCTTTGGACTAAGCAATAACAAAAGAAGAAATAAAATAACATGAAGAAAGAGAGATAAATTACATTTTGGAAGCCATCATATCCTAAATTTTATTCTTTTCTAATTCCCAACTTCCTGACTGTTTTGTAGTTCATATTTGAACATAAGGAAGAATTCTCAATGACCTTGAGATGGTCTGACTTTTAGACCCAATGGCATGAGGCCCAGAGAAAGAAAGATTCATTTTTCTTTCCTCCACCCAATATCCATCTTGTCTTCTGAGGTGCGCAGCCTCTGAGATGGCCTTGACTGCTCCCTGCCTTGTGCATTTTGTATAATCCCTTTTCCTTGGATGTGCTTTGGACTTAATGACTCAGTTGCAAGATCAGATGTGGAAGAAGCTATGTGATGTTACTTCTTAGGTTAAGTTGTAAAAAAGACCTGGCTCTGTCCTGAGTGCTCTCACTGTCTTGATTGCCCTCACTCTGTCTTGATTCACTTGCTCTAAAAGCCAGATGCTTTCCCCTAAGCAGTATTGTGTAAAGACCCATTTGAATGAACCTGAAAGAGAATCTTTTAAGACCTGCCAAGAGCAGATCCTCCTTCAGTTCAGTCTTGAGTGACCACAGCCCCAGCCAATAACTGGACTGCAGCCTTCTGAGAATCTGGGGTCAAAATCACATAGCTAAGCCTCTTTGGATAACACTGAAACTTTGAAATAAAAACTGTCATTTTAATCTGCTAAATTTGGGGAGTAGTTTGTTATGTAAAATAAAAATTGATACACTTTCTTGGTTCTGGTTTATGTTCCCAGAACTCATCTGTGAAAGCTACCACTTTCAGAATTCTGGAATATAACACAGGTTCACCAACATTTGTAAAAGGCATGCACCTGTAGCATATGTGATAGGATATGTTATCTTATGTATTCATGGTTTATATATGTATATGTCATTGACATTACTGTCTCCTTGCTTTTAGACATTCTTTTCCACCACCTAGACTGTTCTCATTCAGAAGCTGTTTATTTCACAAAGACTTTTTACCATCAAGCTAATATCCCCAAATCATCTCTAAAATCCTATGAGATCAATTCTGCATAGTACATTTCAACAGTAACAATGTCTTGTGTCGTTTTGTCAGTATTATGCTTTTTTTTTTTTTTTTTTTTTTTTGAGATGGAGTCTCACTCTGTCGCCCAGGCTGGAGTGCAGTGGCGTGATCTCGGCTCACTGCAAGCTTCTCCTCTTGGGTTCATGCCATTCTCCTCCCTCGGCCTCCCAAGTAGCTGGAACTACAGGTGCCCACCACCACGCCCGGCTAATTTTTTGTATTTTTAGTAGAGACTGGGTTTTACCGTGTTAACCAGGATGGCCTCGATCTCCTTGTGATCCGCCTGCCTCGGCCTCCAAAGTGCTGGGATTACAGGCGTGAGCCTCCGCGCCTGGCCAGTATTATCCATTTTAGTATTATTTTAATAAATAAGCCATTAGCTCTTGAAGAGTTATTTGAAGTTAGTTATTTTATAATATTTAGAATCATGTAGTTTTATGTTAAGTACATATTGGACACTTAATACATCCTTATAAGGTGCTTGTCTTATTCAGTAATGCTATCAAATTATCTTAAATTTGTGAAGATTTGAAAAACTTCTGTTTTGCTTTATTGTCTTCTTGCCTTGTTCTATCTGTGAAGTAGGATTAATGTGTTCATATTATGGAATCCTAGTAATGTTTGATTAATCAAGGAAATAATTTAAATATATATGTGCCTATATAAGCATACATATATTAGGGAATATGAGCATAAAAACTAACACAATCAGCAATACTCCATTATTAATTTCTAATAAAAAGATGTGTGTGTATGTATGTGTATATGTCTGTGTGTGTTTACCATGTCCCTTTGGATGAGGTAATGTTAGAGGTAGGTTGGAGGGAGAGAAAGACTCCAGGCTTCACTAGATAGGATGTTCCAATTAGAAAAAGAAGTAAAGATAGTTATTTAGACATAATTTACCAATAGGATACTTACAGCAAAAACTTTAGTTTAATGGTTTATAAAATGCTATTTTTCTTTCTAATTTCCCATGGGTCATATCGGTATTTTAGTCAAGGTTGAAGCAAGTAATGGACATTTCAATACAGTATGGGTTTTTCTTTGCTTCATGACTTCATGTTACACTTATTAAGGGCCAATTTTAGCCTATTTACGCATATACATTACTCTTTCCTTTATGAGTAACATTCAGTCCTATAAGAGTTGTATATAGATTTCCAATTAGAGTATTTCTTAGTTATTAGAAATATGTTATGTACCAAAGGAATACTGGCCAATCTTACCTGGTACACCTCTAAAGATGCAGATAATAAGTATCAATTTGGGAATGAATTAAAGGGAAAATGTAACAAGAAGTGTTCTGCAGGGGTCAGTTCCCAGTTCAGTGCTATTTAACATTTTTCCAATGACCAGGATGAGAGAATATCAAGTATGCTTATTAAGTCTGCTGATGACATCAAGTGGAAGAAATAGCTGATATCTTGGAGAACAGAACTAGAACTAAAAATGACCATAATAAGTGTGAATGGTGGTCCAAAATGGAAAGAATGACATTGAAAGGATATGCATTCCTGTTGCATACATAATATAGCATATGCAATGTACAGATGAGCTAACAAAGGACAAAGAAAATATAAGCTAACAATAAAACACCATCTTTTAAGATCAGAGGAAATAAATCCAATTAAGTATTATTTTATTTTGAAGGTCATCTGCCTTTAACCAAAGGTGAGAAAAATAACAACACAACAGCAGCAACAACAATATCTTATTCTGTTTTATACTTCAATAAGAAAATGCTACAGACTGGATAATTTATAACGAGCAGAAATTTATTGGCTCACAGTTCTGGAGGCTGGGAAGTCCAAGATTGAGGGGATAGCACCTGGCAAGGACCTTCTTGCTATGTCCTAATATGGCAGAAGGGCAAAGAGGGGGTGAGAGGCATAAAAAAGGGCTGAACTCATCCTTTTTATAAGAAACTCACTCCAGCAATAACAGCATTCATGCATTTATGAGGGCAGTGCCCCACGACCCAGACACCTTCCATCAGGCTCCACCTTCCAACACCACTGCATCAGGGATCAAGTTTCCAACACACGAACCTTGGGGAAACACATTCAAACCACAGCAAAGACAACAATAGAAAGTACTTAGGAACAAATATGAACTATTTTTTTTTTTTTTTTTTTTTTTTTTTTTTTTTTTGAGACGGAGTCTCACTCTGTCGCCCAGGCTGGAGTGCAGTAGCCGGATCTCAGCTCACTGCAAGCTCCGCCTCCCGGGTTCACGCCATTCTCCTGCCTCAGCCTCCCGAGTAGCTGGGACTACAGGCGCCCACAACCGCGCCCGGCTAATTTTTTGTATTTTTAGTAGAGACGGGGTTTCACCGTGGTCTCGATCTCCTGACCTTGTGATCCGCCCGCCTCGGCCTCCCAAAGTGCTGGGATTACAGGCGTGAGCCACCGCGCCCGGCCAAATATGAACTATTTATGGAAGAATTTGTCTGTAGCCATAGTGGCAAGTCAAAATAGTTACCTAGCACAAAGGTGTCATTTCCTTCTGCCCTACCATTTTATAAAGGAAAATTATCTACTTATGATGATAACACCTTAAATGAAAAAGAGAGTAAAACAAGAACATTTAAACATATTTGAATAATCTATGATTTTTGTGGTTTTTTAAAACTTACTCCGATATTTGTATATAAATTTTAACCTCATAAAATGTTCCTTTGTAAATTTTTGTTTATGTATGCCTTGTTTCATCAATTAGATTGGATAATTTGGGGATGCAAGGATTGGATCTTTTAGCCAGGCAAAAATCATTCAATATAGGAATCATACTTTTCAAGTGCTTATTGGTTTACTAAAGTTTGAAACAGTAGAATTTTCTGTCTAAATTAATTCAGTATTTGAAATAGTATCTGTACAGCCATAACCTGATGCGTCGCCAAGCAAATGGTAACAACAGTGTCTCTTTTATATATTCTAAGTGGTTCCTTTTGGGGACAACAGATTTGTTACATCATGTGAATTTGTCTGCACTGTTAAGGTTATTGTGATCATACCAGCAGTTCTCAAGATCTCAAGCTCATCAAGAGAGGTGTGTGAAGTCAACACTATTTGTATAATGATACTAAGTTGTTATTTTCATTTTCATTCTCTTATAAGTGCATAGTGAGTCTTTCTAGACATGTGTTATTGCAACGGATTGAGTGCAAAGTGCATATGAAAACCAAGCTGCCTTCTACCGAACCAGACATTAAGGAGATTTGTGAAACTTTAAAACCTTACCACTTCTCTCGCTGACACTTTTGTTTTATAAAATAGTTATTTTTATAAAACCATTAATATGTAGTGGTTTCACTGTTTTTGTTTTCAAATAATTAGTTAGTATTTTTAAATTTCTCAGTTTTAATTTCTACTAGAGTAAATATCAGTAGAAATAATCCACAATAACAAAAGTTCTTCGAGGTCCTCGATAATCTTCAAGCATGAAAAAGGATCGGAGAGCAAAACATTTGAGAACCACTGAACTACCCTAACTGTTTCTAGTTCATTAGAAAGCTCAATTCCAAGAAACTACTTAGAACTCTTCTAGGTTGCCAGGAAGAGAGGCGGATTGGTATAGATCAATAGCTCGCAAATTTGGGTGCACATTGGAATCACCTGGAGAACTTTAAAATGATCATTGATGCCTGGATTTTTAAAATATTTATTTATTTATTTATTTATTCATTCATTCATTCATTCATTTATTTATTTCTCATTTGGGATTCTGCTTAGGCATCAGGATTTTTAAAATTTTCTTGTGTAACTGTATTTTGCAGACAAGGTTAGGTATGCATGAGACAGACCTTCCTTCCTCTATGCTAGTCAAGTGGAAGTTTAGACTTCTAGAACACACTATGGCAATTCCACCCCAAATGAGACAGACCTCAGGCAAGCCTCAGATATATCCTATGCTGTCATGACCAGAGCAATGCCTAGGTTGTCCTAAGATAACATATGCCTCTTTTATTTTTTTTTAACATTGCTTGTGAATTTCAAGTAATTTCTGATTGTCCATATTTTTCATGATTCACAGTACAGAACTTAACTTATAATAATCATTATAATGGTTTAATGATCAAATTACAATACTAAAGTTAAATATTAAGCTCCCGCCTTTCAACACAATAGCATAGGAAATAATTTGATATCTTGTAAAAATGTAAATGACTCATAAATTTTTCTTTGTTAGATCAAATCTAAGAAGTCGGGCTAAAATTACATTCCTGAACGAGCATGTTATTTTAACTCTAAATCAAATAACTGGGTGAGTTTCACCTCTCATCTGCTATTTGGTTTATTAAAGGGTTCAGATATACTGGCTTGCTCATGAAGTGGCCAGTTCCATAAAGTTGTAGGATGAAAACTTACGATTTCATAGGGAAACTAGGGAATTTAGGTTTGGGCTCTATAATCCCCACTTATTTTGCTCTCTGCCCTTTTTAATATAAACTGCTCATATTAAATTTTGTCATATCTGTGAGTTTCTTAATTCTTCCATTCACATGAGTATATATTAGTCATGTATACATATACTGTCATTAGTTTGTACTAATTTTATAATCTTCAGTACTTAATATAATAATCACATTTTAAAAAATTAGAGATTGAGATTTAAATAATCAATAGCTTTATAAGAGTGGTTCACTTAATTAGTTTATTGGTTCATTAAAATACTTATCAAAATTACTTTTTTTCCAAAACTTTTATGTTTTGAAGGTTATTATATGGACCATTCACACAAATCTGTGCAAATGCTGCTTAAATGCATGTACAACATGGTGTGGTGTTTTCTGAAGAGGTGTGGAATCTTTTGTGAGATAGCATGTACAGAGCAAAAGATATTGTTCCATAAATTGTTTTTCGTTTGCAATTAAAAAGAAAAATTTGTTAGATTGATTTTTTTCCATATCTATGCTCAGTTCCAAGTGATTCTGTATTATGGAATGATTCTTGATGACTTTGGCAGTCCCTCAAAATCCAGTCTACTGCAAAAGAGGCATCTTTTACTAAAAGACTGTTAATAAAATATTAAATTTCCTATTAAAATACGTTGAATAATCATTCTATATGTGAGTTTATGATGAAAATATAAGAAAACTTTCCTATTATGCACCAAATTAACCCTTTTAAAGTATTAATGCATAATAAGCTGAAGAAAAATATGTTTACTATGCACATACACGTCTCTATATTTTTTATTAGATATCTTTGCATAGTTTACATTTTGTATCAATTTCTAAGCAATTAGGGCAGGAAATATCCTGCTTTGTGATTAAAACATGATATTATTGTAAAGTATTTCTTGATTTTAGTGTGCCACTTTTCCCCCTTTTTTTCTTGATTACTTTTTTTAAATTATAGTATAAAAGATTTTGTGTTTCTTAAACTCCTTTATTCTTTATCATGCTAATTTAACTTACTGTTTATGAACTATAGCCTAATATTTCAGTTCTTTAGTAAATAAGCATGAAGTACTAATTTCCAACCAGTGAAGCTTCTAAACTGTATTATGCACAATTATAAAATAGCAATACAGAAAAACTTTGTTTCACAGTAATGTTCCATGGTTGATATGAAAGTACTCACTAACATATAATTCTCTGGCAAGATGAGTGTATGGGATTAAAAAGACAATCACATAATTAATATTTTAGGAATCAATACACAGGTAAAATATATTTATTAAATAGTTTACTAATTCCTTGCTAATCTGGATTCTGTCTTGTTACTCCTTGTTACTTACTCTTTCATATTTTTTTTGTTTATTTGTGTACCCTGTATTGCACAATGGTTTAAACATTATAAAAAAGCAAGGTTTGGCTTATTTCTCCACTTTTGCTACCTTATATTTACAAATCCATTTTGGGGTTTCCTCTAATTTTGTGTTGGCTTATGTTTTGATATCACCAACTGTGTTTTTCTCTTTTTATTTCTTAAGTAGGAAAGAATATGTTATATTCCTCGTGGTTGCTTTTTCCTTACAGAATTCCCCTGACTCGGCACTGACAGATCTTGATATCCAAGAGGGAGTCTGCTCGCAGGATTAAAGGCAAGAACCTCAATTAGACACTCTCTGATTTCTTCAGATGTTTTTTCTAATCTTTTAATATGGGATTATAGGCAGCTAGAACCTACATTGCTGTTATAAAAATAGTGAAGACTCTTTGTTCTAAATCATAAGCACTTGGCGTTTTAAAAAGTCTATTTTTCTTAATTTGAATTAATTCTGGTTTAGATGAGGATAATGAACTTTGGTCAGCTCTTTGCGATTCTGAGTACAAAATAGCTTGATGAGCACTGTGAAGCTCACACACTCTCCTCAGTATCTGCTGGAAAACTCCCTCAGAGACTGATTAGCTCACGCTTGTCACAAATAGGGGAGATAATTATGGGGCTTAACAGTCTATGTGGTGGATCTTTTGAGAGGCAATGGGTAGATCTAAGACTGTCTTTGGATCAACCCTAATTCTTATTATTGCAAATATCTTGTGAGGTTTTTTTTTTTTTTTTTTTTTCCCACATCCCCAGAGACTAAACATTGTTTCTTCCCGGAGGATGACATCACATTTCTTTTCCAGAAGATAAAATTGTCCAAATTAGATTATCTTTAATTAGTCTAATTTTATGAGCCATTCCATAAACTTTATTGCACCCGTGCTGGCACCATGTTACAAGATTCTTATTGAATGAACTAATCTTTTGCCATGGAAATGATGCTTATAAACAATGTTGCTGATTTCTTTATTGCAATAAAGATTTCCTTCTCTGAAGCTTCAGGTTTCAATAGCTGTTTCGTGGTTCTCAGTAATATCAGATGACTTTGTTTTAATGAGAATGTTGACTTATTCCAAATTTCACTCATTACTAAGCTATTATACTGAAAAATGATTTCATACTGACAAAAAGCAAATAATTGAAGTTTCAGAAAATTTCATTGCTATAAAAAGTTATTCAGGACAATGTTTTCTCCTGTTTTAACATAATGACCATCTCTTTCAAAACAGCTTCAGTTTTAGCCTTGCTTTTTTGGTAATAGAATATGTTGAGGGCTTCTATTTACACACCACATGACAAGGTCCCACACATTAAATGGTAGGTTCTAGACAGATAGATACAACAAACTACCATCGCTAGAAATAATGTACTATTTATTAAATCCATTTTTCCACCTTGGTTGCCATTTGCTTTCAACTTTATCTGAGTGTCTCATTCCTCCCCCAAAATATGCTTAGATTTTAAATAGAATTGTTTTAAATTGAATTTTAAGTTGTTTTAAAATGAATTACAGCCTCTAAATTAGAATTGTTGACAAGATGATCCTAATAATATTTCAAATCATGTGAAAATGGATTGTGATTTAGATTTCCTACCCCTTTAAAACCTGTTAAAATCCTTCATATCAAGTTTCTCACCCTTTAGTTAAAAAATTTCAATTGTTTATGACCTGAGTCAAATCCCTTAACTTTTGGGGTTTTTGTGGTCTGATCTTTATAATTAGACAACTGCAAAATATAGTTTGAAAAGCTCTAGAACACTGTGATTCTATGATAGAAAATTCTGTTGCTCTCTGGAGACTCTTTTATTCCCAGAAAATGTTGTCTAATTGTTCACAGTTAAAGGAATCAACTTTTGGTAAAGGGCTCATCAGCTTGTTGAGTGATTACAGTAACCTAGAGTTGCAAAAGTTCTGATAGAACTATTTAAACACAAGATCCAGTTACTGAGATCCCTTTTTTTTTTCTTTTTCTTTCTTTTTTTTATAATAGGCTTCCACGGTGGGGAGAAAGCCTTCACTTTTAAATGAAATTGGTGACTTTTTCCTTGTATTAACACTTTCAAATTGGAACAAGATAATTATTCCCCCCTCTAAAATATATGAGAGTGAGGATCCTTAACTGCTTCACTTGGTTACAGTGTAAGCAGAGGAAAGAACTTGTTAACATGTTGTTGCATAAAACGGAGGGAAGAACATGTTGTCATATAAAGCAAAGGGAAAAACATGTTGTCCTATCAGAATAAATGCATCTATTTCACAGGATTTTCTATAGAATGAAAAATGAGAGAGGTCATATACTTATTCTTCTTTTATGACTTCACTGGAAAGAAAAATATATATACATTTCAAATATAAAACTTTTTCCTATTCGGCCATCTTGCTCCGCCCCCCGAGAGCCAAATATAAAACTTTTTGATAATTTGCATTTGTAAATTTACTTACTAAAACTAGAAGGAAAAATGAGATGATGATAATTAGCAGTTTTGGATGATTTTTAAAAGTAAACGACTGTTTCATCAGAGAACTTGGAGACTTAATAAAGTGATAAACCGCAGTATGTTTTGGGGCACAAAGGCCAGTTCTTCACATTGTCTTCTCTTCGTAGTTTTGCTGTTGTTGCTATCTTTCACACTTTCTATTACCTTCCTAATATTTGGATTTAAAAGGAAGAACATAGCTGCTGGTTTCTGTCTGACTTGGTTGGCATAACTAGAGAAGACCGACGCTAGGTTTTTTCCACAGGGCAATTGAGGCTTAGTCAATCAGACTCAATGAGCCACACTTCATTGATTTTTGGATCTGAGCTGCAATGGTGCCTGTTACTGTGAGCCACCCTGGTGTAGCTGACCAAGGCCTCTAATCCTCTTAAGCAGCAGTAAAAAAAATTGAGATAAAAGCTAGCAATTCAACTTGTTCAGATAACAGATTTGACAAATTAGGAGGGTTCAATCCTACAATGAAAAAAATTCAGTCTTGGAGGTTATTATATGCTATGTTGCAACAACATAGATGAGATAAAAATTAGGTCATTGCAAACAAATGATTAGATATACTAATAAGAGGAGTAATTTCCTTCATTTGGTAAATAAATGCCATGAAAAAGAAATTACGATATAAATAATATGTTGGTTTAACAGAGCTGAAATCATTAGGACTACAAAGAGTCAAAAATTAAATATTGCAAAATGACTATTTATGTCTTTTTGCATGGAAAAAAGCTAACATGAAAAATAAAAATAAGGTTTAAAGAAATATTACCTTGCATGTTATGCCCCTTTAACCTAATGACATGTTTAATATACTTCTGTCAACAAATGAAACATAGGAACATGAGCAGTTTCCAAATCTGTAAATATAAATAGTGGAAATATTTATGCTGCATTGACCATTCAAATGAACTAAGTCCAGCCAAACTTTTTACGTGATAATTATATTCAATTCACTAAATTTCCTCTCCTATTCAGTCAAAATAGTTGAGATTTCTGTTTGAATGGACACAGACAATGGAAGTTGAATAAAAATTATCTTCTACCCTTGATGCTATCATAGATGTACTCTCAAATCATTATCCCGCAATTTGTTCATAAACAGCATACGATGTCCTTCATATGTATAGGAGGAAGGAAAACCCCTAAAGTTTAATCCTAGCTAACATTTTAGTTTTCTATTTATCTTAAAGAAAGAGAAATAAAGCAAAATATCCATATCAAAAGAAGGCAAAGTACTCTCATTTTTATGAATTTTATACTTATTTGCATGCATGTGAGTACTGCGTACTTCCCAAACAATTAATCATTTTAAATATCTTTTTTCCCTTTTTTCTTTTCTATCTTTGTACACTCAATACTTAAAATAATGCCCAGAACATAATAAGTTGCTTGATAATTCCTTTCCTGCTGAGTGAATGAACAAATAAAATCAAGTACTTTAACATAGATGAATTTGAGGAAAGGAAGTTGTTTTATGGGGAATTTTATAGTTTCCATTTCACACTGATAATGACATTATTTCCTTAGGACAACTGATACAACATACTAAGTTTCTACATATTCAGACAATAGACTATTTTCTAATGACTTGAAAGTTAATATTTGGCCAAACTTATCAGTCACTACTTCATGTGGAGTCATTACTACCATATGTGCCTTGTGACCAGATAATCAATCTAATGTGTCTATATATTTCCGTCACCTTACTTACATGTGGTAGGAACGTAACAAATATTTAGTTAAATGAATGGATGTGTAAATGAGTAAATAATTGTGTGATCAACTGAGTAATTCCAATATTAGTTGTATCCATTACACAATTGCATTGAAGAACTGTAGCTAATTGGTCCGAATATGCAGCCTAGGGAGTAAGGGCAGTTGAGGGCAATCAATGCCTATTCAATTTAATTCTCCAAACATTTATTGAGCAGATATTGAGCATGTGTTCACTCTCTACAAAATTCTATAGCTGATCCTTTGGGAAGGTACATAGATACAAAGAATTTATGTATAATAAAAAGACCAATGAATAACAAAAATATGCTTGAGACTATATCAAACAGACATGCTTAATTAAGTCACCAGATGTTCTACAAAGTGAGGAGGATGAGAGAATATGTATAACTAGTTTTTCAGGTAGGTGCTTGAAATTCTTGAGTGATTTGAGATACAAAGCTGGCCCGGTACCTGCTAAATTTACACTGTTCCTGATTTATTACTTTATTTGACCATCAATCTGTTCTGAGACCTACTTTTAAATAAAAAGACCCTGACGAGAAGTGACACATCAAATTCCAGCCATTCCAATATTGGGTGCCTCCTTTCTTTCATTAGAACCATATTCTCCAGCATGGAGGCTTTGGGACTTGGGTCACAAGGAGAAAAACCTACACTAACAGAAAAAATAAATTTAATAGAGGGGATGAGGGTTTGCCAGGAGTAGCTTACCTAATTTCTAGATGTTTGTCCCTAGGTGATAGTAGAAGAGGATAATATCATTAGGAGCACAAAGCACTCTCCATCTAGTTCATAGTTTTCCCAGAGTTGGAATATCCCTGCTCTGGGTCATTGAGGGTTTGTTGCAAATGAAAATAAAATTAATATATGCTTGATGACTATTATTAATTTACTTACCTAACAAAGTTACTTAAATAATACAAACAACAATCATATTTTAATTAAAGGAATTAAAGCCCCAAATAATGACATGTCCTTTGTCTTTGTTAACTTAAAATAAGGGAATGAAATTTGCTGAATCTTGTACTTTCACCATCTATTGAAGAAAACTCCAATAAATACTCATCAAATATTCCCAAAGGAGACTTTTCAGGTAAAAGATGTCAATATGCTGATCAAATCAACGCAAGTAAGAATAGTACACCTGATTATAGCGCTTCAGAAAATATATATTTATACAATTTAATGAGAATGGAATAATTTGACCAAAATAGAATCCTATTACTGTAGTTCATTATTTGACATCATAAACAAAATTGCTGGAGTCAAAGGTCATGCTTCTTCAATCATAAAATGACAAATACAGCCTGCTACAGAAATCAGCTCTAAATCACTTTAAAAAATGAATGTGTGACAAGACAAAAAAGCATTTGAATTAGCGTAAAATCACTAAAATCACTAAACAATAGCAGAGTGTTACTATCTGGGGCAAAAAGAAAAATGAAGTACTGCCTCATGGTTGACTTTATGATGCAGACCCTTTTAGCTAGTCAGAAGAAAATGGTGGTGTCCCAACTGCCAATCTTCTCCTTGCATCTTATCTTTTATCACTGCAGTGAGAAGGAACACCATTTATTAATGCTTATACATGCCAAGTGTTTGCATCCTCACAAGAATCATGCAAGGTAGGTATTATCATCAATATTTTACAAATGTATAAATAGCCAAGCCAGGGGTTGAGTGTAGATCCATTTGATGCCAAAACTATATATATATTTTTTAATTACTTACTGCTGTCTCTCAATTAAAATGCAAATATTTTATTTCAAATGGAGCATAAACCTTTTGAGATCAAGATCTAGAACTAGGCCAGGAGCGGTGGCTCACGCCTGTAATCCCAGCACTTGGGGAGGCCAAGGCGGGCGCATCACGAGGTCAGGAGATGGAGACCATCCTGGCTAACACGGTGAAACCCCGTCTCTACTAAAAAAAAAAAAGTACAAAAACTAGCTGGGTGTGGTGGCAGGTGCCTGTCGTCCCAGCTACTCCGGAGACTGGGGCAGGAGAATGGCGTGAACCCGTGATGTGGAGCTTGCAGTGAGCCGAGATACCACCACTGCACTCCAGTCTGGGCCACAGAGCGAGACTCCATCTAAAAAAAATAAAAAATAAAAAAAAAATCTAGCACTTAATAAGGAGGATGGGATGCCCCTCTTTC
This sequence comes from Macaca nemestrina, assembly GCF_043159975.1. Taxonomy (NCBI): domain Eukaryota; kingdom Metazoa; phylum Chordata; class Mammalia; order Primates; family Cercopithecidae; genus Macaca; species Macaca nemestrina. The sequence continues at coordinate 35,404,486 of NC_092140.1, forward strand.
TTTCGAGGCATAGCACTTGAGAGCTGGGTGACATATAGGGTACCCAGCTATGCAGTTCCCACATGTCTTATAAGTGTTTCTTGCCTACACTTTATCAGGTGCTGTCTGATGCACAGGGGATATAGCAGCGCATACAACCGACAAAAATCTTGGCCTTTGTGGAACTTATATTCTAGTGGGGAAGACAATAAATAAAGTAAATATATATGCTATACTTCAGATGAGAAAAGTGAAGTCACTAAGGCAGATGAGACTGAGATTTTCATTAGGGTAGCCAGGCCAGTAAACGGCACTTTTAAATAAAAACCTAAAGTGAGAGAGCAAATTGTGAGGAGAACTGATTGAAACGCATTCCAGGAAGAGGGAAGACCAAAACAAACTCTCTGAAACAGGAGCCAGCTTGCTACATTTATGGGACAATAGGGAAACAAATGAGGCTGGAAACAAGTGAGTGAGAGAATAGCAGAAGATGAATTCAGATGGATGACAGCTAACCGCATCATGTAGGGCCTTATAAGTCAAAAACATACTTGGACTTTTATTCTGAATAAAATTGGAAGGCATGAGAAAGTATTGAACACAGGAAATGTATAATTTGACTTTAGTTTGACAGGAGCTCTGTAACTGCTATGTTGGGAGTAGAGTGGAAATGTGCAGAGGCAGAAGCAGGGAGACCAAAAGACGATTGCAATAATCCCGGCAAGATATGACAGTGGCTTGGACAATAAAGGTAGCCTTGGAAAGGAAGAGCAGTGGTTGAATTGTAGGTATATCATGAACTTAAATGCAGCAGAATTGTCTGACTGATTGGATATGAGACACAAACAGGAATGAATTCAAGTGTGATACAAGTATAGTCACACTTGATTGACTAGAAAAATAGAGTTCCCATTGGCTAAATTCAGGAACATAATACATCAGATTTGCATTGCAAGACATCTGTCACCAAAACCCCACTAGGCACACAGTGTCTAATGGGTAGCAGCAAAGTACTATAGGACCAATCTTACCATGCCATGCCAAAGGCTTTGTTTTTATTGCTCACATATTTTCCCTACAATAACTATAGAACCATAGGTCTACATCTTTTATCGAGGTTCAGCTACCTTTAAAATTTGGGTTAAGTTGTGAATTCTTTCCTCAGAAAGATAAGATTTGTCAAAACATACAGAAACTTATATATTCCATTGCCGGGGCTGTGGATGGAGGCGTTTCACAGAATTTGTAAAGACATCTATGGGTTCCTGTTTAAGAAGCTCTGCAAATAGCTTCTTCAACAGGAATTCTCCTATCTATCTTTTGAGAAGCTACTCACCTTTGCTTCTAAAGCAAGTGCTATCCACAGCCTGGTCTGTGTTTTACTTATCACCAATAGGTTTCTTCCTGAGATCATTTGTATCATAACGAAGAGCTAGTTGCATCCCTGACCACAGTATGAATTTTCAGCTTCCTGCAAGCAAGTTCTTTAATAGCTGAAAAACACCTCACTGTTTATCAGAATAATTTATTTGAGAATGAATTTCCATTACTACTCCTTATCACTTGATAAATTATTTCCTTCTAAGTGTCCCCAATAGGGTTAGAATCTGCGCAATCTTATGATTTAACTTCTTTTCCAGGACTCCAGAGGGGCAAAATAAGACTTTGGGAGTTAATGATAATTATTATATCTGTTTCAAAAATTTACTCTACTCCTACCCTTTTATTTCGGTTAATTAACCCAATGACTAATGACTACTAAGTACACTAGGTATCACCAGTGTGCTAACTAAGTGCACAAGATAAAGTGAAAAAATGCAAGAATAATACAATCTACTTGAAGAAATAAAATATAAACATCCAAAATGTTTAATATGAACTCCCTTGTTTGGCTACGTGGTGAAAGAGTTGCTGAAAATAATGACTAATATGACTTCAAATATGGAAAGCAAACCTCTCAGTATCTTCACCCTCTCTGCTTTCACAGAGTTGCTTATGTCTAAGATCACCACTCATCTGCCCTTCTATTAAATGGAGGATGCTAATTTCTCAAGCTTCCTGAACCTTTGATCAAGATGTCAATTAAGTTTCCATCCAACTCTCTACTGACATTATTTTTCAGTACTGCTAAGGCTCTACTTCCCCACCCATTTGAAAATTTTCATTTGCAAAACAAAACACAAAATTTATAAAAGTCACTATATCATAATTGCAAAAAAAAAAATGTTACATAGTAAAAACGAAAGTATAGCAGATTTGCCCACCATTTACATGTGGTTGCATGTGGTTGGTTGTATGCTCTTTGAAATTCTAACTAAACTGACCTGCAAGCAAGTAAATTGTTAAAAGGAAGGAAGCTTTGAAGTCTGAATTACCTTTAGGTTTGACTATCTTCTCTACCAGAAGACTTGCTCCCATGTGGAGGGGAACATAGTCATTCGTAGTTGAAGCCTCAGAGCTGAAAGCAGGGTTTTGTACATGTTAGGGCATTACTCAATTAACTTTTTGCAGTTGCCTGCCTACTTATTCTCTAGACTTATTTTATTTTCTTAGGAAAAATCTAAGCCATGATCTCTATTACCACTATAGCGGTCATGTTCTGTACCACATGATTCTACCTCTTTCCCACGCTTGCTAACAATTCTCCTACCTTTTGAGAGGCCACTCCTCTTCCATTGTCAGTTATTTGGAGGAGAGAGAGGGTTGATTTACCTCTCAAATTAATGGCTGGGTTCTAATGAGCTTAAGCAAACTTTTGTTTGTTTTTTCAAATAATTTCAATTCCTGCCCCAGCCACTGTGGTTGGTTTAGAAATGGATCTGTAATTTCTCCTGAAGCCTATGAGATAAAAGTTTCTGAGAGAGAAAAGTTATTTCTTCCTCGGGATCTGCTAGAAGCGCTCATTCTCTTCCCCGGGAATAGCTGATGTATAGATAATTGATCTGGTACTGTAGTAGGCTTCGTTAATACTATGAGAGGAAAGTCTGGATTTGCCAGGAGTCTATCATATGGAATGTGAGAATAAAACCAACTATAAATAAGACAAAAAGAACCCCTGCACTCACAGAGCTTGTATCTACTATATACGTGAATTGTCATTGTGGATTTTATAGTATTCTAAAAATTATATGAAGTAATACATCTTTATTAAGTCAGTTTTACTTTGTCACTTATAGCACAAAGAATCCTAACTGATGCAGTACCTTGCCAATAAACTTCCTTTTTTCTCCCTGAGACAACTTGAACTCGTTCTTTTTTCCTGCAGCTAAAAGACCCCTGACTAAAACACAATGGTTGAGAAGAAGGAAAAGATATTCTCAGCTGGAATAGCAGGGCTTCAAGGAAGGTGGGGCTTAATGCTGGCTTCCAAGAATAGCTCTTATTTATTTAAAAAACATCTATGAGCTAGAGTTTTTTATTTCTCATCTCTACTCCCCACCTCATTGTTGAAATGCATTATTAAACACATTTTACAGATGAGAAAACTGAAGTTATATGCATCTAAATGACTCAAAAGAATATAACTAGTAAGTGACATAGCTGGGATTAAAAATTGGTTGGCTCTAGTGCTAATCGTGACTACCTTGTGCTGACTCTGGACTGAGTTAGACCCATACTGTTTATCAAAGGCTTTAGATTATTGACTTTTGGGTATAAAAATATAATTCCTTTGCTTGAACCTGGGAGATGGAAGTTGCACTGAGCCGAGATCGCACCACTGCACTCCAGTCTGGGTGACAGAGCAAGACTCCTTCTCGAAAAACAAACAAACAAAAAGAACATAATTCTTCACATAATTCTTTAATATGCAGGATGACCCCATCCATACATTGCAAGATATTTAGAATCCCTGGACTCCTCGTTATATGTTAATAGAGGTCCCTATTCACTTAAGATTCAAAATTGCCCTACCTATTTCCAAATAACTTCCTAGGTGGCAGTATTAGGCCCAGCTGAGAAATACAGGTAGTAGATGAGAACAAGAGAGCACATTTTAGATGTGAATGAAGTTTAAGTTAAGAGAAATAAATTTGCAGGCAAAGTTTAACAGACTCGAATATCCTGGCCTTGGTCAAAATGTACATCATAACTGGGCACAGTGGTGCACACTTGTAATTCCAGCAACTGGGAAGGATGAGGCAGGAAGATACCTTGAGCCCAGGTGTTTGAGACCAGCCTGGAGAACACAGTGAGAGTCTGTCTCAAAAAAAGGAAAAAAAGAGTATATCACAAGATGTAGTAGAAGACAATACTGGAAAGACTGGTACAAGGTGGTGGACAGCTTTCATTGACACATTTTTCAGACATTCTTTAACAGATGACAGGAAGCCGTTGAAGGTAGCACAAAGTTGCATTAAGTTCAGGTTTTAGAGTCATGCAGAGTTGGATCTAATTCCAGTTCCCTCACATCTACCCACTCATTATTTAATCCATTCATTCAATCTATATTTTTGATAACCTATTGTGTGCCAGGCACCTTGTTAGGTGCTGAGGACTCAATGAATGACAATCATAGCTCTTGCCCTCATGGAATGTATAGACTATGATATACATAAATTGCCTATTGTTTATTATGTACATATACTACACATATAATAAACATTAGTCTACATGGAGTTTACAGCCAACTACATGTATTATAGACCTTTCAGAGCTTCAATTTCCTGTATTAAAGATAGGACCTATTATATAATACTTTTTGTGAGAATTGGCAATAATGCCTGTAACATATCTGGAACACATATGCTCAATTAAGTGTGGCCCTGTAGAAAAGGAATATGTTGAAAAGCTTTTTAAAAAAAATTCTGTTGAAGAAAACTTTTCAACATACTCCTTTTCTACAGGGCCACAGAAAAATTCTGTTGGAACGCCTGTAATCCCAGCACTTTGGGAGGCCGAGGTGGGTGGATCACGAGGTCAAGAGATTGAGACCATCCTGCTAAAATGGTAAAACCCCATTGCTACTAAAAATACAAAAATTAACTGGGCATGGTGGTGTGCACCTGTAGTCCCAGCTACTCGGGAGGCTGAGGCAAGAGAATTGCTTGAACCCGGGAGAGAGAGGGTGCAGTGAGCCCTGAGATCGCACCACTGCACTCCAGCCTATATGACAGAGCGAGACTCCGTCTCAAAACAAAAACAAAAACAAAACCAAGAAAACAAGAAAAAAAAATTCTGTTGAAAATGGCTGTCAATATTCGGTAATGATGTAAAAACATATTACCTTTTATTTTCCTGTTTGGAATGGGAGAGGAGAGGTAAATGTGCATCATGAAGAGGACATACGCTTATGAAATGTTTAGTACCTGCCTAATATCTACATAGCTCACCCCAAATCCCACAACCATCAAGAGGAGAAAAGCCTATAGATAATAGGATTCCACCTAAAGCCAAATTAGTGGTTCCTTGAGGGCATTTTGCAAACTTCTCAATGTGTTTGCCTTAAAATAACTTGTTTATATACCTATTTCCCATGTTAAAATGAGGGTTTGTTGTGAGAAAGATTGTATATTTCTAACCCCAATGCTTGGATTAATAAATGTTTCATTAATTAAAAAAAATAAAAACTCTTCTTGTAGCTTTTTACCAAGTACTAAAATTCCTTTTAAATTTGTGCTGGCACTATGTCTCTCAGAGACACAATGAGCAGGTTTTCTGCACAGTTTTTGTGAACACAGAGTGTACAAGAACTACATCTTTGTTGTTTTAAACTATTGAGATTTCTGAGATGTTTCCATAGCATAATGTAGTCTACCCTAATTTTATATTATAATTGGAAATTTTCCAAAGATTTTGAGATTTAGAAATGCTAAATATTTAAGTGTTTCCTGCCAATCTATCCAAAATATTTTTCTGAGATTATCTAAAAGATATCTGCTTTAAAGTGCTAATTCATGCAAAAGAGTATTGTATAATGTAAGTTGTCAAAATGGGATACGTTAACAAAAATTCATTTTTCACTTTTTATTTTTAACCAGGTTAGCTATTGGAGTTGCATGTATGCAACTATGCATATATACTCTCTGTCTCATTCATTATAAATTGTTAAAAATGTTTCCAGCCTAATAAAAAACATAGCATTTCAAAAACAGTTAAAATTATAAAAAAAATTAAGTTATGCTAGCAAATGTAGGTATTTAACGGTAGCTCTCCTTCAAGAGTAATCTATAGAAAACCTAGAGGTAATTGACTCAGAAAAGGGAACTGGTGGTATTAAGCCTACCCTATTCTTTGCTCTTTTGACATTACTTTTTTTCTTCAGTTCAAGACAAAATTCATAAAACAAAATTTTTGTCCAAATATGAGTGGTTCATTTTTCTAACAGCCTAGAAGGGATGATCTCCTAAAGCAAAAAATAATTTTAGAAAATGCAAACTCTTATTTCCTCAGTGGTCACATCTGTGTTTCTCTCTCTTCTATTCCAGAACATTCCTCTTCGTCTCTGGATTTTAATCACACAGCCCTAGCACAGAGCTTGGTCTAGGGTGAGCACCTGACCGAGATGGACCAGTCACAGAACCTCCTTCCTGCTGAGATGAAGCTGTTACACAGGGGTGAAGGAAAAATGAGAAGTAGAGAAGGGATTGATAATATTCAAGTCGCTGATGCCTGGGTTGCTGTTTCATGCCTATTGTTCTGGCAGTTTCATTGTAAGAGCCAATATATTCCGTGTTTTGCCTAATTTAATTTTAGTCATGGCAGCAACACTTGACAATCAAGGCAGTCTCACATCCTAACTAGCACAACTACACAGTTTTAAAATTGACTTTTCTGTCACCCACTTATTTCACTCAATCAAAAAATTAGATGAATAAAGTGAAGCTGGTGGAATTAGACCAGTGAAATTAGCACATGTCAGAAACATCTGGAGTTTGATTATAAACACAGATTGCCAGAACCCTACCTACCTAATGAGTTTCTGATTCAAGGTCTGTGGTCGGGGGAGGAGGGCTGAGAATTTACATTTCTAATAAGTTCTCAGGTATCGATGGCCCAGACTCCACATTTTGAGAACCACTAAATTTTATTAAAGTTATGATATAACACTATGCTGTCTTCCCAAAATGTAATTCCTGGAGCTCCATGCAATAATACATAACAGGTTTTACTGCATAAAAAAAGAGGAACATTATTCAGGATACTGGATTACATTATAACATAAAAAGACAATGTCACTGTAGGACCCCTCCAAACCTTTAGTATACTACTATGCAAATCTTTAAGAGGTGGAATATAGTATGAAATGTTTCCCAAACTTGTCTGACTTTGGAAACCCACTCTTTTATTGCAAAGTATGTCTTAGAACTAGTGTTCTATAGATTGTATAGAAAATACTCTGAAACATAGATTTTAAGAAAGCAAATGTTTCTTAGGAACCAGTAAGGAAAGAACTTCTGAAACAGAAGTTGGAAACTGATACTGTCAAAAACTGTAGCTAAACAATGTGTTAAAAGACACATGCTAAGTTAGATGATTACTTATATATGCATATGTATAAAACTAAAGAAATTGAATTTCATAAAATGCAGGCAGTGGCATGTACAAATTTTTAAATATAAAGCTGGACACTTTACCATGGTATTATTATTCTTCCTTTCTTCTTTTAAATGACAACAGCTAGACAATTTCCAATCATTTCCAGCTTTAGTTGTACTTCTCTCTGGATAAAGGACAGGAAGCCTTTGAATTGAATCAAGAGCTTGGTTATTAGTGACACTCATAATCTGTTGTGTAGCACAGAAACACTGGAAGCACAGCAATGACCCATGCAGGAGCAAGGGCTGCCACTCTTCAATAGCTCAATTCCCCTCAACAGTAAGTAGGAGCTGAGTTTAGCGCAGATGAAATCAACAGGTTGTAGAAAGAAAACAACAACAACAACTAAAATTTCCATTAAATCCAGTTTACCTCTCTGGACCGGGCTGCAGATAAAACAGCTAAAATAGATGTCTGGTTGTAAAAGTCTTTAAGAAAAAGAATTGTTTTAAATTAAAACATTCTTAAGGCCCTGATCTTTAAATTGTTTAATAGTATTTTCAATAGACATTTTTGTATCTTAGATGTTAATAAGATGTTATAAGCTATGTTCCCTTCTCTTATATTGATTTAAAGAACAATAATGAACCACATATAGAATTTTCCTCTCTTTCAATCAATGTACATATTGAAAGACTTCTCCTGGCTAAAGTGTAAGGTAAGAAACTTCCTAAGGAATTCGAAGTCTGTGGACAGAGAAACTAAATCACATCACGTAACAATTAAGTTGACCAAAAAATAAAAATAAAAAAAGAGTCTTATGAATTTTGTTCTGGGGAAATCTGAGTATTTAAGATGTGGCTGAGAGAGCCTAGAGCCCTAGAGAGCACAGAAAGTCCCAGAGGGAGTCCAGTAAACCCCAGAAGCATTTGAACTTGCAACTTTTTCTTCTCATCAAAAGTGAAATAACTGTTCTCTCAGACAAGTCATGGGACAAGGTTTCATTACAAGCCATGAAGGTTTATATATACGGATTCATACCTTACATGATGTTCTGATGGTGAATCTCTAAATATTAGAAGCATCCTTAAAACTCGTTGTGCTTACCCAGAGGCTCTAGCAAGTAGAACCATCCATAAATCAAAGGAATATGCAAATTATAAAAAAGGTGAAAATTCAGCAGTTCAGTGGATTTGATGAACATTTCAAACTAGTTTTTAAACATTAAAGGTTCAATACGATGGAAAAAAGCTAACACAAGAAATTTAATTCTTTACTGATAATGTTTACTTGTCAATACTTTTCCCTGCAGTGGAATTTTATCTACAAATGTGTACATTTTGAAACAATAGCTAAGATAAATTTGTAGAAATTTAACATAGAAATTTAGACATAATGATCATTTTAGAGCAAAGTTACATTTTTATGTATAGTTGCTAATGATACTTTCCCAGAACGGTGGGATAAAAAGGGAATTAGGTACCTTTGGAAAACCCTACGACAATATTAAAAAAAAAAAAAAAGTGGGCTAAAATACCCAAATCTACCTACTGTGGATTCCATTTTGTCACTTGTAAAAAGAAGTAATTGGCCTAGAAGAATCCTAAGGGCCCTTACGTCACTAAGAAGTTATACAGTAGTAATTATTCTAAAAAAATTACTGGAGTAATTATGGTAGTAATTTTTTTCATCAAAATAAATTGCAGATAATCCCACCTCAATTAGGGTAGGTCATTTCAAAATTTGGAACCTATGGTCTTAGAAACAGAGTCAATCACTGTGGATTTAAACAAAACACAGACAGGGCTACAGCATCCAAATACATCTTATCTATCGATATTCATTTATTTCTAATAGTCCTATTTTATTATTTGTAACCTATTGACCATGTCATAGTCTCTAAAGTAAAATAAGATTATTTTTGAAATACATGTATTAAGTGGACTATAACAGAATTAAAAACATTATATAGTGAAATAATAGGGAGTTACAGTTCTTAAAAGATATATAAATTGAGACTTCAATGGGACACAGTATGATAATTACCAGAATAAATGTAGGACTAAATCAAATCTCTTGTCTCATCAGAAAGTACATGGTACTACAAAGACAGGAAGTAGTTACTGAACTGAATTGCTTTACGTGATTATTTCAGGTGGTAGTGAAGTGGTAGACACCATAAAGTCATTAACACTAGATCTTGCCAGAGACGACAAAATAATTTAAGATGCCACACTTCCCACCTCCAGGGCCTTCAAGGGAGGTGGGAGGACAAACAAACAAAAACAAGCAAATATTTCGCTCTGAGTCCATATGTAAGCATATCTGTACATGCAGGCATATATAAGTAATGACTCCCAGCAAGCAGACTGCAAGCCTGTGTGCCCAGTCGTGGAAAACCGAGCTCATATTTTCAAAACGAAGACATACTGGGCAGCAGCAGGAGGCCTGACAGAGAAGCAGCACCACTTTAAAAACTGGAGGCACACGTGCTGTTGTCTCCTCCACAGAAGGACGGTTCAAGCAAGAGAATACGGGGTGGGATAGAAAACTTTGCAAAAGTCACATAATCAATGGGCAAGCACCTCTCTACCCCTGGGTATGAGCACCTCCAAGGAATGGAAGCACAGACAGGAGACAGGAGCCCCCTGAATATTCTAGATCCTAGAGTCCAAGGGCTTCCCTTTTCTTCTCTATTTTCCATCATCAGAACAGAAGAATTTTGTAATTAGATGTGGATATTGAGCTTTAAACATTATCCCCATCTTTATCCTCTGATGGAAATGTAATTCCCACTCACTTTATTTTAATGACGTCTTTGATTTTTCAGAGAATGGAAAAGTTAGAACCTTTAACTTTTGACTAAAAGAATTATCTAGCCAAAACCACTTTGCTTTGTTTTGCTTTACTTTACTTGACTTTACTTTAACTTTACAGGTGAGGGCATTGATATCAAGAAAAGAAACTTTCCAGAGCCCTTTCTCCAGTTTCTTTCCTCTAAGTCAATGCTCTGTGATCTGTATCACTTTATTAAGATATCTTATCATACATATGCTTCATTAAAAATTAAAAACTACTTGTGGCCACCAATATGAGATTGTATACTCCAAGATTTTTTTTAGAATTGATATCCCTCTCTTTTAGGTCTTAACAACCTAAGTTACCTAGTATATAAAATTTAAGAGACCAGAGAGGGGATCTTATCCTAATAATCTTGAGGACACACTGATTTCCTTTGATATCTACTCACTGCAAGGGATGAAAAGTGGCTTAAACTTGGCCAAGGCAGAAGGCAGATGGACAAAGAACTTTTGGGGCTTTGGGTATAGCCTTTAGATTGATTGTTCAATCAGGAATATAGTTCCAACACTGTCCCCACAAAGATCTATAAAATATTTATTCTATGTTATATTCTTTCTTAAAGTTACAATAAAAAGAGGTCTCTCACACAATGCCCAGAGTCCACAGGTGACAGTGGTTGAGGAAGAAGCCGGACTCAGTGTAAAAGTGAAGCTGAAACTCAGAGCAGGCATTGCAGGTTCGCATAAAAAATCAGAGCAACACTATAAGGAAATATGTAGCCCAAGGTTATGAGACATCAGTGATTCATTTATCAAGAAAAAAGGAAAAAAATAGAAATATCTCATTGAATATTATCGGTCTCAAATTTTGCAATAGATTTATGACTTTATTTTAGTAAAGAGGGTAATAACAATGTCAGTTATGATGCCATATTTTATATGTGTAAGTATGCCTATAGTTAATAGAATTCATCAGGCAGTGGGTTTGGGTACTATTTAAAACATGGGTCAGAGGGGCATTAATTCTATTCAAAGTGTCCATCTGTTGCTGCCCAACTTGCACGGAGGGTTGCATAGCAACCCATAGTACTGCATGGATATGGTTGGCCTCCCCCTGTTGCTTTTGTTTGCCCTCTGAGAGAGTTGCCCTTGATGGAGAAACAGTAGGTGTTCTTTTATTTATATATTTATTTATTTTTTTGGCTGGAGCCTGGCCTGGTGAGTGGGGGCTCATTATAGCCTGCTGAGCTAGATAGCATTGTGAGGCAATATCTGACATATGAATGTAATTTATCTTCCTGGCATGATTCTTCATCCCAAACTGATCCCCAAATTCCTAGGACTGTGGAAGTACAGCAATTAAAAAGAAAATATCAGGACCTTTTACTGGTATACACAGGAAAAACACACAACAGAGCAGGCGGAGAGAAGGGTTTGGAAGTTTGACTCCATTTTGTGGCACTTAATCAAAGTTATAATATTCAATTTCAGCATATTTCTGAGCATTTGGTTTTTTTCAAATCTATATACCATGAAATTAGTTAAATGAAAAGATTACTTAGGAAATCAGATGTTCTTAAAGACCTCCTTGCAACTTGTATCAGTTCTAAATACAGTACTTACATTTTCTTGAACATTATTACATGTTTCTAATACTCAGTAAAATTTGCAATGAATCTAAGCATCTGTAATCTTACATAAAATAAGCATTCACTTGGCTTACATTATTGCCAGTATCGGCTGTAATTTCAAGGTGGACCAAACAGCTCCTGTCTCCTCCTTGGACATCATGTATATGACTATGGGCCACTGATACATAAGTCTTAACAGATCATCAAGATTCAAAACTATTAATAAAGTGCTCTTGAATAAAGAAAATATTTTGAAAGAACTGATAACAGCGTATTTCTAGAGAAACTGTTACAGTGCACTAGTAGAAGACTGTAATCAGGACACCAGAATATTTTCTGTTTGTCAGTTACTATAACTCAACTTAGCTGTTTATACTGTTTTTCATGGCACAGTTTGAGAGATGCTTTTAAAAAAATCTCTGACGCATCTATTTCATCTTTAAACAATTTTAACATCTAATTCTTTCAGTTAATAATGTTTAAGCTAACTTTTAATAAAGATCTGACTGCCAAGGCAACCTTGAGCACACTTCCAATGTATTTTCTGGAGGAGGTAGCTAATATGAATAATATTCTCACCTTCATTGTTATTAAAACTCTAGTTGGCAGATGCTGGATTTCTTAGTCATATAGTCTCTGTATGACCAGAATTGCTTGTTTTCCTATGTGTCAGAGAAATTGCAAAGGCCTTGAGCAGAGACAGATCTCTGATGCGGGGCTGGCTCACAATCAGATATCAGGTGAATTCCAGTATATATCTTCATTGACTTTTGGTTAGGTGGTCATATAATTCATTCTCTACACTTAGTCCCTTTTGAGAATGAATGTGGGTCTAAACACACAGAAGACCAGAACAACTGATGTAAACAAAGACATTTTTGGGAACCAGACATAAGGCCATACTAAATGTAGGGGAGAAGTCAGGGATACAGTTGCACAAGTAGGCACCAAGAAATGTCACATGTGAAAGTAGAAACTAGGGGGAAAATGTCATATGGTCTGTTAGCAAGAGCCTAGGGTTTCAACTTGTCAGCCTAAGTTCAAATTCTGGCTGTGTCATTAACTACCTTTGTGACTTTGATGAAAACATTAAGTTACTCTGAGATTCAGTGTATTCATCTGCAAAATGTGGTCATTGTACCTGTCTCTGAGTTGTGAAAATTAAATGAAAACATCTAATTGTAGGTGCTTAGTACAGAGCCTGCTTGTGATAATTCCTTTAAATATAATAGTTACATTTCTAATTATTTATCTAAGTCTATACACATGACTTAGTCACATTTAGAGATATAAGCAAGAGTGAAGTACTGGAATGGCTTTATTAAGTCGAACCCTCTTCTTGGTCCCTTGAGCATCTTTAATGGGTCTTTGGAACATGTGACATCTTTCTTCCAGTGGAGAGTGCTGCTCTTAAAGACACCACTTATTCACAATCACTCATCTAACAATAACACAGTGTGAATAAGACGAAACAAAGAAGAATTCAGAAAGTATTCTCTTCATAACTCAGAGTCATTCTTACATTACTTAAACTCTTCCAGACTAAAATTATTCACCTTTAAAATGGAAATAGCAGTTTATACCTACATACAGTTATGTGAGGATTAAATAAAATAACGCATTAAAGCAAACTGCACAAGGCTTACATGTGGAGATATTCATTAAATGGTAGCAGTAGTACCAGAAAACAAAGAGTAGCAATGAAGCTTATTTTTTTAACCTATTAACTTTCATCAGCTTTCTGACTCTACTTGTAGTTTTCTCACATTTGTTGGTAGAATTACCTCACAGAAAAATGTTCCCTCCAGAGAACACTATTTAAAAAAAAAAATTGTAAAGTGAACACAATATAGTGAAAAAAATCCTAAAACATTATCTATTTAATTTATGCCACTGTTTGTTAGGACTGCAACTGAGTTATTGGAGAAAGGTAGCTAATAACTACAATACTGAGTATTTCAAAAGACTGATATTTAATAGTAAAATGTGAAACTCTATGGAACTTAAAAGAGAAACTTATACATTAATTTTTCTGAGTATTATGCAATTTTCCCATATACTTCAAAAATATGCTTTAGAGGTTATATTAAATATACCTTGCATATTTTTAAATTTCTAAATTTTAATCGATTTATTCTAAAATTTATTCAAGAACTTGAAAGACTCTCTTTTTTTCTCAACAATATGATTACTTACTGTTGGATACTAAATATATTCAATTAACCTCATATCCGTATATCTAAAACTTCAAAACCTTCTGCTCATGTGATACAGAATACAGCAAAATCATGGAAATTTGTTTTCAATAGTATAAAAATGTTTATTTTCTAATTAGTAAAGTATTACATGTTCAGTGTAGAAAACTTGAAAAATAGGAAATTAAAGATTACTCCACCATACAAAAATGATATACTTTTATATGAAAAATTGAAATTATAACTGTTTATTCTTTATACATATGCTGCTCTACTTCATTTAACAATATTATCAAGATCTCTGCAGGGATGAGGCTGGGGAGCAACCTCTTTACCCCTTACTCACCCACAGAAGGAGAATTAAGAAGGAACGACATTCCTGTCTGGTGAGTTTGCCAAGAATTTGACATTCACTATGCTGCATTAACCAGAAGCAGTAGCACTGCACTCAAAAAGCAATGCATTTCTCTCCTTATTTTTATCTCTTTTTCCTAATTACAAATATGTGTACATATATGGGTTTAAACATCATTTAAACCATATCCACCCTGTATTACCATTGCAAAAAGACCCCAACACCTGATTTTAATTGGGCATGCTTCTCTTATTAACTACTTTCTATTACCCACATTACAGAAATAGGATTAGACCAGGAAAACTTGTTTAATTTAACACAAAGCATGCCCCAGCAGGGGGCTGAGTTGGTGAAAGACAGGAATAATTTCATTCTAAAGATTAACTGGTAGGGTAAGCCCCACATGTGTAGTGTACTCCTAGCTCCTAATTACAGACCAACACTCTCCCTGAGGTAGTTACCTCACCCAACTCCGGCCGGCAGTGGGAACTTGCCTAGGTTCATTTGTCTGGCAAAATGCTAGCTATTCATTTGTCTACTAAAATGGTGCTGTAGAGGAAGTATAATGGTTTCTTAATTTAGGAAATAGATTTTTAAAAACACAAACATTTTATGAAAGTGGTGATTATCATGGGACAAAGTTTTGTTAAACAATGGATGGTTAAAATAGTCATTCCTCTCCATTTATCTAACTTTTTTTTTTTTTTTTTTTTTTTTTGAGACTAGGTCTCACTCTCTTGCTCAGGCTAGAGTGCAGTGGAGCCATTACGGCTCACTGAAGCCTTGATCTTCTGGGCTCAGGTGATCCTCTCACCTTAGCCTCACCAGAAGAAGGTGTGCACCACTACAACCGGCTAATTTTTTGTATTTTTTGTAGAAATGGGTTTCACCATGTTGACCAGGCTGGTCTTGAACTCCTGGTTCAAGTGATTCTCTCATCTTGGCCTCCCAAAGTGCTGGCATAACAGGCATGAGCCACCACACCTGGCTGTGTACCTAAGTTTTAGTGAAGGTTTAGTATATGCAGACAAAGGGCTAAGCAAAATAGCATGTCTCTTCAATTAATCCTCTTAAAAGTCTCTTTTATTATACATGATCTACATATAGGGAAATGGAGCTTAGTAACTTGTCCAGGGTCTCAAAATTAATACACAATATTAGTGATTTTAACCCAGGAAGTTCAACTCCAGAGTTCTAGCTTTTAAACTGTTTCATTCTACTGCCTTCTTGTGCTAGGGCCAGCATTTAGATGACTGTTTATTCTGGCATTGATCTTTTCATAGCCTGTGACATAGATGTTATGGGGTGAAAATTACATTGATGATCAACTTATGATCTGGCTAACTGGGTTGTCTACCTAGGCATTCATAAAGAAAGGCTAATTTAAGCTCAAACACATTTTCTTAACCACAGGATATATTTTTGCTTTATTAATTGCTGAGAACAGATGAAGCATTTCACATAAATCTGGGTTGTTTTGTGTAGTGATGTGTAGAAGATCCAAGCAGAAAATCCAATCAACATCATTTTAATGGCAGAGAATGAAATAGTGCCACAGGAGTGTAGGAATATCCTGTTTAGCTAATGTACAATATGTATGTATGTATGTAACATGTGTTTTTCTGCCTTTCTGCTTTTAATGTTTCTGATTTTATCAGTAGTTTTCAGCAATTTGACCATAAGATGCCTTGGTGTGTTTTTCTGTGTTTCTTCTGCTTGGGATTTGTGGAGCTTCTTGGAACTCTGCCTTTATAGTTTCTATTAAACTCAGACAGAGAAAGGGAGACTCTTTGAAGATTTCTTTCTCTTTTTCTTCCTTCCTCTCTCTTGGTTATTCTGTTCTGCAAGTTCTAGATGCACTGACCTCCTCAAAAGCCCACCTATCTCTCTCTCTAAATAAGACTACAAAGCTATTTATGACAGTCTGGAAACTGTCTTTGGTAGTAAGCTGGGCAATTATTGCACTCGCCTGGTTAATGTGTCATAGCAGGGACCAAGAAACACATTTAGGAGTAATGTGGAGAATTCTAGATTGGAATAGAGATCTATAAGGATGGATAGAAGGGAACTTCTTCACACAAATATTGACCTCTGACTCAGAGTTCAATGTTCCGAAAAGAACACTCGTAACTTGTCTGGTAGTTTATTAGAATGACTCTGTGAAGCTTGGACATTATTATGGTTTATTATAAACAAGTTTATTAAAAACAAGTTGAAGATTTTGTGGTTCAGTGCTCTTAGATACGTAAGGACAGCATCTCTGTAATATTGCATAAATGAAGTCAAGATAAAAGGTATAAACTAAGGTATAGAAGAACTCAAAGGGTAAAAGGCTCAATAAGGTAGAAATATTAATGTAAACAGACTATATAAGAACTGAAAAATCTACAGCCTGGTAAGTTTACTGAGCACTAAGGACATTTCCTCCACTAAGACCATAAGAATTGTACAGGAGAAAGTAGGTAGATATTAACTTCTTTGAACAACACCATGGTTGCTAACCCTGTAAAGTCAGGTTGACTGTGGAAGATGAAGCCTAATATAAATAGAGATCATGGGATTCTGGAATTGCAGAAATCATGCAGTAGCACTTAAAAGTCAGAGAAAAGGTATGTATATATATAAGCCCCTATTCTGTATTTTTTATATATATATATAAAATATATATACTATATATAATTATATATAGTTTATATATATATAATTATATAATTATATATATAATTATATATATATACTATATATAATTATATATAGTATATATATTACTATATATAATATAAAAATATATATTACTATATATTATATATATTACTCTTTCTATATATATATAAAACTATATATATATATATATAAAACTATATTAAGCATGAAGGCCAGAATGACCTGAAGGGTGCTTTCACTCAAAGGAATCCGTGGCATAGCTAAGGGATTATACAGAATCTAGAGGCAAAATAGTGAACAGGGACCAGAGGTTTTCTCAAACTATGTAACTTTAAAAAAATGAGAACTAGCTAACAGAATTCCAATATCAACCACTAGTGTGGAAAACCATGGCCTTTTGTTAATTTTCCAAATTTAAGCAAGTTTCCAGATCCAATGCTCATTGATTGAAGGGAAAACATGGTTCCTCTGTATAAACACCTTGCAACACCTTTGTAGGTATACACATTGAATATTCTGCTTCTTCCTCAAATTGCTGACCTAACATCATGTATCATAATAACTATACACTTGGAAAGAACAATATCTAAATTTTTAATCAACAGTTATATTTTAACCAACAACACCTTGGTCTGAGTTGATACCAAGGGACCTGAAATGCCACTGTGATCTTCTGGTCAGAGTAGGGGCTTACAGAGGACAAATTTTAAAGTTTTGATTTAAGCTAACAATGGGGACAATGAGTCCTGAAACTCACCCTTTGGTTAATTCCTGAATTCCTAAATATACAATTTTGATACATAGACCTACAAGCTGGAAAGAATTGCCCTGACCAGTGGAATAAGGGCCGCTATGATTAAAAAAAAAAAGTCAAGTGAAAGACATGAAAGTTTCTGCTCCTAGTCAAAATAGATAATCAGAAGAAAAACTGAATCCTGTGAGGAAATACAGAGGAGCATTTCCTTAATAGGCTTAAAAGATTTGAGTAGTGGTCCTTTATGATATTGTCATTCAATTCATATAGCCACCACACAAAACAGATGTATTGTGATGGATGAAAATGGACTATCATAAATTTAAAGGTAAAGCAGCTGTGGTACTAGATCAACACAGCCAATGACACTTGGTTTGCAGATGTTAATCTGGCAAATGCATTTTTTTTTTGAGCCCCATCAATAGGGAGACAAAGAAGTTCACTTTTACGTGGCAAAGATGATAGTACACATTTACTTTCTTGATCCAGACCTACTGTTCAGCTTTCTGTCAAAATTTGGTTTTCAGGAACATTAGATATCTTGAATTCCTCAGAACATCATATAGATCCACTATACTACTGGCAGAATGCTATTTGAACATGGTGAGTAGAAAGTGGTAAGTATCTTAAGGTCCTAGTACGACACATACTTGGCAGAAGTTGAAGATAAACTTGACAAAGATTCAGGGCCCTGTCACACAAGTTGAAGTTTTTGTGGTTCAGTGGTCTTAGATATGTAAGGACAGCATCTCTGTAATGTGAAATACATATTTGGTCTTCATCCCCATTTCCTGGCACACAGTTCCTAAAACCCTTAGAATCTCCAGATTGATGAGTGTCTTTGTATGCTAATGAGGTGGCTGGTAGCTGAGGGCTCCTAGAAAACATCATAGTAGGGGCTCGCCACCAGAAAACCCAACACTTTTAGCCCCACATGCCAATCTCTGGAAGGGAGAGAGGGGCTGAAGGCTGAGAGATCACTGATAGACAATGATGTAATCAGTCATGCCTATGTAATGAAACTTTCATATCAACTGAAAAGGGCAGAGTTCAGGAGAACTTCCAGATAGCTAAACACAGGGAGGGTCTTGCAGAGTGGTGCAGGGGAGGGGGCATGGAAGCTCCATACCCGTTCTCATATGCCATGCTTTATGCTTCTCTTACAACTGGCTGGATACTCATCTGAATCCTTTGTAATATACTTTAAAATAAGTGGGTGTAAGTGTAAGTAAAGTGTTTCCCTGAGTTCTGTGAGCTGCTCTAGCAAATTATTCAAACCTGAGGAGGGAGTCACAAGAGCCTGCATTTTGTAGCTGGTCTGTCAGAAGTACAGGTCACAACGTGGGACTTGCAATTGGTATCTGATGTGGGGAGTGTGAGTCTTGTGGAACCGAATCCTCAATCTGTGAGATCTAACACTACGTACAGGAAAATAGTGTCAGAATTGAATTACAGCACATCCAGCTGGTGTCTGCTGAAGAAGTACTTGGTGTATGGGGAAATAATCCTCACACATGTGGCGTCAGAAGTGTGGTGTTGAGTGGTTTGTGAGAGTTGGAGAAACACTTTTTTCCTATCCCTAGTAGTCTCTAATATAAATCTTCTGATAAGGAAAAATAGAACATTTGTTGAATTCTTTGGAGTTTGGAGGTAGCAAAGAATACCTTTGTTAATGCGAATCCAATTGATTTATTCAGAAAATACTCAGCAAGAGAGGTTTCTGCAGTGAGTCAGACTATGACCTAAGGTTCCACATACACATACTCTATGACCCTGAAGTTTTGATGGCAGTAGAGATGCTTCTGATAGGTTAAAATGCTGTGTGGAGTATCTGATAACCCTCAATAGGAGGGTAACAATGCAAATACCTCAGTTTCTGGAGCAAGACTATACCTTCTGAATCACAGAAATTCTCACTGTTTGAGAAACAGCTCCTGGTACACTATCGAGTACTTGATCCTGACACACCAATGAAATATGAAGCCCTGATATGCAATGAGGTGAAGTTCTGACAAATGGAAATTGAAAAGTGGCAGATAAAATTATTATCCCCTTCTCTTCTAAACAGGCTATCTTTGGATTCAGTTTTTCTTGTTATTTCTCAGAAGACAATCTTGTGAGATGAAGTGACAGTTAGTTGTACTGGATGACTCAGTAGCATCCTCACTTTAGTCTTCCTTCTGTCCTGTGTCGCTTCCCTTTTTCCTCACACCTAATTTTCCATGATAACATTTTCAGTAAATTTGTAGCCCACAAACATTGCCTTGGTTTCTGCTTTCTGGAAAGACCAAGAAAGGGTCTTCTGCTTAAGACCCTTCAGTGGTTAAGCCCGTTGTTTCAGCTCTATCTTTCTAATCACCTCTCTCAACACTTCTGGCCTTGCAGTTTATACCCGAATGATATCAAATTGCTTTTGCTTCCCTATAGAAATCAGGCTGTTTCATACCTTTAGACCTTGACTTATGATCTTTACTTGGTCAAGAATGCCATCTTTCTTTCATTCCCTTTTATCATGTAGTAATCAACTCAGAGGTCATTGCCTTCTGCATTTCTGTCTCAGGTTAAGAGGTGTGAGATGTAATGATCTGTCATTTGTCTTAGAGGAGATTGTCTGACACACCCTATGCCACTGGTACACTAAAAACCTCACCAGTGTAGCAGGACACTGAATCTTCATGATACTTACCTCCTATGTTCCAACAGGCATGCGTCATACGAGGGCTTTACGATAAACTGGACAGCCATTAGGAGACAATATGAGGTAGAGTGGATCAACTATGAGAAAATGTGAAGGATATTTTGAAGCTATTTGTTAAGTGTCTGGACCCTTGAACTTAGACTGTTGACTGAACTAAGGAAAATCCGGACTGCACCCCCCACCCCACCCCACACACAATTTGGACAAGAAGAAAAAGAAATCACTTTGGAGGCAGTAATATTTAAGAATATGTGCTCTACTTTTGGATGAAGAGAGGAGAAATCCTGCAAGTGCAGATTTCTGCTCCAAACTTTGAAAACGTGGAGAATGTTATGCAACAAAGAAATCAACTTAACATTTTACAAACTAAATGAAGTCTGTTAATTACAGCTCAGGCTATTTAGATTTGGTTCAAGAGTCATCACATTTACAGTAAACTTCACCTTTCACTTGGGGTAGAATAAACTGATTCTCCCTTTAGTTCAAATATGTTTGAGTGCTTTATCTTTGCTATGTGCTATGCAAGGAACTTAGAGTACAGAGAAGAATCACACAAGCTCTTTGCCATCAGGGAGCTTCTAGTCTAATCTGAGGCATAGCTCAGTCCCACTGATCACGGTTGGAGAGCTATGAGAGAGGTATGCCAGGGCACTATGGGAGACTAGCAACAAGGCTGTCCAGTGCGCACGAGCAGGGGAGGCTTCCTTATGACCCTTGCACTCTAAAGTACAGCAAGACAGAAACATTATGAATGAGGACAAAGACGCTGTCTGTAGCAAGTAGGATCCATAACAATGAATACTGGGTATGTATGTGAGTATTCTACTGCAAAGAACTGCCAGATTTTGAGGAAAAGTGGGGCCATTTAATATCATTGTTAGTGGTCTTTTTCTTTCATAACATTTGTTCTCTATTCTGCTCTTTTCTAACTCCGTAAAAGACTTCTGGGTATGTTGAAGTTGTTTCTAATTCCTATCTAGTTTTGTTTTCCATACACTTGGTCAATTTTTTCTAGCATAAAAAATAGTTCTTTCCAGCTGTGATCTTAAGAAGTAGCCTCTTCCATTTGTGTCTTATGGGTTAGCCAACATTTCAAATTCAGCAGTTGAAGTAAAACTTCTACAACTTTTTCTCCTTCAGAAAACATCTTCTTCCTTTCTCACTGCTAACTCTGTTTGTTTAAAGTCCTAACTATGGATTCTCATGTGCTATCGTACGTAGCAAGCAGGAGGGGGAAATCTCCACCCACCTGGATTCATGCCATTTTAGTCCTTTTCTCCCAGACTGAATGGACAATTATTTAGACTTCTTTGAATTCCGCTTGATGTTGAATGAGGTCGTTTATTTCACAGTCCTGGAGGTTCACACATCTAAAATCGAACAGTTCATATAGTTGGAGAATGGTACGTGATTGTAGTCTGAGCATGAAGTACATTTGGGTGGCATATATGTCAACTGAATGCAGACAGCAATAAGCATGTGTGTTCTGAAGACAAATGAGCAAATTTGTCTCCTTACTTCCTGTGGAACATAGAGCCTCCTTTGTCTTGGGTTGTCTTCCAGTAAACAAAGAAGCAACTTGGCCACATAGAGCTCACATTTTATTTATTTATTTCCCCCCTGTGGTGTTTTCAGACCAAGCTGCCCTACATGAAGGAATCATGTCTACATATTAGCAAGGCCAGACTATTGCTTGGGAAGTTCTCTTTTGACCCCTGCAACAGATTAATTGTTTGCCATAAGGAAGTCTCTTAACCTCATGGCATTTCCCTTTATGCTCTCCAAGTGGAGGATAATAATTCTGGAAATGAAAAGTGACTTGATATTCACAAATAGGAAGCATCCTTTCAATGTTTTTGTACACATGGGTTTCTTGTTACAAGAATAGTACTATTTTAATCAACCTAAAATAATCCAGGAGGGTTCTAGAACACTGCTGTCTGGATAATAAACCAATTTTTCAGTGGGTCATTATTTTGTAAAAAAATATTGAAGTAAAAAATATTTTACTTCATCTGATAAGAGATGTTCATTATCCATGGGAATATTTTGATTGCCATGCAGGAATTGGTAGATAAATAAAAAGTACACACATACTAACTTAGTAATTTAAAGGCCTCTTACTAGGTGTGAGCTGAAAGAAGTATAATGAAAAACAAAATAAAATAAAAAATATGTAAAAATAAAGCTTTTACCATTCATTTTGGTGTAAATAGAATTTATTTTATAAAAGAAAATCTTACAAAGACTAATTGACCTCTGGAACTTCAAATTTTATTTGTGTTTCATGATAATCTCACCTCTTCAAGAAAAAAATACAATATCTACTAAGTCATTAGCACAATATAAAGCCCCTTTTATTAAATATAAACCAGAGAGAAAATATCTAATATGACCTCCTTATGTTGACACTAGTTACATTTTTAAAACATGCATATACTCTAATATTATTGAGAAAACTTAAATCATTGAAGAATATGTTTATAAACTAAAACGAAAATTGTAGTGCATTAAAAGAAAATGAAAGAACCACCCCTCTTTCCCACTAATCTAGCCACATTGAAGCTATTTCAGTTAGCCAACAGCATTGATTCAATATCCACTAGTGCAGAGCACCGCATATGTTCTTTGAGTTCAATCAAAATAAAACATACAACTTCTGCCTTTAAAGACCTTTCTTTCTAATAAGTCTCCATTAACACAGAAGCAGTGAAGCACATTCAGAATCCACAGAGATTGCACTAAGATTTACACAATCAATAGACAGGGGCGTTTAAAGAATGGGCAGCAGAGGAGAGTCCAAAATGCAGTCAGTAGTGCTAGTTTTGATCTCATCAAAGTATCACACCCCATCAACTTTTCTGGCTTCATAGCATATAATAGTACAACCTCTGTGGATAATCAGAGTCAAGGACAGCTGTGAGCATAAACAGCAGCAATGAGGACCATCAGATGGTCATATGGATGTGTTTATTGTTCCTGCCCTTGGGAAGCCCAGAGGAGCTGCCTATTTGGGCTCTGTGGGTAAAAGATCAAGAACCAGAGTGAACAGAGACACTTCCTTGTGGTGCTTTGACAGGAGGCAGAAGACAGTCTGCCTATTTCTACACTCCCAGTCTGGGGAAAGGGGAGGCTCTGTGGGTCTGTGATGACTTCCTGCCTTAGTGATTGTCCTCTCTGGGAAACTCTAACACAAAGACCCGAGTTCCAGTAAGCAAGGAAAGAAAACTAACAATCCATTCAAGGAAAAGCCATCAGAACAACAGAACTCGTGCCAGGCCAATAGAGCAGTTAAAGACTTGACAACTTGGGTAAGAAATCAATAAGAACTCTTTAGGAAATTCAAGCACAGCACTTGTGAGGCTTTGTGGAAATAAGTAATTTAATACACGAATCAAAAGAGATAGGGAGAAGTGGCCCAGAATATCAAGGGGTTCAACTATATCCAAACACGGAGGGAAAGAACATGAAGAAATGAGAATGAGGGGAAAGATAATATTTTAAGAAGTCTAAGAGACCAAACATGCAAGTAAGAGAACTTCTACAAGGCAATGTAAGAACTGGGACAAAAGAGGAATGATTAAAGCCATGATAGAGAAAATGTTCTGTAAATTAAATAACAAATCCCTGTAGTCTCTTGGCAGATTGAGAAGAAAAGATACACATGTAGGAAAAAAAATTTTAGAAAATATTTCTGAACCCTAAGGAGAAAGGGATAGTCTTAAAATTTCCAAGTGAAACAAGTTACAATGAAAAAGAAACTGACAGACATTGAGCTTCATCAGCAACACCTGAGGGTAGAAGACAGTGAAATGACACCATCACACTACAGAGGAATTTTATTGCAAGCCACTATATCAAAATTGATTATAAATTCACTTTAAATAAATACAGTATTGGCAAAAAAAAAAACAGATAAACATTTGTAGAAGAGCCTAGAAATTTTAAAAATAACCCTACCTTCATAGGACATTTTAATATCTGACAAAGGTAGAAGTTTAGTTTGTTGAGAATGTTGTGATGACACAACTGGCTACTGGTTTAAAAAGAATATAAAATTGGGTGCAGCACACCAACATGACACAGGTATACATATGTAACAAACCTGCACGTTGTGCACATGTACCCTAGAACTTAAAGTATAATAAAAAATAGAAAAATAAAAAATTAAAATAAAGAAATAAAAAAATTATAGAATTGTATAGTAAAATAACGTAAAATTGTTCCATTATCCTATGCTCTATTCAAAACTAAATTCCAGGTGAATAAAAACACTATTTTTAAAATTATGAACAAAATACTTACAATTCAGATGACAGGTAGTATTATTAGTATTCATAATAAAACTAACTGGAAATAAAGTGAATGTCCATCAATAGGGGAATTATATGAAAATGTATGGCTCTTATTGCAAGAATGATTATAAAGTCATTAAACATAAGTTAGAGTCATGCTAATTAACTCAAAGAGATTTTTGCTGGTCATGGAGTAAAAACAAGGAAATAAGAAACGAGTTTATACCTTCATGCTTATAGAAATTTAAAAAGACTGATTACATGTATTATTTGAAGGCATGTAGGAAAAGGTTTGGGTGTTTGAAATTTCAAGTGTTATACTTTATTTAAAGTGTCTGGATTGAATTGAATTCAACTAAATAGAATTCAATTCAGTCATAAAGAAACAAATGCAAGTTCCCACTCTTTTTGTCTTAGACTCTATTTTACAAACAAAAGAATTAAATAGAAATAAAAAACTATAGGCTACATTTAGAAAGTTTATAAAGGTGGTGTGAACTTTTGAATATAATCTTTTTGGGTTACTCATGTTCTCTTGTTCAAAAATACATGGGATATCACATTGTCCTTGTTACAGCTTTCTCAAGTATATGAATAGGTAACATTAAAAACTGTGCTCCAAGAGTGTATGGCATGGTTAAAGCCTCCTAACTTTAGAGCACCTTAGATATAAGTCTTGTGAGCATTGTATCTACCTGTGCCAGCATTATAGACATATTGTATCCATAAAATGATATCTTTTTATTTTTAAATTTGGTTTTGTTTGAGTATTAGTCAGAAAAAATAAGGTAATGCTGCAGTAACAAAATAACCCAGCAATCTCAATAGCTCATTAAATGTAAAGTTTATTTCTTAATCCTACTGCATGTTCATCAAGGGTCTGCTTCAAGTAGTCACTCAGGAACTCTGGTTTTTGCAAGTTCCACCATATTCACTGAACACACAGCCTCTTCATGTCATGGAACACCCAACTGCTTCATGGAAAGGTGCCACGAAGATACCTTTTTCTTTTGGCAGGGGACAAGGACTTTGGATGCTTCCTCATTGGTAATTAAATTCTTTGACCTGTTTGTTCACAACTTATTGAGTAGGACTAGTTAATTTATACCTGACTGAGGGGCTGTGAAAGAGAACTTCCCAGATGATCAGAGGAGGTATAACTAGAATTGGCTGGTCCCTTGTGTTCTCTATCAAAGTATATTTTGAGGATCTAGGGTTGTAATTGTGTTTTGTTTTGTTAAACTATAAGTCTAAGTCAGATGGTAGTAGTGGTAAAGGAGGCTACAAAAATTAATTTATTCAATAAAAAATTCTATAAAAGGAATTTAGATACCTGCTAAGGTGGCTAAAAAGTAAGGAAATGGAAGATTTCATCGTGGCAGCTAAAGAAGAATTGGATGCTATTTACAGTAACAAATAAGGTATGGAATTAGGTTATAAAAACAATGTGTAGGAATTGCAAAGAAAGGACAAAAGGCAGCTAATAAAGATAAAGGAAGCAGACGAGGCTGCTATCAAAGTGATGCAGCATAATATGACATTTCAAAATAGTACAGTGGAGAAGAAAAGCGCTGAATATGATTTGATTGCTCAGACTGACATTAAGCAACTGTGGCTGCTGCTGAGTCCTCATGTTTACGGCAAACCTCCAGTACAGTATGTACTATAATTTGGCATAACATGTTTTAAGATTTAGCTTGAAGTCAGGCAGTTAGCTACAGCCCTGAATTCTGAATAAGATATTAGTTTGTTTTTACTTGAAGTATTGAGATCTTCCTGAAATTCTTTTTTCTCTAAAAATATCACAGTTACAAAAGCATGACAAGAGAGTTCACATACTCTTTGAATTAACTTTAACATATGCCATATTTTCATTTTTTAAAACAGGTATCTTCAGGCACTTCACGCTATACCCTGTTATGCATTCAACGTGCATGACCAAGAATTACCCAATGAACTTTGTCTGTAAACAGCAAAAGCCAAGAGCAGATTTCTCAGGAAAACCAGACTCTAATGGTAGATATCACCTCATTGACTATAAAGTTTGATACTGTAATATAATCCAAAACTTTAAAATACATGTTTGACTTGCCACCTGCTATTAACTTATTTTCCTTATAATGGATGGTTGGTCCTCCTTCTACTATATGATGTATTTGTATTTGTACTATATGATGTATATGATTAAATTGCATTTAATATATTGCTTGTCATCTACATCACAGAAAATTTAATAAACACTTATGTAAACCTGCTGTTATAATCACTCTCTAAAAAAAGAAACAGTTCGTTAAGTCCACTTTAAAATTAAATTTGAGAATTCATCTTAACTCATTATTATGGACAAATATATGTAAATGGTGACATTTTAATGCAGTCATTTGAACATATTTTCTTAAATTGATGAATGATTGCCAAAAGCAAATTTTCTGAAAAGTAATATTTTAGACAAAGGGCCAAAAGCTGATTTCAGTCATTGGAGTGAATAATTTCCTTTTTAAACCTCTTGACATCTGAACTATAATCATTTTCTAGCCCCCCAACATAAAAGATGGTTAAAAATTTATAGGGAAAAAATATTAAAAAATGAGAACATTCTGAGTCACTAACTCAGATTCTACAATCCGAGTTAGTGATTCAGAATGTTCTCATTTTATAAGATTTTCTTGAAAATTACATGTTTTCAAGGTCCTACCAGTGTTGTTCCTTAAAAAAAATGCAATGTATTTATCATATATTTTACTAATAACTAAAATCAGCTTCCATATGCTTTATTAATAAAGCAAAGCCATAAGTGTAACAGCAAAATAGATACATACTTGCTATTTCTAGTGCACCATCATCATGATGAGGAATTTAAAGTGATGGAAGCACTGAAGCAAAAATTAAAAATTTGAAATTTGAAGTTAT
Organism: Macaca nemestrina; assembly: GCF_043159975.1. Classification (NCBI taxonomy): domain Eukaryota; kingdom Metazoa; phylum Chordata; class Mammalia; order Primates; family Cercopithecidae; genus Macaca; species Macaca nemestrina. The sequence continues at coordinate 35,432,244 of NC_092140.1, forward strand.
CCACTTAAAAACTGGGAACAATATAAATGGGAATATCATTCCTAAGGTATAACTGTTGACATTATTATTTGTTAAGAAAAATTAGTATTTAGCAATTATAATTTGGAAAGACATAATACATCCCTTTTGGAAAGACATAATACATCCTTCAGAGAGATTCTTCCTCTAATTGCCCCAACAACTTAGATTATGGTGTTATTAAGTTCCATTCTGTCTTAATCCTATACTACAATTATTCTTATCACACTCCTAGGGAGATTGAATCTACTTTTGTGCTTTTAATTTTCATCTATGTGCAATGACTTTCAAACCCTACAGCTCTTGATTCTGAGTTTTAAGCCAGAATAGCCATATCCATTCAGGATGTCTCCATTTCATTGGCCACAAGTGACTCAAACTCAATTGTTTTAAACTTAATCTCGGGGGGTGGAGCAAGATGGCCGAATAGGAACAGCTCCAGTCTACAGCTCCCAGAGTGAGCAACACAGAAGACGGGAGATTTCTGCATTTTCAACTGAGGTACTGGGTTCATCTCACTAGGGAGTGCCAGACAATCAGTGCTGGTCAACTGCTGCAGCCCGACCAGAGAGAGCTGAATCAGGATGAGGCATCGCCTCACCTGGGAAGCACAAGGGGGAAGGGAATCCCTTTTCCTAGCCAGGGGAACTGAGACACACAATACCTGGAAAATCGGGTAACTCCCACCCCAATACTGTGCTTTACCAAGGGTCTTAGCAAATGGCACACTAGGAGATTATATCCCACACCTGGCTGGGAGAGTCCCACACCTGCGGAGCCTCCCTCATTGCTAGCACAGCAGTCTGCGTTCTAACAGCAAGGCAGCAGTGAGGCTGGGGAAGGGGTGCCTGCCATTGCTGAGGCTTCAGTAGTTAAACACAGCTGCTGGGAAGCTGGAACTGGGTGGAGCCCACAGCAGCTCAAGGAGGCCTGCCTGTCTCTGTAGACTCCACTACTGGGGACAGGGCACAGCTAAACAACAAAAAAAAAGCAGCAGAAACTTCTGCAGACACAAACAACCCTGTCTGACAGCTTTGAAGAGAGCAGTGGATCTCCCAACACGGAGGCTGAAATCTGAAAACGGACAGACTGCCTGCTCAAGTGGGTCCCTGACCCCTGAGTAGCCTAACTGGCAGACATCCCCCACTAGGGCCAGACTGACACCCCACACCTCACATGGCAGGGTACACCCCGAGATGAAGTTTCCAAAGCAAGAATCAGACAGGTACACTTGCTGTTCAGCAATATTCTATCTTCTGCAGCCTCTGCTGCTGACACCCAGGCAAACTGGGTCTGGAGTGGACCTCAAGCAATCTCCAACAGACCTACAGCTGAGGGTCCTGACTGTTAGAGGAAAACTAACAAACAGGAAGGACACCCACACCAAAACCCCATCAGTACGTCACCATCATCAAAGACCAAAGCAGATAAAACCACAAAGATGGGGAAAAAGCAGGGCAGAAAAGCTGGAAATTCAAAAAATAAGAGCGCATCTCCCCCCAAAGGAACGCAGCTCATCACCAGCAATGGATCAAAGCTGGACAGAGAATGACTTTGACGAGTTGAGAGAAGGCGGCGTCAGTCCATCAAACTTCTCAGAGCTACAGGACGAATCACGTACCCAGTGCAAAGAAACTAAAAATCTTGAAAAAAGAATGGAAGAATGGATAACTAGAATAATCAATGCAGAGAAGGCCATAAACGAAGTGACATAGATAAAAACCATGACACAAGAAATACGTGACAAATGCACAAGCTTCAGTAACTGACTCGATCAACTGGAAGAAAGAGTATCAGCGACTGAGGATCAAATGAATGAAATGAAGCAAGAAGGGAAGTCTAAAGAAAAAAGAGGAAAAAGCAATGAACAAAGCCTTCAAGAAGTATGGGATTATGTGAAAAGACCAAATCTACGTCTGATTGGGGTGCCTGAAAGTGAGGGGGAAAATGGAGCCAAATTGGAAAACACTCTTCAGGATATCATCCAGGAAAACTTCCCCAACCTAGTAAGGCAGGCCAACATTCAAATCCAGGAAATACAGAGAATGCCACGAAGATACTCCTTGAGAAGAGCAACTCCAAGACACATAATTGTCAGATTCACCAAAGTTGAAATGAAGGAAAAACTGTTAAGGGCAGCCAGAGAGAAAGGTTGGGTTACCCACAAAGGGAAGCCCATCAGACTAACAGCAAATCTCTTGGCAGAAACGCTACAAGCTAGAAGAGAGTGGGGGCCAATATTCAACATTCTTAAAGAAAAGAATTTTCAACCCAGAATTTCATATCCAGCCAAACTAAGTTTCATAAGTGAAGGAGAAATAAAATCCTTTACAGACAAGAAAATGCTTAGAGATTTTGTCACCACTAGGTCTGCCCTACAAGAGACCCTGAAGGAAGCACTAAACATGGAAAGGAACAACTGGTACCAGGCATTGCAAAAACATGCAAAAATGTAAAGACCATCAATGGTAGGAAAAAATTGCATCAACTAACGAGCAAAATAACCAGCTAATATCACAATGACAGGATCAAGTTCACACATAACAATACTAACCTTAAATGTAAATGAACTAAATGGTTCAATTAAAAAACACAGACTGGCAAATTGGATAAAGAGTCAAGACCCATCAGTTTGCTGTATTCAGGAGACCCATCTCACGTGCAGAGACACACATAGGCTCAAAATAAAGGGATGGAGGAAGATCTACCAAGCAAATGGAGAACAAAAGAAAGCAGGGGTTGCAATCCTAGTCTCTGATAACACAGACTTTAAACCAACAAAGATCAAAAGAGACAAAGAAGGCCATTATATAATGGTAAAGGGATCAATTCAACAGGAAGAGCTAACTATCCTAAATATATATGCACCCAATACAGGAGCACGCACATTCATAAAGTAAGTCATTAGAGACTTACAAAGAGACTTAGACTCCCATACAATAATAATGGGAGACTTCAACACCTCACTGTCAACATTAGACAGATCAATGAGACAGAAAGTTAACAAGGATATCCAAGATGTGAACTCATTTCTGCATCAAGTAGTTCTAATAGACATCTACAGAACTCTCCACCCCAAATCAACAGAATATACATTCTTCTCAGCACCACATCACACTTATTCCAAAATTGACCACATAGTTGGAAGTCAAGCACTCCTCAGCAAATGTACAAGAACAGAAATTATAACAAACTGTCTCTCAGACCACAGTGCAATCAAACTAGAACTCAGGACTAAGAAACTCAATCAAAACCACTCAACTACCTGGAAACTGAACAACCTGCTCCTGAATGACTACTGGGTACATAACGAAATGAAGGCAGAAATAAAGATGTTCTTTGAAACCAATGAGAACAAAGATACAACATACCAGAATCTCAGAGACACATTTAAAGCAGTGTGTAGAGGGAAATTTATAGCACTAAATGCCCACAAGAGAAAGCTGGAAAGATCTAAAATTGAAACCCTAACATCACAATTAAAAGAACTAGAGAAGCAAGTGAAAACACATTCAAAAGCTAGCAGAAGGCAAGAAATAACTAAGATCAGAGGAGAACTGAAGGAGATAGAGACACAAAAAACCCTCCAAAAAAATCAATGAATCCAGGAGTTGGTTTTTTTAAAAGATCAACAAAATTGATAGACCGCTAGCAAGACTAATAAAGAAGAAAAGAGAGAAGACTCAAATAGACGCAATAAACAATGATAAAGGGGATATCACCATCAACCCCACAGAAATACAAACTACCATCAGAGAATACTATAAACACCTCTACGCAAATAAACTAGAAAATCTAGAAGAAATGGATAATTTCCTGGACACTTACACTCTCCCAACACTAAACCAGGAAGAAGCTGAATCCCTGAATAGACCAATAGCAGGCTCTGAAATTGAGGCAATAATTAATAGCCTACCAACCAAAAAAGTCCAGGACCAGATGGATTCACAGCTGAATTCTACCAGAGGTACAAGTAGGAGCTGGTACCATTCCTTCTGAAACTATTCCAATCAATAGAAAAAGAGGGAATCCTCCCTAACTCGTTTTATGAGGCCAACATCATCCTGATACCAAAGCCTGGCAGAGACACAACAAAAAAAGAGAATTTTAGACCAATATCCCTGATGAACATTGATGCAAAAATCCTCAATAAAATACTGGCAAACTGGATCCAGCAGCACATCAAAAAGCTTATCCACCATGATCAAGTGGGCTTCATCCCTGGGATGCAAGGCTGGTTCAACATTCGCAAATCAATAAACATAATCCAGCATATAAACAGAACCAAAGACAAGAACCACATGATTATCTCAATAGATGCAGAAAAGGCCTTTGACAAAATTCAACAGCCCTTCATGCTAAAAACTCTCAATAAATTCGGTATTGATGGAATGTATCTCAAAATCATAAGAGCTATCTATGACAAACCCACAGCCAATATCATACTGAATGGGCAAAAACTGGAAAAATTCCCTTTGAAAACTGGCACAAGACAGGGATGCCCTCTCTCACCACTCCTATTCAACATAGTGTTGGAAGTTCTGGCTAGGGCAATCAGGCAAGAGAAAGAAATCAAGGGTATTCAGTTAGGAAAAGAAGAAGTCAAATTGTTCCTGTTTGCAGATGACATGATTGTATATTTAGAAAACCCCATTGTCTCAGCCCAAAATCTCCTTAAGCTGATAAGCAACTTCAGCGAAGTCTCAGGATACAAAATTAATGGGCAAAACTCACAAGCATTCTTATACACCAGTAACAGACAAACAGAGAGCCAAAACATGAACGAACTTCCATTCACAATTGGACATAACAAATGGAAGAACATACCATGCTCATGGACATAAACAAATGGAAGAACATACCATGCTTATGGATAGGAAGAATCAATATCATGAAAATGGCCATACTGCCCAAGGTAATTTATAGATTCAATGCCATCCCCATCAAGCTACCAATGAGTTTCTTCACAGAATTGGAAAAAACTGCTTTAAAGTTCATATGGAACTAAAAAAGAGCCCGCATCTCCAAGACAATCCTAAGTCAAAAGAACAAAGCTGGAGGCATCACGCTACCTGACTTCAAACTATACTACAAGGCTACAGTAACCAAAACAGCATGGTACTGGTACCAAAACAGAGATATAGACCAATGGAACAGAACAGAGTCCTCAGAAATAATACCACCCATCCACAGCCATCTGATCTTTGATAAACCTGAGAAAAACAAGAAATGGGGAAAGGATTCCGTATTTAATAAATGGTGCTGTGAAAATTGGCTAGCCATAAGTAGAAAGCTGAAACTGGATCGTTTCCTTACTCCTTATACGAAAATTAATTCAAGATGGATTAGAGACTTAAATGTTAGACCTAATACCATAAAATCCCTAGAAGAAAAACTAGGTAATACCATTCAGGACATAGGCATGGGCAAGGACTTCATGTCTAAAACACCAAAAGCAATGGCAACAAAAGCGAAAATTGACAAATGGGATCTTATTAAACTAAAGAGCTTCTGCACAGCAAAAGAAACTACCATCAGAGTGAACAGGTAACCCACAGAATGGGAAAAAATTATTGCCATCTACTCATCTGACAACGGGCTAATATCCAGAACCTACAAAGAACTTAAACAAATTTACAAGATAAAAACAAACAACCCCATCAAAAAGTGGGCAAAGGATATGAACAGACATTTCTCAAAAGAAGACAAGCATACAGCCAACAGACACATGAAAAAATGCTCGTCATCACTGGCCATCAGAGAAATGCAAATCAAAACCACAAGGAGATACCATCTCACACCAGTTAGAATGGCAATCTTTAAAAAGTCAGGAAACAACAGGTGCTGGAGAGGATGTGGAGAAATAGGAACACTTTTACACTGTTGGTGGGACTGTAAACTAGTTCAACCATTGTGGAAGACAGTGTGGCGATTCCTCAAGGATCTAGAACTAGAAATATCATTTGACCCAGCCATCCCATTACTGGGTATATACCCAAAGGATTATAAATCACGCTGCTATAAAGACACATGCACACATATGTTTATTGTGGCACTATTCACAATGGCAAAGACTTGGAACCAACCCAAATGTCCATCAGTGACAGACTGGATTAAGAAAATGTGGCACATATACACTATGGAATACTATGTAGCCATAAAAAAGGATGAGTTCATGTCCTTTATAAGGACATGGATGAAGCTGGAAACCATCATTCTCAGCAAACTATCGCAAGGACAAAAAACCAAACACCGCATATTCTCACTCATAGGTGGGAATTGAACAATGAGAACACTTGGACTCGGGAAGGGGAACATCACACACCAGGGCCTATTATGGGGGGGAGGGATTGTATTGGGAGTTATACCTGATGTAAATGACTGATGGTTGATGGGTGCTGACAACTTGATGGGTGCAGCACACCAACATGGCACAAGTATACATATGTAAGAAACCTGCACGTTATGCATATGTACCCTAGAACTTAAAGTATAATAAAAAAGTACATATGCATGTATACATTTTAAATAAATATTTTAAACACACACATATATATACACATATGTACATAATTTAAATATATGAGTTGTTAATATAGAAGAAAAAATAAAGTTAATCTCATCATCCTTCACCCCCAACTTTCCCTGCCTTGGATTAAAAATGGGAATCCTTCAATGGCATTTCAATGACCTACACCAACAGACACTAACTTACTCTTGATATCGTTCCAGACAGCTTCTCTATCTTTATACTTGCCACCCTACCCTAACATATATCTAATCATTGTCCAGTCTAACAGTTCTATCTTCTAAAGAAACCATTAATTTTTTCACTTTCATTTTCAAATATTAGCATACACTCAGACCAGGACTCTTCTCTGTTAAATTACAGTAATCACTTCCTAAGTTTTCTCCCTAACATCCTGGTCTTGCCAATTCTAATCTATTCTTCACATTGATATCCCTAAAATGCAAATTGGGCCATGTTAATTATGTTTCCATTAAAATTCTTCAGTGACTTCACAAGAAGGCTAAAATCCAAAATCCAAAACACATCATACATCTCCTTCATGACTTCTGACCTTCTCCACTTTGCATTCCAGGCACATCAAACTTAAATCCTCATATATGCTATGCTCCTTCTCAACTGTGTGATCTGCAATAAGAATATTCTTCAGTTAGGAACATTATTTCTTCATTTGGTTGTGGATCCCAATGTTAATATTAATTATTGTGGGAGGCAATTTTTAAAATCCTTCATAAATTTAAGATTGGTATTCTCTCCCTCTCTTCCTCTCTCTCTCAGGCAATTTTATTGGTATAATTGCTATAACAAAAAACTGCTCATGTTTAAGGTACACAATCTGAGGCGTTTGAGCACCTGCATATACCTATCTATGATACCATCCCCACAATTAAGGTTATAAACACGTCTTTCCCTCCAAAAGACTTTTTGTGTTCGTGTGTGTGTGTGTGTGTGTGTGTGTGTGTCGGGGGTCAAAATACTCAATATGAAATCTTCCCTCTTAATTTTTAAGTGTACAATACTGAATTTTAACCATACACATTACGTTGTATGGCAGATCTCTAGAACTGATTCACATTGCATATTTTCTCTTATGACTAAATAGTGTACAATTCTTCATAGCATGTGGTTATCATACTTTGTTTCAATTATATACAAACAGTCCTCACTTTGCATTGTTCCAACATGCATAGAGTTTAATTATCTTGATTTAGTTAAATCACACAAATCTCCCAATAACAGAGTTCACATTAAGTTGGCAGGGTATACTACCTGTGAGTAATTGCATACGTTATAAACTTTTCTGCTATCTCTTTAGCCTACAAATCACTTCATAAATAACAAATGTGCATCATGATCAGTTACCAATAACAGAACTTCTTTCAAAGTCTGTCAGTGTTTGGTCACTAAGCATCTGTTATTTAGTTTACTTGGATAAGAAAGAATTTGGTTGTGTTGCCTGTTGTCTCCCTATAATTAATCCACATGATATTTTGCAAAAATAGGAAATGAAAAGAAGAAATCGGCTAAGAAAAATGAAGGTGCAGTAAAGAAGCAAAAAGTGATCGTGTTAGAAGTGAAATTTGGATTGTACACTAATGGAGGTTTAGAAAAAAATAGATGACTGTCAGAATGGTGATACTGCTGCAATTGGAGAAACTCTAGATATGCTGCCAGAAGAACTTACCTAGGATGAATCTGTTAATGTAAATAAGGAAAGTGGTTGTGATGAAAAGACTAAGCGATGTCCCAGCAAAATTAAAGAACTCTCAGAGGTATTTCATAACATTTAAAGTGCAAGGAATAAAGTATTGGAAGCTGATCCAGACTTAGAAAGGAGCATGACAATTCACCAAGGCATTAATAAGGTATTTGCTTCACATCATTATTCATATGAGGAGAAGGCAAGCACTATTCAAACTATACTTGATAAATTTTTACAAAGAACTACAATATTGTCATCTTATTGTTTCTAATGTTTTAAATTACAGTGCACTAAAGAAATATTAGTTTTAGTATGTTTTAACATCCATTCATAATACAAACCCTCAATAAATTAGGTATTGAAGGAACATACCTCAAAACGATAACAGCCATCTATGACAAACCCACAGCCAACATCATACTGAATTGGCAAAAGCTGGGAGCATTCCTCCTGAGAAATGAACAAGACAAGAATGTCCATTCTCACCACTCCTATTAAACAGTGCTAGAAGCCCTAGCAAGAGCAATCAGGCAAGAGAAAGAAATAAAAGGCATCCAAATTGGAAACACTGAAGCCAAATTATCTCTATTCACTGAGGACATGATCTTACACATAGAAAACCTGAAAGACTCCACCAAAATCCTACTAGACTTGATAAACAACTTCAGTATAGTTTCAGGATACAAAATCAGTGTATAAAAATAAGTAGGATTTCTATATACCAATAACATTTAAGCTAAGAACAAAATCAATAACTTAATCCCATTTACAATAACCACACACAAATACCTAGGAATATATTTAACTAAGGAGGTGAAATGTCTCTACAAGGAGAAATACAAAACACTGATGAAAGAACTTACAGATGACACAAACAAGTGGAAAAACATCCCATGCCTATGGGTTGAAAGAATCAGTGTAGTTAAAATGACTATACTTCCCAAAGAAATTTACAGGTTCAATTCAATTCTCATCAAACTACCAATATCATTCTTCCCAGAATTAGAAAAAAAATCCTAAAATGAATACGTAACTAAAAAAAGAATCTGAATAGCCAAAGCAATCCTAAGTGAAAAGAACAAAGCTGGAGGCATCACATTACCTGACTTTAAATTATACTATAAAGCTATAGTAACTAAAACAACATAACACTTTTGTTTAAAATAGACACCTAGATCAATGAAACAGAATAGAGAACCCATAAATAAAATCACATGCTTACAACCAACTGAACTTCAACAAAGTTGACCAAAGAAAAAAAAAAGAGGAAAAGGACCTCCTATTCAATATAGGGTACTGTAAAAACTGGGTAGCCCTGTGCAGAAGAATGAAACTGGACATCTCTCTCTCACCATAAGCAAAAATCAACTCAAGGTGAATTAAAGACTTCAATATAAAACCTGAAAAGATGTAAGTCCAAGAAGAAAACCTAGGTAAAACTCTTCTGGACCTTGGCCTACGCAAAGAATTTATGACTAAGACCCCAAAGGCAAATATAACAAAAACAAAAATAGACAAATGTGACTTAATTAAACTAAAAAACTTCTGCACAGCAAAAGAAATAATCAGCAGAGTAAACAGACAACCTACAGAATGGGAGAAACATTTGCAAATTATGCTTCTGCCAGAGAATTAATATCAAGATTCTATTAGGTTGATGCAAAAGTAGTGGCAAGAACTACAATTATCTTTACACCAACCTAATAAAAAGAACTCAAACAACTCCACAAGAAGAAAAGAAAACCCATTAAAAAGTGGGCAAAGGTCATGCGTAGATACTTCTCAAAAGAAGACATGCTAGTGGCCAATAAATACAGGAGAAAATGCTCAACCTTTTTTTAAACATCAGATAAACACAAATTAAACCACAGTAAGATATCATCTTTCACCAGTCAGAATGGATATTATTAAAAAGCCAAAAAGCAACAGAGGTTGGCAAGATTGTGGAGAAAAGGGTATGCTTATATCACTGTTGGTGAGAGTGTACATTAGTACAACCTCCATGGAAAAAAGTGTGGAGATATCCCAAAGATCTAAAAATATAACTACCATGTGACCCAACGATCCTATTACTGGGTATCAATCCGAGGGAAAACAAATTATTTTATCCAAAAGATACCTGCACTTGTATGTTTATTGCAGCACTATTCAATAGCAAAGTCATGGAATCAACCTAAGTGTTCATCAGTGGTTGGTTGGATTAAAAAATGTGGTATACATACATCACAGAATACACAGCTATAAAAAAAAGAACAAAATCATGTCTTTTGCAGCAACATGAATGGAGCTGGAGGTCATTATCGTAAGTGAAATAACTCAGACACAGAAATCAAATACTACATGTTCTCACTTGTAAGTGGAAGCTAAACAGTGAGTACACATGGACATCAAAATGAAAACAATAAACACTGGGCATCATCAAAATGGACATCAAAATGAAAACAAAAAACTCCCCCAAGAGGGGAGGTTGGAAGGAAAGTGAGGGTTGAAAAATTACCTATTGGTTACAATGGTCTCTAAAATAAAATAAAATGTAAAAAAAACTACCAAGTTTTTGCAATAACCTAGACAATGAAAGTCAGGATACAAACTTACATGTCTATAACTTCAAGTGTATAAAATATGCATGTAAAATAATAAAGGAATACAGCATAAAATGTAATAATTGTGCATCAGCTCAAGTCTTCTAGAAAGCTGATACTAAAGGAGAGTTGGTGTGAAAGCGATTTATGTAAGGTTGGTGGGGAAAGGTTGTGGGTGGAACACCTATGGAAATTAAATAAGAGGTAGCAAGTTTGAGCATAGAAAGGCTTAGCTCATAGCGCAGATCTCATACCTGTGAAAATAAGGGGAGGAGAAGGAAGAATTTGGCAAAGAAAGTCTCAAACTACTGTGTAGATCTGACAAGTTCCTGCCAACCCAAAGACTGCTCATTGGAGGAGTCCTCCAACGGTCAAAACAGCCAGGACCTAGATGTCCTGTCATGCTCATTTCATGGCTTTGGAATAGCCCAGGAAAAAGAGGACTTTTGCTCAAACGTTGTCACAGATCATGACAGTGCTGCAGGTGGAGGCTGTCAGTCAACTTAACTCACAACTGAATGACAAGTTTGTTTTCAGGAAAGGAAATTGTAATCTCTTGGTGGAATAGTGGGTGATCACCTAATTTGTATAACTTAGTACTTTGTATTTTCTTATGGTAGGCAGGCTCTGTTTTTCTCATTCCAAAAAAGTAAACTTTGATTTTTATTTATTTATTTTATTTTATTTTGTATTTTATTTTACTTTTTTTTATTATTATACTTTTAGTTCTAGGGTACATGTGCACAATGCGCAGTTTTGTTACATATGTATACATGGGCCATGTTGGTGTGCTGCACCCATTAAGTCGTCATTTACATAAGGTATATCTCCTAATGCTATCAGTCCCCCTCCCCCTGCCCCACAACAGGCCCCGGTGCGTGATGTTCTCCTTCTTGTGTCCAAGTGTTCTCATTGTTCAATTCCCACCTATGAGTGAGAACATGCAGTGTTTGGTTTTTTGTCCTTGCGATAGTTTGCTGAGAATGATGGTTTCCAGCTTCATCCATGTCCTTATAAAAGACATGAACTCATCCTTTTTTATGGCTGCATAGTATTCCATGGTGTATACTTGCCAAATTTTCTTAATCCAGTCTGTCACTGATGGACATTTGGGTTGGTTCCAAGTCTTTGCCATTGTGAATAGTGCCACAATAAACATATCTGTGCATGTGTCTTTATAGCAGCGTGATTTATAATCCTTTGGGTATATACCCAGTAATGGGATGGCTGGGTCATATGGTATTTCTAGTTCTAGATCCTTGAGGAATCGCCACACTGTCTTCCACAATGGTTGAACTAGTTTACAGTCCCACCAACAGTGGAAAAGTGTTCCTATTTCTCCACATCCTCTCCAGCACCTGTTGTTTCCTGATTTTTTAATGATTGCCATTCTAACTGGTGTGAGATGGTATCTCCTTGTGGTTTTGATTTGCATTTCTCTGATGGCCAGTGATGATGAGTATTTTTTCATGTGTCTATTGGCTGCATAAATGTCTTCTTTTGAGAAATGTCTGTTCATATCCTTTGCCCACTTTTTGATGAGGTTGTTTGATTTTTTTCTTGTAAATTTAAGTTCTTTGTAGGTTCTGGATATTAGCCCTTTGTCAGGTGAGTAGATTGCAAAAATTTTTTCCCATTCTGTAGGTTGCCTGTTCACTCTGATGGTAGTTTCTTTTGCTGTGCAGAAGCTCTTTAGTTTAATTAGATCCCATTTGTCTATTCTGGCTTTTGTTGCCGTTGCTTTTGGTGTTTTAGACATGAAGTCCTTGCCCATGCCTATGTCCTGAATGGTATTGCCTAGGTTTTCTTCTAGGGTTTTTATGGTTTTAAGTCTAACATTTAAGTCTCTAATTCATCTTGAATTAATTTTTGTATAAGGTGTAAGGAAGGGATCCAGTTTCAGTTTTCTACATATAGCTAGCCAGTTTTCCCAGCACCATTTATTAAGTAGGGAATCCTTTCCTCATTTCTTGTTTCTGTCAGGTTTGTCAAAGATCAGATGGTTGTAGATGTGTAGTATTATTTCTGAGGGTTTCGTTCTGTTCCATTGGTCTATATCTCTGTTTTGGTACCAGTACCATGCTGTTTTGGTTACTGTAGCCTTGTAGTATAGTTTGAAGTCAGGTAGTGTGATGCCTCCAGCTTTCTTCTTTTGACTTAGGATTGTCTTGGCAATGCAGGCTCTTTTTTGGTTCCATATGAACATTAAAGCAATTTTTTCCAATTCTGTGAAGAAACTCATCGGTAGCTTGACGATGGCATTGAATCTATAAATTACCTTGGGCAATATGGCCATTTTCACGATAGTGATTCTTCCTATCCATGAGCATAGTATGTTCTTCCATTTGTTTGTGTCCTCTTTCAGTTCATTGAGCGGTGGTTTGTAGTTCTCTTTGAAGAGATCCTTCACATCCCTTGTAAGTTGGATTCCTAGGTATTTTATTCTCTTTGCAGCAATTGTGAATGGGAGTTCACTCATGATTTGGCTCTCTGTTTGTCTGTTATTGGTGTATAGGAATGCTTGTGATTTTTGCACATTAATTTTGTATCCTGAGACTTTACTGAAGTTCCTTATCATCTTAAGGAGATTTTGGGCTGAGACAATGGGGTTTTCTAAATATACAATCATGTCATCTGCAAACAGGGACAATTTGACTTCCTGTTTTCCTAATTGAATACCCTTTATTTCTTTCTCCTGCCTGATTGCCCTGGCCAGAACTTCCAACACTATGTTGAATAGGAGTGGTGATAGAGGGCATCCTTGTCTTGTGCCAGTTTTCAAAGGGAATGCTTCCAGTTTTTGCCCATTCAGTATCACAGGCCAACATTCAAATTCAGGAAATACAGATAACACCACAAAGATACACCTCGAGAAGAGCAACTCCAAGACACATAATTATTAGATTTACCAAAGCTGAAATGAAGGACAAAATGTTAAGGGCAGCCAGAGAGAAAGGTCGGGTTACCCACATAGGGAAACCCATCAGAGTAACAGCGGATCTCTTGGCAGAAACTCTACAAGGCAGAAGAGAGTGGGGGCCAATATTCAACATTCTTAAAGAAAAGAATTTTCAACTCAGAGTTTCATATCCAGTTAAACTTTGATTTTTAAAAAAATTAGCCTTGAGGTTCTCATCAGTCAAGACACAAAAATAGAACTGCAAATGTTTTACATGCAGCCAAGAAGCATATGAGAAAAAGTTCAACATCACTCACCATTAGAGAAATGCAAATCAAAACCACAGCAAGATACCATCTCACACTGGTCAGAATGGCTATTATTAAAAAGTCAAAAAATAACAGGTGCTGGTGAGGTTGCAGAGAAAAAGGAATGCCTATACACTGTTGTTGGAAGTGTAAATTAATTCACCCATTGTAGAAAAGAGTGAGGTAATTCCTCAAAGACCCAAAAACAGAGCTACCATTCAACCCAGCAATCACATTACTGGGTATATATGCAAAGGAATATAAATTGTTCTGTCATAAAGTATGTATATGTTCATTGCAGTACTATTCACAATAGCAAAGACATGAAATCAACCTTAATGCCCATCAAAGATAGACTAGATAAAGAAAATATGGTAGATATACACCATGGAATACTATGCAGCCATAAAAAATTATGAGCTCATGTCCTTTGCATAGACATGGAGGGAGCTCAAGGCCATTATCCTTAGCAAACTATCAAAGGAACAGAAAACCAAATACTGTATCCTCTTACTTATTAGTGGGGGCTAAATGATAACAGAAGGACACATACAGCAGAACAACAGATACTGGGGCCTATCAGAGGGTGGAGGAAGGAGAGTATCAGAAAAAATAACTAATGGGTACTAAGCTTAATACTTGGCTGATGAAATTATCTGTACAGTAAACGCCCATGACACAAGTTTACCTATGTAGCAAACCTGCACATGTAGCCCTGAACTTAAAGGTTAAAAAAAAAAAGTAATTTACATTAAATTATCTAAGGGCAGTTAGGTAACATTTAAAACATCCAATCATGAACCCACCCTCCAGAATTGACCATTGCAAATACTTTAAATATTGTTATCTAAATCTGCACTAGAGGGTTCGTTAATTTAAAAGTTTATTAGTTACGCAGTGGTAAAATGTGCTGTATTGGAGGACTGGAAAGAGTAAAACACCACTGCTCTTGTACAGACAATCTGAGTTCAGCTACTATCATTTGAATTCGTTCCTCCAAAATTCAGATGTTCCCAATGTGATGTTATTAAGAAATGAGACTTTTAAGAGGTAATTAGGTCCTGAGGACTCCTCCCCTCGTGAATGGGATTCGGTGCCCTATAAAGACTTCACAAAGGAAGTTCATTTTTTTTTTCTGCCCTTCCACCTTCTGCCACGTGAGGACACAGCGTTCATCTCCTCTGGAGGATGTAGTATTCAAGGCACCATCTTGGACGCCTAGTGCAGTCCTCACTGGTGCCTTGGTCTTGCACTTCACGGTCTCTGGAACTGAGATATAAGTATCTGTTCTTAATTTTTTTAAAAGAATTGCAAGTGTTTTTAATTATGGCTTATTTGAACTGTATAACATCACTATCCACCATAGGCTATTTTAAACACTTTGAATTAATTCATTTCCATGGTTTTTTTTTGTTTAATTCTAACTTCATATGACTTTCCTTGCACTTTGTTTTAGCCCTGTCATTGAAATTCTCCCTTTGTAATAGATGTACATAATTAAGAACAGAAAAACCTGAAAGGACTGTAGAAGACACTTACTCTAGAGACCTTCAGATGGAGTAGTCAGTGAAGGGTAAGGATGAGGAGCCCCAGTGGGTGAGTTCCATCATTCTCAGCCCATTCTCTTTTATGTGTTTATTTATTAAGGTGCTAGTGCACAAAATTATCCTTTAGGCAAGTAGTTCTTCTGCTGAAAAGGATACAGTCATTGAATTCAAAATTCAACTAATTCTATATAGCCTGCCCATAAATCCCTATAACATAATTGTTTAACCTATGGTTCACTATCTCCAGCATTGGGTAAGTCACTACCCAATGAGACAAGTGTGTCTTTAGACTACTCTAACAGTAGATAAAAGTTCTATCTATAAAGGTTTGATAATAATGAACATAAACATTAGTCTCTCTACCTCTGGTCTGTAGTAAAGGATTATTTCAGTTGTTTTGGGCCCATTATTATTTGGACAAATGAAGAAGTAAAACTGTTAAAAGAACAAGAGTAAAATAGAATGTTATATACTCTGATTTATGTCCCTAGAGAATTCTTTTCCATGTTGACATTGGCATTTATCAGAACGACACTGAGTATATCCCCATATATATTTGTTGAAATGATTAATGTTATCCACTATCTTCATTAATTAGTTGGAAATCTGTTATACTAAATTGTTGCCTCTTATCACATGAACATAAGAAGAGACTGTGGAAAATGCCTCACATAGTCATGAATATAAATATGAATTTACTTGTTCTTAGTGAAAACATGTGACTCCCTAGTGACGATGTCTAAGTGATGAAGATATTTCTTTTAATAACTCTCATTCTGAAATACTGCCATTCTGTGTCTACTGATGAATAAGATCATATTTTTTTTCTGCTGTATCAATAATTTGGAAACTGTCAACAGCCAGGTTTCTGACTTATCTCCTGTTCCCCATGTTGTTTTAGAACACTGAAAATATGTTGCAACAGGCCAGGTGACTCTATCTCCTATCTATCTATCTATCTATCTATCTATCTATCTATCTATCTAATCTATCAATCATCCATCTATCATCTATCTATCTATTTTTGTGGTTTAAAACTATTTATTTGCTTATAATTTAAATGGATTGGGTATTTGGGCAGGGCTTATCTGGCACAACATGCCTCTATTCCACATGCTATTGGCTAGGCTCACTCATATGTTTGTGGTAAGTTGGCACATCAGCTAGAGGTGGTTGAACATGAATAGCCTCACTCACGTGTCTAACATTGAGCTGGAGCTACAGCTAGGTTTCAATGGCCTCTTCTGCAAGCTGGCTTGGCTCTTTGCATGATGGCTGGGTTCCAAGAAGGCAAGAGTGGAAGTTGCAAATTCTCTTGAGGCCTAGGCTCAGAAATTACAGTGTCATTTATGCTGTGTTCTGTTGGTCAAAGCAAGTCACAAGAACAGCTCAAATTCAAGAAGTGGGGAAATGAACTCTACCTCTTGATGGCAATTGCTGCAACCAATTTCATTTCTTATTTATTTATTTGTTTGTCTGAGACAGAGTTTTGCTCTTGTTGCCCAGAATGGAGTGTAATGGCTCTATCTCGGCTCACTGCAACCTCCACCTCCCGGATTCAAGCAGTTCTCCTGCCTTGGCGTCCCAAGTAGCTGGGATTACAGGTACCTGCTGCCTCACCCGGCTAATACTTTGTATTTTTAGTAGAAACAACTCCTGATGTCAGGTGATCAACCCTCCTCAGCCTCCCAAAGTGCTGGGATTACAGGCTTGAGTCACTGAGCCTTGCCTCATTCCTTTTAAATAATGAGATGAATATGGTTTTTGTTTGTTTGTTTGTTATTTTTGCCTTGATTTATCTTTCTTTTTGAATGTCATGTTACAACAAGCCTTACTTGGTTAAAAGATGTCTTCTGTGATTACTTGGTGTGGTCAGGGGTTGGCTTTTAGGAGACTCATTTAGAGCACTAACTGCCTTTTGTAGAGTAAACATACACCATGGTCTTCCTGAGGCGGTCCCAATTTATGCCAATAGGCTAAGATTCTGTTCAGTTTACACTTTGTTTCATTCTCTTTCACTCTCAATGTGGTATTTTGAACAACAAACACTTGTTAAAACCTATCTTGAGTTTTTTTTTTGTTTTTTTATTATTATTATTATTATTATACTTTAAGTTCTAGGGTACATGTGCACAACGTGCAGGTTTGTTACATATGTATACTTGTGCCATGTTGCTGTGCTGCACCCATCAACTCAGGTTTACATCAGGTATAACTCCCAATGCAATCCCTCCCCCCTCCCCCCTCCCCATAATAGGCCCCAGTGTGTGATGTCCCCCTTCCCGAGTCCAAGTGATCTCATTGTTCAGTTCCCACCTATGAGTGAGAACATGCGGTGTTTGGTTTTCTGTTCTTGTGATAGTTTGCTAAGAATGATGGTTTCCAGCTGCATCCATGTCCCTACATAGAGGAAAACCTAGGTAGTACCATTCAGGACATAGGCATGGGCAAAGACTTCATGTCTAAAACACCAAAAGCAACGGCAGCAAAAACCAAAATTGACAAATGGGATCTAATTAAACTAAAAAGTTTCTGCACAGCAAAAGAAACTACCATCAGAGTGAACAGGCAACCTACAGAATGGGAGAAAATTTTTGCAATCTACTCATCTGACAAAGGGCTAATATCCAGAACCTACAAAGAACTCAAACAAATTTACAAGAAAAAAACAAACAACCCCATCAAAAAGTGGGCAAAGGATATGAACAGACATTTCTCAAAAGAAGACATTCATACAGCCAAGAGACACATGAAAAAATGCTCATCATCACTGGCCATCAGAGCAATGCAAATCAAAACCACAAGGAGATACCATCTCACACCAGTTAGAATGGCAATCATTCAAAAGTCAGGAAACAACAGGTCCTATCTTGAGTTTTTATGACCTTATGGGTACTTTTGTTTTTACCTTTTCAAGGCAAAGATAATTTTCTTGGATAAAATATATCAACAAAATATGAATTAAGTAGGTCTGTTATCTTAGTATCGAAGAAAAAGGGACCTATACCTTTCTTAACCTTCTTGCTTTTAACAAATTAAAATGAGCTCTTTGGGATCATTTTAAAAGAAAGCCCCAGCCAGTAAGAGACATTCTTAATCATATGGTTTTGTAAAACACTTTTGTGACCATCCTTGATGAAAGTCCATTTTTTCATATTTTGCACATGTTCTCTATTTTAATAGATAAGACTCAAGTTTACTGATTGAGTTTTGTTTTGGAGAGCCACGTCTCTCTCTTAAAGATCTTCCCATTAAGAATTTTAGGTCATAGGCCAGGTGTGATGGCTCCTGCCTGTGACCCCAGCACTTTGGGGGCTAAGGTGGGCGGATCACCTAAGGTCAGAAGTTCGAGACCAGCCTGACCAACATGGTGAAACCCCATCTCTACTAAATACAAAAAAATTAGCCAGGCATGTTGGCACATGCCTGTAATACCAGCTACTTGGGAGTCTGAGGCAGGAGAATCGCTTGAACCCAGGAGGCAGAGGTTGCAGTGAGCCAAGATTGCACCATTGCACTCCAGCTTGGGAAACAAGAGCAAAACTCCATCTCAATAAAAAAAAAAAATTAGACCCTAAAATTATATTTACATTTTCTCTAAATTGCTTCAAAACAACCAAGAATATATTGATTCCTCTTTTTTTTTTTTTTTTTTTTTTTTTACTCAGGTATCAATAAACTTAAGATGATATTTTTTTCATTTTACCATCAAATTTCTAACTTTACACATTTCCTTCTCTGGCAAAATCTATTGCAAATGAAAGTTCTTCTTCTTAATCCCACCACTTTTTGTAAATTATCATCAAGGCAGGTAAATTAATTCATGTTATTCTCTGCTTTAAGTCAATGAATCTTTGACTTGATGTATGGATAACTCACATTTCTATTACTATTACTCTTATGCTTAGCCCATGTAGAATGCTACTGTCCTTTTTTACATTAAACTTTAACAAGAACTTACACATTTTGTCATAAGGTTCAATATCCTGATGATTTTATAGACTGCATTATGCATTTCTTCAATTAAAATGAAAATGTGGGGTAGGACATTCTTGGGGTCTGTGGATTCTTTATGAAGCCCAATTGCTCTAGGGAAACAGCCAAGAAAATTGTCAGGAATATTTTTTAGGGGTTATTTTACTGGGGATTTTAAGAACTAATAACATCTTGAGTTATTTTTAGTTCAGGGGGATGTGGAAAAATGTGCAATTTTAAAGTATTTTGTTGTAGATTAGTATCCATAATGGAAATCTAAACTGCAGATGTAACTACAAACCCAGTGCAGTTTTTGTCATTTGTATGTCGTTGGGGGAATCAAGTTTTATACATAGCAAACACATGGCCTCCCTAACTTCAGGATGCCTTTGTTAGGGTCTCTATTAGCCCTTAATTTTGTTGAAATCTTTTTTCCTTCTTCCTTTTGAAAAGTAAGTTCCAAAATATAGTTTATTGCATCTTTTGTCACTGAAAAGTTTGTTCCTTTTTCACATATGGGCAGTTCACACAAGGCAAAAATATTAAACAGTTGGTTTTAGTGTATTGTGTAACTTTGATGTATATCAAACTAATTTTGACAAGTTTTGATCCTAAACCTCAAATCATGTAATTAATAATTTGCCTGTTTATTTATGACCTAACTGTAATTATTTTATTAATAAAAGACTATAGGAAAGGATCCCTTATTAAGCTGATGACTAGACCTACAATTCATTTTCCTTTAGTATATAAAGTATTGTACCAGAGTATTAAAAGATATGTAATATTTTATTGACTAATCTATCCTTTAAAAGGAATACATTTTAGGATGTCATCATGTCGATATGAATCATGTGAAATTTTATAAAATCCTACTTATTATACATTTAGTGTTTTAAGAGATTCATTTAATTGCCTTTTTGCCCACATACATTATGTAGTCTCTTTGCAACTGTTTTTTTGTTTTTTTTTAAAAAAAAGACATTAAAAGAATGGTTTAGGTAGAGAAACATTAGCGGACGTTAATTGTCTCTCCACCTGTATTTATGGGTGTTAGATCACTGCTTTTCTAGTTGAAAAGCTGTATTATCAGAGTAAAAGTGTATTTGTAAACTTTATGGGAACGAAAAATTAGGAACAAAACCATTTTCTTTAAAAAGAAATGGAAATGTGTAGTTTCCACTCACAATAACATGATTCCCATTTCTTCTTTTATCTTCACCCCACCTTTATTGTGAAATTCCATGAAGTTAAAATCCCTTGAGATAGAGCATTATTTTCTCTCTACAAAATTTTTTTTTCTATCATAATATTCAATTACTGAATATCATTATATTAGGTCTAACAGATAGCTATGTTGCACATGTACCCATTTACATTAAAACTTGCCATTCATTTATTTGTTACCCATAATGGATGTTGTAATACAGGCACCTGAAGAATATGTGCATGTGAGTTTACTGATCTCTTTCTCTGTATCTAACCCCCACTAAAGCAAAACCTGTCAGAAGAGTTTATAAGAAGATAGCTTATTTGATAACATGTTTCTGGAAAACAGAGCTGAATAACAGAAGAGTAAAAAGTTAATATATGTTAAAGGGAATTTGGAAAAGTTAATATATATTAAAAGGAGTATTATTAAATAGGCCTCTTCTACAGGCAACAGTTTTGTTATACAATAAATAGCCACATAAGGAATGAAAGGAGTTTTTAGGCATTGATTTCCAATGCCACAGTGTTTAGCTTGGCCCAAAGGATGTTATCTTTTTTCCACCTCTGAGATACCTGTGCACTGGGTTCTTTCACACAATCCAGGTAGTGGCACCTGAGAAACCCTGGGGCCAGAGTGAGACCTCAGGTGTGGGACTGAAAAGTAGAAGTGGGCTTCCTGGACCTGGTTTGTAAATCACAAGAATCACATTTGAGGTCCAGGTTGTAAGATAATCCATAAAAGGCATCTCGCACTTAAGAAATATATGTTAAAAATAAAACATAAAATAAATATATACATTACTGCCTTGCATTTAAAAATACATAAAAATTATTTAACACCTGCCTCACAATAAACTACTCAATGGTTATGACTTCATCTGGGCATTTGTTTTGTTTTTCACTGATATCATGTTAATTCTTTTATAATTTAGTGTACTCTCATACCTCATGAATAGTGAATATAAATGGTTTATATATTTGGCCCATTTATTCAGGATTTATGTACTAAGAACTGTAAAATATACAAAATTCTACCCTGCTTGCCAACTAGCAATTTCTTGGATATTGGTATAATACCCTGAGTCAGAGTTGGAAAATAGTTTATAATTCACAGACATAAGAGTAACTAGAATTCATCATTTTTGCACTGGTTCTCTGTGCACCAGTTCCCACAAGACAATATACAGTGGGTCAGAGAGCACCTGCATGAACTGTGGTTTGCTTTATAGGAGAGGAACCCTGAGTTTAGAGAACCTGAATCTTATATTTCATAATTGGCAGTAACATTGTTTCCTTTTGCTCTAGAAAGAGACACTATCTTTATCCTCAAAGACTATTTCACTTTTTTTCTGGACTATTATTTCAAGGGTGTGCAGCCAACACTGCATGCTCTTTGAGGACAAGCAGGAGCCCCCACCCCGTCTGAGATGGCAGGGCAGGAGCTCCATGAATGCAGCTGGAGTCATCCTGCTACAACTCCAGCCCCGGGCATTTCTGTGCTTTTGGGGGCCTTGGAAGTCCCCCTTCTACACCCGCAGGCTCAGAAGTGCCTGCTCCCACTGAAGACTCCAATCTCAGAACAAAGTCAGGGCTGAGCCCAGGTGCTATCGCAGTCAGGCCAGGTATGCACACACTTGGGGCAGCGTTGGCATGCCAGTCACCTGCTGCCTTGGCCCCCTCCAGACTTAGGCCAAGTGGGTGCTGAGGACAGCCCAGCACTGGTCTGCAGGTGGCCCTTGGCATGAACAGCCTGGGCGCCATGAACAGCAGCAGTAGGCAGACATGCTCCCAGACAGAACGGAATGGGTCCCCAGTGGAGATTCACCTTCAAGATGGAAAGGGCCTGAAAGCTGGGGGCTGGGCCTCCAGTCCCACCGTCTGGAGGAAGAACTTGTGGTGCTTTTCCCTGGGCCCACCCATGGCCACCCATGGGCAATCAGCATGTACTTCCTCCCCTCTGAGGCCCATTAAAAACCCCAGACTCAGCCAGACTTGAAGAGAGGACAAAAGACAACAGGGACACAACCAGACGAGCTGCCAGCAAAGAGAAGCCACCCACTCCAGGGCCTCCTCTCTGCTGAAAGCTGAATACTCAGTGGGATGACCTGCCTATCGAGGAGCTTCCCACTCCAGGGCCTCCTTTCTGCTAGGAGCTTAACACTTGTCAGGACACCCTGGGTGTGGAAAGGAGGGGCCCACTGTGGGTCTCCTATGAGTTGTTCTATCACTCACTAAAGCTCCTCTTCATCTTGCTCACCCTTCGCTTGTATGCCTACCTCGTGCTTCCTGGATGTAGGACAAAAGCTCAGCACCTGCTAAATGGAGAGGCTAAAAGAGCTGTAACACCAACAGGGCTGAATCATACTCCTTGCTGGCCACATCTTGAGTGAAGAAAAGGAGAGAAGAGCTGTAGCCTTCAGGGACTCCAGACCTGGGAGCTCCCCCAGCCAGGACTGTGACTCACTTTTTGGGGTCCTGTGGTTCCTGAAGTCTCAAAGCTTCTGGGTGCCACTGCATTCCTCAGTGCCAGCTGGAGAAGCTGCTTGTGGTGAGCCTGGTTCAGCCACAGCACTGGGGAGAGCCAGCACCCATGTTGGCATCCAGTGCTGCCCTCCCTGTGGCAGCAGCCAGCTTGTCTCAGCAGTGGCTGGAACACATGCTTGCTCAAACACCCTTTCCCACTCCACACCTGTCTCGCCCTTGGAGGCATGATATCCAGGTTGGTAGTACAGTCTGCTAGGCCAAGTGGGCCTAATGAGCCCAGTGGGCCCAGGCAAAACTCAGGCAAAGGTGCCACTCAGGTTTCTGGCCAGAAAAGAAACACCTCCAAAGATCCCACAACATTTTTATACAAAAGAAAATAAATGAAACAAGTGTTTGACCAACAGACCTTCACTAAAAGACATTCTAAAGATACACTTTGGCCAAAAGAAAGTATCAGAGATGGAGACTCTGGGGAGCCAACAGATGTAGAAGCAAATACATGTTTAAAAACTTAATAATATTGGGGTGAGGGGTGCAAAATAGAGCTAATATACTGAACAAAATATCACACAGCCAACTGGAGGTGTTTGAGTTGATGTGTTCAGATTCTGATTCTCATGTTATTCAAGAGAAGGGGAAAATATAGATTAGATTTAGACTAAACCCAAAGCAAGATGAGGAAATAAGTAATAAGAAGAAAACAGAAGTTGATGAGATAGAAGATAAACATATAATAAAAAGAAGGATCAACAAAGCCAAATGTTAGTTATTTAAAAGCAATAATAAAATTCACGAACTGGTGCAAGGCTGAAGTAGAGAAAATGAAGGAGGCACAGTAAATACTATCAGCAACAAAAAAGTGGTTCAAGCACAAATGCTGCAAAAAATAGCAATATTATAGAAAGTGCAATTAAATTTGAAAAGAAATTGACATTTATACAGTTTGCCAAAATTGATTCAAGAAACAACAAAAAGCCTGAGCAATTATTTAATGGTAAAATAAATTAAATGATTAGGTAATTCCTTTCAGAAAAGAACACACCAGGCCCAGTTGGTTACACTAGTGAATTCTAGTAAATATTCAAACAGCAAATAATTCCAGTCTTACACAAACTATTCCTGCATACAGAAAAAAGGGAATTTCTACCCACCTCCTCAATTAACAAAGATGTAATAATCCAAACTCTATATTAATAAATTAAATTTTGCAACACATAAATAAGATAGAATACAGTGACAGGTTATTAGATATTAAGTTATTAGGTATTAGGTTATCAGGAATGCATGGTTAGAAAATAATTAATGTGATTCGCTACATTAACAGATTAAAAGAGACTAATCAAATGATGATTTTTGACTGATACAAAAAAGAATACATGAAAATTCAACATTCAGTTTTAGCAAACCAAGTATAGCTTAACAATTGATATCTACAAAGCAAAAAAGCTTTACAGTAAACATATTTAATTGTATAACATTGAAAACATTTTCCGAGAAAAATCAATGTGCCTAGCTTCATTATTTCCATTTAACATTAAGCTAGATGTCCTAGCCAGAAAAACAAAGCAAGAAAGCTGAAATTTATAACATTTGGAAAGGATGAAAATATAGTCATTCTTATATGAAAATGATATGACCATAAACATCAAAAACACAAAAAATGTATAACTATTTACCTAGAAAGATGATGGCTTAAGGGTTTTTTCTTATAAACATATGCAAAACCAGTCACATTCCCATACAGCAGTAATAAATAGTTAGAAATATAGTTTAATAATGGCTATAATTTACAATAACATTAAAAGCTATAATGAGGAGATGTTGGTCAAAAGATGCAAAGTTTCAGTTAGGATGAATAACTTCTGGAGGTCTGTTGCACAGCAAGGTGACTACAGTTAATAATAATACATTATATACCTGAAAACTGCTAAGGAAGAAGGTTTTAAATGTTCCCAACCCCCCAAAAGTTAAGTATGTGAAGTGATGGATATGTTGATTAGCTTAACTTAATCATTTTACAATGTATACACATATCACAACATCACATTGTACACCATTAATACATATGTTTTACTTGTCAATTATACTTTAATAAATTAGGGAAAATAATTATAAAGTATATCATAAGAAATCTATCAAAATATTTGTAAGATCTTGATTGAATAAATAGAAAAGCTTTTAGAAAGACATTATAAAATACCAAGTTGGTTGCAGTGGCTCTTTCCTATAATCTCAGCTTCTCGAGAAGCTGATACAGGAGGAATACTTGAGAACAGGAGCTCAAAGCCAGCCTAAGCAACACAGGGAGACACCTCCATCTCTAAGAATTAAAATAAATTAGCTGAACGTGATAGGCATCCATATGGAAATTTAAAAAATAAACACGGGTTCCAGTTGGGCTAATGACTTAAATTGTTTTATCAAAATTATAAAACTCTAAGATATAATATAGGTTAATACCTTTATGAGTTTTAGGTAGGAAACTAATTCTTAAATAGGGCAAAAAGTACAAACAATAAAGGAAAAAATGAATAAATACTATTACATTAAAAGTGAGATTCAAAAAAAAAAATCGAAGTCACCATAAAGAGAGAAAAAAGACAAGCTGCAGACTGGGAGAAGATATTTACAGCGCAAAAGTGATAATGTATTCTGTCAGAATACGTAGTGTCCACAAATCAATAAGAAAATGGCAAATAGCTCAATATAAAAGTGGGCAAAAGTCTTAAACACTTCTCAGAAAGAAAAATCCAAATGGCCTATTAGCACATAAAAAGATGCCATCACTAGTGATAAAAAAAATGTAAACTCTAGCAGTAGAATTATGACATTTCACGCTCAACACACTGGTAAGTTATGAAATTGAACAGCTTCAAGGGTTCCAGAAACTATCCCCTGCCGGGAGGTACATATCTATTAGAACAGGCTAACTGCATAACAAACAAATTCAACAAAATTTAATATAGAAATGTTTGGTTTTTTACATAAACCAAAAAAGATATCCCAGTTTTCAAGTAGCAGGGACCCAATATCCTTTCATAATGTACCTCTGTTACCTCCAATATGTGGCTTCTGCCCAGTGCGGTAGCTCACACCTATAATACCCACACTGTGGGATGCTGAAGCCAGATGACAGCTTTGAGACCAGGTGTTTGAGGCCACACTGGGCAACATAGTGAGACCTGATATACACACACACACAAAAATAATAATTATCTAGGTGTACCTGGATAATTATTCGGGAGGCTGAGGTGGGAGGATGGCTTGAGCTCAGGCACTTGTGGTTACAGTGAGCTATGATTGTATCACTGCACTCCAGCTTCAGTGACAAAGAAAGACACTGTCTCAAATGATTAATTAATTAATTAATGTAATAAATATATTAAATATATTTACATATATCTATTTATATATAAATAGATATATAAATAATATATTTTAAATTTATTTAAAATAATTAAATAAATAAATACCATCCTGAGTTGGTCTCCTGTCATCCAACAAGAAGAGGGAAAGAGTTTAAGTGAACGTATGTGGAAGTATTTTACAGGCCAGACTGAGGCACAGTCTCCACTACTGAAATACCATTGCAAAACATCTAACTATGCAGCCTCCTCTAACCAAAAGGGAGGCTGCTAAACGTAGTTTACCTGTGTGCATAGGAAGAAGAGGAAACAAACAGTCGATCTCCATCACATTGTGTAAATTCTTAGAAATACTTTCACAAAACAATTTGGCATAATCCAGTAATGTTGGAAATGTATACAACATATCACTTCCTGCTGCACATATGTGTACCAGCAAATATGAACAAACAAGTGATGTAACCTTATAAAATTGTTATATATAATCTGTGATAGAAAGTAACCTACATATCCATCAACTTTAAGTGGAAACAAATTGAACATTATACTACACTGAAAATTAATAAATCCCAGCTATTTTCAACAACATGAATAAATATCAGAAGATATAAATGCATATAAAACCTATCAAAAGCATAATTTCATTTTGTAAATGTGTTTCCATTATTTTAAAGTGGATAAAAGTAAATTTCATTATTGATATGGTTTGGCTCTGTGTCCCCACCCAAATCTCATGTTGAATTGTAATTCCCAATGTTAAGACAGAGACCTGGTGGGAGGTGATTGGATCATGGAGGTGGATTTCCCCCTTGCTGTTCTTATGATAGTGAGTGAGTTCTCACAAGATCTGATGGTTTAAAAGTGTCTGGCACTTCCCACTTCTCTTTCTTTCTTTCTCTCTCTCTCTCTCTCTCTCTCTCCTGCTGCCATGTGACAACCATGCTTTGCTTCCTCTTGCTCTTTCTGCCATGAACGTAAGTTTCCTGAGGCCGCCTCAGCCATACCTCCTGTACACCCTGTGGAATTGTGAGTCAATTAAATCTCTTTTCTTTATAAACTATCCAGTCTCACATAGCTCTTTATAGCAGTGTGAGAATGAACTAATACAATTATTTTGTATTTATCTTTTTAAATTGACAGATAACATCCATTTTATAAAATGATCAATATTAAAAATAAAATTTCATTCAGGAATACAAATATATATGGGAAAAATGTAAAGATAAACAGGTTCAGAACAGTGATTAATTCTGAGGAAGGAAGGAAAGGGATGGGATAAGAAAAAAAACAAAGCATCTTCCACAGATAGGTAACAGTGGTGTTATTTGCCTTAAACAGGATGCTGGGCATATGGGTGCATAGTACACCATTATTCTTTAATCTTTATATTTTACATTGCATTTTGTAAGTGTTGTTTTGCAACTACTCAATATTTCATTTATAAAAGCATGTTTAATTATAAAGTTATAGTTCTTAAAAACTACCTTTATTAAATCATCATATAAAGTACATTTGTAAATGCATGGTATTGGGTCCTTTCTAACTCTTCAGTGAGTATTGCATACTCTCATAGGCATCTCTGTTCTGAAGGCTAATAACTACTGTTAATTTAGTCATCATGTTTTAATTTAATGCAATTACTCATACACAAATTAGCATCTGAAGTTTTTTGCTATTAAACCTGTGTCCTTGTTGACCATGGACCTGACTTTGATTAAGATCACATCCTCATCACAGTGAGCCAAAAGCATGTGCCTTATTTCTCTCTTATTTCATATTGCTTTACTTTACTGGTAACCAGATTTTTCTCTAGAAAATCGTTTTTATGTTCCCACTATACATTTTCTGTGTTTCTCCTAATTTTAATAATTGCTTTGGAAAAACACTAATTATTCTCTCCAGTACCAGAATTTTAGCAAACACAATCAATTTGAATTTTAATATATTCTGATGTCTTTGTACATTAACTACAAAATTTAATATGATGTCTTGTGTTTAATGACATGTTACTATATTATTTCTGCCATGAAATGGCATCACTCCTTCCATACAGTCTCTCATTTGTCATGGTGAAATACTTTTTCTCCAATTAATTATTAATACAATTTTAGCATGAAGAGATTCTGTTTTATACCACATGATTTTATAATAACTGCATTCTCATGAAAATAATCTCAGAAAACTAAAACTATTTTAGTGCATAGTAAATTATGCAGTCTTCCTAATTGCAGACACTGTTTAGAAAATATTATACTAAATGAAATTATAAACTGGTGATAATAATTTTCCAAAACAGAAAAAAATTTAATTTCCCTACTCTTAGTTTAGATATCTAAAATTACAAATATTTGATAATTCAATTTAAAACTCTTTTTTACTTATATAAACAAAAACAAGGAGGGAGTTCTGCTAATATTTTCTAGGATATTTGTGTTTATGAGAACTACTTAAATTACATTGCTAGCTTAAGATGTCCCTAAAAGAACATTACGTTATATGGGAGGAAGGGACACAGAGTTGTGAGAGAGGGTCAATAGAGAGATGGTAGGTAGATGGATAGAGGGATGGATGGATAGATAGACAGACAGACAGACAGATAGATAGATAGATAGATAAAGATGATAGATAGATAGATAGATAGATAGATAGATAGATAGATAGATAGATAGATAGATAGATAGATAGGCAGATCCTTTTCTGATTTTTGATTATAGGGGATGGACAGTTTGTGAAGGAATCTAGTGGTCTAAAGGACTTATTTGGTTATAGAAATCTCCATAATAAAGTCGATGTGTCAATTGCTTACCCCTAAATGCCAGACCTATACACAGGTGCATTGGGCTTCAAGATGGTAAATGCATAATTCTAAGGCAGAGCAACAAAAAAGGCCCAGTTAACATTGTGTCGATACCCCATTAATATCCAGAGATGGCATTGGGGGAGCTGTAAACTTGCTTTGATCAAGGATCCCCTGCACAGCCACATCAGACTAATCCTGAAAATATATATTCATGTCTCTGAGGTGCAAGGTCAAATCGGTCTTCTAAGGACACTTCTTAACTGGACACACCCTAGAACTGCCATAAGGTTAGCCTCTAAAACCCTAGGCAGCACAGAATACCTCAATTGGGTATAGAATATAACCAGATGGATTTTGAGGGGAAAAAAAGCCAGGGCTGACACTTCACTACCTGTGGCCTTCTATGTAGATCACTGCCTTTGAGTCACATTTGGACCCCATGTCTCCTCTTCTAGGAAAAAGCTCTGTGAAGAGTGATACCAGGCTCTGGCATTTCCTCCAGAGGATACTCACCACATTCCTGTCCATCATGCTCTCCCAGATTGCAGTGAATCTCTAGCATCACCTCAGGAAAATACCATGAAATTTCTGCTTCTAGGCTAGGATGCCTTGGGAGAATGTTGGAGCTGAATTCATAGCTTGTGACATTTTCTGAGCAATGTAAATGTTCTGAAGGGATTCAGGAGCCAACACTATGACCAAAGCCCCTCAAATAAGTTGCTTTCTCTACCACTGGCCTTAGAAAATAACTCTCTGTATCTGTTGTGGATCACAATTGTTTTAGATTAATCTTGAGAAAACACAAAGAAAAAGCTGACCTGCCTTCAGATGCATCTTCTTGCTTTCCAGGTGATCAAGTTCTGTATGTGAGCTCTATTTAATAATTAAATAATACCATCATCTTGCCTGTCCTCATCTTGTTCCAAAACCAGAATCTCTGTCATACACACTTCTGGATAAAAAGCAGGAGATTTCAGTAGGTATATGGAGAAGGAGCAGGCGGACTAGTTACACTTAAAAAGCCTTGGGTCCCTGCATCCTTGTCCTTTCATGCTATGGTTCATGAACTCCTAACTCCTCCAAATTTCATTTTCACCCTCTCCTATGCCTCAGGGTATTGGACATATTTTCAGCAAAGGGATATTTGCATGACTCTCTGAACATGTGTCAGTGTCCTTACTGCATATTGAAAATAATTAAAATGCCTCAGAAAGGTATGGCCCAAGGCACTAACTCCCTGCTTATCACATTCACCTGCCTACCAGAGAACAGGGCAGGCTCCTCTGACCGGCCATGGAGAAAGACTGGGCTGTAATAAATGATTTTAATAAATGCAAACTACAATCAAATGTGTTAGGTTTTATGGGGTTGGCCCTTTAGGTTGATTATCCATTTATATGTTATTTTGTAAACTACGTACATAAATTTTCTAGAAGTAATGATATTATATGTACACAATCTTCATTCATCAGTGAGAGATGTCACATGACCCAGTACTTAATTCTTATGGCTCAAGAAATGCTTCAGGTTTAGATAGTGAGAAACTGAAAAATAAAATGAAATCCAGCCCTGCTTTGACCAGACTGACATTGGGCGGCAATATTTCAGTACGGTTGCTAAATGTGTATCAATTTCTTCCCCTTCCTAGATGCATCGGTAAAGGTCATTCACATTTACTCACCTACTATGCAATGTCCCCTGTGGTTTTGTGGTATTCTTTTATATAAACTGTAAGTTCTATTTATAGCTTTCTCTAATTGCAGATTCTACTGTGTTCACATTCTTTTCTGCACATCTGCTATTAAATTTACAGAGTTCTTGTTCAAGTGCCCTTTTTTCTTCTAGACATTAAAAAAAATGGTTGAGTTTGCATTATGGTTGGTTTTTCTGTGAATAAATCTGCCTGAAAAAGTATCTTATAAAAAGTTATATGCAAAAACCTGTATATTCCTTATAGTTGACTTGATAGGGTATTAACAATGTAGCAGTCAAATGATTTGGGTGGCTATGTCTACTTATGTTATACTTTACATAAAGTGTACAAAAGATTGTCTATATTATCGAGAGTAACTAAGACCATTCTAATGTATCTGGTTTTATTTCAAGAGAAACAGAATTGTTAAATATTAGGAATGATGATTTGTCCATTTGAACTTAAATCTTGACTACAAAGATATCAAATCATCTCAAAATGGTTAATTTCTTTTTGAGGAGCTTTTATTTCTTTGTTTTTACTGCTATTGATTAACCACATCATGAAGCAATTTTCTTATTGAAATAAATGTTATTGATAATAATGCAGAAAAATATTAAAATTAGGTTGAGTGGCAGAAAAAGTAATTCTAAGTAATATATCTGTGTTATGTTTCCACTTTTTATGCTTTGGGGTATGCATCTAAAGGAATACACACATAAATTTTATTAGTGTTAATTGCTTTGTACCTGAGTTCCTTGGCAAGTCTGAATATCTAAGTCCAATTCTAACAAAATCATGTACTTGTTCACTTTGCAAAGGTGCACTTGGAAGATAAAATGGCAGTAACTTATTTTATCTTTAATGTTTGAGGTTAAGCAATATTAATGGTTAGTTAATGGCTTAATGAGTGGGCTACAAACCATTTAAGCAGGCGATGAACCTTAGCTTTTCAATGACTTTCCTAATGAAAGATCTATATGACTGCATGTCTCGTGTCACAATAGAGATAGTAGGGAAGGTACCCAATCAATCGTGAAGGTAAATCAATTGATCTGTAACCCTGTTTTCATACAGTGAGAAAGATATGGAGAGAGTATTTTACTATAGCTTTATTTCTAGCTGAAGATCAATAAATAAAAGAGACAGCTTACTATTTGAAAATGTTCCCTTTTACTGTGCTTAGAGAGCCCAGGCAGGCAGATTGATGTCCTGTTTCATAGATGTGTCGGTTTCCTTTGTCACTTCTCCAAGATTTAAAGTTCTTCAAAATTAAATATATGATAGAGAATATCTATGAGTCTAGCATTTATTGGCATAAGGTTCAGATTGAAGATAAAACTGTGGCATGATTTAAAAAATCCTATTTGATACTGTAATATTCATGAGTATCATTTTAAAATTGTCCACCAAAGAAAAGGTTTTATTATTCTAATTAGTTGATTTTTCTTTTAAAAATATAGAACACAAAAACTAATTGTAATACTAGTGCTGTTAACATTCGAAAATATAATAGTTTGAAATATTGTTAAGAGAATGAAAAGACAAGCCACAGACTTGGAGGAAATAATTACATAACACATAACTGATAAAGGCCTTGAATCTAAAATACACAAATAACTCTAAAAAGTCAACAATTTTAAAAAGTACTTTATAAAAAGGCGAAAGGTCTGAACACTTCACCAGAAAAGATATATATATGAACAGCAAATAAGCATATGAAAATACATTCAACATCACTAGGCATTAGAGAAATTCAAATTAAAACCCCAACGAGATAGTATTATCCTGCTACTGAAAAGGGTAAAACTCAAAGAAACTGACAACAACAAATGCTGGGAGGATGTGAAGCAACTGAAACTCTCATTACTTCACTGGTAAAATTTCAATTGTACGGTTGCTTATAAAGTTAAACACACACTTACCATTCAACCCAGAAATCCCACTCTTATTTATTTACTTAAGAGAAATGCAAACTTATATTTAAATATGAGCTTTACATAGTGTTTATAATGGTTTTATTGATAATTGCCCCAAACAATGGTAATAATCCAAATAGGCTTTAATTGATGAAAGAATAAACAAATTTGAAAAAAATCCACGCAATGGAATAAAGCAACAAAGAGGTAGAAGCTACTGATACAGAAAATATCTTGGCTAAATCTCAAATATATTATGCTAAATGAAAGAAGCCAGGCTCAAAAGGCTACATAATTTATTATTCACTTATATGGCATTCTTGGAAAGGCAAAACAAAGGTACAAAAAACAGACCAATGGTTGGCAGGAGCTGGGAGTTGGGAGAAAGGGCTAACTACTAAAGAGCATGCTAGAAATTTGGTAAATACGGAATTGTTCTATTTTCTAACTGTGGTAGTGTTTACACAACTATGTGTATTTGTCAAAACTTAACTGAATTTAAATTAAAAAGATAAATTTTATTAAATTATACTTTAATAAATGTGAGTTGCAGCAACATAGAATAACATAATAACATAAAGAATTGTGTTATTTCAAAAACTAAATATATTAAAATGTTGACACTTTACTTGTAGACGAGATGGTTAACGTCTGTTTGGTCTAGGACAAGGATTGACAAACTGTGGTCCATGAGCCACATCTGTCTCACTATATATTTTTTGTAAATACAGTTTTATTGGAATACAGCTAAATAATTTAAAGCTGCTTTTACACTGTAATGATAGAGATAAGTATTTGTGACAGAGACCATATGGCCAATGAAACCTCAGATATTTATTTATCATCTGGCCCTTTTCAGAAGAAGGTTGCTGACATCTGGTCTAAAGTTAAAATACTATACTAATTGAAATCCTCAATCTTCCCATAAAATTTAGTATTTTCTCAAAGGTACCCATTATTTAAATAAATTTAAATAACAGAAATACCATGATTAATAAAGCCAATCAAGCTTTATGATAAACATTCATTATTATCTACTATATGCCAGGCATACAAATGTGAAATAACCATTTTTGCCATCATAGAACTTAAAATTCAATTCACAAAATTGGAAATTCTTTTGTGTTAAAAACTGAAAGCTGTATATTGAGGTCAAATTTGAAGGAAGAGTTATTGTGTTGAATATTTAATGTATCCTTTCCATATCCACTGTTTATTATTTTGTTTATTTTTTATTTATTTATTTTTATTTTTTATTTTTTTGAGACAGGGTCTCACTCTGTTGCCCAGCTTGGAGTGCAGCAGCACGATCTCTGCTCACTGCAACCTCCGCCTCCCAGGCTCAAGAGACTCTCCCACCTCAGTCTCCAGAGTAGCTGGGATCACAGGCATGCGCCACCATGCCCAGCCAATTTTTTTTTAGTATAAACAGGGTTTCACCATGTTGGCCAGGCAGGTCTCAAACTCCTGACCTCAAGGGATCCTCTCAAGTAATACTCAGCCTCCCAAAGTGCTAGGATTACAAGTGTGAGCCACAACTCTCAGCCACATATCCACTGTTTTAATTTAAAATTTGGGTCTTTAATGGCCTCCTGGCCTGGCCACTATGCTGCCCAACCATTTCACCTTCACACTAGTTCCAGAGAGCTAAAGCTAATTATGCTCCTCCTCAATGAAGTTCAAAAATAAAGTTGAATTCTGGTTCTGAAATTGTTTCCAAACCCCATGTAGGTATGGTTGTCCATGATCTGGTTGCAACTTATGTCCATACTAATTTCTTGTTCTTTCTCATATTCCACATTTCTGCCACTCTAGGTTATTCCCAGGCCTCAAACATGCAACATTTTCTTCATTGGCACATTTTCTTCCTCAACCTAGAAGATCCTTTTCCAGTTTTTTAGCCTCTGGGATGCCAATTATTTCTCATGGACAAGATCATTTGCCAAATTCTCTGTGAAGTCTTTTTGAGTCTCTGTATGGCCTACTTGCTTCTTCCTGCTTGTCTCCTTGGTACTCTGTGACGCTGTTTCTCATGTCATATTGCCTTATTAATTGTTCAATTCTGTTTCTCTGTCTTGATTACATTGCACTGACACAAGGGACCATGTCCTGTCATTTATCATTATCATACTTTCTCCATTGCACATAAGTTTGTACACTGAGTAGTAGGTATTTGATAAGTATTCCCTGAGTTGAATTTAATAAACTTCAAACTCCAGGTAAGCTATCTTTTGAAAATTCTTGTAAATAGTGATGACACATTCAAAATCCATTAACTTTATCATCTTTTGTTGCCTGTACCTCCACCTACATTACATACCTATTTTATCTAATGGTATAAATAAAATGGTATCTACTAGTCAAAATGTCTGGTCTTTTTAATCATCCTAATTTTTTTTATGTTCATTGTAGTCTTTCTTTAAATTTATCTGTTTTTAAGTTTACATGCATTTATAGAGCAGACATTGAGGTATGGTTTTACTAGAGGCGGAGGAGAAATAAGCTAATAGTTTTTGAATCTAGGCAGGTCAGCCATTTTCCTCCTTCTCCAGTGGGGTGTTATCTTTTTCAGCCAATTATTTTTAGACAATATGATCATTCTCATGTGTAAAAGTCTGCTTCTGCACATGGATCATGTCTAGAGTTATTATTCTCTGCTGTCCAGCCTTAGTCCCCGCTGCCATTTGGAAAGTGTCGTTGCTCACAATAGCAAACAATTGGAAACAAGCCAGGAAACTATGTAGCATTTACAAATTGGAATACTATGGAGCTGTAAAGAAGAGGTAGGGATATCTCCATATACAGAATGGGAGAGATACAAGGAGCCATTGTTAACTAGAAAAGCAAGACCAAACCAGTAGCATGCTACCTTCAGTATATGAAAACAAAGAGGGATAATATATCATAGGAACACATGTATAAAAACACTTTGGAACTAATAAAACACCTCCTTTAATTAACATTTCTTAGGGAAGTGAGGAAGACTAGAAAGAACAGAGGTAAGAGCATAACATGTAGTATCTGTTAAAAATAAGATAATCTGGAAAAAAAATGTAAACTGAAAATTTATAGTGACATAGTTTGGATATTTGTTCCTGCCCAAATCTAATGTCAAATTGTAATCCCTAATGCTGGAGGCAGGGCCTGGTGGGAGGTGTTTGGATCATGGGGGCAAATCCCTCAAGGCTTGGTGGATGGGAGCCACCATCCGCCCTTTGCCTTCTTGCTCCTGCTTCTGCCATGTTAAGTGCCTGTTCCTGTTTCACCTTCCATTATGACTATAAGCTTCCTGAGATGCCTCCCAGGAAGCTGATGCCAAAGCTATGCTGCCTGTATAGCCTCCAAAACTGTGAGCCAATTAAACCGCTTTTCTTTATAAATTACCTAGTCTCAAGTATTTCTTTAGCAATGCAAGAGTGGCCTAATACACATAGAATTTAAGAGTTTTACTTTATATTCTTTTTCAGCTTTTGTTTTAGATTCAGCGTGTATATGTACAGGTTTGTTACCTGCATATATCACATGATGCTGAGGTTTGGTGTAAAAATGATCCCATCACTTATGTACCGAGAATAATACCCAAAACTTAGCTTTTCAACACTTACCTTCTCTTCTCCCCACTCTGGTAATTCCCAGTGTCTATTGTTGCCATCTTTATGTCCATGAGGACCCTATATTATAGCTTCCACTTATATCTGAGAACATGCAGTATTCGATTTTCTATTCCTGCATTAATTCACTTGGAATAATGGTCCTCAACTGCATTCACGTTGCTGCAAAGGACATGATTTTGTTCTTTCTTATGGCTGTACAGTGTTCCATGATGTATATGTATCACAATTTCTTTATCCAAACCACTGTTGATGGGCACCTAGGTTGATTCCACATCTTTGCTATTGTGAGTAGTGCTGCGATGAACATAACAGTGCATGTGTCTTTTTTGTTGACTGATTTATTTTCTTTCAGGTATATAACCAGTAATGGAATTGCTAGGTTGAATGGTAGTTCTATTCTGAGTTTTTTGAGAAATACAAAACTTCTTTCCACAGTGGTTGAACTAATTTGCATTCCCACTAACAGTGTGTAAGCATTCTTCTTTCTCCATAGTCTAACACCTGTTGCTTTTTGAATTTTAGTAACAGCCATTCTGACCGGTGTGAGATGGGATCTCACTGTGGTCTTGACTTTCATCTCTCTGGTGAGTAGTGACGTGGAACAGGTTTTTGTCTGTTTGTTGACTACTTGTATGTCTTCTTTTGAGAAGTGTCTGTTCATGTCTTTTGCACATTTGTTAAATGGGTTATTTGTGTTTTGCTTGTTCAGTTGTTGAAGTTCCTTATAAACTGTGGATATTAGACCTTTGTCACATGCATAGTTTGGGAATATTTTCTCCCACTCTTTAGGTATTTTGTTTATTCTCTTAATAGTTTCTTTTGCTGTGAAGGAGCTCTTTAGTTTAACTAGGTCCCACTTGTCAATTTTTGTTTTCATTAAAGTTGCTTTTGAGTACTTAGTCATAATGTCTCTTCCAAGGCCAATGTCTAGAGTGACATTTTCTAGATTTTCTTTTAGGATTCCTATAGAGTGAGGTCTTATGTTTAAGATTTAAGAATTTTAGAGATGCACATTAACATGGCTTCTTTAAGATGAAAATATTTTGAAGATAATCTAATAAAATATATTAATGCTTTGAGTACTTGTTATGCAAGAAGTAATGAGTAGATCATTCCATAGATTGTTGAATTAGAGGTATTTTACACAAATTTATAGCAGTCTTATTTTATGTGATTCTATCTTAGACACACGTTTCAAAAATATTATATAGGGAGTTATCAGCCAGCTGCCCATTTCATTTTAACCATTAGTGAATGTAAATTTGGTCTTCTTCTGAAGCTAAAGAAGAGCTTGAGAACTGTAGAAGGTAGAAAAACCCTTAAGATTAGGCCATGTTTTCATTTATTTCTTTATCAACACATATTGAGAAGTCCTTATACGAAAGCTAATAATAAAGCACCATGAAAAT
Source organism: Macaca nemestrina (assembly GCF_043159975.1). Taxonomy (NCBI): domain Eukaryota; kingdom Metazoa; phylum Chordata; class Mammalia; order Primates; family Cercopithecidae; genus Macaca; species Macaca nemestrina. The sequence continues at coordinate 35,470,300 of NC_092140.1, forward strand.
TAAAATAAATGTTGTACCTTAAAGGATTCCCTGTTATACTAAATAACCAGATACATCTATAGCTAACTAAATACTAAATACAAATGTCCCATACACTTGAAACATTTTTTAAAATGAGAGATAACAAGGTAACATGTAACATATCCAGAAAAAAATAAATTCATGATTGAAAGCAATACATCAAAGAGGTTTTCATGTCTAGTTTTGTCCACTCTGGGTCTGCAATCTTGATACTAAGATGAAGGTGGGACATCCAATGCAGATATCAATTCCTGGAGGCTATGTGGGCATAGTGATTACTGGTGCATGCTGGCTGCACAGGTTTAAAGCCAGATGCCACCACTTCATAGTTAGATGAGATTGTGTATGATATCACAGAGAACAGAATGATTGAGAACAGTGCAGTAAATCAATTAGTGGATGGATATTTTATTTTAATAAAGAAATTACCTGGAGGTAATTTTGATAGCTATTGCCTACTTCCACTTCATAAGGGTTGCACAATGCTATGCTCTTTCCCTAAAAGTCTAACAGTGTTTGTTTCTCCATGGTCTCATCAATAAAATATATCAACAACTTTTTAAAAATGTATTTTCTGCCAATATAATAGGTCGGGAAAGATATCTAGTTTCATTTTGCATATCTTTTATTATGACTAATGGTTCTCTTCATATTTTAATGCCATTTGTATTCCTTTTCTTATGAACTGTCTAGCTCATAAAAATGAGCATTGAACAATTCAGTTGGATTATTGGTCTATTTTATGTCAATTTAGAGTAGCTCTTTACATATAATAAAGATTGACCTTTTTATCTATTGTAAGTTACAGATATGTTTCACTAATTTGACATTTGTCTTTTAACTTTCCATATGGATAAGTTTTAGGTTTGTCTTGTTTTTGTCTTGGGTATATATGTTTTAGTTTTACATGCCAGAAGTTGCCAATTCTTTCTTTTATGCTTCTAGATTTGGGGTCATAGTTAGAAAGGTTTTTTTTTTTCCAGTCCCAAATTATGAAACAATAAACCCATATTTTCTTCTGGCCCTTCTTTTTTTCACTTTTAAGTTCATGGATGTATTAGTCAGGGTACTCTAGAGGGACAGAACTAATAGGATGGATATATATATCTCTCTATCTTCCAAAACTGAAGAACTTGGAGTCAGCTGTTCGAGGGCAGGAAGCATCCAGCATGGGAGAAATATGTAGGCTGGGAGGGTAGGCCCATCTCTCTTTTTTCACATATTTCTACCTGCTTTATGTTCGCTGGCAGCTGATTAGATTGTGCCCACTGACTCAAATGTTGATCTATTTTGGCAACACCTTCACAGAGACACCCAGGATCAACACTTCGTATCCTTCAATCCAATCAAGTTGACACTCAGTATTAACCATCACAAGGGGTACAGGTGCAGGTTTGCTACATAGGTAGACTTGGGTCCCCACGAAAATGTGGGCAAAGGACATGAACAGACCACTTTTCAAGAGAAAACATACATGTGGTCAACAATCACATGAAAAAAATGTGGACATCACTGATCATAAGAGAAATGCAAATCTAAACCACAATGAGATACCATCGAACAATAGTCAGAATGGCTATTATTAAAAAGTCTTCTAGTACTTGATAGTTTCACATATCATATTTAAATTATTTATTTCTCTGGATGTACAATGTCTTGTTTAGTTAAGGATCCAATTTTGTCTTTTTTTCTGAATGGTTACCATTTGCTCTAATGGCATTAATTATATAGACTAGCCCATCTTTACTTTATTGATTGGAATTGCCACCTTTATTATAACCTTAATTGCCCTGTGTATTTGGGTTTATATATATAACTTCTCTTGTGATTTTTCATTGGTCTGTTTGTCTACTATGCATTCTAATTGAATTTTAATCTCATATTTCTCTTAATTAAAAGAAGAAATGTTAAATGATGTGGAGAACATGACTTGCATTTCAAATTAACAAGTTTGACAATTTTTGTTGCTGTTTCCAGCACTTTCTAGTTTACACTACTGCCTAAATCTTATTTTCTAGTTTATATAGTCTGGGGTATATATTATTATAGATCACATTGCAATATAGAAACATTCTTTTGGAGCTTTGAGCCCTGTGTCAGCTTTAGGAATCTGTAAGCAGGTATAGGGTTTCTCTAGAGCAGATTGGTGCATAACCTCAACCTTTAGAAGTCAGATTGCTGGCCTGTAGCTGTTGCTGACAGTGCAATAGAGTCAACAATTTATTTCATGTACTCTTATGTGTATTAAAAGGCTGGAAACATAATCTCCCCCCAGACCACTGGAGATACGGAACAAATCACACAAAATACTATCAATACAACATAACACAACTAGCTGTACCTCTCACATTCCCAGTAAGCCCAGATTGATTGATGAATATAAATTTCTAGGTGGAAGCCATATCAACTGCCTGAATGTGGGCTCATGATGACAGTAGGATGCTTTCGTCCATTTCATGATTTAATGTATTTGCTTAGAGGCTGTTCCTGGCACCATTCATTTGACTGACATAGTGCTCAAATCACATCAGTCTTACCACACTGGTACTTAGCATCACATTGTTAGCCTGATTTCAATAGAAATTATTTGATACAAAGAACTCACTATAGTATTTGCAGGCAGTGGAGAAGTGTAGGTGTTCCAACAGATGAAAGTATGATTTTTCACTATTTGTTCTATTAATGACAATCAAGGTTGCATTCTTAAAATAGGCCTTTAGAGGATGCCAGATAATAATTGTAGCAACCATTTGTGGATCTCTTGTCATGCACCACACCCACTTTTTTCATGAATATTGATTGAATACTGACAAAATTGTTCTGCATTGTATTGAAACTAAATTATGAATGTCTGTATTTCCTCATCTTTCCTTAAACTTCTTTGACTTGTTGGTAAGAAATACAGATTATCAACTTTGTATTAAGCATATTGCCTTCCAGTTTTCTATCTTGAGAGGTAATCAAATCATCTTCAGTCTAAACAATTGGGTGTCTTAAGTGTTTTCTGAATTCAAAGGTTTTAAGAATTGGAAAGGTTTATCTATGTTAAGTGTAAACACTAATGTCTCAGTATTAAAATTTGCCACCATACAAAAAATTGGTTTTATGTCCTCTGAGCTTTCTTATTTGAAATACCGAAAATCTATAAGTCTCTAAGCACTGAAGATACTGACTCATGTATTTGTCGGAGACAGAAATTGAGTAGGGGATAATCTCCTTTCCCTTTAGAATTTTACAATTTCTTGCTCCTTACTCTTTATGCTGTGTGATAAGAGTACAACTCTACCACAGCATGGGAAACTCTGTATTGTCACAATCCAAAAAGATGTACTTAAGTGTTGACTATTAATTGTGCCAGAAACAAAGCTAAATTGGTTCTCAAAAATTACTCTTACATGTATTTATTTAACCAAAATGTAAGAAGCTATTTATAGATAAACCACATTTTTTAGGACAACAAATATGGCTCCAGCTAAATATGATATAAGGAAATTGGAGTCGTAACCTGTGTTTCTGCAGCCCCTGTCCTGTCGTGAAAAAAAAAAAATAATAACATGGGTAATAAGAGATAATTGTTGTAATCTGTAAAGCATGCCTTCTGTAAAACATGGATAGAAAATCTTTAATATTTCAGGACCGCACTTCTCAAGTCCTTCATGATGTCTCTTGTTCCTGGAAATATCCAAGAGCAACACTCTTGGGAGTGCTCCAGAGGGAGGTAACATGGAAATAAGTAGCTAAGATCTGACTCATAAACAATGGGCTACTGAGTTGTGGCTATCTAATTTTTTTAAAGATAGCCAAAAGTCTTTACTTACATCCAGCATTAAAATGGAATTATATCATTTTCTTCCAAGATCAAGTGGAGACGTCACCATTCCCATTTTGCAGATGCATAAACAAGCTCAGAAAAGATAATAAAGGCATCCAGTGTACCACAGCTGGGAAGTGTGGCAAGTTAGATTTAAAAGCAAATCATTAGGGAATAAGAAAGGGAGTGAGGGAAAAATTGAGGGATAATATAATTAAATATTAAAAGGAAATGTGTCATCTTGATAACCCAATGATGTAGCAAAATCTCCAGAAATACTTCCTAATATTTAAATATGTAGGGAAGCAGAGATTTTTCCATGCTGTAATTCTTCTTAAATTTAATCTTTATTTATAGCTCTTATTAATATGGTAGCAATATGGAAAATTAATGTTTGAGACTTCCTTCTTTTTTCTTTCTTTTAGAAAAGGAAAAGCATTCAGTGTTCAGGTGACTTGCGCTAAAGATAAAAGGATGAAAAAATGGAAGCTGTGGAAACTTTCTCAGGTCTTATTGGAAATTATATTGCATCATCAAGTTTTCTGGTTTACAAAACAATGGCATAGTAAAACTATGTTTTAAATGCTGTACCAGCTAACATAATTAGCCTACTTTACAGATAGGGAATCTGAGGTCCAGAGAATGAAGTTACTCAACTAAGGTCACATAGGTATTTAATGATAGATCTAGGGTTCTATTCAGTGTATCATGATTACAATGTCTGATTTCTTTTCCTTAATATTGTCCATATCCTCTCATTAGGCCATTCCTCTTAGCAGCTACAAATTTGTAGATGATGTATTTCATAATTAAATGTGGTTAAACAAATTAAAATTTCCACCTAGACCAGAAGGTCCTACAAACAAATGTTTCCAATTAGCATTGTCTGTGCAGCCAGTAAAGGTGTGAAAATGGACAAGGTTAAAACTGGCATAATAGCTATTTGAAGAATGGTTAAATAGACCAAAGCTGTTGCCCTTTTGCTATCTCCCAAAACAGTGTGATTCTGTTCTCTTCTGAGCCTAGAAAATATCTAACAGTCATCATTTTTTGTAAAATTTATGTGCAGATTTTTGCAAACTAAGATTAATAGACAATGAAGGAAGGGCTGATCTGAGTGTATGAGTATAGATATATAGATATATAAAATATATGTGTCAGGGCAGGGTATGTTGTTTTTCTGATCACTGACTTTTGAAAACAGAAAACTCCTTACTATCTAAAGGAATACATCCAAAATGGTGAAGTGTCAAGTGGTATGATTTGGTTGAGATGCACAAATGTTCATTGAAGACCTGATGGGTTTCAAGTTAAATAACTGAAGATATATAAGACATAGTATCTACTTTGCATTCATATTTTTGCAAGCAGGGATCCCTGACTTCTCTGCCTCTAATCATTTCAAATTAGTAAATCAGGAAATCCCAAAATCTGTTGGGAAGGACTGTTAGAAAAGGTTAGGTCCTAAAAGCATGGAAGCAAATTCTGGCTCTGCCACTTTCCCACTGTATTTCCTTGGTAAATTTTTTAAATTTCAATAAACTTCTTACCTAGAGTGACTGTATTTTCTGATTGCAGAGAAGTCCTGGCTTATACTTGTTGTCTTGGATTAATTAACAAGACCTTCCTCTTTTCCTTTCCAGAGCTTCTCATTTTCTGTGATAAATTATATGATGACATGTCAACTTCAGAATGGTTGTAAGAATTAAATGAACATATGTGGCTGTGTGTATAAAAAAAACTTGACAAATATATAAATGGAGGTTTAAAATAATAAATCCAATAAATGAATATAAGATTAATGAAGAATAAAGATTTTATTAGTATTTTAAGATATAACCTTTTCAGCATAGTCACAAGCTCTTTCCAAGATCTTGGATTAATTTTTCATAGTATGAACATATGGCAAGTGTTTTTCCTAATATCATTATGTGGCAGAAATAGATCCCATGTCCAAATAAATATATTTCATGGATCCAGTGACATTAATTTACTTTTTATTTACTTTGAAGTCATTGGGATACAAAGAAATATAACATTGTAAATTCAAATGTTTTCTTTGCAAACCAAAGGGCTTTGTGATCACTTATTTCTTTCTCTTCCACCAGAAGATGAGTAGCATGTAATATTCTCTCTGAATCATATATGAAAAAACACAGGCCTTACTTCTCAAACGGCAGAGCCCTAGAGGATTATTCCGCTCGAATAACCACTTGCGAAAATATCTCTACAAGACAATGCAACTTGAAAAAGAAGGCCCAAGGTGACCCCTTAATTACTAACATTAGAACTCAAAGCTCTTGGAGATCTAGGGGTTTTTCACTTTACTACTTAGCTAAATAGGTTAAGATTATAGAATAACCTAAACAAACTCAGTATTGATATCGCTTGTGGAATATGGAAAAATATTTTCCAAATTACTAAGTGGCAGCCTTAAAGGATCCACTAAGACAAAAGGCAAAATGGACCCCTCATCCTCTGACCTGTGCAGCAATAAGCTAGGTTTATGGCTTGCCTGCTCACCTCAGGAAGTGGTAATAGCAGCCATTATTTTCTGTAGAAGCAATGTCTGTAACCATGTCATCCTCTGATAAATCATACCAATTGCATCTTATTATCACACCGATGGCTCAATTAACTCACATCACCACTCAATTTATCAAATTAAAAAGGAAGGGTTTTGTGTGTTCTAATAATTGTTTCATTAACATAAAACTAGTTAAGAACCAAGAAGCTTCAGATCCAGATTCATAATGTCTTTATGCAGTTTGGTTTTGATTTTGCTCTGATGGTCGTACACTGACACATCCTGTGTTCTATTAGTTGTCATTATTATTCTTTCATTAACATACATATGGCTATTGGATGTGGCAGGTTTTCACAGAAGACAAACACAATATTACAGAACAAAATGGTGACCATAATTTTGAACATCTGGGCATTTTTTAAGCATTATAAAAGCTTTAAAATAAGCACTGTCATCAGTTCAGTATGAAAGTGGTGTCCTAACGAAAGAGATATGTTTTTGTTTTTGTTTTTTTTTTTTTTTTTTGAGACGGAGTCTCGCTCTGTCGCCCAGGCTGGAGTGCAGTGGCCGGATCTCAGCTCACTGCAAGCTCCGCCTCCCGGGTTCACGCCATTCTCCTGCCTCAGGCCCCCGAGTAGCTGGGACTACAGGCGCCCGCCAGCTCGCCCGGCTAGTTTTTTGTATTTTTTTTTGTAGAGACGGGGTTTCACCGTGTTAGCCAGGATGGTCTCGATCTCCCGACCTCGTGATCCGCCCGTCTCGGCCTCCCAAAGTGCTGGGATTACAGGCTTGAGCCACCGCGCCCGGCCCCAAGAGATATGTTAAATTAATATATTCAATGAGTTTTAAGATTAGAGAGTAAGGAATTTCAGAGTAAATTTTAAATGATTCTTAGAACTTTTCATCTAACTAGAACAGAAATTTCTGTTGTTTTATATAAATAAACCAGGTGAAATATATATTTCGGCGGGATTGCCCAGCGAAAATTAATTTTGGTAATTTTAAGTCAGATAGTTAGAGAATGTCAGCCCTACTTTAATCATTTCACAGCAACTTCTTCCAAGTAGAGTTGTACAATCATGTGTTTAAATTAAACTGATCACTACACACTAACAATAATTAATGTTATATTGTCCCATGCATATCAATTGTCACAACTCTTTCACATTATTTTACCCTTACAGCAACTACATAAGTTAAATATGATCCTTCCCATCTTACAGTAGGAACCAAGGGTCACAGGCGTTACATTACCCAAGTTGAGTCATCATTGTATGTGTCCATGCCAAGACTAAAGTATAGATAGTCTACTTAAAAGACACTGGCCTTGAAATCAGAAAACCAGCTTCACTGTTTATTAATTGAGATAGCATAATTTAGTTAAAATCTGATTGCCATGTTTCTCATCTCTAAAGTGAGGCTTCTACCACCCAACATAATGAGTGTGTTAAATAAAACGTGTGAGTAAAAGCACTTGGCACATTGCATACACCCTCAAAAAATATCCTTTATTTCTCCTGGTGTGATGCCTTGCTACCTTCATTTACTTAAACACTGTCAAATGGAGGTGGCCATGTGGGTCATGTTTCTGGTAACACCTACAACTGATTCTATGCTGGTCTCTTTTCATCCTAATCCATTCCTCTGTTTATGCCAATGGTGATCATTGAGAATGGCACTTTGACTCTCTCTACTTGGATAACCATAAACCCAAGATTCCTCATACAGAATTTATCTCATTCTTACCCTATTGGTTGTTATTTAGACTTTCTATTCTCTAATCAGGCCATATCTTCATATAATTCGGAAGTTTTAAAACAGCTTTTATGTCTTTTTTATTTAATTCTCACAACAGCCCAAGAATATAGGTATCCCTTCTCTCAGTTTGGACTAATTTTATCACTATTACCATAGTCTTAGAGACTCTATCCCTGCTCTCGGTTTGGACTAATTGTATTATTATTACCATAGTCTCAGAGACTCAGAAGATTCATGCATTTTCACCTCTTCTCTACCTGGTTATCTGAATCCAATTAGGCATGAAATCCTGTCCTGCCAATTTCAGCTTTGAATTGTCTTTCACAGTTTATTCTTTCTTTATATTTCCACTTTCCCTACTTTATTTTAGGCCCTTTGGTTACATAGCTGGACTGCTGTAAAAAAAAACTTTTCGATTTGTCATTCTGCCTCCAATAACTCCCTGTATCAACCTCTTCATGTTTATTCCTAGGTAAACCTTCTAAAATAGTACTTCAGTCATGTCATCCCTATTCTCAGGGCCTGAGGGTATCTTCCTGTTGCTTTCAAGACCAAGTCTAAATTCTTTAGCACAACATCAAAGGTCTGTCCTCATTTTTGTAATTTTCTCTCCCCATGTGTCCATATCAAATAGGTCTACTGTTATTTCCAAGAAATATCTTGCAGTTGTGTAACTCTGGAATTTTATTCTCCTCATATTTCCTCTTACAGGTACTTTGCTTCTTCTCTCATACTTTTTTACACTCTTTTTTTTTTTTTTTTTTGAGAGAGGGTCTTGCTCTGTTGCCCAAGCTGGAGTGCAGTGGTGCAATCTCAGTTCACTGCAGCCTCCACCTCTCAAGTAGCTGGGGCTACAGGCGTGCACCACCATGCCTGGCTAAATTTTGTATTTTTAGTAGAGATGGAGTTTCACTATGTTGGCCAGGCTGATCTCAAACTCCTGACTTCAAGTGTTCCTCCTGCCTCGGCCTCCTAAAGTGCTGGGATTATGGGCATGCGCCATGGCAACTGGACCTTCTCTCACACTTTCTAAAAGTAACTTGTTCTTCCAAGTCTTATGGAGATTCCATGTCTTCCATGAAGTCTTAACTAACCAAAAGTGTTTATCTCCTCACCAGTTCAACTCATCTACATAATTGGTTCTGTGGACTATGCATACTTCGGGAGGCACATTGTTCATCTCTCTCTCGTGTCTTAAACTGGACTTTCTGAAACCCTGTCTTTGGCTCCTCATAGAATTAGCTTTTACATATACCTGCAGAGCCATCCTTACTCTGTAGGTCCTAGGCTGGGGGGGAAATAAAGAAAGAAAAATCTATTGAATTTTGTATCCTCTCCAGATTCTGAACTAAAATGAAGGGGAACACAACCTAAACTAACATCTTGGGCCATGGATTAATTAAAAATCCATTTTGCAGATAACAGGAACCATCTAGGCTCATGAAATCTTTCAGCTTTCTGACATAGCTGGAAATGCTTTTATTTATTTTAATTTTATAATTATCAAATGAAAAGTAAGAAAAACTCTCTACTTTTGTGAAGACCTGACACTGGGATCATACAGCTGGTAGCAAAGTTAGTTATCATCTAATCCAAATCTTAATAAAATGTATTACTCTTCTAAACATGAGACTTCCATGATTCAGAAACACTACTATTAAATACGAAACACAAACTACATAAGCTAGATTCTATTTTAGCAGAATAAAAATTGACATCATATCTATTTTTTCATTCTGCCCTGTTTTCTTTCGTTTGCCTCCCACTTATCCACTTCCTTCTCTCCTCAACTCTCACACCTGTAATCCCAGCATTTGGGAGGCTGAGGCAGGCGGATCATGAGGTCAGGAGTTTGAGGCCAACCTGGCAAACATGGTGAAACCCTGTCTCTTTTAAAAATACAAAAATTAGCTGGGCGTGGTGGTACACACCTGCAATCCTAGCTACTTGGGAAGCTGAGGCAGGAGAATTGCTTGAACCCGGGAAGCAGAGGTTGCAGTGAGCCGAGATCACGCCACTGCTACACTCCAGCCTGGGCAACAAAGCAAGACTCTGTCTCAAAAAAAACAAAACAAAACAAAACAAAACAAAACTCTAAGGACTGTGAGTTTCATTAATCTCAAACTCCCATACTATCACATAGAATGTCCCCATGAAAACATGCAAATTAAATTGCAAACAACAATGCATCTAGCTAAACAAATAAAGAAGAGATGCTCAATGTATGCATCTTCAAAATGAAAGAAGATTATAAGCATGAGCCACCATACCCAGCCTATGCCTTAATTGAAAGTAAGGTACTCTCAATTAACGTATAGGCTGGGTAAGACTGGGTATGGTGGCTCATGCTTGTAATCCAACACTTTGGGAGGCTGAGGCAGGTGAATCACTTGAGCCCAGCAGTTTGAGATCAACCTTGGCAACACAGTGAAACCTTGTCTCCACCAAAAAAAAAAAAAAAAAAAAAAAACAAAAAGTAGCCAGGTGTGGTGGTGCATGCCTGTAGTTTCAGCTACTTGGAGGACTGAGGTGGGAGCATCTCTTGAACCTAGGAAGTCAAGGCTACCGTGAGCAGAGATCCTACCACTGCACCCCTGCCTGGGTGGCAAAGTGAGACCCTGACTCTAAAATAAAATGAAAGAAGGTATAACTCCCTTACAAAGGACAAAAAATCAAATTGTTATTTCTATCATGTGAACTCTAATTATAAGAGGGAATAATTAGCATCAGGATCTATTACCAGTCTTTTAATTTGTGGCAGAAATTAGCCTAACACTCAGCACTGTCTAGTTTACTCAACAATAATGTCAGACGGTTTGACAGCAGTACAGCTATTCACAAGTAAAAGAGAGAAGAGTCAACTTCATTACCTAGTCAGTTTGAGAAAAGACTCGTAATTTTCTGTCACTTAGTTCTCATCTCTATCTTGAGCCGTAAAAGAACCCTTGTTAACTATGACGAAAGTGGTTGATGATCTCAGACAAGGCCTATCTAGTGAATCTCTAAGCTTCCACATTCACTGACTTGCTTCTTCAAGGGCCACCGCTGAATCAAATACTCGGTGGGAATATTTCCAGTAGCTCTATCAAGATCATTTTAAGAATAATTTTAAGCCTGTATGTTAGATACTATTTTGACAAGTTGCTATGGCTTTGCTGTTACCCTGACTGTGCCATTTTCTTCACATCTCTCAAGTGAGAAATCACCAGAGATCTAACCAGTGATTTAGCGTTCGTGCGTGCGGGAGAGAGGCTTGAATGGTTCATTAATGTAGGCTGATTCCCACTCCTGCTGCCTTTCATTCTGGTTTTCATATAAGCTTCCTATCTGTGTGACTGCCACGGGCATAACCTGAGCACAGAGCTGGCAGCTGAGAAACCAGAAAGTTATTTTTCAATCATGTATAGGAAGCCTCATTATTTAGACCAAAATTATTATAATAATAAATGTAACTTCTTCATACCACCCAAGTGACTGTCTTGAGTGTGGTGTTTATAAGTCATGGTCAGCCTGTAAAGATCTCTCTGGTTAGGTATGAAATTAAAAGTGATTTTGTGTTAAGATCCCTTTTATACATTTATATTAAAATTCTTTTTCCAGAAGAGCTAACAATTATTTTGTATGATCAATAGAGAATTGCAACACTTTTCGTTGTGTTGACACTGAATGACTTATGATGCTGAAAAACTAGTGAGGAAACAAAATAAGATGGTCAAAGCAGGGCAACCTGGATTTTATGTATCAAAAGCACTTGATGGTATGAGTCTTCCCAGAGAAGCAGTGGCTAGCTTAGTGGATAAACCAAGAAATAATGAAAAGGAATAGTGTCATAAAAGATGATTTAAAATCCATTTGTATCTTGTCCTCAATGGCAAAGTACTGCTTGGAGTATTTTTGTTTTGTTTTATTTTTTAACAGAAGGGATGAAAAGGTATCTTTTTGTAGTTGCTCAGTGAGGTACCTCAGAAAAGTTGGAAATGAGCCTAAGGCACCAATACTCGCCCAAAAGTCCCTGGTCTAACAGCACAAGAGGGGTTCCCACTAGGCCCAGCACTCACGAGATCTGCATTAGATCTCTGGGCTTTAAGGTGGTTCACAGCAAAACACATAGGCAGCAAAAGATAGAGGCGCTGATACACTCTCACATTTCAGTGCTAATTAGAAAAAAAAGGGAAGGGCAGGGCATGCACCCTGGTGTCCTGGAACAGACAAAGAACATTAGTGAAATCTGAATAAATGCTGCAATTTAGTTAATAGCATTTTACCAAAGTTAATTACTTAGTTTTGACAAATGTACCATGTTGACATGAGAAGAAGCTGGATGGAGTATTAATGAGAACTCTCGTACTATCTTTGCAACTTTTCTCTTAATCTAAAATTATTCCAAATTAAAATGGTAACAAAAGAGAACAAGAACAGTAGTTCTTGATTCCTCTTCAGCTATTGGGTTGTTGTTATAGGAGACAGGTAAGAGCTACGATGCAGTTATCACTCAGTAACATATCCCATCAGCACATACAGAAATTATAACACCAATAATTTATATAACTGAAAAAGTAAAAGACAATTGGCTATCACTAGGCTGAGTCACACAACTACTCACAACAGAGTTTCATTTTCCTATAACACTCTAACCCCATCATTTTGTCTGAAAAAGATAAGCTCTATGTTCTAGGTCACATTTAATTAAATTAATTAAGAGTCCACATTTTATACAAGCCATTATTCAGAACGTGCATGGGTTCTGTGACTATTTACAAATTAGGGAAAATATAAAATTGACCCTATATGCAACCATTAAATAGAGATGTAATGTTTAGAAGATTCAAATTCAACAAAAAAAGAACAACTTCCAGAGAAAGACTGAAACTGTCCTGAATTATTCTGTCGTCCAGATCTGCTTTATCATTGCTCGCTGGGGGATTTTTGCGGACTTCTTAACTGCCCTATGCTTCCGTTTCGCTACCGAAAAAAATGGAGCTGCTAATAGAATCTGGGTCCAAAGTTTGACCAAAAAAAAGGGAGATAACATAGGCACATTCTTGACAAAGTAAGCATTCTGTCACTTTTTATTAGGGTTTCAACATCACTTGGAATCCCAGGGCTGTTCACATAAAGGCTGCCTGTAAAAGCAGACAGTACTTGACCAGGTGTGGTGGCTCACACCTATGATCTCAACATATTCGGAGGTCAAGGCGGGAGGATTGCTGGACACCAGGAGTTCCAGACATGCCTGGGCAACAAAGTGAGACCCCCAGCTCTACAAAAAAATAGAAATAATTGTCTGGTCATGGTGGTGCATGTCTGTAGTCCCAGTTACTCCGGAGGCTGAGCTGGGAGGATAGCTTGAGCCTGTGAGGTAGAGGCTGCAGTGAGCTGTCATCATGCCATCGTACTCTAGCCTGACAGAGTACAGTGTCTCAGAATACTCTTTTAAAAGTAGGCAGTACACAGATGGGCATTGGTCTAAACTTCAGGCCCTGAACTACTCTGTTTCTTCTAACTAGCACAAAACTGCTGATAAATAGGATTGCTGCATGAAGCAAGCCAATACAGTGGGCAGATGTTAGATGAGTCCAAATTACAGCTGAACAAAAGTTAGGGTATATTTGAATGCTGAGTCCTTCATATTTTTTCATATTTGTCTCAATCTTGTGGTACTTTGTAAAACTAACGGTTGCTGACAATGCAATGAATAATTTGCCAGTGTAAACTCGAGCTGCAAACTGAATGGATAATCTGTCCACTTTCTGTTACTTGGGTTGGGCTGATGTGCCAAAATAGAATATAGAGTTTGTAGATAATATATTCAGAATTTAAAATTTTAAGATAAAGAGATGATGCCAGTATTCTGCTTGGGACATTAAACAGTAGGTGTCTGACTTTCTGGGTGGGCGGACACATGCTGCTTGGGAGGTCACCACTTCCTGAACTAGAGCCTTCAGAGGCATCTCTAACCTCCAGGGGCAGCATCACAAGAGTTTTACATGCTAATTGGCAGACTCTATGAGGTCACTCCCTAAAGCACCACTTCCTTGTGGAATGTACAGACAGTGTGCCAGGATCAGCCAGACCACCTGTGGGCGGGGGAGGAACAGTACTGGGGGGAAGTGTGGAGGCACCAGCTCCTAGAGCCGTCTCTTCCCATCCTGTTTGTAGCTGAAATGCACAGCCTTAACACACTATTCTGCTTAATCAATTCTGCCATCTAGTGGCTACTTTCCATCTTACTACTTTTCCTTTCCGACTTTCCCTGTCTGATACAATCGAGGGACAGATACGGATGCTGAAAGTCTGGGATGCCAGTTGGTTGTGGGTAGGGAAGAGGGGGAGGGAAATTGTAACCCTCCCATAAGAAAAGTAATCATTGGATGAAAAACAGGAGAGGTTCTTGGGGCCTTACCTCCAGAAAACCAAGCAGACAGGAGTCGTGCTGGGCTATGTGGCTTCAGATCAGCAGAGAGAACAGCAGGCTCAGAGACCACATGTTAAGCGAAAATCCAAAAATCTTCAAAGACCTTCCAACGCCAAAAATCTGTGATGAAAATCCCCCTGGGTCTCAACCACCTTTGAAGGCAGCCTCTTGTTAGCCCTGCCCGCTCCTTTCTCTGAGAGCTGTGTGTGCCCTTCCTCTGGGCCCCAAGCTGAGGTTTTTTTTTTTTTTTTTTTTTTTTTTTGAAGAAAAAGAAAGGTTATTGTACTCCTGCAGACATATAGGGGAGAGATGCGGTTACTTATAGCTCAAAACCCTTTGCCTTTGAATGCAATTTACTTACCTTGTGTCTGCAAACTGATATTAATGGATTACCATATATCTTAATCATCAAATTAAGATAATGCACTAATAAAGATATCATCTGATAATTGAGACTGCTGCATGTTTCATATTGCCATCAGAGAGTAAGTGTAGAAGTCTTTGGGATGCAATATTGAGTGAGGAAGTAATTATTTCCATGATTGCTGATGCTCTTCCAGAACACTGATTTAAAGAAACAAAAAACAAGCAGTGAAACGTTTATTTGAAGATAAAAATAAAATTGTGTTGTGAACCAGTATATTAGGATTTCCCACAGCATTTCAAACAAACCTGGAATTCAACAGAAACTTTATAAATTTGTGTTACCACTGACCCGAGAGCAACCTGAAACTTTCCCCAAGAATCAGTATGTTGAATGCTGCAAAACAGAAACCTTTGCAACATTTTTCTTGTTATAAACTAAATGCCAGTTATTGGTGAAACATTCAAGAGACTAAAGTATAAATTAAAAATGATAGTCAAAAAAAATATCACTTTCGCTCCTTCGACTTAAATATTGTTGACACATACATATTTTATACTAACCATTTGATTGTCTTAGTACTGAGGTAGTTCTTTCTGTTTCTACTGACTTTCCCTTATGTTATCATTTCCTTATGTAGTTTATAATTTTTATCGTGAGCTCATCTTAAGTTAGTATTTTATTATTGTTGTTGTTTTATATGATTGTCTCCCCCGAGGGGTTCTTGTGTGCCCTCTTCTTATGGAATAGTCCCTATATCTGCTTTCGCAGAATGCCCCAGAGACTTTGCTGGTTTCAGATATTCCATTAGTTTTTCTGCTCAGGAATCATATACAACATGGATGTAAAAATTTGGACTTCAGAATTGAGGTTTTGATTTCTCCTGGGAGGTGTATTTATTTGCCTAGAGAAAAGCTTTCTTAGCTTTTCCCAGAGCTGTTCTTTAAGAAAGAACCTTTAAGAAAGGGGCAACCCCAGGAGGTGGAGGTTGCAGTGAGCAGAGATTGTGCCATTGCACTCCAGCCTGGGCAACAAAGAGTGAAACTTCATCTAAAAAGAAAAGAAAGAAAGAGAAAGAAGGAAGGAAGGAAGGAAGGAAGGAAGGAAGGAAGGAAGGAAGGAAGGAAGGAAGGAAGGAAGGGAGGGAGGGAGGGAGGGAGGGAGGGAGGGAGGGAGGGAGGGAGGGAGGAAGGGAGGGAGAAAGAGAAGAAAGAAGGAAGGAAGGAAGGAAGGAAGGAAGGAAGGAAGGAAGGGAGGGAGGGAGGGAGGGAGGGAGGGAGGGAGGGAGGGAAAGAAAGAAAAGGGGCAACCCTTCCAGGCCTAACTATGTCTCAGGCCTCATGGCATGGTTTCCCTGTTGGACGTATATTTGATTATCAATATCCCAAGAACCAGAGCCCTAATTCATATGCTTACACTCTGCCTATGGTTAACCTCCTTGACTCTGCAACTAGACATTTTCCTTCTAACTCATCTTCAGATTTTTACTAAAGCAATATTGTTTTATTTTATATAGCATTTCACAAGTTTTAGTGGAAAGTGGCTCACACTAGGTCAGTATACCATATTGCTGGAACTCAAGTATTTTCCTGTCTACATATACTGTTTCATATAGTTGAAATAGTACGCCACATCCTCACACCAAATTCTCGCTAAATTAGAGTAAAAAATAAGTTCTGTCATTCAACCCCTTCAAAGCTTCCAGGGTTAAACTCCTGCTCCATCTGTTCTTTTACTTAGAGACAACCAGCACTACCATCTGTTTTGAACATGTTTTATAGTAAGTGTTGTGGTCACTGAAAATTTATATTTATTAAGAATCATTATGGTATAAAAGTACCAAAATGTAGAAATAACTCACTTAACATTCTTACAGCAAGGCACTCACTGTGCAGTTGTAGAGAGTTGTAGAGTATTATATTAAAATCCATGAACTCAATATTTTAGATCTGAAAACTACCTTACAAACCATTTACAATAACCAACTCTTATAACTGAGAAAACTAGGCCCTAAGAGTTCAAGAACAACGTCCTAAGGTCTGCGCAAAACCTCTACCAAAATGGCACCAAGGCACTGTGCACTGTTCAGAATCAACTCAACACTCCAATGTAAAATAAGTATCTGGATAATCTCTTATGAAACTTATTAATAAATCTTAAGGCGACTATCTGGAATGAACAGTTATTAGCTGGACTGAGTGACGCATGCCTATACTCCTAGCACTTTGGGAGGTCGAGGTAGGAGGATGACTTGAGCCTAGCAGTTCAAGACCAGCCTGGGCAACATGGTGAGACCTTGTCTCTACAAAAAATAAAAATAAAAATTTTAGCTGGGCATGGTGGTGTGCACCTGTAGTCCTAGCTACTCCTGAGGCTAGGTGGGAGGATCCCTTGAGTCCAGGAGTTCAAGGCCACAGTGAGCCATGATTGTGCCACTGCACTCCAGCCTGGGTGACAAAACAGAACCCTGTCTCTAAAAAAAAAAAAATTGTCTATGTAACTTATAACACTTTTCATTTTAATTTTGTAATATGTTAGAGTCCACTTACATTGTCAGCAGTTCTAACAGTTTCATAATTTACTTTTAAAATTTCAACATAATTAATGGAATCCTGACTAAAGCCAAATAAGAGTCTTTGTAAACTAATACAAAACATTTTGCAGCTACAGGTGTAAATGTTTTATCAACATTTTACTATGTTGCTAAAATCTCTGAATATATGAATCACATAAATTTTTTCTTCCTCATTTTATTCTTTGTTTTACTTTTATGTCACTTGTGTTTCTTTTTTTATGTTTTGTTTGTTCCAGTGTGGATTTTATGAGAACACGGAATCTTTTGAAGGTGGCTTGACAAGCTAGAGCAGTACATTTTGCTAGAAATGGTACTTTAACCCCTATTGCCCTGCCACAAGAAGATCATGGATCTCAGTGACAGAGGTTTTTGTTCACAAGGATCTCAGGATATTTTGTCTTTTCCCCCAAGTGACTTGATCTTTCTTTCCAGAGAATTTGAAGATAATTAGTTAAAACTTTTTATTGGTAACTTTTTGTCTGTAGACAAATGTAAAAACCCTGTACATGTCAGAAATGCAGAAATAATATCAGCAACAAGGTTTAAATAGATTGACTGTTCATTCTGAGTATCTGAAAAGAATACATAAACAATGATTTTCCCGAGGGCCAATGCTAATGTTGGGTTAGAATGACAATCTAAAATTCATTTGGTATTTAGATTAGGGTAGATATTAGTTCCTCCCACAAACACATAACCCCCTGGCAGGCATTTTGAATTTACACTCATTCAAGAGGTGATATTTAAGATGTAGTGTTTTCAAAAACTGGCACAAACATTAGATAACTACTATGTCAAAAGGCACATTGATATTAAAATGCTACAGGAGGTCTGGCTCTCCAAGCTTTGGTTTTGGTGAGCAATACATGCCAGATGTTTCAGAGAAAAGCATAAAATCTACATTATGTGCCTAATTGTACTGTATTACATAACAGGGATGGAGATTTTTTCTTTCCCCTGACTGCAGCTGGTGATAACAATATGCCCCAGAGCAGGAAAGAATCAAGCACC
This sequence comes from Macaca nemestrina, assembly GCF_043159975.1. Classification (NCBI taxonomy): domain Eukaryota; kingdom Metazoa; phylum Chordata; class Mammalia; order Primates; family Cercopithecidae; genus Macaca; species Macaca nemestrina. The sequence continues at coordinate 35,488,782 of NC_092140.1, forward strand.
CTCAATACAGCTCTTCTCTTCAGTGTGCTTCTTCTGGAAGGGTGGGGAACAATTTTAGCTTCAAAAATCTCCACATATACAGACAATAGCAAATACTGTCAATATAACAAAGTATATGGATAAGGACTAAACTACTTGACCAACTAGAGTAGACCTCTACTGTAGAGAATGAATTGGAGAAAGAACTTGGCAGTAAATCCTATACTATTGCAGATCTACACACTGGATAAACTCTGTTCATAAGGGGATATGACTGGGACTCCGAAAAGTCCCTGGCATTAATGAGGATCTTGCCCAGTTAAAATATGTCATAGAATTAAACTGGCCACAACAGGCTTTTTTTCTCTCATTATGTCAGAGGCTGGTCATACAAAGGAAGGAGTGGAGGAGTGAAAACTGTTAAAATGGAGTAATCACGTTTTGCTCTTCAAAACTTAAATCCACGATTGACCAATGAAAAGATAAAAGGAGCAAAGTCTTTCAGTCTTGCTGCCTTCTACATTCCTACTTGGAAATACAGTATTTGTACATCAGCAAAGAATACTACCTAGGCATGGGTCTATTATACTTTATTGTACCTTATGCATAATTTTTGGATGTAAAATGTTTGGAGTTACTCATGTGTTTTTCTTCCTGTTAACACCTATCACATAGGACGTCTACTAGGCAAGTCAAATCTTTAGAGTAAATTACATTCCATATACTATATTCAAATGTGTAAGATAACACCTGTCTCCAAAAAGGAATTCTATTATTACTAAAAGAGATTTATTAAACTTAGTCTTTTCTTCAAAAAAGTATTTTTCCATTCTAAATCATTATCATATAAAATTATATTTAAGTACCCAACTCCTAGGAACTCAAAATTATCAATCTCTACTTATTTATTGATAGATAGAATGTAGTTACTGGTTTTTTTTTTTTTTTTTTTGAGACGGAATTTCGCTCTTGTTGCCCAGGCTGGAGTGCAATGAAGGGATCTCGGCTCACTGCAACCTCGGCCTCCTGGCTTCAAGTGATTCTCTTGCATCAGCCTCCCAAGTAGCTGGGATTACAGGCATGGCCTGTGTGCCTGGCCTGTGGTTACTTTTTATTCTGACATTAAGAGAGTACAGAACAGAGTGATGATTTTACTTTTAGTACTTCTTTAACAAAATAATTTTGATCGAAACAGTTACAGAACTTTGCAATATCATGTATGCTATCAGATAGTAATGGAGTCAGCATGATAGACAGAAGTCCTATTTGTTTTCCTGAGATAATCTTTTACCTGCCATTGGTTTTCATGTTCTTATGCCTCTTTCCCGTCTTTTCTATTTTCCTTCTCTCTAAGTTTTGTCTCATTTTCTTGTGCCAGAATCTCCAACTTGCATTTTTTTAATTTAAAAACTTACTATTAAAGCAATCTGTAGAGTATGTACATTCGATTGTAAACTAACTTTTTTGGCCACTTAAAACGTGATTTTGTACAAAATGCAAACAATAGTTTTGTGTAATGCTGCCATCTAATGGTGGCCATGATGCTTGACCTCTTCCATACTTACTTAAATATCCTATTTAATGGAAGAACAAGATATTAATTAAGACATAATCCTTAGATTTTAACAAGTTTTAGAAAAAAAATATATATATATACACACAATGCATAGAATGAACACATTTGGAAACAGTGTTTTAAGTTGTTGGCATATTTAAATAGTGGATTCTTTTACAGCTGATTTTAATGTCGACCCAGTTACCTCAGACCATTTAGTTTCATGGCTTATATTCTGATAATTTCTACCTCAGTTAAAGACAAAGACAAGACTTTCAATAATTGTCAATCTAACCATTAATTTTACAATTCACAAGTAGCATACAAATTTTTTTTTTTTTAATTGTGCGTATTTTCTGAGGTTTACATAGGGGCTGGCCTTGACCATAGGTGTTTCCTCTGAAAGAACAAATCCATGTGTTTTTCAGTTTTGCTATATTATATGAAGCCATAATCTTATGGAGGGAGAATGGAACTGCTCAGCGTTAGTCCTGGAGCTGCTACAAGCACACTGTATTGCCTTGGCTGGGATATTTATTTCTCTGAACTTCAGTTTTCTTATTCTTGATTGAGAGAATATAGTAGCTGATTTCTAAGTTTCTATATAGTTCCCAAAGTATGTCATTTGAATGACATGTCCAACTAAGATGCATGTAGTATTACAGTTTATTTCCATGTGATGGTCACAAAGTTTTTACAGTCATAGCTGTTTTTCACCAATGATACAGCTAGACATGGGAAATAGTGACAATTTATTTAAAAAATTAGTTCTATTAGGTTGGTGCACAAGTAATTATTGTTTTTTGCCATTACTCATTGGCAATCTGGTCATTGCCAGTGGCAAGGTTATCTGATACTACAGAGAAAAGGAAGGTTATCAGATACTACAGAGAAAAGCAATATGTTTTGTAAACACACATTCACTACAGTAGAGGTCTACTCTGGTTGGCTATTTTAGTCCTCATAAGTATTATACCTAGCTATTAAGAACACTATTATCCTTTGGTGTTAAAGTAGTCTATCATATTATCTGAAAACATAAGCAATTATAAAATCATTTTTAACCAAGAAGTAAGAAAATACACACAGAATAAATATGAGTTAATATGATTTAAATAATATTCAAGAGTATGTATTTCATATAGGTAGGGGTATGCTATGTTCATATCATATGTGTGAAGAAACAAAAAGGCATCCTAATTATGCTTATATATTACATTTCTGGTCTAGTAGCACTTTACTGTAAGTTACCATCAATATAAAATAGCATAAAGAAGAAAATAGTATACTGTCAAGACAAGTCAGAATAAATACAAGAATACAACAATAACAAGCCAAAATCAGGATCACAGAAGCTCATTAAATCTGATAGACACAGGTAACCACCCAAAGTACAACAAATAGCCAAACTTGGAACAACATTGACAACATTCTCTAATTTTATTCAAGCTCCTAATTAAAATACTTCTATTTAAGAAACGAACCTAATATTTTTGTATTCATCTTATAAGGGTCAGTAGTCTCAAACACGTAAAATTATTTCTTAAGGCAACTTACATTTCTTCAGTTAATAGCTTTACTTATTAAGAAGACAAAAAAGGAGAAATGTGACTGTATAGCTTCAAAAATTTTCACACAGAGAGAATATGGATTTTATTTTTGTTTTTTGGGGGTTTTTTTTTTTTTTTAAGTCTAGTTACTGTGAAGATAATAGAAAAATGCTGGGAAAGTTGGAGTTCCAGATTAGGAACAAGTTCACATGCTCTCAGGCTTTTTCTCTCTTTCCTCGCTTCCTTTCTGCTTTCCTATTTTGCCTTTTCCTTTTGATAATTTTCAGTTATATTAAAGAAAAATTTGAAAAGTTCTTAAGGAAAATATAAAATTAAAAAATCCCATTCATTCAGTCTTCTCTGACAGCTAAGTATCAGCTGGGAAGAAATACTCAGTCACTCTACGGTCCTGTTATACATCATAAACTCTCGCGTATTTATAGCGAAATAAAAATGTTTACTGCCTGTCTGGATGCATTTCCCAGAAAAGGAGAAACCAGTGTCTAACTCAGAGTGCTAGGAATGTTATCTGACACTACAGAGAAAAGAGCAATATGTTTTGCAAACACACAAGTAATAAAATACTTGAGTACGTTCTGAAAGGAGAAAGGAGAGCTGGAGGGAAGAGGCAGGGGCTAAAAATCATTAAGAAGATTTCAGTTATAAACCAGAGCCCAATCTGCACACCAAAAAAAGAAAGAGTCTCAGAATGGTAAGATTAAAGTATCTTAGATTTGGCAGTTATTAAAAGCACAATTTTGCGTTCTTCGGCTGTTTGTATGTCCTATTGTGCTTTTCTGACCTAGATTAGTCTAGTTACTCAGAACACAGCAGTATAGCTTTGCAATAACATTGCCCCATGGCTTAATTTCCCAATTAAACTTAAACAAATTTCTCAAATGCTCATAAAACCCTTGGTGGTGAGATCAGTGCACCTGAATAGTTAATTATTTGAATGTCAGTCTGAGACATAGATAATTGGCAGCTAATAGAAAATGCCTAAGACCTGAAAACAAAAGATTCTTCTATGGCTGATCAGGGAATAAGTGAATAGATTTGCTAAAATGGAGATAATTTTTTTGTTTTTACCCTAAAGAAGTAGAATGATACTAGAAGACTGAAAAATTATTTAAAACCTATAAATAAGAAAGAAAAAAAGGATCATTGGATTGTAATTACATTCTAGCTGATGAACGTTGGCTGCAGTCAAATAATGGAACTAATATTAAGAGACTATCTCTGTATGTCTCCAGACCAAGTGATCATTTAATAGAAAATGTTAGGGTTATCCTGACTAAAAATATTTTTTTCCTCTTTGGCTATAATATTTCAACATATGCAAATATGAAGCTAAGTAAAATAAATATATGTATCAGACAACATTTTACAAAATAAAATTAATCTAGTGACTGCCATAAATCAACTTAATTATATATTTAGTAAAATAGCTTGAGATTTGGCTGGAAGATGATAAACCAGAGGTGGTCATAAAAGAGTTTGGGAGCTCAGGAGAGGTCCCAGTGGGAAGTCCAGGGAATTAGTCTTGGGCTCAGTCTTACTTTACATCTTAATTACTGATTTCAAAGAAAGGCTAAACTGCACATTAACTAATTTGCAGATGGCACTAAACTGGCAAACACTGGGAATTGCAGATTAAAAATCCGAAGGGATTTTAAGAGGTTAGAAATAGGAAACAGTGAAATCTAATCCTTTAAGTAGTAATAACGATGATGATGATGGTGACAAAACAAAAATTCTGGTTAATTTTTTTGTGGAGGTATCACATAGAGACATGCAAAAGAAAACATTCTTCTTTAAGACAACAAGTTAAAAAATCTAATGTGCAGAAGTAAGCTTGAAACAGAGCAAATGCTGAAACAGATGAAGTTGAAAAGAGGGGAATAATGAATTTTAAAAATACAAGTATATTTCTGATATGGTTTGGATCTGTGTCCCCACCCAAATCTCACATTGAATTATAACCCCCATTGTTGGAGGAGGGGCCTGGTGGGAGGTGTTTGGATCATGGGTGGCATTGGATCATGAGTTCTCACGAAAGTTTTATCACCATCCTCTGTTGGTACTGTAGAGTGAGTGAGTTATCACAAGAACTGGTTGTTTTAAAAGTAAGCAGCACCTCTCCCACCTCTCTCTCTTGCTTCTGCTCCGGCCATATAAGACGTTCCTGCTTATTCTTCTCTTTCTGCCATAATTGTAAGTTTCCTGAGGCCTCCCCAGAAGCCAAACAGAAGCCGCTAAGCTTTCTATACAGCCTGCAGAACCAGAAGCAAATTAAACCTCTTTTCTTTATAAATTACCCAGTCTCAGGTATTTCTTTGCAGCAGTGTGAGAATGGACTAATACAATTTCCTAATCAAAAATCAGTTTAACCCACTTTTTTTTCATGAAGTTGAGAAATATAATCAGTAGCCCATTGCCACTATGTGTTCATTTCCTTTGTACCACTTGACTCCTCAAGTAGCAGCCTCTATTTCTTATCCTTCATATTGATATTCCTCTTGGAACATAGAGATTCTTCCATTAGGGCTTCTGAACTATGTGATGTCTCTGAGAAACAGAAGACAATATGAGTAACATCCATGTTTGCCTCTCATCTTTTTTGAATCACTAATGGGAGCAGGCATGAGATGAAGTAGGTATCAGGTACAAAAAGAATATACCCCAAATGTCTGAGAGAACAACATAACGGCTGATAAAATTTATCAATGTACAAATATTCCAAAAAATTTATCAGAGCCAGAGCAGATAGAAGTAAATATTTAAATGAAACAATGAATAAAGTCAGCCTGGAATATTCTACCAGGAAGTGAGGAATATCTGTCTTGTAGAACCCTGAAGAAATTCTGGGTTCAGAATTAGCAGATGGCCAATTGTAGGAAAGAGAAGTGAAGTTGAAACAGAAGAATCAATAAAAGATATTTGAGGCCGGGCACGGTGGCTCACGCCTGTAATCCCAGCACTTTGGGAGGCCGAGGCGGGCGGATCACAAGGTCAGGAGATCGAGACCACAGTGAAACCCTGTCTCTACTAAAAATACAAAAAATTAGCCGGGCGCGGTTGTGGGCGCCTGTAGTCCCAGCTACTCGGGAGGCTGAGGCAGGAGAATGGCGTGAACCCGGGAGGCGGAGCTTGCAGTGAGCCGAGATCGCGCCACTGCACTCCAGCCTGGGCGACAGAGCGAGACTCCGTCTCAAAAAAAAAAAAAAAAAAAAAAAAAAAAGGATGTCTTCCTGCCCATAAGATAAATACAAATTCTTTAATAGGAACTAGTCAGAATTCTCCAGATAAATCAAACAAATCAGAGATATTTACCTATGTCTATATTTATGTTTCTATCTTTATTTATCTACCATGTATCTATTTATCTATCATGTATGTATCTGTATAAAAAAAGAGATTTGTTATAAGGCATTGACTCATGTGATATGGAGGCCAAGAAGTGCCACAATTTGCATTATGCAAGCTGGAGACCCAGGAAAGCCAATGGTATATTCAGTTTTAGTCTGAAGACCTGAGAATGAATGGTGTAAATACCAGTCCAAGGGTAGAAGAGGAGATGGGACGTCCGAGCTCAAGTAGTGAAGCAGAACAAAAGGGATGAATTCTTCCTTTCTCCACCTTTTCTTCTATTTGGGCTTTTAAGGGGTTGATGATTCACACCCACATTGGGGGTGGCAACCTACTGAGGCCACTAATTCAAATGTTAATCTCAGAAGCACCCTCATACATACACCCCAGAAATCACATATAATCTGGGCATTTCATGGCCCAGCCAAGTTGACACATAAAATTAACCATTACAGGGTCCTTCATAATTTGGTGACAATGATCAAAACCTGCCCATCATTCAATACAATTTAATACAACCCTACCCATCCATTAAGTTTATGCTAAAACCACACCTCCTCCATGGAGCCTTGCCTGACTATCTTATAAGATGGGAGACTGCACTATAATCCCATCATTCACTTCTTCACCAGTTCTTCTCCACCCTTCTTTCATGATCTGTCCTCTGCCTTCTCCCCAGCAAACATTTACTGATCACCTAATGTATGAAAAGCTAACTTGACAAATAGGGACTAGTTGTAAAGTTTTCTATATTGCTCTTGAGCTTTCCATGTTTCTTTGACTGGGTTTCCTAGCATGAATGTAATTTCTGTGAAGATAAGGACTATATCTCATACTTGTTTGTATATATTGCAATGCTTACAATAGTGCTTTCAACAAAGTGGACTTAATAATTTTTTTGTGTTAAATGTATTTGCCCCTATAACTTTTTAAACAAAGTGATGATGTTCAACTTGATGTAATTAATCTTACATAATTGTGAATTTTGGTTTATGAGACGATGTAAAGTAGAAATAAAAATTGAGGAAATTTGGAATCTGAGTTGATTCCTGGTTCCATCACTTCCTGTCCATGTGACCTGGAACAATGTATCTAATCTACGTTTGCCAGAGTTTTGTCATGTATAAAATGTGGCTAGTAACATCTACATAAAGTACTGCAGAGGGCAGTGGTAAGGATCAAATGAGACATGTAGAATGCTCAGGATTGTTCTTAATGTTCCTGTGAAAGGAAAATAAAACTTGCAACCCCCAAATCACTAAGCCAAAGAGAAAAGTCAAGCTAAGAACTGCAGACAAACCTGCCTCCCATTCTACTCCTAAAAAAAAAAAAAAAAAAAAAAAAAAAAAAAAAAAAAGCTACAAAGATTAAAAAGATAAATACCTCTCTCCTAATTTGTCTGCAAAGAAAATCCCTTATGGATAAAGGACAAACAGAACTCAAAGTCATCCTTCTGCTCATGTGAGACAAATGCATATCGGATTGTTTCCTTTGCCCTATTGTTTCGCTAAGCCGGACTAAGGCATAAGTGACTATTCCTGTAAATTGTATATTCAGTGAGAGGCTAATCAGAATCTTATAAGAATGAAACCATTTGTCTGTTATTTACCTATGACCTGGAAGCCCCTGCCCCACTTTGAGTTGCCCTGTCTTTCCAGACCAAACCAATGTACATCTTAGACATATTGATTGATGTCTCACGTCTCCCTAAAATGTATGAAACCAAGCTGTGCCCTGAACCCCTTGAGCACACGTTGTGAGGACCTTCTGAAACTGTGTCAGGGGTGCCTCCTTAACCTTAGCAAAATAAACTTTGTAAATTGATTTAGACTAGTATCAGATATGTTTTGGTTTACATTCTAAAGTCATCAGCTACTTTGTTATTTTAGGACAAATGAACTCTCAGTTGCTTAACAACTAACAGGTAGTTCACAGTCACTCAAATTCAGCTGTAGATCAAAGAGGGGAGGAACACACAGAGCCCCCTGCTCAACATAGGCACTCAAGCATCTAGGTTGATGGACACTCCACTCTCCGGAACATCTGCAGTACCTGCTGCAGCAGAGACAGATGGGGGTCATGGGCTGGGTGCTCTATGTGTGGACCTATAAGTGACCCATCCCTACTGCCCAGTAGCAAGAACAGCAAGGGAGTTGGAAAGTGTAGGGGAGCAGATGAAGTGATTGGTGAACCTCCTGTCTCTGCCACGGATAATAATGTGATCTATAGAGAGAATGGCAGCAAGTAGAGACACAGTTGAAAAGACCGAAATATCACAACAAAGTCATTTCTGGAGTCAGATTTCAGTAATATAAATTTTTGAAGGAATGCTGTTGAATTAAACATTTTAACATAATACTCATTGTTAGTTTGACTTCTGAAAAGCAGTACTTCCAAAAATTTTGTTATTATTTTTCATGTTTTAAATTCATGTTTCAAACTTTTTCACGGATTGCAGATGGAAAGAATCTTGTTTTTAGAATCAAAAGTTGATCTTAGCCATTACTTTCAGCATGAACGTGTTTTACTTACCAAAGCTGCACTTCTTGTTTGCTGCCAGCAGGGGGAGGTGTAAGAATTCTTTAAGCTTCCTCACTAAACTTCAGAGACGCTAAAAGGGGCAGAGAAAGTAACAGATTATTAATCACTTTCCTAAAATCAAGCAGAGTTTCCCGCAGAGAGACACTGATTATCTTGGAATGTTTTGAATATAGCTTCCATTAGAATAACAAAAAGCACTTAAAAAAAAGTTTGTGTAAAAGATGCCCTAAGTTTTTCTCTGGTTTTGTTTGTGACTATAGACTGCTTCACTTTTGGGGGAATGAGCTCCTCTATATTTCTTTTTTCTTTTCTTTTCTTTTTTTTTTTTTTTTTTTTTTTTGAGACGGAGTCTCGCTCTGTTGCCCAGGCTGGAGTGCGGTGGCGCGATCTCCACTCACTGCAAGCTCCGCTGCCTCCCGGGTTAATGCCATTCTCCTGCCTCAGCCTCCCTAGAAGCTGGGACTACAGGCGCCTGCCACCACGCCCGGCTAGTTTTTTTGTGTTTTCAGTAGAGACGAGGTTTCACTGTGTTCGCCAGGATGGTCTCGATCTCCTGACCTCGTGATCCGCCCGCCTCGGCCTCCCAAAGTGTTGGGATTACAGGCGTGAGCCACCGCATCTGGCCTCCTCTATATTTCTGACATAGAAATACGGAAACAAGTCACCTTTATCTGAGCCTATGAATGCTCTGATTCTATTAGGGAGCTGAGTCCTTCGCTCTATTCTCCTGTTCTTCAAAATTTCTTACACTTTCCCAGGAGTAACTACTGATGTCCTATCAGTGACTGCACTACAGCTTTGCTGTCCTGCTGACTATTCACCAATGTCCTTTCTCCGTGATTACGAGGTGACGCATCATCGCATATGGTCAGCTTGCTGACTTTTACTCAGGGGTTTAATGGAAGGGATTGTATTTTGGTTTGTTGGTTTGTTTCTTTGGCCTCTCTAGCTCATAAGAAAAGGTATCTGAATTGTAAGTAAATCTTACATTTTCTTGTTACTTAATTTTTTTTTTTTTTTTTTTTTTTTTTTTTTGAGACGGAGTCTGCTCTGTCGCCCAGGCTGGAGTGCAGTGGCCGGATCTCAGCTCACTGCAAGCTCCACCTCCCGGGTTTACGCCATTCTCCTGCCTCAGCCTCCCGAGTAGCTGGGACTACAGGCGCCCACCACCTCGCCCGGCTAGTTTTTTTTTTGTATTTTTTTTTTTTTAGTAGAGACGGGGTTTCACCGTGTTAGCCACGATTGTCTCGATCTCCTGACCTCGTGATCCGCCCGTCTCGGCCTCCCAAAGTGCTGGGATTACAGGCTTGAGCCACCGCGCCCGGCCTATTGTTACTTAATTTTTAAAGTGTGTGTAAAATGAAGAAAAGATTAAACTAGAGTAGAGGAAAGAGAAGCTAATAAAATTTGCATCTAAGAATAATTTTATTGTTTTTCTGTTCTTTTTTTCTGGTTGTCACTTTGTGCAATCAATCCAAATAATTCAGATCAGGAAACGATCTCTTCCTTTGATTCTCATATAATATGGTACTTAGTTAAGTCTTTGGCATTTTGATCCAAACGTTTTCATTTTGATCTGAAACGTTTTTTTCAGATAGATAGATCCTTCTATCTGATTTTGTCTATATAGTGATGGCTATATAGATGATCTAGAATGTGGCATATTGTCCATCTTTTGCCCTCAGTGAATTATGAGATTATCTAATTTGTTGCATAAATACATACAGAGATATCTTTATGCTAGAGTTACAAAAAATTACACTGCATTATTCAGAATTTTAAAAACTTACTTAAAAAAATTAAGTCTACTATATAACTCCATATTCTGTTGCTATGGTTTGGCGCTGTGTCCCCACCCAAATCTCATCTCATATTGTAATCCCCATAATCCCACATGTTGAAGGAGGGACCTGGTGGGATGTGATTGAACCACGGGGATGGTTTCCCCCATGTTGTTCTCATGATAGTGAGTGAGTTCCCACAAGATCTGATGGGTTAATAAGTGTTTGACAGTTCCTCCTTCACAGGCTCTCTCTTGCCTGTCGCCATGTAAGATGTGCCTGCTTCCTCTTCTGCCATAATTGTAGGTTTCTTGAGGCCTCACTAGCCATGTGGAACTGTGAGTCAATTAAACCTCTTTTCTTTATAAATTACCCAGTCTCAGGAAGTTCTTTATAGTAGTGTGAAACTGGACTGACACATCTATCATGTATGATTTTGGAAAAAATACTATCAAAATAACTTCAGTCTCCAATATGTTTACTAAGAAATTATAATTTTAAATTGCAATTTTCCACAACTTTCTTACTTTCGTTTTTTGTTTTTTTGTTTGTTTAAGAGATGAGTTATCACTGTGTTACCCAGGGTAGACTCAAAATCCTGGGCTGAAGTGATCCTCCCTCATCAGGCTCCTGAGTAGCCAGCACTGCAAGCACACACCATCATACCAGTTTCTACTTTCTTTAAAAAGTGTTGCTTTAAATATTTGCTACTAGGAATAAAGTCTTACGACAAACATATCAACTTTTAAAAGACGACAACCTTAGATCAGAGTCTCTTGAAAGATTAAATGTCCTCTGTTAGATGTAAACAGTTCACCAATTTGGGAACATCTGTTCATACAGCTGGAGTCTAAAATATTTGGACTGGCTTGACAGACATCCACTATAAGACTTGCTACAGTGTCAGCAGTGTCTGTTCTGCCTTCTTACCACCTTCCTCCATGCCAACTCTTGCCCCTTAGCCCCAACACACTTTCGTACACAAACCTTTACTCAACTCTTTATACATCATTCTTTAACATTCTCTCTTTCTAATATATCTGTATTAAAGATGAGAAGAAGAAAGGAGGAGGAGGAGGAGATAGTGAGGAGGAGGACAAGGAGGGAGGAGAGTAAGAGGAAGGAGAAGGAAGAGGGAGAGAAGGAGGAGAAGAGGAAGAAGAATGGTAGTAATAGTGATGGAAGAAGAGGGAGAGTAGGGAAAGGAGAGAGAGAAAGGAAGAGGCAGAGGGTAGAAAGCAGACAGGGAGAAAAAGGAGAAGGGTGACAAGAGGAGGCAGAAATATATATATTTTTTTCACCAAGCAAGAAGCAACACTGAAGGAATCTTCAGTTGTAACCACCCATATCAGTGGTGTAGAGGAATCTCTGGTATTCTCTGATTTGGTCTGGTTCCACTGATGCTGGTGGTCTCTGCTGACATGCTGTCTCAAACTAGATTGTGTCTGTGGTTTTTCTGAGATGGTGTACAGCTCACTGCTTCTTGACCATCTCAAAAAGCAGAACGCTTCCTTGTGCCCTTCCCTCCTGGTAAGCACTGTTTGTGTTGTGTGATGGCCCCTTGGTTAACTTGGAGTCACCTATGAACTCTGTTCCCCTTCATATGGAGCCAAAGGAACCCCGAGGTCTTCCCTGTGTTGTGGAGAACAGAAAAGGCATGCTATCCTTCTCACGTTAGTGTGGTCTACACCAGCAAGTTTTGAATCTCCTAAAATATCTGGAAGAACAGCAGTCACCAGTGCCTTAAATGCAAAACTGACAACTCCAGATAAAGCTGAACTCCTTCACTATAGTCTACTTAGCTCAACCAAGGCAAAATAATTGGCCTGAAGATTTCACAGCTCAACGAGCATCCAGTCAGGGAGTAGATGTCAGTTTCCCGCTCCTTGCAAACAACCCCAATGTCTATGACTTGGGAGGGGTCTTTTCTATCACTTGGGTAGAAGAACCCCTTCTCTTCCATCACAGGGTGGTGAGGTAAAAATCTTTCATTAGTAACACTAAATTTCCCTCCAGGCCCATGCCCCGAATGGCCTTCCCTTTTCTGAGTCCTCTCTACCACTCTGGGAAGTAAAGAATGCTTATGTCAGTGGTGACTGGGCTGGCTCTGCCATTTAGAAAGTGCTGACTGGGGCTGGGAGTAAGAAATATATTGTTTTCTCTCTTTACAATGAAGTCCTTAACTCTTCTTTGTTTTCATTTGTGGATTCCTGTTCCAATTCTATAGCAATGGAAAAATCCTATTTAACACCCTGTTTCACATTAGTTATTGCCATTAGTTATTTTGATCGTTCTTCAAGGTTTAAAATATAAAATATTCACATTAGAAAATAAAGGGCCAATGATGATTAATTTCCTAAGGTCACTCATCTAAGAAGCAGTTAATTTTATTTCTGTCTGATTCCAAAGTCCATGTTCCCCACTGCACCTCATGACTGCCCTTGGTAAATTATTTAACATCTCTGGGCCTCATTTTTCACATCCATAAAGCTATGAGGACGAACTGTGTATCTGTTCTTATTCTTTTGATTTAAAATAGTTATGATAAGCTTAACAACATATTTTATTAGCTATTTGAATATTCAATGGGTATCTTTGGTTTCCCTTAACTGAATATTCTTTAAATAAATATTTAGTGAAGATAGTCACTATGCACCAGGCACTGTGCTAAGTATAGGTATTATAACACCAAAGAAAAAAGTTCCTCTTCTCATAGGTTACATTCTAGTGTGTGTATGTGTGTGTGCGCACTCACAACAGTTAAGTTACCGAATATATTTCATTTACATATAGATGTATGTAAAAATGTAATTTGCACAATATATATTTAGAAAACATAGAAACATAAACATATTATATGTAATGTATACAAATTATAGCAAGTAGTGGTATATTTTATGAAATAAATATGTAGGATAAAGATAGAGAATGAAAATTGGGTACTTTTTTGTTTTGAATCATCAAGAAAAAACTTTCTGAATGGAGAGTGGAGCAAGATGGCTAAAAAGAAGCGTTCATCATTCTTCCTTCCCTCACGAAAACTAAATTGAACAACTACCCACACCAAAAAAGCACCTTCATAAAAAACAAAAATCAGGTGAGCAATCACAGTACCTGGTTTTAAATATCATTGAAAGAAACACTGAAGAGGTAGGAAAGACAATCTTGAATTGCCATCGTCACCTGATGTGGTTAGGCTTTGTGTCCCCACCCAAATCTCATCTTGAATTATAATTCCCCTAATCCCCACATATCAAGGAGATAATTGGATCATGGGAGTGGTTTCCCCTATGCTATTCTCATGATAGTGAGTGAGTTCTTACAAGATCTGATGGTTTCAAAAGGGACTCTTCCCCCTTCACTCAGCACTTCTCCTTCCTTCTGCCTTGTGAAGAAAGTGCCTTGCTTCCCCTTAGCCTTCCACCATGATTCTAAGTTTCCTGAGGCTCCCCAGTCATGCTGAACGGTGAGTTAATTAACTCTATTTCCTTTTTAAATTACCCAGAATTAGGCAGTTCTTTATAGCAATCTGAAAGTGGACTGATACACCACATCTCCCCTGTTTCCTGGCAGCAGCCATATGGCACAGAGAGAAAATCTGTGCACTTGAGGGAGGGAGAATGCGGTGACTGTGGGACTTTGCACTGTAACTCAGTGATGCCCTGTCACAGCAGAAAACAGTACCGGGCAGAACTCAACTGGTGCTGATGAAGGGAGCATTTAGATCATTCCTAGCCAGAAGGGAATTGTTCATCCCAGTGGTGGGAACCTGAGTGTCAGGAAACCCCACTACCTCAGGCTAAAGGGCTCTGGGATCCTAAACAAACTGGAAAAACAGTCTGGCCCACAAGGATAGTAATTACTGGGCAGGTCCTGGTGCTGTGCCAGAGTTGGAGCCAATGGATTTGAGGGGAATGAAAACTAGTGAAATACCAACTGGGCCAGCCAAGGTAGAGCTTGTGCCACCCATTCCCCAACCCCAGGGAGGGCAGCTCACTGCTCCAAGAGACTCCTTCCTTCCAGTTGAGGAGAGAAGAGAGAAGATTACTTTGTCTTGCAACTTGGATACCAGTTCAGCCACAGTAAAATCAGAATCATGCACAGTTGTGAGGCCCAGATTTCAGGCCCTAGCTCCCAGATGGCATTTCTAGACAAACCCTGGGTCAGAAGGGAATCTGCTGCCTTAGCAGGAAAAAAGCACCTATTCTCCTTTAGTCAGCAGGATTCATTACCTGCTGACTAAAGAGCCCTTAAACCCTCAATAATCAACAGTGATACCCAGCTAGTACTCTCTGCAGGCCTTGGATGAGACTGAGACATGTGCTGGCTTCAGGTGTGACCCAGCACATTCCAAATTGTGGTGTCTATGGAGAGACTCCTACTACTTGAGAAAAGGAGAAGAAAAAGTAAAAGGGACTTTGTTTTGCAGCTTAGGTACCAGTCCAAGCACAGTCGGGTAGAGCACTTGGGGTCCTCTATTCTAGGCCATTGCTCTTGGATGGTATTTCTGGACCTTCCCTGGGCTACAGAGGAGCCCACTGTCCTGAAAGGAAAGTTCCAAGCCTAGTAACATTTACCACAGACTGATCGAAGAGCCCTTAGACCTTGGGCAAACATCAGCAGTGCCCAGGTGGAACTGGCTCTCCACCCCTGGCTCTTAGACGGCATCTCTGGACTCAGCCTGGCTGGGGGAAACTTACTACCCTGAAGGGAAAGACACAAGCCTGGTTGTGTCTCAATTATTTTAATACACAGGGAAGCTGAAGTGGGCATAAGTCAATGGCCCTCTATTCTAGCTACTGAAGCTCAAGGGGCACACCTATGGGAATCTTATTACTCCCCAAACATGTAGAAGTTCTTTGGAGGCACTTTTGCTTTACACTGCTGTCTTGTGACAGTTCTGGCTCCAAGAGTAGTTTGCTAAATACTATTCATGACTTCCCCAATGGAGGGAAGTGAGCCCTGCTATATAATGACACACAATAGAAACCAGTCTAGATTTGAACCTGTAAGATGAGACGAAATGATTGGCTTTGTCCTCAATTGTTGTTGATTCTGTTGGGAAGGCAAAACAAATACCTCTGTAATTTTTACTACTTTGTTCTGTATTCTGTAATATAACTGAATTATACCATGGTCATACTATAATATTGTGTAATACTGGCATTGTTGGTAAGATCCAACTACACTAAGTAATAAGACTTATGACAATGCTAATATTGATTATAAAATGTATTTGGAGATTGACTTAAAGCTCCTTCAGGACATACAGCTTATGTATTACCATTTTTATCTTATGCACAGTAACTACTAGCCCCTGGAAGAAATGGATCTGGCTAATCATCCTCTGATTTCTGTGTTAAATAGTTCTTCACAAGCTTATCATAAGACAAAAGTAACGGTAGGTCAAGGGGGGAAAGAATAATAAAATTAACACAAGGATATAAAAATGTACATAATGGGTTTACAGGACAAATCAGTTATTTCTTTAAATCTATCCCTGTACTGACTTCTCCAAATGTTAGGCATATTTGTGTTGGTGCTATTGCTATATACATGCCATAAATGCTGCACCAAATGTAAATGATGATAACAAATGTCATCGTTTTCTGTGGGAGGTTCATGGCGAGAGACCAAGGGGTAGAATTTTCCATTGTTTTCTGGCATTTAACGTTAGCATTAAGAAATCAAACTCCAACCTGTTTTGTTTTTACACCTTACAGGTGGCTTTCTTTTCGGTTACCTGAAAATTTACTCTTCTATTCTTAAAGTTCAACAAGTTAAACGTGACATTTTTCAGTGTTGGTTGCTTGATGATGATGATGATGATGATGACGTGTTTCTTAAAACACACTACCCTTCATTAAAAACTCTAGATGTCAATGTATGTTTCAGAAAAAAGTGTTATTCCATTATTCCTTTCAATACTTTTTCTGTTTTGCTTACTGAATTTCCTATTTTGTGGACACTGATTTTCATTTTTGTTTAATGTTTAATTTTTGTGGAGACATAGGTGTATATATTTATGAGCTACATGAGATACTTTGATAGAGTCATATAATGTGTAAAATCACCTCAGGGTAAATGGGGTATCCATTGCCTCAAGCTTTTATCCTTTGTTTTACAAACTATCCAATTATACCCTTTTAGTTATTTTTAAATGTCCAATTACTTTTTTATTGATTTATTTTGGATTATCTTTGAAATCACATTTTATTGTTATATTCATAATTTTTTATTGACTTTTTCTTGGCAATTCCTCTAATTATCTCAAGCCTCTCTGGAAAAGTAATTTGGTATTCAACCATTTATTCTGTCCCTGGGTGTTATTTTTTAGATGTTGTTTCTGTAATAATGTTACTTGCAATCTTAATTCACCAATAACTTCTTGTATTAGTCAACTTACAATAATACTAAACTGTTTCATTGTGGGCTGAATTTGAAAGAAAATTTCATTTGTTCCTTGTGGTCTGTATCCTTCTAGAACTAGTCTTATGGGATTTTTATTTTTTAAATGTGGTATATTTTCACAATTGCCATGCCAATTCTTTGCATTTTCTTTCTGGTTGAGATGAGTAACTCTACCCAAATCTATTTATTTCAGCCACTTGGCCCCCTTGAAGGCTCAGATTAGCTGTTTCATCCACTTTTCTGTAACCTGATGGCAGTAGTTAAGTGTTTTTAGGAGGAAAATGGAAGTGGGGAGGAGCTCATTAGGGTCTAGGCACATCCTTCAGAGAAGGTCACAGGCTCTTCACTTAAATGTTCTGTATCACTTCACTTATTTGGGAAAGAACTTTAATCCTAAAACAGAACCTATTGGGACTTTGAATTTTGTCTGAAATTCATCAGGAAGTCCTGGAAAATGTCAGTCCTCTCCAGAGGTTTTTCTCTGGTCCGTTTCTATTGGCTCTGTTGGTGTGGCCTTTTCTCTACTGGATTTTTCCTTGACTCTTCCCGAAAGAACTGTCTTATCCTCTCAGCTTCAGCTGGCATGCTGCTTTCTAACCTGGTGATGGTGGGCACAATTCTAAATAAGAACACTGAGAATTTTGTCTCTCCAATTCTGCTACTGTAATATGGGAGTAAAGATAGGAGTCTCTGTATTCAGCTCCATGTCAGAACTCTTTGCCTCGATCACTACTTTTTGAACTTGGTGATACGTGGTTCCTCCTCTTTTCTTGTTTTGTTGTTGGGTGAACTTTGTAACACTTTTACTTATTTATATAATATTTTATTCACTCTATTATCTCCTGGGTGAGAGGACTTCTGTGTTCTGGCTTTATTCTGCCCTTTTACTCTAAAATCTATATTTAATATAACTCTATTATTATGATACAAGCAATACATATCCATAAACACACACAAATGTAACAAGTAACAAAAACATCTGTAATTCTGCCATGAGGCAATCATTATTGTTAAGGTAGAGATAGTATTTTTCTATGATAATATAGATAACTTTTAATGTATATATAATTATATGTTAATAAACTTTCTATGTATGTATACGTTATTTTGCCAAATTAATATACAGTTTTGGTTTGCTATTATTCTCTTCTTTTAAGATGCTTTTAAAGTATGATTTCATGTCAGTAAATACTATTTTAAATTGATCCGGTGCATCCCATTTTACGAATCTAATTCTTTTAACCAGTATTATATTGTAGCATACTTAGATTTTTTCCAATTAGTCCTATTTTAAACAATGTTGAGATGCACATGCTTGTACATCATATTTTGTGATATTGCCTTTTTTTTCCTTCAGACAAAGTCCAAGTGGCAAGCGCAAATGATTATTGGAGAAGGAATCCACATTCATACTGAGACTGCAAACAATATTGTCTTTCTTCAATTACAGTTGGTCTAGATGGTTTGGACTTGATTTCTATAACAACTACATTTTGGAGCTAAAAAGACAATACTAGAATATGGTAGTGCATGTGTAGTTATAGCACTGAATAAATTTCCAAAAGGATTTATATAGCAATTGATTTGGATCTTAAGCCCTCATGACCAAGATCCTGAATTTTTAAAAAAGCTACTACAGAGCTGGTAAGCGACTAATGTATTTTGCTGGATTAGAAGACATCAACCTTCAGTCTTATGATTAGCAATTTAAAGTGTTATTAAAAATTCTAAAACTGCATTTAAGTGATGAAAAATTGCTGTGTCATACTGAGACTACTAAGAACAATGTGTGATACAGCAATAACTCATCCAAAAACAGCAAACTCATGACTTGTTTCTTGTTTTGCCCTTACCACCGAAAACTTCTCTTTCTCTCCAGCACCGTCAGCTACCAGGGATGGGGAGGGAAGGGACAGAGAGAGAAACTCACGAACTCACAAATTTGCCCTGATGCAACCATCTGCAAGGTCATCCCACATACACTAACATCTGCTGGGACTTGGATGCAGCTGCTCTGAAGGGAAGTTGGGACAGAAAAGGAAGGGGACTGTTGCTCAATCTTACTTTCTTTGGCTGCTGGTGCTGGTTCATCCTGCATAAAGCACTGGCAAATTGGAACAAGCTTCTATTGACCAAGATATTATCATGTTGAGACCACTCCAGCAATCCCAGAGTCCCCAGCGAGAGTGCAGAATCCACCCCATTCCAGGTTGGACTGAGTTATTACTAGAAACAGTCCTAGGGCCACTTTCTTATAGTCTAGGTGCCTCACAGAAACAGCTCATGTACTCCACTTTCTAGGGACAGGGAGCTCTGTTCCCAAACCACAAGGGGGCTGAACAGGATCCCAAATTTGCATCTCTTAAGAAAAAGAGAAAAGAAAAGAAAACCACTTCTGATCCTGACCAAATGTTGTTTTTGTTTTTGTTTTTGTTTTTCCTATTTTGGAACTCAATCTTGCCCACTCCATATGCTTCTGAGGTCTTGTCTTATATATTTTTTCTTATTCCAAAATTCCAGTCCCATAAAGGAATGCTCCATAAAGTGGCTTATATAGAGCTTCTTCAGTAAAATCACAAAAAGGGCAGGTGCATTGGTGACTTTCCTCAGAATGTTGTGTGCAGTGATACACCTTGATACTCCTATCACCTCAAATAAAGCCAGGCCTGTTGAATGAACAAAGCAGAAAATCAAGGGACATGGATAAGCAGATAAGTTTGCTTCCAAGAAGAAAGAGTAGTGATCCCTCAGGAATACTTGCCTTTTCCAACCTATGATCTTCTTGTTACCCAGGAGAATGCCTTACTTCAGCTTTGGCAGGTGTGAGTAGGGTAGACTTTGCTCAATTAATCTATGAATTTACATTTTATTGAGTTCAGCCAGCCTTGTGCTATGTGACTTAGGAAAATCACAAACATATGGATGCCTCTGTTGTCATCAAATCATTTGAAAAATGCTAAACAAATTCTGGAGGTAGTGTTTGGTGTTTGAGATGCACTTAGACAAAACAGAGGCTAGGCAGCAAATGCCATTTTTGCTTTAAAGAGTCCTGGGATAAACCAGAAATGATAGGTGATCATATTTAATAGAATTAAAACTAAGATACAGCTGGAATCCGATCAGATCACTAAGTAGGAGAGCCTTGCCATGCATATAGAGATGTCATGAACAGAGCAAACAAATAGGATTTATTTATATGTAAGGCCCAGAATAGAGGACAAATGGACAAATACCCCAAGACAGAGGCATTTACTTGGATTGAGCTGCTTTTCACGTGCATAGTTTTTAAAGCTCTTCACCACAACAGCAGGGTTGTAAAAACTGCTTATAGCAGACCCAAGGCATGTGTTGTGGGTCTTATCCAACAGTAGCTGATTTCTTGAACCTGACACAACTAATCAGGTAGCCAAACAGTTTGGTGTGGTGGCCACGTTGACAGAGTTTCTGCCATCTTTCAAATGTGGCTTCCATGTTCTCTGCCATCTGCATTCCAGAGGGCCAGGAATGTGGAGGAGCACATGTGGGAGGATTTTAATGAATCAGACCTGAAACGACATATGTCATTCCCTCTCACGTTTTATTGGCCAACAGAGTCTCAGACAGAATTGGGAAACAGGGTTCAGCTGAGGCTTCGACAGAATAGGAGAACATATGTTTTGGTGATCAGGCTTTGTCTCTAGGGTATTTGTTTAATTATATAAAGGTTGATAAAGATTCTCCCACACAGTGCTGACTAATACAGACAAGAGATGATAATGGAAAACACTTACTGAATGTTCATGATGTACTTGGCACTGTTTTGTGAACTATATGCGTATAAATTACATCAATCCTCACCAACTTCTGAGATATATAATGCAATTATTTCCACATCCATACAGATGATGCAACAAAGATTCAGAAAAAAATTAAGCAAGCTTTTCAAGATTACAGAGCCAGCAAGTGGTGTAGCGAGGAATGCAGTTAGATGGCAGAGAAGTAGATGAGGATGTCCGCCTGACTGCAGAGGCTGGCATAGAATCTTTAGATGTGAGTTCAAGTTTACAACCAGACAGCCTGATACCCTGAGTCTGTGATATAGTCTAGATCCTCTTTACCTACAATGTCAAAAATCTCTTAATGTGATGGGCTTATTATTTATTTCAGGCTCTTTAGTTTTGGGGAATTTTCATTTGTTTGTTTTTAAATTTATTTTGATTGCATATATTTAAGGTATGTAACATGGTGTTTGGATATACACATATATGTATATCAGTATTTTGGTTTTGTTCTGGTTTTGATTATTATTTTTTTAACCAGCCACATGGTTTACAATATGCAGTTTCTGTAAACACACATTTGTAAAAATTAATTTTATTATTAAAGATCACTAGTTAACAGTCACACAGTAAATTATTCTCAGAATTTAGTCCTAGTGTAAAGTTTCTCTGTCTTAATGATTTACTAGTAATATTCACTTTTATTTCATGATAGAAGTTAATATAATCCATCACAGTGTCCTTTTTGTTAAATATACAAGAAAGCTGAGATTATTTTTTCAATTTTTATTGACCCCCTCCCCCAAAAGACTTTGATTTTTTAAATGTAATAGTTTCTTTCCCATTTTCCTCTGCTTTTATTATACAACTTTTAGTTTTTATCTTTGCTTTAATGGACGAGTTCTGTGTGGACTCTTTATAGATGACTTCAATCTATTTCCAGAAGGAAATTTGTTAAGATAGTAGGAAACTGAGACTTGAGATTTGTAGGTCTTTAAGAGTTTGGACAAATTATATACCATACATCTAACGAAAATTAAAGGGTATTTCTTAGGTTTCCTTCAAGGGTTTTTACAGTTTTAGGTTTTGCATTCAAGTCTTAATCCATCTAGAGTTGATTTTTGTATATGGTATAAGGAAGGGGTTCAGTTTCAAACTTCTGCATATGGCTAGCCAGTTATGCTAGCACTGTTTATTAAATAGAAAGTCCTTTTTCCATTGCTTGTTTTTGTTAACTTTGTCAGAGATCAGATGGTTGCAGGTGTGCAGCTTTATTTCTGGGCTTTCTATTCTGTTCCATTCATCCATGTGTCTGTTTTTGTACCAATACCATGCTGTTTGGGTTACTATAGCTTTGTAGTATAGTTTTAACTCTGGTAATGTAATGCTTCCAGCTTTTTTCTTCTTGCTTATGATTGCTTTGGCTATTCAGGGTCTTTTTTGGTTCTATATGAATTTTAGAATTTTTTTTTTTCTAATTCTATGAAGAATGTCATTGGTAGTTTGAAAGGAATAGCATTGAATCTGTAAATTGCTTTGGGCAGTATGGTCATTTTAACAATATTGATTATTTCTATTCCTGAGTATGAAATATTTTTCCAGTTATTTATGTCATCTCTGATTTCTTTCAGCAGTGTTGTGTTATTCTTATTGTAGAGGTCTTTCATCTCCTTGGTTAGTATATTCCTAGGTATTTTTTATTGTTGTTGTGGCTGTTGTGAATGGGATCGTATTCTTGATTTGGCACCTAGTTTGGATGTTGTTGGTGTATAGAAATACTACTGATTTGTGTACATTTATTTTGTATTCTGAAATTTTGCTGAAGTTGTTCATCAGATCGAGCAGCTTTTGGGCAGAGACTATGGGATTTTCTAGGTATAAAATAATATCATCTGCAAACAGAGATAGTTCGACTTCCTCTCTTCCCATTTGGATGCTTTTTATTTCCTTCTCTTCCATCATTGATCTGGCTACGACTATGTTGAATAAGAGTGGTGAGACAGGGCATTCTTGTCCTGTTCCATTTCCAAAGGAAATGCTTGCAGCTTTTGCCTGTTCAGCATGATGATATCTTTGGGTTTTTCATAAATGGTTCTTATTATTTGAGGGTTGTTCATTCAATGGCTAGTTTGTTGGCAGTTTTTAACATGAGAGGATACTGAACATTATCAAAAGCCTTTTCTGCATCTATTGAGACAATTAGGTGGCTTTTGTTTTTAGTTCTGTTTATGTGATGAGTCATATTTATTGATTTATTATTTGCATATGTTGAATCGAACTTGCATCCCAGAGATAAAGTCTGCTTGATCATGGCAGATTAGCTTTTTGATGTGCTGGATTTGGTTTGTTAGTATTTTGTTAAGGATTTTTACATCTACGTTCATCAAGAATATTGACCTGAAGTTTACATTTGTTGTTGTGTGTCTGCCAGGTTTTGGTATTATAAGAATGCTGGCCTCATTGAATGAATTAGGGATGAGTCCCTCCTCTTCAATGTTTTGGAATAGTTTCAGTAGGAATGGTACCCCAGCTCTCTTTATATGTCTGGCCATAAATTTGGCCATGAATTCTTCTGGTCCTGGGCTTTTACTTGTTGGTAGACTTTTTATTACTAATTCAATTTCAACAACACATTATTAGGCTGTTCAGGGTTTCAATTTCTTCTGGGTTTAATCTTAGGAGGTTGTATGTTATCATAAATTTATCCATTTCATGTAGGTTTTCTAGTTTGTGTGCATAGAGGTGTTCATAATAGTCTCTGAGGGTGTTTTGTATTTCTGTAGGGTCAGTGGTAATATCCTCTTTGTCATTTCTTATTGTGCTTATTTTGATATCTCTTTTTTATTTATTTCTCTAGGTAATGGTCTATCAATCTTATTTATTCTTTCAAAGAACAAAGTTCTGGTTTCATTTATCTTTTGTGTGCTTTTTCACATTTCAATTTTATTCCATTCAGCTGTGATTTTGGTTACTTTTTGTCTTCTGCTAGCTTTGGGGCTGGTTTGTTCTTGTTTTTCTAGTTCCTCTAGGTTTAATGTTAGGTTGTTAATTTGAAATCTTTCTAAATTTTTGATGTGGACACTTGGCACCATAGTTTCTTTTTAACACTGCTTTAGCTGTGTCCCAGAGGTATATTTGCTCTGATACAGTTCAAAGAATTTTCAGATTTCTGCCTTAATTTTATTGTCTACCCAGAGGTCTTATTTAATTTTCATATAAATATATGATTTTGAGCAATCTCCTTACTATTGATTTGTATTTTTATCATGCTGTGGTCTGAGTGTATGGTTGGTGTGATTTCAGTGTTTTTGAATTTGCTCAAAATTGTTTTATGGCAAATTGTGCAGTTGCTTTTAGAGTATATGCCATGTGCAGATGAGAAGAATGTATATTCTATTGGTTCTGGGGGGAGAGTTCTATAGATGTTTGTTAGGTCCACTTGTTAAAATGTCAAGTTCAGTTCCTGCCTACCTTTGTTAGATTTCTGCCTTAATGATCTGTCTTATACTGTGTCTGACAGTTTTTTAAATTACACTTTTAAGTTTTAATAGAAGTCTAGATTCACATACAATTGTGAGAAATTACACAGAAAGATCCCTGAACCTTTTACCCTGTTTTTTTCCGAAAGTAAGAAATTGCCAAACTATATTACAATATCACAGGCAGGGTATTAACACTGATGCAGTTCAGGTACAGAACATTTTCATCACCATGAAGATCTTTCATTGTATTATTCAGGATCTCTGGAGAAGCAGAAACAATGTGATAAACAGACAGATAGATGATAGAAAAATATAGAGATAAGGAAAGACTTACTATAGAAATTGGCTCAGGCAATTACGGAGACTGAGACATCCCACAATATGCTATCTGCAAATCGGAAAACCAGGAAAACTGGTGGGGCAATTCAATTCAAAGTGAGAAAGCCTAAGAACCAAGGGTAATGATGACATAAGTCCCAGAATATGAAGGCCAGAGAACCAGAAGCTATGATATCTAAGGGCAAGAGAAGAGGGATATCCCCTAGCTCAAGAGAGTAAGAGAAGTCTTCCTTCCTTCTCCTTTTTGTTCTATCAGGGCCCTCAATGAATCACATGGTGCCCACCCACATTGGTAATGATGCATCTTCTTTCAAATAATATTTTTTTGAAATATTAGTCTTTCTGAGTCTAGTCTTTCAAATAATATTTTTTTCCCTGAAACACTCTCAGAGATACGCTCAGAAATAATGTTTTATCAGCTACCTAGGCAAGTCTTAATCCAATTAGGTTGGCACAAAAAGTTAGCTATTGCATGTGGCACATATATACCATGGAATACTATGCAACCATAAAAAAGGATGAGTTTGTGTCCTTTGTAGGGACGTGGATGCAGCTGGAAACCATCATTCTCAGCAAACTATCGCAAGAACAGAAAACCAAACACCGCATGTTCTCACTCATAGGCGGGAACTGAACAATGAGATCACTTGGACTCAGGAAGGGGAACATCACACACCAGGGCCTATTATGGGGAGGGGGTAGGGGGGAGGGATTGCATTGGGAGTTATACCTGATGTAAATGACAAGTTGATGGGTGCTGACGAGTTGATGGGTGCAGCACACCAACATGGCACAAGTATACATATGTAACAAACCTGCACGTTGTGCACATGTACCCTAGAACTTAAAGTATAATAATAAAAAAAAATACTACCACCACCACAGAGTTGTTAAAATTAAATGGAAGTGAATATAAATCCCAATATGTGAAATATAATAAACTATCTGGATATGCAAAAAAAAAAAGAAAGTTAGCCATTGCATCTCTCTTGCCCTTTTATAGCCACACCCACTTTCCTCTGCTCCTCTCTTTGCACTCCTTGGGCCCTAGCAACCACTAATCAGTTCTTCATTCCAATACTGTATCATTTCAATGACATTTTAAATGGATTCACACATAAGAGGCAGAAAAACAAAAACCTGGGAATTCACCACTTTGTCATTCCTTGGATCGCAAGAGCCCTGGCTGGTCTCTTAATCTTCGTTTTATATGTAATGTCCAAGATTTTTAGTTGTTGTTAATGGAAGGGATAGGAAAAATATGTTTACTCCAGTTTTTTGGAAGTATCTTGACGTACTTTTAAATATGGATTAATATTTTCTACAGGATCAATGTAGGCTTAATATATTATCATTTTCATCTATTTCATTAATTCATGCCCTATCAAGATATAACATAGATAGAAGTGTATTCTTTTTAACATCAAGATGAACCATATGTTTTCAAAGCCCCACAAAATCCCCAAGTGTATAACTAACCTATTGGTGCTCCATTTGTGTCAACTTTAAAATTTGTATTCAAATGAAGCTTTGGTGGGATAGTTAATTTTCTTTGAAGGAAACTCTCTTTTGCAGTAAAAATGTGCTAGTTCAGTGAATCCAAAACAGTGGTGAACTCAAAACACTGTGGATACATTTACTTGGAAGATTCTTTTCACTAGAACACTGAACATGAAGAACGTGCCTTATTATGTCAGATGTTAGTAAGTTTCTCTTTCAAGCAACCTCCTATAATTAGATAATAGCTGGAGATTGTTAAACTAAAATTAACTTAACAAAAGATATTTACTTCAAACTTTATTTCCTCTGCCTTAATTTAAAGCTATATTTAAAGTTAGGAGTTACCTTTTAATTTTTTATTTATTATTATTATTATTATTATTATTTAAGACAGAGTCTCTCTCTGTTGCTCAGGCTTGAGTGCAGTGGCACGATCTCTGCTCACTGCAACCTCCGCCCCCCAGGTTCAGGGGATTCTTCTGCCTCAGGCTCCTAAGTAGCTGGGTGCCCCCCACCACATCCAGCTAATTTTTGTATTTTTAGTAGAGGTTGGGTTTCACCATGTTGGCAAGGCTGGTCTCAAACTCCCGACCTCAAATGATCCACCCATCTCAGCCTCCCAAAGTGCTGGGATCACAGGCATGAGCCACTGCACCAGGCCAGGAGTTACCTATTTTTAGGCAAGTACATTAAGAAGATAATTAAAACCTTTAGAGTCCTGTTATTAAAAATTTGTAACTACTTAAGAACCGCACCGACTCTTAAAGATAATGCACAACGAAGAATAGAGGACAAATACGAAGAGTAAGAATAAAGTCATAGAAGACAATCTCTGGAGTAAGGCCTGCATTTAGTACTATTCATGAAAAAACAGGAAGCATATATTTGGAAATGAATTTTACCTACTAGGAAACCACAGTCCTACATTCTGAAAGCCTATATTTCAATCTTTTCTTATCTAAAAGTAAAATTAATTTAGCATTTTAACTGAACATTCTCCCTTATCTAAATACCATTTTTTTCTCTTAGTGTTCAATAGCCATGTTCATATGCCATGTTCATATGCCATGAAACTATTTTAGCATATTTTTGTGAGTCTCTAAAATGTATCAGAAATTTGAAACCTCATTTTTACTTTTGATACTATTCAAAGTAGTCTATATTTTAGTAGCTAATTAAAAATAACGTAAGAAATCACTACAATTAGAGTGCATCCTACACAGGTAACTCACTTATCCATTCATTTATTTAACATCTATTTACTGGTCTCCTTTTACATGCCAGGAGCCGTGCCACATGTTAAAATGTTAAAACACCAAATAACTATCAACTCTTATCCCTGTAGAATTCATGTAACAAGATGTGAAGAAAACCCTATATAACATAATTTAGAAATACAATTATAATTTCTGGAAATGAAACTTAATACTGCCTCATTCATCTGTTCAATTATTTTCCTGAATGAAATAGACAATTGCAGTGCCTTTAGTCTATTTTGCTGTGTCAGTGTAGCCATAAATTTATAACTAAGGTTAAGTCCTCCTAAAAATAATGTAAGCAACAGTGTTGTTTAATGCCTTAACGTTGTGTTTGACATCCCTTTTGATGTGACACAAAATATGTAAACAGTAGAAGATACATATGGTATATCTTCCTGACAAAAAAATTTTACTGTAAAAATTTTAGGGGAATAGTTATATAATTGTATCAATAACTAATTTTAGTGTTATATTTATATTAAAACTCATGATTATATTAGAAAGGCAAATTTTATACAAATTTTTTAAATTAAAAAATGAAACAAAAATATCTTTAGTTGTTCAGTCAACAGCTTCAGCTTCTGCCTGTTCTTAGACATTTTTGTTTCAATGAAAAAGTTTGCATAGGGTACCTCTAGGTTATTTTTCCCTGTTGCAATTACTCTATTAGAATCAAAACCATCAGAAAATATGGCTTGTGATAATTTTTAACCTGCAGACCTGAATCCCAGGGACTTTCATAGCCTCCCCCATTTCTTCCACTCACTCTTATGGGACTAAACTGCTCAAATACAATCATGATCATTATGCCTGTAAGCACTGTAAGAGGATGATTTAGTGAACCATTTGTCAACATTTATTAATACATTATTAAACCTGCTCTAAGTTTTATCAGAAACTTTGCCATGATAAACTAAATAAAATAATTTAGATATGTGTGATCCTCCTTTATGTGATCTGCTTTACTTATTTTGCTTGTGATTTAATCAAAAAGCTCTAGACTGCGTTGCTGGACATTTTCCATAGCTGGCCAAGTCCATTTCTTTGCAATGAAATGTTTGCAAATCTCAGTTCTTTAAGAACTGAGTAACATCAGTGCTACAAGCCCTACAAATTTGTAATGATTAAAAAAATGTATGCACGTTATGCACATGTACCCTAGAACTTAAAGTATAATAATAAATAAATAAATAAATAAATAAATAAATAAATAAATAATGTAATCATATGAGCTAAAGCATGCCAGAAGATAGTACAGAAAAGGGAAACAGAAAATTATTAAACTTTCATGTTAATATCACCCTCAGGCTGGTTGTAAGGGGAAAAGAGAAAGAGCACAAACTATGTACTATAGATAGCCAAAACAGGATAATGTAAGTTAAGGACATTAATAAGTCATTTCTTAAAATGTACTTGTAGCCAAGTTTCAGTGCATGAATCTTTGAAGAATATAACTTCCCACAAATTGCTGATTTTCAAAAGTGCATTATTAAGGAATTATCTAAAGGATCTTTTTTAAAAATATTGGTACATAGTAGGTATATATATTTATGAGTTACATGAGATATTTTGATATAGGCATACAATGTGTAATAATCACATCAGGGTAAACGGGGTTTCCATTTCCTTAAGCATTTATCCTTTGTTTTACAAACAATCCAATTATACTCTTTCAGGTATTTTTAAATATACAATTAAATTACTTTTGGCTGTAGTCACCCTGTTGTGCTAGCAAATAAAAGGTCTTATGGATTCTTTCTATTTTTTTGGACCCATTAATCACCCCCACCTTTCCTCCAACTCCCATTCTCACTACTCTTCCCAGTCTCTGATAACCAATTGTTTTACTCTCTATATCCATGGGCTCAATTTTTTTTTTTTTAGATTTTTAGCTCCCACAAATAATTGTGAACATGTGACGTTTGTCTTTCTGTGCCTGGCTTACTTCACTTAACATCGTGACCTTCAGTTTCATCCATGCTGTTGCAAATGACAGGATCTCATTCTTTTTTATGGCTAAATAGTACTCCATTATGTATATGTACCACATTTTCTTTAATCATTCATCTGTTGATGGACACTCAGGTTGCACGAAAATCTTGGCTATTGTGAATAACGCTGCAATAAACATGGGATTGCAAATATCTATCAGATATACTGATTTTCTTTCTTTTGAGTATATACCTAGCCGTGGGATTGCTGGATCACATGGTGGCTCTATTTTTAATTTTTTTGAGGAACCTCCAAACTGTTCTTTGTAGTTGTTGTACTAATTTACGTTCTCACCAACAGGGTACCAAGGTTCTTTTTTCTCCACATCCTTGCCAGCATTTTTATTGCCTGTCTTTTGGATAAAAACCATTTTAATGAGGGCAAGATGATATCTCCTTGTAGTTTTGATTTGTATTTATCCGATGGTCAATGATGCTAAGCACCTTTTCATACACTTGTTTGCCATTTGTATGTCCTCTTTTGAAAATGTCTATTCAGATCTTCTGCTCATTTTTAAACTAGGTTATTAGACTTTTTTCATATAAAATTGTTCAAGCTCCTTATATATTCTGATTACTAAATCCTTGTCAGATAGATAGTTTGCAAGCGTTTTATCTTACTCTGTGGGTCTTCTCTTCACTTTGCCGATCGTTTCCTTTGCTGTGCAGAAGTTTTTAGCTTGATGTGATCCCATTTGTCCATTTTTGATTTGTTCACCTGTGCTTGTAGGATACTACTCAAGAAATCTTTGCCTAGTCCAACGTCCTGGAGAGCTTCCCCAATGTTTCCTTGTAGTGGTTTCATAGTTTTAGGTCATAGATTTAAGTCTTGAATCTATTTTGATTTGGTTTGTGTATAGGGTGAGAGATACGGGTCTAGTTTCTTTCTTCTGCATATGAATATCCCATTTTCCCACAATATTTTGAAGAGACTACCCTTTCCCCAATGTCTGTTCTTGGCACCATTATCAAAAGTGAGTTTATTATAGATGTATAGACTTACTTCTGGGTCCTGTATTCTATTCTACCGGTCTCTGTGTCTGTTTTTATGCCAGTACCATGTTGTTTTGGTTACTAAAGCTCTCTAGTATAATTTGAAGTCAGGTAAAATAATTCCTCCAGTTTTTTTTTTTTAAATAATGATTATATTTTATTATTTTTATAATTACATAATAAAAATTTTTTTTAATTTATTTATTATTATTATACTTTAAGTTGTAGGTTACATGTGCATAACGTGCAATTTGTTTAGGATGTCTTTGACTACTCTGGGTCCTATGTGATTCTATGTAAATTTTAGGACATTTTTTCTGTTTCTGTGAAGTATGTCATTGGTATTTTGATAGGAATTAAATTAAATATGTAGATTGATTCTTCCAGTTCATGAACATAGAATGTCTTTCCAGATTTTTGTGTCCTCTTCAATTTTTTTCATCAATGTTTTATAGTTTTCATTGTAGAGATATTTCATTTCTTTGGTTAATTTCAAGGTATTTTATTTTACTTGTAGCTATTTTAAATGGATTTACTTTTTTGATTTCTTTTTTAGATTGTTCACTCTTAGCATATAGAAATGCTACTGATTTTTGTATGTTGATTTTTGTATGCTGCAACTTTACTGAATTTGTTTTATCAGTTCTAATAGTTTTTTTGGTGGAGTCTTTAGGTTTTTCCAATTATAAAATCATATCATCTGCAAACAAGGATAATTTAACTTCTTTCTTTCCAATTCGAATGTCCTTTATTTCTTCTCTTGTCTGATTGCTCTAGTTAGGACTTCCAATATTATGTTGAATAACAGTAGTGACAGTGGGCATCCTTGTAGTGTTCCAGATCTTAGAGGAAAAGCTTTCAGTTTTTCCCCATTCAGGATTATAGTAGCTGTGTCTAAAGAAATTTCAGAGAATGTAATATTGTCACCTGGTTTTATAAAACTAGAGTGGCATCATTACATTGAAGGTAATGAAAAAAATAAACTATAGGATAATCTTCAATTGGTTAATCAATGATTGTTAAAAATGGGATAAGGAAACTATAAGTAGTACTTATAGTAAATATAGTAGTTATACATAGTATTATATATACTTATATATAGTATTTATGTTTCTATAAGCATACATTTAGAAAGTATATGTCCATATAGTACTTACATATACACTTATACATTATGTTAAGAAGAAACATGGAAGATACAAAAATACCTAAGTTGAATTTCCAGACAGGACAAATATGCATAAGGAACACATTTTTTTATTTTATAAATTATTTTATACTTTTCTTGGGCTGGAGTATGAAGATTTTGTCGATTTAAAAGGAGATGTCTTTAAAATTATTTAGCCAAAGTACGTTATAAGAACAAATTTTATATTTCTGTTCTCTACCTTTTCTCCTACCCCCCTTCCTTCTGTGCAAAGGAATTGTTTCAGAGGCTCCTTAAAACCTCATCTGGGTGAAGGAAAGTCCAGAAGTCTCTGTGGGTTAGCAGTGGGGACCGGCGCTGCCCACAGAGGTTCTCTGGCCTCTGCAGTTAGAGTGTCGCTGGTTGTCTTGCTCACTGCTCATGTTCTGGCATCTCCTTCCCTTGGAAGCATCTACTCATGCTGTTTCCCTAGGTATATAGTATAACGGCTTCCCAGGAAGATAACTTGTGGGAGACAAGAGTAGAAGCATCAAATAATTGTTTTCAAAATACTGCCTCAGTCATGGTAAAATCTGATTGTAGAGTCTCCATAACTAACTCTTTAATTTAGGAGTATGCCAGAACCAAAATTTGTAAATTGATCACATAGGAGTCTACCATCTCCAGTGAAGGGCTAGAGCCAAATCTTCCATTTTGCTTCTGGCAGTGTACAAAATGCATCATGTGGAAGAGTCATGTTGTTGATTATCAAATAGCTACAATCAAAGCCTCTGTTAGTTGTAAAGAATGAGAAAAAGTAACATTTTGTTTACTTATCAGAAATACCTTTATCTTGCCAAAAAGTATAATTTTGTTTTAATTAGTTTAAGTTCAAGTTCATGCTGTTAACATTGATATTTCCTTTGCTGAAAGATGCCACCTCTTCCAAAGTTCACATGTTACTTTAACAAATAACAGAAGATAACTCTGGAGAAGTCTGCCCTAAAATGTGAGATCCCAAGGGACGCTGAACTGCATTTTACTTTTAAGTTTTCTTTTAACAGCATTTCACGTTCTGACCCGAGATTGTGCCATTGAAGTATGTCTAAGAGAAAAATAAACATTTATGCAAATTTTCAGTTATTTACGTTTTATGATAGAAATACTTATGGGATAGGCTTTTGAAGAAAGAACTAGTTTGACACATTTTGACAACAACAATTGAGATTTGAGTATAATGAACAAGTTTTTCAGTTTAGGTACTGTTTCACATGGGCAAAACAAAGATTATCTTGTATTTTATAGTTAAGTACAAATGACACAGAGAGTTTCTTTGTTTAATATTTGTCAATGACAAATATTAAAATAGAATTTGGTGTAAATATTTCAAAAGGGTTAATATTGGCCATGAAACGGTTTTTGCATCTCAGAATGTTTTATAAACTAATGCTTTTATGGCTAAATCTCATTAGCTAAAGATTAACTTAAGATTAAAGAAATGACTGATAAATGACCTCTGTTTCACTTAGGCAAATTGTATTCATCTGGATCATGAAAATGACCATGAAATATACCTAAATAAGCATAAAAATAAAGTTTAAACAAACCGTCAAGCAAAATAAGTCCCACAAGACTGCTTCCTAAGTAAGTTAAATTCAACTAACATTTATAGAGCACTTGCCAAGTGCAAAGCATTATTCAAAATGTACAGAGGACACAGAGATGACAAAAGTATATTTCCTGCCACCAAGACCCTTAGAATCTACTAAGTAAAACAGGCATAGAAATCATTAACTCTAATAAAGTGTAAATATAATAAAATTACACAATAAAACTATTTGTTGAGAACATCATATGTAACGCTATTTTGATAAGTGTTTCTCATTAGTTAACATACTTGAGCTCCCCAAATTGTAAGAAATATGCACTCCTAATAGTCCTATTTTCCAGATGGGGATACTGAGGCTTAGAGTTAAATGAACCAAAGTCAGAAAAGTCAGAGGCAGGATCTGATTCGAAGAGAGTTTGTTGTGGTATGAACAAACTGCCCCAGAAGCAAGAATAGTAAAAAGAGAAAATAATAACATCCAGAATCTAACTATACAGATTTGATTTTAAATTGTGTCTCTGTTTTTAACTAGTTGTACAGACTGAGTAAATCCTCAAACATGCCTTTCCAAATCTTACTGTCTATAATTTCAAAGTGGTGGTTATATTCATCATTGTATAGGGCTATTGTGGGGCTTATATAGTTAATTATTTATAACCAACCAAGTTTAGCATACTACACTTGGCTCCTTCCCCAAAATTATAATCATTTTTATTTTTTAAATGGTCTTACATCAGTTAGAAGTGGAAATAATCTCAAAATAACAGTGGCTCAAACACTCAAGTGGTCATTTTCTTATGGAAAAGAAGACAAGGATTAGGAAGTCCAGGATTGGTGTGGCAGCTCCAAGAAGTCACTAGATGCCCAGGCTCCTCTATCTTTCTCCTCTGCCATTTTTGGTGTGTCATTTCCATACTCAAGGTAACCACATGTTCTAGGGTGGATGCTGGAGTTCCAGCCATCTCACCCACATTCCAGAGAGCAAAAAGAATAGAAGAAGTCAAAATGAGTTTGTTTCTAAGGGTCCTTTAAGGGGCCTTCTTGGAAGTCTCTCACAACGCATCTACCCTCACAGGTCTAAATGGTTAGGTACAACAGCCCTGAGTCACGTTGGAATTGTCATCTTTATTCCTAGTGGCCCTATGGTCAGCAAAAAATGGGCATTCTATTAGTAAGGTGGAAGATAAGGAGTACTGGATTGGCAAGTGGCTCTCTGTATCATGACTTTGATGAGAACATGTTAACCAAAGATAAAATAAAAGATTGAGAAAAGAAAACACTAGATCCAATTCTTTCTTTCTTACATGAGAACATACTAACATATCCTCATGCGAAGAAAAGAGTGTGCTATCTTATATGCATGGAAAATAGAGAAGTCACAGAGCTGGACACTGACCTTTGTATAAACAAATTATACCACCTGCCCCCAAGGATGGCATCAGAGATAGAATTTCCTCATGGAATATGATAGTTGGCATTCCCACAACATTGACTAAGTGAACTGGGTGACAGTTAGTTTTGG
The DNA here is from genome assembly GCF_043159975.1 of Macaca nemestrina. Lineage (NCBI taxonomy): Eukaryota > Metazoa > Chordata > Mammalia > Primates > Cercopithecidae > Macaca > Macaca nemestrina. The sequence continues at coordinate 35,523,547 of NC_092140.1, forward strand.
AGTATACTTTTTAAGCAATTACAGAAAAGAAAAGAAAATGAGAGTGAGTCAGCAGGTTTTCAGTGGCCAACTTGGGTGGAATTAAACACAAAACGGAGAAAACTTACGCGTTCTATTTGCTGTAATTAATTGTTTTCTCACTCTTAACACTCTTGCCTGTTCAACCTAGGTGTTGCATGCTGTAATAAAATTGAAAAATAAGTTTATACGTTCACCTTAAGGAAAAGGGGAAGGGAGTGGGGAGGGAGAGGAAAAGGAAGGGAAATGATAATTTGCAGGAATTTTCATTGAAGGCTTTCAACTAAGCCTCTTCCCTGAGAAGCATCAGAGATCATTTCAGGGAGCTGCTACAGGGGCAACACACAGGACAGGAAGGTCTGCATGGAAGTCTCACTCGGCCAACAATCCACCACTTCCATTCTCACCCCCACCTCCCAACCTTTGCGGCTGCCTTGGCCACTGCAAGGAAATCGCGTGTTCTCTACATAAAGGGGTTCTCAAAACTCAGAGATTCTGGCTGACAGAACTGGCCTCATGTCTGGACTCCATGACAGGCTCGCTGTGCAGCTTTTTGGCACAGCTAGATATTTAAGCCTTGATCTAATCATCTGTAAAACAAGGATGTTCATATCTGTAGTACTTGCCTCATGGAGTTGTTCTGAGGATTAAGAGCTTGGTAGAATACTTCATAATTAGCTAACATGCAATAAATACTAGCTATTCTGCACTTTGGAGTCAGCTTGGTGCACCATGGACTCTACATCCTAGCTAAGCAAATTAACCCACTAGGTCTCAGTTTCCTGAGGATCTGGCACCTTACAGGTTCTCAATGAAAATGTAAGTGTTTTGTGATAATTATTATACATATTTTATTTTGAAATATAAAATACATATATAAAGCAAAATGAACAGTTACCTATATATAATATGTATAAAGCCAAATGCCTTATATTTCTTCTTGTGTACAGAGAACTACCAGTTGCAGTAGAATTATTATAAAAGCTCAAGAGCTTTTTAAATTTATATTTTGTCTTTTGATTGCTCTGTTTTCTCTGTATTACCCAAAGAAAGGAAATTGAGTTTTTTTCAGTATGAGTTCTGAAAGTTTTCTGTTACATATTATTTAACTGCCGGTGTACTTTATTGTAATATGCCAGTTAACTCACTTGATACACATCCTTTTGGCCTTCGTCCCCTCTCAAGTGCTGATATAATAAGATATATTATTTAGAGGGCAGATATAGATTTGACTTAGTCATAAACCAGTGTAACACAAGGTCCCTGACTCTTAGATCTGACACAAATTGCTCTCTTTAAGTGGTAGTACAGAATGTTGAAGTAAGGCTGGATATGTAAGCTTACATTTTTATTTCATTAGAGAATGCAAAACTCATTGTATTTAACTGACAGTCTCAAAACTTTCCTGCCAAATCTTAAAGTCTCCAGACTTCTGAATTCCAGAAATGAGTTCACTGACCTAAATATTTGGAAAGGGAGGAAATGCGTTTTCCCAAAAAGGAAATAAATCTACAAAAGAAAAAATTAGGGAGGGAGAGACGTTCTCCTTGGAATAAACATGTTTGGATTTATATACAGTGCATTAGTAGATGATGTATTTTAGTGCATTGTGATAATCAGAAAAGTTACAGTATGTCCAGGACTCTGTACACAATAGTGTTAAGCATTTGTTTCTAGGAACAAGGTTATTTGACTAAGTGGTGTTGGCTGTTGATACCAGTGTTTCTGTTTTTCATGTGGGCAAAGCATCAACTGTTTCAAGATCAATGACACATTTTCATGATAAAGAACTAGGTATTAGGGAAATGTTTGAATTATTTTGCAGATTAATTGAAAATCCAGTATTTGATAACTTAGTCAATACCAGGAAAAGGCTACTATATTTAGGACTGGGGTTTCAAGGTAAGACCCTTTTCTGCGCATTAAGTCTGAAAACCAGTAGCCACCAAGTGACAGGTGATATCTTCTAGTAGTGCCAATTTCTCACTACTGTTTTAGGTTACCTCAACACAAGAAGATATTGTTCCCATAGCTTTAGCTCCAAAATAATATGTGCTAGAATTTTTGGGATGCAAATAATACTCGTATCCCATAGACCTCTTCAACCTCACTATTTAATAGACATTCAGGATACAAGCATTGCAAATGGAACACAGTAACCTGAAATGTATCAGCTTTGGTTTTCAAATCTCAATACTATCGCTGATAATGGGTTTCTACCATTCCCTAACCAAGCACTTGCTTCCTTTCCCCAAGAAAGATATTCTGAGTTTACACAAATAAATACTGTGACATTACTGGTATAATAGAATAAACACTAAGTTTGAGTTAAATACGTTGGATCAAATTCTGCTTTTAGCTATTACAGGATTTGTAACCTTGGGTTAGGCTTTTAGTTTCAGTTCTTTGTTGATTAATACATTTATTCATTGAATGATTAATACATTCCAATGACTGCTCTAAGCAGTAAAGAAGATAAGTAAACAAATTCTTGCTCCTTTAGAGCTTATAACCCCAAAGACAAGGAAGACAGTTAAGAAATACAACATAAAGTTGTGATAAATTCCGCGAGTAAAAACAAGGCAGCGAAACATTGGACTTAAACTTTATTTAGACCAAACTGACCTAACAGATATATGCAGAATATTCTATTCAACAGCAACAGAATACACATTCTTCTCAAGTGTACATAAGACATTCTCCAGGATAGGTTGTGTTAGGCCACAAAACAAGCTTAACAAATGTAAGAAAATTGAAATCATATCAATTATCTTTTCCAATCACAATGGGATAAAACTGAAAATCAGTAACTGGAAGAAATTTGAGAAGTTCACAAATATAGGAAAATAAACAACATGTTCCTAAACAACCAATGAATCGATGAAGAAGTTAAAATAAAAATTTAAAATATCTTGAAACAAATGAAAATAGAAACCTGCTAAGACTTATGAGATGCAGCAAAAACAGTCCTTAGAGGGAAGTTTATAACAATATATACTGACATCAAAAAAGAAAAAAGATCCAAAATAAAGAGCCTAAGGTCACCCTCAAGGAATTAGAAAAACAAGGACAAACTAGGCCCAAAGTTAGCAGAAGAAAGGAAATAATAAAGACCAGAGCAGAAATAAATTAAATAGACTAGAAAAGCAATAGAAACGACAGGTGGTATTTTTGAAAATATAAAGTCAACAAATCTTTAGTTAGACTAAGAAAAAAGATAAAAGACTAATAAAATCAGAAATGGAAAAGGAGATATTGCAACTGATGTCACAGAGATACAAAGAATCATGAGACTACTATAAACAACTACATGCCAACAAATTGAATAACCTAGAAGAAATCAATATATTCCTAGATACATAAGACCTATGAAGACTGAATCATGAAGAAATAGAAAAACTGAACAGACCAAGAAAGATTAAAGAGATTGAACCAGTAAAAAAAATTAATTCTACTAAATATTTAAAGAAAAACTAACATAATTCTTCTCAAATGCCTCCAAAACACTGAAGAAGTAATACTTCCTTCCTCATTTTAAGAAACTAGTAGTACCCTGATGCCAAATACAAACAAATATACTATAATAAAAGAAAATTACAGACCAATATCCCTGATGGATATAGATGCAAAAATCCATACCAGAATGCTAACAAACTGAACTCAACTACATATTAAAAAGAATTATTTACCATGATCAAGTGGGATTTTTTCAAGGAATTCAAGGATGGTTCAACATACACAAATCTATAACTATACCACACTAACAGCATGAAAAACAAAAACCATATGATCATCTCAATTGATGCACAGAAATTTTTTTTCTTCTTTTTTTAAATTATACTTTAAGTTCTAGGGTACATGTTCACAACATACAGGTTTGTTACATAGGTATACCTGTGTCATGTTGGTTTGCCACACCCATTAGCTCATCATTTACATTAGGTATTTCTCCTAATGCTATCCCTCCCCCTGTCCCCTACCCCATGACTGGCCCCAGGGTGTGATGTTCCTTGCCCTGTGTCCAAGTGTTCTCATGGTTCAATTCCCACCTATGAGTGAGAACATGCAGTACTTGGTTTTCTGTCATTGTGATAGTTTGCTAAGAATGATGGTTTCCACCTGCATCCATGTTCCTGCAAAGGACATGAACTCATCCTTTTTAATGGCTACATAGTATTCCATGGTGTATATGGATGAACAGAAATATTTTACAAAATTTAACCTCCTTTAATGATTAAAAAACTCTCAACAAATTATATATAGAAGAAATGTGCCTTAACACAATAAAGATCATATATGTCAAGCCCACAGCAAATATTACACACAATGGTGAAAAGCTGAAGGCTTTTCTTCTAAGACCAGAAAAATACAAGATGCCACTCTTGCCACTTATATTCAATATGGTACTGGAAGTCCAAGTCAGAACAATTAAGGCACGGGAAAGAAATACGATGCATTCAAATTGGAAAGGAAGAAGCTAAATTGTCTGTTTGCAGCATGATCTTATATATATAAACCTAAGGACTCTACCAAAAAAAAAAAAAAAAAAAAAACTGTTACAACTAATAAATGAATTCAATAAAGTTGTGAGATGTATAAAATCAACATACAAAAATCAATAGTATTACTATACACCAACAACGAACTACCCAAAAAAGAAATCAAGAAACAATCCCATTTATAATAGCTACAATAATAAAATAAAATACTTAAGAATACATTTAATGTTAAATGTGAAAGACCTTACACTGTAAAACACTGATAAAAGCAACTGAAGAAGACACAAATAAATGGAAAGACATACCATGTTCACAAATTAGAAAAATTAATATTATTAAAATGTGCTTCTACCTAAAGTGATCTACACAGTCAATATATTTCTTATCAAAATTTTAAAGACATGTTTCAGAAACAGAAAAGGCCATTCTAAAATTTGTATGAAGCCCCCTAAAAACCTGTAAATAGGCAAATCAATCTCCAGCAAAAAGAACAAAGCTGAAGGTATCACAGTACCCAATGTCAAAATATACTGCAAAGCTATAGTAATCAAAACAGCATATATTGGTAGAGAAATGAGACCAATAGAACAGAACAGAGATCCCAGAAAAACCCATGCATATATGGTTGACTAATCTTGGCAAAGGTGCCAAAAACACATGATGTGCACAAGACAATCTCTTTAATAAATAGAATGAAGAAAACTGGATATCCATTTGCATAAGAATGAAATTGGATCCTTATTTTACATAATATACAGAAATCAAATAAAAATGGATTAGTAACTTAAATGTAATTGGATTCTTATTTTATATAATGTGCATAAATCAAATCAAAAGAGATTAGAGAATTAAATGTAAGTCCTGAAACTACTAGAAGAAAACTACTGGATGAAAACATAGGAGAGTAGCCAAGCACAGTGGTACATGCCTATAATTCTAGCTACTTGGGAGAATGAGGCAGGAGGATCTCTTGAGCCCAGGATTTCAAGGCTATAGTACATCATGATTGCACCTGTCAATAGCTACTGAACTTCAGCCTGGGCATCAGAGAAGGATCATGTCTCTCAAGAAAAGAAAGAAGAAAAAGAAAAAGAAAGAAAGAAAATATGGGGAGAAAGTCCACAACATTAGTCTGGACAATGATTTTTGGTATATGACTTCAAAAGCACAGTCAGTGAAAGCAAAAATAGACAAATGGAATTACATCAAACAAAAAGCTTCACATAGCTGAAAAAAGACAATACACAGAGTAAAGAGACAACCTATGGAATGGGAGAAAATATTTGCAAACTATACATATGATAAGGGATTAATATCCAAGATATTTAAGAAAAACAACTTAATAGTAATAAAACAAATAACCTTATTTCAGAATGGACAAAGGAACTGAATAGACATTTCTCAAAAGAAAACATATAAATGGCCAACAGGTAAATGAAAAAATACTTAACATCACTAATCATCAGGGAAATGTAAAGTAAACCACAATGAGATATCACCTCATGCTTGTTAGAATGGCTGTCATCAAAAAACAAAAGATAACAAGTGTTGAAGAAAATGTGGAGAAGAGGGAACCCTTGGACATTGTTGGTGGAAATGTAAATTAGTAAAGTCTTTATGGAAAACAGTATTGAGGTTCTTCAGAAAACTAAACATAGAACTACCATATGATCCAGAAATCCTATTACCTAGTATATATTCAAAGAAAATGTAATCAGTATGCCAAAAATCTATCTTCACTCTCATATCATTGCAGCATTATTCATAATAAAAAAGACATGTAGTCAATGGATAAGTAGATAAAGAAAATGTGGTATATATACACGATGGAATACCATTCAGCCTCAAAATCAAAGAAATACTCTCATTCTTGACAGCACGGATGAAACTGAAGGATATTCTATTAAGTGAAATAATCCAGGCACAGAAAGCCAATTACTACAATGATCTCTCTTACATGTGGAATCTAAAAAAGTTGAACTTGTAGAAGTAGAGAGTAAAATAGTGGTTATCAAGGATTGAAGAGAGCAAGCAGGGTTGGGGAAATGTTTATTTAAAATATAAAATTTCAATAGCTAGGAGGAATAAGTTCAAGAGGTCTATTGTGCATATTTCAAAACATTATGCTGTACACTATAACATATAATTTTTATTTAAAAAGAGCCTATACTGTACACCTTAAAAATACAATTAAAATATAGCAGTGTAAGGAGTTTAGTGTTGTAGAGGGTGATATTTTTGATAGGGTGATAAATAAAAGCTTTTCTGAGACCCAAAAGAAGTTAGGGAGTGAAGAGAGGCATGTCTAGGGGAAGAATATTTCAGGAACAGAGAATTGCAGGATATGCATCCACTTTTAAGGAAAAGCAAGAAGCCTCGTGTGAGTGGAGGGTTGTATAGGCATGAGATTGGAGAGTGGATCTAGTGTCAGATCAAGTGGGACTATGGGGCAATGTCAGAAATTTGGATTTATTTCAAATATGATGGAATTCGAGTGACCTTTGGTAAAAGATCACTTTGAATGTTGTGGGGAGAGTGGACTGTCGGGGTTCATAGTAGACGCAAGGGGTAGGAATTTAGAGAACAAAACATGTGGAAATGCACTGCATACTTCCTGTCGACCTAACATTTGTTAGAACTAAAGGTAGAGTACAGGTTGAAGCAAGGAATAGTTTCTTTGTCAGTGAACTTAGCTGTCATCAAACACTTGTATGTATTCTCTTTTACGATGCTTTCCCAGGAATTTCTACTCTTGGGTTTCAGTAGCTTATCCAAAGAAAATGTTAAATACCTCCTGCAGGCTGGTCTCATAATCTTGGCAGTACTCTGCCCTGTCCCTGCCAGAAAACGACTCTAAATGGTTTTTGTAAGTGAGTATTATCCCTGAAAATTCTGCGCTCTGCTTCTTGCCAGGCTTTATCTTTGGTCAAAACTTGCTTCTGCAACACTCAAGTGCAGCATATGGCAGAACCAGAAGGAATTAGCTTTGCTAAGACAAAACATTGTAAAGGATACTGCATAATATTTTGCCTATTTTAACAACGGATTCTTGACTCCATTTTCCAGTTTGCATAAATAGTGTCCAAATATGTTAATAATCCCAAGAGAGATTCTTTTAGAAACCACTACTTTCAATTCTATAGGAAACACAGGAATTTCTTTTCTCTTAGTTTAAAATTAAGCTAAACTAAAAATATAACAGATTAGACGGTTCCTTCTGATCACCTCTCCTAGTCTTTGTCTCTCTTCTGGGTTAACCACAAATAAGAATTTGGTGTGTATCCTTTCAGAATTTTTTCTGTTCATGCATATCAGGCCATGTGGTATAATTTAGTATTTATTTTTCTTTTTACACACATACACTTATTTTATACTTTTGTGAATATCGTCTTTTGCATATTTATAGAAAAGTATTATTCCATGTCATGGTGCTAAATGCATTGTAACAATTCATCTACTAGAACTTTCTAGGAATAAATGACATAGGTAAATACTCTACTGGTAAGATTATAAATTGGCTGTACTTTGTGATGAATTTGACACTGGCTGTGACACTGTCTGATTAAATTAAAAATACAAGTAACATAGGATCTAGCAATTTTATTTTGGCTGTCTTTTATCTTACTCTGTTTAACTGCTGCAGTGCATTCTGCAGCATTAATATGTCAAAACTTGTTTAACAATTCCCATTTTGATAGCAATTAAAGTTTCTCTCTTTTTTTTAAATTAAAGCTAAGGCTGCAATAAACATCTTTTATATACTTCCTTTTTTACTTGAAAACATCACATGTATTGCTCTAGAATAGATAGCCAAAATGTAACTACTAGGTCATATGCTTTTTGCATTTTAAATTTAACTAGATAGTGTCAAATTTATCACAAAGTAGAATTAATTTATGGTCTTATCAACAGAGTACTTAGCTATACAATGGCCAAGTCTTGATTATTATTATTATTGTTTTGCCATTCCAGCAGGTGAAAAATGAAGAAAAGTACTATTAGTAGATGAAAAGAGCTCATTTCTCATTGGTGAAAAGGGCTCTCATATTTGGTTTAAGTAGTTTCACTGTTCCTAGAAAACTTGACTAGCTTTCTATATTTTTCTTGACCTTTGGTAATTTTATTTCTGTCAATTATCTGTTTAATTATGTAACAATTTTTCTATTGTTATTGACTGTTTTCTTATATATCTGTAGAAGTTTTTTATATTTTTGAATATTCTTTGTCTCATATATTCTGCTAATTGATATTTCTTTTTAACAGTTTTAGTGTATCTTTTGTCATATAAAGCTTAAAATTTTGTTATTGTTGAATTTACTTTTTTCTTTTTGTGGTTCTCTTGTTGTAACTTTGTTTTTTTTTTCTTATTTTAAAAGGCAATCCTTACCCCAATTAATATGTACATGTTTCAATAGTTGCTTCTTAGATTTGTCAGTTTATTTATCTGCTTACATTTAAATATTTAAGCCATTTTCATGTGCTTTTATTAATAGTGAGGAGGAAGGATCTAAAAGTAGTTTTACTTTTTATTTTTAATTAATTTTTAAATTTTACTTTAAGTTCTGGGATCCATGTGCAGAATACACAGATTTGTTACATAGGTATACATGTATCATGGTGGTTTGCTGCATCTGTCAACCCATCATCTAGATTTTAACCCCTGAATTCATTAGATATTCATCCTAATGCTCTCCCCAACCTTTCCCCCCAACCACAGAAGGCCCTGGTGTGTAATGTTCCCCTCCTGGTGTCCATGTGTTCTCATTGTTCAACTCCTACTTATGAGTGAGAACATGTGGTGTTTAGTTTTCTGTTCCTGTGTCAGTTTGCTGAGGATAATCGTTTCCAGCATTATCCATGTCCATACAAAGGACATGAATTTATTCTTTTTTATGGCTACATAGTATTCCATGGTGTGTATATGCCACATTTTCTTTATCCAGTCCATCATTGATGGGCATTTGGGTTGCTTCCAAGCCTTTGCTATTGTAAATAGTGTTTCTATAAACATAAGTATGCTTGTGTCTTTATAGTAGAACTACTTATAATCCTCTGGGTATGTACACAGTAATGGAATTGTGGGGTCAAAAGGTATTTCTGGTTCTAGATCCTTGAGGAATCACCACACCACCTTTCACAATGGTTGAACTAGTTTACACTCCCACCAACAGTGTAAAAGTGTTCCTATTTCTCCACAGCTGCACCAGCATCTGTTGTTTCCTGACTTTTAAATGATTGCCATTCTAACTGGCATGAAATGGTATTTCATTGTGGTTTTGATTTACATTTCTCTAATGACCAGTGATAACGAGCTTTTTTTTATAGGTTTGTTGGCCACATAAATGTCTTCTTTTGAGAAGTGTCTGTTCATGTCCTTTGTCCAATTTTTTATGGGGTTGTTTGTTTTTCTTGTAAATTTGTTTAAGTTCCTTGTAGATTCTGGGTGTTAGCCCTTTGTCAGATGGATAGATTGCAAAAATTTTCTCCCATTCTGTAGGTTGCCTGTTTACTCTGATGATAGTTTCTTTTGTTGAGCAAAAGCTCTTTAGTTTAATTAGATCCCATTTGTCAGTTTTGGCTTTTGATGCAATTGCTTTTGGTGTTTTAGTCATGAAGTCTTTGCCTGTGCCTATGTCTTGAATGGTATTGCCTAGGTTTTCTTCCAGGGTTTTTGTGGTTTTAGGTTTTACGTTGAAGTCTTTAATCCATCTAAATTTTTGTATATGGTGTAAGGAAGGGGTCCAGTTTGAATTTTCTGCATATGGCTAGCCGGTTTTCCCAGCACCATTTATTAAATAGGGAATCCTTTTCCCATTGCTTGTTTTGATCAGGTTTGTTGGACATCAGATGGTTGTAGATGTGTGGTATTATTTCTGAGGCCTCTGTTCTGTTCCATTAATCTGTATATCTGAGGAGCTGGTACCATTCCTTCTGAAACTATTCCAGACAATAAAAAGAGAGGGACTCCTCCCTAACTCATTTTATGAGGCCAGCATCATCCTGATTCCAAAACCTGGCAGAGACACAACAGAAAAGAAAATTTCAGGCCAGTGTCCCTGATGAATATCGATGCGAAAATCCTCAATAAAATATTGGCAAACCGAATCCAGTAGCACATCAAAAAGCTTATCCACCATGATAATGTCAGCTTCATCCCTGGGATGCAAGCCTGGTTCAACATATGCAAATCAATAAATGTAATCCATCATATAAACATAACCAATGGCAAAAACCACATGATTATCTCAATAGATGCAGAAAAGGCCTTCAATAAAATTCAACATCTTTTCATGCTAAAAACTCTCAATAAACTAGGTATTGATGGAACATATCTCAAAATAATAAGAGCTATTTATGACAAACCCATAGCTAATGTCATACTGAATGGGCAAACTCTGGAAGCATTCCCTTTGAAAACTGGCAGAAGACAAGAATGGCCTCTCTCACCACTCCTATTCAACATAGTATTAGAAGTTCTGGACAGGGCAATCAGGCAAGAGAAAAAAATAAAGGGTATTCAAATAGGAATAGAAAAATTCAAATGGTCTCTTTTTGCAGATGACATGGTTGCATATTTAGAAAACCCTATCGTCTCAGCCCCCAAAATCCTTAAGCTGATAAGCAACTTTAGCAAACTCTCAGGATACAAAATCAATGTGCAAAAATCACAAGCTTTCCTATACACCAATAATAGACAAGCAGAGAGCCAAATCATGAGTAAACTCCCATTCACAATTGCTACAAACAAAATAAAACACCTAGGAATACAACTTAAAAGGAATGTGAAGGACTTCTTCAAGGAGAACTACAAACCACTGCTCAAGGAAATCAGAGAGGACACCAACAAATGGGAAAACATTTCATGCTTATAGATAGAAATAACCAATACCGTGAAAATGGCCATAATAACCAAAGTAATTTATAGATTCAATGCTACTCCCATCAAGCTACCATTGACTTTCTTCATGGAACTAGAAAAAACTACTTTAAATTTCATATGAAACAAAAATAGAGCTTGTATAATTAAGACAATCTTAAGCAAAAAAAAAAAAAAAACAAAGCTGGAGGCATCATGCTACCTGACTTCAAACTATACTACAAGGCTACAGTAAATAAAAGTCGTTTTTCAAATGGAAAGCTCATTGTGTCAAAACTGTTCATTGAATTGTGTATGCTTTCTATCCAGACTAAAAATTTCACCTTGATTACACCCTAGATTTCCATATATACGTGGATCTGTTTTCAGATTTCATTCTCTTCATTGATGTAATCACTTTCTAGTTCTCCCATTATTATTTTAACTTTAAACTTCACGTACAACTGTGGTAGTATGCTTTGTGTTGCAAGTAGTGGAAAACTCAATGGAAACAGACAAACAATTAGAGGAATTATTGACTGGCCACCGATATTCAATAGTAGGATCAGATTCAGGCTGGATTTAGTCTAGTGCCTCATGTGATATGACCAGGACACAGTTTATGAGTTGCAAAACAGCTTTTCTCTCCCCGTTTTAAAGCTTTGCTCCATTAGTCCTGACTCCAACCTTGGCAGCTCCACTACCATGTTGCAGGAAGATGATAAACAAAATCCTGTGTCCAGGATAATTCTCTGAAATTTACTTTGATTAAATCAACTTTTGCCTAGATTACATGCCCATTCCTGAGCTAAACTTCATGATCAGGACTGTGGGAAATTTCAAATGAAGGCTACAAATGGGACAAAGAGTAGGTTTCCATCCTAAATCCAGGATTTTCTTCTTGAGCAGCTGGATGGAATGGTGGTGCTATTTTCCAATACAGGAAAGACTCAAGGAAGAAAGTGTTGGAATTGGGGGTAGGGAAAGATCAGGAGTTTATTTCAGATAATTAATGTGAAATGCTTGTGAGGCATATTGAGTGGGCAGTTGGACATATGAGTCCAAAATTTAGGGGGAAACTTTGAGCTAGAGATATAAATATGGGACTCATCCTGGATTTCTATTTTACAGATGCAATATAAAGCCACGTATATTAGCCCATTCTCATGCTGCTATGAAGAAATACCCAAGATTGGGTGATTTATAAAGAAAGAGGTTTAATTAACTCACAGCTCTGAATGGCTGGGGAAGCCTCAGGAAACTCACAATCATGGCAGAAGGCACCTCTTTGCAGGGTGTCAGGAGAGAGAATGAGAACCAAGTGAAGGGGGAAGCCTTTTATAAAACCATCAGATCTCATGAGAACGCACTATCACAGCACGGGGGAAACTACCCTCATGACTCAATTATCTCCACCTGGTCCCACCCTTGACACATGGAGATTATTACAATTCAAGTTGAGATTTGGGTGGTGACACAGTGCTAAACCATATGACTACGGAAACAAATAAAATCTCGAAAGTAATTTAGAGAGAAATCAGAAGAGTCCTAAGAATTGCCTTTTAGGAACTCTAATGTTTCCAGGTTGGAGAGAAGAGGAACATGCTGATAACAGCCTGATAATATGTCCCCTGTGAAACAACAGGTAACATGAGTGTGATGTCAAGGTCTTAGAATAGGCCATTATGTAAGACAGAAGTCTAAAACATGAGTGGGTATTCATGGAGTATCCAGACAAGAGGAGAAAATAATACTTAACTAATTCATGTGTAGACATAGATATACATGCCCACGTTAACAACAAAAACATGTTAGAAGGCATGTAGATGCATTTGGTGATTGATGTGGTTTTACTGTGTGTCCCCACCAAATCTCATGTTGAATTGTAACCTCCAGTATTGGAGGTGGGGCCTGGTAGGAAGTGATTGGATCATGAGGGTAGTCCTTCATGAATGGCTTAGCACCATCCCCTTGGTTCTATTCTCATAATAGTGTGTGAGTGAGTTATAGTGAGCTCTGGTTGTTTAAAAGTATCTAGTGTGCACATCCCTCATCTCTCTCTTTTGCTCCTGCTCTGGTCATTTAAGATGAGCCTGTTTCCCCTTCACTTTCTGCCTTGATTGTAAGTTTCCTGAGGCCTTCCTAGAAGCCAAGCAGATGACCAGCATCATGCTTCCTGTACAGCCTGTGGAACTGTGAGCAATAAAACCTCTTTCTTTACAAATTACACTGTCTCAGGTATTTCTTTACAGCAATGCAAGAATAGACTAATACAGCAATGCAGGATAATTTTGGAATCAGATAGACCAGTAACTGTGTACCTTGATCAAGTTGCTCTGTGTCTGGAAGCTCTCATGTTAAATGGGATGAATATGCCTCATAAGCTTTTAGTGTAAAGATTGATCATAAGATGTGGGTGAGTCCCTAATAAGTTGTTGTGTTTTTTATTTTTTCTCATTAAAATTGAAAAATTAGGGAAAAGGGGGTTACCTATGGTGTGTGATGAATAGTTCAGCATAAATGTGTCTAAACTGGGTTGACTGAGAGGCTGGTAGTTTTCTAATCCCCACTTCATTAAAGGTAGAGCTTCATTAAGGGTGTGTCTTGTCAGAAGCTGACATGACAGAAAGGACATGGCTTGGCCTGGTTGTTTCTCCTTGACCTTCTAATGTCTTTGCTCCTCTTGTTCCTCCCACACACATACTAGCTATAGAAAGTTGTTTCCCATTTCAACATCAACTCCTTCATTTTATTCACCTCTAAGAAACTACAGTGTTTACTCCTAGGGGATGTCTTCTACATCTTGAATATGTACATCTGAGTTTCTCTGGACTCCAGGTCATTTAGGCATTGCCCTCTCCAGCTCAATTCTCTGCTGTGTCAGTGTTTTATATTCCTTATTCTTTTAAAAACTGCTTTTCTCAGTGATTTCTTCATGCATTAGTAGACTTCTGGAGCATAGATGGTGCTTTGAATAGTAATCCAGTCTCCCATCACTTTGATTTACTTCACAACTCCAGGGTTACAAGATATTTTTGCTTCAACTTAGTGTTTTAGAATATTTTGACATTACAAAATACTGAAGAGTAGATTGTGCAAAACAATGCTGTTCTCAGTACAGAGACCAACCAGATGACCTAATGTGTCTTTTCAGTTTCTAACTTCTATGATATCTTACAGTATGGAATCTCTTTGTAGCATAATAGCCCTTTATATAAAGTAATGAATATTTCATCTAATTCTTTCTTCTTTTTGCTTTTGAGACACAATGTGGCTTTCTGATTAAACTACACACTGAAGTTAGAAAGCAGATGAACATCTTTCAACATCTTTCAACATCTTTTGTAGTCTTTTGACCACAAGGTGAAATCAAATTTGTTGAGGTCTATACATTTTAATCAATATAAGTAATAAAACATTAATTATTTGAGTTTTTCTTGTGTAGGCAATAAAAATACAAGACCAAGAACACATGATCCTCCTCTTTTAAGTTGTATTTATTTTTAACAAAACATTTCATCTCATTCAAAATCAATTCTATAGTCAGTAAATCATTTAGTGTCTTTTGTTTTAATATACCAGCCCCACTTTCTTCACTAGATACGGTACATGAATAATGTGCTGTTTTATTCATTATCAGAGTTTAGTTATATCTAACACTTTATATCTTCAAAAATATTTATGATTATTAACAACAATATAACTAGAAACACAACAGAATTTGACTTATTTCAGTAAAACTTTCTTGCCAACAGTTAAATTTTGTTAATATTTTCCAAGCAGTTTAAGAAATTCTTACTACATATTTTGAAAGGCAACAACAACAAAACATTTACTTTCTTGGTCTGGTGTTCCATACGGAGGAAAAGAATTTCATTGATTGCTGAATGGTATGAAAGATCTTTGAAGGAGGCCCATATGTCTTTTAAGTACTGAAGTACTTCACAAGACAAATGCTCTTCATAAAATCTGGTTCCCAGAACAACCCCGGACAGATGGTGATATGGTTATATATACAGTCATAAATAATAATTTACTGGATGACTTCCATTGAAGTCATAAAAAGAAAACTGTTTACATAGAGGATTTAAAATGTTATCATGCTTGTTAATTTTTAGTGGACTATTTTTTAGAGCAGTGTTAGGGTTACAGCAAAATCGAGCAGAAGGTAGGGATTTGACATTAATAACTATACCAACTGAGACTGGGACTGTAAAAACGTCAAACGAAGTTGCTTTTCTATAATAATTGCACAACATTTAGTAAACTTATTTAATGGCAAAGAAAAGGGTAAAGGTAGATGTAATTGACAGCAGCATCAGCTAGAGGCATCCTCATCCGTGTACACAATGAGGAAGGTTAACCCTGTTTAGCAATTTGAATACACCAAATAGCTAGCCTACGTTTGGGGCATGTGACTGACTGTCCTGGGAGTTAGTTACATGTAAGAGTGAGAGGGAGTCAACGAAAAGAGGCAAAGGAATGTCTTCAGGGCTGTGAGAGCCCAACATCAGAATCAGTATCTCCAGATTACTCAAGCCAGGGACATTTTCAATAAATGTTTTATAAGTCATTCTGAAGTTTTGACACTCCAACCACCTTGCTAATAGAAGACATCCCAGCAGCCTAAATGAAGTAATCTGTGAAAGGTTTGAGGTCTTTAAGTATAACCCCCTTAAGATGCTGAACCTGAGAACAGATCCATTTAATCCAAGACTCCGTTTTCACTTAAACAGAATTGGGTTTGACCAGAGAGAAAACCCAGATGAACTGCCGATGGGGTCATCACAACCTTCCCTGATCAATCAGAGAACCTTGATGTTTGGTTATTGACACCTTAGGTATTTAGATGAACTCCCTTTCACTGCTTTTTTCCCCTGTAATATTCCCACAAGCCCAAGTCAAAGCACATCCTTAGATTTGATTTTTAAATTATTCAAATAAACTGACTAGTAGCCCAATTTTTCTCTTCATTTTACTTGGGTAAAAGAATACTTCTCCCTCTTTCTCTCTGTTTCTCAGGCATGTGAAAAGACGTAAGAAATAGGAAATCTGAGCACTGAAAGCCCATTTCACATGTTCTAGATGTACAAATGCTTCAGAAAATGAACTGGTGAATATGAGATGCGGCACTTCGTTATTCTTCTTAAATATGATCATGCAGAAATCGTAAGATTAATTTCAAATTTTCTACTTTTTAAAAGCACAGTTATGATAAACAATCTTGTGATATGTTCTAAAAACTAAATAAAAGTAGTGCACCTCCAAAGCCTGAAAGTGCTCTGCATTTGTCCTCATTTGCCACATTTTCACATGACCACATCATTATCACTTCTCATAAATCACTGCATCTCTATCAAAACCTATTATGTGTATCCATACTGAATCTAGTCTGAATATAAAAAAACCTTCTAAAACACAAAAAGTTATTTCTATAATACAAATTTTGTGTTTCTGTTCTGCATGAAAATCCTCAGTGACTTTCCTTCATGTCTAACCATGTTCAAGTTAAATCTCAACATGGAATTTCCAGCTACAATCAGAACCTAACTTACTACCCAGGCCTTATGGTTCATGTGGCCTAGAGAACTGGACAACTGTTTCTCATCCAAACTTGCCCAGGAGGTTTCCAACACTCTGCTTTGGCTCAAACTCTTCCTTCTGACATACAGTGCATTTCCCTGAAAGCATTGCACTTGCCATCGTATGGGTGTCCTTAATAGTGCATCACTACCTTTCAAAATTTACCAATATCTTCAGGCCCAATTTAAGTTTTACCTCTTTTGGAAACCCTCCCTCCCTAAGGTTGTCTCACCAGAATTAATTTCTCCATCCATTGGGTCATCATAACAGCTCGTCCATACATCTCTGATATCATTGACCACTCTGCACAACTTTGTAATTATTTGCATATATATTAGGCAGTTATCTGTACTCCCACCCGCCCCCCCCCCCCCCACCTTCCAGAGTATCTTCCTTACAGTAGGCAGTAAATGGCTTTGTCTTGAATTTAACTGACAATAATTCAGAACTAAAGCTCTGAGGCTATATTAACACTCTAGAAGATTTTGGTCCAATGTTAAAATAGCATTCCTTCATAAAAATTTTAGGAACACCTCAGTATCAGTTTCAATATGTAAATAGACATGTTTGATAGCTAACAGTCTAAGAAAGATGACATTTATTCAGCTCAAATGATTAAGGAAGCATTAAAATTCTGTAGTGACAAAGAGAAGTTAATATTAAGGTCAAATTGGAAGACAAAGTCATACTATAAAACAACAAAAAACTCAGAGTATTTACAGGGTTTAATAAAAACCGTTTCCTGCAACTTCAAATATGTATTACAAACTTTACACCCAATTTAAGAATAAAGGGAAAACAAAGTATTTTAACAAGGACTCATCAGTTGCTGCCAGCCTCTGAGGCTGACTTTTACGACTTAATCCACCCTGCTTTCCTGAAGAAACACTGCCAATCTGAACAGCCTTAATGCTGACAGACTCTGTCAGAAGGTGGGAGGTCTTACAAAGATTTCAAATGTTCCTAATATAATAAATATCTGGGTTGCAGTTACACAGACAGTTGCCATCTGTTGGAACCTTTATATATTGGATTCTTTTATTATACAGTAGCTTCCATTCAGAAATTAAATACTCTCTTTCAATTCACTTATGCGAAAGCAATACTATGGCTCTAAGTCTGGAAAAATCTCTACTGTCAAGAGCATTCTGTCTTACACTTAAGACTGGAAAAATCTTACCTCCCAGTAAAGCTTGCCCTTTTCCTAACTCCTCCTCCTTCAGCCCTTTTGGAAGCACAATGCTCACTGTTTATATTTCCCACCCTTGAAGCCTAGGAGCCATCTCAGAAATATTAAGGAGATAAGAGCACCTATAAAAGCTCTTAAGATACTCTTAAATTTAGATCAAACAATGGACTATTTACTTGCCTTATCTGAGGATGGGTGTTCCCTTCAGTTCATTAAAGAAGGCTAGAGCAGAGGAAATTTACACAAGGGACTTTAGGCCTCACAAATCTCCTAGGAAATGGCCGGATTTTCAAGGGTACCAGCCCTTCTGACCTCAGCCAGTCCATCCAGATTCTAAATAGAACGCATTGTTTCAGGTAAAATCCTCCCTCTTCTTTATGAAGCTACTATATATATATATAAAACTAAAATAAGATTCGCATAGGTAGATCAGGTAGATTTAAGAATACTGCATCATTCAGGTGTGAACTTGATTTTTAAAGAAAACAAAAACGAAGGTTTGGAAATAAACAGACTACTCACATAAGAAAAAGCAGAGGTTACTCATTGGGAGCTTGCCATAGCAGGAGATTCAGCCTCCATTGCTTGCATTTGGCAGAGACCCAGGGGCAGGCAGGGAAGTGGGAAATTTTACAGTAAAAAAAGAGAAGGCGGCCCAGCGCGGTGGCTCACGCCTATAATTCCAGCACTTTGGGAGGCCAAGGCGGCTGGATCACGAGGTCAGGAGGTTGAGATCATCCTGGCCAACATGTTGAAACCCCGTCTCGACTAAAAATACAAAAATTAGCCAGGCATGGTGGCGTGCACCTGTAATCCCAGCTACTCGGGAGGCTGAGGCAGGAGAATCGCTTGAACCCGGAAGGCGGAGGTTGCAGTGAGTCAAGATCGCGCCACTGCACTCCAGCCTGCGCGGCAGAGCAAGACGCCTCTAAAAAAAAAAAAAGAGAGAGATTGAGAGAGAGAAAGCTTCAGGTTTGTTCTGATGGTCAAATTTTGGAACTGAAACAGGAGAGTTCCCTTATCCACATCACATGTGACGGGGGTGTGGCTCGCTACTTCCGACCCCCTGGGCAGCATGCAGACGGGCAGGTGTGGTGAGCTGCCGTGGGGAGCATTTTTTGGGTTCCAGCCCCAAGGCAGTGTCTAAAATGGGTGTCTGAGACTCCTGAAACTCAAGAGGGCTTATGTTACAATGTGCTCTTTCAGCTTTGCCATCTGCAAATGGCTTGTGTTAATCAGCTCAATAGACCCTCAGCCACATGGCAAGGGCAGAGGGCCAGTGTGACAGCTCTCTGTATCTCGAGCTCTTGCCCAGTGTACCAGGAAAACTGGGTCACACATGGGCTTGAAGGATGAGTGCAAGGTTTTATTGAGTGGTGGAGGTGGCTCTCAGAGAGATGGATGGGGAGCGAGAATGGGGAATGGAGTGGGAAGGTAGTCTTTCCCTGGAGTTGGGCCACCCAGCATTCAGCCTCTTCTCTTACTGCCTCCAGCTGAACTCCCCTCAGCATCCAGACCTCCCTTCTCTGTTGTCTTTCCCTTCTTTGTCATTCTGCCTTCACTCGTCTGCTGGGGTCTTCTGGTGTCTGCTGGTCTATTCGTCTGCTCCTCTCAATGTTCAGCTGCTTGCCTCTGTGCCTGCTAAGGTCTTGGGTTTACATGGGCACAGGATGGGGGTTGTAGCAGGCAAGAGTGGTCTTGGGAAATGCAACATTTGGGTGCAAAGAGGAGTGCCTGTTCTCAGTTAGGTCCATGGGCACAGGCCAAAGGGTGGAGCCCTCACCAGGAACCACACCGTTTTCTTCCCTGTCCCCACTCCTGTATCAGAATGAGGACCCTGGAGGTGAGCTAACTAGAAACAAAGCATCCTATATGACTAGCTAGGGGAGCACATTTGGCTTTCTCTGGTTGAGCTTGAGTTGAAAGCAGGGGTAAAAATTAGGGGAGCTGGCAGTAACCGAGTAAGTGCTGACTGTTTG
This sequence comes from Macaca nemestrina, assembly GCF_043159975.1. Taxonomy (NCBI): domain Eukaryota; kingdom Metazoa; phylum Chordata; class Mammalia; order Primates; family Cercopithecidae; genus Macaca; species Macaca nemestrina. The sequence continues at coordinate 35,543,671 of NC_092140.1, forward strand.
GGGCTGATTGCTGCAGAGGTTGTGGTTTGGCTTCCTAGGCTGGTTGTTGTACAGGAGTGGGTCAGTGTTCTGTTTTATATGCGGTCTGGCCACTGTCTGTTTGCATATTCGGTCTCTCACAGGGTTTCCATTGTTCATTTTTTAATTCTTTGGAAATGAAATAATATTCAGGAAATTATTGAAAAGTTAAATAGAAACTAGAAACTTATCTCTGGATATTAATTCTAGAACTATTTATATTATAAAGGAAAGCAATGGTTTTTTACCCCCAAAAGAACTCATTATCTTGGAATGAGTTTCATCAAAATAGCATCAAAATTTTCCCTTGAGGAAAATTCTTGGATTATAAGCTGGAAATAAAAGCTGCCCAAACAGTGTCTGTTTTTGTTGATTCAGTTTCAAAACAGAATTATAAAAGGATAAGTGGTTTGATAGGTCAATATTTCAACCACATAGTTATTGAAAAACAAACAAACAAACATGTAAGAACTGATGAGTAAAAGTATGAGACAAGCAAAGACTTAAAGGTTGTTGTGAAGATAGTGGACAGCAGCACACATATAATAAATGCCTTGTAAGGAGGTTGCAGAGAAAAAGGAACACTTTTACACTGTTGATGGGAGTGTAAATTAGTTCAACCATGGTGGAAGACAGTATGGCGATTCCTCAACGATCTAGAGGCAGAAATACCATTTGACCCAGCAATCCCATTACTGGGTATATACCCAAAGGAATGTAAATCATTCTACTATAAATATTCATTGCAACACTATAGCAAAGACATAAAATCAACCCAAATGCCCATCAATGATAGACTGGATAAAGAAAATGTACATACACACCATGGAATACTATGCAACCATGAAAAGGAACAAGATCCAGCAAACTAATACAGGAACAGAAAACCAAACTCCACATGTTCTCACTTACAAGGGAGAGGTGAACAATGAGAACACACGGACACTCTGGGAGAGGAACAACACACAGTGGAGCCTGTGGGAGTAGGGGAGGGAGAGCATCAGGATAAATAGCTAATGCATTTGGGGCTTAATACCTAGGTGATGGGTTGATAGGTGCAGCAAACCATCACGGCACACGTTTACCTATGTAACAGACCTGCATGTCCTGCACATGTATTCTGGAACTTAAAATAAAATAAAATAAAATAAAAGGACAAGATTATGTCCTTTGCAGGGACATGGATGGTGCTGGAAGCCATTATCCTTAGCAAACTAATTTAGGAACAGAAAATCAAATGCAGCAAGTTCTCATTTATAAGTGGGAGCTGAACAATGAGAACACATGGACACATGGGGAGGAACAACACGCACTGGGGCCTGTCGGGATGGACTGGGGAGGGAGATCATCCCAAAGGATAGCTAATGAATGCTGGGCTTAAGGTGATGAGTTTATCTGTGCAGCAAACAACCATGGCACACGATTACCTATGTCACAAACCTGCATATCCTGCACATGTATACCGGAACTCAAAATAAAAGCTGAAGGAAAAAAGTCACCGATAACTGCCTTGTAAGCTAAACCAACAAGACTTGGAGATCCATAGGCTATGGAAATGAGGTGAAAAGACGACTCTGAGATGACTCCCTTGTCTCTGATTTTGATGATGATGTAGGTGGTGAGACTGTTGGCTGAAATTGTGGATTTAAGAGTGGGCACATTTAGAGGTCATATTCAAGAAGGGGAAAAAAAGCCCAAGGCGAGAGACAGAACTAGAGATACAGAACTAGACTCCCTTTGGAGTCATTCATTCAACCATATTTTTGAGTGGATAATCCAAATAATAAACAACCAACTAATTGCAGCTGTAATAAGTGCTATCGTGGAGCTAAGAGATCATCCTACCAGGGGACTCAACTATTTTAGTAGGATCAGGAAATGCAGAAGTAATACATAAACAATTAGCATCATGTGAATTACTGGGAGTGAGCTGGTCACTGAAGGACAAATCATTCCTGGCAGACTGAATAGTGTAGGCAAAGGCACTAAGACAGGAAGAAGTATATTCAAGGAACTGAAAGCGGATGAGGCAGAAGTAGAAGAAATGGAGGACTAAATGTCTCTAGATATGACTGATAAGGCAGACAGACATCATATCATACATAATCTTGAGGTCCATTATAAGAATCTGGGATTTTATCTAGGTATAAAAGGGAAGCCATTAAAGTAGGTTAAGCAGAGAAATTTCATGAACAGACTTTCATTTTTAAAAGATGATTTTGTTCACAATGTGGTATATAAATTAAAGGAGTATAAGAGCAGATGTAAGGGACCAGTATGGAGGATATTGAAGTAGCCTATGCGAGAGGGAATAGCCATGGAGATAAAGAGAAATAGGTCAGTTTGAGGCATAGTTAGAAGAAAGATTAGAAATCTTGGTGATTGGTAGAATACTGATCCCAATGAAGGAAAGATAGCAACGATAATTTCCAACTTTCTGGCATGAACCATACTCTCGGCTCAGAAATACTGGGGGGAAGCCAGGAGTGGAAAGAAAATTATGAGCTTAGTTTTCAAGATGTGAAGCATAGGATGCCCATGAGATCAACAAGTACTGATGGCATGGAGACAGTTGTTGGTTCTACAGATCTGGAGCTCTGAGAAAAGTTGGAGTAAACAAAAAAAGCACAGTTATAGATAGTGATTGAAGCCATGGTGATTTGGTGATAGTTGAAATTAACTAGGGAAAAAGGATTAAAGAAAAGGTCTGAGATAAAACTTTGAGAAATCCTGACTTATTTAAGACCAGGTGGAAAAGAATGAGCTGGCCAAAGTGTGAAGGAGGAGGAAAATCAGAAGAGTGTAAGCTTATGAAAGGCAAGGATAGAGTGTTTCAGTAATAAGCGTATGGTGAACTGCCTCAGTATCCCAGATGGATCAAGTAAGAGGAGAATGAGAACATGGCCTTGGGGTTAGTGACATGCATGTCACTGGTGACCTCTAAAGGAGGGCTTTTGGTGCTACACGGATGATAAAAGTCAGACTACAGTAGGTCTGAAACTGAGTAGGATTTGAGAAAATGAAGATAATAAATACAGACAATGCTTTCAAGAGGTTTTGGATATAGCAGGGATGATAACTGAATGGGAAATAGATATGAAAGGAGGCTTTGGGCTTTGTTTCTTTTGTGTGTTAAATCGTTAAGGCTGCAGCAGGTTCAATTGCTTATAGGATAGAAGCAGTCGAGTCAAGGTAATTGCAAAGATAGTTGTGAGAAAGGATAATAGACAGTGCAGGATTCCTGAAATGGAGTGTGGAAAGGACACATGGAAAAAGGGATACAGTGCTAATTACACCACAAGGATGAACATTTCACAAGTGTAATCATTGCAAGGCTCTTGTATCAGTTCGAACCCTGAGAGTGCGCCAACAAACAACACAAGGCTGTGTGGAGCAACACGCTATTTTAAGGAGCACCTGGGTGCAGGCAGGCTGAGGCCTAAAATGGCGTCAGTCCCAAGTGAGGACAGCAGGCCCTCTGTAAACAGGAAGTGTTTATAGTCCTCTGTAAATAGGAAGTGTTCCAGTCTGACTTGACTGCTATGGAGTACCCGTATGGCTTCCTTCTCAATCTTCAGGGGGTATGTGTGTTCTGGCCTGCTCTGTACCTGCTTTTGCTATCTTGCTGACGCAATGCTACTGGCGCAAGTGACCTTGTGACTTGGGCCTCAGGAGGGAGGAGTTATTCATTCCCTTAAGCTTTCAGGCCCCAGGGAGAATCTTTCAATCATCTGATCAGCATGAAGGGTGTAGATCCACCCTGTGATCTCTTCGTCATGACATGAGAACCTCTGTGTAAGCCATTTCTGAAATTTAAGCCTCAGAAACTTGTAATTCGTTATTTAAGCATTATGATTCTGCTCACAAGACGTTTCACTCTTTTACCTCCATCTATTTTGTATGGCTAAATATATGGTCCAGAGACCCTCTGAAGGAAGCAGACTGTTCCTGCAGGACCCAGGAGATGCCCTCAAAACTGTGGGTGCCCCAACTGCAGAAGTGGGAAAGGGAGACCCTCTCGAACACACATCACCACTGGAGAAGCTGAAGATCTGTTTGCAGGAGAAGTTTCTGACTTTACCTGGAGCTGAGTCAATTTGGAGAACTGAGCAAAATACAGAGGTAGAAGAAGCAGCAGAAAGGCTCTGGGAGCTTGCTGGGTCCCAAGTAGGTCATTCCTGCCTGGCACCACAGGGATGCAAGGGGAGAGGAGCAGGGGGTAAAACTACACAGGGAGAAGGAAATCTCTAGCTAAATTTAGTGACAATTAGAAAGGGGTGAGAAACCTCCCGGCCAGAACTTGGGGGAGGGCAGACTCCACACTCAGGGAAAGAATCAAGGCCTTCTCTTTCAGAGCTGGGAGGTGGATAGCCTAGGGCAGGTTTTCAAGCCCTTATCGCTGTCTACCTGGAAACCATCTGGGGACTGATGCGGTGGGGGCATAGTAGGAGTGAGACTGGCACTGGCTTATTGATTTGTGTGGGATGTGGGTGAGGCCTGTGACTGCCAGCTTTCCCCCACTTCCCTGACAAACTTCATGAATCAGCAAAGGCAGCCATAATATTCCTAGGTACACAACTCCAGTGACTGGGAATCTTACCCCCATTCCCCACAACAGCCACAGTAAGACCCACCCAAGGAGAGTCAGAGCTCAAACCTGCCTAGCCCTGCTCCCACCTGATGGTCCTTCCCTACCCATCCTGGTAGCAGAAGACAAAGGACATATAATTTGGGAATTCTACAGCCCCACCCACTGCTGATTCCTCCCTATGATACCACAGCTGATGTTCTCTGGAAAACACCACCTCCTGGCAAGAGGTCATTACCCATCCTGGTAGCAGAAGACAAAGGATATATAATTTGGGAGTTCTACAGCCCCACCCACTGCTGATTCCTCCCCATGATAGCACAGCTGATGTTCTCTAGGAAGCACCACCTCCTGGCAAGAGGTCAACCAGCACAAATATAGAACATTCAACCATCAAAGCTAAGAACCCTCACAGAGCCCATTGCACCCTCCACCACCTCCACCAGAACAGGCACTGGTATCCATGGTAGAGATTCATAGACAGTTCACATCATAGAACTCTATGCAAACAACCCCCAGTGCCAGCCTGGAGCTGGATAGACTCACTGGGTGGCTAGACCCAAAACAGAGAAAACAATCACTGCAGTTTGGCTCACAAGAAGCTACATCCATTAGGAAAAGGGGGAGAATATGACATCAAAGGAACATCCCATGAAAAAAAAAGGATCTGAACAACAATCTTCAGCCCTAGACCCTCCCTCTGACAGAGCCTACCCAAATGAGAAGGAATGAGAAAACTAGCCCTAGTAATATGAAAAACAAGGTTCTTCAACACCCCGCAAAAAATCACACTAGTTCACCAGCAATGGATCCAAACCAAGAAGATATCCTTGATTTACCTGAAAAAAGAATTCAGGTAGTTATTAAGGTAATCAGGGAAGGACTAGAGAAAGGTGAAGCCTAATGCAAGGAAATCCAAAATATGATACAAGAAGTGAAGGAAGAAATATTCAAGGAAATAGATAGCTTAAAGAAAAAACAATAAAAAATTCAGGAAACTTTGGACACACTTTTAGAAATGCAAAATGCTCTGGAAATTCTCAGCAATAGAATTGAACAAGTAGAAGAAATTCTGACCTCAAAGACAAGGTCTTTGAATTAACCCAATCCAACAAAGACAAAGAAAAAAGAATAAGAAAATATCAACAAATCCTCCAAGAGTCTGGGATTATGCTAAATGACAAAACCTAAAATTAATCGGTATTCTTGAGGAAGAAGAGAATTCTATGAACTTGAAAAACATATTTGGGGGAATAATCCAGGAAAACCTCTCCAGCCTTCCTAGATGTTATGGGGGTCTTTGTTCTTATAGCTCCCAAAATGGTGGCAGGCCACTCCCAAGATGGGGTGGGCTGCTCCCAAGATGGCAGCAAGCCTTTTGTACTCTGACCTGGGGTTCTTGACCTCATGGATTCCAAAAAAAGGAAACTTGGGCCATGTAACGAGTGTTATAGCTCTATTAGAAGCCGTGGGTCACAGAAGAGAACCGTGGAACCCAGCGACTGGTGTTCAGCTCGATTAGGATGAACACAGGCACTTAGCCATGCAGGAACAATGGCGAGCCTTTAGTCTGATCAGGAGTGGCAATGGGCTCCTCACTGAATCAGGAGCACAGCAGACACCCTGCTGGATCCCAAGGGGTGGAAGTCAGCGGTGGGTCTGTGATGGTGGCAAACAGCAGTGGTGGACGGCAAGCAAAAGCTCAGCTCCAGCCATAACAAACACGGACCAGAAGAGTGTGCAGCTGCAAGATTTAATAGAGTGAAAAACAGAGCTCGCATACAACGGGAGGGCACCCAAAGGGGGTTACCACTCCCTGCTCGAATGCCTGGGTTTATATCCCGATCATTGTCCCTCCCCCTGTGCTCTCAGACGATAGATGATTTGATTATTTTTTACCTCCTGTTTTTAGCCTAATTGGTATTTTAGTGAGCCCTCTTTACTACCTAATTGGTCTGGTGTGAGCTGAGTTACAAGGCCTGTTTTTAAAGGTAGGTGCATCATCTTCCCTAGCTAGGCTTAGGAATTCTTAGTCAGTCTAGGAAATCCAGCTAGGCCTGTCTCTCAGTCCCCACTCTCAACAGGAAAACCTAAGTGCTATTGGGGAGGTTGGCCAACAAGCTCTCTTAACTGCTTCCTACTGAACTGGGGCATAGTAGAGGTCATGCAGTTGAGATTTCCTTGGGAAGAGTGCCTTCAATGTCATTGACATCGGAGCATGGGCTAGCAGGCCTGTCCAGGGGTCCACAGTAGATCTTAGTCATGGACTGCATCTGGGTCTCCATTTGAAGAACAATTTGTAGTTTTACAGCTTTGATTCTGGAAGAGACAAACTTAACAAGGAAGTTAAAGATACAGGGATTGAAATGTATGGCCTGAAGTGCAGGGGATTTTTCTTTGGCACACTTCACAGGCCCTGACTATCAGCTTGATAGTTTTGAGAAGTCCTGGTACAGTATGTAATGATTTGGCCATCTGATGGATGCTATCAATGCCTAAGTGAAAAGTTTGGTGAAGGGTTTTAAGTAATTTCCATTGGTTAGCTGCAGGCAAAAGTATTTTTCCTTCTTCGATGGCTAGCCATCCTGAGGAGAGAAAACTGTGTACTCTTGAGGTTCCACATTCTATTTCTTCCGCTGAGTACTGGGGCTTGGTTTCCTGCAGGGGATTACCCCATACTAGGGGTCATTCTGTAAGCATTTCTAATGGAGGGTCCCGCCTTGCGGCTCTTTTGTCTTCAATACCGGCTTGGCGGTTCCCTTCTATTTCCCTTTCCTTTCCTTTCCTTTCCGATGACACCAGCGGTGCAAGACTGCCACCTCTTTAGGTTTCTGTACAGCCAATAATAATCTCCTAATGACCTCCTGATGTTTGATAGGAGTTCCCTCGGAAGTTAGGAATTCCCTTTCTCTCCATATTGCTGCGTGGGCATGGAGGACTAGGTAAGCGTACTTAGAGTCTGTATATATATTTACCCTTTTTCCATCTCCTAATTCTAGTGCCTGTGTGAGGGCTATTAGTTTTGCCAGCTGAGCACTAGTTCCTGAAGTGAGGGGATTACTTTCAAGTATTCCATTATCACTGACCACTGCATACCCCACTTTTCGAAGTCCTTTTTCTACAAAGGAACTTCCATCAGTATACAAGTTGAGGTCGGGAACAGTCAAGGGAACCTCTAGAGGGTCCCCTCGAGCAGCATAGGTTTGAGCAATTACTTATTGACAGTTATGTTCTATCTTTTCTTCATTATCTGGAAGAAACGTGGCTGGATTAAGAGTTGCACAAGTGCGCAGTCACAGCACTGGTCCTTCAAGTAATAGAGCCTGATATTTAAGCAAACAGTTGTCTGACAGCCACAAGTCTCCCTTAGCAGTGAGTATGCCATTCACATCATAAGATGTCCACACTGTAAGATCTCTTCCCTGTATCACTTTAACTGCTTTCCAGATACTAGGACTGCTACTGTTGCCACTACCCGTAAACAATGAGGTCAACCATTTGCTACTATCAATTTCCTTACTCAGGTACACCACAGGTTTCAAAGTGGTCCCTTGGACCTGTGTAAGGACTCCTAGAGCTATTTCTGTTTTGTTCTGTGACATATAAAGAAAAATCTCACCCTGTTGGCAAGCTTAACAATGGGGCTTGCATTAGCCCCTTCTTTAGGGCCTGAAAAGCCACTTAGGCTTCAGGTGTCCATTCTACTAAATGGGTATTGGCTTTCTGAGTTTCCTTAATTAGCATGTATAATGGCCTGGCTATTTCGCCATACCTGGGAATCCATATTTGGCTGAAGGCTGTTATGCCAAGGAACCCTCTTAATTGCTTCAGGGTTTGGGGATGAGGATAAGCCAGTATAGGCTAGATGCATTCCTCACTGAGGGCCCTGGTGCCTTTGGATAATTTTAGCCCTAAGTATTTCACCTGTTGTAAGCAGAGCTGAGCCATTGGTTTGGAAACCTTGTAGCCACAAATGGTGAGGAAGTTTAAAAGTGCTTGAATGGCTTGATGGCACAAGGTTTCTGAACAGGCAGCTAGAAGTAAATCATCCATGTACTGAAGGACAAGAGTGTCCAAGTATGAGAACTGGCTCAAGTCTTGGGCTAATGCCTGGCCAAATAGATAAGGACTATCCCTGAATCCTTGGGGTAAAATAGCCCAGGTGAGTTGAGACATTGGGTTCGAACAATCTTCAAAGGCAAACAAAAATTGAGAGCCAGGAAGTACAGGGATGCAGAGAAGGCATCCTTAAGTTCCAGGACTGTAAACCACTCTGCTTTCTGTGGTAATTGGGAAAGCAGAGTGTAACGGTTAGGTACAGCTGGGTATAGAGGGACAACGGCCTCATTGATATTCCTTGATAATCCTGAGATCTTGCACTAATCTCCACTGTCCGTTGGGTTTCTGTACTTTCTAAAATTGGAGTATTGCAGGTACTATTGCATGGTTTTACTAGGCCTTGGGCTTTTAAGTCCTTAACAATCTTTTGGAGTCCTTGTTGGGCCTCGGGTCTAAGGGGGTACTGCCTCTGATAGTGAAAGGAGGCCGAATCCTTTAGTTTAACTTGAACTGGATGGGCATTCTTCGCTTGTCCATATTGTCCTTCTGTTGCCCAGACTTCAGGATTAATTCCTTCCTCAAGTAGGGGACAAGAAACGTGTGTTCCTTCTCCTACGTTCAGGTGTATAATGGCCCCTGCTTTTGCTAGAATGTCTCTCCCTAACAAAGGAGTGGGGCTTTCAGGCATAATTATAAAGGCATGTGGAAAAGTAAAGTTCCCAGTCACAACTTAATGGCTGGGAGAAGTATCTAGTGACTGCCTGTCCTAGGACTCCTCGGATAGTGACAGATCTGGAGAACAGTTGTCCAGGACAGGAGAGTAAGACTGAGAAGGCCGGGCCAGTGTCCAGGAGACAGTTAACCTCCTGGCCCTCAATGGTCAAACATACCCGGGGCTTTGTGAGGGTGATGGCATGGGCTGGCGCTTGTCCCGGGCACCCTCGGTCCTGCTCCTGGATCACCTGGTTAGTGGCTTCTGACACAGAGGATCTTCATGCCCTGGGGCAGTGGGTCTTCCAGTGATTCCCTTGACATAGGGGCATGGATGAGGGGGTGGCTTATTTCTATTCAGACAATCTTTTTTAAAGTGCCCTTGCAGACTGCACTGGAAGCTTTGCCCAGCCTTTCCCTTTTCCAGAGCCTCCAAAGTCCACTTGCCTGAGGGCCATGACAAAAGAGGTGGCCCTTTTTTTAAATCCCGTTTGTCCTGTTCTGCCAACTCCTCTTGATCTCTATTATAAAAAAACCAAGGTTGCCAAGTTCAATAGGGTTTCTAAGTTTTGCTCTGGGCCTAAGGTGGACTTTTGAAGTTTTTTTCTAATGTCTGCAGCTGACTGAGTGATAAACTTATCCTTTGAGATTAGTTGGTCTTCAATAGAGAAAGGTGACAAAGAGATACGCTTCCTCAATGCCTCCCTTAGTTTCTCCAGAAGGGCAGTAAGATTTTCTTCTTTTCCTTGTGTTATAGTGGACATCATTGAATAATCTGTAGGCTTCTTCCTAGTTTTCCTTTGTCCTTCCAGCACGCAAATTAGCAAATGTCTGCAGCACCAATCTCCATATTCTGACTCTGTGTCCCACTGAGGGTCTACACTGGGAACTGCCTGCAGGCCTGTGGGGAATTGTTCTCCTTCCTCTGTTTTCATCCTATCATTGACCTGACTGAGATACCCAGAGACTGCCAAATTCTCGGGCTGCAAATATGGTGGCACTTCTCTCATTTGGGTTTGGTGTCTGATCTTGCAGTAACATTACATCTCTCCATGTCAGATCAAAGGATTGTCCTAACCCCTGTAAAACATCAATATAGCCATAAGGGTTATCTGAGAATTTACCTAGGTCTATTTTAATTTGCTTCAAGGCTGAGAGGGAAAAGGTACATGCACTCTGACTGGGCCAAATTCTGCAGAATACATCTTAAGAGTGTTTTTGCCTTGAGGGGAACATTTCCCATCTGGAAAAAGAACATAGGGATGCCAGCACCCCTAGTCATTTTCTGATAAGTATTAGTCCTAGAGCATCCTCTATGGTCTTAATGCTTATTCCTTTTCAGGGTGCCTAACCACCCATGGACCTCTGCTTATCAAATTAGTTATGCTCACCAATGTAGCAGTCCTGCACCTGTTTTCCTGCCTTTGTTGACCACAAAGAAAAGGTTCTGGGCTGCTGGATTCTAGTGGTCCTTTACCAGTTTGCCCAACATTGCCTTTGCCCTCAGGGGTGAGAGTTCTAGAACTGGGCTGGGTTCCTGAGTATTTCATAACAACCCAGCTGCCCCATCAAGATGCATTCCCATAACCAACAGTTCTTATGCAAATTCGTTTCAGAGAGGGTGTAGGTAACCTTTTGAGTCAGGATTGAGATAGTTTTTTTTATTCTGTAAGTACTTTAAGTCTTGGCTGAGCTCAAACAGCTCATACGTTTGAGCAGACCAGTTATTAGGCAATTTTCCTAACTCTGCTTCTGCAAGAGTTTCCCTATAAATTGCTGAATATCCATTGTGATTTTTCCCTCAATCATCTGGAAGGAGCAATCTATCATCCTGTCCTGAAGGGGGTTCCTGCTAGGTCTGGTCGGACCTTTGTATGATAATTAAGATTTAAATCAAATGTTAGGAAATCTGCTGGGTTAAGGGAATTTTCAGCAGTTAGTGTCATATCTATTAGTGTTAAATCACCGTTTTCTAACAGAATAACCCCATTCTTTAAGATTTTTGAGTTAGTAATCTACATTTTTGCTTTTTGGCTTAGGATAGTTCTGAACTATCTGAACTGTATCTGAACCGGTGAGGTGTGCTCACAATGAAGTTTCCTCTAAAGGTTATTTTTCTACTTTTAGCAAAGCAGTTGCTGATACCAACTGAATGCATTTGGCCCATCTGTGGGTTACTGGGTTAAAAATTTTTGATAAGAAGGCTACAGATTGTCAGTGGTCTCAGTGTTTTCAGGCTACTCCCTTGTTTACACTGACAACAAGGTAGTATTGGAGTGTTACAGACTCATGGAGAAGTAACCTTGTGGTTACTTCTACTACTCATGGAGAAGACCTTCAATTATCAATAACAGGTTTTAAATTTACCCTGGAATTTAAAGGAATAGGGCACACTTTTTTCTTTACTACTTCTATCTTTCTCTTTCTTTCTCTCTGACTCCTTCTTTGTCTCTCTGCCTCCTTCCCCTCTCTCTCTCTGCTTTTCTTTCCCCCTTGTCTCTCTCTCTCTCTTCTTCTCTCTCCTCTCTGTCTCTTTCTCTCTCTCTCTCCTCTCTGCTTCTCTCTCCTCTCTGTCTCTCTCTCTCTCCTCTGTCTTTGTAGATGGATTTTGGAAACACAGTGGAAGGACGTTCGCTCATTGCCTCCATTTGCCACCATAGGAATATGTACCTCACTTTAATTTACTCAATTCGTTTTCATCCTGACCTACTATGTTGTTGTAGACCCAGTTCCAGTTGTTAAACTACTGGGTTATCAGTTGTAAGGCCCTGGCAAGGGTGGTGGGGAACGGGTCTCACATAACTGCCCTTTCGACTGCTGTATGCCTAAATTGGGAGGGACACCAGGGACAAGACTCCCTGGGTTCATAGCCTAGGGGCCACTGCCTTGTTCTCTCCCTCTATAGTTGTACCTTTTCCAGAGTGCCCTGTGAATGGAATCACATGGAATGCAGCCTTTTGAGTATGACTTCTCCAGTGGTTGCCACAGATTACACGTGGGTCAGGGGTTGACTACAGTGGGCATGTGGGAATTTGGGGGGTGATCAAACTTCTCTATCTTGACTGTCATGGGGGTTAGAGGTCAGTGCACATTTGTCAAAACTCCTAGAACTGCACACTGAAAAGAATGAATTTTAGGCTCTCGGTAAACAAATGTAGGCAGGTATTATGCCCCTTGCATGCATGAGAACACTGAGCCAGGAAGCTTGTCAGAGACAGAGAAAACGTCCTGGACAACCTGAGCCATATAGGTTCCCTGCAATTCCCTGAGGTAGGATGTGTGGCCAGGACTTCATGTCTACAGTGGTCACAGCAGAAACTCGGAGGTAGGAGCTCCCATTACCCACTAAAGAAAGGTGGCAAGTCTTGAAGAGATGAGAAACTTGAGCAGTTTTGAGGGTCAGATCTCACCAAGGTGAGGGGCGGGAGTATGAACACAGATGGCTCTGGGGCATGTTTGGAGGCACCTGCTAGTGGAGAGTAGAGGGAGAGAAGGCCCTCTAATGTTGCCCACCCCAGCCGACCCCAGATAGGGACTTGGGTGCCACTGATTTATCTGGGAGGTGATCTCAGGAAGCACTAGTAGGGGAGGGGGAAGTGAGACTAGAAAGGAGAAGATGCCAGCAGAGGCTGTATTAAAGAGCAGGTGACAGCTGTGTACAATGGAGGCTCCATCCCGTGAGGAAGTTGAGTGTTTACCCACTGATTCCCATTGCTACTGCCTAAGGCTATTTCTGGGGAACTGTGCCCAGCTTGCTTTGCACCCTGCAGAGGCAAAGGGAAACTCTTTAGGCAGAGCTGAGGCTACGACTCCTTTGACCTCCCAGGAAACAGGAGCCTGAGGAACGTGAACAGGCCACTTTGATATCTCCTGCCATTGGCGTCAACATTGGCCACCTCCACTTGTAGAAGTCTTGTTATCAGGAAATAGAAATTGTTGAAAGTATTTTGTTTTCTGGTTTTATCTCATCAATGTGAAAGAGGGGTAGAAGATGCCATTTCTTGTCTCCCACATCATCCTTATGACCACAATAATTGTTGAGGCTGAGACATCTCTGATACTATGCTTAGGCCAACTGATGAAGCCCACACATGAACAAATGTCAAAGTAGAAGCCAGACCTCAGCGACTTCCATCTGACCCCTCTTCCCATTGCTTCATTGTATGGTAAAATCCAACATGATACTTCCTTCTGGAACAGACATTGAAGTTCTGTTCCTTTCCGTTATAGTTGCAGTGAGCATGCTTTTTTCTTTCTTGAAGATTAAAGGAAGAAGTTTGTTATAGCAATGTCACAAAGCAGAGTGCCTCCAAAGATATTTTTCTTTTCAATTAAAAAAAAATTCTAATTTTATTTTGGATTCAGGGGTTACACATGCAGGTTTATTACATGAGTATATTGCATGATGTGGTTTGGGGTCCTATTGGTCCTGCCACTAAGGTAGTGAACATAGCACCCAATAGTTAGTTTTCAACCCTTGCCACTCCTCCCTCCTCCTTCTAGTAGTCCCCAGTGTCTATTGTTGTCATCTTCATGTCCAGTGTACCCAACATTTATCTCCCAATTGTAAGTGGGAACAGGTATTTGGTTTTCTGTTCCTCACTAATTCATTTATTTGCTTAGAATAATGTTCTCCAGCTGCATCCATGTTCCCACAAAGGACACAGTTTTTTTCTTTTTTATGGCTGCAAAGTGGAAAGTGAGTGAAAGTTTTATTTTATTGGCTTTTAAGATTTTAATCATATTTTAGCTACTTCCAGGATTTTACACTTTGGACTGAGTAGAAGAGGACAATAGGCAGCTATAATATTTTCCTTCCAATTCTGAAACTAAAGTCAGAAAAATTAAAAGAGGTGTTTATTTAAAACACAGGGAGTTAAATGGCTTGGAATCAATAGTTTTAACTGTTCCAAAGGTTGTAAAGTTAATACAGTAATAATTTTTATTTATGCTAATTCTCTTTAATTTCCTTATTTACCAATTTATAAAAAATCCTTTCATAATAGTTTTTATCCAACAATAAAATAGCAATAATAGAGTGAATTCACTGCAACTTAAATGGCTTTAAAGAAACACTACATTTTCTTTGCCATCGGTTTAAGCATTAGTTATCCATAGAGTTCAAACAATAAATAAGAATACTCAAGAAAAAGACTTGAAAGGGATCAAAGTTCCACTTCTGAGATGACGTCAGTAGGAGGTCTGTTTCCCACTCTTCAGCAACAACTCAAGCAAAGCCAGTGAACAATAGTTTTATTTTTTTTAGTCTAATCTGTGGAAGTTGTCCAAATAGCATATAGCATACAGCAAATGAAGAAACATCTATTTAAGAAAACCTACCTAAAACTCAGAACAATGAGAGTCTGTAACATTTGAGCCACCTTCTACACTCTCCCTTTTTACCCCAAGCTCAGCCTAACAGAAACTTCAATCCAAGTGCCAAAAAGATGAGTTCCTTCTCTTTTCAATTTCTGATCAAAGGTTGCCATATTTTATTGGGAGGGGGAACCACTAACATTTTTCATCCTCTCCAACTCCATGAAGAGGATATATTCCAGGTGCATGTTGCCAAAGTGTTGGTGGCTATCTTCCTCCCAACAGCTCTCACTCAGGATGGACTGTCTACTCTGTGCATGGCTGGCAAGAACATTGGGGTTCCGATTTTCCTGACATGAACTCTATCTTTGGGTAGTATCCCACACCAGGAGAGTCAAGACAAAAAGTCCGGAGGACCAGAGGCTAACTCCTCCAGCCAGTTCCTGGAGTAGGGTTGAGACATCTTAACCAAATGAAAGGGGAAACCACAGGAAAAGGAACATCTGAATGCCCCCCAAATGAATTAATTTTATTTTAAACAGAATATGGTGAAGTTCAAGTCTAAGGGTATTTGTGAAAACAAATAGCTCTTCTTAAGTAAGAGCAAAAAGTTTAACCATAGGCCAGCTAGTTCGCCAGACAGAAAGAGAAAGAGGTGGATAAGAAGTGCCCTCCTGGGGTCTCCATAAACCTCAAAAACTGTCTTTAAAAACTACTACCGTGGCCGGGCATGGTGGCTCCTGCCTGTAATCCCAGCATTCTGGGGGCCCAGGCAGGTGGATCACCTGAGGTCAGGAATTCTAGACCAGCCTGGCCAACATGGTGAAACCCCGGCTCTACTAAGAATACAAAAATTAGCCGGACTGGTAGTTGACACCTGTAATTCCAGCTATTCAGGAGGCTGAGGCAGGGGAATCGCTTGAACCTGGGAGGCGGAGGTTGCAGTGAGCCGAGATCGCACCACCACACTCTGGCCTGGACAACAGGGTAAGACTGTCTCAAAAAAACAAAAACGAAACAAGAAATAAAAACAATATTGCATGGATTTAATCAGATAATACTACAGAGCAATTTATGCCCCAGGGCATTGTCCAAAACAATAGAACAATCAATTGATAATTCGGATGTGATACCAAACAAGGCAGGCAGCTTAACAGAGAGATCAGGAGAGGAGACAGAGCCCTGCTAAAACCACTGTTTTCGCAAGTAACTAGGCATGTCCAAAGCTGTGCCTTCCTTAGGAGAGACACCGCAGGGAAATAGACTTCATTAAAATAGACGGGTCATGTCACCAATCAATAAACAAGGAAATGACAATGAAAACAGCCCCATCTAGCAGGGAAGGGGAATCATTAGTGTTTGCTTAGGACTAGGCAAGGTGGGATGATCTGGGGGTACAGAGGTTTTTTTGTTGCAGTAATGCAAATATTAGAAAATTGGTTGTGGCGATGATTTAAAAACTCTGTAAATATATTAAAAGCAATGGAAAAATCATACAGTATGTGAATTATATTTCAAGGAAGATGTTTTAAAAATACCTAAAATTACTATTTAAGCATAGAAACCAACCGTTCACCCTCAAACGCCCTGAAGCATATTTAGACTACCAAGTGAAAGATATTTTTCTGCCAAATCAGAAATTGTAAACTTGCCTAGGTTTATTCAAATAGTCTGGCAGGGAACCTGTGGGAATTGAGTTCTGAGCTGATGGTCAGCCAGCACTTCCAGTGACCAGTAGTGACGGAGGGTGGCACATCATTTATCATGTTTGTTACTGGCTAAAATAAACACTGCTGCCTCTGGGCCACGCACTGGCCATGCAAAATCTTCCCAAGTCTGCGGTGCTATGAACTCGGCAGACCTATGTATGTTATCAAAAATCTCACAGTGACCTTACACCTGTGAGCATCAGACTAGTAAGGAAAATGAAAGATTTTAGAAAAGTGAATCTAATTAGAAACATCCCTTTATCCTCATATCCTTCTATTTGTTTAAAAAGTTTACGATTTTCAGGTGATGCCCAACTTTTGATTACAACTTTTGAGTGTGTTAACAGGAATGTTTTCTGAACTCATCATTGATTTGCTTCTTCTAAATGGAAACCTCTTGTCTGAATATTTATGTGTCTAAGACCAAATAGTGTTCATTCTAACTTGAATAGGAGGTGTTCGCTGTCAGCTCCTGTTACTTATTTAGCCTTGACTGAGGAAAGCTATTCTTCTGCAAACATGATGTTCTGTGACTTTCGGTATAGCATGGGGGGAATATTTAGGAGGAAAAGATGATCTGCTTAAATAGTCAAATCAGTGGCAATTATTGAGATATCAGTCATTCAATCATCCAACTTCATTAATTCAACGGATGCTAGACAAGGTGCTAGGTCTTGAGGCTATAGGAGTGAAATGGTAACACCTTTTCCCCACTCATTACAAGGGTCATGCCTGACACTCCTACAACAAAAGACAGGTTATCAAGAGAAAAGCATAACAAATTTATTTAACAAAGTTTTACATGACACAGGAGACTTCAGAAATGAAAGCCCAAAGATCCAGGGAAAACTACAGTTTTAAGCTTGCACTCAATGCAGGATCAGCTGCATAGATATACGATTGGACAAAAAGGGTATGTTGTAATGGTGATAAACCAGAAGAGCCCAGTAAGGCCTGTTTTTTCCGATTCTTCTGGGCCTCTCTATGTAGCATTCCTTCTTCCAGGTATAGGGCATGACACCTGTCACATAAGTACCCTCAAGGGAAAAGGGAGAAGACCAGAGAGTAAAGTTTATAGGTTTTATGGCCTGCTTTCAAGGAGAAGAGTTTTAGTTTCTATGACCCACTTTTGATAGAGAAATGGGGAAAGGAGAAAGGAGAGTAGGAGAAGGTCAGAGAGAAATTCTTGCTTCTGAGGCCCTTCCAATTTCCTTCCATTGAAAGTACTCAGCAGACCAAAGTGCCATATTTTGGGATGACATGTTCTAAGCCCCAACCGGGGCCATGGCAGTGCCTAAGATATAGCACACACACTCAGGGAATGTCCTAGTCAGTGACATTGCCTTAAGGTGAACTCAAACTGCCAACTTGTGATGCACATTATTATTTCTATGCCTATTCAGTTTGCTTTTCTTTCTCTAAGTTAAAGGGAAAGAATGTCCCAAGTCTTTGTATTCAGAGGAATGTTCATCCTCATTCTCTGACTATCCGTCCAGAGGGGTTAGAGAAGTGAAGTGAGAAGTTACAGGTGTCTGCACAATAATGACAAATAGAATAAACTTGGATGCAACGTTACCAACATCCCTTGCTGTCTTTTACCCTAAATTACTTGTGAAATTGAAATATAGTTACAAAAGCATTTTCCTCATTTCAAACAAAAATTGTGAAATGTGTAAGTTACAATTAAGAGGTTATAATTCTTAAAAGAATTCCAAAAAGCAAAAGCTTCCCAGTAAGTGTAAATCACATCAGAAAAGTTGAGAAAATGATTTTTAAAAAGTAGAATGAGGGAGGAAATCCTGGATCTTCTTGATAGGGCAATAAAATTAATAGCACATGGACTTTTCATTACGTTGTTTCTTAAGCTGGTATTACATGAAATATAATAAAAAGATTGGTATCACCCTAGAGATATCTGAACCATCAAAACCTGGAGAGCGAGAAAAAAAATGACTAATGGAGAATCTCCACGCTGTTGCTGTAGTTTAAATGGACAGAAAGCACCCCCTCTCCCTTTCACTCATTGTGGACTCACCCTTAAGACTAGCTCTGGTGATCGTCTCCAGGCTTAACTGATGTTACTTCAGGTCTTTTCGGAGTCTGTCTCTTTCTCTATTTTCTGCCCAGTCAGATACCACTGTAGCCTAGTGCACTTTGTTTTAAATGAACTTAGGGAAATGTATCTGAACATCTTTTTAAAAAATACTGTTTTTCTATCTTTGTAATCTATGTAATACTTTCACTTGATTTTTTGGAAAACTTTACATGGTGCTGAAAAGCATATGTAACTCAACCCAAATCAACAGAAGCAAAGGCTTCTGTTTTCGTAGTTGCCTCTACGTTTCCACAGTACATGCTTACGTAGCTATTTCTCAATTGGTTAGTTTCAGACATCATGTATTGACTTACCATTAGACGAGTAAAGGACTTACCCTCCTTGCACTATACCCTGCCTTCCCATTTTAGATATATCATCATATTTCATTTAACAGTTAAGCCTTACATTAATAAGTCTATGTAAATATAATCATTGATTAAACAGTCAGAAAGTTACTATGATTCTATTTGCTTTTGTGGTTCAGACTTTTTCTTGCTCTTGCCATATATGTTAATCAAATACTGTTAGTTCCAAATTGTCCATCTACCACATCAAGTGCTCTTTTATTCTGTGAATCTTCCTTTCTGTCTACCCTCCTGCTCCAAACCAAACTGGCAAATCTCTAAACCTGTCTGTGTGTGACAGATACTTACTATATTCTCAAGAAACTTCACGGCAGTGTGTAGAGATATTCCTCATTCCTTTATTTTACTTTTTAATTTTTTTCAGTTAACGATGGAGTCTCGCCCTGTCTCCCAGGTTGGAGTGCAGTGGCATGATCACAGTTCACTGTAACCTTGAACTCCTGGGTTCCAGCAGTCCTCCCACCTCAGCTTCCCAAGTAGCTAGATCTACAGGTGCATGCAACCACGCCCATTTTTTTTCATTTTAATACTTTTTTTTTTTTTTATTGTAGACATAGAGCCTCACTTTGTTGCCCAGGCTGATCTTGAACTCCTATCCTCAAGTGATCTTCCCACATCAGTCTCCTAAAGTGTTCAGATTAGTGACATGAGCCATGGCACCTGACCCTCATTTCTTTTTATAGCTGTATAGTATTTCATTGCTTGGGTCTACCATATTTTATTCCAGTAGTCCCCTACATATAGATTTTTTTTCTTTAGCTTTTTGCTTTTGAAATAGTTCTGTATCAAATAGCTTTGAGCATAAGCCTTTTTATTTTATTTTTTATTGATTCCTAGAATTGGTATTACTTGGTCAGAGAATAAATTTATATGCAATTATTCTAGATATTGCTAAATTCTCTTCCATTGGGTTTTATATTTTTGCATTCTCTTCAGTCACAAATATAATTGCATGTTCACTCATAATCTCTCAAACAGACTACTTGTCAAATTTAGGGAAATTTTTCAAATTGATAAATCAGAAATTGGATCATAATCTTGAGTGCAGTGGCGCAATCTCGGCTCACTACAACCTCCACCTCCCTGGTTCCAGCAATTTCCCTGCCTCAGCCTCCCGAGTAGCTGGGATTACAGGCACACGCCCGCATGCCCAGCTAATTTTTAGTAGAGACAGGGTTTCACCATGTTGGCCAGACTGGCATAATCTTGTTCTTAATCTGTATTTCGCTTATTGTGAGTGAGACTAAGCATTTTTTTCACATTATTCGCAGATATTTTAACTTATCAATTCACTCTGCTTATATTCCATAGCTCATTTTAGAATTATAGAAAATCGTTTTATTTTAATCTATTATTATTTACCTTGACTTTTTTCCTATAAGTAAACACATATCTGATCTTGTTATAAATTTTGCAAGAAATATTCTCCTGTGAAATAAAGTGATGATTATTAGAATTGAAGTTATATAACATATAGTGCTGAATTAAGGACTTAATCCATCAATTCCAACCTCATTCAATCCTTTTACTTTTTAAAAACATGATAGATTTTGAATTTTGTCAAATGCCTTTTCTGTGTCTATATAAGCAGATATAAGCATAAAGTATTTTATCTTAACTCTAATGTGTTAGATTTTATTAATGGGACTTCCTGATATTTAACCACTCTTCAATTCCTAGAATAAAGCTTACTTGGTTATAATGTGTAGTGGTTTTTTTTAAATAAATTCTATTTGCTAGTAATTGATCTAAGATTTTTATGCAGATATTTATAAATGGGATCAGTCTGCAGTTTTCTTTTTTGGTTGAAGCTGTCAGGTTATAGAAGAAAATATTTTGCTCATTTTATAAAAATAAACTTAAAAGTTTAACCTCTTTTTTCCTGGACTGGAAAGACTTAAGGTGCATTGAGATTATATGATGCTTACAGTGCACTTTGGAGAATGAAGCGAGAAGTTTGTGAAGCCATCAAGGTCTAACTCTTTTATTATGAGGGAGCTTCTTAGCTGCTTCCCCTTTTCTTCTATGGCAATTGCTCTCTTTAGATATTCTCTCTACTGGGTCCAGTTTGAGTAAGGAGTATTTTTCTATAAAATGATCTCTTTTATCTAGGTTTTAAAATTTAAGTTGCCTACAGGTTTTTTGGGGTTTTTTGTTTGTTTGTTTTTAATAAAAAATCATATTGTAAACAACATTAAACATGGACACACGTCTTACTCTCAATATTTTAATAGTACCACCTGGGCTATGATAATCTCATCATAACTACTATTTTAAAAAATTATTAGTTATATGGTCTTAACTTTAATATATTGTACTTTAAGTTGTACTCTTTTATATTTAGCTAAATTTACTTAGAGACTTTCTACTAATCGGGGAGTTGCCAGCTTACAGGTGGACATGTGTGCTACTTCTGTACATTTTTATTGCAGAGAAATCCTGTAGAAGACTGGCTGGAAAGGTCTCCCATCTTTTCCAGTGACGTGTACTTTGGCAGATGAAGCAAGAGAAGACTTAGGTAGTCAAGCAACATTTAATGTCTCTCTCTTCTATAGTGACGCCGAAAACATTTTCCAGACCTTGAAAAGTCTTTGTGACAATGCCCTCAGAGTTTATTCTTGTACCATTTCCTCCTTTATAGTTCCCTGAGCCTTCATCTCTTTTTATCTCTCCAACCTGAAAATCGCTTCTCTGACCTCCCTTCATCTACTAAGAAAATATTTTCAACATTTCCTCTCTCTTTCTCTCCCTCTGTCTCTCTCTCTTCTCCTCTCCTCTATATGCCTCATTTTGAAACATTTGTTCTTCCAAAGACATCATATTTATTAAAGTTACATTTTTTTTCACTCATGCTATCAGTGTTTCATGATTGCATATCAAAGCAAAGAATCCTTTAAGATTCTTAGCTATCCTTTAGGATCGCTTACAGCACTTAATACATTTCTCTTTCATTTGTTGATATTTTTAAAAATGGTTGTTTATCCCTACTATATTTTGGGGACTCCCAGGTCTAGAGCTTCTATTCTGGGGATGGACAATAATAAAACACTTCTTTTCCAAGTCATCCCAACGACAGGAACATAGAAACTTGGAGAAGCTGAGTTTCAGCACACATGGAAATAGCATGTTTCATTATGGAAATAGATTTCCCCTGAACTGGCCTGCATTAAGAAAGAGCATCTGCTAATTATACCAGGGGGCAAGACTACAAAGGCCAATTTACATTCTATGTGTGGTGTCCTTGATTTGCTTCTGAGAACCAAAACAATATAAAGGGTTACAGACGGTTTAATTATTGACAGTCACTCCCTTGGTTTCCCTCTAAGGGTGTCAGGGTCTGAGGTTCTGTTCACCTCACAGCACTGCCTCAGCTACCCTGGCGAAAGCTTCCAGGATCCCCTTAGCTTAGGCTCAAAGGTGGGCGTCTTTCTCTTAGCCTCTGAATGACACTATGCTCAATATAATGATAAATAAAATGAAACAAACTGGGGGACTCCTTCTGTTTAATTGCTTCCTGCTTGTCTGCTGTTTGCCTTTGTCTATGTTGAAGTAACTGCTTCCTGTCGCTAAAGTACATTCTTGGTGAGATTATTTTTCTTGTATCCTATCCAAAGCTCTGTTTTGTGTGTGCGTGCGTGTGTGTGTGTGTGTGTGTGTGTGTGTGACTTATCCACAGACCTGATTAAAATCCAATTATCAAGGGACAGTGCAACACAATGGGTTGCATCCTGGAGCAGCAGCTGTGAGACCTGCACTCTCTTTCCAAATTTGGCTCTTATTGGTGGGTGGCCTTGAACAACCTCTTTTGCTCAGTTCCCATATGCGAAAAATAGGGTAAACAATGGATATTTCACAGGAATTTTATAATTAATAGTATACATGAAAACATTCATTAAAAACTAAAAAACCATATATGAAGAAAAAATGCAATTACTGTATCCTTTGTAGCACTTAGTTATTTAAAGCTTATATGTGCCAGTCCTCTTACAGCTATTTTTAAGTCTACTTTTAAGTACATTAACACTTAGAATATTAACAACAACTCTTTAAATAGGTACTGTTATCCTCATTTTACAGATGAAGAAACTGAGGCACAGAGAGGTTAAGTACCTTGCTGAAGGTTACACAAGCAGAGTGGTTTGGCTATGGAAACTAGGTTTTGATCATGACATTGTACTCCTTTATGTACAGTATCTTGGGCATAAGATGTCCCCAAAAAGGAGAGAGAGGTAGTTACTTAAGCATAGTAAATTATATATAGTAAAAGATAGTCACTTAAAAGTTTTTAATACTATGTTTTGACCTATCCAGCATCCTTGGCCTATTAAAATAAGCCCACCTACATTCTAATCAACAGAGCCCAAACTGTAATTGTTATTTCATGTTTATTTTCAAAGTTACTTGTGAATGGCAGCATCTGTGAGCTTTTGGTGGATCCTTCTGTAGGTGCCTTCCAAGTAGTCATTCAAGTAGGACAAACAAAAATTTCATGCAAATATTCATGAATGCTGATAATCTTTAAAAATATATACTGTTAGAAAGTGATTTTGTTATCTAAGAGTTAACCTATGTCTAATAAAAACCTTTATTTTTTGAGTCATCAAATTTATTTGAAAACCTTTCTCATTCAGGCAAGACAGCACTTTGATTTTCATCTCATTTCAGTTTAAACACTGTAATTCCTTCTCACCACCCCCTCCAAGAAAAGTCTATTAGCTATTTTTCCTTCCACATTTTTGGTTGCGGTTGGTACAGCTAAATATGCATAAAATGGACCTATTGATTTCTAGGCAAATATCATCAATTACAGCCACTTAAGACTAGGACATCCTCACCTTTGCTCGGTTTTTACTAGAGGTGACCCACATAGCCTGTGACTTGACTTGGTCTATTTTAGCCTTCTCAAGAACCTATTTCCAATGCCCTGAGTTGTAAATTTTTCTCTTGTTTTATTTCGTAGAATGGTCCTGAAGCACTGAACTTGTCAATGCAGGATTTTTGCATTTTCGTATTAATCAGTATGTAAAACGGAAGGGCAGCTTATAGGGCACAAAGTACATAGGCTTTTTTGGGACATGTGGATCTAGGAGCACCTGGTGGCATTAGACAGGGGAAAAGAGTAAGGAATTGGTCTGGCTATAATCTCCAACTTCTTCTCTCCCCATAATTTTTGAGATATATAATTGATGTTTTCCTATATCATATGAAAAGTATTATACAAAAGTAGCTTTGAGAGTTGACAAAAATAAGCTATGTGGAAAGGACTCCCTATTCAGTTAATGGTGCTAGAATAGCTAACTAGTCATATACAGAAGAATGAAACAGGACTCTTACCTGTCACCATATCGAAAAATTAATTCAAGATTGTTAAAGGTTTAAGTATAAAACCTCAAGCTGTAAGAATCCTAGAAAAAAATGTAGGAAGCACCATTCTGGACATCAACCTTGGGAAAGAATTTATGATAAAGTCCTCAAAAGCAATTGCAACAAAAACAAAATTGACAAGCAGGACCTAATTAAACCAAAGAGCTTTTGCATAGCAAAAGAAATACATCAAAGAATAAACAGCAGCCTACAGAATGGGAGAAAATATTCACGAACTATGCAGCTGATAAAAGTCTAATATTCAGAATCTGTAAGGAATTTATACACCTCAACAAGCAAAAAACAAACAATTTCATTAAAAAGTGGGCAAAGGATATGAACAGACACTTCTCAAAACCACACAAATTTGCCAACAAACATGAAAAAATGTTCAATATCACTCGTCATCAGAGAAATGCAAATTGCAACCAAAATGAGATACCATCTCACATGAGTCAGAATGGTTATTATTAAAACAACAAATTCCAGCAAGGCTATGGAGCAAAGGGAACACTTATACACTGTTGGCTGGAATGCAAATTAGTTCAGTTGCTGTGGAAAGAAGTTTGGAGATTTCTTAAAGATCTTAAAACAGAACTACCGTTTGATCCAGCAATTCCATTACTGTGTGTATACCTAAAAGAGAATAAATCATTCTCCCAAAAAGACAGCTGCACACATATGTTCACTGCAGCACTATTCATAATAGCAAAGTTATGGAATCAACCCAGGTACCCATCAGTGGTGGATTGAATAAAGAAAACGTGGTACATATGCACCATGGAATACTATGCAGCAATCAAAAAGAAGAAAATCATGTCCTTTGCAGCAACATGAATGCAGCTGGAGGTCATTATTCTAAACAAATTAATGTAGGAACAGAAAACCAAATACCGCATATTCTCAATTATAAGTGGGAGCTAAACATTCAGTATAACATGGACATAAAGATGGCAATCAATAGACACTGGGAACTACTAGAGCAGAGAAGAAGGGAGGAGGTCAAAGGTTGAGAAACCATTGGGTACTATGCTAACTACCTGGGTGATGTGATCAATGATACCCCAAATCTCAGCAGCATGCAATATACCCATGTAACGAACCTGCACATGCATCCCTGAATCTACAATAAAAGTTGAAATTATTTTAAAAATATTAAAAATAAAGTCTTTTGGCTGGGTGAGGTGGCTCATGCCTGTAATCCCAGCACTTTGGGAGGCCTAGATGTGCCGATCGCCTGAGGTCAGGAGTTCGAGACCAGCCTGGCCAACACGGTGAAACCCCATCTCTACTAAAAATACAAATATTAGCTGGGCATGGTGGCAGGTGCCTGTAATCCCAGCTACTCAGGAGGCTGAGGCAGGAGAATCACTTGAACCCAAGAGGCAGAGAATGCAATGAGCTGAGATCGTGCCATTGCACTCCAGTATGAAGAGTGATACTCCTTCTAAAAAAAAAAAAAAAAATCCTTTTAATACTAACGTAAAAGTTAGCTTTGAGCCCCTATTTCTTCAGAAATCGTGGAGCAGCCATGGCGTTTAGAAGATCTGAAATCCCAGGCTTTCTTTTACTTGTTATTTTATGCCTTGGTCTCACAATTCTCCCTTTAACATTACACTTCCAGTGTTACGGATGCTTTGAGACTGTCCTCATTTTTTTTTTCTTTTTATAAGCATCTCAAGATTGCACTCATTGAATAAGATGAAAGTCTCCTAATTTAACTTAGTCTCAGTTTTCGTAAATTTTTTCTCCCTTACTTTATCCCCATAAATTACTTCTACCAATGATTTTGTTGGTAAAAATTCCTTACAACAACAATAACTGTTTAACAACTTGAATTCTTGTTTGAAGAAAAGTTGGTTCACATGCTACATAAAATGTTAACTGTCAACTTCAGAAAAACAGGAGATGTTTTTAAATGGTATATATGAAATTGTTCTGCGTGGAAGATGTTTGTTTTTGCCGAGTGCAATAAGAATTTATCAAACATTTTACCTTTCAAGCCCCTTTGAAGATTATCTGAATCATGACCCTTACGTATCCATTACAAGCATATTGTCAAACATGATATTCTCATAACATCAAGAGCAAAATGGCAACTTCTCATGTTGTACTTATTGTGGTTGTATCCCATGTATTCCTGTATATCTTTGTATACTATAAATGCACAATAAACCTTACAATATGCAAAACTCCAATAACTCTGAGATTAATGTATTATAATAATCATTTTCTGACAATAAGGAACTTTTTTTCCCCTAAGAAAAGAACATTCTGTACATTATCCAGGGTGGGGCATGGGAAATGAGTCTCAAGGTTAAGTTATCTCTGGTTCCCGGACATCTATAATTCCTTTTCTGACAAGTTCATTTGTAACATACAATACACATTGATAAGTTATCAGTCACGTGAAAATTTGAAGGAAGAAAAAAAAGTACCCATTGAATGAAAGATCATTAATCTTTTATAACAAGGTTTCAAAGTATATTTAAAGTATATTTTGGTCCTGCTCGCTGAATGTCACATTGAGAACATCTGATCTTTGGCAGACAATGAGGTATCAAGCCCAGGTTTCCAACAAATAAAATTAAATAAAATGTCATTAAATTCAGCAAACAAATATTTGGAATCAACAAGGTATATGTAACAAAGTATGTATTTCAAAAAGTAACTTAGCAGTCTTACTTTCATTATACAGAGGAAATTGCACCAAACTCTTATTTCATTCTCCATCCAAGGGTCACTGAACCACTTGCCTAAGTAAGAGTAGCATGAGCATCACTACTAGCAACTGTGATATCCACAATACTAATTAGTTTAATGAAATATATCTGCCATTTCCACTTTATCAAAAAATGAACAGTATCCAGTTCCTGTGTTATAAATTCACACCCATTTCCCATCAGAATTTTAATTGAAGCAAAATACAGGAAATCAGAAAGATAAAAGCACTTTCAAAGACAAAATATCCATGTTCTGGATCAGAAATAGAAACGAAACACAAAGTAGATGGGGCTTGCTGGTTCCAGAAATGCAAGCAAATAGAGCCTGCTGGCAGTTTGGGTTCCAGTGCATGATAAAAACTGAAAGTGCCCCACTGGAGATGGGACTAAGTAAGACTCACAACCTGAAATGAGGTGCTTCAGTGGGGCTCTCCCCACCATGATGGAAGCTCAGAACAGTGGTGCCCACCATGTATGTGAATCAATGGTTAGAGCTATTATAAATTTGCATCACTAGGAGGAAAAGAGGAAGTAGATAATGCCAAGAAATGAGGCGAAGACTACACCACCCAATAGCTTGGCATCTGATTGCGCTATTTACAATATCGATGTGCTATAGAGGCCCCCAGGCCACACTACAGAACATGACAGGCTTCCAGTCAAGATGGATCTGGAAACTGGTTTTCCAAAATTCATGAAGAATACCAATTTAGGAGCAGCAGCTTTCAGTCTAGATAAAATATGAAAATGTAATAGAGAAATATGAAAATCAGTTTGAAGCATATATGTTAAGGATCTTCAAAGAGATATAAAAAGTACAAGACCACTGGGGGAAAAAAAGAAAATATAAAATAGCAAAAAAGAACAGAAAAAAATAGGGAAGTAAAAATCTAACAAATAATATAGTAAATGAAATAAAAATCAAAACAGAAAACCTCTCAATTAGTTCTAGTAATAGAAACAGCTAGTGAACATGAGAAAATCCTGAGGCATTCTGCCAGAATATTGCGGAAGTATAAAGAGACTAAAAATATTAAAAAGTGGTTAATGGAGATGGAAAAGAGTTTGAGAAGACTCAACACATTCTAATTGGCACTCAAAAAAAAAAAAGGAGGGAAAGAAAGAAAACAGAGGGAATGGCAGAAAAATGATATTTAGAAAGTGAATAGCTAAGAACTTTTAGATTTGAAGAAAGATACAAACTCAGACCATGAACATCAAGTACCAAGAGGGTTAAATAAAAATAAGCCTGTGTTTAAATATACCAAGGCAAAAAATAAAGGTTATTAAGGGTAAAGAGAAAACTCTTATAAAGTGATACAGACATCATATTCAGAGATACATGGAGATAGGGGTGCAGAATAGGAGGAAGGTTTAATGTAGTACCTTGTCTTGTTTAAGAATCAGCAGGAGGCTGGGTGCAGTGGCTCAGACTGTAATCCCAGCATTTTGGGAGGCCGAGGCTGGGAGATTACCTGAGGTCAGGAGTTTGAGACCAGTCTGGCCAACATGATGAAACTCTGTCTCTATTAAAAATATACAAATTAGCCAGACGTGGCGGCGTGTGCCTGTAGTCCCAGCTACTTGGGAGGCTGAGGCTGGAGAATCTCTTGAACCCGGGAGGTGGAGGTTGCAGTGAGCTGAGATCATGCCACTGGAATCCAGCCTGGGCGACAGAGTGAGACTCTGTCAAAATATATAAAGTAAATAAATAAATCAGCTAGAGATATAGAATAGCTTCTGAGTTATAGAAAGTTAGAGTCAAATATGTATGTGATAATAAAATATAAATACAATGTATGGTTTCCAAACTGGTAGAGGGAATAAAGGAGAAAAATATTACCAATTCAACAGGAAGCAAGATAGAAGAGAGGAAAAATTTAAAAAAAAAAAACATCAAAATTAAGCAAATCAGAAACAAAGAGAAAACAGAAAAATTAGTAGGTAGAATTTCAAATAAATGAGTAAGCACAATAAAACTTGGTGGATTAAATTTTCTGATTAAAAGGTCAATTATTGGATGACACTGTTAAAAAGTAAATACACTTCTAAAATGAAATGACTCAAAAAGTTAATAAAAAAGAGAAGGAAAACAACACGCCGCATAAATAACAAGAAACAAAAATTGAATGATCAATATTATTGTTGGAGGCAGAATCTAAGATATTTCTAACAGTGGAATACCATTTGTCTATATCCAAGTATAGAGACTGATTTCATGGTATTTGCTTCATCACCAGTTCACAAGTACGGCTTTGAAATGAACAGTTAATTTCACAAGAAGTAAGGTTCAGCTTTGTGTGTGTGTGTTTCAGGGGGTTTCTGAGAAAGGAAGGAGCAAAGGACACTTATGATGACAAGCATATTTTAAAATACAGCATTCAAAGCATTTTAAAATTTGATACAAAATGTTCTTAATCTGAGCATTGGTTAGCTTTCTTCTCCTGGTGTCATCAAGCTTTTAAAAATAATACTGAGTCAAACTATCTGTAATTGTATTGTGTTTTCAATTAATTTCAGTAAAAGCTCTTGTTCTCCATCTACCCCTGTACTCATTCCCTGTGACAAGAGATGTTTGCAGTCTGACTAAAGAGGATTATGTATCCCCACCCCCTAGACTTTGGTTTCTGTCTTGTGACTTGACTTGCAATGGAGTGTTATTGGATGTCACATGAGCAACAACATGAAAAGTGCTTGCATTCTTGAGCTAGCTCTCATTCGCCTTTGCCATTGCCACAAGAAAAACATGCTTGTTTGGGCAGAAGAATTCAGCCATCCCAGCCACATAAAACCTACGAGAACTCACCTCCAGCTGAACCCTAGACAAAGACCAAGCCCACTTGAGATCAACAGAGCCATACAGCTGAGCCCATCAGTGAGCCCACAAATCTATAAGATTAATTATGGCTGTCTTCAGTCCCTGGCATTTGTGAGTAGCTGGTTATGCAGCATCTTTGGCAGACAATGAGGTATCAATAGCTAACTGACACACACTGCACTATATTCAACTATGGTAGCAATAGTTAACCGACACGTACTGCACTATATTCAACAATCTTTTTATTCTGCCAAAGATTTTCACTGACAAGTGCTAATTAGAGGCTTAGAATTTGGCTTCAACCGTGACCTAATAGCCAAACAGAATTTTTAAAAATCAAGAACTGAATCACAGAATACAGAGTATATAATAACGACATTAAAGAAAATGACACTTAAAATTTTCTCTTTCCATAGCATTTAACTCAAGAAACTAGAAAAAGAACAACGAAGTAAACCTCAAAAAAGTAGAAGGAAGGAAATTATAAAGTAAGAATAAACCCCCCCAAAAAAAGAAAACAAAAAAGCTGTTAAAATGTCAATAAAAACTAAAAGTTGATTGTTTGAATAAAGTGATAAAATACATCTAGCATCACCTATTGAGAAAAAAGAAATTAATTAAAAACACAGCAAAGAATGGAGGAATACAAATGCAGATACAGTAAAGAAAAATGAATAACTGTAATGGGGGTAAAAATAATTGGTGAGCTAAGCATTTATGAAATAACATTTTGCACCTTCTCACCTTGACATATACACCCTCCCTAAGTAATCTTCCTTATCCACATAATTTCAATGGCTGTATATATTCTAAAAGTTATAAAATATTTACATCCAGAACATACTTCTAAGATTTGGATCTACAATTCCGATTACTACTTATTGGACAACTAAAATTGAACGTAAAACAGTATCTCAAAACCAACGTATTTTTCCATCTCTACTCTCCTTTCCCCTAATTATTTCTTGAATTTTCAATCTGGGTTTCAGTCTGGGTTAATGAGATGACCACCTGTTTACTCACACCAATAGATAAAACCTTAATTAACTCCTCTCACGCTGACTTCATCAATTTGGTAATTTGGTTCTTTGGATTCTTTAATTAGCTTTTACAAAAAAAAAAAGTTTCTCAATACTTAATAAACTGCAGTGTACAAAATATGTACTGACAATATGAAAAATTTTTTGATGACAACCTATAATATCCTTATGTTTTATTTAGATAGTGTGGATTTAATGTAGTTTTTGTTCTTTAAAAAGACATTTTGCTTTCAAAGAAGTGAATGGTATATTAAAAACTAAACAAAATTAAATCTACACCTCACTGACTTAACCTTAAATATTTGCAATTATCCCTTTATAGATTACTTACAATGCTAAATATTCCTTCCATGTTGCCAAGATAAAGCAATTGAAAAATACATTAAACCACTTTAAACAAATTTGGAGGAGCAGTGCATTTAGGTGGAAAAAATTTCCTGTTGTTCATTTATTAATGTATTTTTCCATTCAAAGTCAGTGAATATTATATCCTAGGTATTGACTTAATGGAGATTACATCTTAGTCCTATGAGACAAACAAATACACAAATACACGTATACTATATTTGATGGGGATAGTGCAATGGAGGAAAATGAAACAGGGTAAGAGAGAAAGAGTTTTGGAAGAAGTAGTATACGTAGGGTGGTTTAGGAGGCCTTTCTGATCAAGGGATATTTTAAGCAAAAGCTCGAAGAAAATGAGGCAGCCAGCCATCCAGATGACTGAAGGAAAAGTATCCCAATCATGAGGGTAGCAATTGCAAAGGCCTTGAGTGCTTGGCACGTTTGAAGAAAAGGAAATCAGTCCATGTGGCCAATAAGAGTAAGATACAGGGGAGGGGGATGGAAAATGATGTTGGGAAGATAATGGGTGATGGGGGACTGAAACAGCTGGATCAATCATGAAAGACCCGACAGACCACGGTTAGAGTGTTGCCTTTTTACTGAGTTAGATGGGAATCTATTGATAATCCAGATACAATTATTTAGGGCATACTAGAGTGAATTATCAGAAAGAAACCAGATCATGAGATATTTGAACACTCTTGGATATGTATTTAGTATTTTAGATGTAAATGTACAAGTATGTTTATTGACTATACCAACTAGAAAAAAAGTCTTTCGACAATACAAATATAGCTTTCTTTACAACAACCAGTATTTCTCTTTTAATTATCATAAGACAGTGTTGAACAAAGGTTTTGATTTAGAATAATCAGCCTATTAAACCCACCAAATATTTCCTTCCTGATAAAAGCACATAGAGATATAACAAAGATAAAAGCTGAGCAACAGTGAAATAAAAGAGGACACAAACAAATGGAAGAACATACCATACTCACGGATAGGAGAATCAATATCATGAAAATGGCCATACTGCCCAAGGTAATTTATAGATTCAATGCCATCCCCATCAAGCTACCAATGAGTTTCTTCACAGAATTGGAAAAAATTGCTTTAAAGTTCATATGGAACCAAAAAAGAGCCCGCATCTCCAAGACAATCCTAAGTCAAAAGAACAAAGCTGGAGGCATCACGCTACCTGACTTCAAAATATACTACAAGGCTACAGTAACCAAAACAGCATGGTACTGGTGCCAAAACAGAGATATAGACCAATGGAACAGAACAGAGTCCTCAGAAATAATACCACACATCTACAGCCATCTGATCTTTGACAAACCTCAAAAAAACAAGAAATGGGGAAAGGATTCCCTATTTAATAAATGGTGCTGGGAAAATTGGCTAGCCATAAGCAGAAAGCTGAAACTGGATCCTTTCCTTACTCCTTATACGAAAATTAATTCAAGATGGATTAGAAACTTAAATGTTAGACCTAATACCATAAAAACCCTAGAAGAAAACTTAGGTAATACCATTCAGGACATAGGCATGGGCAAGGACTTCATGTCTAAAACACCAAAAGCAATGGCAACAAAAGCCAAAATTGACAAATGGGACCCAATTAAACTAAAGAGCTTCTGCACAGCAAAAGAAACTACCATCAGAGTGAACAGGCAACCTACAGAATGGGAGAAAATTTTTGCAATCTACTCATCTGACAAAGGGCTAATATCCAAAACCTACAAAGACCTCAAACAAATTTACAAGAAAAAAACAAACAACTCCATCAAAAAGTGGGCAAAGGATATGAACAGACATTTTCCAAAGAAGACATTCATACAGCCAACAGACACATGAAAAAATGCTCGTCATCACTGGCCATCAGAGAAATACAAATCAAAACCACAATGAGATACCATCTCATACCAGTTAGAATGGCAATCATTAAAAAGTCAGGAAGCAACAGGTGCTGGAGAGGATGTGGAGAAATAGGAACACTTTTACACTGTTGGTGGGATTGTAAACTAGTTCAACCATTGTGGAAAACAGTATGGCGATTCCTCAAGGATCTAGAACTAGAAGTACCATATGACTCAGCCATCCCATTACTGGGTATATACCCAAAGGATTATAAATCATGTTGCTATAAAGACACATGCACACGTATGTTTATTGCAGCACCATTCACAATAGCAAAGACTTGGAATCAACCCAAATGTCCATCAGTGACAGACTGGATTAAGAAAATGTGGCACATATACACCATGGAATACTATGCAGCCATAAAAAAGGACGAGTTTGTGTCCTTTGTAGGGACATGGATGCAGCTGGAAACCATCACTCTCAGCAAACTATCACAAGAACAGAAAACCAAACACCACATGTTCTCACTCATAGGTGGGAACTGAACAATGAGATTACTCGGACATGGGAAGGGGAACATCATACACCGGGGCCTATCATGGGGAGGGGGGAGGGATGGCATTGGGAGTTATAACTGATGTAAATGACGAGTTGATGGGTGCTGACGAGTTGATGGGTGCAGCACACCAACATGGCACAAGTATACATATGTAACAAACCTGCACATTATGCACATGTACCCTAGAACTTAAAGTATAATAAAAAATAAAATAATAAAATAAAATAACAGAAATGTATTCTCTCACCAAAAAAAAAAAGCTGAGCAAAAATCAGGAATAGTATATTTATGAAAATAAAATTTGAGCAATGTAGTGTATCTGTATATTATCTCCTATTGGACAAGCTCATATAAATTTTATCCACGCAGCTGGCCGTAGTGATCTGCATTGATTGTATAATAAGGCTTCAGCTATCCAGACAGCAAAAAAGCTGAATTACTCACAATGTAGCCCCAGAGAATGAGCGAGGAGACTACACACAAATTGTATCATAATGTAGTAATCATACTTTTTAATTAAAAATATAAAATTTTCTCAATATATTTCTCAGACAGTTCAAATGCTGATGGATCCAATTCAAAACCAGGTATTTGGACACTCTACTCTTAAATAATTCTTAAGTTTATTTGTTTCTCATCAACCACTTTTTTACCTATTCTATTTCAATAGTCCCTTCACCCATCCCCGATCCTCTGCACTACAGTAGAATGTACCCAGGCGGTGACATGTAGAAGTTAAGAGAGCAGGCTTTGTTTAAACAGCCCTGGTTTAAAATCCCAACATGCTGTCACTTAATAGATGGATGATGTTGGACACATTCCTTAACTCCTTTATTTATAAAATGTGAATAATGGTAGTATTTCATTCACAGTGTGTTTTTAAAGATTAACTATGATAATGCATATAAGCAAGCATTCAACTCATAACTTGATGATCATGATTGCCAAAACAATTTTTTAAAATATAAATTCAGTCCAGCCCTCCTTTGCTTAAAAAAAAAAAAAAAAATCCTTCAATGGCTTTCCATCACCAAGAGACAAATAACAAATCCCATGGCAGGTAGATTCCCTCGTGATTGAGAGGTATCTTCCCTTTGAGCCCCTTCCATCATTGTTTTCCCTATTAAGCACATGTCAGCCACACTGAATTACTATACTTGTACCCTATCACTTCATACATACGACCTTTGTACATACCTTTCATTTTATTTGGAATGTCCTCTCTCCACTCTGCTTCTTCTACATGGCAAAACTAACATTACAAATTTAACTTAAACATACTTTCTCATTGAGGAGAGTTCCCTGAATTATTGGAACCTCTCTCGGTCTCTCTAGAGGACTCTATGTTTCCCATATCCACATTCTCATTGTCTGGTAGACTGCCAGACATATACTACACTCCTGATTATTGTCTATGGAATGAATTTAGGCTTCAAACATCAGTGAAGTTTTTTTCCTAAAGAGAAATTTATCTTATGAACAGCTGTTAGATCTCAGAACAATTTTAAAGATGTGTTGAGTTTCATTAACACCTCTGCTATCTAAACTGATAGAAATTATAAAACAATAACAACACAGATATGTTTTCTAAAAATGTTGACAAATAATTTGCATATTAGGCATGTTTAAACACTGACTATTGCTCAAGACGAAGTTGACTAAAAATTCTTGAACATTGCTATCGTTTTGATGAGAATCATAAAAATAAAGGATAAATTGATTAAATGCCAGAATAATAGACACAATTAAATGATATAGCTATTCTATTCTTTTTTAAATATTAGTTTTAGCAGCTATTTAGACTTTAAAGAACAAGCTTGCTATACTGTTCTGTAGAAAGCACCAATTTATAGTGCCCAGAGATATTATGAAACTAAAAGTAGCATAGATCTTTTAAAACAGTATTTTTTTTCCTCTCTAAAGAGTAGTGAGATTCAGGAGTCACCTGTTTTTTGGGTTTTATACGTTTTTGGGACGTTATAAAATAACTTGAAGAAAATAAATTTCATTTTAACTGTTTTGCTGGTAAATTTTAAAGTTTCCTAAAATGATGCATATCTTGAATAACAGTTCATTAAAATTTTTAATATGCCAGCTAGATCTAGTCACGTTAAAACTTTGGGCATATGATGACTGCGATTTTTAGATCTTTTAACTGTGCAAAGGCCAAATAACAAGGTTCAATAGAAAAATAATATCTAGTGTTTAAGTTATGTAATGCAAAAATATTAAGAATTTTTTGACCACATATAGGATAGGATAGCGGGATTCTTGATCCTCAAAGCATACAAAATCATCCCACTATGAATGTCGCTGCATGGAAAGACAAAACACAAGCTCTTTGTCACCATGGCCTGCCTGAAAATGAGTTTACCCAGCCAAGGCTGTAGTTATGGAGCAATTAACTTTCCCTTCTTCAGACCACTGGAAGTTTGAGAGGTGGGCTACTCATGTGGGAGTTAACTGGCAGCACTGGCAGCTCCCTTTGCCTTCCTTAAATCTCAGGAAAAGTGAAGCGAGTGGTGTCCTGGCACAGTGAAACTCAATCCCAACCCCATCCCTCAAACTTCCTCTGCACTTGCAATGCACATCACTTTGTGTAAAATCAGGTAATGGAGAACCAGGATTTACTAAAACAGGAATTGCACCTTCTAGTCAATGAGAATGAACGTATCCTATTCAACGTATTGAGAAATATCAGAGCTGTATGAAGATGCTTGTTGTTTAACCAGGCAAACAGAAAACTATGGAACTAAGCGTTCTTACAAGTTCTGGTTAATGCCTGTTCCCCATCTGAGATATGCCAATTACGTTGTGCCTATGTTGACACTTCTGTTCTCTATGTGGTTTATATTTGGGGCTTAAATTGAGTTAATTGTAGCCAGGTTAATTATATTAGCAATACATATGTACATACAGACATTATAATGGGAGGAAAAAAACAAGATCTTTGATGTTTGTAAATGATAATATTGACCATAAAGAGGCTGTCTTTATTGAATAGGAAGCCGACCACAACCACCATCTACGTATAAACATCTGCCCAAGTACACAGTTTACAGAACAAAATCTATTCATAGTCCTCACGTAAACAAGATTTCTTCCTAAACAATTTTGTCAATATTTCTTGGCACTCACATCTGTCACCAACAAAATTTTCTACATGCTCAAACTGTCTTCTGAGTGTTCCCTTCACCTTCCTTATCTGAGGGAAACCTGGCTCTCCCCTGAAATTCTTTCCCCGGCAGCTCTCTCAGGTGGAGCATTTTTTCCTCCCACAATCATCTCGTCTTTAGATCCGACGATCTAAAGATCACCGGAGAAGTTATTACTGATAATTACCATTTCCAAATGCTTACCTTCCTTACTCCCTAAAAAACCTCATTTTTGAAGCTCTTCCTGTCCTATTATAAGATTTGCCACAGTGCATTTCCCTGGGCTATTCCTGTCATTTGTTAAAAGTTTCTTTTAGCAGAGGACTGTCACTCTATCCTATGTGATTGTCATTGTTCTTAGCAATTTCAGTATCTATGTGGACTGTTTTTCCAACATCTTGGCCTCTCAGTTCCTTGACTTCTCTGCTCCAAAGATCTTGCTCTCTATCCCACACTAGCTACCCACTCTCATGCTAATATCCTAATATTGATGCTTCCAATAACTGTACCCCTTCTATTATCTCAGGTGCAATCATCCTACTTTTTGACTAATGGTAATACTTCCTATTTTTCTAGCTCACTATCTCTAGTACTCAAATTCCAATAATTCCTTGGTTATACTGGAATTTTCTACTTTGTCTTTGACCCTAATTCCATTCAAATTTTTACTTTCCTGCTTTAAGCTTATATTCCTTGAACTCTGCGTATAACTTCCTATTATATATCCTCAGTCACGTGCCGCTGTGCTCTTAGACATACTCTCCTCACCAAACTCCAAACTTAGTTGGATCCAACTCTTTGCCTACTCTATGTATAACAATGCCCTAAACATTACTGGAGAAAAGTACTCAACCATGCTGATCTTAATTTATATTCATTTCTTTTATTTATAGTATTTTTATTCCATCTTATTTCTTACTCTCCAATTTTGACATTCTATAATTACTTTTCTTGCTGTTGATGTTTTTTTCATAAAGCCTGTGATGATGTAAATGAGCCCTCATGTTAACCAATATGTCTATATTAATAAAATCATACAGCGTATATTCTTTTCTGGCTGGCTTCCCCTACTTGGCATAATTATTTTTAGATTCACTCATACTGTATTATGTATTAATTGTTTATTCATTTTGTTGGTGAGTAGTATTTCACTGTAACATAATTTGTTCTTCTATTCAGCTGTTGATGGATACTTAGATTGTTTCTAGTTTTTAAATATTTTAAATAAAGCTACAATGCACATTTATCTACAAGTTTTTTGGGGGCTCAGGTGACCCATCTGCCTTGGCCTCCCAAAGTTCTGGGATTACATGTGTGAGCCATGGCACCCAGCCAGATCACATCTTTTTATCACTAAGTAACTTGAAACCCATGAGTGGTAATTACTCAGTAAGATCACTGGGTAATTATCTGGATATACTGCAGTTTCTTTATCTATTCACTTATTGCAGGATATCTTGCTTCCTTCCAAGTTTTGGCAATTATGAATAAAGCTTCTGTAAATACTTATGTGCATATTTTTGTATGAATATAAGTTTTCAACTTATTTGGTTAAATACCTAGAAATGTGATTGCTGGATCCTACAGTAAGACTATATTTAGCTTTGTAAGTAATCACCAAGCCGTCTTCCAAAGTGGCTGTACCATTTTGTATTCCCACCAGCAATGAATGACAGTTTCTCCTGTTCCACATCTTCATCAGCATTTGATGTTAGCAGTGTTTGGATTTTCACCATTATAATATGCATGTAGTAGTGTTGCATCATTGTTTTACTTTGCAATTCTTTAATGACATAATGTTCATCATATCTTCATAGCTTCTTTGCCATTGGTATATCTTCTTTGGCGAGGTGTCTATTCAGATTTTTTTGCCAATTTTTCAACTTACATAGTTTTCTAAAAAAAATTGTTGAATTTTAATAGTTACTTGTGCATTTTGGATACAAATCCTAATTTTTTATTATGAGTTGATGCTTTATCTGTAGGTATACTGTGAGGTCTAGGGGGAACATGTATCATCATTGACTAGAATTGTGCTTGCTTCTGTTCTACTCCGTGGGGCAGAACAGATCCCTGATAAATTCAGTTTCTTAACTAGATGTCATCTAGACATCTCTGTTGTAGTAAATTCAAATTCTATAGCTGAATGAGAAAAGATTGTAACTGCAAGTTTTTGGGAGGAACCTATTTTCCCATCCTTAGCTGGGGCTGAAACTGACAAAGGCCCCAATGTATTAGACAGGGCCCACCAGAGAGACAGAACCCACAACATCAACAGCAACA
Organism: Macaca nemestrina; assembly: GCF_043159975.1. Classification (NCBI taxonomy): domain Eukaryota; kingdom Metazoa; phylum Chordata; class Mammalia; order Primates; family Cercopithecidae; genus Macaca; species Macaca nemestrina. Next base: position 35,582,685 of record NC_092140.1, read on the forward strand.
ACAATATATATATATATATAAAAAATATATTTTTAAAAAAAAATATTTTTTAAAAATATTTTTTCCTTTCTTTTTTTTTTGAGACAAAGTCTTGCTCTGTCGCCCAGGCTGGAGTACAGTGATACAATCTCGGCTCACTGCACTCTCTGCCTCCCGTGTTTAAGTGATTCTCCTGCCTCAGTCTCCCAAGTAGCTGGGATTACAGGCACCCACCACCATGCCCAGCTAAATTTTGTATTTTTAGTAGGGATGGGGTTTCACCATGTTGGCCAGGTTGGTCTGGAACTCCTGACCTCAGGTGATCCACCTGCCTTGGTCTCCCAAAGTGCTGGGATTACAGGCATGAGCCACCACGCCTGATCTAAGTCTGATTTCTCTTAAACCTTTGCAGTCCTTACACAGAGTAGGCATTCAATAAAGGTTGTTTGACTTTTAAAAAGTCTAATATTGAATGATGAAATAAACGAATGATGTGGTTGACCCATCATATAGCTAAGCCAAATAGATCCTTAAAATAAAGTTTACTTTTAAGCTGAGAGCTTGCATTCTCACTAGTAATTGAAAATACAGCCTTCAAATACAGCTGGGCATTTCTATTTGGGGAATAGCTTGTGAAGCTCGGGAACAATGTTATATATTAATTCTCTGGGAATGCTTGGTATACAACCACCATACAGGTGTTTCCTGTTGAGACTCCAAGTTCCCATGCAAGAACTTAGAGGACAACTGAGAACAAAACTTAGCCTGCTTAATTATATCTGCCCAGTGTGCTGCATAAAAAAGTCATTGACCAAAAATAACATGTTTAAGTAATGTTCAAGTTGAGATACAGAGCAGCAGCAGTCAGGAAATTCAAAATTAAATCTGATCTCCACCCTTCACTTGCCTCATTGTGCCCAGGCAGCACCAAGGTCAGAAATTAATTGGAGAAACTGCAAAACACATAGCCTGCAATATTTCAGCACAGTAAGGTCAAGGGGAAAATTTAGTTAAAACCTTATTACAGTAGTTTACAGAAACACATTACTGTGAATATGAAATTAGAGTCTTGGCTTGATGGATGTGTCACCTACCAGGGTAATTTGTTGGGAATGATTTGAAATGTAAGTGAACATAATTAGGCTTCTGTTTTATGGTAGTCTGGTCATTTGTCTCCAGGTGCACTTGTCTCTGTAGATTTGACACTGCAGATGCCTAGAATATAATGAGGCATGTTTCAGTCACTCAGTTTTAAGTTAGTATTTGGGCAACTGTGGATTAAAAGAGGACCTTAGAGTTGACCATAAAGTTGCAGTTAATATTTTCATGCATAATTTTTTTTCTGTAGAATCCTAAGTATAGGATAAAATCTCAAGGGTAATATTACCTTGAAAGCCAGTGGAATACTACAATACCACAGTGAAGCCCTTAGTCAGACTTCCCTAAAATGAAGGAAGCCACACCCACCTGGAATTATAAATGACTACCTGATTATTAAGTATGTGAAGAAAAGTATTCTCTGGATTTTAGACCACCCTTTAGGTATATTAATACTTTTCTTTTAGAAGTCTTTGTAATTCTGGCCAAGTTTATCAAAGTCTTCCTATTTATTTGAGACACTGCTGCTTAGTGTTAATTGCAGTATCTTCTTTAAATACAGAAAACAATATATCTTTTCTTTAAGAAGCTTAAGGAAAAGAGTAAAAGGGAAACAGTTGTAGAAAATCACAGAGTATCAGAATTTGATTTCTTTCATACAATGTTTAGTCATCTATGATATACTAATTGAAGATTGTTATTTGATTTACACTAAAGATTCCAATTATGCCTACAAAGGTTGAAAGTGAAGATAAATACACCGTTAACTCAGAATAGCTGTTTCCTAAATCATTGTTATTTCTCTTTTCATTATAAAATTTAAACTAGAATAATTTATTTTGAGTTTAAATCACCTTTATTTATTTTTAATTATTCAAAATAAACATTGTCCCAAAAATAGATTTAGGTAACTTTTTTAAAGCCATATTAATTGATATTCATATTTGTAATGTGTCTTTCAAAGTGAGACTGAACATTTCTAATACATTGTGCTCCAATTAGCAACTGTTCATGGATGTTGCAACTGCCTATATTACTTGGTATGGAAAAGATAAAATTAACCAGAAAAAGTACCATAAATTAAATATTCCTTTAAAAGTCAGATTAAGTAAGAAAATATATTTCATTGCTCTACAATATTTTTTAAAATACAGATAAACCTAAACTTGTTTCAGAATTAAATCTGTTGTTTAATTTCTACATCACATGTATGAATGAGTTTGACTACTGGGGTTGCTGTGTTTATTCTTTTCTCAAGAGATCTGGGAGAAGCGATCATTATGAGGTTGTGCCATGTTGCTAGGCAGACGGGTTCAGCATTCAGATATTCTAGCTGTTCTAGCGACTTTTCAGTTCTCTGACTTTCTCATTAAATTTTTGTCTACTGTCTTCTATACTTCTAAATAGTGGACACACACATAATGATAAATGTGTTATGGGAATGACTAGTTCCCTCTCTACCAGGGAATTACATAAGAACAATTCTGTATTCACCATTTTCAGGCACAAAAGCAGAATAAAAGCCTACCCCAGTGTGACCTGCTGCACAAAATACCTTTTGTTATCAACTTAAGTGCTCTTCTGAATCCTCAAACCACCCATTGACAGATTTTCTTTTTCCCACATACATAATTTATAAGTCATCTAATTAATTTTTCATAAGTTAAACAACTGTTAATATTAGTTCCTGGCCTTCATGAATGGCAAAAATTAATTTTTTCCCTAAATGCATTTGCAGTGCCTTCTTCACTTTCTCCAATGCGATACAGAGCAGAGACTTGAATATTTGGAGCTTTCAGTTGAGGAGTGGTTTTAGAATTCAGTCTCTGGGCAGACAAAGGCTTTCACACTGTGAGCGAGTCTTAGCGGAAGATTGCTGAAGGGAAAATCCTGTACCACATGATATATCACTGACCACTGACCTTTCTCCTCTGTCCTTGTTACACAGAGAACTGAACCCCTTCTCTGTCTCCATTTATGAAGTATTTGACAATGACTGATAGTTTTGTGGTTTTCGTAGTTGCCATTGCACTAAAATGCAGTTGCTGTTACATGGAGTCTCAGAGAGCGACAGAGTAAATCTGAAAGGAGCAAGGAAAAAATAATACAAAACCTTCATGTGTCAGAATACATCAAAACACACCATCTCAAATTATGAGTAACTCTTAAGTTTCTGGTACATAGCAGGAACGAGGAACAAGCATCGACTACAGAAAATAAAACTATTTGAAATACAAACCTGGGATGGTCTCCTGGCTCCTGGGTGGAAGGGGAGAGGTTAGATGTTAGACCACATTGAGAGACTTTGATGGCTTTTCTCTTCTCATTTGGGTCTGAGATAGGACTAAACTCCTCAGTTTGAGATCAGACAAGGGGCTAGTAACCTGATCCCAAGAGTTAAGTAGAAACCCACCCAAAAAGTGGTTAGAAAGTACAAGAAGACCTCAGCTCCTGCCTCTCCTCTCTAAAGTCACTAAATCCAATGGACACCCTAATGTGTCTCCTGAATCTGTTTGCTTCTTTCATACTCACAGCCACTACTCTAGTTTGGCCACTATAATCTCTTCCCTGGATTCATTCCATCACTGGTAACCTGACAGCCCATCTCTTCTTTCCCTACTCTCTTACATGAATAAACATCCTGCAGCACAAAACTGTGTCTCTATCCTGCTTAAAACCCTTTATTAGCTTTCCGGTGCTCCTAGGATGAAGACCAAAACCCTCCACGTGACTTATAAGGCTGTGTGTACTAACTCCTGTTCACACCTTGTTCCAGCAGTGAGAAAGTCCACACAAACCTACCTCCAACAGCCCAGGAAGCTGAGACACTGAAGAAAGAGACTAACAAATACAGTTTCTTAGAAATAAATATTTAATAGGGACATATGAACAGAAGCCACGTCTGCATCTCGGTTGACCATGAGACAAGATGTTGGATCTTCTCACTGTTACCTCGTATACTCAGGGTTTATAAACCATAGAGAAGGAATGTGTAGGATAATTGAACTGGACCCCTCAATGAAAGGCAAGAATGCTATGTTAATCTGCCTAAGGGCAGGATGTATGGTCAAGGTTGTTGTGACCTCAGGGCAGAATTTACAGTGACAGTAGATGAAGTAGAAATCTCAGAGGCATTCTCAGAATCAATGTTAATTAGAAGTCAACATGGCAGATTTGCATCCAAGATGGAGTTGCTTTAGTCTTCACGCACATTGCCCTCAACCCCTGCTGTACTCTCTCCTAAGAAACCTCCTTCCTTGACTCTGCACCTGGACACCTTTTCATCAGCACCTGGGCTTTAATACAAACATAATTTCTTCAAGGAGATTTCTGACCTCTCAGTCTGGGTTACCTGCTTCTTCCATTACATGCTTCCTTATCATTGTTTGTGCTCTCTGTAGTGCGCTACATCATACTGCATCGTAATTGCTACTTTACTTGTTACTTGCCTGTTCTACCCACTACACCACAAAGAATTTAGTTTTCAAACCATTTGAAAGCAATACCTCCCCTTCCAGAGAAGGCTATAATGAATCAGGACATAAAACTCAAAGGCAAATTAAGTAATAGTAAAACATTGTTATTATCAACTTTTATCCATTGACATTCTTATATAAGAAAATATATTTGAATTTATCAGATTATCCCACTTCAATTTTTCTGATTCTTAAACTTCTTTCACAATAATATGTAGTCTTATGAGTTCTCTGAAAAGTTTCTTATATCATTTCATATTTCTGAGTGGCATATGGTAAAGAAGTGGCCTTTAGTAAAGAAAACACAAACTATTTTGTTTTATATTCATTCATTAATAAAGATTCATTATAGGGCTTATTTTATAACTTTTGGACCTTTCAACACAGTTAAAGAAAATTCTGGACTTTTTCTATTTAAGTGATGCATGCTTATTGATTTTTTAAAAATTAGTTAAGAAGAAAGCATTACTTGTTGACTACATATTTTTGTTGAATTTTTTGGTTATATCACTTTTGTTTGAGGGACAAATATTTATTAAAGAAGATTGAAATTTATGTGTTATGACATCAACAACAGATAAATTATGGAAGCAGAAATTATTTACTAGAGCTAAAATAATTATCTGGTTATGTTTTTTAATGATAAAAGAATACAAGCAATGGTTTACACATTGCAAGTAAAGATCTGCTTCATTTTTCTCAAAATAAAAACCAAAATTGAAAATGACTTTCATTACACTTTCTGTTTGTAACATGAGTTTAAAATACTAGTGACATCTTGATGCCTGATAAGAGGATTTTGATTAGATGCATGAAATTTTCAGATTATAGAGATCATTATAAGCAACTGTTCAGAATGATTATATTTTATACTTTACACACACACACACGCACACACACACGCACATCTGTTACTTTAACACAATGAAATTTACTTGACCTTTGTTATAGTCCAATGTATGTGTTCCTAGTCAGCCTGCCATCTTCCATGTGGTTATTTGGGGACTCAGACTAGAGCCTAAGAATCCTCTGCCTATGGCGAGCAGATGAAGAGAAGAAACCAGACAACGTACATTGTCTATAAGTGAGACCAAGTTACACAGCCACACTTGACCATAAGGGGTGCTGGGAAATGCAGTCCTGGCCTAGGTAGCTGCCTCTCAGTGACAGGTTTGAAAGAAGACACACAAATATTTGGTAGACAGTTGCCATGTCTACTGCAAAGAGAGAAAGAGAGACAGAGAGAGAGAGAAAGACCATAAGCATGTATATATTTTTGATGTATAGTTAAAGGATGTGACTTTACTAGTAACAAGTTTGTGTCACTTCTTGATGATCTGATAGTACACCACAAGTAATTTAGTTTTCAAAAAATCCTCCAGAAAATGATGTTGAAAGTACTTAATGTAAACTCCCCATACAAATGTGTCACACACGAAATTCTAACTTGAATTTAGGAGGAGGACACCAATATCTCATAATTGCATGATACTGTATTTATTTTGTGTTTATTGGAGATTTGGGATACTTTTTTATAAGAATGAATTTGAGCAAATATTAGATATTCATTATACAACATTCCAGCTTAAGTCGTCAAAGACTCTATATTGATACAGACAACAAATTTATGTGCTCTATGTCAGTTAGTTGTGTAGCTTCCAGGTGTGTGCTGTCTTATTACAGGGAAGAGAAGCAGTAGGAACTAGGGCTGAAGATGCTTGTTTTCACGCAGAAGAAAAGATCTGGTTTAACTCTCCAGACAGGACCCAGTTCCACCTCCTCTCTTTACATGAATGAATAACTGAAAGCCGGGGTTTTGCAGAGTTATCTTTGTATACCTCCGGTCACAGTGCCTGGGAAGTCATAGGCACATTAGTTTTCTAACAATGAGTTACAACTTACCACAACTTATTGGCTCACACCACTACCCATTCATTATCTCATAGTTCTGTAGGTCAGAAGGAGGGAGAGATTCAACTGGGTTCTCTGCTTAGAGACTCACATGACCAAAATTAAGGTATCAGGCAAGCTGTCCTGTTATCTGGAAGCTCTGGAGAACAACACACCTCCAAACTCATTCAGGGTGTGGGCCAAATTCAGTCCCTTGTGCTTGTAGGACTAACATCCCCATTTCCTTGCTGGCCTGTTTTCTTTGCCATGTGGCTCCCTCCATCTTCAAGCCAGCAGTGGTGCATCAAATCCGCACATTTGGAATCTCTCTGACTTCCTCCTCTGCCACCAGGAGAAAACTCTCTGCTTTTAAAGAACCCATGTGATTAGGTTAGGCACACCCAGTACTCTCTATTTTAATGTCAACAGATCAGTAACCTTATATCTGCAAAACACCTTTTGCCACATAGCATAACTTAATCAAAGGAGTAACACCACGTAACAAGGGGCATGGGAGTCATGATAGAATTCCACTTAGCACAGTAGAGGTAGGGTTTGTAACTCCTCCCACTGTAGTGCTTTGTAGTGGATATCACCTTGTGGACAAGGAAGAAATTCTTCCTGATGTCCAAGGTACAGGGGTATGCCTTATGTAGATTAGCACTACTTGTCCCAAAGCAAGCATAATATTTCTCCTCTGCATCATACAGGGAACCTCCTACTCTCGGATTTATACTGTTGTACCTGGAGAAGCTTCCTGAGACAAGTTGACCTTTCTGTTCAATTCCTAGCACGTTTCTACTTAGGGATCAATTAGTCAAAATTCCTTATAAGTCTTCAAAACTTCTTTTCTTCTCTGTCTAAACACCTCCTTCTAGGTAATCTCAACCTGACCCCCAGTTTTAAATACAAGTATATACTGTGACTATACTATATAGTTCTGATTCCTTTTCTGAAATCTATTCTACCTTCTTGAGATGTCCACCTGGATATTTATAAGATATATAATCCTTCACTCTTATTTTCCACATACCCTAAAACTGCTCTGAGCCTTCTCCAAACCAGTAATTGGCAATACCATCAACCTAACTTTTTAAGCCAAAAGCATGAGTCATTCTCAATTTCTCTCTTTCTCTCCCTCTCATCAGAATTCCATCAGCAAGTCTTATCTATGCTATGTCGAAAATATGTTTCAAAGCCATCTATTTCTAAATAATTGAATTACATTATCACTATTTTGCAACTGCTAATTTAGAGATCTGAGTGATGATTATCAACAATTGTTAACATCCAGGAAAGAGACACTCAGATATTGTGTGCCTCCTGATGGAAGGACATTTGGCAAAGAAAAGAAAAAAAAAAATTAAACCTGAATCCAATTAAACTTTTAGCTCTAACTTCTTACAGAAAACACAGGGGTTAGAGGAACACATGAAATAACACCCTTATGATGCAATTAGGTAAGTCCAAATTGACAAACACTCTTAATGAAGCCATACAAATTCTTTAATGAATAAGTTACAAGGAAAAGAAAATAACAAGAGAGACATAAATGTGACATCAACTAAATGCAATATATGAACATAAGAACCTTGACTCAAATAAATCATTAAAAAGTCATAAGACAAAGAAATTTGAACACTGACAGGATATTTGATAACACTAGGGTAGCGGGGAATAGAGAATGAAGAGAGGATAGAACAATTCATAAGTTACTAGCATAAATAAAAGATAAATATTTAAGGTGAGGGGCATTCCAATTACCGTGATTTGACCTTTACACATTATATGAATGTATTAAAATATCACATTTACCCTTAAAATATGTACATCTATTATGTATCAATAAAAAATACATACATACATACATAAAATTAGACATATTAGCAGTAAAGTTGTACTTGATAAAAGTTGTTACCGATTAAAATCTAACAGAAGAACTGAAAAAAAGGTAAGGATTATTGTCCATCTTTAGGCATAAATTAGTATAGTATTCAAAATATAAATCCTTGTCTATTAAACATTTACATTGTAATATTTATGGGTGAAATGATATAACATTTTATATTTGCTGCAAAATAATCTGGAAAATTTGGTGAGCTATAAAAGAAACACAACTGGCAACAAGTTGATAATGGTCAAATGTGAGTGATGGGTGTGTCAGAGTTTATTTTATGATTTTTTTCTAAATTTGTATACATTTGACATTTTCCTTAATAAAAAGGCCTTTAAGACCATCACTTCTTGCCAGCTCCACTATTGCCACCTCATCAGTGCCACCATCCTTTCTTGCCTGTGAGGCATATGGGAGTGCCTACCTGGGTACTCCCTTTATCCATGGTAGCCTCCTTTAATCCAGCCTCTTCATAGTCAGAGTGATCATTTAAAACTCAAATCAGCCAGGTGTGGTGGCTAATGCCTACAATCCCAGCATTTTGGGAGGCCGAGGTGGGTGGATCACCTGACACCAGGATTTCAAGACCAGCCTGGCCAACATGGTGAAACCCTGTCTCTACTAAGAATACAAAAATTAGCCGGGTATGGTGGCACATGCCTGTAATCCCAGCTATCTGGGAGACTAAGGCAGGAGAATCGCTCGAACTCAGGAGGTGGAGGTTGCAGTGAGCCAAGATTGCACCACTGCACTCCAGCCTGGACAACAAGAGAGAAACTCTGTCAAAAACAACAACAGCAATCATATCCCATCTTCTTCACCTTGTCTCCTTTAATGACCTTCCCCAAACTTCTCATTCAACTGAAATAAAATCTAAACCCCAGACCCACAAGGTCCTTTGTAATCTGGATCCTGAACGTCTCTTCAAACTCATCCTACATGTCTCTTCCTGATCCTCTGGTCACCCGGAGATTCTTTCTGTCTCTCAAACATGCAAGCTATTTCCTTCTCAGGGCCTTTGTCCCGGCAATTCCCTCTACCTGAAAGACTCTTCCCTGAGCCCTCTGAGGGGCCTGCTTCTTCCTGTTCTGGTTTCAGGGAGGCCTTTCCTGGTACCGCCAAGCAAAAGGAGCCATTCTGTCATTGTCCATCACACAAGTCTGTTTCTTTGCTATTATTTTATCACTGATATTTAGGTAGCCAGTTTGCTCATCTATTTTTACCCACTAAAATATAAGCCTTATTTGCACCAAAAAGAGGACCTTTTTCTATGATATCCCCTGTACCTAGAGCTGCCACTCAGCAAATACTATTTGAATAAATCAATGAATTAATTTATACAAGATCTAAGTTTCTGTTTCAGTTCTACATTTGTATGAGTCTTGTTTTAGTTAGCATGTGACCAGGAAGACTGTACAGAAGAGTTTAGCTTTCATCTTGTAGGCCTGTGACTTTGGGAATTAGCTTCTCCACACTTCTGCCTATTTCTCTGTAAAAGGAGGCTTCTGCTAGGTTATGAACATTAAATAAAATTTTATCCTTCATCTATCTATATTCCAAGTACCCCTTTCTATTGTCAGTAGTACTTAACACATTTTAAACTACATGTGAATTTATATTTGTTTAAGTTATATACATTATATAATTAATATCTAACTCATCCTTGCTGTGAGAGCAAGGAGCATATTTGTTTTCACTTGCAGTTGTATCCTAGTAAGTATCACAGTAATTGGCACATTCTAAGCTCAGTACTCATATATAGAATAAGGGAATAAGTGAGTAAGTGGATACCTATACTATGCCCAATATATAACAATTCCTCAATAAAGGGTACTTTTGTTATAATGGAAATGGTGGCAGTTCTCTTACCATTAACCCAAAGGATCTGGTGACTGAGGCCATACAACTAGATCTCTGAAATGATCATGTATCTCAAATGCCCCCGTTGCAGGCAAAGAATTAGATGATAGGTTTCCCACACACCCACTGTAATCTCTGATGCCAACACTCCTGGTTTGACAGCTGAATTCTCATTTCCTTTGTCTCTGAGTCTGCCATGATCATCTAAGTCAGCTGGCCTGTGTGGCTTACTGCTCTCACTTCCTGTTTGCTTACTCATTATTAAACCATTTCCTGACTTCTATGTTTTTACCTCAGCCTGGGAACCTAAAACTGACTTTTCTTTGATTACTACCTGGCTTTCTAGGGCTTAAAATCCTGCCCTAACCTCTAAGTGCATGACAGCTTTCTGTCAAGAATAAAATAATGAAATAGAGTGGTAGAAACAAACACAATCCTCTTCTTTTATAGAATAAAATAGTAAGGAATGCTTCCTAGTACCTAACATATTTGGTTGGATCACAATATCACATTGCTGCATTTCATAAAAGCATTCTATTTATACTGCCTATTAAGTGCATTGGCATCAAAATGTACTTTTTATTGTACCTAACTAGATTTGTGTTTAAACTTTTTTTGCCCTCATCCACCTTAGATTGGCCCTTACTAATATCTTTTTTTAAATGAACCAATTTTCTCAAGGTCATTTTGTATTTTGTTTCTGATTTCTAGAATATTGGCACTGTCACTTAGGGTAATATTTTCTCTCAAGTATAATTTCTATTACTTTCATTCATTGAAATTACTATGCGTTTGAGCAGTATGTCTGTCTAAATTTGGAGAAGATCAATTATGTTAAATACTTCAAATATTTGAAAATGGAATTAAAGAATCTTTCAATAACAGTAAAATGTTCTCTCTCTTGAAACATATCTGAATTTGCCTACCATCAGAGACTTAAATGTAGAATAGACAAAACATAAGAAAAATTATTTAAGGAATATTTGTTTATTATCTACAAGGACTAGGTTAACTGATATAGGATATGCTTTTTTAGTTTTACTTTGTGATTTTATGATTCTTATTTATAGCATCTCTAGGACTTTCTATCTGAATACAATTCATGTAATTGCATCCAAGTTATTCTCCTATTTAACACACAGGAGTTTTCATACTAATGTAGCATACTGATTTAACATTCCTTTTAAATACCATTTCATAATCTTAAGTTTATTTCTGAAAAGTTGATAAAATATCTTAAAGTTGGGTTATGTACATGTCCCACTCAAAATTTATATAGAAGGCACAAGAAATAGCTTCATTCACTGCAGAACAATTTTGACATCCTTGATAAGAAAGCAAGAAGCCAAACTGCATGCTGGGATAGTCTATCTTGAAAACAGTCCATGTTTTCACCCAAAGAGTCATCTGCAAAGACGCACAGACAGCTGCAGACCTGTTCTGCCCAGAGAAGAGCCTTCTACAGAATCCTGATGAGGCTGCTGCCTGTAGTCCATGGGGTAATGGCTGACCTCCGACCCTGCCTGACAGCCAGCACTTTTGTGATCTTTCTGTGCAACAAGCCGAATTAGGCTATAATTGCTGCACAGACAATAGGCTGTAATTACACATTCACGTCCCAGAGTCTGGTAGGAGGGAGATGATTGAGGCTGGAAGGGGACAAGGAGAAGTCAAAAAGTCAAAAGACAAACCCACTTTTTGATACTTTTCTCCAAAGTGTGGCTGTACTGTGGACTCCTCCAAGAGGAGAAAGAATCAAACCACACCGGAGAGCAACCACTTTTATTCAAAATACCATAAAAACATTACTTTCATGGACTTTAGTAGGTGTGATACACCAAATAAAAGCAAGGACAACCGTGGATCCCACAACTGTGGTTCTCTGCAGTTCTCTGCAGATGCTGTTTACTGTGACTAATCTATTTTAACTGGAAAGAAAAGGAAAAATGGAGCTATATAGGACTTAGGAGAGACAGGACATGCAGTCATATTTTTCAATATGTTTTACCATATCAACTACTTTAATTCTGGGAGTTATTCATTAGAGTGAGTCAAAGTTATTCTAAAAAAAAATTAAGCCTTATTTTTAAATATGCAAAACATTTACAGTAGCAAATTAAGTACCCTGAACGGCTTAAAAACACCCATAAAAATAGGTCTGCCTTTGCTGCCTTTGAGACCATCTGCAAAATTATTGGCACTTTTCACCCTCCCTATCCAAAGCTGTGGATCTACCAAGTAAGTTATAGTTTTCTCAGGAATGAGATAGCTTGTATTTGTTTCTGACATTTCTTTTCTGACATTTGCTTTTCCAGCATCTTCTTGAATGCCTTTAGAGCTAAACACTGACCTCCTAATGAGGCAGCCCATGCCATCTTGAAATAGTTCTGTTTGTTAAAAATATCTTCCTCAAGTTAAAAGAAAATGTTCTGGTTTAGTTATCATTCATTCACCCTAACCCTATATTTTGTATACCAGTCCTTGGTCACATTCCACTTGGAAAATCATTTAATATTTAAAGATAGCTATAATACTATCCCACCCTCACCCCAGCAAACATTCTCTGTTTGTTTTCTCTATGGCATGACTTCAACTCTTTTAGCAGTCTAATATGAATATATATCCATATGCTTTAAGGCACCTAGAACTTAAAACAATATTCCAGAAGTGATCTGATCAGGGCAAACAGTCTGGCACTGTTTGCACCATTTTTCTATTGTTCTGTTAATAAGCCTGGGATCACAGAGATTCTCTGAGCACCCACACCAAAGTGTTGCCTCTCTTGAAGTTTACTATAAGCCAAAGCTTCAGAGTGTTTTGTCTATATGCTAAACCAAATGTATACCTTCTCTCACATGTTTTTACTTTGCTTTCTTGGACCCAAGGGCCAGTTCTTACATTTATCTTCATTAAATTTCATATTGTTCACATCAACCTAATAATACCAACTTTCACTATCATCCTAGACCATGATTCTGCCATTCAAAGTATAAGTACCAATCGAACGCTATTAATAGAATAAATTAAGCAAAACTGTCAGTAATACAAATGATCTATACTTTTGTACCAGAGGTTAGATAAAAATTATATGATTATACAATAAGTCATTGGGACTGCCTTCTATATTTCATTCAAGGAAGTAGTTAAATGAACTAATCAGAGCCAAAGTCAACACTAGACATCTGCTAACATGATATTAATCCAGTGTTGGGGCATATGGCTTTGGAGTCAACCATCTTTTCATATACTGGCATCTCCTTTTACTTGCTTAGTGACCTTGAAAACTTTAATCTCTAATCTGCATTTTCTTTGTCTGTAAAATGACAATATATCTCTCATAGATTATATTAAGTGAAATAATGTGTACATTTAGTACAATGCTGGCACATAGTAAGTGCTCAATAAAAGGTAGCTACTAGATTATTATTATATAAACATTCCTTGAGTAAAATCATTCAACTCCTTTTAAATATATTTGTTTTATATCTAGTTCGTATTTTTCAATCTCATTCATTAAAATCTCATAAGAAAACTTGTCAAATGCCTTGCTAATGTCCCGAAACATTTGTCATTTATCTGCTATACATTCCTGATCTTTTAGTCAGGTAAGCCCATAAAAGCTGAACAAGAGTGTAGCTTAATGTGACTTCTTCCAAATGTCTTTGGGAATCCATGTGATAGCTTGGTAATTTTGCTTTAAATATGTATAGTCCTTTAAATGCCCACTGAGATGAATATTAAGTTCGTGTTTGAAATAAATATCCTTACAAAAAGTGTAAATTAGTTCAAGTTGTTTTCTAAATATTCATTCCCATATATAGTTCTTTAACCAAAAATCTTCTTAAAACTTATTTTAATGAGATGAAACAAAGAGTATATTCAGCATTTTATAATCATCTACTATACAACTTCTCATAAAATTATTTTCAGAATCCACCACAAAATTATATTTCAATCAGATTTCTTCTTCTACAAACCAGAGTAGGTATCCAACACGGGCAAATATGCTGACTGGAAGAATTAATTCATGGACTGATTTCAGTGAGATTGAGTATTGTGTATAATCTCTACAACTTCTGGCAAATATCTTAATTCATGAATTGATTTCAGTGCAATGAGTTAATCCCTAATGGAGCAAGTCCCAAGATTTGAGAATAATTAATGTTACAAATTTAGGTAAACATAAAAATATATTGTATATACTCATCATCTGCCAACAAACCTCAAAATATCTAAGCAAATCTTAGTGTTATGCACCAAGGAGTGCACTGACAGAAGATCTGGGTTTAGCCACCATCGTTCAATGGATTTCCACCTTGAAGACTCATATTTCTCATAAATTAAATGAAATAAAATGTTTGGACAAAATAGAATTGAAAAAAATTCATATTAATGACAAAATTCATAACTATTATGTAATTACTGCCATTTCTTCCAGTTCTAAATTTTTGTCTTTGATTTTGTGACTTCCATGGACAAAATGACTCAGAGCTAATCGAGCACAAGTTAGAAGACATCTTTCACCTTGTCCAAGACTGATATGTCAATGTTAGTGCATCCTTTTCTGCCTACTTATCAAAACATACAAATATATAAAGATAGATGCATAGAGGAAAAGGGAGAAAATTGAATTCTTAATCGCAAAGCATTCCTCCATTAATCTCCATTGCTCTTCTCTAGTGATTTTTTTTTTTTACATTTCGACACGTAAAGTTCAATACTACCTTCCCACCCTGACCTTGTCTACCTCCCACCCCTTCCTTGTGACCACTATTTCCTCCCCAAATTGAAAAAAAAAAAACAAAAAAACAAAAAACAGGAAAACAGTATAGCATGATTGAATAAAGATGGAGATCAAAGTAAAGCCAGATGAATTGTCATGACCATGATTTATTCAACCAGGAAAAATGGTGGTGGGGGCAGTAATGTTGCAGAACCTTCAATTCTGGTTGTAACTGACTGAATACTTTATGAAAGATAATAACGTCTCACTCTAGGAGAAAGAAAAGCCAGCTGGGCACAGTGGCTCACACCTGTAATCTCTGCACTTTGGGAGGCCAAGGTAGGTGGATTAAGAGGTCAGGAGTTCAAGAGCAGCCTAACCTAGATGGTGAAACCCCGTCTCTACTAAAAGTACAAAAATTAGCCAGGTGCAGTGGCAGGTGCCTGCAATCCCAGCAACTTGGGAGGCTGAGGCAGGAAAATCTCTTGAACCCAGGAGGCAGAGGTTGCAGTGAGCCAAGATCGCACCACTGCACTCTAGCTTGGGTGACAGAGCAAGAGTCCATCTCAAAATAAATAAATAAATAAGTAAAATAAAAAATAAAGAAAAAAGAAAATTACCAACAATAAAATGTCCAGGACCAGATGAATTCATAGCTGAATTCTATCAGACATTCAAAGAAGGATAGGTACCAATCCTATTGACACTATTCCACAAGATAGAGAAAGAGGGTATCTTCCCTAAATCATTATATGAAGCCAGTATAACCTTAATATCAAAACTGGGAAAGGACATAACAAAAAAAAAAAAAAAGAAAAGAAAAAAAAGAAAACTGCAGACCAATATCCCTTATGAACATAGATGCAAAACTCCTTGGCAAAATACTAGCTAACAGAATCCAATGGCATATCGAAAAGATAATCCACCATGATCAAGTGAGTTTCATACCAGGGATGCAAGGATGATTTAACATACACAAGTCAATAAATGTGATACACCACATAAAAAGAATTAAAAACAAAAATCACATGATCATCTCAACAGATGCAGAATAAAATCTAGCATTGTTTTATGATTAAAACCCTCAGCAAAACTGATATACAAGGAACATACCTCAATGTAGTAAAAGTCATCTGTAACAAACCCACAGCCAGCATAACACCGAAAAGGGAAAAGGGAAAAGCATTCCCTTTCAGAATTGGAACAAAACAAGGATGCTCACTCTCACCATGTCTGTTCAACATAGTACTGGAAGTCCTTGTCAGAGCCATCAGGCAAGAGAAAGAAATAAAGGGCATCCAAATCAGTAAAGAGGATGTCAAACTCACTGTTTGCATAGGATATGTTTGTATACCTAGAAAACCCTAAAGACTTGTCCAAAAAGCTCCTAGAACTGATAAATGAATTCAACAAAATTTCAGGATGCAAGATAAATGTATACAAATCAGTAGGTCTGCTATACACCAACACAAACCAAGCTGTGAATCAAATCATGAATTCAACTCCTTTTACAATAGCTGCAAAAAATAAAATAAAATACTTAGGAATATACCTAACCAAGGAGGTGAAAGACCTCTAGAAGGAAAACTACAAAACACTGCTGAAAGAAATCATAGACAACACAAACAAATAGAAAAACATTCCATGCTCACGGATGGGTAGAATCGATACTGTGAAAATGACCATACTGCCAAAAGGAATCTACAAATTCAATGCAATTACATCAAAATGTCACCATCATTCTTCACAGAACTAAAAAAAACAATTCTAAAACGTATATGGGACCGAGAAAGAGCCTGCATAGCCAAAGTAAAACTAAGCAAAAAGAACAAATCTGGAGGCATCACATTAACTGGCTTCAAACTACACTGTAAGACCATAGTCACCAAAACAGCATAGTACTGATATAAAAATTGGCACATAGACCAATGGAATATAACAGCGAACCCATAAATAAACTCAAATGTGTACAGTGAACTGATCTTCAACAAAGCAAACAAAAACATAAAAGTGGAGAAAGGATCCCCTACTCAACAAACAATGCTGGGATAATTGGCAAGCCACGTGCAGGAAAATAAAACTGGATCCTCATCTCTCACCTTATACAAAAATCAACCAAGATGGATCAAGAACTTGAATCTAAGACACGAAACTATAAAAGTTCTAGAAGATAACATTGGAAAAACCCTTCTAGATATTTGGCTTAGGCAAAGACTTCATGACCAAGAACCCAAAAGCAAATGCAACAAAAGCAAAGATAAACAGGTGGGACTTAATTAAACTAAATTAAATTAAAGAGCTTCTGCACAAAAAAAGGAAAAGTCAGCCATTAGAGTAAAAGACAACCCACAGAGTGGGAGAAAGTCTTCATCATCTATGCATCTGACAAAGGACTAATATCTACAAGGAAGTCAAACAAATTAACAAGAAAAAACAATCCCATCAAAAAGTGGGCTAAGGACATGAATAGACAATTCTCAAAAGAAGATATACAAATGGCCTTCAAACATATGAAAAAATGCTCAACATCACTAATGTTCAGGGAAATGCAAATCAAAACCACAATGTGACACCACCACCTTACTCCTGCAATAATGGCCATAATCAAACAATCAAAAAATAATAAATGCTGGTGTGGATGTGATGGAAAGGAAACACTTCTACACCACTGATGGGAATGTAAACTAGAACTAGTACAACCGCTATGCAACACAGTGTGGAGATTCCTTAAAGATCTAAAAATGGAACTACCATTTGATTCAGCAATCCCACTGCTGGGTTTCTACCTGTAGGAAAAGAAGTCATTATACGAAAAAGACACTTGCACCCACGATTATAGCAGCAAAATTTGAAATTGCAAAAATATGAAACCAGCCCAAATGCCCATCAATCAATGAGTGGATAAAAAAATTGTGGAATATATATATATATATTCCATATATACATATTCCTATATATATATATTCCACAATTTTATGGAATTAAATGTGTATATATACAATTTCACTGTGTGTGTGTATATATGTGTGTGTGTGTTCTCACTCATGAGTAGAAGCTAATTTATGAAGATGTGAAGGTATGAGAATGACACAATGGACTTTGGGGACTTACGGGTGCTCACTCTCATCATGTCTGTTCAACATAGTACTGGAAGAAGTGGGAGGGAGGTGAGGGATAAAAGACTACAAATCGGGTTCAGTGTATACTGTATACTACTTGGGTGATCGGTGCACCAAAATCTCACAAATCATCACTAAAGAACGTACTCATGTAACCAAATAACACCTGTTCCCCAAAAACCTATGGAAATAAAAATAATAATAATAAAGTCCTTAAAGTCAGCATAGTCTGACTTTTCTTTACACATTTTTTCAGTGTAAAATATGTGTCTAATATCAAAATATGGAAATAACATGAAAAAATGGGAAAAAGAAAAATGCATTGTTTAATATCACTACTTGTCAATAATTATGGTTAATGTTTTTTGATATCTTTTCAATCTGCTTTTTCTACCAAGTCTTTAGAAGAAGAAGAAAAAAAATAACTTGGGGGTCTTACATAAAGCATTCCGTATCCTGCTTTCAAGTGTTACACTTATTTCACTTACCATAATGGCACGTGTTTTTCATGATATTTGTAAGCATTATTTTAATGGCTATGTTATTCTTTAAGTGTAAAGACAAGAAATCCCTTTACTGTTTGATATGGGTTGGCTCTGTGTACCCACCCAAATCTTATCTGCAACTGTACTCTCCTAATTTCCACAAGTTGTGGGAGGGACCCTGGGGGAGATAATTGAATCACGGGGGTGATTCCCCCATACTGTTTTCATGGCAGTGAATAAGTCTCAGGAGATCTGATGGTTTTATCAGGAATCTCTGCTTTTGCATCTTCCTCCTTCTCTCTTTGCTTGCTGCCAACTATGTAAGATGGGACTTGCTCCTTCTTGCCTTGCACCATGATTGTGAGGCTTCTTTGTAAGTCCAATTAAACCTCTTTCTTTTGTAAATTGCCCAGTGTTTCTTTATCTGCAGCTTGAAAACGAACTAATGCACTGTTCCTCTATACTTTTACTTACAGTTTGTTTCCAATTGTTTGTTATAAATCATACTGTGGTGAACATATTGAGACACAATTTGTTCTCATTATTTCCTAATGATATATTCTCAAAAGTGGAATTGCTGGGCCACAGTTAAATGTTAAGCAGCATAGTAAGGTTAACAGACAATGTAATTAAAACTCCAGATATGGGAGTTCAAATTCCAGCACTTTTTTCTAAATTACTTTGTAACATTGGTCAAATGAGTTCATTGATCTGGTCTTCAGTTTCCTCACCTACAATATAAGAAGGTTAGACTAAATTATTCGTATTTTAGGGTGCCTACCTTTGTTATCTATGAGTGCATAACAAATTATCCACAAAACTGTGGCTAAACCAACAATTATTCTGTTATTTTCGATGATTCTGTGGGTTGACTGTGTCTCAGCTGTATCATCTTCTGCTGGTCTTGCTCATAAATCCTTACACAACTGCAGTCAGATGGGAGCTCCATATTCAATATCCAAGATGGAATGTCCAAGATGGATACACTCATGTAGCTAGCACCTTAGCAGGGATAGCTGGGATCAGCTGGGATCCTAGGAAAACTGGGCTTCCTTCTCTCTCCCTGTAGCCTCAGGGTGTCCCCTCTTCATATGACCTCTCTATAGAGTATTTTCATGTTGTCTCTCCATGTGGTCTCTCCTTCAGGGCAACAGAACTTCTTATGTGGAAACTCTGGCTCTCAGAAATTCAAATATATCATCACTTCTACCACCTTCTCTTGCAACAGCAAGTCACAGGATCAGCTCAGCTTCAAAATGAGAGGGACAATGAGAAGGCATGGATACTAGAGGCCATCTTTGGCAAACAGCTATCACATAGTACCTGACTGCAATAGGGTCCTTAGAGCTCTAGGACTTTAATTATGTGCAAATTTGCAATCCATATGTGGCAAGTGCTATGACAGTCTGCGTATCACATTAGGGACAATGTAATGAATCTCTCTTATCAAGGATGTTTATTTTACTAGAACACTCAATTTATCAACCCTTCCAGGAAAGAAGTGAAAGTATTCACAGAAAGAATACTGGAAGCATTCTTTTACTTTTGGGAAAAAAAATAGAGAAGATTTACTCTACTTGTATTAAAATAATTGCACTATCCTCTTTGTGCTGACAATCTCTACATTTACATGTTAGCTATCTGCTGCACAGAAGATATACATCAATTGAAACTTCCCACACCCTACCCCAAGAAGAATACCTGGTGGAAGATCCAACAGAGTCGGAGTAATGGAGTTTTCTCGCATGGAGTTCAGAAGACAGTAATTCTGACTGGGTTTTACTGACACTCCATATGACTGGGGAAACCAAAAAGAGATTAACCAGAAATGAGCCTTCAGAGCAATGAAAAATGAATCTCTTTTGCCCATCCTCACCTAATAAAGTATTCTGTTCCTTTCAACAGATTAATTTTATTATGCAATAGCTGGGTATATACACTAAGCCCTAGAACTAAGACTTCCAGGCTGTGATAAAACCAAATAACCATTGTTACAGACGACAAAGCCAGACTCAATAATATTTTATTAATCCTCAATGCCAAATTATAAATGCTTGAGAAAAATATCCTTTTTCTCTCATACTATGGGAAAATGTCAGCTTTTCATTAAGTCTATCTCTTAAAACTTAAACATTTGCTCTTTTTGCTGCCTAGCAGTGAGAACTGAAGCTTCAAGAGTGTTTTATTTATTTATATGGCATTTGCCTTGATGTTGCCCAAGTAATAATACATAGTAACAGAGACAGATGAGAGTTCTGTATCATCCTTTCCCGCAGGGCAAACCAGGCACAAATAGACCTCTAATGAAAAAATCCACAGAGCAGAACAATAAGTAACATGGAATAAAATGAGAAAAAACTTTCTAAACGCAGGCTTTGAAAATTACAGAACAGAAAAATCTCCTACTCAAAGTGGAGTAAGGCCTCTTCAGCTTTCACATTACACAGTGGGTTTTAGTTTCATTACTTGAATGAAGCACTTTAGCACTAACCAGGTTACCTCTAAATCTAATACAACCTTTTTTGGCTTCAAGGAATAGCAATGACTTCAATGGTGCTTTATTCATAAAATGGTACTCATTCCTAAGTAGCAGCTGAAATAGAGAGTTTTTTGGTATACATTTAGAGGGTACAAATGCCGTTTTGATTCATGAGTATATTGCACAGTAATGAAGTCTGGACTTTTAGTGTAACCATCATCCAAGGAGTGTGTGTTGTAATTTCTCATCCTTCACCCCCCTTTCTCATCCTTCACCCCCTAACACACACACAATTCCAAGACTCCAATGTCCATTTTTACACACCCTGTATCCATGTGTACCTATGACTTAGTTCCCATGCATAACTGAGAACATGTGGAATTTGACTTTTTGTTTTTGAGTTGAGATATAGAGATTTAAACAAAATATAAATATGATTACCCCAGATGTGCTTATTGCCTGCAAAGCAACTACCGATTTATTCAACAAATACCCTGTGATTGCCAACTACATGCCAGACACCATGTTAGATCCTAGGAATACATGAGAGAATAAGATATTGCTTTTGTCCTCAGGAAATGTTAGTCCAAAAGAAGCAATAGACCACTAAGCAGGCTGGGGCCCAGGGAAGTGATATCCAGTCAGTCTAGAGCTTCAGGGAAGGAGACCCAGAACTAATAGGTTCTGAGAAGGGAAAGATTCAGGAAAATTGGTCAAGGAAAGAGGAATGAGGTGAGTGAGCTGTAGGTAGCTGTAGGGGTACTGGCCCTCAGGGAGGAAGTTTCAAGCGAAGGAACATGAAGTGTAAAGGTGCTACGAGCCAAAGATGGCTCTGGGTGACCTCTAGACTTCTTAGATTCAGAAGCTAACACCTACCAGTGTGTACTTCAAAATATTCTATTCTATTTTATGTCTGAGAACAGAAATCACACATCCGTAAGGAGCCCTAAACATGGGTACATACCCATTGTTGTTTTTATCCTTATGTAAGTAAATCATGTTTCACCAGCTTGTCTCCTCACTGGCTACTAAAGGACCTTTTGTCTTCCACAAAATCCACTCCCTTGACCTTGTGCCATTATTTCTGTAGATCACCAGAGGGAATTAAAACTGTCCTCATATATTACTGCTTCCCAACCAGGGATGTTTTGCTTCCCAGGGGACATTGGGCTATGTTGATGAGAAAACATGTTTGGGTAGAAGCCAGGGATGCTGCTGAATATTCTTTAGTATGTAAGACAACTACTACCTCAAAGAAGTATCTGGCCCAAAACATCAATAGTCAAGTGCTGTGGGCCATCACAGGTACTTCTGGAATATTGGGCAAGTCTAAACGCAGGACCTCTTACCTGGTATTCCATCCATGCAGCTATTTGGAGCTATTCCCCAGACCCTGGGGCTACAGGCCTCCTGTCGTCTGCTCTTGAGTGCGTGTCACTGGTGGCTTATGCCACGTTGGGTTTCATACCTCTGATGCCTCCACATGTCCTTAGCCTTTGCCTCCAGAGGAGCTGCTTGCCCAGTATCTGCAGTTCCCACAGGTAATATGGTTTAAGTGGGCTTCATTATCACCACTGACCCCACAGAAATACAAACTACCATCAGAGAATACTATAAACACCTCTACGCAAATAAACTGGAAAATCTAGAAGAAATGGATAATTTCCTGGACACTTACACTCTTCCAAGACTAAACCAGGAAGAAGTTGAATCCCTGAATAGACCAATAGTAGGCTCTGAAATTGAGGCAATAATTAAGAGCCTACCAACCAAAAAAAGTCCAGGACCAGATGGATTCACAGCTGAATTCTACCAGAGGTACAAGGAGGAGTTGGTACCATTCCTTCTGAAACTATTCCAATCAATAGAAAAAGAGGGAATCCTCCCTAACTCATTTTATGAGGCCAACATCATCCTGATACCAAAGCCTGGCAGAGACACAACAAAAAAAGAGAATTTTAGACCAATATCCCTGATGAACATCGATGCAAAAATCCTCAATAAAATACTTGCAAACCGGATTCAGCAACACATCAAAAAGCTTATCCACCATGATCAAGTGGGCTTCATCCCTGGGATGCAAGGCTGGTTCAACATTCGCAAATCAATAAACATAATCCAGCATATAAACAGAACCAAAGACAAGAACCACATGATTATATCAATAGATGCAGAAAAGGCTTTTGACAAAATTCAACAGCCCTTCATGCTAAAAACTCTCAATAAATTCGGTATTGATGGAACGTACCTCAAAATAATAAGAGCTATTTATGACAAACCCACAGCCAATATCATACTGAATGGGCAAAAACTGGAAAAATTCCCTTTGAAAACTGGCACAAGACAGGGATGCCCTCTCTCACCACTCCTATTCAACATAGTGTTGGAAGTTCTGGCTAGGGCAATTAGGCAAGAGAAAGAAATCAAGGGTATTCAGTTAGGAAAAGAAGAAGTCAAACTGTCCCTGTTTGCAGATGACATGATTGTATATTTAGAAAACCCCATTGTCTCAGCCCAAAATCTCCTTAAGCTGATAAGCAACTTCAGCAAAGTCTCAGGATACAAAATTAATGTGCAAAAATCACAAGCATTCTTATACACCAGTAACAGACAAACAGAGAGCCAAATCAGGAATGAACTTCCATTCACAATTGCTTCAAAGAGAATAAAATACCTAGGAATCCAACTTACAAGGGATGTAAAGGACCTCTTCAAGGAGAACTACAAACCACTGCTCAGTGAAATAAAAGAGGACACAAACAAATGGAAGAACATACCATGCTCATGGATAGGAAGAATCAATATTGTGAAAATGGCCATACTGCCCAAGGTAATTTATAGATTCAATGCCATCCCCATCAAGCTACCAATGAGTTTCTTCACAGAATTGGAAAAAACTGCTTTAAAGTTCATATGGAACCAAAAAAGAGCCCGCATCTCCAAGACAATCCTAAGTCAAAAGAACAAAGCTGGAGGCATCACGCTACCTGACTTCAAACTATACTACAAGGCTACAGTAACCAAAACAGCATGGTACTGGTACCAAAACAGAGATATAGACCAATGGAACAGAACAGAGTCCTCAGAAATAATACCACACATCTACAGCCATCTGATCTTTGACAAACCTGACAAAAACAAGAAATGGGGAAAGGATTCCCTATTTAATAAATGGTGCTGGGAAAATTGGCTAGCCATAAGTAGAAAGCTGAAACTGGATCCTTTCCTTACTCCTTATACGAAAATTAATTCAAGATGGATTAGAGACTTAAATGTTAGACCTAATACCATAAAAATCCTAGAGGAAAACCTAGGTAGTACCATTCAGGACATAGGCATGGGCAAAGACTTCATGTCTAAAACACCAAAAGCAACGGCAGCAAAAGCCAAAATTGACAAATGGGATCTCATTAAACTAAAGAGCTTCTGCACAGCAAAAGAAACTACCATCAGAGTGAACAGGCAACCTACAGAATGGGAGAAAATTTTTGCAATCTACTCATCTGACAAAGGGCTAATATCCAGAACCTACAAAGAACTCCAACAAATTTACAAGAAAAAAACAAACAACCCCATCAAAAAGTGGGCAAAGGATATGAACAGACATTTCTCAAAAGAAGACATTCATACAGCCAAGAGACACATGAAAAAATGCTCATCATCACTGGCCATCAGAGAAATGCAAATCAAAACCACAATGAGATACCATCTCATACCAGTTAGAATGGCGATCATTAAAAAGTCAGGAAACAACAGGTGCTGGAGAGGATGTGGAGAAATAGGAACACTTTTACACTGTTGGTGGGATTGTAAACTAGTTCAACCATTATGGAAAACAGTATGGCGATTCCTCAAGGATCTAGAACTAGATGTACCATATGACCCAGCCATCCCATTACTGGGTATATACCCAAAGGATTATAAATTATGCTGCTATAAAGACACATGCACACGTATGTTTATTGCAGCACTATTCACAATAGCAAAGACTTGGAATCAACCCAAATGTCCATCAGTGACAGATTGGATTAAGAAAATGTGGCACATATACACCATGGAATACTATGCAGCCATCAAAAAGGATGAGTTTGTGTCCTTTGTAGGGACATGGATGCAGCTGGAAACCATCATTCTTAGCAAACTATCACAAGAACAGAAAACCAAACACCGCATGTTCTCACTCATAGGTGGGAACTGAACAATGAGATCACTTGGACTCGGGAAGGGGAACATCACACACCGGGGCCTATCATGGGGAGGGGGGAGGGGGGAGGGATTGCATTGGGAGTTATACCTGATGTAAGTGACGAGTTGATGGGTGCAGCACACCAACATGGCACAAGTATACATATGTAACAAACCTGCACGTTATGCACATGTACCCTACAACTTAAAGTATAATAATAATAAATAAATTTAAAAAAAAAAGACATAAAATAATAATTAGGCTTTCCAGGGCATGTATTCTTTGCCGTATTTTGTCAAAATGCTTTAAAGGTACAATTTCCTTTCTTCCTAGAGCAAAACAATACTTTTTATTTATTTTACAAACAAAGCTATCAACACTGATAGAAGTTAAGTAGTTTTCCCATCTTATACTGCTAATTTGAAAAACCCGAGCTTTAGATTAGAACCAGCTCTGTTTGACTCTTAAACTGTGTTCTCAATCAGTTCACTAAACTGCATGAATTCCAGACAGGTGTCCATCCTCCATGATTGGTTTTGGCTTAGCCAAAGTCCATAAACAGACTCTTCTCACATTCCCTAAGCCTCATTCTAAAAGAGACCCAGCTTAACTAAATGCTAGCAAATAATATAGTTTGTGGAAAATTGAAAATTTTTTCTCTGTGATATATTTTAAATTTCCTTTAAACTATATTTGCTCTTTTGCAAGGCCCATTTTAAAGCAAATTTCGGTCCTTCTTAACTGCACTGATCTGTCCAGTAAACAAATAATCTCTGTAATCTCTTTTATTGTCCTAAGCAATTTAGCTTCAACTCTCAGCTTTGTTCTATTGTCCTGAGCAATTTGGCTTTGACTTTCAGCTTGCAAACCTCAAGTGAAAAAAATAAAATAAAGTAAGATGTTCTTTTCCACCTTAAAAGGCATGCCATCCATTGTTTCTTAAGACTGGCTGTTGGGGGTTTCTGTCTCAGACCTCATCAAAGTCTTCATTCAAAAAAATTTTTTTTCTTTATAGTATTTAGGGAATAGGCGACTGGAAGAAGATTTCATTGCTAATTTTTAAAAAATTCTTTTTATAATTTTTTCACACATAATTTATCCAACCTCTAAATTAGCTTTTAAGATTTGCTCCACTGAGCGTTAAGTTCCTTAAGGAATAATGGTAATCATATAAGCAACTACTCATGATGTTCCAGGCATCGAGTTAATTCATTTATGTAAGACAAAGGTCAGCGAACAACAGACCACAGGCCACATGTGATTCATTGCCTGTTTATGTATGGCCCACAAGCCAAGGATGACTTTTACATTTTTAAATAGATAATACTTTAAACTAAAAGTGTTTAAAAACAAATGGAAGTTTAGAAAGCATATTCTGAAAAGGATCAGCTATTATGATGATATAAAGATATGTGCCATGCACTGTAATTTTCTATTTTTATAAATTTTAAAACAAGTTATATCTTGATGTGAGCTTGGTAAAGATCTCTCCTCCTCTCCACACTTTTTTTTTCCCAAATAGCTATGAATTCCAACTTCTTTTTATGTAAGTACAATTTAAAATGTCAAGCCATGTAACATAATTAATAAAATTGACTTTCTTTGTATTCTCTAGACATTTGTTTAAAGACAAAGAGTAAAGCAAGATAATTGAGTTGAGTTGCTACTACATGGCCAAGAAAAGTGTGAATGTGCTGCAGTTGATGGGATGGTCCCAAGGGCAACACACTCAGCCAGACTGAAAAAAAAAACAGGAAAGGAAAAGAATGAAGACAAGACATTTTTTTGTCCTACTGAGTCTCTGTATGTTCTTTCTGGCTGTCTGTACCCCTTCTCAATGGCATATTAGCTAGATCTTTTCCTTAATGCTTCAGTTCCGTTTCTCTGCCTATGTAAAGTTTCTGTCTCACACACATTTTGGGACCTCAAGGTCTTCTACTCTGACTAACAAAATTTTGAAAATGTAATTAGCATAGGTCATTCTTGGAAATGTAACCCTATCTAAAGGAACCCATCTCTTATGGTGGAAATCTAGTACATGGCAGGCAATGAGAAAGCTTTTCCTAGGAAAGGGGTGCTGCTCAGATCACCCTGAGGGCTTCATTGGTCCTCTGTGCTGGTGAAGATGGAACTGACTACATCACATGGGTTACTCAGACTATAAAACAATAGGAGACGGGAGAAAAGGAGAGGAAGAGAAATCTCCTTTTTGCTTACTACCTATAAAACATTCCTTTTGCCTCTAGTGGGAGGTGTGAGAAAACAGGATGTACTTGGTATATGCAATAATTGGGGATTGGCCGGAGTAGGAGAGGTTCCAACTATTACATGGCATATATTAAGTTTATTTTATTGTGAATAATTTTGCTTGTGAGGCACTAAAAAAGGGAGAGAGAAAATCACATCTATTATCTATTTTCAGTTATAGTATCTTAATAATGGTCATGTAATTGGTAACTTAGCAATATATTACAGTATTATCTTTAATTTGCCTTTCTAATTTATTTAATATGACCA
Organism: Macaca nemestrina; assembly: GCF_043159975.1. Lineage (NCBI taxonomy): Eukaryota > Metazoa > Chordata > Mammalia > Primates > Cercopithecidae > Macaca > Macaca nemestrina. The sequence continues at coordinate 35,610,391 of NC_092140.1, forward strand.
GATTTAAAAAAAAAAAACAAAATCCACAACCCCACACATGCTCTTTCAAGGGTTCTGCTTATGGAAAAATACAGAACCCTAATATATTTGTAGAACTTTCTAATACCCTGCCTCATCTATGTTAAATACAGATTTTTTAAAAAAAGAATATAAATCTGAAAGTGTGCTTATGACTAGTAATGTTTTGGGATAAAAAATTTATTTAAAAGTCATTAAACTTTAAATGCTTTGTTCTTGTAAACTCTTTATGTACTCAACATTTTCTCTTGGAAAGAAATATGTGAAATAAGGACAGTATTCTTTTTAAAAACTGCTGACATGAACTGTGGCATGAAATACATGCCTTCAGACAGCTCACTGCTTTAACTCTTCAGAGAAAATTTAAGCTTTCACATAATTTCCATTTAATGTCACATTAATTGCATTTCCTTAAGTTATAAAAATATGTGGGATGCTGCAAAATATATCACAATGCTCAATATGGCTCTGGGACATTGCTTTAAGCCAGAGAAGCAACCCAGGGTGAAGGTACAGGACTGGCAACAGCTAGCTATAGTTGAGGGATCCAATCTTCAAGAAGCCAGTACCAGGAAACCAATCATCAGCCATAGCAAGGTATTTACAAATGAGAGTCCCAGCCTATGCGGTGGGATTTAGGCATGAGCCTCTAGGACATTTTAGGTGGAGTGAGCCTGACAACAGCAGGGGTGATCCTATAGGGAGAGAGAGACAATAAGACTCTGTAAATTACTAACAAGTCTGAAGTCTAATTTCCATAAACAGAAATGAACTTTCCCAGAATAAGGCTAAAACCTAGTTTCCAGTGCTGGGTCAAACACTGATGTTGGATTACACCACCAGTGCCTGAGTTCCACAAGTATAGATCAGACTCTGAAATTCTTTCTCAACGAGGCTAAGATAGGTCTTAGAAGCTTGGATGGAGTTGAGGCTGCAAGGGATGATTAGGTAGCCCCAGCTGTGGTAAAAGGCAGATGTAATGTTCAAAGCTGGACAGTCTCTGGCAGCAGAAAATCAAATACACATGAAATTATATTTCTTACTGGAGAATGGAAAAGATGGTATTGCATGGGAAGCTTTTAAGGATGGGTGGAATTGAGATAAACAAAGAAAAGTGGGAAAGGGCATTCCAGGTGGAATGACTAACATAAGCAATGGGATAAGGAGTTGCTGTTGAGAAATGACAAATTTTATTATGTGGTTGAGCAACGGGTGATCAGAAATAGGATGGGCCCCGGTGGTGGTAAGTGAGGGTTTCAGGAGGTTGCATTTGAGGAATGACAGGTAAATAAGGGGTGAAAGGAGGAATACATGAAAGCAGAATGGGCCCAAATAATGACATGCTTTGAGTGCCAGCTTGAGGAACTTAGGGTTTATCTAAAGGCACCAGTTGGCATTCAATATTTGGGGAGGGAATTAATTGAACTTATCTCTCTCTTTTTGGAGGGTAACTTTGGAGGCAGTGTGATGAATTTGCATTCTAGTGGTAGCAAAACATAAGTCTCAAACTAGGAGAGGGCAATAGCAGTACCATAAATCATTTGAAGAAATGTAACTTCAGTAAAAAAAATGCATAATTAAGATAACTCAAAACAGTTAAAATTCAAGAAGAAAAACATCTGTTCCCAAATTCTATCACTTGATAAGATGTTCCAGAATTTCCCAGATGCTGGAACCTACCACCAGGATTCTGATTAGTAACTCCTGGAAGGGAGTTGGGAATCCCCATTTTGAACAACGATTTAGGAACAACAGTTGCATACAATGCTTAGTGTCCAACATGTCAAGTGGATAGAAAAGACATAGGGGGCAATTTATTGACCTGGAAAAGTTTACATTGTTGTGTTCTATTTGTGATCATTCTTAAAATGTGTACTATTTACATACTTTTTTCTACATATTTTAAGTTTCAATTAAAGTTATTAAAATACTTAAATTGAATAGAGTGCTTAAATAACCAAATAAGAATTTAAATTCGTATTTATTTTAGTTTTTATGTTCTAATTTAATATTTAATTCTGTTAATCAATAGAAACATACTGTGATGGCTAGTTTTCTGCATCAACTTCACTGTGCTAAGAGATGCCCAGATAGCTGGCAAAACATTATTTCCTGCTGTATCTGTGAGGGTAATCACAATATGGGCAGGCATCACTAAATATTTTGAGGGCCTGAGTAGAACAAAAAGTGGAGAAAGGGCAAATTTACTCTCTGTCTGAGCTGAGACATTTATCTTCTGCTGCTCTACGACAGCAGCACTCCTGGTTCTTGGACTTAGTACAGGTTTACACAGCCATTCCCTCCCTTCTCCTCACCCTCCATTCTCAGACCTTCAGAATATGACTGAATCGCATGCCTGGCTTTCCTGGTTCTACCGCTTGCAGACAGCAGTCTGTGGGACCTCCCAGTTTTCATAACCACAATACTCAATTCTTACAATAAGTAACCTCTTCTACATATATTTATATGTATTCTAATGATTCTGTTTTTCTTGAGAACTCTGACTACTAGACATATCTATGTGGAAATTTGGATCTTACAAATATTTAGAAATTCACCATTTTTTGTGCCATTTGAATATTGTCAAACATTATATTTATTAAGTTCACAATAAACCTACCAAGAAACTGCTTCTTTTTTAAATTTTTTTAATATTACTTTAAGTTCAGGATACAGGTGGAGAAGGTGCAGGTTTGCTACATAGGTACACATGTGCCATGGTGGTTGCTGCACCTATCAACACATCATCTAGATTTTAAGCCGCTCATGCATTAGGTATTTGTCCTAATGCTCTCTCTCCCCTTGCCCCCTAACCGTTTACAGACCCCGGTGTGTGATGTTCCCCTCCCTGTGTACATATGTTCTCATTGTTCACCTCCCACTTATGAGCAAGAACATGTGGTGTTTGGTTTTCTGCTCCTGGGTTAGTTAGCTGAGAATGATGGTTTCCAGCTTCATCCATGTCCCTGCAAAAGACATGAACTCATTCCTTTTTATGGCTGCATAGTATTCCATGGTGTATATGTTCCACATTTTCTTTATCTAGTCTATTATTGATGGGCATGTGGGTTGGTTGCATGTCTTTGCTATTGTGAATAGTGCTGCAGTAAAGATGTGTGTGCATGTCTTTATAGTAGAATGATTTATAATCCTTGTTTTTAAGATAACTAGTTAATGTATATTCTAAGTGTAAGGTGATGGTAATTCTTCAAAAGAAGAATTGATAAGATTTGGTGACAAATCGTAGCACAAATTACGGAGAAGAGAACAAAAAGATTTCTTGGCAGGTACATAAACATGCTGTCTATTTTAAATATATTTAAAGTATTGATCCTAGTCTCACGTGTAATAAGAGATGCCTCACAAATATCTGTTGAGCTGAAATGTCCATTAAGAAACTGTAGGACCGGCCGGGCGCGGTGGCTCAAGCCTGTAATCCCAGCACTTTGGGAGGCCGAGATGGGCGGATCACAAGGTCAGGAGATCGAGACGATCCTGGCTAACACGGTGAAACCCCGTCTCTACTAAAAAATACAAAAAAACTAGCTGGGCGCGATGTCGGGCACCTGTAGTCCCAGCTACTCGGGAGGCTGAGGCAGGAGAATGGCGTGAACCCGGGAGGCGGAGTTTGTAGTGAGCTGAGATCGCACCACTGCACTCCAGCCTGGGCGACAGAGCGAGACTCCGTCTCAAAAAAAAAGGAAAAAAAAAAAAGAAATTGTAGGACCAAAACTTGGGAGAAAGAGACAGATAGCTTTGAGCTACATTTTTAAGGATAATAACAATAAAAATGGAAGTTAATGTATTAAGAATCGATGAACTTTCTGAGAGTAGCTACAGAGAAGACAACAGGCTGCCTCACAAGATAGCACAATTCTCCTGAGTTTAAAACTCCTTTGTGGGCCAGGCATGGTGGTTCACACCTGTAATCCCAGCACTTTGGGAGACCAAGGTGGGTGGGTCACCTGAGGTCAGGAGTTCAAGACCAACCTGGCCACCATGGTGAAACCCCATCTCTACCCAGAATACAAAATTAGCCAGGCATGGTGGCAGGTGCCTGTAATTCCAGCTACTCGGGAAGCTGAGGCAGGAGAATCACTTGAACCCAGGAGGCAGAGGTTGCAGTGAGCCAAGATTGCACCACTGCACTCCAGCCTGGGTGACAGAGCCAGATCCCATCTCAAAAAACAAAACAAAACAAAACCCATAAAACTGTGTGTTCAGGAGACCCCTATTAAAATGCAGAGCATCTAGTGAGCTAACAGGGGCTTAAACAGTACCAGCCAACAACTCAGAGAGACTTTGCTTTTTACTGAAATAGGCCACCTAACAATGTCAAGGCAGCGAAAGAAGCTTCTTGGCAGTGTGTGAATGATGAAAGGAAGCTGCATTTGAATTGGTGAACTCAGTAAAACAAATGACCCTCCCCAATATGTGCAGACATCACCAAATCTTTTGAGGGCCTGAGTAGAACAAAAAGTGGAGAAAGGGCAAATTTACTCTCTGTCTGAGCTGAGACATTTATCTTCTGCTGCTCTACGACAGCAGCACTCCTGGTTCTTGGACTTAGTACAGGTTTACACAGCCATTCCCTCCCTTCTCCTCACCCTCCATTCTCAGACCTTCAGAATATGACTGAATCGCATGCCTGGCTTTCCTGGTTCTACCGCTTGCAGACAGCAGTCTGTGGGACCTCCCAGTTTTCATAACCACAATACTCAATTCTTACAACAAGTAACCTCTTCTACATATATTTATATGTATTCTAATGATTCTGTTTTTCTTGAGAACTCTGACTACTAGACATATCTATGTGGAAATTTGGATCTTACAAATATTTAGAAATTCACCATTTTTTCTGCCATTTGAATATTGTCAAACATTATATTTATTAAGTTCACAATAAAACCATCAAGAAACTGCTTCTTTTAAAAATTTTTTGTATTACTTTAAGTTCTGGGATACATGTGGAGAAAGTGCAGGTTTGTTACATAGGTATACATGTGCCATGGTGGTTGCTGCACCTATCAACACATCATCTAGATTTTAAACCCCACATGTATCAGGTATTTGTCCTAATGCTCTCCCTCCCCTTGTCCTCCACCCCCTAACAGGCCCTGGTGTGTGATGTTCCCCTCCCTATGTCTATGTGTTCTCATTGTTCAACTCCCATTTATGAGTGAGAACATGCAGCTTTTGGTTTTCTGTTGCTGTGTTAGTTTGCTGAGAATGTTGATTCCCAGCTTCATCCATGTCCCTGCAAAGGACATGAACTCATTACTTTTTATGGCTACATAGTATTCCATGGTGTATATGTTCCACATTTTCTTTATCCAGCCTATCATTGATGGGCATTAGGGTTGGTTCCAAGCCTTTGCTATTGTAAATAGTACTGCAGTAAACATATGTGTGCATGTGTCTTTATAATAGAATGGTTTATAATCCTTTGGGTATATACTCAGTAATGGGATTGCTGTGTCAAATGGTATTCTGGTTCTAGATCCTTGAGGAATTGCCACACTGTCTTCCACAATGGTTGAACTAATTTGCACTCCCAACAACAATGTAAAAGTATTCCTCTTTCTCCACATCCTTGCCAGCATCTGTTGTTTCCTGACTTTATAATGATCACCATTCTAACTGGCGTGAGATGGTATCTCCTTGTGGTTTTGATTTGCATTTCTCTAATGACCAGTGATGATGAGCTTTTTTTAGTATGTTTGTTGGCCACATAAATATGTTGTTTGAGAAGTGTCTGTTCATATATTTCACCCACTTTTTGATGGGGTTGTTTTTTTCTTGTAAATTTGCTTAAGTTCCTTGTAGATTCTGCATACTAGCCCTTTGTCAGATGAGTAGATTGCAAAAATTTTTCTCCCATTCTGTAGGTTGCCTGTTCTCTCTGATGATAGTTTATTTTGCTGTGCAGAAGCTCTTTAGTTTAATTAGATCCCATTTGTCAATTTTGGCTTTTGTTGCCATTGCTTTTGGTGTTTTAGTAATGAAGTCTCACCCATGCCTGTGTCTTGAATGGTATTGCCTAGGTTTTCTCCTAGCATTGTTATGGTTTTAGGTTTTATGTTTAAGTCTTTAATCTATCTTGAGTTAATTTTTGTACAAGGTGTAGGGAAGGGGGCCGGTTTCTGTTTTCTGCATATGGCTAGCCAGTTTTCCCAGCACCATTTATTAAATAGAGAATCCTTTCTCCATTGCTTGTTTTTTGTCAGGTTTGTCAAAGATCAGATGGTTGTAGATGTGTGGTGTTATTTCTGAGGCCTCTGTCTGTTCCATTGGTCTATATATCTGTTTTGGTACCAGTACCATGCTGTTTTGGTTACTGTAGCCTTGTAGTATAGTTTGAAGTCAGGTAGCAGGATGACTTCAGCTTCATTCTTTTTGCTTAAGATTGTATTGGCTATATGGGCTCTTTTTTTGGCTCCATATGAAATTGAAAGTAGCTTTTTCTAATTCTGTGAAGAAAGTCGATGGTAGCTTGATATGAATAGCATTTAATCTATGAATTAATTTGGGCAGTATGGCCATTTTCACAATATTGCTTCTTTCTATCTATGAGCATGGAATGTTTTGCCATTTTTTTTGTGTCCTCTCTTATTCCCTTGAGCAGTGGTTTGTAGTTCTCCTTAAACAGGTCCTTCACATCCCATGTAAGTTGTATTCCTAGGTATTTTGTTCTTTTTGTAGCAATTGTGAATGGGAGTTCATTCATGATTTGGATCTCCGCTTGTCTATTGTTGGTGTATAGGAATGCTTGTGATTTTTGCACATTGATTTTGTGTCCTGAGACTCCGCTGAAGTTGCTTATCAGCTTAAGGATTTTGGGGCTTAGATAATGGGGTTTTCTAAATATACAATTATATCATCTGCAAACAGAGACAATTTGACTTCCTCTCTTCCTATTTGAATACTCTTTATTTCTTTCTCTTGCCTTATTGCCCTGGCCAGAACTTCCAGTACAATGTTGAATAGGAGTGGTGAGAAAGGGCATCCTTGTCTTGTGCTGGTTTTCAAAGGGAATGCTTCCAGCTTTTGCCCATTTGGTGATATTGGCTATGGGTTTGTCATAAATAGCTCTTATTATTTTGAGATATGTTCCATCAATACTTAGTTTATTGAGAGTTTTTAGCATGAAGGGGTGTTGACTTTTTCTGCATCGACTGAGATAATCATGTAGTTTTTGTCATTGGTTCTGTTTATGTGGTGGATTACATTTATTGATTTGTGTATGTTGAACCAGACTTGCATTCCAGGGATGAATCTGACTTAATCATAGTGGATAAACTTTTTGATGTGCTGCTGGATTCAGTTTGCCAGTAGTTTATTGCAGATGTTCACATTGATGTTCATCAGGGATACTAGGCTGAAATTTGCTTTATCTGTTGTGTCTCTGCCAGGTTTTGGAATCAGGGTGATGCTGGCCTCATAAAATGAGTTAGGGAGGAGTCTCTCTTTTTCTATTGTTTGGAATAGCTTCATAAGGAATGGTAGCAGTTCTTCGTTGTTTGGCTGTGAATTGTCTGGTCCTGGGCATTTTTTGGTTGGTGGGCTATTGATTACTGCCTCACTTTCAGACCTTGTTATTGGTCTATTCAGGTATTTGACTTCTTACTGGTTTAGTCTTGGAAGGGTGTATGTGTCCAGGAATGTATCCATTTCTTCCAGATTTTCCAGTTGATTTGTATAGAGGTGTTTATATTATTCTTTGATGGCAATTTGTGTTTCTGTGGGATCAGTGGTAATCTCCCTTTATCATTTTTTATTGTGTCGTTTTGATTCTTCTCTCTTTTCTTCTTTATTAGTCTGGTTAGTAGTTTACCTATTTTGTTAATCTTTTCAAAAAACCAGCTCCTGAATTCATTGAACTTTTGAAGGGTTTTTCGTGTCTCTATCTCCTTCAGTTCTGCTCTGGTCTTAGTTATTTCTTGTCTTCTGCTAGCTTTTGAATTTGTTTGCTCTTGCTTCTCAATTTCTTTTAATTGTGGTGTTAGGGTGTTCATTTCAGATGTTTCCCACTTTGTGATGTGAACATCTAGTGATATAAATTTCCCTATTAACATTGCTTTAGTTGTGTCCCAGAGATTCTGGTACATTTTCTCTTTGTTCTCATTGGTTTTCAAAGAACTTATTTCTTTCTGCCTTATTTCGTTATTTACCCAGTAGTCATTCAGGAGCAGGTTATTCAGTTTCCATGTATCTGTGCAGTTTTGAGTGAGTTTCTTAATCCTGAGTTCTAATCTTATTACACTGTGGTCTGAGAGACTGTTTGTTATGATTTCCATTCTTTTGCATTTGCTGGGAAGTGTTTTACTTCAAATTATGTGGTCAATTTTAGAATAAGTGCTATGTGGCGCTGAGAAGAATGTATGTTCTGTTAATTTGTGGTGGAGAGTTCTGTAGATGTCTATCAGGTCTGCTTGGTCCAGAGCTGAGTTGAAATTCTGAATGTCCTTGTTAATTTTCTGTCCCCTTGATCTAATATTGACAGTGGGGTGCTAAAGTCTCCCACTATTATTGTGTGGGAGTCGAAGTCTCTTTGTATGTCTCTAAGAACTTGTTTTATGAATCTGAGTGCTCCTGTATTGATTGCATATATATTTAGGATAGTTAGCTCTTCTTGTTGCATTGATCCTTTTACCATTATGTAATCTCCTACTTTGTCTTTTTTGATCTTTGTTGGTTTAAAGTCTGTTTTATCAAAGACTAGGATTGCCATCCCTTTTCTTTTCTTTTCATTTGCTTGTTAAATATTCCTCCATCCCTTTATTTTGAGCCTTTGTGTGTCTTTGCACGTGATATGGGTCTCCTGAAGACAGTACACTGATGGGTCTTGACTCTTTATCCAATTTACCAGTCTGTGTCTTTTAATTGGGGCATTTAGCCTGTTTACATTTAAGGTTAATATCGTTATATATGAATTTGATCCAGTCATCATGATGCTAGCTGGTTATTTTGCACATTGGTTGATGCAGTGAGAAACTGCTACTTTAATATCACAAACAAGAAAATATGATGTCTTCTTTCACCACAATGCAAAATAAAACTAAAAACTAATTACATGTATAATTTTATATATTTTCATGATTAAAACTGAAGAAGTTAATACGTTTTAATGCAAGAAGTCACAAAAGAAAAAAAAAGGGATAGTAAGGCAAAGTAGAGGAAGATAATTATCAATGAGTTTGGAAACAGGAAGAAAAGAAGATTTATGTGAATAAAATAGTGTTTTTTGTCTTTGTAGTTATCTATTACTCCAGTATACAAAAATGGCTTGACAGAGTTTAATCAAATTAAAAAGTGTGTATTACATGGCACTCACAAAATTAAATGTATAGGTGTCATATTAAGCATGTCATGAGTTAGGCATTCATTCCCCAGAGCACTTGTAATACAGGAAGGTAAAAGAGGCCCACAGAATTGCAGATTGGGAAAGATATGCCACGAAAATTAATTTGCATTGGGAAGAGACAGCAAATAATGGATCACATACAAGTCATCGAATAGAAATCATATTAACTCATGATATTTTACTTGACAATGAGCTGCTTCTCAAATAGGTGATGTAAGTTATATGCTTTAGGTGATAAGTAGTTAGAATTTATGCTTGTTAATGGTTTTCCTAAGCAGTTAAGTAATTCTCATACAACATAACCCCAATTTTTAGGAAAAACAATCAAATCTGCACGTGCACAGAGCAATATATATATGTTTATATAAATATATTGTTCTATATATATAACAAGTATTCTATACTGCCTTATTATGTATATGTTTATATATAATTATATAGGACATCAGCACTCCTGGTTCTTGGCCTTAGTAATATATAAAATATGTATATAATAACGTTTTATATATATAAGATATATATGTAAGCACATATAAAAAATATAGATATAAATTAATATTATAAAAGTATAAAATAATTGTGAACATATATAAAATAATTATGTATAAACATATACATAATAAAGTATTTGTATCAAATATATGAAAACCTTTAACATGTCAATGAGAAGAAACAACACAATAAACAATCATCAAAATTTGAAAGAAGGCATACACAAGACAGATAAGCACATAAAAAGATGTTCTAGTATCATTAGTCATTTTACAAATGCCCATTAAAGCCGCAGTAAGATACCACTCCATAACCACTAGAATGGCTAAAATTAAAAAGATCATGAATAACAAGATTTGGTGAGGATATAAAACATGAGGAAGTCTCACACACTGTTGGTTGGAACAGTCTGGACGTTTCTTATGGAGTTAAAGATACACTTAAAACACTGAGGAATCATCCTGCCTGGGTACACAAGAAAAATGTAAAGATACGGCCACAAAATAACTTGTACCTGAATGTTCATAATATATTTATTAGCCAAAAACTAGAGGCAAGTTGATCTTTCTTCAAATAATTAATAGATAAACAACAAGGATGAATTTCCAAAATATTATACTAAGTGAAAAAGCCCAGACATAAAAGACTACAGGATGAATTAATTTATCTGAAATTGAAGCCAAGAAGTGCTCTACTGACTGAATGCATGTCAGGGCTTTCCAGAGGCTGGAGAGGTCTAAAAGGTATTGACTGCAGAGGAATACAAGGACGCTTTTTTGTGGCGATAGAAATGCTCTAATCTGGATGATGGTGGTAGTTACATGACAAGCACATTTGTCAAAACCCCTCAAATTTACACTTAAAGTAGATAACATTTCTTCCATATACATTATTCCACAATTAAACTGCTTATTTTAAAGTCTGCTTAAACAGATAATCTCCATAACAATGGATATTTCCTAAATGCCAAATAGCTAAATGAATTATGATTTATCTTTTGGTCACTGAAATTTTATCATCCCAAACTGATAATTCTTTTTGAAGACTTTTAATTGGAAAGGTTAAACAAACAAAATAATTCTCATAAAACATAATCTCAATTTTAAAGAGAAACAATCAAATCTGTACATGCACATATTTAGAAGAAAATATGAAAGGAGCATTAACAGTTATTTCTCAATGTGATAATATTAGTGATTATTTTATTTTCTTCATTTGCTTTCCAATGTCTTTCTAATTTTACATCATATACTTGTATTACTATTTTAAACAAAAATAAATGAACAAAATTAAAAAAAATTTTTTTAAGAAACTCTAGCTTATAGAATGAAAATAAAATGTCTTAGAATGGCATCCAATGCCCTCTCACCTCTAGCTCTGGCCTCAGTTTCCCCCCTACCCACACAGAAATTGTACTCCTTCCCTGCCATCTGAATTCTCTCTAGTCTTCCAAGTCTTTGTATGTGCTATTCGCTATTTGGGAAAATGCTTGTTCTCACACCTCATCCACCTCAAACCTTCTTGTTGTCCTTTAAGAATCAACTCAAGTACTTCCTCTATTCTCATTTGGAACAGTTTTCTACTTCAAAACATTAGTATATGCTATCATGCTATGCCTATGATACAGGATCCCAGATTTCTTTTTCGGTATTGGGTAGGATTGACCAGGGGGTAGTAAATAACTCCTAAATTTCATGTGACTTGCCACAGCAAAACTTTTCTTCTTTCATGTTTCCATGTCCCACATGAATTTGCAGAGGCTTTGTTGCACATGGTCTCTCAGAACCTCAGGCTGTTGGAAGTTCCACCATCTTGTAGCTGCTCCCAGTGGCAAAGAGCAACCAAAGAGCTACATGTAAGTGTTTCACTGCTTCATCCCAGAGAAGGCACAATATCAATATTGCCCCCATTTCATGACCAGATCATATCATATTAGCCTCCCCACTGGTAAGGAAGCTGGGAACTTTGGGGGAATATGAGCTTTACTGTCTCTACCACACTTCCACAACTTGATGAGTTCTCAAAAGATGAGGACTGTGCTATGCTCACTGAGCTTTGTATCTCCTGCACTGAATATAAGGCCTGGCTTTTAGTAGATGCTTAAGAGCACCTTGGTGAACGAATGTATAAATGAAAGTATGTTGTGTGACTTAAAAATAAACAAAAAGATATGTTCCTGAATGAGAGAAGTTGAAATTTAGTAAGAAATAGTAAACATTAGGAAAAAACACATAACTAAGCATTGATCTATATTCCAACTTCAACAGATGGAGATCTACAAACTTAATAGTATGTCTCAAAGAGATTGAGTAGAATTTAGACAAAAAAAAAAAAAAAAGGAAAAATTTGAGGAAGGAGAATGTAAATAGGTAAAGGGTAAAATGTAACCATGACCATAATAAGTCTGTGGGAATTTCAGGTAACTGACTATGGTATACTGAATAACAGTCCCCAAAAGATGCCCATATCCTAATTCCACAACCTGTGAATTTTACCTTATATAGCAAAATAGACTTGATAGATGTGCTTAAGGATCATGAGATGGGTACAGTATCCTGGGTTATCCAGATGATCCTAATAATATAATCACAAGGATCATTTAAAAGGAAATAGGAGATCAGAGTGAGTAGTAGATGTGATGACAAAAGCTTAAGATTGGAGTATGGTGAGGAAGGGGCCACTATCTGAGGAATGCGGGCAGCCCCTAGAAGCTAGAAAAGGCAAGGAAATGGGTTTCCCCTGAGCCTCTAGAAGAAACAGACACCTTAGTGTTACTGATTTTGAACTTCTGACTTTCAGAACTGTAAGAAAATATATTTGCATTGGTTTAAGCCATTAAGTTTGTGGTAATTTGTTATAGCAGCCACAGAAAATGCACACACCCATCAATCTGCCTAGAAAACACAAAGTTGGTCCAGAAAAATAGAGATAAAATCATACAGGTAAGACTAAGAAAGACTGGTAAAGAAAAAAACATTGAACCAACTAGAACACAAAGAAAAAACTAGCATTATGGCATGCAAGTTGGCACTAGGCACAGTCCTTGGTACTTCACCAATGTTTTCTCCATCTAATCCATATACCAAGCTCCATGGAGGTTCACATCTCCATTTCACAAATGAGAATGTAGCGGTTCTGAGAGGTTAAGTAACCTAATATTCACGTGACTAATATGTGGAGGATTCAAGATTTGAACTCAAGTCTGTCTCAACACGTCAAGATGAGGTAGAAAACAAGAATACTATGCCTAACAGTGTGATATAAATATTTAATACATAAAATGATTTCCTATGCACCATTTTGACTAATCATTACAATAATCCTGTAAGGAAGGCAGGGTAGGTATTTTTCGTTATCTTTCGTGGATAAATAAACCAAGGTTAAAGTTAATGCGTTGTTCAAAGTCACAGAGCTATAAAGTGGCAGAGCCCAGTGCCGCTGACATGAAGTAAGGAGGTGAAGGGAAGCGGATCAGTTCGCACTTCCCGCAGGGATCACATGGGAGCTGGAAGATTCTTGTTTTTTTGTTTGTTTGTTTTTATTTATTATACTTTATGTTCTGGGATACATGTGCCATGGTGGTTTGCTGCACCTATCAACCCATCATCTAGGTTTTAAGCCGCTCATGCATTAGGTATTTGTCCTAATGCTCTCTCTCCCTTTGCCCCCAACCCCCTACATGCCCCACTATAGGATGTTCCCCTCACTGCGTCCAAGGGTCCTCATTGTTCAACTCCCACTTATGAGCGAGAACATGTGGTGTTTGGTTTTCTGCTCCTGGGTTAGTTTGCTGAGAATGATGGTTTCCAGCTCATCCATGTCCCTGCAAAAGACATGAACTCATTCTTTTTTATGGCTGCATAGTATTCCATGGTGTATATGTTCCACATTTTCTTTATCCAGTCTATCATTGATGAGCTTGTGGGTTGGTTCTATGTCTTTGCTATTGTGAATAGTGCTGCAGTAAAGATGTGTGCATGTGTCTTCATAGTGGAATGATTTATAATCCTTGTTTTTAAGATAACTAGTTAATGTATCTTCCAAGTATAAGGTGATGGCAATTCTTTAAAAGAAGAATTGATAGGACTTGGTGACAAATCATAGTACAAATTGATTATGGAGAAGAGAACAAAAAGATTTCTTGGCAGGTATATAAACACGGTGTCTATTTTAAATACATTTAAAGTATTGATCCTAGTCTCACATGTAATAAGAGATGCCTCACAAATATCTGTTAAACTGAAATGTCCATTAAGAAATTGTAGGACCAAAACTTGGGAGAAAGAGACAGACATCTTTGACCTATATTTTTAAGGACAGTAACAATAAAAATGAAAGTTAATGTTGTAAGAATCGATGAACTTTCTGAGAGAGAGTAGCTACAGAGAAGACAGTCTGCCTCACAAGACAGCACAATTCTCCTGGGTTTAAAACTCCTGTGTGGGCTGGGCATGTTGACTCACGCCTGTAATCCCAGCACTTTGAGAGGCCAAGGTAGGTGGATCACCTGAGTTCAGGAGTTCAAGACTAGCCTGGCCAACATGGTGAAATCCCATCTCTACCCAAAACACAAAATTAGCCAGGCATGGTGGTGGGCGCCTGTAATCCCAGCTACTTGGGAGCCTGAGAAGGAGAATTGCTTGAACCCGGGAGGCAGAGGTTGCAGTGAGGCGAGATTGCCCCACTGCACTCCAGCCTTGGTGACAGAGTGAGACTCCATCTCAAAAAAAAGAAAAGAAAAGAAAAGAAAAAACCATAAAACTCCTGTGCATTCAAGAGACCCCTATTAAAATGCAAAGCATCTAGTGAGCTAACAAAGGTTCAAACAGTACCAGCCAACACTTCAGAGACACTGTTTTTTACTGAAATAGGCCACCTAACAATGTCAAGGCAGCGAAAGAAGCTTCTGGGCAGTAAGTGTGTGAATGATGAAAGGAAGATGAATGGGAGGTAGGAAGGTGGGAAAAACAGACTGAAGTAGTTTCTCATTTCTACCTAGGACCAGTCTTGCTCTTAAGTATAATGAATACCAGGTAATCTTATCAACATTTCTATGATAACTACTAGCCTAGTTTATTTTAGTCAACACTCAACTCTGCTTAGAATGTCAACTATATTTTTAAGAAGCAATGAATTCTTTTGCAATTTGAAATGTATAGATAGGTTAACATGCTAGTATTTTGGAATGTAGACATTGGCCTGGCCTTGAGAATAAGAGCATTTTCCATTTTCCAGATGTTTAGCCCGTGTCCCCTGCTGTGTGTTGGCATGTGTCACAACCCTGCAGCATGTGAGTGAGTGGTGACCACACTCATTTACAGGAGTCCAGACTCTGACTGGATGATGGTCTGAGGTTGCATGACTGGTAGTCATGGACTTGGGACAGATCTATCTGATTTCAAAGTCTCCATCATACTGTCTTCAACAGTGTGGCTATTTTTGTGTTTGAAATAAGTTGGAATTCACAGAAATAAATAAGAGACTGCAATACATTTCTAAACCTTCCAGCAGCTGCTATCCAGCCTAGCATATCATAGGTACCTGTTTTGTCTTATAGAATTGAATAGGTAAACTTCTGACTGATTTTAAGCCTGTCCTGACTCTTTTGTGATAACAAGCTACCCAAAATGGTTTAGTTAAATGAAACTTTAACACAAATCCTCATCTGGAAAAATGTACAAAGTTAACGATTCAACAGTAATCGTTATTGAAGTAATTTATAAGAAAATATTGCCTGATAGGTTATCTAACAAGAGAGAGGCTCAACACCTCTTTGGTGGGCTACATGCCAGGCGTGGTGACTCATGCCTGTAATCCCAGCACTTTGGGAGGCCAAGGCAGGCGGATCACCTGAGGTCAGGAGTTTGAGACCAGCCTGACGAGCACGGAGAAACTCTGTCTCTGCTAAAACTATAAAATTAGTCAGGCATGGTGGCACATGCCTGTAATCCCAGCTACTTGGGAGGATTAGGCAGGAGAATCGCTTGAACCTGGGAGGTGGAGGTTATAGTGAGCCGACATGGTGCCATTGCACTCCAGCCTGGGCAACAAGAGCGAAATTCCATCTCAAAAAATAAAGAATATGGTTATTATTATTTAGTATTTGTACAGTCCAAAAATACATATGTATTTGGTAAGAACAAAATATTTGCTCAATGCTCCACACTGTTCCA
Source organism: Macaca nemestrina (assembly GCF_043159975.1). Lineage (NCBI taxonomy): Eukaryota > Metazoa > Chordata > Mammalia > Primates > Cercopithecidae > Macaca > Macaca nemestrina. Next base: position 35,626,438 of record NC_092140.1, read on the forward strand.
GCCTAAACTAGGAAAACAAAATATATTAGGACCAAGATACAATACCCAAGGGGGTAGTCGAATGTCAGAGGTGTAGGACTAATTATTATTTATTTATTTTTCTGGCTCTGCTGTGGGAACCTTGGTCTTGACTCCTCTGAGTCCCAGAATCACAATCTTCAGGAAGAGATTCCAGCCACACCTCTTGTCCTAATCCCTAATCTTAGCTCAGGAAACCAATAAGCTTCAAATGTACATACCAGGATGTTTTCCTAACCCTCAGCAAGGACTCAACCATGAGAGTGTTGTTCACAAGGAGGGCCACGTCCCTCCTATGTTCTTTTTCTGGCTTAATACATCTGCCAAGGTGTCAATATATTCCCAGGATGAGCTTATTCTTGAGAACTAAATATGTTCTTCATTTTAACGTAAAGTTAGAATTCTCTATTCATGAATCAAAAAAAGAGACGTGAAGTTATCAGCCATGCTCAGATGACCAAGGGAACTGGGAAGGGTATTATAAACAAAACAAAAGGGAAAAAAACTATTTTAAGGAATCACAACAGTAGAAAAAGTGCCTTGCTTTTTTCTCAGAAGGTAACATTTCTCAAGCAGAAAAAAAATAATAGTCACTATACCTCCCAAAAAGAACATTTAAAATCTTGCTAGCAATAAAAGAAGTCACTATGTCTCCTATTAGTTTATAAACCATAAAATAGACTTTATGTCTGAAGCCTGAAAAACAGAATAAAAGCTATATTTCAACATTAGTCTTGCATTTGTTAAAAGAGGCAATACTTTTAAAATAATGAACCACTGGCATTTAAGTGTTTCTACAATGTTCTAAAAATGTACTCTGAATATTTTAGAGGAAAAGATGATTGGTAGGGCTACACCTTCTAATGCAAAACATATGTGCTTTTAAAATAAACTTGGATTTTAAATTTTTAAAATTTTATTTCTGTCTTGTCTAGATTTAGCTTTATGAGTAATTTCACTTTTGCAATATTAACTCTTCTTTTTGAAACCAGTTTGTCAACTGCTTTCGAGTTTTTAAAAATGCAACTAAAATTTTAAGCTTAAAACCTCAAATCTGTAAAATTCAGTGATTTTTTTTTTACAACTCAGAAATGTGGCCTAGTATGATATTCACTCTTTAAATTCCTAACTTTAGAAAAATATTCTGTAATGTAGTCCTATATACCACCACACACATACACTCATATACACATGCATATATATCTCCAATTTCTATTTTATTATATAGTGTGTATACATATGTAAACACATATATAAACATATTTTTTCTGACAAATCTCTTTAATAATGCCCTAGAAATAAAATCAAATAATAGATTTATTGATCAGTGATACAAATAGTTCCAATGAAAAGAAATTACTCCAAATAATTTTTCCCATTTGCATTACTGATATGTAAATTTGATATTTACCTTTATATGAACAAGAAATCTAATTCTGGCCAGGTGATTATCAACCTGGTAATAAATCAAAATTACACACATGGAAGAGGGAGAGATATTACAAACCATGTTCAAAGCCAATTATAGTATAATAAACCTTTCTATATGTTGGCAACCAGCTTATATTTTGATCAAGATTTTGCTTAACAGATCTTTTGAAATACCACTTTTCATTATGTTTTAACATTCTCTCTCTGTGCATGTATGTGTGTGTGTATATATATATACACTATTATATATAGTATATAATAGTATGTATATGTGTGTACGTGTATATGTACATACACACATACACATATACACACACATACTCTTTTAACTAAGATCTCAGTGAATAAAGAAGTTGACAGCTAATTTGTTAGTTAATTACTTAGGAAAAGAGATGTAGAGCAGTAAACACAAACTTCTATTTTTTCAGTTATTAGGAGTCATGTTTGAAACAGAGACAGAAATTAATATTTGATTTAAACATATTGATGTTATAGTCTCAAAATAAATAAAAAATTTCAAGAGGCTCAGTTTATCATTTAAAGTGTGTGATAATTTTTAGTAGAGACCCAAATGCTGTTGTGTATTGATAAAGAAAAAGAAATATATGTTAATATAATAATAACAGATTTTCATTTTCTCCTATGGTGACAGAAAAATCTAAAGTGACTTTTCCCTGTCACTTTGAATAATAAACTAATCCTGGAATGTTGGAGGGAGAATTTAGCACAACATGTTAAGGAAATGCAGATGGAACTGATGTTTTATTAGATGTGCTAAAAATATCTTTATGCTAGGAACTCCTTTCTTATCAAACACCACGGGGGGCCAGTTTCTCATCCCATGAACACCAGTGTGCTTTGTGGTAAACAGCCTGTTCCCTTTATATTTAAAACTTGTATTGTGCTTTATCTGGAAACCTGAACAAAAAGTGTTGCTAAATTAGGAGATACATGGCATCTTCTCTCGTTGACATAGAGACCATGACTGTGATAAATATGGGCTAATATATTTTGAAGAAAAACAAATAGTCACAGGGGAAAAGTTTATACTCTCCTGGAGGAGAAAGGAAATAATTTCTAAACTTAAATATTTTGTGGGATAAACAATCACAAGTCTTACCAAAGGTGATCTAGTAAGAACACTTTTTTTTTCCTTGTGCAAAGAATATTATAATCCTTATTTAACCTGAAAGGAAACTTTAGTTTTACCTTATAAAATAAGATAGAAATCTCTAGGGCAGGACACTGGCTGCCTCATCAGTTATTATAAATTTTGTAAGAAATGACTCTCAAACTGTAGAGCATGAAATTAAGCAAAAACATTCTGCATATAAGAAGAGCATTCTTAGACCTTGCCCTTAAAGCAGATCTGTTATCATTCTAGATTTATCAGTGATGAAATTGGACACACTCGATTTTCATCCCACTGCTAATATTTGCAGTCAGCATGTATAGACTTTCTGAGTGCAGTTTTCAACTCCTGGCATAACAGTATCCTTCTTCCAAACTATTCCATAAATCACAGAAAAATATCTCCTCATTTATTTGGGATGAGTTTTAATTCAGAAACAATTCATGGCAATATTCTAAGAGATTGACTGAATTTGGTTTCCCAACTGAAAAAGGAATCAACTATTTATTATTATTTAATGAAGCTTTGAAGAAGGAAGTCAATTATTCTTCAGTGCAGGTCAGTATTTCTTTTGAAATATTAGAAATTGAAGAATAGTAACAATACCTTAATCTTATCAGACACCATTATTCTATGTACTTCTCGTTATTAACTCCTCAAAGTGCCATAATAACAAGATAAAGTAGGTACCATGAGTATCACCATTTAACAGATGAGGAAAATGAAGCAACCTGACCAACATTACATGAAGAACTCTGTGGAAAAGTCAGCTTTTGAAACCAAACGGTTAGGCTCAAACATCTATTCTCACAACCACTGTGCTAGTACATCTATGGCCGTTTCAAAGGCAATTGCTTATTTTCCTACCTTGTTGATGACATAATATTTTTGCTGTAAAGCAATGGTTGCTCATTTTATTTTTCAAAACGTTTTAGTGGAGTGCAAAGCCTGTGTTCCTCTTCTTTTTATGACTCTGTGTTTCTTTTTTTCAATTGGATGTGATTTTTAAAATAATAAACGTTTTTTACACTCCAAAAAGAATATGGAGTGAACTAGTGGGATCATACATAAATATTTGCATGATTTTCAATTTTTATATGGCAGTTATCTTACTTTTATAATAAGATTTTGCAGGTTGTAAGCTCAGAATTTCATGCTGAAAAATGAGAAAAATCCAAGTTCTTGTCATTTCCAATCATCACAATTTGTTTCTTTCTGTTTATAACAGTCACTCCTGTACTGACATGAGTTTTGGATAATATTTTTATTTATTTCAAGCGATGTACAAAGGGGACTCCTGCATTTTCCCTGTTCCCTGAAGAGATTAAGAACTTCTGAGTGGAGACAAACAGGAAAAAATATTGTTGTGGAACTTTGCCTAGGCTTGATGAGAAGGAGGAAAGAGCTCTTAGAGCTAAAACTAATCAGTAACTGTGGTTTCTCCAAACATGGAAGAATTTTCCATCAACAGTCACAATGGGGGAGTGTCTAGTTGGACCATGATGGAAGGTGGATGTGAGTAAAATCGGATTATTTATTTATTATTTAAATGTAGAGACTTGACTTTAGTAGCATTTTGGGTGCTATAGGTATACATAATTCGGTGATCTAAATTAAAGTATTATCCAATAAAAGTTATACTTATTATTGTCATCCCTTCTACTGAAAATTCAAAAGAGAAAAAGAAAAGGAGAGGGGAATATGTTTGTGCTCTAATATTATGATTGTAAGAAACTGTTCCAAATATTTCCAGTAGATAGACTATTATCTAGTTTTTCTGATGTTTGTGCTGTTTAAATTCAGCAGAAAATAGCCTTTGCAAGTATATAAATAGACAATGACATTTCAGGCATAATAGGCATGCCTAGTAGTGGCTTTTGTTTTGTTTTGTTTTTCTCTGAAAATAATCTTCTATAGTTACTTTATGTAGCTACTACGAAACAGAAGATCCTCCATTTACCCCACTGGATAAATTTGAAAAGATCCCATTCCACCATCCTCTTTCATCCCTACCTTTCCCAAACTGTAGATGGCAGTTTTGTCATCATACCACCTGAATTAACCTATTAGAGAGAATAGAGAGCCTTAAATGTACATGTTTTATCACAGTTGTGCACACCCATTGTTGTGATGTTCTGCTCATGTTCTTCTGAGTTTCCTTAGTGATCTGGGGAGTTTGGATGATGTAGCTGCAATGACAGAAAAGGACACTGTCCATTGTGGCCTTAAACAGACATAATCCATTCCCTGTGGCAGAACCTTATCATTCAGTCTGGACTGGAATCCAGTTGGCACTCATCGTCCCCCTGTCCTGCCTTGGCAGGGATTGCAGTACACTAGTGATGACCCAGAAGCCACACTGAGGGGAGTAGTGCTAATTCGACTCTCATGGACACCCATCTGTGGTGTATCATTGGTGTTTGGTGGCTTTTGGAAATTCCAATATATAGCACAGTCGTTTCTGTTCCTAAGAGGAGGAGACTCTTCAACTTAGCAAGAGTATAATGAAAAAGTGGGAGTTAGCAACCATTAAAGTTGTGATAGCTTCTGTTGGGCACCTAGAAACAAAGTCTAAAGATGAGAAAAGATCAATAAGCCCTGTGGTAGAATCATATGAAAACCTTACTTTGGGATATTTTTGTGCTTTTTAATGATTTCTGACTTTTAAATTTACTTTTCCAAAGCTACCATTCTTTCTCAGGCTCCAAACCACACTGAGAAGCAAGATTTAGGGGCACTGACCATGCATCTGATAAGTCATTACTTCAGGAAACATGTACTAAGCCCTTTTATGTGACAGGCACTGGAGTAAGGAAAATGGGCAAACAGCACTTGCTTCAAGGAGAGAACAGCAACATGTCAGAAAGCCAAATTGAATTAAAGAGAGAAAATTAAATTTCTCATTTACCAGCTGCGACAATAACCTACAAATAAATTTACTGATCAATAAGGGATGTACTTTCAGGTAAGTTTTCAAACCCAGCAAGCAGTAGAACACTAACCAATACTGAAATAAAGCCAAAGGCTAACTGCAGAGCCACCAATTTTATTTTCTAATCAGATAATATTTCAGGGTTGTAGCCTTCTCGAAAACCTTTAAACATTAGCCTAATACTTAAATATATGCTTTGCCTGGGAGTTAATACTAGGCATGAATAAAATTACTTTTTATAGGAAAAAAAATGACAGGTAACAAACATATATTTATGGTATATAATTTATATACACATACATTCTGAATATGTATACAATGTGTTTGTGCATATATACACTTTCCTTAGAATTCCTTAGTAATTATGAATATGGTAATTGTTACCGTGAGTGTCAGAGAGGTATCTAATAGGCTGATTCCAAATGAGTGTGACTAGACTAAAATTTCAGGGGCTCTGGGAAATACTATCTTTTAATCAAGCATTCTTTGTGAATATGCAGATAGTTTCTGATGTTCAACAAAATAAAATTATCTTTAAGAGATTTTAAAATATAAAAACATGTTTTACAATACTTAGACTTACACACTCGAGCTTAAAATGCTGCACACTTTCAGAAAGTGCCACAATCCCAATTTCCGAAGTTGATCTGTGTCTGGGAGAACGCCACTCCTTTTCACACGATGTGCAGGGGGAGGAAGGGGAGCAGCAGGACACTGATCAAAGTGCAACACACGTACGCTCATTTCCTTTCCGCCCAGCGTTGGGTACCACTTTGGGGTGTGCAGATCCAGGTGAGGCACCACTCCATCCCAGGTCTGATGGATACCCAGCCCCAACGGTCACCACCTCCTGCCCACCTGCCCTGGAAATGCCCCAAAAGGGCTGTGAAGGCCTTCTAAAAATGGGTTGAGCATTTTGTCCTGAAGCAGTAGGAGGCAGGAAATTCCTTGCTACCACACTGGGATTCATGCGGATCAGATCCAAACCTCCCTGGATGAGCACCCGAATCTGAGGGTTTGTGCCCTGGAGCATCCCAGAGAGCCTTGAACTCTAGCAGTGACCTCCACAGTGTATCAGTGTGCCAGCTGTCATTGTGTGGTCTCCCAGTAGCTTTCAGCACAATTTTCTCACAATAGCATAGAGCCTGAAACTCATGAAACTGGGCAACAATTAAAGCTCACCCTGAAGAACTAAGGTGGCACAGGGGCCAGTGCTAGTGGCTGCACAGAGCGACATCTCTGCGTTCCTCTCTCAGCTCATCTTCCCAAGGAAGAGAGATCCTGGTATCTCTCCACAAAGAACAGTTTCCATTCCTATCTGATGTGGTAACATTTGTTCCACACTTAGCATTTCAAATCTAAATTGCTCAGTCCCATATAAGATATCCTTGATTGACAGGAAGACTCAGATGTACTGTTAGCTGAAGCTCAGCCAGGAGCCACAGATTTCGAGGCCAGACTACAGGAACTCAATCCCAGGACTCTTATATACCATCCCAGAAGAACTCTGGAAGGACTTGGAGAACACAAATGACTTCTGCAGGTGTACCACAACAATGCCTCTTACTTTATGTGTTAGCTCTTATCTCAGTGTCAACTTGATAACAATGGTAATAAAGGAAGTAAACACTTAGCTGGTATTTACTAGGTGCCAGGCCATTGTAAAAGTTTATTTCTTTGGTTTATTGAATTCTCATGTACAAGATGACAGGTACATTTTCTACCATACCCACTTTACAAGTAAGAAAACTGAGGCCCATTTCTCAAAATGTTTTGGAGAAAACAGTGCTCAGAGAATATGGATTCCTCTGAACAACTAAAGCAGATGCAGCCTCTTTTTAGAAGTTTTCTGAAGATCCTTATTCACTGGGCAAGACATACCACATCCTCTTGTGTACCACCCCAAATTTTAAGAGCTTTTCCCAAAAGTCTATTTTTTCAGGTCACAATGTTCTTTATTGTTCCTAGAGTTTATATTATAGCAGCAGCAGTGAAAGGATTGTCCTCTGGTTCATTCCCAAAATCCCAAACGAAAAGCACAACTTTTTTGTTCTGACGTCATAAAGTGCCCCAGAAGGGCACTTTACATGTCATAAAATGCCTCTGAAGTGCCCCAGGCTCTCATTTCCTTTATACCCCCGCCCACGCCAGCCAAATTTAAACTGTTGTCTCAGCCTTATAATTTTATTTAACATTCTATTATAGTATTTTACTATTGCAAGAGAGTAATGTTGTTTTATAAATATTTATTAATAATCTGTGCTGAGCCAGACAATTAGACAACACAAGGAACGCGAACCAGACAGGTAAACGTTCACATACTCCCAAAGTTTTTTCATCTGGTGGGAGACTCAGACATTTAACAGATAATACAGCACACAAATGTGCTAGGAAAGGAGTAGTAGCAACCACGGGGAAAAGACATGTTTACAAAGATGATTTCTACGTTGAAACAATAGAGTTGGCGAGAATATTGTCAGGTGAGGAGGCTAAGATGTGGAGGCTGGAGGTAAGAGCTGGGTGGAAGGACGAAGCACTTAGGCAAGCAGAACATCATGTTCAGGGTCAGGAAAGTAGAGCATGAAGCACAGGTGAGGAAAGCAGCACCATCTGGCTGAAGATAGAATTCATTCAAGAAATGAGATTGGAGAGGAAAGCAGGAGTGTATAACAAGGATGGTAAGCCACTTTAGGGAGCTGGCACTTTATCCTTGGGGCAATGTGGAATCACTGAATGATTTTAGGCAGAGAGTGATGGGATTTGAGTTATATGTTAGAAAGATCACTGTCTGAAATAATGCAATCAATTCAAAGAGAATATTCTAAAGTCAGAGACCTGTTTGAAAGGCTACTAGAGTTGTGCAGGCCATTTTTGCAAGGACCTAAACAAGGATTGTGGGCGTATGAATAGAGAGAGAAGTGGTTGCTTCCCAGAGCTATTTAGGAAATAGCCTCTTTGGGAAATTGTGATCAGCGGTATATTGGGCAACAGGGTCTGTTGCTGAATGCCGTTAACGAAAGTAGGGGCACAGGAGGAGAGCAAGTTGGGAGGAAGATAAAAATCAATGAGTTCATACTAGGTATTTCAATTTTTAGCTGGAGTATCCAATTGCAGATGTCAAGTTAAAAGAAAATATATATGCATACCTAGAGTTCAAGATATGATCTGAGATGGATTTATAGTTTAGGAGTCAATAGCAGATTTAAACTGTAACCCATAGGAGAATATATGATTGTTTAAAGAAAATACAGAGAGTAAGAAAACTAAGAAGACCCAATAAAGGCCCCCTCCCACTCATTATCTCCTGTATATTCATTCATTTATCTCATATTTATTGAGTGCAATTATTAGGTGAGTTGCTATGGAAGGAAAGCAATATATTCTATAAGAGAAACTGAGAACCAGAGAGGCTAAATAGCTTAAAAAGTATGTGTAAAAACTGGGACTAGTTCTCTTTCCTAGTTGAAAGATATTTCTATTACATCCATTTACTTCTAGTTTAAATTAGACGTGCTTTTCAGAACTAGTGGAAGTTCAAAATCCTCACTTCTCAATTCCTTGCCCTTTCACTCCTGTATTTTCATCGTTCTTACATTTGCTTTAATATCGTGAATTTGCCACTGTCAGTAGGCAGCATAATGCTCCTGAGATAATATATGTTATGGACACATATCCTAAATCAAACTATCCTTTATTCCTAACAGTCTACTTTGTTTACAAAAATTCAATGGTATCCTTTATACAAATAAACAGAGAAGTTTGTTTATAGTTCTTCTAGAAAACAAAAGGATCCATACTTCCTACAGCAGCCTTGTAAATAAATAATGGAGCTGGGTTTGTCTCAGTTCCCATCCCACTGCTTCCAGATAAATTCCTCCTGGTGACCTAAACAGGCCCTTTCTTCTGTGGCCCCAGTGTGGAGAAGATCACTTGCTGCATTTATGTTTATGGCTCCTACTCCTCAAAAACCCATTACATCAAGACAACACAGATCACACTGTATTCCAAGCTCCTACTTTCTTGCTTGAGTTTAATTTAGCACCAGTTTGGTGTGTTATGATTCTGTAAGAAGTTTTAATAGTATCTCTTTATTTGCTACAAGTTTAAACACAATATTAACAAGTTATTTTCTTTCACACTATCCTTCATTTCGCTCAATTGTTCCAGTTTATTATTATTGTCCCTTGGGAAGTAATTGTGCTATTTCTGTTCCTACTCCTTAATATGACTTCTGTAATTATTCTGATTATTATTCAGCATAATTCTGGGTTTCCTAATTAGTCACATCTCTTCAATTTGTCATCCTGTATTGTTATTGTTTAACTCCTCTAGAATAAAGACTGCCTTATTTTGTGTACGTAACATCTAGCACTGTGCCCAGCCAGCATACAAGAGGCATGCAATAAATTATTATTTTGTGCCTTATTTTGTGTGCCTAGCATCTAGCACTGTGCCCAGCATACAAGAGGAATGCAATAAATGATTATTCAGTAAAGAAATGCATGAAGGAATGGGTGAAGACACTGCTTGATCATTATGATTTGGCTAGATTATCTTTGGATCAATGTTATTCAAAATTCAAAAAATACTCATACTTAGAGGTATAATGGCAATAAATTAAATCACTTGGCTAAATTAAAATAACTTTAAAAATCATAAAATTTATAGGAATAAATATAGTGAAAGATGTATGAGACAGCTACAAAGAAAACTATAAAATGTACTGACAGAAATTGAGAAAGATTTAAATAATGAGATATACCATGTTCATGAATTGGAAGGTTCAATATTTTAACAATATCAGTTCTTCCTAAATTAACTTATAAATTTGATGTAATCCTCCCAACCAAAATTCCAGAAGGTATTTCTATGGAAATTAATAAGCTAATTTTAAAACGGTTTGAAAATGCAAAAGACCAAGAATAGCCCTGGACAAAGATTACTGTTAATACAAGAAGTCAAGCCAGTCACATATGAAGCTATTATATTTAAGAAAGTTTGCTATAGACTCAAGGATAAAAATATAGATCAGTGAAAAATAAGCGCGCATTCAGAAACTGACCATTATTAGAACTCTCACCTGATTTATGACAAAAGTGACACTGCAGTGCAGCAAGGAAGGATGGCCTTTTTACATAAATGATTTGGGGTCAGCTGAATTTTACATGGAAAAAGTGAATCATGACCCCTTCCCAAGCCTCACACAATACACAAAAATCAGTTGTAGATGTACAGGAGATCTAAATGTAAAAGTAAAATAATAAAGCTGTTGTTAAAAAAGTAAAAAACCTTCGTAACTTAAAACTAAGCAAAGGTTACTTAAATAAGGTTAAAAATGTACTAGCCATAAAAGAAAAAGTTATAAATTAAACTTCCCTGTTAAAATCACTTATATTAATCAGAACATGACTAAGGATTGAAAAGGAAATAAATCAACTAGCAGAAGATGTTTGCTAGGTATCTATTCAACAAAGAATATTTTATTTCCAGGATTATGAGAACTTCCACAAATCAATCAGAAAATGGCAGACAATTAAATTTTTTTTATTAGCCAAGAGTTTTGGACAGACATTTTACAAATGAGGATATCCAAGCCACTAATAAATATGTGAAAGATATTCAGTTTCAGTAATCATCAAAGAAATGCTAATTAAATCATAGTGATATGCCATGTACATACACACCAGAATGGCTAAAATGAGAAAGACAATGCCATATTTAGCAACATTATGAAGTAACTGGAACCCTAGACAATGACAGTTTTCCAGATTGATTGAACTGATTTGCATTTCCAACAACAATGCAAATCAGTTCAACCAATCTGGAAAACTCTCAGTGTCTATTAAACCCGAATGTACTGAAATGCAGTGACCTAGCATTTATTACTTAAGAATATAAACCACAGAAAGGCCATTACAGATTGAATTGTGTCCTACCAAAATTCATATGTTGAAATCCTAACCACTAATCTGACTGTATTTATTTGGTGGCAGAGGCCTGAAGAAGGTCATCAGGATTAAATGAAGTAAAAAGGATAGAGCCATAATTCAATAAGAATGATGTAATTATAAGAAGAGAAAGAGACACCAGGGCACAGAGGCAAGATGGTATGAGGACACAATGGGAAAGTGGCATCTGCAACTAAGGAGAGAGGCTTCTGGATAAACCAAATTTGCTGACCTCTTAACCTTGGACATCCAGACTCCAGAACAGTGAAAAAATTAACTTCTGTTGTTTAAACTACACAGTCTTTGCAACTTTGTTATGGCAGCCCTAGTAGACTGTCAGAAATGCGTTCAGATGTTCACAAAAATAAACGTACAGAATGTTCCTAGCAACATTCTTGCATTTGGTTATTCTGAGAATAACCAAAGCGTAAAAACAGTCCAGATGCCCATCAAGTGTAGATCATATAAATATGTTTATTTATTCCAAACAATGTAATTTGGCAATGAAAACTAACAGATTACAGCTAGGCACAGCAACATGAATAAATCACAAATACAATGTTGAACCAAAGAGCCTAAGTACAGATTAGTATGTATTGAATGATTCTATTCATATAAAGTTATGATGAATCAGCCAGAATGAATCTGCGGTGTTAGAAATCAGGAACCAGGAGACTGGTTACCCTTGGGGGTCAGTAACAAAAAGGGAGTGAAAAGGGGCTTTCTGAGATGTTGCTAATATCCTGATTCTCAATTTCCGTGAATGCTGGTTATGTGCATATGTGTCTTTTGTGAAAAGTCACAGCACCATCACTTATGCAGCTTTTTGTATGTATATTAAACTTCAATAACAACAAGCAAGTGATAGATCTGGGACTAAAACCCAGGTTTTGAGGCTCCAAATCTCTTGACTTCTCATTACATTGTTTAAATGGTTTTATATTCCAATTATATCAGGTAGTTTTAGATATGTGTATCTAATCCTTTCCCATCATCGAGACCAACAACTCTTGTCTTAAAGATCTAGAACTTTTGCCATGACTAAATAGCTCCCAGTAATAAGGTTCTCTTTACTGAGCTACCCCTTCCTTTTCTTTTCAGAACATTTTTTATTCTCTTTAATTCAGAGAGTTGGTGGCTTCCATATTTATTGTTTTCTCCCATGAAGCTTAGAAGCTGGCAGGGTTTTTCTGCTCAGAAAATGCCCTGCATGCTTACACTGACTGGAAATTTCCCATGCTGAGTCATGCTGGGAATATGGAAAAGCCCCTGGCTTTGAAAGTTCCCAGAAACTATTTAATCTTCAGTTCATCAAACGCACCCAGATTCTAATTATGGCAAGACGCAGTACATGGATTTTCACTTCTTACTTTTAACTCATAGCTTTTCATTTAAATCTCCCAAGTATTTACTCTTTCACCTAATTTTTTTAAATCTAACCTCTTTTTTTCCGCATGATGAAATCAACTGAGACGTGTTTCTGAAGTGTGGCACAAGCCATAGGAAGGGCCCTCAATTCCATGGATTTTCTATTTATTAATTTAAAATTAATTAAACCTACAAAGTATTCATGTTAAAGACTTTAATATATTTTCATTCCTTATCAACAGTTCTAATTGACATTTTTGTCCATTTCTAGGTGTACATTATCTTATGATAAAATAACTTTATTTTACCATGAAATAAATATAATTGAAGAAAGAAACATAACCAAAACTCTTGGAGAGTAAAAAATATATACAGGTCATTTTTACCCCTTCTCTGCTATTATAACACCTCCCATTATCAGTTCTATAAAAGAACAATTCCAAACCTCAGAGTGTGCTGAGTCAGTTTATCTGCTTCTCTGCCACTTTCTTACAGTATTTTTTGGACAACAATCATATCCACCTCTCTGTCACACTAGCAGGAAAGATATTTATTTCCACATATCCCCTCCAGTTTTCTGCACATCTAGCTTCCTGTTCCCCTCTCCAAAAGCTGCTGCTAGCAGTCACATTTTTTTTCTGCTGATCAAAGAAGAAAAGCAAAATCCATCTCTCCTTCTCTCTCTCTCTCCCTCCTTAAATCTCTTTTTCCCACTTAACTTTTGGAAAAACAATTGCACAAGAAATTAGAAAACCCCAAACATATAATATGTTCAAATTTCAACAAAATTTATAAAAGATACATCTTTTTATTTGTGCCTCAGGATGCACAGAAAATAATGGATTTTCATATCGAAAAAATGAATTTCAATGTTTCAAGAAAAAAAATGTAGCTGGACCAAGCCTTATCAAGCCATGGATGTGATCCCTTTACTCTTGACAATCAAGGACTCTAATCAAGGTCTTTTACTTCTAACTCATCCTAAAATACATTTCAGCTCATAGTTCCAAAATTCAGCCTCTTGAACCACTTTTCCTACACTTAAACCTCATTCCCTATCTCATTTTTCATGACTTTCTTTGCTGTAAAGCTCATGGATTAAATTACCATATTGCTTCCCCTTACAATTTATATCAACAGGTATTCGTTTTCTTAATGAATCATCAACTATTTATCAAGAGCCTATCATGTACCAGACATTGTTTTAGGTGCTGGGGCTACAGATATGAACAAGACAATTAATAAGAAGTTGCACTAATAAATATATAACACAATACCAAAAAGTAATGTAACTACCAACAACGACCTATATGAAAAGGAAATTACGATAATCCCATTTACGATAGCCTCGAAAATAGTAAAATACTTTGGAATACATCTAACCATGGAGGTGGAAAATTTGTACACTGAAAACTATAAAACATTGATTAAAGAAGTTAAGGCAGGCACAAATAAATAGAAAGACATCCTGTGTTCATGGATTGGATGAATCACTATTGTTAAAACATCCATATGACTCAATAATCTATAGATTCAATGAAACCCCTGTCAAAATCTCAAAGATTGTTTATTACAGAAGTAGTAAAAAAAAAAAAGCTCTAAAATTCATATGGAACTCCAAAAGACTCCAAACATCCAAATAAATCTTGAGCAAAAAGAACAAAGCTGGAGGCATCACACTTCCTGATTTCAATATGTATTACAAAGCTGCTGTAACCAAAACAGTATGGCACTGGCATAAAAATACAGACCAATGAAATAAAACAGAGACCCCAGAAATAAGCCCACATATGTATAGTCAACTGATTTTCTACAGAGTGCCAAGAATATACAAGGGGGAAAGGGTAGTCTTTCAATAAATGGAGTTGGCAAAACTGGATATCCATCTGCAGAAGAATGAAATGGGATGCTTATCTTTCACCATACACAAAAATTAACCAAAATCAATTACAGATGTGATGTAAAATTTAGTACCATAAAACACCTAGAAGAAAATGTAAGGGAAAAACTTCTCAACATGGGTTTTGACAAATATTATTTCTTAAATAGGGCACCAAAAGAACAGGCAACAATAGCAAAAATAGTAGTGGGACTGTAACGAATTTTTTAAACTTCTACATAGCAAAGAAAATAATCAACAGAGTGAAAAGGCAAACTATGGAATGGTAAAAGATATTTGCAAACCATATATCTGATCCAAACTATATAAAGAATTTCTGCAACTTGAGAGCAAAAGTAAGTAATTTGATTAGAACATTGGAAAAGAAATCAAGTAGACATATCCCACAAAAGGACATACAAATGCCAACAGATAATATAAAAACATGCTCACTATCATTAATCACCAGGGAAATGCAAATTGAAACCACAAACAGGTATCAACTCACATTGGTTAGAATGGCTGTTGTCCAGAAAACAAAAGATAACAAGTGTTGGTGAGGTTGTGGAGAAATTAGAATCCTCGTATACTGTTAATAGGAATGCAAAATTGTACTGCTGCTATGGAAAACAGTATGGCAATTTCTCAAAAAACTAAAAATAGAATTACCATATGATCCAGCAGTCCAACTTCTGGAGATACATATAGATAGATAGATAGATAGATAGATAGATAGATAGATAGATAGATAGATAGATAGATAGATATAGATATAGATATGTATGTGTTTATATATATCAACTGAAATCAGGATCTTGAAGACATATCTGCCCTGTCATGTTCACTGCAGCATTAGTCACAATAACCAAGATATGGAAACAACCCAAACGTCCATCACAGATGAATGGGTAAAGAAAAGGTGGCATATATATACAATAGAATATCATTTAGCCTTTAAAAAGAAGGAGATCCTTTTGGGAGTCTGAGGCAGGCAGATCACCTGAGGTCAGGAGTTTGAGACCAGCCTGACCAATATGGTGAAACCCCATCTCCACTAAAAATACAAAAATTAGCCAGGCTTGGTGGTGGGCACCTGTAATCCCAGCTATTTGGGAGGCTGAGGCAGGAGAATCGCTTGAACCTGGGAGGTAGAGGTTGCAGTGAGCCAAGATCATGCCGTTGCACTCCAGCTTGGGTGACAAGAGTGAGACTCCATCTCAAAAAATAAAATTACATTACATTAAAAGATAAAATGAAATAAAATGAAGGAGATCTTACCATTTATGATAACATGGGTGGATCTGTAATACATTATGGTAAGTGGGATAAGTAAGTCACAGAATGACAAATACTCATATTCCTCTTATATATGAGATACCTAAATAGTCAAAGGTACTGAAGTAGGCAATAAAATGATAGTTACCAGGGAATGGGTGGGAGGGTGAAATAGGAAGTTGTTGTTCAATGTGTATACATTTACAGTTAAACAACATGAGTGAGTTCCAGAAATCTGCTGAACAACCCAGTGACTATAGTTAACAATAAGATTTTGTGAACTTAAAAATTTAAGAGACAAGATCTCATGTGAAGTGTTGTTACCACAAAAACAAAACAAAGGGACACAAGGAAAATTTGGAAGTAATGGATAAGTTTATCACCTGGCTTGTAGTGATGATGACATGAATATATACATTTGCCCAAACCCACCAAACTGTGTACATTAATTATGTGCAGTTTTTTTGTATACTAGCTCTACCTCAATAAAGCTGAGGGGTAAAGTGATGTTACTGTAAACAAATAATTTGGCCTCGTGACAGGTGGAGAACCTATTTTAGAGAGTGTACTAGGGAAGACTTCTCCAAGGAGAAGACTTGGGAAGGAAGTGAGGACCCTACTAAAGTGAGAGATCAGCACAGGCAGACAACTTGGATAGATCATTTAAGTCTGGGAGAGGTGGGAATGGGGTAAGAGGTTCAGCAAGAGGAAGTCTGCGAGAAAAGGTTCAGCATGGCATGTTTCAGGATCTGCAAAGAGTCTGGTATAGTTGGACGGGAGTGGGGGCAGGGTAAGAAAGGAAGTTGGAGAGCTTACCAGAGCCGATCATTTAGGGCCTTGTAGGCAATGGCAATGAGTTAGAAATGTATTTGGCGTTTTTCTTCTAAATTATATTTGGAAATATATATGAACTTTATTCAGTTACTGGGAGACACTGGAAAGTCTTGAGCAGGGGAACGACTTGAATTGACTTAGAATTGCATTTGGTCTTGCTGGCTGAGATGTGGAGAATTGACTATAGGTGTAGCAAGAGTGCAGGGAGAAAACTCAGGACATCCTCTGTCTCTCCTGGTTATGCAGACTTGGACATTTCTCAGATATGGCACAAACATTCCATCTTAGCAGTTCACTCTCTGCCTTTTCCTCATCTATCTTGCCTAACTCAAACCTAAGACTCTGCCACCTTTCTGCTGCATCAACCTAAGCTGATCCCTGCTAATGGACAGCAATCCATACACCCACAGCTGACTTACATTTATTTATTGGAGTCCATTTCAGGGAGGAGACCACCCCTCATATTGTCTTATGCCCAATTTCTGCCTCCAAAGAAAGAAGAAGTAAAAACTAAAAGGCAGAAATGAAATCCACAGGCAGACAGCCTGGCGCCACACCCTGGGCCTGGTAGTTAAAGATCGATCCCTGACCTAACCGGTTATGTTATCTGTAGATTCCAGACATTGTATGGAAAAGCACTGTGAAAATTCCTGTCCTGTTCTGTTCCAATCTGATTACCAGTACATGCAGCCTCCAGTCACATACCCCCTGCTTGCTCAATCGATCACAACCCTCTCACACTGACCCCCTTAGAGTTGTGAGCCCTTAAAAGGGACAGGAATTGCTCTCTCGGAGAGCTCAGCTCTTGAGACGAGAGTCTTGCCGATGCTCCTGGCCAAATAAACCTCTTCCTTCTTTAACTCGGTGTCTGAGGAGTTTTGTCTGTGGCTTGTCCTGCTACATTTCTTGGTTCCCTGACTGGGAAGTGAGGTGATTGGCGGATGGTCACAGCAGCTCCTTAGGTGACTTAAACCTGCCCTGTGGAACATTCCTGATAGGAACTCTGGCCAGCCTGAGCAACACAGATCCTGAGAGTGCTCCTGGATAGGCATTTGCCCTGGTGGGACGCCTTACCAGAGCATTGTGTGGCAGGCCCCCGTAGAGGATCAATGCAGTGGCTGAACACTGGGAAGGAACTGGTATTTGGAATCTGTACATCTGAAACTTGGTAAGACTAGTCTTCAGAACTTGCCTACTCCATTTGAGTGGAAGCATGGCCTGATCACCCACAGCGTGCATTTATTGGCACTTTGGTTTTGGTTTTGGTTTTGACTTAGTTTGAATTGCTTGACAGGACTGGTCTTGGGAACTTGCCTACTCCATTTGAGTGGAAGCATGACCCCATCACCCACAGCGTGCCCATACTGGCACTTTGGTTTTTGTTTTTGACTTGACTTGGATTGCTTGATACTTTGGTTTTGGTTTTGTCCTGGCTTGAATTTCTGGATACTCTGATTTTGGTTTTGATTTTGGTTTGGTGTAAACTGTAAAAGTGTGTGTATGCCCTTTTCACCCGTTCTTTGTTTTGTGGTGTGCATGTGATGTGAGTGTGGTGTTTTGTCTCGAAGAAGCATGGGTCAGGCACAAATAAGCCCACCCTACTAGGAACTACGTTGAAAAATTTCAAAAAGGGATTTAAGCGAGACTATGACACCAGGAAAGCTTAGAACTTTATATAAAATAGACTGGCCAGCATTGGAGGTAGGTTGGCCATCAGAAGGAAGCCTGGACAGGTCCCTTGTTTCAAAGGTATAGCACAAGGTAACCTGTAAATCCAGGGCACCCAGACCAGTTCCTGTACATAGATGCTTGGTTACCACTGGTTTTAGATCCCTCCACAGCGGTTGAGAGAACTGCAGCATAAGCGGCTGGCAGAGGCAGAGAAAGAGAGAGAGAGAGAGACAGAGAGGAGAGAGGCAGACAGAGAAGAGAGAGGGGCAGAGAGGAGAGAGAGGGAGAGAGACAAAGAAGAGAAAGAGAGAGATATAAAAGTAGTTAAGAAAAAAATGTATCTATTCCTTTAAAAGCCAAGGTAAATTTAAAACCTATAATTGATAATTGATGGTATTCTCCATAACCCTATAACACTCCAATACCACTTTGTTGTCAGTGTAAACAAGGGAGTATCCTGAAAGCATTGAGGCCTTCCTATCAAAAATCCTTAACCCGCAGATGGCCCAAATGCGTTCAATCTGTAGTGGCAAATGCTTTGCTAACACAAAAAAAGTAAAATAGTAATAATAATAATAATAATAATGATAATAACTTTTAAAGGAAACCTCATTGTGAGCACACCTCACTGGTTCAGTTCAGAAATATCCTAAATCATAAAAGCAAAAAAGTAGCTTACTAACTCAAAAATCTTACAGTATGGGGCTATTCTGTTAGAAAAAAACAAAAGCCATCTATACCAATTCTAAGTTAATTTGGACAAAACAACATCTTGTTAATAGCAAAGGATAATTAAAATTCCAAACTTACAAGGTTTTCAGCAAAACTAAAGTATGCTAAAAGTTAACAGTGTAACATGTTTTATGGTAACTTCTATTCTTGTGGCCTTAGTCTACTCCACAGACATAAAAGAAGTTCACTTTGGAAAAGAATGGTTATCATCGTAAAAAAAAAAAAAAGGAAAAAAGGGGGGGTGGAATTTATGTAAAAAGGGTATTATATGGCAAATTCTTGTCCTGAAATAAGTTAGCTGGTTGTTTAAAAAAAGAAATATTTGTAATAAGTCAGAAAATTGAAGCATGTCAAAGAATTGCCTGTGAAAGTCATGAAAAAAAAAAGGTTATTAAAGGAAATTCATGCAAGAAATGTTGTATAATTTAAAAGTAATTAGGCTTCCTAAATGTAAAACTATTAAAGAAACAGTTTATGTGCAAGGTATATAAAAAAAGTAAAATATACTTTCAATAGAAGAATTATAAGGAGGCATAAGAATGTAAAGTTTTACCTACATTAAAAGGTTAAAAATATGTATATTTTGTTTTAAAGGTTGAATCAAGTTTTAAAATGTTAATTGAAAACAAAATTCTGTGTGTAAACATTGGCTAAAATTAAAGAGGTATCATCCAGTTTTTCTGTAAATTGGACATTAAAATAAAAGCATAACAGATTTTTCTTAAAGTACCAACCGGCTCTTTAGCAAAAATTATAAAAGGTTAAAAAGAGTCTATAAAATTCTACCTTATAGTCAAATATTAAAAATTAGATAAATATGTCTACAAAGTTTTATTAAAATTAAGTTTAACATTAATAACACACTAATATAAAGGTAAAATTTAACTTATCTGGTATAAAAATCATACAGGGAGCATTGTTAAATGTAAAATGGTATTTGACTTTCTTTGGTTTAAAAACTAATAAAAATAGGTGCTAAAGGAAATTTCTCAGTAAAAAGACACTAAGGACAATAAAGTCCACTGCCAAGGTTCCCATGTTTAAAACAAAAGGTCAATTTCTTAAAAATTATATACTTGGTTTATCTTTCACTTTCCTTTCTCTCAAAAACTAAAAGTCATTTAGCACATGTACCACCCTTAGAATTTCCGGTAAATCAGCACCAGCCTGAAGATCATGTTCTCATCAAAAGGTGGAAAGAAGAAAACCTCGAGCCAGCCTGAGAAAGACCCTACCTTGTGCTGCTAACCACCAAGGCTGCTGTTCATACAGCAAAAAAGGATGGTCTCATCACACCCGAGTCAAGAAAGCGCCACCTCCTCCAGAGTTGTGGGCCATAGTCCCAGGGGAAAATCCTACCAAACTAAAGCTAAGAAAAATTTAACTCTTTTCACGTATTCTATTACTCTTTCTTCTTTCCTTTTTCTATTGCTGACCATCTAGTTATTAACATAACCAAGGCAATTTTGCCTCAAACTATTGCATTTAATGCTTGCTTTGTTATACCCTGTGGAGACTTGCCAAGTCAAAGACAGCTTTCTACTTCAGAAAAGTATTTCTGTCCCTCCTGACTCTCCTTAGACTGGGCATTAGTAAACTAGGACCATTTAATCCGGGGAGATTTCAAAACAGACCCCAGTGCCAACCAGGAGCCTCACCCCCCAATGTAGAGCTTTTATGCCGTAGTTGGTCCAACATTCTGTGGACCACTAAAGAGCAAGGATGGACTGCCCCAACAGGTTTTTGTAATTTCCTAAAATCATACATTCATTTTACTAGAGGATCATAGAAGTTAAAGACTTAAAACAAAGTTTAGCAATTAAGACAGGATACCAAGATGCAAATGCCTGGTTAAAATGGATCAAATATTCCATCTGCACGTTAAACAAAAGCAATTGTTATGCTTGTGCACATGGTAGGCCAGAGGCCCAGATTGTCCCCTTTCCACTAAGGTGGTCCTCCAGTTGACCAGGCATAGGCTGCATGGTAGCTCTTTTCCAGGATTCTACAGCCTGGAGTAATAACTCATACCAAGCTCTCTCTGCTATATCCTGAAGTCCAGCACCCTGCAGGTCAGCCACTGAGGGCCATCCAGCTTCCGTCTCCCAACACTAAGTTCACTTCATGTCTCTCGTGACAGGGAGGAAACTTAGCATTCCTTGGAGACCTGAAGGGATGCAATGAGCTTAAGAATTTTCAAGAGCTTATCAATCAGTCGACCCTTGTTCATCCCTGAGCGGATGTGTGGTGGTATTGTGGTGGACCTTTACTGGGCACTCTGCTGAATAACTAGAGTGGCATTTGTGCTTTAGTTCATTTGGCTATCTCTCTCACCCTGGTATTTCATCAACCAGAGTGAGAAAAAATAAGACATCGTCAAGCGAGAGAAGCCCCTTATGGGTCTTTCAACTCTCACATCTATTTAGATGCAACCGGAGCCCCATAAATTTAAAGCTTGAAATCAAATAGCTACAGGATTTAAGTCAATATTTTAGTGGGTGACAGTTAATAAAAATATAGATTAGATAAACTACATCTATTACAACCAACAGCAACAAGCTTTTCATGAGTTTAAAAAAAAAAAAAAAAAAAAACTCATGTTGACCCCAGCCCTGGGGCTACCTGACCTGACAAAACCCTTTACACCCTATGTATCAGAAAGAAAAAAAAAATGCAGTTGGAGTTTTAACCCAGACTGTAGGGCCCTCGCCAAGGCCAGTGGCCTATCTCTCAAAACAACTAGATGGGGTTTCCAAAGGCTGGCCCCCATGTCTAAGGGCCCTGGCAGCAATGGCCCTGTTAGCACAAGAAGCAGATAAGCTAACTCTTGGGCAAAACCTAAACATAAAGTCCCCCCATGCTGTGGTGACTTTAATAAATACCAAAGGACATCATTAACTAACAAATGATAGACTAACTAGTTACCAATGTGTGCTCTGTGAAAATCCCCACATAACCATTGAAGTTTACAACACCCTAAACCCTGCCACCTTGCTCCTGGTATCAGAGAGCCCAGTTAAATATAACTGTGTAGAGGTATTGGACTCAGTTTATTCTAGTGGGCCCAACCAACCTCTGAGACCATCCTGAAACATCAGTAGACTGAGAGCTGTACATGGACTGGAGCAGCTTCACCAACCCCTGCAAAGTGACTCCGAAGAAGACAACAAGCCCTGCTCCAGTCACACCCGGAAGCTGACTGGTCCATGCATGGCTGAAGCATGAGAAAATTCATTGTGAGACTCATTTTCCTTAAAATTTGTACTTGTACAGTAAGGACTTCCATTGACCTTCCTCAGACTGAGGGCTGTTCCCAGTGTATACATCAAGTCACTGAGATAGGACAAAAAGTCACTACGGTCCTATTATTTTACAGTTATTATAAGTGTACTGGAACTCTAAAAAAAAATTATTTATATAACGTTATTCTATACAAGGTATATAGCCCAGGAAATGACCAACGTGATGTGTGTTATGACCCATCTGAGCCTCCCATGACCACAGTTTTTAAAATAAAATTAAGAACTGAAGACTAGTGAGGGCTCATAAACAATACGAGTAAAGTGTTAGCCAAAAAATAAATAAATAAGTAAGAAGAAGAAAGATAGTAAATAGCCCCCTGAGAGAATCACACAATATTATAGGCCTACTACTTAGCCACAAGATGGTGCGTAAGGATACCGGACCCCCATTTACATGATCAACCAAATCATACAGTTACAAGCTATCTTAGAAATAATCACTAAGAGGACTGGCAGAGCCTTTGACTATTCTGGCCTGGCAAGAAACTAAGATGAGAAATGCTATCTATCAAAATAGGTTGACTCTCAACTACTTGCTAGCAGCTAAGGAGAAGTCTGTGGAAAATTTAACCTTACTAATTGCTGCCTGTACGTAGATGATCAGGGGCAAGTAATCAAACATATAGTTAAAGACATGACGAAACTGGCACATATGCCTGTACAAGTGTGGCACGGATTTGACCCTGAAGCCATGTTTAATAATGGTTCCCAGTGCTAGAAAGATTTAAAACTCTTATAATAAAAATTATAATAGAAATAGGAACCTGCTTGCTGATCCCTTATTTACTACCTGTACTCATTCAAATGGTAAAAGGTTTCATCGCTGCTCTAGTTCGCCAGAATGCTTCAGCACACATGTACTACATGAATCACTACTGATCTGTCATGAAAGAAGACATAGATAGTGAAGATGAAAGTGATAACTCCCACTAATAAAATGAGTGAGAGTCTCAAAGTGAGGGGAATAAAGGAGGAGACCACCCCTCATATTGTCTTATGCCCAATTTCTGCCTCCAAAGAAAGAAGAAGTAAAAACTAAAAGATGGAAATGAAATCCACAGGCAGACAGCCCGGCGCCACACCCTGGACCTGGTAGTTAAAGATCGACCCCTGACCTAACCGGTTATATCATCTATAGATTCCAGACATTGTATGGAAAAGCACTGTGAAAATTCCTGTCCTGTTCTGTTCCGATCTGATTACCGGTACATGCAGCCCCCAATCACGTACCCATTGCTTGCTCAATCGATCACGACCCTCTCACACAGACCCCCTTAGAGTTGTGAGCCCTTAAAAGGGACAGGAATTGCTCACTCACAGAGCTTGGCTCTTGAGACAGGAGTCTTGCTAATGCTCCCAGCCGAATAAATGTCTTACTTCTTTAACTCGGTGTCTGAGGAGTTTTGTCTGCGGCTCATCCTGCTACACATTCTACAGCTTCCTTTTCACTCAGAAAATACCACCAGGGGACTGGAATGTTCTAGAATCTTTGTTTCTTACATTTAGCATTCCTTATTTTTTACTGGGTCTAGAATTTAAGCTCTCTAAGTTGAAAATACCCAAGCTGAATAAGTATGCATGTAAATACAATTTTGTTCAGTATTGATTTTAGAAAAGTTTTAAATGAAGCAATTGTTCTTTCCAAAGCTTCTTCATCAAGTAGAAAATGGAAACGTTGGTTCCTAAAAAATCTTGGAATTTTACATTAATCCACAGCTTGAAAGGCAAGTGGGAATGTTAAAGAAACATTCCAACCAATTTTGCACAGGTCAAGGAAAACCACGTTTTTTCAAACATCATGTCTCTTGTTTATTTATAACATCAGATACATGCAGGCTTCCGGTGTTGGTGGAACGCAGCTGACCTCGTAGAAACATTTCTGGCTGCTCATTTACATTTGAAGTTGTGAAAATTTTCCAGAGCAAATATCCCTAATTTCTGGTAACACAAGGTACATCATGTACAGCACAACTACTAGTTTAAAGCAGAGTCAAGCTAAAATACAGAATGGCTGTTCTCAGTCATAAGCACATTATCCCTACTGAATAAAATGAAAATGGTGGAGGCAGGGAATGTTTTGAAAGTAGGATAAGGGTTCCTCATGACTTTCCTTGTGAACAGTGGCCTCAGATCAGCCAGCAGTGGACATCAGAGAGATTCACGTTACCCCAGTGTGATAAATAATGAAGCACAATGCATAATTGTCACTAAGTTCTTAGAACCTTCTCAGACCCAAACTACCATGCAGAATGCATTACCTCAGGCTCCACAGGGTCACGAGGGAGATAACCAAGTGTCGGGACGAGTAAATAGACATAATTGTACCAAACTCCTGTAATTACAACAACCCTTTAGAAAAACTGGAATTCCATTTTGCTCAGCTGCTTTCCCTACTCTGTTGGAAAAAAAACAAATGGTCTTTGCAAACAGAAATCCTGAATGTGTAAATTAACTTCTAACTTTACAGTTCAACCACAGGCCTGGTCACAGAATTAACTTTTAAAATAAACACTTTGTCTTGTATTCTCAACTGAAAATGAAAAATGCTTAATAAAATTTAATGTTTAAAAAATAGAGGCAATGATACAAAAGATTTAATTATGTTGTTGCTATATAACTAATAGGAACTCTGGTGCCACAAGGCTTAAACGAAACTCAGTGCTTTTTAAGAAGCCATTTTTCAGTGCTTCTTAGGAAACTGTTTTCAAATTCTCCACTTCAAGACCAATGGATGTCTTTTTACAATACCAAACACTGAAGTAACTCTAAGTATCTCCCAAATTGTGGAAGGGCAACGAAAGTCAGTCCCTCATTACTCCTGACCATTTGTCCAACTTCAAGAACAATCTGGGACCTGAAAAAAATTGATGTTATTTCTCAAACAGCCTAATTTATTTTTAAGGAGCAGTACACAATTTTGCCTATATATCAGAATAAAGTAGTTGACACAGCACCAACTCAGGAGGCAGAAGAGGTGAATATGATTTGATTCATCAATGATCAGCTGACTCTGTGACTAATGTCCTCAGCTAATTGCCTTATTTAAGAACATGCTGTTACATACCCCTTATCTCTAGCACATGCTCTCTTTGTTTCCTTCATAGCACTTAATAAAACTTATAATCATTTTTATTTTCATGTTTATTTACTCACTCTTCTACTCAAATATATATGAAGGCAGAAAACATGTCTTAGTATTCAACTTAGTATATCTTCCAATTCACAGTTGAAAAAAAAAATGAGCTCAAAGATTCATGCATTCATTTGTCCATTCAACAGACACTTACTAAATTTTTATTTTATGTAAGCACTAGGTCCTAGAAAAGAGAATCTACTTCACAATATTTTTAAATATTGAATGAGATCATACACTTATTTTATGAAGTAAACATATAATTAAAGTGAACTGTTGTTATTATTTATTGTTAATACATTGTTATATTATTTACCTAACATAAAAGCCTTCTAATTCCAGAGAAAATAGCGTCTTTCCCTACAACCAAGGGACAAATATTCTGAATGCTGCTTAAGATAACAGAGTTGTCAAACATAAGTTTCTAACCTATGAACTAACCTTCACATTAAAAAAAATTTCATTATAGTATGTAAATATATGGGAGAAAATTCTATTTATATTTTATGATTTTCATTGATGAAAAATTTATTTCATATGATGTAATATTACTTATAAGGAAATATTTTGTCTGAGTTCAGTCATAATTCTTCATGAACTTAAGGAATAAACTTGAACTGTTCATGGCACACAGTCTTTTCGTTTCACATTTATATGAACAATGCATTTGGATGCCTTTGTTGTTGGAGAATCTCAAGGAAAAGACCCAAGTAAAGCTGTGAAGAAGCATAAGAGGCAAGGCAGAGAAGGGGGATGCCTTAAGGCATAGCAGTCCACTTAAAGGAAGACATGGTTCAGACTGCAGTATCAAATAAACATCTACATAGCTCTTAGGAGGAGTAAATATCAAGGCATAATGGAAACCTGAGTGAGGACAGCAAAACAAAGTGAGTCAACTGATAATACTAAAAAACTAGCCTTTTAGAAGATGATTTAAAATACACATTTTAAAAAAAGAACATGAGCCATTATATTGGAACATAATTCTCTACCAAGGTAGATTGCACTATTGAAATAGACGCATCAGTTAAGAGTGAGTTACCTTTCAAGAAACAGAGAACTCAATTTGCAGTCGCTTAGCAATAAGGAAATACTATTGAGACAAGAAGTCTAGTGGTAATTAACTGTAGACAATAATGTAGTTGCTCGAAATACCCAGGCTGCTATCTGTGTGATTCTCTTGGCCTTTTATTCACTATTATAAGACAAATACTTCTTTGGGAAATTCAGGGTTTAAAGAAAGAAGTATGATGGTGCTAGAGAAAGTTCACCGTAGGGTTTGGCTCACATCTCCTTGGCCAACATTGAGTCATGTGGCACTCCTGACTGCAAAAGATGTTTATTTAGCCTCTATAGAAGAGATTAAAAAAGACAAAAATAGGTTGGGATGCAGGGTTGAACAAATCAACCTACAGTATCTTCCACATTTCTTTTTTCTCTTAGCATATGTATGTTTGCTTGTGTGTCAAACTCCAAAATTATACTAAGAGATCATAAAAAAGGAAATATTATTCTTTGGTCTTCTCTTAATTATTAATTAAGACTTTAGCAAATGTCATGATGATTGATTTCCACTTAGATTGCTTTGTATTTTATAATGTTAAAACTTTCAGTACTTCCTTGGAAAAAATTAAACTAGGATTTTTAAGCCATGGTTTTTAGTGAATGGGTTATTTAGAGGATTTCCTAAGAGTTTTGACTAATAAGACATGTCAGCCAAAAAAAATCTTTGCTGTCCCTTTAGGGATTCAAACTATTTAGTGTTACATAACACTACTCCAATACATTTGTAGCTGACTGCTAATAAACTGCACAAATGTCATCATTTCAGCTAGATATTCTCAGAAGAAATCATAAATATGAGATTTAAAAAAATTTTACTTCTGCAAAAACCCCAGCCAGATCTATGCTTATCTATGTTGAAAGACTAATTGCACAAAAGAAGTTCCAAATTTTATTTTTAGGAGACTGTGAAAAAGCATCCAAAAGGACATCCATGGGATATTTCTCCCATGTTTTTATTTAAAATTGGTATTTCATTGCTTAAGAGTTTAATTATTTTGTGCATTCTGAACAACATTTTGAGAAATGCGTGTAAGAATTAATTGTATTTTGTCATTAAGGTCTAATTCTGATCAATTCGATTTCATTCAACAGACACATTTATTTAGGATTTACTGTGTGTTAAAAACTACTGTAGACAGAGAGTAGGAGGGAATACAAAGTAGTAGTCTGGGAGGAAGACATGCGTTTGATGTTAGGACAGTATAGTTAGTGCCACATATAAGAAGAAATAGAATGCTTTTGTAGGGGCACAGGTAAGGAGCACAACTTCAACACCACCCAAATGAATAAGCCGAGGAATTCCTGTGGAAAAGTGTATGCCCCTTGCTTCTCGAAGGATGGATTATTACTGAGCCTTAGAAAGATAACTCTAATTGGGACTGGGTACTGTGGCTCACCCTGAAATCCCAGCACTTTGAGAGGCCAAGGCATGAGGCAGCACTTGAGCCCATGAATTCAAGACCAGCCTGGGGAACATAGCAAGAATCTCTCTCTTCAAAAAATAAAAGTAAAAATTAGCTGGGCATGGTGACACACAACTGTAGTATTAGCTACCTGGGGGGCTGAGGTGGGAGGATTGCTTGAGGCCAAAAGGCTGAGGCTGCAGTGAGCCGTGATCACAACAGTGCACTCCAGCCTGGGTGACAGAGCCAGACTCTGCCTTTAAAAAATATATATATATAAATAAGGCAATAAAATAAAAATTATAATTAAGAAAGCCCATTACTTTCTCTACTATAGGCTGCCTTACCTACATTTTAAGAACCCCTTTTCAATATCTAGAGCTTCCTATTTCCCCCTCTAGCATTTTCTTTACTTGTGTACTGATTTCAGGCACAGTATTTCCAACACATGCAATCAATAATCGGACCATTCCTTATTGCTCTTGCATTTTACAAAAGGATCTGAAGAAACATAAGATGTTTGGGTAGGAAAATTTTAATTCCTCTTTGTTCTTCTGATTGTTACTTAAGTTTCTGGAACCTCCAAGACAAATTGAAATTATCAGAGAATCACAGAGTTTTGAACAATGACAGAATTACATTTATTAATCCTCCATCCCATTCCTCAATAATTCCCATGTCTTTCTGCTCTCCACACTTTACTGTTTTCTCTTCTTGTTCTAAGATTTGATCACTCTGCCTATACCAAAATGGCAGAATTCTTGGGCATTTCTTAACCTTCTCAAGTAATAATTGATTCAAATGAAGCATGAAAAGAGTTTTTTTTTTTAATCTAATGTTCACACTTATCCCTAATACTTACCTCTCACAAAATCTAACATCGAAATTTTCTTGACTCTTAATACGTTGCACAGCTACAGCTAATAGTGGAGTAAGAATGAGAAGTAGGCAATGATTTGCGTTTGTGTAATACTGAGTAGTCTATTGATAACTCAATGAGGACTTTAAACATATATATGTATATGCAAACCTTTCTGGGAATGTGGATATGTGCATTTCTAGGAGAGGTTCATAGCTTTTACCAGATTATCAGAAGAGGGCTAAGACAAGAGGAAAGAAATGATAAGAATATTTGACCAGTGTAAATGATGCTTATATAACTAATGGTACTTACTTATGTATATGGTAATGATTTGGATCCATCTCTCAAGTGCTCCTTTTTCTCTTAATGCTTATTTTTTCCTCACAAATGTTAGTCCTTTCTCTTCTACTATTCATGAGAGCAAATGCAGGAGCCAAAAATTTAGGAAATCCTCAGGCAGAGAGTATTAGCAAATCCGCTGACTTTCAAATAATGATGAAGGATTGCAGAAAAGATATTTGAGTATAGGAGAAACCATAATATTAATGTTCTATTTTAATCTTCTGTAATCTCTCAATAATTCAAGTACACTTATGAGAGATCATTCACTCCTCCTTGTCATTCCCACAATCCCTTCTCTCCCAACAACACCACCATGCCATTGTGGATACCTTGCTTCCACTGCAGGCAACAGATGACTGTCTTGTAAATACACATTCCATACCACATTCCACTCAAGGTGCTCAGATCAGATAGAATGAAGTAAGAAGATGGTGGTATCTTAGTAAACACACTTGAACATAAGTCTTCACATTTCCATGAATTTCTTCCTTAACAGCAGTCACCTGAGGCTGAGTCATTCCTCAAAATGTAAGCAGAACATCTTCAGATCTTGTTTAGTCTCATTAAAAAAAAGCAAAGGTTCTCAATGTTGGCTGCACCTTAAAATAACCTGGGAAGATTTAAAAATTACTGATGCCAATATTACACCCTGAAGATTCTGCTTTAATTGTACTAAAGCCATGGTTCTTATTCTGGGCTATCCATCAGAATCACCTGTGGGTGTTTTTAATGATCTACATGCCTGTTCTCTATCTCCAGATAGCTGAATATGAATCTCTGACATATGAACTCCCTATACAATTACAGTTTCCAAAACTTTGCAAGTGATTCTAATATATAGTAATGGGTTGAGTCTCAGTACTCCACATTCACCCCTCCTCATTGGTCCAAAATAGGAAGCCCAGCTCTAGTCAATGGAAT
Organism: Macaca nemestrina; assembly: GCF_043159975.1. NCBI lineage: Eukaryota > Metazoa > Chordata > Mammalia > Primates > Cercopithecidae > Macaca > Macaca nemestrina. Next base: position 35,656,686 of record NC_092140.1, read on the forward strand.
AACTTCCAAATGGTATTTAGTTTTTTGCAAAAAAAAAAAAAAAAAAAAAATTATCTCTCAACATTTTAAAAAGAATTTGTCACAGACCCCAACATAGAGCAAAACCAAAAAAGTGGCCTTGAAGTAAATCAGTTTATAATCCTTTTATGTGATTTCTTTTGAGTGGCCAACATTTTACTGGCTGCAAATAGATATTCCTAATCACTATGCCCCGGTCCGAAGTTTTCAAAATTACCCAAAGTTGTGGATGCTATTAAATGTACATGGTTTCCTTCACAAAATATATAATAGGATACGAGTGGACAACAACAAAACCACATGAAAGTGTACATGCAGGCAGTTCATCCAGGATTACTCACTAGTAAATAAAAATGAAAGCTAATATTTGTTCAACAATTATTACCTGTTTAAAGTTTTCTGACAACCTTATAAGCATTATAAAATTTAATTCTCATGACTGCCTTCTAGGGTAGATATTATTGTTATTCTCAAATGACAGACTGGCAAAGCAAAAATTAGGAAGCTTAAATGATGCTTCTGCTTATCAGCTTCATAGAATTGTGATGCCTAAGTAAAATTTCAAATTACTATGTCATAGTGACTTTCATGATAAAATAAAAGTAGTCAAAATTATGACCTTTATGCCTGTAAATACCAAGATTTGCCTGCTTGCATTCTAATGAATATATTAAATGAAAGTCTGTTAACGCTATCACATAAACGCATTGCCTTCCAAGCCTAAAACCCCATGGTGTGAACTTTCCCTCCCAAAATATATTAACTTTTTTGGTTCTGTTACTGCAGCTGGTGGATAATACTTAAAATTGAGTTCTAAGAAACAGAGGGTGACTCAAAATTTCTACAGAACAGTAGATTCATGTTTAAACAAATACACACAAATTTATTCTGCAGTGACAAAATATACTGTTCAATGCTTTATCAATATTATATTATTACAACTGAATCCATATGGACCAGAAAAAGATTATTCACACAAATCACAAAGATACTGTGGTAGGTAGAATAATGGGCTCCCCCAAAATGCCCATGTCCTAGTCCCCAGTCCCTATGAATACGTTTTCTTACATGGCTAAAGGGACTTTATAAAGACCTTTAGAAGGCAGATTATACTGAATTATCTGGATAGGCCTCATCTAATTACGAAGTCCTTAAGAGTAGAAGAAGATAGGCAGAAGGCAATGTCATAGTGATGTGGCTTGGAAAGGATTCAACCCACCTCTGTAGATTTCGAAGACAGAGAAAGAGGTCATGAGCCAAGAAATGTGGGTGGCCTCTAGAAGCTGCTAAAGGCAAGCAACTAATTTTTTCTTATAGCCTCTAGAAAGGAACACCCTTGATTTTAGCACAATAAGACCTGTGTCAGAGTTCTGACCTACTGTACAACAATAAATTTGTGCTATTTTTAGCCACTAAATTAGTGGTAATTTGTTACAGCAGTAAAAAAAGCTAATACAAGGCAAGGATGCACACTTTTGCCACTTGTGTTCAACGAAGTATTGGAACTCCAAATTAGGCAAGAAAAAGCATCCAAATTGGAAAGGAAGAAGTACAATTATCCATGTTTGGGGATGACATGATCTTGTATGTACAAAGCTCCAGAGAATCTACAAAAAAGTGATGGGATGCATAAATAATTTTAGTACATTTGCAAGATACTATATTAACATAAAAAATCAGTTCAGTTTTTGTGCGTTAACAATGACACATCTGAAAATGAAACTCAGAAAACAATCCCATTTACAATAACATAAAAAAATAGGAATAAATCTAACCAAGGAGGTGAAGAACATATTCACTGACAAGTGTAAGACACTGATAAAAGAAGTTAAAGCACACGCAAATAAATGGAAAGACATCTCAGATTTATAGATGAGAAGAATTAATATTGTTAAAATGTGCACACTATGCAAAGTAATCTTCAGATTCAATCCAATCTTTGTCAAAATCCCAATGGTATTCTTTACAGAAATAGAAAAAAATCTTGAAATTCATTTCAAGTCACAAAAGACCCCAAATAGAAAAAACAATCTGAAGAAGAAGAAAACAAAGCTGGAGATATCACACTCTTGATTTTAAAATATATTTAAAAAACTACTGTGTTTAAAACAGTATGGTACTGGCATAAAAACAGATAAATAAATAAATAGATAGATAGATAGATAGATCATTAGGGAAATTCAAATTAGGGAAATGCAAATCAAAACCACAATGAGATATCATCATATACCTGTTAAAATGGTTATTATCAAACAACAAATAAATAAAAGATAACCAATATTAGAAAGAAGGTGGAGAAATTGGAATCTCTGTACACTGTAGGTGGGAATGTAAAATGGTTCAGTTGCTGTAGAAAACAGTATGGAGGTGTCTCAAAACGTTAACAATAGAACTGCCATATGATTCAGCAATTTCACTTCTGAGTATCTATCCAAAAGAACTGAAATCAAGATTTTGGGGAGATAGCTACATTTTTATGTTCATGGCAGCATTATTTACAATAGCCAAGATATGGAAACAACACAAATGTCCATTACAAATGAAGGATACAGAAATTTGCTATACACCTAAAATAGAACCTTAAAAAAAGAAAATCCTGGCTGGGCATGCTGGTTCACACTTGCAATCCCAGCACTTTGGGAAGCCTAGGCAGGTGGATTACCTGAGGTCAGGAGTTGGAGACAATCCTGGCCAAAATGGTGAAAACCCTCTCTACTAAAAATACAAAAATTAGCCACACGTCTTGGCACCCGACTGTAGTCCCAGTTACAGGTTGAGGCAGGAGAATCGCTTGAACCCAGGAGGTGAAGGTTGCAGTGGGCCGAGATTGTGCCAGTACACTCCAGCCTGGGTGACAGAGTGAGACTCCATCTCAAAAATAAATAAATAAATAAATAAATAAATAAATAAATAAATATTTAAAGAAGAAAATTCTGCCTTTTGTGACAACTTGGATGAATCTGGAAGACATTATCCCAAGTGAGATCAGTCAATCACAAAGGACAAATATTGCATGATTTTTCTTACACATAAGATGCTTCTAAAATAGCCAGTGGTGTAGAAGTAGACAATAGAATGGTATTACCAGAGGATGGTAGAAGGAGCATATAAGGAGTTTTTATAAATCTTGTATAAATTTACAGATACAGGAAATAAATAAGTTTCAGAGATCTTCTGTAAAACATAGTACCTATGACTAACAAAAGGTCTTATGTTCTTAAAAATTTTTAAGAAAGTAGAGCTCATGTTAAATGTCAACACAAGTAACAAAATAAAAAAGGGATACAATATTGGAATTGCAAACTATAAATCAAAAGAAGGGGGAAGTAGATAAGGATATAGATAGGGCAACATTGCCTGCAGGTTGGAGTTGAGTGATTGGGGTTCATTATAATGTTGTATCTGTTTTTGTGTATGCATAAAATTCTCCAAAAAGTGAAGTTTTGAAAAATACTGTAGGTTAGAAAGACTGACCATATATTTTTTACTTGATGACAAATTTAAAGGACAGTTGGAAACAACTAATTTTTCCCTATGAATTGATACTTCTATCTGTCCTCTCCATTTTATTTTCCCTGTCACAGCCATCAGGGTTAAGATATTCATTATATGGTCCCTGGATTCCTGCAATCAACTGCTACCTCATGCCCTTTACTTCATTCAACATCTCCCCAAATCCTTCTCTCTGCCACAGTCACTATAACCTTTCTTATTCCATTCAAACACACATATAGTATTCAAGGGCATTCTGTATGCAAATTGATTTGCTCTACTTTTAAGATTTTCCATCCTTTAGTCCAGACTATTTATTTCACTCCCCTCTAACCCAACAGATAGTAGAAAGCCCAATCTCTTTATTCTTCTAAAAAATGCCATGCTCATTCTGGTTGTAGATGGCTAATCCTTCTCTCTTCACGCATTCCAATTCTACCAGTCCTTTAAGACTGATTCATTTCCCTGAATGATTGTTTTATTTTTAGATTTAAAATAAATGGAAAATAAAGTATATTTTTATAAATACATATATATTTTAATCTTTAAAAATACAAATACAGTATACATATGTAATATATCTCTTCCACCTTAGGAACTCCATAGTATTTATTTAATTGGACCAACTTAATAATGTCCGTTACTCAGGAACTGGTCATTTGAATATTCATAATGAAAGGACAGCTCTTTGTTGTCTCAAAACTAGTTTTTGGCATTAAATCTAAACCAAGTTTGTTAAATACTACCATTCTGAGGTGTTGTTTGGGATAGTGGTTTAATTTTTGGTTGTTTCAAGGCATTTCTAAGGATATACAACTAAAACATAAAGACATTGGAAAATACAAGATGTTGTTCCTCTTTCTCTCACAGTTTGGAATCCAGTGTCTTGAGATGCATTTGCCTACTGCAGACTAAGGCTGCCTAGAAAGTGATGAGCTGGCTCCCTCAGCATTTACTCTGCAGTCATTGTCCCTTGTACAATGCTTTACATAAAGCCCTGCTTGTGCTAACCTCAGAGGAATGCAGTTTGCCTGGGGTCAAGGCCTCCACAGCACATCCATGAAAATCAGCAATGTGATGAGGTATACAATATCAATCTACAGAGCAATACAAGGGCCTCTTGATAAGATAAACAACATCTTAGGTTCAGGGCATCATGAGGTTCCGGGTAAAATTGATTTCTACTTAAAAACATATTCACATTATCTAATAGAAGGTCTCTGTTCCCATTAAATTTTTTCTTCACCCACGGTATTTTTACTTTAAAAACACTAAATATTGTAGTACTTCAATTTTTCTTGGGTTAAATTAGCTTTTTGTATATATGTCAGAGGCATTCAAACCAGAGTGACTCCATTTTGAATGAGGGCTTGGAAAATGAGGCTGGGACTTGCTGAGCTGCATTCTTAGAAAGTTAGGCATTCCTAGCCTCCAGATGTTTACAGTTAAGGGAACAAATTAATAATGTTTATTAAACAGACTCAGACTTGGGAGTGTCCACATATCCCAATATCTGGGGAACAAAAGTATTCCTAATTTTGCTTTAAAGATAATAATACTGGTTTTTTGCAAAATATAGTAATGAAGAAACTTAATCCTTTATCACAAACCCTTGTAGCAGAGCACATCTCCCCCATATATACAAGCACTGTAGCCAGGGCGGATGCGTTCCTTCTCTTACTTTCGGGAACGTCCTAGTCTTGTCTATGGAGTAGCTGTTTTTTCATCACTTTACTTTCTTAATAAACTTGCTTTTACTTTGCACTGCAGACTCACCCTGAATTCTTTCTTGCATGAGATCCAAGAACCCTCTCTTGGGGTCTGGATCGGCACCCCTTCCCTGAAACATTTCTGGTGACTTTGGGTAAGTGGGGTTGTCTGGTAACATATTTCTGGCAAACCACCCAATGGATGACACTGAAGAAACCCCCAACCCAAAGGAAATAGACTGCAGTACTGATTGGACGACTTTGGGTAAGTGGGGTGCATACTTGAGTAAAGAATAGGATTGGGCTAGAGGCCCAATTTAGGGGAGTTAAGAGTCTCTCCTAAAGACTAAGAGGGTTAAAGGCTCCTCTCAATAAAAGGCACAGACACTTGACCAACCTTGGGTTAGAGGCCCAACTTGAGAGACTTAGAATCACTTCTACGATTTAGGGGATTAGAAGCCCCTCTCAGTAAAGTCCCTCTTGGCTAAGAACGGGTTTGGCACCGCAGGCTATGCTGTTTATATTCATCAGCCTTGTTCTCTTTGCTGCACTAATCAATTTCTTGGTTGCTATCTCTGTTTCACTGTCATTTTCAGGAGAATTTATTTAACTGTATTTGAACTTATTCTTCTCCTGTGTCCCTCCCAATTTCTGTCCATTTGTTTGTGAAACATTGGGAACAAAAAGCATCGAAGGCTCCATCTCTAAAATTGCTGATTGAGATTTGATATTTAACAGCTACAGGCAATAAGATTAGATAGATGTGGTTATGTTTTATTGTTACTATGCTGACTAGGTGTGATTGAGAAGCACCAGGATAGTAATCAGGGGATTTTTCTCCTTGCTGTTTTGTTTCATTTTGCAAACTGAAAAAAATAAAAAAATAAAAAGAACACTTATTTCCTTCTTGGATTCAGGCAAACTGGCTTTGCTTATCCAATCCACCCTACCGCTATTGCCCAGAACCTGCTTGCTCTGGTCATTCCCATCTAAATCCTTTTCATTTCCCTTGCCTTATTAAACATTTTTGTCAAAGTCCACGTTGTGGTTTATCTAAGATTCATGGCTCAGCTCACCTATATTATTTGGATAATGTGAATAAGAGAATTCGATTTTTGACTGGGATCCCCTCATTAATGTAGCTGGCCTTAAAAACCTCTCATCCTTTTTAGTGGAACTTGGGCAGCGACAATACAATCACACAGGTTTGGAACTTTTCTTTCAACATCACCTGCCTCATTCATGGGAACTGCGGCATCATTTCCAAAGAACTCACCGCTAGGATGTATTCTTGAACACTGGGACCAGTTTAAACTGAATAGACTTAAGATGAGAAAACAGGTGTTTCTATGTAATACTGTTTGATCTCGGTATTATTTGTAAAAACAAGAGAAATGGCCTCCTACTGGGACTATGGTCTTTAATATTGTACTTCAACTTGATTTGTTTTGTAAGCTGGAAAGAAAATGGGATGAAATACCATATGTTCAAGCATTTTTGCTGCTCAGTCAGGATAAAACCCTGCAGCAGGTGTGTGCATGTTTGATGAGGGGAAAAGAAGAAAAAGAGCTAGACATACTAGGTGATTCTTTAATGCAACCCCCTCCCGCCCCCTTTCAGGGGGCATTTTTTGGGTAGAGCAGAAGCTCCTTCTGTCAGCTCTGAAGGTTCAGATGTGTTGGTCCTTTCTCCCTCCAGCCCACCTGAACATTCTACTGGAAACCCTTTGTCCCCTCCTCTTTACCCATCTAGTCCCACACTATACCCACCACTCCCTGAGGAACTCAGCCCAGGAAGTACTACTTGTAGTGGAGCCTCCTATGAACCTCCAAAGGGAAACTTTTGTCCACTTAGAGAGGTGACAAATGGGGAAGAAGTCACTGTGAGAGTACATGTTCCCTTTTCTATGTCTGATTTGGCCGTATACAAAAAGGAGTTTGGTCATTTCTCTGGAGACCCAGGAAAATTCATAGATAAGTTTGAGGAATTAACTCTGACCTATAGTTTAACTTGGCAGGGTCAGCATGTTTTGTTGTCTCTGCATTGTACAGTGGAAGAGAAACAACACATTTTGGGGGCAGCTAGGACCCATGCAGATGAGGTATTGGCTTGCAACCCAAACCATGATATATATCACACAGGAAGTATAGCAATTCCAGATCAAGATCCAGGGTAGAACTATCAAAGGGACAGTGAGGACTTGGGGAGGAGAGATTATATGGTCACTCTTTGGTTGGAAGGGCTGAGAAATGTATGAAAAAGCCTGTTAACTATGGAAGGTTAAGGAAGTTTCTCAGGGCAAAGATGAAAATCTAGTTTTGTTTCAAGGGCATTTAGTTGAGGCCATCAGGAAATATACTAACACTGATCCTGCCTCAAGGGAAGAGCAAACCCTTTTGGGAGTACATTTTATAACTCAGTCTGCCCCAATATCCACAGAAACTACAAAAAGAAGCTATGAGTCCTCAAACTCCTATGGAACAGCTTTTAGATAAGGCATTTTTAGTTTTTCGTAACAGGGACAAGGCAGGAGAAGCAGAAAGAGCAAGAAGGACCTCCCACAAGGTGCAGCTCTTGGCTGCAGCCTTAAGCTCGCCTCCCACATAGGGTTGCCCTCCTGGCTCTTGGACTGAACAAAGGAAGCTGAAAGGTAGGAAGCGTAACACTGGGCATCTGAGTCAGCGTCCCTTGGGCATAAATCACTGTGCACACTGTAAGAAAATTGGGAGAGTGATCACCTAGTTTTCCAAAGGGAGCCACTGGCACCTGAACCAATGATGGCTGAAATAGCTAGACAAGTCCAAGAGTGATGAGGCCGGAGACCTTCCACCACAGCTCCCATTGGACAACTAATCATGTCTCTGGAGGAGCCTTGGGTAATTCTTGCTGTGGCAGGTAAGAATATTAACCTCCTTCTGGGTTGTCTGCTCTGTTTTTGACCCATTAAAATGGGTCTCTGCCACCCCAAAATTGTATGATCAAGGGGATAGATTGACAAGCCCTTAGATGCCCTTTTACCTATCCTCTAAGCTACTCTTCAGGGACTTTGATTTTCTCCTAATTGCCCCACCTCCTTGTTGGGAAGAGATTTGTTGATTAAGCTGCAAGAGGCTCTATATTATTGTGGCAGTTGTACAGTAGTGTTAAATCAAGTTTAACCTCAAGCTGCCTTCTTACATATTTTAAGTTCTGCCTAAAGGTTTCTCTGTACATTGTGAACTATAACAAGTGGAAGTGTAAACAGACTGTAGCCTACACTTGTGCTAATTCAGCAAGTTTTGGCTAATCAAATATAGCCAACTATTTGAATTATGTTCAAATAAGGCAAATACCAAACTGTAACCAATCTAGCTGTTTCTGTACTTTGCTTTCCTTTTTCTGTCCGTAAATCTTCTTCCATCATGTCGCTATGCTGGGGTCTCTGAGGATACTCTGGCTTGGGAGGCTGCCTGATTTGCAAATTGTTTATTACTCAATTAAACTCTTTTAAATTTAATTTAGCTAAAGTTTTTTTTTAACCTATGAAAAGTTTCTCTTTTACCTCTGTAAAAGACGAGTGCCTAAATGAATTTTAAAAAGACCCAATGATACGTTGCCTACAAGAAACACACTTCACCTATAAAATGCACACAGACTGAAAGTAAAAAGATGGAAAAAGATATTCCATGCCAATGGAAACCAAAAAAAGAGCAAGAGTAGCTATACTTATAGAAGTCAACATGGATTCCAAAACAAAAACTATAAGAAGAGACAAAGAAGGCCATTATACAATGACAAAGGTGTCAATTTTGCAAGAGGGTAAAATGATTACCAGTAGCCATAGGAATAGTAAATAGTGACAATTCTAAGGACAATAGAGAAGGAAATGCCAGCAGACAATATCACAGGAATCCACTGAGGAACTGGCACTGAAACGTGGCCTTCCTTCTACCACTCAAACAAAATGTTTCTGGCAAGCATATTACCTCTATATTACCAGGTAAAATGGAAAATGTTTCTTTCCCTAGCCTACAGTAACTCTCATTTACCATTGTAGACAGTTTCTCCCTAGTTTATGTGGTACCATTCGGTCCTGATATCTCTCATCTGGCAACTCCTCCATTCTGTCTTTTGTAGGCTTCCATTCCTCTGTTAGTTCCCTTTTTTCAAATATTCCCTGGAATATAAAATCCATAAGCTTATTTTAAGAGATTCATATGATTTGTTTTGGCTTGATACTTATCTCCCTTAACTTATCTTTATCATTACTGGGAGGGTGAATATTATAAAATGAAATTGGATCCAAATCTGTGTACATATTGAGAAGAGTTATCTTCAATTTCCATGTACTATTTAAATTTCTGAGATCAGCACATTTTGTGCTCTGAACCCCACTCTCTGTTTGTCTCTTTTACTTCTGCCCTCTCTTTAGTCACTGACTGCAATTTCTGTGCTCTGTTCTTTCCCTGGGAACATAATTTTTCCATTTCTAGTCCTTTTTTTTTTTTAACATTTTTCTTCTAACTGCTAACTTCCTCCTTCAAAATTTGGTCCAACAGGTATAGATTATTCATCAAATGGTTTTCAGTGGGAGTGGAGGTAGATTATTATTAGGGCTGAAAATTAAGTTACATATTCTTTTCTTTAGCATCACTAAAATCAATCCCAGATGCAATGGAAAAATGTATTAAAAATTTAATATAAGAGAAAATTAGATAATTTTAGTTTCTTAGTGAATGGTTACATTTTTGGATGAGTTGCTTAACTGTAAAATTAATGTTTAAATTTTAAAAAGAAAATACTGAAAGATTTAATTCAGTAATAGTTCAGACTTCAGTAGTTGAAACAAAAACAAAATTAAAAGGGTGAATGACGAATTACAGGTATATATAAAACAGACCCTCTCTTGCTATTCACAATATATACGTAACTCTTGTAAATTAATAAAAAAGCACTATTACCCCAGGATAAAAAATAATTCAAATGGCATGGATGAACGTAAATATCTTTATTTTTTAAATGAAGATAAATACACCAAAAATTTAACAGTGTTTACTGATAAGTGACTGAGGTAGGAGTGATTTTCATTTTTTACTTTATTCTTTTCCATATTGTACAAATTTGTCACAAATTATACTCCTATTAAATCATATTTTCCTTTTTAAAAACAATGTAAAGTATCTGTAAAATTCTTCTGTACTGCAGGATTTAAAATTTGTGCAAAATTGGAAATAACCAATGCCTAAGAATGGACAAGAATGAAGTTTTTTGAGTCTTCCATCACATGCTAGATTAGGTTCTAACTTATCAGGCATGGCTAACAAAGTTATTTATCTCCAGCTTCTGCTTCCTTTGGGGGTCATGTTCTGCTGCTGCTAGGCCATAAATTCTCTTAATTCCTGATACCCTAAGTCACCTGCAAGATCCTATGCTTTGTGGGATTACTCACAGATCCTGTGCTCTGTATCTGCCCCTTTCACATGCTAGTCCAATTGTCTGGAACAACGTCTTCTGCCTATCTGCCAGATGGGTTCATATTTGGCCTTCAAGACTTCAAACACTATTTCAGTAGCTTTTTTTCTTTCATCCCCAAGTGGACTTAGATACTTTGGTTTTCATGTTCCCATAGAACTCAGTGTGTCAATTAAGGTCTAAGGCTGATTTGAAGTGGAAGAGATTTACTTGGGGGAAAAGTTTCTGGAAGACAAAGGGCAAAAGGTGCAGGAGAAAGCAGGTAGAGGCTACAGACTGTTATGCAGCTCTAAAACCTATAAGAGGATAGAGTAAAGGTGGACGAGTCTCAAATTGCAGTGTGAAGTCTTGACCAGCCAACAGGGGACCCCCATCTCAGACTTCCACAGAAGAATTTAGCATTGGGCAGTAGCCAAGCTCTATCCATTCTGCTATGTTCAGTCATTAACAGGGGCTGTCCAGAAAGAGTGTAGCATCAGCACAAATGCTACAAGCGATCCTGAAGTTGCTACAACTGGAATCTGTCACCTAAATTCCCTCCTTGTTGTAGATTTTCTCTTGAAGGGAAATCTAAGTGACATATCTATGTGGCTGCACATTCTGTAATATCATAGACTGCATAATATTGTCACTCATTGTTTATCTTTCTTCTTCCTGAAGTGCCTTAAAAATAAACAAAATTTTAAAAATCAGCGATAAATGTAAAAGTATTTGTTAATTTTTGAGATGTGTAGACATTATCTTACTTATCTTCATATTTGCAGGTAAATATTAAGTAGATGTTTTATAAGTAAATGTGTGCATAAGTTAATGTAAGAGAAAGCAGTGCAGTAATCTTTTATGTTTTACTTCCCAAAGTATTTTCTTTAGCTTTGTGAGAACATCATAAACCATTAAGAAAGTATATTTTCTTCTATGACTTCCCTTTGTATTAATTTCATCTCGCCAGCTAATAGCTATGGAATTTCTTGCAGTAAATGGTAGAGAAGGGACTGCTACAAGTCTTGAGTTGGAACAAAAGCAACAGAATATCAATATTCTTATAATAAGGATATCAAACTCATGTGCATGGGAGTACAATAGCTATTCTAAACCTTCATCTCATTCTTCACTCCATTTGACAGCCTTGATAAGCTCCCATTTCACTGAGAAACTAAAGCCATCTATCAGGTGTGAATTTCAGATCTCCTCAGTGTCCATCATCCATTTGCAAAGCCTCTTAAAGACCACTAGTATAGGAAAACCTGGAGAATTATAGGAGTTTCAGATATTAAGCACCTTACCATATGCCAGTATGGTATCAAGTGTAGTACCAAGCACTGCACTGTGCAATTCTCCCCAAGCTCAAATAAGGACATGGATCTCAGGGAGGTTATATGTTAATCCAAAGCCAGATTCTATTTTTAGAGCAAAGATTTGAAGCTGAATTTATTTTACTATCAAACTCATGCATGTTAACCCACAACATCATTAACTCTAGCTTTAAAATTCCTATTTGAAAAAAAATTCTTATTTGATCCCCAAATAAATCTAGTTCAATCAAAAGTAAATCTCTCTTCCATCTTTCTAGAAGATTTTTGTCTAGCACATCAGAGACTTTTGGGAGAATTGGACTGAATATACTTCAGAGGTCACTCTGAAGGCAAAATTGTTTGAATATGACTTGTAAGGCACCATTAAGTAATCTCATTAAGGCTTAGATGTTTTAAGAATAAAAGCAGTTAACTATTCTCTCACAATAATTACCCACTCCTTTCTAATTACTATTAAGAGAGTTAAAAGTTCACTAGATATATTTGATTGAGATCTATTTAGAAAGTTTCACAGGGCACAGGGCACAGGGCACGGTGGTTGGCGCCTGTACTCCCAGCTAGTTGGGAGGCTGAGGTAGGAGGATTACTTGAGGCCAGGAGGTCGAGACCAGCCTGGGCAATATATTGAGACCCTGTCTCTAAAAAACAAACAAACAAAAAAAAAATTAATTAGCTAGGTGTGGTGGTATGCACATATAGTCCCAGCTGCTCAAAAGGCTGAGGCAGGAGGATTGCTTGAGCCCAGGAGCTCTGCGCTATAACATACTATGGCCATCAGGTGTCTACACTAAGTTTGGCATCAATATAGTCAGCCTCCAGGAGACGGAGACCACCAGATTGCCTAAGGAGAGGTGAACCAGAGCAGGTCAAAATTCCCATCCTGACCGGTAGTGGGATGGTGCCTGTAAATACTGCTGCACTCTAAAAAAAAAAAAAAAAAAAGAAGAAGAAGAAAAAAGACTAAAGACTAAGTTTCAGAGAGCTAACAAGGAATTTGATCTATCTTTTATGATGTTGAGGCCGGGCACGGTGGCTCACACCTGTAATCACAGCACTTTGGGAGGCCGAGGCAGGTGGATCACTTGGAGCCGGGAGTTCAAGACCAGCCTGCCCAACATGGCAAAACTGTGTCTCTACCAAAAATAGAAAAAATAAAGAAAGATGTTGAGGTGGTCATCCAATAGGAAATCTAATAAAAACCAACCTCTTTATGTTTAGATGATTGCAAAAACAGTATAATGTCAATAAAAAGATCATTAGTGTTTTAGTGATGATGATTAGTGATCATTATTAATTTATATGTGGTCACTATAATAAAGGGCTCAAATAAGTCCCCAGTTTAAATATACATTATTCAATCTGTTACATTTAGAGTTATGAGCAATGTCAAGTTTAGCAGTAACTTGCTGTTTAGAAAGGCTTATTTAATTAGGCTAAGGCTTTTGAAGAACAGTCATAGATTGCACTCTTAATCCTGTACCCCCATAGGACTTGTTTGAAATTTTTCTCAAATAAATACTTGCTTTAAAGAACCATTTCTCACCCTTGTCCCTTGCAAGGGTGGAAATAAATCCCTTGTATAAACTTGAAACTGTCTAGGGTGATTTTTATGGAAATAACAATGGCAATTCAACAATGGAAGTGAGGGTGGGAGTACAAACTGTTATAAATACATCACTAATAACGTCAGTGTATTTCCCTTGTCTTCCACACAACTATCTCTGGGGAAATAAAAACACTGTTACATGCTCACTTGAATTCCTGTCATTGTGCTTTGTGGATCAGTCTCTCTAGTCTCAGGCTTGTAACCTGTGGCTGAGGTTATCATCTAGCCTGTCACACGGAGCCACCGACATAGAATTGAAATCACTGGAAATGGGATTTTTTTTCTCTTATAATAGAAGAGACAAATGATTCATGAGCTCAGCCACAAATCAGAGTGAACGAAAAACAACTGGATAGTAAGGCAAATCTTAGCTGGAAAACTGGAGATTTCTAAAGGAAACTATATTAAATATAAACCCTTTTGTATAACTGTATTTGATTCAAGCTTCTAAACCACTGAAAGCAATGACATAGCTAGCTTTACACCATGCCATATGCATCCATTCCTTCCATATCTTCTCTGTACCCTTTCCCCCCATTCCTTCTCATCCCTTCACATTCAAGAGAAAAGCTGAAGACAGCAAACCCCACAAGGGGTTTCTATACTATAGAATATAGGTGTGGCTTATCCTGGGAGATTTTGGCTTTTTCTTTAGCTAGGGAGTAACAGGTGTGCAATTTATCTGCACTTCTGAATTTACTTTCTGTGGTGTTTCTACACATATATCACAGTTCAGATACTTGAGACTTTTAAGAGAATCTTATTTTGTAGTTATTCATGCCTAAGACATGAGACAGGATTCATGGCATGGTAAATTTTCAAGGAATACTGAACAATGCCAAACAGCGGCAAAGCCTAATCCTCACATCTGTGTCATATCTGAGTCTGATTCAGATACATGCTTTGTCTCTTCAGATTGTGTTTCTTTTTGGTTTTTCGCATGGCTTAAAGAGTATTTTCTTGAAAACTGGACATAATGTATCAGATAATAGGAACTAAGGGAAATAGGCCTTTCGTGTGAGATTTTATATTAATCTGTTTAGGAATTTAGCTGGGCTCAATATCTGCTATAGCTGTAGGTGCCAGAGGCTTCCAATTTTTCTAGTGTCCTTATTTTTATGTCTTTTGTTGATTTAAGCCTTCCTAAGTATAATTCCTCAGGGAGACTCTCAGTGTTGCAGCTATCTCAGCTATAAGTCACTGTGAAACTGAAATACAGTTTATGTGGCTTCTGCTCCAGATAAGCAGATATTGGCTAAGACCCTGGATTTGCCTTTCTCTCCAGACTTTGTTGTGACCATTTTCCCTGTGATCTCAGTTCTGTGAAGGGGCCAAGAAAAGCTGTTAATTTTCAGTTTGTTTTACATTGTCTTGTTGTAAGAATGGGAATGATGACTTCCAAGCCATTTACAAAATATTGGTGGACACACCAGAAGTCCATGTCACTGTCTTGGGAATCAGTGAATAGGTTCATTTATTTGTTCAATCAAAAAAAAATCTAAGTGATTGCCCAAAATCTTGCTAGAGTTTTAGTTTAGTTATTGTCTTGGATTTCTTTAGCAATAGCAAGAAAGTTCTGTATATTTTCACAGCTAAAAATAAAATCAGCTGGACCAAAACATAAAATGTACACATGTATACCTCAGTGAAGCCATACATCCTGAAGTTGTCAACATAGGACACTAGTATCGCAGACCCCAGTCATAATCCAACACCTTTCTAACATAAAGGGCATTGAGTTCACAGTAATTCGAAGGTATTTACACAGTCATTCAACAGCTACACCCCCTCCAAGGTTTCACACTTGGAAACTTCCCTAACAAAACACAATTACCTACCAACTCTTCCATTTCTTTACCCTAGGCATCCATAACAAAATGTTTTACTACTAACTTTAAAATTTTTCTCCCATGTCTAGTTGTTAGGTGAAATTCATCTTAGCTTCTGGGATTGGCTCCTACTCAACATGCAAGCACTAATCCTCTAACATGCAGGTAAACTGGACAACTTGCTGTTCACTGAAATATGCCTTGGAAGCTTTATTCACGCAGCTTCCACTACCTGGAAACACTACTCCCTCCATTCTGCCTTTAGAAATCCTGTTCATTTTTTAAATTAATGATAAGAACTTCACAAATGTACCCAACTCTATGTGAGAGTTTCTATCTTTGAAATATACAACTCTTTATGTATGCCTCTATTATGCATTTACTGTATTCTGCCTTCCGCTGGAATTTATGTGCACCTATTTTTCTCCTCTAGTAAATGACTTCTAATTTATTTTAGGTTGTAGCTTATACATGATGCCTATACGTGGTAAAAGAAAAAAAAACTTGTCAATATAATGCATGAAGGGAGTAGATTAACTTTGTGTTGGGAGCAGTGAGTTACTAAAGTTTATTCAATTATATAAACTCAGAGTTGATAGGAATCACACACATTCAAGACAACATATTAGATAGATACATTCAGGGTATAAATGTTACTTATAACCAGGCCTTTACATTAGATTGGTTCAATATTCAAGACCAAGAATCTTCTAACGCACTTTGAGCAATATTCCCCATGGAACATTATTACTCACACTGAGCCTTATTGGCCATCTTTATGTCTGGTCATACAACCTGGTAAAGCTTCCATGAAATCTGTATTTTATCATCCAGAAAAAAACATGGAGTTTGAGATTTTAATGATTTTACTTTACAGTTTGTCCTCCAGACTGTTTAAATGTGAAATGAGGCTTAGCACCCCCATGAACTTCTCTATGTAGATTCTGTTAAGTGATCATTTTGCTGGACTATAACTACCTTTAATGTTGAGGCTTTACTTTCCCGGGTTTTCTGAAATTTCTTTTATCTCTCCCAAATTTATTTCAATATAAAAGGAAAGGACTATATTATAGAAATTTAGCAAAGTGCTGGTATCTGTCTTTGTAGATTAGAATTTTCTAGAAAAATCTATTTACTTATTAAACAACAACAAAAAAAGAATATGGCACCTGAACTCAGAAGTGTGGGTATATTTCTGATTGCTGAAGTCAGTAAATACAAAATGTAGGTGAAAAAGTCAATAGAAGAGAAACGAAGATAATGAAGAGGAAGTTGAAGTTTCCATGAGGAAACGTCAAAAACAATTAGATTTCATAAATCAAGAATGCTAAAGGCTGAAAGGAGGATGAGATAAAAACATATAAAACCATTAAGTTACTGAGTAGAGCATGCATAACTGAATGACTAGATTTTAAAACAATAAAACTAGGGAATATCTTTCAAAGTTTAGTTGAAATCAGAAGCATTAGTACTTATGGGATGCTTAAACTGGCAAAGTGGCTTCAGTTTGTAAGGCTACATGACATTTAATAGGTTAAAGCAGGGTTTCAGTAAAGCAATAGCTAAGTTCTAAGGATTATAAAGAGAGAGATGAAATGCATGAATATATAAGAAACCTCCATCATTGATAGAGATTATCCACAACATTTAGACTTCTTTAATGTCACGGGTGTCAACAAGAGTTGAGACTCTACGTGAGGATTTAACGGGATGAGATACATACATTCTAATAGATTCAAGTCTGTCTGTGTACCAGAGATAATTTAGGTAAATCAATTACTATATCCACACAGCACGTATTGCTCTACAGGAAAGGGTTTTATACATTTTCAGGCAAGTTAAATCAAAGAATAGCTTTTATAGAAGGAGACAATAGACTCTGACTGCAATGTAATGACTATAATATGGAGAATTAATTAAGTCAGGAATTGATTTCTACTTTAGACTGATGTTGCCTTAAATGGCAGGCTAAACATTTCTGTCAAAAAGAGAACTTTTACTTTAGTAAAAACAATTTATGATGTATTAGGCAGATCTTTGCAAATACATAATATTCCCTGAACTAATATTATCCATTGCTATAAGTAGAAGGAAGTACTTTAAGAATAATTGAATCTGCTAAGAAAAAGCCTATATAATTTAGAAAACAAATAATAATTGCTTAAGAACAATGTTCTTGAAAACACTTCCATTCTCTATTTCATTTTTTTCATTGATTTGAATCAGCAGCTTATGAGTCATATAGATATTTTTAACTAATAGAAAAAATTATAAATTATGTAGTTTTTATCTAGATGTTAGATATGGGTAAATATAGTTATTTCTAAGGTGAATAAATTATTGTTTGCCCGATGCCAATTGGCCTTTATTTGGTGTAAACGTTGTTATAAATGATTCAAATCGTCTCCCTTATTAATTGGGTGCAATGTGATGCAATCTAAGAAAAGAAGAAATATTACGAAAAGTCTGTTTGGCATATCTGAGAAATATGCATAATCTAGTGGCTAATGTGTGGGCTCTGGATTTAGGTTTCTTGGCTTCGCTTCTGCACAGCTTCATTTCTGTGCAGGCTTAGGCAACATATTTTACCTCTTTCCCTCTAAAATGTTTCATCTGGAACTAACCATCTTTCAGCGTTATTGTAAGGATGAAACGAGATAATACAGAACACCAGAAACAGGGCTTGTTTGTAAACACTTTATAAATGTAAGATATTATTTTTCAAGCTTTTTCCTGTTCATAATATAATACCAAACAATAAGGAAGCACTTTATGAAATGATGTTTAATTTTTTTTTTCCAAACAAAGCTTTTATTTCAGGGATTGTGCTCAAGTGCAAGGGAGACAGCAGAGGGAAGGCACAAGGATTCAATAGCTGGTTCCCTGAAAAAGGTGGTAGGGATTTTATTTTTGTTTAGGCAAAGCACAAGAATTGACATCAGAGGTAAGCACGTGACAGGCAGAACATGTGCAGGTCAGCATAGCTGGTTGCAGTGGTTAATGATGTTTAAATTTTATAAGACTGCTTAATAATATTGACAAAGCCTTCTATTCTTTCATCTCTCTTCACTGATGTTTATGAATGGTAACAAAATACTAAACTTTTCCTGTAACTCTTTACTCAAAATGGTGCTGTATATAACTCTTGGGATTCTTGACAAGGCTTTTGCTTTATTTAAGCATTAGTTCAACAATTGTTGATTGAGTATTTATTGTGTGCCAAACGGATTCCAAAATGTAAAACAACTGTCCCTATCCTACTGTCCAACTTAGAAAACTTCAATCACCACCACTCTTCATCCTTTTGAAAAAATGTTAAACCATGGTTCTGTTCCACCTTTCCAATGGCCTATGTCCCCTCATTTAACCCGTTAAGAGAAACTGCCTCATCTATAAAATAGATATGAAGCTGCTGTGAGGAAAACGGGCTAGCAAATAGAGAAGAACTGGTCATTATATAAGTTAAAGAGTAGATGATGGTGCAATACAAACAACTGTGGCTCCTTGTGAACTCTGGTCATTTACATTTATTTTCCTCAGAACAGAGAATAGACAAACCAACCATACTATCTCTTCCCTTCTAGTAAGACTTTTGGAAATAATTATGAGTGTCTATTGGTAGTTAAAAAAAAATTCAATGATTTTCTTAATTTTTATCATACTGAACCTCTGGACTGCTTCTTGAATTTCTTCCCTCCCTTGGCTTCTCTGATTCTTCCCTTTTTTGTTTGATTCTTCCTTCTCAGTCTTTTTACAGGATAGTTTCTGTACTCACTCCATGTACAAATTAATTGTGGATAGCTCCCAAATATGTACCCGTGTCTAAGAACTGTATTATGAGCTTCAGGCTCACATTTCCAATTTTCAACCAGCTATCACACCTAGGTATCTCCCGGCATCATAAATTAAACTAGATCAAAACTGAAATCATCATAGTTTTCCAAAAATTTCTGAGATTCCTGTCTTAATCAATAGTATAAAACATGGATCCATGCCAGAATGGCATCTAGAATCCTGTTCTCATCCCTTTCAGCTCACACACAGAGACCACATCTTGTGAATTCTGAATCATAAATTTATGCTTAACCTCCTTCCATCTCC
Source organism: Macaca nemestrina (assembly GCF_043159975.1). Lineage (NCBI taxonomy): Eukaryota > Metazoa > Chordata > Mammalia > Primates > Cercopithecidae > Macaca > Macaca nemestrina. The sequence continues at coordinate 35,676,205 of NC_092140.1, forward strand.
CCTTCAAATATTCCAAGCCAAAGTCTCTTTATCTTACTCATAGACTGTGGCGATTTTAACCCAACTGCTCTTCGTGCATCATGACCTACACACACACACACACACACACACACACACATCCAATTCATCTTTTCCTTGGCTTTGAATGAGATTTTCTGAAGAACTAATCTTTTCATAACACACAGTTTGAGTTCACGTGCTTCTCATGCCTAAGAGGTAAACCACAGTCATCTTAAGTTGGTGTCTTAGAGCTTCCTGTTTCTCCACGTCTACTTTGCCAGACTTTTGTACTAAAACTCCATCTTCTAGTTGCCATTCCAGCCATTCTGAGATTAAATTTTCCAGGAAGATGACAGGATTTTATGTATTTCAAAATTTTATCAAGGCATTCCATTTTTCTGAAATCCCCTATCTCCATTTTTACCTGGAGAACATCTACTCATATTTTACAGCTGAGCCCCATCATCTCCTTCTTTATGGAAAAAAAAAAATTAACTCTTCTCTAGGTTAAATTTAACCATGTCCTCTTTTATGTCTTCCTTCTGTCCTTTTCATACCTTTACCACACACCTCCAATGAATCTCTCTTATAGCAAAGCTCATATCTGATCCCTCCTTGTTCATTCAGCCCCCAGTGCCTAGCATAGCACCTGGAATGCAGTGGTTAATTAATATTATTTGCTTGCACAAATGTATGAATAAGTTAACAAATGAATAACTGTAGTAATAGTGAATACCAACATGGCATGAATTTTATAAAAACATGGGTCTGTACATAATTATTTATTTATTTATTTATTTATTTATTTATTTATTTATTTATGTTGAGACAGAGTCTCACTCCCAGGCTGGAGTGCAGTGGTACGATCTCGGCTCACCGCAACTTCCACCTCCCAGGTTCAAGCAAGTCTCCTGCCTCAGTCTCCCAAGTAGCTGGGACTACAGGCATGCACCACAACGCCCAGCTAATTTTTGTATTTTTAGTGGAGACAGAGTTTCACCTTGTTGACCAAAATGGTCTCGATTTCTTGACCTCGTGATTCGCCCACCTCGGCCTCTCAAAGTGCTGGGATTACAGGCATGAGCCACCACGCCCAGCCTGTACATAAGAATTTTAAGTCCAGCATGCTACCATAATAAAAAAAAACCTAAGAAAGAGAATCAAATATTTTTGTTGAGTGCACACAATGTACAAATCCTTTAGCATCATTATCTCATTTAATTTGCAAGCAATTTTTAAGATAGGTATCATGGAACACCTACAACGTGCAAAGCAGTTTTCATTCATGACTTCATTTAATCCTCCCAATGAATTTATGAAGAAGGTGTTATTTTGGAAAATATACAAATGACAACACTGAAACTCAAATTGGAGAATTTTCTAAAGATCAAACAAGTTTAAAGTGCCAAATTTAGGATTCCAACTTATTTCTCTGCTCACCAGAATAAAAGTACCGCAAGTTAAATTTTGAAGTGTAACTTATATGTGATATTCACAGGTGTTTTGAAATGGGCATATGAGTTGCTAGTATCTTAGAATTGCTACAGAAACAAATATTTCCTAAAAAGGATATTTGCAGAGATTTCAAAATAGCCCATGTCATCAACATATCTTAAATATATATAACACAGCACAAGGGAAATTTGCATATTTGAGTGCTTGGCAAAATAGCAAAGTTTGCTTTTTTAATGTGATGTGTTCTTTAGTTGGTCATAACAGATTTATTATAAATGGACGTTCTCCAACAGTCATTTTGCTTCCTGATTTATTCATTCGTTTTAATCTTAGAGAGATTTGAATTGAACTGGAAATGTATGTAATTAAAACGTTAAAGTTGAGCTCTGTTTAAAATGGGATTGAAAGAAAAACAGCTTTGGCAAACACCCATTATTGAACAGATTCACTTAGTATTTTTGGTCTTGACTATTTATAGTCCTTTTCAAAAAGTATGTCGAAGAAAAGCAGGCAAAGAAGCTGAGTGAACATACACATGCAATTTCAATGTCCAAAATATATGGTTACAAGTGTGAGACTGGAGTTAGATGGACTTGGTCTAAGGTCCCAGACCTGTCTGTCTTACTCATGCTGTAGTCATAGGTACAGGCTTCTCTGAGTCTCAGTATTATTACCATGTTTAACACTATAGAAATAATACCTATTTCACAGGGATTTTGTAAGACTTTAATAAAGTAGACATAAATAAATTAAGGGACTGACACAACATTGAGATCTCACTCAATAGATGGAAACCATTTCTACCATTATTGTTTTAAATAATAAATCGTGTTAAATAAACCACAAAGATGGGTATTTCTCATATCTTTTCAACATGTCCCTACATAGATATGTTCTGATAAATTTGATCCAGGGAGAGACACTGAAAAGATTGAAAAAGACATAAAGCTGTCTTTGATGTCCACTTTACTCCAGAGACTTTGAGTATCTTTGGTCCCCAATTCTGGTTTCACCCCCTCATATGTGTGCCCTCTTTCATCTTCCTCTTCCAAGGCAGCCAGTGTCTAAAAGATAGGATTTCTCTCTTCTTCACTTTTGGGTCTATTCCTAACCTAGTCTCAACTGGCTCTTTCTTCACTTTTTTTTTTTTTAATAATTGACCAACATAATTAAGTCTACGTTGTAAAACCAGATTCAAATATTACTTTGTCTTTTCTTTGTATTATACGAAATAGAATTAAATCTTACAGGAAATAGTTGTATAAAAACTAACTTGTGAGCTACTATCTCTTGCTAACGAAAGCTGTAGCTAGTTAGTGCAGTTCTTATTCATGGTTTTTGTACAAATCATAACTATTTTCACTGCTGTGCCTATTGAAAAATGCCCTACTGAAAGTAATTTGATAAAAAGAGGTGTTTTTTGTTTGTTTGTTTGTTTTTTAGCTACACCACTATTTCAATGCTAAGGAAAAATAGGGCTATAGCTGAGCCTCAAAAAAGGCTGGAAGAAGGAACTCAAAGTCAGCAAAGAGTGCTTCTCTCCCTCTCTTGGTTAGTTGATTACATTATTCTAATTGTGCACTGATAAGCCCTGGCATTTGTTAGAGGTCACCGATATCTCCTACAAAAAATGTTTCTCTGATCTACTTTGAAAACAAACAAGCAAAAACAAAACCACCTCAGAGAAGGGCCTTGAGAGGAAAGCTTGGATCAGGTAATTCCCCCACCAATCAGCTAGAGCCAGTAAGGTTGGATCATATCATACAAAAACAGTCTTTGGGAGACTATTTCCAAAGTGTTTCCAAGAGTGTCATTTATAAGCAGGTTTATTCAAACTTTAGAAAAAAAATACATAACTTCTTATAGAAAAGTTACGAAATTTTTCAACAGTGCAAGGAAAGGCAGATTTACGGGTGTGACTTTAAATAAGAACTCTAATAAAACTGAGCCTTTCCATTAATGTCTTTATTTTTATTTTAGTCTCAACTACGCATGTAACTATTTTGGATGTATTATTGAAAAAATAGAAATCTGGCCTTACACCATGGCTTTAGGAAAACAGGCTGAAATTATCTTAGAAAACAACATGATCATGACATTGGGCAGCAACTATTTAGATGCTGCTTTTCAAACACAGCATCTGGAGACTGAATTCCTGTTTCTCTTTGGTTTGCAAAAATCATTATTTTGCTGCTAAATATAGACCTATGGATAATACACATTTAGAGTTTGGATCTTTACCTTATAAGGTAAAAGTAGGTGTGGAAGTGTCATAAAATAGATAGTGCTACAAATTCCACTGGCACAAATAACAAGACCCAGCTGTGCATGTTAAACTCCTCAAAGACCAAACTTGAGGCACTGCATGCATTTAGCCAAAACTCTATTTCTGAGAACATCTCAGAGTTGCCAGAAGTTCTATTTTGGCATATTGCAGATATATCAATAAATGCTGAGTTTTACAAATAGCTTGTGGTATGTACTTTTCAAAAGTTAATCAGTTACAGACTCAACATTTCTGACATGATTTCAGTTTCAGGTCTGCACAAACGTGCTGCATCGTTTACGTCTACTGTTGTGGAAGTTCCTACCTGAAACCACAACACTATTGTCTTCTTGAGAACAAACATCCAAAGAATTAAGAAATCAGACATGCTAATATTTGGTTCTATATTATAAATGTTTATTAATATTAAATATAATTTAAGAAGAGGTGTTCTGAAGCAATAGTTAAAACTGATACCATCATGGACCACTTATCTATATAACCCTCTCTGAAAGTAGCTTGTTGGGAACATACTCCATGTATGTAAGTACATTTTAAGAACTTGTTGAAATAAACAAGTCATCTGAATCTATGTAGCTCTGTATGTGATGCAGAATCTGCTGTCTACCAAACTATTTTTTACTGCTTTCAATTTTCTTGGTTTATTTTCAAGTGCTTATTGTTGAATTGTCATAAAGACCGGACCATGTTTCTGCAGACCAGTAAACCAACAACTGAGGCAGTCAGTCCTGCCCCTTTCCTGGTCCTCATATAGTTGATCATCAAGAGAAGGCAATCCAACATAACCACCAATGCCAATAATTGCATAAACTTAGCTTTCAATCAATCCAAAACTACGAGAATTCCATTCGAAGCGTCCACCCTTGCTAAGAAACTTTATCAAGATGAGAACTGATGGTGTTCTCATCTTATTTACATTCCAGAAACCAGAATATATTAATAAAAATGATCTCTGACATTTCCTAGATAGTCACTGTATTCCACGCACTATACTGAATGATTTGCAAACATAATAGAATTTAAATCTCACAATGGAGACACTATTCTTATTCTTCCTTTTACCCAGAGGATATACTGAGGTAAAATGATTTGCATAAGGCTTCTCAGGTAGGTAAATGGCCAGGAGTCAGCATTCATGAAGTCCATGCTCTTCTCTTTCCCAGACTCCTTTCCTTGCAAAAGGACATGATTCTTTCCTCTTTCTTGACCAGACGTTTAAGTGGAAGTCTGTTAGCATGAAAATGGTGGAATAGTCACCCACCTTATACAAATGGGTCTTCAGGGCCTGAACCAGCATCTAACCCTCAGAAGAACTAAGAGAACTGACATTTCATTGCTCTGACATAGACAGATCTTAGTCCCCAGATCTTAATGGTAACTATTAGTCACAGAAGGGGACTAATAGTTCTCTTAGGAAAATAAAGGTCACCTAAGGAAGACATAAGTTACATTATGAGATCAAGCTGATGCCAAAATAATATTGCAAAATATCAAAGAATATCCTCACATATGTATAGATGGAAAGGTGCATCTACCATAACCAGACCTTATATACTTACCTTTCCTTCTTCTCCCTATGTCCTATAGGTGACTGTTTGGGAAGATAAGGTCCTGTATATTTTGGGCCTCTTATTTGTATGCTATGAGGATTTCTTAATCAAAGCAATTCATGGTTTGAGGCCTAAAATATATTTGCTCATGTCACACAATTGAGACCTTTGCATGATTATTTCTGTTGTCAGTCACTTCCAGAAATCTGTTGTAACAAGCAGCAGAGTGACAAGTACAGGAAATGAATCACTAACCTTTTGACCTTCGTCAACGTCTGTACCTAAAATTTATAGCTGATGCACGCTTAAATAGGACTGTGTTTCTCAACTAAAAATGCCTACTTTGGATGCCACTTCATATTTTGTTAATGGCCTAGAACTTAAGTAAATTTAATCACTATAAAAATTAATTTAAAAGTGGGAGGCTGGAAGGTGTTTTTTGTTATTTTCAAATTAAGCATTAGACATATTTTGAGAAATACTTTGGAAATTCTTCTTAAATGATTTGGTGAAAATGTCACTAAGACAATGGCATTTTGTCTTTGCTTCTCATCCCTACAGCAAATTCAGCTTTTCCCTAGAGTAAAGGTAATAATAGCATTGTTCTCAGACTTGATATTCTCTTGACTTCAGAGAAGCTGTGTTATGTCTGGAATTCCAAAGGAAAAAGACCAGTTGTATTTTTCTGGCAAATTCATTGGCATTTATATATTTTAGATTAAATAAATTAAATGTGGTGTTAGGGCTAATTTTAAGCCAAACGCATTGTTGATCCCTCCAGTGGTAAACATTTTCAGGAAAGACATTCGTCTTGAAAACGAAGCTCCTTAAAATATCATATTCTTTAGCTAATTGTACACCAAAATAATAGTATCATGAAAAAAATATGTACAAAATATTTGGTAACAATACTGAAACCACCCTGTGATAAACAAAGGGAATGAAATATTTCCTAAGTGTATCTCTTAGTGGAAAATCAAAATCACCAAATATCAGGTTACTTGCTTCTTGATATGAGTGAGTGGTTAATAGTACAGCTTCAAAATATGATGATAATACATTAAAATACGATAGTAAGCCCCCATTCATATATATAACAAAAGTGATGTCTTACTTACGCCTCCAAATTTTTATGAAAGATTAATCACTTGTCTAATTTGCTTTCATAAAAATGATTAAATATACCTGTATTAGTTTGTTTTCACACTGCTAATAAAGACATATGCAAGACTGGGTAATTTATAAAGTAAAGAGGTTTAATTGATTCACAGATCCACATGGCTAGGGAAGCCTTGCAATCATGGCAGAAGGCAAAGGAGGAGCAAAGTCACTTCGTACAGGCAACAGACAAGAGAGCCTGTGTAGGGGAAGTCCCATTTATAAAACCATCAGATCTCATGAGACTTACTCATTATCACGAGAACAGCATGGGAAAAACCCATCCCCATGATTCAATTACCTCCCATCATTCCCTCCCATGCACATGGGAATTATTATAATTATAATTCGTGGTGAGATTTGGGTGGGGACACAGTCAAACGTTATCAATACCTGAGTAATAATAATGCTTTTCTTACAAATATTTGACTCTCACAAGCTATGGATTATTCCTTGTGAATATCTAGGTTAATGAATGGATAAAGATACTGGAAGAACAGAAATTGTGACAGTCTAAATATGTTACGGCTTTTGCTCTGGACAAATTTCATACAAAGCAACCCAGTAATGATAATCATTCACTCACTTTTTCAATTAACTTGGAATTGGAAAAATACAAATATCAGGTTCCTGACCGTCAAATTATCTAAATATCAGGTCTACTTTCTTGGCAAATTGTCAAAAAGTGGAAATTTGTCTTAAATTTGTCATGAGTACCCAACTTTGTTCTAGTTCCTAGACACAGACTTCTTCAACCTCACACCTCCAGATGGGTGTGTACTCTTGTACTCTTCTTATGAAATTTCAAGCAAGCCCAGTCACTATGTTAACCTAGAACAAGACAGGATATAGTTCAGTAGTCCAGCCTTCAATCTATTTCAACTTTAGATTCTCTGAACTTACTCAAGCATCCAGATCTAGGACCTGAGGGCTGAATGATCCCACAGTGATGCTTGAATCTTAAAGGCTTCTACTATGAGAAGTAGATAACTAGGTAATTAACAACAACCTCTCCATAGAAGATAAGATAGAGATATATTTATCTTATACACTGATATGGGCTCTGTATCCCCACCCAAATCTCATCTTGAATCGTACTCCCGTAATTCTCACATGTTGTTGGAGATACCTGGTGGGAAATAATTTGAATCATGGGGGGCAGTTTCCGCCATGTTGTTTTCATGGTAGTAAGTCTCACAAGATCCGATGGTTTTATCACAGGTTTCTGCTTTTGCATATTCCTCATATTCTCTTGCTGCCACCACGTAAGAAGTGTCTTTCACCTCCCGCCCTGATGCTGAGGCTTCCCCAGCCATGTAGAACTTTAAATCCAATTAAACCTCTTTTCCTTCCCAGTCTCGGTACGTCTTTGTCAGCAGCATGAAAACAGACTAATATGGTAAATTGGTAACAGTAGAGTGGGGCATTGATGAAAAAAATACCCAAAAATGTGACGCGACTTTGGAACTGGATAACAGGCAGAGGTGGAAGAGTTTAGAGGACTCAGAAGAAGACAGGAATATGTAGGAAACTTTGGAACTTCCTAGAGACTTGCTGAATGGCTTTGACAAAAATGCTGATAGTGATATGAACAATAAGGTCCAGGCTGAGGTGGTCTCAGATGGAGATGAGGAACTTGTTGGGAACTGGAGCAAAGGTGACTCTTGTTATGTTTTAGCAAAGAGACTGGCAGCATTTTGCCCTGCCCAAGAGATATGTGGAACTTGAACTTGAGAGAGGTGATTTAGGGAATCTGGTGGAATAAAATTTCTAAGCAACAAAGCATTCAAAAGGTGACTTGGGTGCTGTTAAAAGCATTCCGTTTTAAAAGTGAAACAGAGCATAAAAGTTTAGAAAATTTGCAGCCTGACAATGCAGTAGAAAAGAAAAACCCATTTTCTTTCTCCTCCATTTGTTGAGGATACATTGAAACCAGCTACAGAAATTGACATCAGTAGCAAGGAGCCTAGCGTTAATCCCTACGACCATGGGGAAAATGTTTCTAGGCCATGTCAGAGACCTTCACAGCAACCCCTCCCATCACAGGCTCAGAGGCCCAAGAAGAAAAAGTGGTTTTGTGGGCCAGGCCCAGGGTCCCCATGCTGTGTGCAGCCTAGGGACTTCGTGCCCTGTGTCCCAGCTGCTCCAGCCATGGCTGAAAGGGGCCAACATGCAGCTCAGGCTGTGGCTTCAGAAGGTGGAGTTCCCAAGCCTTGGCACCTTCCATGTGGTATTGAGCCTGCAGGTGCACAGAAGTAAGGAATTGAGGCTTGGGAATCTTTGCCTAGATTTCAGAAGATGTGCGGAAATGCCCGGATGCCCAGGCAAAAGTTTGCTGCAGGGGAAAGACCCTCATGGAGAATCTCTGCTAGGGCAGTGTGGAAGGGAAATGTGGGGTCGGAGCCCCTACACAGAGTCCCTACTGGGGCCCCACCTAGTGGAGCAGTCAGAAGAGGGCCACCGTCCTCCAGACCCCAGAATGGTAGATCTACCAAAATCTTGCACTGTGTGACTGGAAAAGACGCAGACATTCAAAGCCAGCCCATGAAAGCAGCCAGGAGGGAGGCTGTACCCTGCAAAACCACAGGGGCGGAGCTGCCCAAGACCATGGGAACCCACCTTTTGCCTCAGCATGACCCAGATGCGAGATATGGCATCTAAAGAGATCATTTTGGAGTTTTAAGATTTGACTGCCCTTTTGGATTTCAGACTTGCATGGGGCCAGAAGCCCCTTTGTTTTGGTCAATTTCCCCCATTTGGAACGGCTGTGTTTACCCAATGCCTTTACCCCCATTGTATCTGGGAAATAACTAGCTTGATTTTGATTTTACAAGCTCATAGGTGGAAGGAACTTGTCTTGTCTCGGATAAGACTTTGGAGTGTAAACTTTTGAGTTACCGCTGAAATGAGTGAAGACTTTGGGGGACTGCTGGGAAGGCATGACTGGTTTTGAAATGTGAGGACATGAGATTTGGAGGGGCTAGGGGTGGGATGACATGGTTTGGCCCTGTGTCCCCACCCAAATTTCATCTTGAATTGTACTCCCATTAATTCCCACATGTTGTGGGAAGGACCTGGTGGGAGATAATTTGAATCATGAGGGAGGGTGGTTTCCCCCATACTGTTCATGTGGTAGTGAGTAAGTCTCATGAGATCTGATGGTTTTATTACAGGTTTCCACTTTTGCGTCTTCCTCATTTTCTCTTCCACCACCGTGTAAGAAGTGCCTTTCTCCTCCCACCTAGATTCTGAGGCTTCCCCAGTCATATGTAACTGTAAGTCCAATTAAACCTCGTTTTCTTCCCAGTCTTGGGTACGTCTTTATCAGCAGTGTGAAAATGGACTAATACATATATATACATACACACACATATATATACATACACATATATATTTTTTAATCTGCTTGAATTTATCAAAGAGTTAACAGATAATGAAAAATTATTAGGCCAAGTTCTCAGAGAATTACGAAGTTTAGAAAAATAAGTCTGTCATTTTATGGCCACTTTCGCTGTCTGTGGGGATTTATCAGTCTAGTTTTGGGGAGAAGTAGGCTTTTTTCTACACTTGTAGACTTTAAAATATAAACAATGTAATTGTTAAATGGTGCAACTGCTACAAAAACTAGTATGGTTGTTCCTCAAAAAATTAAAAAATAGAACTTCCATATGATTCAGCAATCCCACTTCTGGATCTACAGAGAAAAGAATTAAAAGCAGGCTCTTGAAGAGGTATTTGCAGACTCATGATCATGGCAGCACCATTCACAGCAACCAATAGGTGGAAACAGCCCAAACATGCATGGATGAATGCACAAATAAATGTGGCATATATAAACAGTGGGATATTATTTAGCCTTTAAAAAATATAAAATATAATTTAGCCTGTCATATGCTACACCATTGATAAACCTTGAGGACATTAAGCTAAATAAAACAAGTCAGTCCCAAAAAGTCAAGTACAGTATGACTTCATTTGTATGAGGTTTCTAAAGTAGTCAAATTTATAGAAACAGAAATTAAAATGGTGGTTGCTAGGGATTGGGTGGAGGAAGAAATGGGGAGCTGTTCTTTGTATTAGTCCGTTTTCAGGCTGCTGATAAAGATATATCTGAGATAGGGCAATTTACAAAAGAAAGAAGTTTATTGAACTTACAGCTCCACATAGCTGGGGAGGCCTCACAATCATGGTGGAAGGCAAGGAGGAGCAAGTCACATCTTAGGTGGATGGCAGCAGAGAAAAAAGGAGCTTGTGCAGGACAACTCCCGTTTTTAAAACCATCAGATCTTGTGAGATCCATTCACTATCACGAGAACAGCACAGGAAAGATCTGCCCCCATAATTCAATCATCTCCCACTGGGTCTCTCCCACAATACATGGGAATTATGGAAGATGAGATTTGGGTAGGGACACAGAGCCAAACCATATCATTCTTTAATAGAAAATTTCAAATTTGCAAGACGAAAAAGTTACAGAGATCTGTTATACAACAATATAGATGTACTTAACACTATTGAACTGCACACTTAAAATGGTTAATATGTTAAATTTTATATTACATGTTTTTTACTACATTAAAAGATACTCAAGGAATTAGCCACTTCTTGAATTTTCCATTTCTATATTCTGCCTACCTCTCTGCAGGGTACTTGGCACCTGTTACCTTGGCCATGTCTCCCTCAAATGCCAGCTTTGCATTATCTGCTGCCCTTATAAGAAGTAAGTCTCCTGTGCATTTCCCATGAGATTCTGTAATTTTATTCGGATAATTCACAACTGATAAAGCCATTTCAGAATCACTGTCTCCACAGATAGCAGTAATTGTTCCCTCTAGCAGGGCCCAAAAGAGAAGAAGCAATTTCCTATGCACGCGTCACTAGGAGAGAAAAGCAAAAATCGCCTTATGAAATTGGCATGGCTTTGAAAGCCCCAGATGATCCCTCACTTTGACAAAAGTATGCCAGGACTTTGAGCTGTTTATTTTAGATTGGCCTGAAAGTCAAATTGTTCATCTAACGTATAGTAAATAAACAGTAAAATCATTGCTTCCCTTTACATTTTCATACAAATAGTCCTATTCCCCTACAATTAAATCTCAAAGTATAATCAGAAACTTTTTACAGATTTTGACAGATTTTGATTAAAAGGTGTTTCCATTACCAGAGTTTAATAATTAGCAGAAATGAAATTTAAAATATCTCATCGATTAAGTACAGTTGTTAAAAGCAAAAGAAGGATTTAAAAAAGCCTGCTGTGGGGTGGGAATTCTCCTTTTTGGCCTCTCCTAGCACATTCTATTCTGTACTACAAATAACTTTTTCTTTCTTAAAAAAAAAAAAAAGTATCTCTCTTTTATTTTATTTACCAGTAAATAGGTAAAGATGCAAGTTTCTCTTTCTTTTTGCTTTCTAACCTATTTTGACTATTTCACATCTCTTTGGACACTTCATTCAGGTATCAAAAGAATGGAAACAAGGAAAGGTAAAAATTAAAGAAAACAGAGTCACAGAAAATACATGAGCTCATTATAAATTATATTCCATATGAAATAACTCCCGAAAGGGTGCCTTACACATGATAAGACTGTGCTGACATACAGTAATGATAGTGTTTTCTCCATTACTGAGTGGCCTAAGAATAATTTAATAAATACAGTGTGCACTGACAAACCAAGAAGGCACAGGTCAGACTACCTTCTTAGACTGGAATTTCTAGTATCTTTTCAAAGCTGCTACAAAAGTTCTGTGAACAGTTTTAAGGAGTTTGTAGACCAGGTTACACTCATTTTTTGTTTTACTGAGATTGGCAGAAAAAAAATACGTCAAAGAAAGGAATATAAAAATTACTTAAGTTATAAGCAGGAGAGAAAATTATTGTCTTTTAATTAAAGTAGACCATAGCCTAAAATAGCTGAATTATGTTGTTTTTCTCAGAAAGAAAGAGTGTATCCTGTCAGTTTCTCATATTTTCTATAAGCAGAAAAGAATTAATGAAGTCTTATTTCTAGTTACATTAAACCTATCAAATTTTAATTACATCAGGGAATGAAGTGTAATTTGGCACCATCAGGCAATCATTGATAACGTTTCAAATCTCAGATTCTGTCATTTAATCACACCTCTAATTTATGAGTGACATTTTAGTTATAGAAGCTGATAAGATGTATCAGATAAGTTGATAAAGCAGAAATAGTGTCTTAATGAGAGTTTTAACAAGAATAGTATCCAAATCTAAAATATTCAAATTTTGCCACTTTTAAAGGATAAATGAATTTTCAAAGAGCCCCTTAGGTATGGGTCACAGGGTTGCAAACATTTGGCAAAGTTCCTCAAGCTGCAGTCAAGCCCTGTCCATTTAACTATACATACAATATACTTAATTAAAAAAAAAAATCTTAATCATGGATCCAGATAGCTACAGTCACTTAATAGAAAATAAAATTCAAGAAATAGAAATTCTTGTGCTGTTTGCTATTGATTTTTGCAGTCACGTTAAAACTTTTTTATTCTCTTACTTCAACCACTGTTTGATCATTGAATCTGGTCCCAGAGGAATATGTGGAGAACCAATTGAACCAACTCTTTCTGTGTTTTTCACACATCTTGTCTCTCAGCATTCATGATTTAGAGAGTTCAAGGTACGTTTTGAAGGGCACATTCGTAGCAAGAGGATTACATGAAAGTACTAACTTTTTTTGTGTGGCTAACAGGGCTTTTCTTTGTTTAATCACCAGGGGAAAAGGTATATTTGGGGAATGTTCCCCATGGCAAACCTCTTTGAGAAATGAATTCTGAACTGCATTAAATCCTGTCTTCAGGAACTTCTAGATAAAGCATTTAAAGGAGATACTGGGACATTGCCTATCATCAACTTTCTAACTTTAAGAAGTGATCTTAGCCAATCTGGAATTTTGATAGATTTTCTAGATACTTCATAAACGTTTAAAAAAAGCAACTTTGTAAAAGACTCCACATTTACCAGGAAAAAAAAAAAACTCTCATAAATGCAAAATTAGTTCACAAGTTTGCTGGTAGGAATTCTTAAAATTGGACACAATTTTTTGCTCATATATAGAAATGAAATTTATATAGTACTTAGCTACTAGTGAATTTATAAATAAAATTTATCAATAACAGATTTTAAGTATTAAGATGAAAAAAACTATATCCATAGCAGTACTGCTCAAGGCATGAGTAATGAAAGTAACAACAAAAAAAATTGGCCTAGAATCTGTTTCCACTCTTCTGCACTTTAAGACACTCCTACAGAGGCAGTTTGTCAGTGGGACTGATTTATTGAAGCAAGAAGTAACTTTAATCCTTTTCTTCCATTTTACAAAAGGGGAAACTGACACCCAGTCATTCATGAAAATCAATGAACAATTCTTCACATTTCACATGGCTGTCTTTACATTTTAAGGTGAAATATTTAAGGTTAAACTTCAATTGCATATTACTGATGTCTAGAACACTGTCTCCCAAAAATAAGAAAAAAATATCTGTTTAGGCTTTCTGCAATTACAATAATAAAAAGTATAGTCTGTGTAACCAGATGGACATGCATTCAAATCCTAGTTCCAAATCCTGGTCCCTCAGCTAACTAGCCACATGACCTGAAGTGAATTACTGAGACTCAGTTTCACTACAATAAGGTACTGTGAAAAGGTGCCTCATGCAGGTGGTAGACCCTGTAAGGAGCAGCTGATACTGTGTTTTAAATTCCAAATGAGGAATGTGTATATTTACCTTAAAATTGTTTGGCCTTGTTCTTGAACCCCATGACCAGTTAATAAAGTATAATTAAATACTTTAAAATATCATTATCAACTTATAAAAACTATTTCTTAAGCTCATTTTGTGGCAGGTAGTGGGATGGTGCAGAAGGAACATATAACTCATCCAAGTCCCTGTCCTGAAAAAGAAAGTAAGTCACATGAAATCAATAGTGACCCACAGACGTCTCTTATGTGACCAAGTGCTAAGTTGTGGTTAACAGTCCAAAAGTGCTATGAGAAAAGAAAAGAGATAGACCTCAGTGAGGATTAGCGCAGACTTCCAGGACTCAGTGGAGGAAATACGAATGGAGATGGAGACGACGAGAGGGCCAGTGGGGAGCGAGAAAAGTCACGCCACAGGAGCTGTAGGCATGAACCCAAGAAAGCTTGTATAGGAAGGGCAGATCCAACACTGGGTGGAGTCAGCTAAGCAAAATATTCATATTCCAAAGCTTCCATATAATTCCTTATTCAGACAACATTGTATATTGTTATTTGGCTCAGCAATTGAATGTTGGCCTCCTTCTTACGAGACAGGGAGGATAAGGACTGCAATTCAAAATAGCCAGATTTGGAATTAGCACTCACAACCCTAGACCATATTTTTCATTCCTTTAGCATTACTCTGTAACCATGTTCCTAACCGTATTTCACACTTAAAGTTCACCTTTTTAAATAGAAATTGATTTTCTACTTCCACAGTCCCAGAAAGCATTGCCTAAGAGCCAAAAATCCAAAGTTCTTGTCCCATCTATGCCATTAACTAACATGAAGCAAAAAATGAGCCTCCTGTCTCTGGGCAAAACTCCTCTATGGAACGGGTGCTTCTGGGTTTGAAGTTTCACAGATCCAGTAGGGATTTTGCTGCTTGGAGGACGGCACAGTACTCTCCAGCGCATCTCCAAGCCTGACTTTCTGACCTCTTTTATACACTCTCTGGACAAAACTACCAGCCGCTGTTATTTTCCTCTCTGCTGTAAACATGGAGCTCAAGAATGGATAGAAAGACCTTATTGTATTGCTCTGTCTGGTAAATAAATATCATGTTGAATTTGCATGGCAGCTTTCTGATTATTTTCATGTCTCCGATAAGCATCAAGTCTGTCATAGGTACAGTATAAAAATCCCTGAGATTACCTAACACTGACACTGTGGCAGGAAGAGAGGAGAAGAGCTGTACTAGGGAAAATGAGGAGTACTTGTAGTCCTCTCTTAGGGCAGTGAGAGGGCCGGGGAAGAAAAGATCGAGGTATTCCGTGTTGGGGTTAATGTGGGCTTGAAATGAAACTTCAGAGCAAAATGAAGCAGAGCAAAGAGCAGCGCCCACAAACTAACCTTAAATATCACAGCGGCGGAACATTTACCTGAAAGAAAAGTCACACTTGGCATTAAAAGTTCAATTATCACGTTCAGTGCAGAGCCTTGTTCTAGTCTGGAGCTGCCGGGTGTCACATGGTGCGTGATGACTTGCCCTTGATTTGGGTTCATTTGAAAAGCGTAGAACTCTAACAAATAAACAGCCTTTTGGGACCTGTACCTGGACGAGGACTGCCCCCTCCCTCGGGCAGCTACTACTGATGCTGTCCAGGCATCGCCCAAGGGGAAAGGTTGCAGCGGGGTCGGAAGGCGCGGGAGGAATCTGGCGGTGATTGATGGGGAAGGGATGAATGAATAAAAGTACTTGTCTCTGATGGCAGCAGAGACCCCAGAGGCTACACTGTCTGGCATTCTCTCAGCGTTTCGTCAGAGCCAGACCCGCCTGCAGCTCAAGGGAGGCGTGCTCCTCTCCCAGAGCAGGCTGGAACCCAGCTGGGTTCCGCGTCCCGGGAAGGTGGTCTCCGTTCTTCGCTCTGCATCTGGTTTGTCAGATCCGAGAGGTAAACATTCGGGCTTGGTGTTGAATTAAAAATCATTGATTGAACCTTATCCTGGGGCTTCGGTTTGGCTTACTAGTTTGGGGTTTTAAAAAAATAAAAATAAAGCCTATAGAGAGGGCAAATTAAAATAAGGATGGGTAAAGGAAGGAGCATGAGTGTTTGAAGCCACTTGGAGGGAACAGCGGTTTCCAAGTTCCTGCTGACTTGAGAAGTCTCTGCGAGTTTCCGAATCTCCGGCGCACTCCTGGGCGCGCTGGGGGAGCTGTAGCTCAGCCAGCAGGGAGTAGCGGCTTTCATCCGCCGGGAAGAGTCTTTCGAGTTCAATCGCTGGGTACAGAGGTTCCCCTGCGGGGCAAAATGCAGAGGTTGATACAAGCCCTTGGCCTCTAGGTGCCTTAATTCCGCGGTTCCCACGCACGCTTAACTAAGACGCGTATATATTCCTCCCGGCACATGAAAGAGTTCGGAGCTTTGCCTTGGATCCCCATCACTCCCCCCCGGCACACCCCTTCCAGAACGCCCCGCCCCGCTGCATATTATTTACCCCCTCCTGGCCTCGCGGGGGAAGAAAAACAGCGGAGAGGGCATTGGGAAGGAGTTTCGACCAGCGCTGGCGAGTCACGAGGGCCAAGTTCCCCACTGGCGCGGCGCGCAAACTTGAATTACTTTTGCGCGTGTATACTGGCGGAGAGGCTGCGGGCGGTACTAGGGTTCGCAGAGACGTGGCTCCGGCTACTGACCCAAGTGTCCTGTCTTCCTTTCCCTGCTTGTCTCCAGGCTCTGAAACTGCGGAGCGGCCACCGGACACCCACTGGAGCAGGCAACAGCATGCAGCCGCCGCCAAGTCTGTGCGGACGCGCCCTGGTTGCGCTGGTTCTTGCCTGCGGCCTGTCGCGGATCTGGGGAGAGGATAGAGGCTTCCCGCCTGCCAGGGCCACTCCGCTTTTGCAAACCGCAGAGATAATGACGCCACCCACTAAGACCTTATGGCCCAAGGGTTCCAACGCCAGTCTGGCGAGGTCGGTGGCACCTGCTGAGGTGCCTAAAGGAGAGAGGACGGGGGGATCTCCGCCACGCACCATCTCCCCTCCCCCGTGCCAAGGACCCATCGAGATCAAGGAGACTTTCAAATACATCAACACGGTTGTGTCCTGCCTTGTGTTCGTGCTAGGGATCATCGGGAACTCCACACTTCTGAGAATTATCTACAAGAACAAGTGCATGCGAAACGGTCCCAATATCTTGATCGCCAGCTTGGCTCTGGGAGACCTGCTGCACATCGTCATTGACATCCCTATCAATGTCTACAAGGTAAAGGGCGCCTGCTGAAATCATGGTGGGCTTGAGGAAGGGGGCCTGGCTGGAGAAGGGTGATGAGAAAGCTTGTAGAAGGAGCTTCCCTTTAGCTCTCTCTTAAGGCTCAGCCCCTCCTAAAAGTCAGTGATCTTTGGAACCAAATTCCATTTGGTTATGTCCACTCATAAAAGTCGGTAACCATTGGGATAAAATTCCATTCAGGTCTCCAGTAGCCCTCTGCGAAGCTTAAGACAAGTGTAGTCCCCAGTCTAGCAACGTTAGTATCACTTTGGGAACTTGGTACACATGAAGATTTTTCTGGCCTCACCCCAGACCTACTGAATCAGAAACTCTGGAGTGGAGCACAGTAATTTGTATTTTAACAAGCCCTTTATGTAATTATGATGAACTGTAAAGTTTGAGAACCACTAGTTCTGAAGGATCTAGTCCTTAAGTGCACCTAATGGGGTACATCCTCTAGTCAAAAGTGTGTGGTCCATGGACAGTGAGCGTTAACATTACCTGAGAGTTTGTTAGGAATGCAAGGCTAGCCCAGACTTACTAAGTTAGAATCTGCATCTTAAGATCTTCAGGTGATTCATATGCCCACTAACTTTGGGAAGCACTGTCTTGGAAGACTTTGAAAGTAGCAGATACAAAGTAGGTTTTTAGGAAATAAATGGCCTGGAAGAAAGAGATCCAGACTGGTGAGTAGGAAAAACACAGTTCACCTGCTGTGAGGGACTGTAGCTACTCTGCATTAGATATCTACAGTGGACCAAGGACTGGGTGAGATGTGTTACTTCTGTTATTCCTTCCAGCAGCCCACAAGTAGATATTACATTTAGTTTACAGCTGACTGGTAGGATGCTCAAAGTAAATGAGTGAGAGGTGGAACTGGGGATCAGACCCAAATCTGTCAGGTTCCAAAGTACAAGCCATATGACAGCACCCCATCAATTATTTCACGGACAAGACCAAGGAGCACTCAAAATCTGTAAGGGTTTCAGTAGTTAACATTATTGTGTGATTACCATGGGCGTCAGCAGAAACACACAAAGAGCCAGGTTGCTCCAGGTTGCTTTGGAACTCCAGACACATCCCGGCACCTCTGGGCCTCAGTTTCCTCAATTCCACAATCAGGCTGCTAGTGCCCACCTACTGAAGTTTTATGGTGTTAAAAAGAAAAAAAAAAAGCAGCCTAAGTAAAACAGTTGGAAAATTTCAAAGACATATGAAAATATTTAAAACTTTCCCAGCAGCAGCAGCAGCAGCAGCAATAGAAAGTTGCACATAAAAACACAATCACAATGTAAGGAAATGGAATTGTACTTTGCAGTTTTGCCTATAGCTAGCCTTGACTTCAGTACTTCAGTACAAGGGTAAAAAAATGGAATGTAAAGTTGGGAAATGTTGTAGGGGATGCTTTGCCCTATTGGCAGGAGTAGTTATCATAAGGCATGCCTGTAAATTTCCCTTCATGAATCTCTAAAAATCCTAACCCAATAGCTATATTTTAAGGGGAATTCCAAACATTTCTGAGGCTTAGCAGTGAGAGTGGATTAGGATATAGTTTTCTCTAAAGGGAATCACTCCCGGAAATGGGGGAATCAATTGAAGAAATCCTAAAATCCTGTGTGGCAATTAATTCTGATAAACTGTGAGGATGTACTTGTAGGAGCTGAAATGGAATCTCTAAATGCAGTCACAACTCCATGAGGGTCAGAAGCGACTCTTTTACTTCTTAAGATGTCCCACAAACTAAATCTTCCCATTCTAATTTGGCAAAGGAATTTCAATTCAATTCATCAAAACTGAATTGAGAATTTTTTCAGTACAAGGTGTTGTGATAAATTTAAAATAAATCTAACAAGATCTCTTCCCAAAGGGAGATTACAATCTAGTTTTGCTAGGTTGGCACAGGACTTTATGAAAGTTCTGTTTGTGGGGTCAGGAAACCCCACATGTCTAGCCCAGTTAGAAACCTTTCTAAATCAGACAGTAGCTGAAGTGCTGTATAGAGGGTGGCATTGAGAACATTTTTTTAGTTTTGATGTATTGCCTCCAGGACAGATAGAAATCAGCTCTTCCAGAACCATCTTCTTTCCTCTGTCTGGTTAAATGAGTATTTGTGATAAACCAGAGAATTTCTGACTCCCCAAGAGGTCACACAGTTTCCTTTTCATTTCAAACTCCCTTATGATTTCCCTAGGAAGTTACATCCTTTTCCCTGAAGCCATCCAGTCTTAACATGACTGTGTTTTTACTTCTGAAATAAGCTAATGAGTCATTACAAATCTGTCCATCCAGTAACTTGTATTGGTCATAAACACATTCATCACATTGCATCCCATTACTAAGGTCGTCTTTATTGAATCCTACCTCGTGGCCTTAGGTTTAGCTTGAGACACAATATCATAATACTGGCTACCAGTTATGATGTACTAGGCACTTGGTTTATTTCATTAAATCACTACAACAACCCTGTAGAGGAGGTATCGTTATCATTCCTGCTTTAGATCTAGGGAAAGTACTTGTCAGAGAGGTGAAGAAGTAACTTGCCTAATGTCATACGACTACAAAGTGATGAAACTGGGCCTTCAACCCAGACCATCCAACCCAAGACCCTGCGGTCCACCCCATCCCACTGCATGAAGCATAATCAGGCACTGCATTGTCATCTCCAACCTTGAGTATTGGTTTAGGATCTGATTTGAGAGCATTTGGTGCAAATGTGGCAAATAATACGCTATCCCACAGTAGAATACTTAGTAAACATTTTCAGAAATTAATTTGAGTCAGGATTTCTGTCTCTCGAAACCCCCTTCACCTGGTCTGTAGTGCGTAATATCAGTGGAAGTTATTCTAATGGCTTAATTTACCAAAATATATAATCCAGAACTAGTTAAAAGCCATTTATTTTCCTAAATAATTGTGGCAACATGGTTTTTTTAAAATGCATTTAGAATTTCAGAGTAGTCAGGTATGATCATTCAGAAAAAAGTAATTTAAATGAGTTATGAAGGCTATATTTAATATATCCTAATATGAGAGGCTTGAATCGAAACCAGTGATTTCTAATTTTTCTTGGTGGGGTTTTATCATTCTCTTTGAGAATTCAATATACACAACTTCAGCGGGTTTATGAAACTCTCCAACCCTCCTGTTGGCATACTAAGGGCTCAGAGGCCAAGAAATGTCAATGTGAATCTATTCCGTTAATCTGGAGTTTAATAAATACAGAGTTCAGTAAAGTTGGCAAATCACAAAATGTCATAACTTATTGGAAGCTACAGTCTTCAGGCTGTGAAACTGGTGGGACTTTATCTGGAGTTGCTGCAGTGAAAGCTGAAAAGCGTTGGGAAGCATGTCTGATCTGCCTGGACTGCCTCAAGGAGCTGGGTCCCTGGAAACTTTTAAGTAGAATCATACCACTCCCACAGGTCTCCTGTGTTATGGGGAAAATCCTGTGTTGAAGGCTAGGGAAGTGTCTGAGGACACTTAGCAAGTTGAGGCTGCTGAAGCACTTCAAACTCATGTAAAAATGCAGAAAATAATAAGCCTTGCTTACCTTTCTCATAGGCACACACTGGGGCTATGCCTACGTTACACAACACCAACCAGATGAACAATGAAAACTTCAAGCATCCAAAGGAGATATTTATTTAAATATATATGTATGTATACATGTACATACATTAAAATGTTAAGTTTTATAAGAATATATAGATATATAAGTAAAAAGATGACTATCACTTGGCACAGGGCATGGCACATAGCAAGCAAATGATAAATGTTTTTAAAATGTGTGTATGTGTGTGTATGTGCGTTTTGAGTATCCTTTGTTTTCCAGCTTTTGTTGTGACAAACACAACTACAAACAACATGTTTGTACATGTGACTTTGCACACATGTGTGACTACATCTAAAGGGTAAATTTTTATAACTAAAATTAGTAAGTGGAAATGTGTGTATTAAGTCAAAATTTTGAAAGATATTGCCATATTGTGCTAGAAAGTTATTCTTGTACTCTTGGTTTCAATCCCTATTTTATATAATATCTCAATATGGATATAAATGCATATTAATGTTTATCTGTAATATGTATATGGGCCACCATGCTTAATATTTACATCATCTACATATTCACCAGAACCAAAAGCCAGTGCTTGATGTTAGGATGAATTTCTCCTTATTCACAAGCTACTTATGGTGCCCTTCCCATACATCCTAAAATAAATGGGGTAATCTAGAATTGTTCATATGAGAACCTGGCGCTCCACTACTAAGTTGCAGAAGCATAGATATCAAAGCTGGGTAAAAAGCGAGACAGCCGGGTGTACCTGTGGATGCTATCAATGTGTTTATGTTGTTGTTTGGTTGGTTAGTTGATTTGGGAATGATATTTAACAAAACTTGGTTGTAGGTTAGGGAGAAGTTAAAAATTCTTGAGCAAGTAATGAGTTCTTAACTTACTTCTGAATTTTATTAACTCCCTTTGTGTTATATTTACATGGATAACTGAGTTAATGAAGTTAGCTCTCAAATATAGCTTCCTTTATGTGTAAAGAAATTACATTTAAAAACAAACCTGCGTGCAAACTGGTAAGACGAATACCAACATCCACATTAACGAGTTCGGTAAGGATCCAAAGGTGATCAGGTGCCCAGTGGTGATGGAGAGCTAAAAATTAGGCTGGTGACCCAGTGGAGTGCTTCTAGATGGTTTTACAGTTAAGATCTGTAGGCTACTATTAGAGGCAAAGAGGCGGCATTCATAGTTCTGGAAGGCAAAACTGCTGATCTTTAACGTTTAACTAGTTAAGGGTGGGTACATATAACATTAAAATGCTGGTATGTCAAAATGCGGAATTGCTTCACTGAACCCACAAATGAGTTTCGAGTGAAGTGACCTTGGCAGGAAATAGACATTTTCTGCTTGTGACACACTCAGGATTATCTTTCTGAACAAATTTACCTTTTGCACTATCCTATCTTAGACTACTTCTGGTACTTAACAAGCTTATGTATAATTAACTAGTTTTGTAGTTAAAAGTAAAAGTTGATGGAACACCACCAACTTTTGAAGTTATAATTTTCCAATCAGTAAACTGAAGTGTATGCATATATTCCGATCAGTAAACTGAAGCATATGCATATATAGCAACACAAGAAGTAAGGGTGTCATTGGGAGAGGAGTCTAATTTCTCCCAATTTAATAACAATGTTCTCATTTCCAGTCAAGTCACTGAAATATTTTAGTAATATTTACAGATATTTTACCGCATAAGCATTCTGAACCAAACGTGGAAACTGTATACCTTTGAGATTTATTTATGCAAAGCAAAATAATTTTTAAGGAGCAACAACTAAGCACATTTAAAGTATTAACTTTTAAAACTTGTTAATGAAGAGTCAGGCTTTTAGCTTGAATGACCTGGAATCAGTTAACAAATACAACAAACACCCTGACACCCATCTAGCATAGTGGCTGCAACTGTCAATACTACACAAATGCTTGCAGACAAATGATGCTACACATAAAACATAAGAGCAGTGGGCTTTTTCCACTCATATTTTTAACAATGTCCAAATGAAAAAAAAAAAAAAAAAAGAAAGCTTGATTCCTTCTGTATTGAAGTATTGGTCATAGTCAGATAACAGGTTGATAGCAGAATTCAAATAAACTAGAAACTCAAGACTTCATATTCCCAGTTCACTGTTTCACATGTTGGTCACAGATTTCTGTGACAAAATGGTCAGTAAGCACTTGGCCTTGGGCAGTGAAAGTTTCCCTAGGTTCAACTCTATGATATTTCTTGTGTTTGCCTTTGATCTGCCACTTGGTCACTCCATAAATCCAAGCCTCTATGAATGTCAAGGTAAGGTTAGGCTTATCTATCAAAAGATTTACATTTCTCTTTTGCTCATTTAAAATGAGTCTTTCAACATTGAAATATTTCCATAGTTGTACAAAAGGATAACGTAGCCAAGACCCTGCTGTCTCCAGGCCAGGGAGCCACGTTCTTCAATTCACAAAGAAAACCATATAAGGATATCTCCGTGTAGCTAATATGCTATAGTTGATTATTTTTAGAGAAACATGCCAAATGCTAATAAATGATTAAGTTCTTTAAAGGGTGTTGACAGATAAAGCCTGAGCTGAAATAAGATTCAAGATGTAATTTATGATGTGAAACATTCTCTTTCAGAACTTTGCACAGTTAAAAAGAGGTTGGTTATGTTTGGGAGATAGCTGGATGTGGTGTATGGGTATACAACTTCTCTAATTTTAGACTTTTTATTATTTCCAATGCTTTTATTTTAGAGTTATTTATCATTCCCTATAAGGCCTCTGGTGAAAATGTAAAGGAACAAGAAAATGGCCAAAATATGGTGGTGAATGGGAGAGAGGGAAAGAGAGAGGAGAAAGGGTGAAGGGAGAAGATAGAAGAGGATCATTCTTGAATCAGAAATTTATTAACAAAACTGATTGAAGCATTTCTCAAGCAAGTCTCCCCTTTTGAGGCTCAAAACTGCACTCATGCCTGCTGACATGTGTCTTTTCTCTACTTCTCTCTTCTTCAGTTTCATTGTAGTTTCCGGAAAGGAGGAAAACTATCCTCAGAATGTTTACATTGTACGCTGTCTTCTTCCCGCTCGCTCAGTGTTTTCAGACTATTTTAATGGGCTTTCAGATTCCATAGTAATCAGACATTTTCTGATCATAGCTTATTAGTCTCCCATAAGATATTCCACAGATAGAATTAGGCTTAGGTATGGCATGAAGTTACTTAATAGGGTTCGTTGAATTCATGTAGTTTGCAAGTCTCGTTCTGAGCCAGGAGGCGCTCAGGTTCTCATTCTTCAGTTTCTTCAGATGTCATCAGTGATAAGTCAACTAATAATAGACCAGGTTTGTGAGTGGGTTTTGTTATTTCTCTTAGTTGGATCTTTTCAAAATATGTAATATGTCGGTGAAAGTTTTAAAGCTCAAACTTTGGATATATTTTTAAATTTAGATAATAAAAGAGTACAATCAATTTCTTTCCTGGCCTGTTACAGACTTAGAAATAAATTTCTGGTAGGAAAATATATTTGAGGTAAACTTCAATTTCTCTTAAGAAATATTTTTAAAAATTGTTTTCTATCTCTTTCTTTTAGAGATTTTGTTTCAAGAACTTTAATTCATTTTCATAAGCCATTGTTCTATTTCAGAAAGTTATAGGAATCTTTTCAGAGCTTTGAAAAGGCCTCTGTTTTGTGGATGTGTGTGAAATAGATTCCCACGGACAGAACTGTTGCCTTGCACAACTCTAGGGGGCACTGTTCATATTGTAATCTACTGAGATGGCACCCCTGGGGGATAAGCTAACATTATTTCTGACCCACATATTTCTAACTCACATAGCCTAATCTTTAAGTGATTAAGTACATTTTGATGGATGCAGGGTAGAACTTGTAATTTGTATTTGTCCTTCAGGGCACAAGTGCACTGTATGTCAAGAAAAAGAAAATTCCATGCACTTGATCAGCATATTGACTCCAAATTCAAAGTTTACTTTGAACTATTTCTCTATGTACCAATACAGAAAGAGTTCTGTCATGCAAGTCCTTGAATGAAGGTGCCCTATCTCATTAAAACTCTAGTTCAAACACAGAAAAAACTCTTAACTACTACAGGAAACAGAGATAAAAACAGAATACACCCTTTCCTAGAGTTGGCAAATGCAGCCATTCCATTATTTTCCTTTTTTGACTCTTATTGTGAAAACATTTATATAATGCCAGTCGTTTAAAGAAACGTTCACAATTTATCACAGGATGGAATAGACTGCAGTCTGGCAAAGTAACCTTGGTTGTCCTCTTAATTACACCACTCACTCATCCTCTAAAACAATCATCTCTAATAATGTCCGTATGTTTACTGCATCTACTTCCACGAAACTTACAATCCCCTCCACAACTAAAGCTTTTCATAGAATCCCATTACATAGTGAGAAACAGTAGGTTCTGTTTTATATCAGGCATTGCCTTGACAAGTTTTGAATAGGAGAGAGAGGGTGGGAGAGGAATTTTTGTTGTTACCTTTTCCGGCCTGCATGGAAGAGCGGAACTCCAACGACAGTACAGCCCACCCTCAAGCCTCAATTCTAGAGTTTCTGACTCTATGTGCCAAGAAGACCTGATCATCAGGACTAGAAAATATAAATAGTAAATATACAGTCATGTCAATTCTGTAAAGAATATATGTAGAATATGAGAACTGAAAGACGTATGGCAAATGTTTTGTCATAGATGATTTCTGCCTTATGATCAAATTCATTCATTCACTCATCCGTTCATCGTTACTTAACAAGCATTGAATGAGTGACCACTATGTGCCAAGCACTGTGCTAGGCATTATAAATGTTTTAGGATATTCTGAAACAAATAAACAGTAAAAGCTCAGTGTATACTTCTAATTTAATAAAATAGAAAAAGAAAATGCTATGTATGTTTAATGAGGCGAGTGAACATTTGCTTGTGCAAGATGGTTAACTTTAGCATTTCCTGACCTTATGGGGCTTGACTCCTCCTGGCATTAATAGGGGTGTGTGTTAACAGGATTTTTTTTTCTTCATTTATTATCTCAAGTATGTGATTTTTAATTAAAAAGAGAAATGAAAAATGTAAATCCCCCAGTTGGAGAGATTTTTTAGGATCCACTTCACAAAATCCTCAAATAAATAAAGAATATTTATTTCCTATTCATGCTATTTATCCTTTTAGACATTTTTTAAGCTATAATATAAAAATGACTTTATAATGTAATAGAAAAATTTATTTGGATTCTCTTGCCTCGTTTCTTTCTCAAGCAGTTGTTCCTATGTAAATTTATAAAATTATGGTCTTTCTTGAGTAGAAATCTTTTAGCCAGTATGGTCACCTCTTTTTTCAATCTAATGTTTGTTTATTTCTGTTTATCATCCAAAATAAATGTTCTAGAGAAGCAATATAAGCCTTAGGGTAAAATGGGTCAGCACAAACCTAGGCTATCATTTTGTCAAATGGATACCACATTGCCAGCAGGACTAAACACTAACAACAGCTATTCAGTTAGATGAGACATCACGATATGAAAAGCAGTGCCAGTTATGTGAGTATTTGCCAACTGGCTCATATTTGATAAATGTTAGGCAACATATATTCAACTTAATTTTAAACAGGATTTAAAATTTTAATTTATGTGAAAGGGACATAGTGTCAAGATTTAACTCTAAACACCCTTTTTGCGATCAGAGAGACGCCTTTTGATTACATGTTTGAATTGTCTTCACTGTTCAGACTTTGCCCTTAAGTTATCTAATTTAATGGGGTAAAGTCCAAAGAAAAAACTAAAAATAAGGAATAAGGAATGTGTTATTGCTGGGTTTAAAGTTAGACTTGCTTTCTCTTGCAATAAAGTGAATCCATTTCCTTTTCAGTGGGGAAAGCTGTATCGTTAGACTTCAGATTATAGATGTTAGATGTTGTTATTTTTCCCAAAGAATGATGAAGAAATGAATGTCTAAGAATCACACCCATATCTAAGAACAATCTCTCACCAAATTGTAAAGATGTCATCTTGGTTGAGAGTGAATTTTTTTTTTTGGCAAAGCTTCATAGTTTTTCCCCACCTGGGACATTTTTTGCATTAAACAAGTGGATACCTTTTTATTTTAGATAAGTTTCAAGCAATAGCTTGCCTAAAGACTTTCTTGCTAGAGGCCATTAATATGACAGAGATGAACATCAATACTGGGCATGGTTTCTGTCACAGAGTATCAGGCTTTGCTGGGTCTCCACAAAGCCTTCTGATCAGTGAGGCAGAAGGTTAGCTTTTTAGATGAAGAGCATTTAGAGTCTTGCCAAAGCCATTCTTCTCACTACAAAATAATGGAAGCAACAGTGATGCTCTTCCCACATCTTCTGTGGCCTTCCAGAACGAATAGCATCCAGTTCTGAATTGAAAGCATGAAATGCAAGCTGATAAAGGTTAATGCTCTCTCTCTCTCTCTTTTTTTTTTTTTTTTTTTTTTTGCAGTCTCTTTCCCTTCAAAAGTGTAGACTAGAAAACTGTAATCTCTCCATGGTGATTACGTTTCTGACTATCTGTCTGTTGAGCTTGAAGAGTATTGTTACAATTTTCAGTTTGTGTTTCCCTGTTTTCTGTGATAGCTTGGGTCAGAGGTTGGGCTGCAGGCCTCCAGTGGTATGAAGAGCAATAATCCAATTTCTAGGCTGAGCCAAAAACAATGGAAACCTCAAAACATGGCCTGGATTCAGTGCAGAGCTCATTTTCATCGGCCAGACTTCTTTTCCTTCAGTGGTCTGGATGCTCATTCATCTTGATTATTCTGATAGCGGTACCTACAGGATAACAGTATTACCATATTTGGAACTAATTTAAGACAGAATAGAATATTTTAAAATATCCAAATGTTTGGACATTATTTGAATAAAATAACTAGGGGCATTAGTCAGGGTTCTCCAGAGAAACAGAACCAGTGGGATAGATAGATGGAGGGATAGGTAGATAGGTAGGTAAGTAGTCAGACAGACGGATAAATAGATAATGAGGAATCAGTTTATGAGATTATAGAGGCTGAGAAGTCCCATAATTGGCCATCTGCAAGCTGCAAATGTAGGAAAGCCAGCGGTGTAATTCAATCCAAGTCCAAAGGCCTGAGAAACCAGTCTGAGGGCCAGAGGAGATGAAATGAGACATTCCAGATAGGCAGGAAGAAAAAGGGGCAAATTCCTTCTGCCTCTGCCTTTTGTTCTATTCAGACCCTCAGCAGATTGGATAATGCCCACACACCTAGGGTAAGGCAGTCAGCTGTACTGAGTCCACAAATTCATATACTAATTTCTTCCAGACACATCCTCACAGACACACCCAGAAATAATGTTTAATCGAGCAACCTGTGGCTGGTCAAGTTAACACATAAAGTTAACCATCGCACTAGGTGAGCAGAAGATTTTGCTCTGCACCTAGATATTTTACCATGATTTGACACATAGCTATAGGTTTAAAAAATAATATTTGATTTAATTCTAAACTTTTTTTGTACAATCACCTCCTTCAAAACACTGTCAGGCAGGTATTATAGTGGTTGTAAGCATAGGCTCTAGACCATCTGAGTTCAAATGTGGATCTATTACTCACTTAAGTGAGCAACCAATTGCAAGCATATTGGTTTCCTAATGAAGAGTAACAAATTACCCTACAATTTAGTGGCTTAAAACAGTAAATATTTTTTAAATCACATTGTGTCTTTGGTTTGGCAATTAAGGAGTGGCTTAGCTGGGTGGCCCTGGCTCAGGGTCTCTCAAGAAGGTACACTCAAAATCCTGGCTGGAACTGCAGTCGCCCAAGTTTGACTAAAGCTGGAGGATCCTCTTATTCACAGACCTGGCAAATTAGTGCTTGATGTTTTCAAGAGGCCTCGGTTCTTTGCCATTTGGCTTCCCCACAGAGGTGCTTGAGTGTCCTCATGACATGGCAGCTGGCCTCTCCCAGAATAAGTGACCCAAGAGAGAGAAAGCCAGTTCTTTAGGAACTAGTCTCAGACATCACACATCATCACTTTTGTCACACTGTATGCATTAAAAGCAAATCACTAAGTCCAATCCACATTCAAAGGCAGGGAAATTAGGCTTCATGTTTGGAAGGGAGAAGTAATCAATAGTAGAATATTGTCTGAATAAGTTATACCTGGCTGGTTCTAGCACAATCCTTGTAACCAGTTGGATAATTTTTATTCTTATTTCTAAGGGTAATTGGCAGTTCTTTTAAAGCTACATGAGTTCAAAGCTGGTTCAGACCTGTGGTGCACCAAGTCTCCCCCATTTCAGTAAATGACTTCACCATGCACGGGATAAACCTCTGTGAGTGTCCTGACTCCTCACATCAATTGTCCAACCCATCAGCAAGTCCTGCTAGCTAGCCCTACCCTTAAAATGAATACAGGCTATAACCCACTCTCCTCAGCCTCGGGGCACACAGGGTCCAGCTCACCACTAGTTCTCATCAGTGCTTCCTTTCTTGGCCCTACATTCTATTCTACACTGGGCAGCACAGTGATCTCTTGAAAAATATGTTAGATCATACCATTTCCCTTCTCCAAACCTTGCAATGAATTCCCTCAAAAAAGCATTTAAATTGTTCCCTCTACAACTTCATTTTCCATGCATTTGGTCTGGGTCACTCTTCTCCAGC
This sequence comes from Macaca nemestrina, assembly GCF_043159975.1. Taxonomy (NCBI): domain Eukaryota; kingdom Metazoa; phylum Chordata; class Mammalia; order Primates; family Cercopithecidae; genus Macaca; species Macaca nemestrina. Next base: position 35,705,847 of record NC_092140.1, read on the forward strand.
TTTAGTAGCTAGTAGCCTCATTGCTGTACCTCCAGTTCACCAGGCTTGTTTTGACCTTAGGGCATTTGCACATGCTCTTCGCATGGCTTACTGTCTTATTTCAATCAAGTCCCTCTCCAAATGTTGTCTCTTCAGGGTGACCTTACTGAGAAGCTTATCAAGAAAACACCTTAGCCGGGCACGGTGGTTCAAGCCTGTAATCCCAGCACTTTGGGAGGCCAAGACGGGCAGATCATGAGGTCAGGAGATTGAGACCATCCTGGCTAACACGGTGAAACCCCATCTCTACTAAAAAAAAATACAAAAAACTAGCCGGGCAAGGTGGCGGGCGCCTGTAGTCCCAGCTACTCAGGAGGCTGAGGCAGGAGAATGGCGTAAACCCAGGAGGTGGAGCTTGCAGTGCGCTGAGATCCGGCCACTGCACTCCAGCCTGGGCGACAGAGCGAGACTCCGTCTCAAAAAAAAAAAAAAAAAAAAACACCTCCAATCCTACCTTCACTCAATATGATCACAGCCTCTGTTTAACACCATTTTAAGTATGTATGTGTTTTTTGTCTGCCTCCCTCACTAGACTGTAAACTCCATGTGAGCAGAAGTGCTCAGAATAGTGTCTGACAGATAGTGAATGCTCAATAAATATTTATTGAATGAATGACTGAACAAGCATAATTAATGAGTCAGTTGATTAACCCAGAAGTCACAAGATAGAGACTATGATGGCTCACCAATGTATTTTGATAATATAATGTTATCTGAGAGGTTTCTTTAAAAAAATATGAATTGAACTTTAATAAATTATGAGATTCATATAAAAATTCCAATCTAGGTTCTTTTGAAAAATCAAGAGATTTTTGTATTTGGGGTCCCTTAGAAAAAAGTGTGTGATATCTATTAGCTGCTGCTCCTTTCAGACAAAGTTTACCCCAGACCCCACCCCACTCCCTATCATCTTCCTGACACCAATGACTTTCTGAGACCTGGCACCCTCCACTTCTCTGTGTTACCTGCCTGGCTCTGTAGGTTTTCAGGATCCTACATTAAGCATATATGATAAGTCTGCCAACTTTTATCCCACATGTCTGTATAAGTTTTGATATCTAATTTAGAAATGAAATTGGTCCTATGTTGAGTCTCCAAGTCAAATTCATTATGAGACACACATTTTAGCCTTTGACGTGTTTCTAGTTATAGAACAATCAACTCAGCTTGACAAACTCAGTAGAGTCTTCACTACTAGTGAAAGGATGGAAAGACTCCATTGTGTCTCAAAATAATTTTCACTTTTGGAAGGTTGTTTTTCAAAATATTTTTAAGACCCATGGATTTGAAATACTTTTCTTTATTTTCAAAACCGCATGAACATTTGATCCAGATGTTTACCTAAAGTGATTCATTTACCAGTGTGGGACACACCACATCGCCCTAAGAAAGAAAATAACCACATTTAATAATAGATGGTTGCGTAGTCTACAATCAGATAAAGAGAAATATATATGTGTATATATATACACACTGTATATATATTACATACTATGTGTGTGTGTGTATATATATATATATAAAATAGCAATAACTATGTCTTCTTGCTCCTTATATAGCCAGTCGTTGTTATATTTTAGAGTCTATGAATCAAGCACTGTTAATATTAAACATCTGCTATGCATTAGGCACTGGTCTAGGCAGTTGTGGAGCTCATAGTCTGTCTTACACTCCAGGGATCCAGACAGAAAAAAAAACTAAGCAAACAAATAAGTTAATGTGATATGCCACAGGAATTGATAGACTATGGATAAAAAGGAAAAGAGAGTAGGGAGATAGGGATGCCTGACCAGTTATGGTATCTAATAGTGTGATCAAGGTAAGTCATGTTGAAAAGATGAAATTTGAGCAAGACCTGAAGGAGATAAGGGGCTTAACCAGGTGAATCTGTGGGGAAAGAGCCTTCTAAGATAAGGAAGGACCTAGAGTGAAAGCCCTAAGTAGAAATATGCCTGGGCTGTTCAAGCAACTGCATAGCTACTCCAACTGAATGACTGTTCAGTTAGGTAAACGGACTGCAGTGAAGAACAAGTGCATGAATGCACATGTTGTTCTGCATAGAGTACTACTTCAATAGGGAAGTCTGGTCTCCTCAGCTAAGGACTATTTATAAATCAATTTTAATTAACCCATATTTTGCTTTGGCCATGACCTGGGCATTTCAGACTCTATGACAGTATACAGGTTCAATTTTCAGGAGGAACCTAAGCGATTGGCCCAAGTTTGCTCTGATGAGGTGAGCTGAACTCTAAGCTACTATATACGCATGATGACTTCTTATAAGCTGGCTGCATTTTCATCAATCCCAACACACTTTCCTGTACCACACATTTGTCGAACAATGGTGCTTTTCAAAGAAGTAGTCCATGAGACAAAGAATGACAACCAGAATTTATCCTACTCTGCATGTTAATTATGCTCCACTAAGTGATACAATTTAGAGGGCATCTTATGAAACCCCCTAACAGAGCTTCATGTCTCCTCAATGCAGCTGCTGGCAGAGGACTGGCCATTTGGAGCTGAGATGTGTAAGCTGGTACCTTTCATACAGAAAGCCTCCGTGGGAATCACTGTGCTGAGTCTATGTGCTCTGAGTATTGACAGGTAGAAGCTTCTATTTAAGCCAAGAATATTCTGAATGCTACACTATTGTTTTGCATGTTACTTAGAAAATAAGCTGTGCAATTCAATAAAACTAAGGTATGCCAGCTTAAAATACAATTCTATTTTTATCTCCAGATATCGAGCTGTTGCTTCTTGGAGTAGAATTAAAGGAATTGGGGTTCCAAAATGGACAGCAGTAGAAATTGTTTTGATTTGGGTGGTCTCTGTGGTTCTGGCTGTCCCTGAAGCCATAGGTTTTGATATGATTACGATGGACTACAAAGGAAGTTATCTGCGAATCTGCTTGCTTCATCCTGTTCAGAAGACAGCTTTCATGCAGGTAAATTTTACTTTTTTAAATTTTCCTTTCTGCTCTTGCCTTATAACTATTTAGCTATTTTTCTCCTGTTTCCCACTCCTTGGGAAACTGTTGATTTATGACTGTCCTTGGCATAAATTAAGAGTGTAGATCCAAGCACTGTGGGGTTAATGGTGACCAATGACTCAAGAGGCAAGAAGGTAAATCACTACTTCTCTAAGAATCCCCTTGCTCTCAGTGGCATGGATAAACTAAGTTCACATGAAAGAATTGATGTGAATTTATAGCTTTTCTACCCAAAGCCATGTTAGAAGTAAAATGCTTGGTGCCACAAAGTGAAAATAGCACTCAGGCAAAAGGTTTCTCAGCAAGGCAATTTTCTTCTATAGAAGGGTGCGTCTCACAATGGAGCAATGGTGAAAGCATACCAGACAGGGGAGTGGGATGGGGTGTTATCCCTGATGCAGCTAGTTCCTACTGCTGCATCTTTCCCCTTTAGGTAAGGTTGGACCGCACAGTCTAAGTTAATTCCAGTCGGCTATTTTAAAGAGAGCAGGGATACGAGCTGGAGTGGTGGGATGAGTAGTTTCAGCGGAAGGATGGTTACAGAGCAGGTGACTAAGGATGACTAAGGAAAGAGCAGGTGATAGAGGCTAGGAGGGGGTTGTTTACTGAAACTAGGGGCAAGGAGATGTAAAGAACGAGGAAGTTAAACTTTAAAATGCAGAACAAAGAACAGGGAAGCTGAACACACTGATGTATTGGTTCTCTGAAGAGGAATTTACTGTATCCTACAGTCCCATTAGGACTGACAGCTACTACATAATCTGCACAAGATAGCATAGTAGTTGTCAGAGGAGTGTATGGTCCAGCAAATATTCAGATAGAAGTCACCCTGATATGGATGGAGTCTGAATGGAAACACTCCCCTCTCTTTGTCTTTGATGCCAAGGAGAAAGCTGCCATTGCAAGAAACTCTTCATCCTGGTCATTTATTAAAGAACATTTGATTTGGGAATAGAAAAAGAATGATGATGCTGGTTTCCAGAAGATAGATCCTGAGTGTAAAAGGCTCTTCCAAACAGAATGAGTTAAGAGGCATTAATGCAAAGGGGGCTGGCCTAACTACTCCCAATAATTGTTTTCTATTGTATACACAAGGAGACTAAATAAAACTTTATGAACTGTATATATACAGGAAAAAAAAGTGCCGACTGGGTTACATAAATTCCTCTCCAACACAGATATATCTAAAGCAATATGAAAATGATAACAGAGAAGAAAAAGAATAAGAGATATGACATAAGTCAAAAGCAGCTTTTATCTTTTTGCGAGGTTAGATTTATATGTTACTGAGCTAAATGGTTAACCTAGACCTTTTCATATCTGTTTTTCCCATTAAACAAACTTGCTAAAAAGTGAGAACTTCATCTAAACACCAAGTTATCTTTACATATTTAGGTGTTATATTTCACACAAAGAATACTCTGAGGATAACTTTCTTATGTGAAGACAAAACATTGAATTACCAAATATTTCAAATTTTGCCTAACTACTTAAGTTTTTATGCATGCTTATAACACATTGTCTTAGAGAACTGAAATGTTTTTGGTAAAATTTGGGTTTTATTTAACATGACTATTTATTTGTTCAGTAAGTGTGGCTTGAAAGATTCTGCACGGTATATATAAACTGGATCTAATTTAGAAGATACTCATTCCCTGATGAATTTTTTTAAGTTTAACATTTGTTATATAATATTTTCTTACAGAGGAGTATTAATCATAAAAATTCTCTCATCCCCCTAGTTTTACAAGACAGCAAAAGATTGGTGGCTATTCAGTTTCTATTTCTGCTTGCCATTGGCCATCACTGCATTTTTTTATACCCTGATGACCTGTGAAATGTTGAGAAAGAAAAGTGGCATGCAGATTGCTTTAAATGATCACCTAAAGCAGGTAAGAAAATACAAATATTTGATAACTCATGTTGAAATTATAATTATGAATATGAAAATGATGATGATGATGATGATAAACTAACATTATTATATACCAGAGCATATTTCCTTTTTCTTGCTTCTGGTAGTTTTAAATAGACAAAGAATATTTTTATATTATTTATTTAGAGATATTCTATATAATCTAAAATGATCTAGGGAGAATCTGAACTTTTTAAAGATGAATCTCTAGTCACTTCGGTTCCACTTCACATTAACTATTCCATATAAAGCTCAGTGTCCTGAGTTTTTGCATATGCCGCTGACTTTTTGTAGACAATATTAAATGTTTTAGAAGAGAGAATGCTATAAATATAATGAGCCATCTTTTAAGGGTCAAACTATGGATTTATTTCAGAGACGGGAAGTGGCCAAAACCGTCTTTTGCCTGGTCCTTGTATTTGCCCTCTGCTGGCTTCCCCTTCACCTCAGCAGGATTCTGAAGCTCACTCTTTATAATCAGAATGATCCCAATAGATGTGAACTTTTGAGGTAAGTAAGGCAAACTAGAAATGGTTTTGTAAACAAATGCCACTCAGAAGTGTTTCCATCGATCTGTTTTATAGGCAGAAAGAGAAACTACCATTTTTATAACCCTTAGGAAGCCAGGGAGGTTGCCAATTTTTATCTGAGGTCCTGTTGAGAGGGACAGGGAAGGGGAGGTATGAAGAACACTAGGGACAGAGAATCAGAGTTGTCAAGATGATGAGTGAGTGCCAAGGTGGAAAATGTCAGGTCCAATTCTCCAACACGATTTCTAAATTATTTCTTTTCAGCCAGCTTCAGTACTTCCAAATGAGACTTTATTTTAAAAGAGAAGAATTGGGCCTGGGAAGAGGAAATGGAGGAAAGTCAGTAGAGATGCTAGAGTTAGAGGGAGACAGAGACAGAGACAGGCAGAGAATCATTATTATCAAAGACGAGTGATAAATTTAGAACGATGGTATATTGGTATTTTTTTCCTTACAAAAGCACAAAAGTCAACAATGAATACATGTTCAGAATAGCATATTTTTCAGACACATTTTGGGTTATTTTGTTGCAGCTTTCTGTTGGTATTGGACTATATTGGCATCAACATGGCCTCACTGAATTCCTGCATTAACCCAATTGCTCTGTATTTGGTGAGCAAAAGATTCAAAAACTGCTTTAAGGTAAGAGACTATCCCAAAATAAAAAGCTCTTTGTAATATGGCTCAAATATAAGCTTTCAAAACTATTAGTATATCTATCCAGACAGATTTAGTAAATTATTTTATAGTTTCCCTTTTATTACATCATGGATGATTTTTTTAAATATGACTTTTGCTTATAAATCACTAAAATTAATTTTTGCCTATAAATCCTCGTCAACCACTCCCTACTGCCTCAGCCAATCAGTTACACTCATGGAATTGTTAACCAAAAAGTAATAAAAATTATATGCATTGATGTCTGATAGGCATCACATAATAAAATAAGGGCTAAACATGAATTAAAGACACTGTTCCCTGTTTTTGGTAGAGTCTGAACTTCGCAGCTGCAATTATTATTGTAACTAAATTAATTCCTTTTTTACATGGACTATGAGAATAATAAGGTAAACAAAAAAATAGTTTAGGTTTTACCTCTTTCTACCTTTTTTGTATAACAGTGATGTGCTGTTCAATGTGAAATACATAAAATTCCTTCTTCAGCTACTTGCATTTTATCATCCTTCTATTCATTCACTCCTTCAACAATCTAACATGAAATAAAATATCCCCTCCCCTAATACGAAAATCATCCATTTGTCCATGGTATTTCATTACTGGAAAGCTGAGAACGTAGCTCCCGTGTAAACACTAAGTCAGCCTATATCATTCTTCGCCCACTCATAACTCAAATTTTAGAGCTGGAAGAGAACTTCCGTCAGTATCAACACCTTCATTTCATAGAATATAAAATCGTGGACTTCCCATTTTCTTTTACATATAGAATGAACAGAAGACAAACAGAATGAACAAAATTTTATATTTAAAAAATTTCAAGAAAAAAATTGGATGAAGAAAACTGAGATGCTTTTGTACTATATAACCTTATTGTTTAACAATATTGAAAAGAGACATGAGAATACATGGCTGAAAAAATAAGAAAGCAGTATTAAATTAATTGACATGAAAAGATATTTATGTCACTGTCAAGTGAGAAAAAGCAGGTTAAATCTCCTCAGCAAAGTGGCTTAGAATAACTTGGGATGAGATGTGTGTGAAAGTATCTACAAGGTTATGGAGTATACATATAGTACAGTCTCACTAAAATATACTCACATTCTCAAGCACATGCACATATACATGTGTATAATTTATTTATTTCATGTATGTGCACATATTTCTGTTTTCATGGGGAAAAGTCTTGAATTATATGTTTATCAAATATTAAGAATATTTATCAAATAACCAAGAGTAAGTATCAATTAAAAGTGGCTTTCTCTTGATGAGAAATCTTAACTTTGTAGTTTTTTTCTTCTCTGCATGTTTTAGTCAAAAATTATCATATGCTAATTCTGTGAGTATATTCTTTTAAGAGGGAAAATAAAAGAGCACCGAAAGACAGGGCCCAAGAACTCCTAATTATGCAAAGAAAGTCAGAACCCTGGAGAGGAGGAAGAGTTGAGAAAGGTGACTGATGTTAACATATAATGAGTTACTTTGTTTTGTACAGTCATGCTTATGCTGCTGGTGCCAGTCATTTGAAGAAAAACAGTCCTTGGAGGAAAAGCAGTCGTGCTTAAAGTTCAAAGCTAATGATCACGGATATGACAACTTCCGTTCCAGTAATAAATACAGCTCATCTTGAAAGAAGAACTATTCACTGTATTTCATTTTCTTTATATTGGACCGAAGTCATTAAAACAAAATGAAACATTTGTCAAAACAAAACAAAAAACTATGTATTTGCACAGCACACTATTAAAATATTAAGTGTAATTATTTTAACACTCATAGCTACATATGACATTTTATGAGCTGTTTACAGCATGGAAAGAAAATCAGTGGGAATTAAGAAAGCCTCGTTGTGAAAGCACTTACTTTTTTACGGTTAGCACTTCAACATAGCTCTTAATAACTTCCAGGATATTCACACAACCCTTAGGCTTAAGAATGAGCTCACTCAGAATTTCTATTTAAGAGATTTATTTTTAAATCAATGTGAATCTGATACAAAGGAAGAATAAGTCACTGTAAAACAGAACTTTTAAATGAAGCTTAAATTACTCAATTTGAAATTTTAAAATCCTTTAAAACAACTTTTTAATTAATATTATCACACTATTGATCAGACTGTAATTAGATGCAAATGAGAGAGCAGTTTAGTTGTATTTTTTGGACACTAGAAACATTTAAATGATCAGGAGGGAGTAACTGAAAGAGCAAGGCTGTTTTTGAAAATCATTACACTCCTTTCACTAGAAGCCGAAACCTCAGCATTCTGCAATATGTAACCAACATGTTACAAACAAGCAGCATGTAATAAACTGGCACATGTGTGAGCCAAATCTAAAATATAATACTTTTTAAAAGAAAATTATTACACCCTTTACATTCAGATAAGATCAAACCTCACAAAGAGAAATAGAATGTTTGAAAGGCTACCCCAAAAGATTTCTTTGAATCTGCCATTCACATAGCCTGTGAAGAAAATACTATCTACAAATTTTTCAGGATTATTAAAATCTTCTTCTTTCACTATTGTAGCTTAAACTCTGTTTGGTTTTGTCATCTGTAAATATTTAGCTACATACACTGCATGTAGACGATTAAACGAGGGCAGGCCCTGTGTTCATAGCTTTACAATGGAGAGATGCCAGTGACCTCATAATAGAGACTGTGAACTGCCTGGTGCGGTGTCCACATGACAAGGGGGCAGGTAGCACCCTCTCTCACCCATGCTGTAGTTAAAATGGTTTCTAGCGTATGTATAATGCTGTAGTTAAAACACTATTTTTCAAAATCATACAGATTAGTACATTTAACGGCTACCTGTAAAGCTTATTACTAATTTTTGTATTATTTTTGTAAATAGCCAATAGAAAAGTGTGCTTGACGTGGTGCTTTTCTTTCACTTAGAGGCAAAACTGCTTTTTGAGACTGTAAGAACCTCTTAGCTTTGTGCGTTCCTGCCTAATTTTTAAATCTTCTAAGCAAAGTGCCTTAGAAAAGCTTGGGATGAGATGTGTGTGAAAGTATGTACAAGAGAAAACGGAAGACAGAGGAAATGAGGTGGGGTGAGAGGAAACTCATGGGGACAGATTCCCATTCTTAGCCTAACGTTCGTCATTGCCTCGTCACATCAATGCAAAAGGTCCTGATTTTGTTCCAGCAAAACACAGTGCAATGTTCTCAGAGTGACTTTAGAAATAAATTGGGCCCAAGAGCTTTAACTCGGTCTTAAAATATGCCCAAATTTTTACTTTTTTTTTCTTTTAGTAAACTGGGCCACATGTTGGAAATAAGCTAGTAATGTTGTTTTCTGTCAATATCGAATGTGATGGTGCAGTAAACCAAAACCCAACAATGTGGCCAGAAAGAAAGAGCAATAATAATTAATTCACATGCCATGTGGATTCTATTTATAAATCACCCACAAACTTTTTAATTTCATCCCAATCATTTTTTCAGAGGCCTGTTATCATAAAAGACATTTTAGACTTGCAATTTTAAATTAACTTTGAATCACTAATATTTTCACAGTTTATTAATATATTTTTATTTCTATTTAAATTTTAGATTATTTTTATTACCATGTACTGAATTTTTATATCCTGATACCCTTTCCTTCTCCATGTCAGTATCATGTTCTGTAATTATCTTACCAAATTTTGAAACTGCACACAAAAAGCATACTTGCATTATTTATAATAAAATTGCATTCAGTGGCTTTTTAAAAAAATGTTTGATTCAAAATTTTAACATACTGATAAGTAAGAAACAATAATAATTTCTTTATATACTCAAAACCAAGATAGAAAAAGGTGCTATTATTTAACTTCAAAACATGTTTCCTAGTATTAAGAACTTTAATATAGCAACAGACAAAATTATTGTTAACATGAATGTTACAGCTCAGAAGATTTATAAAAGATTTTAACCTATTTTCTCCCTTATTATCCACTGCTAATGTGGATGTATGTTCAAACACCTTTTAGTATTGATAGCTTACATATGGCCAAAGGAATACAGTTTATAGCGAAACATGGGTATACTGTAGCTAACTTTATAAAACTGTAATATAACAATGTAAAAAATTATATACCTGGGGGGATTTTTTGGTTGCTTAAAGTGGCTATAGTCACTGATTTTTTTATTATGTAAGCAAAACCAATAAACTTTAGGTTGTGTTTTTTTAACAACTAGCTTATTTTTCATTGTACAGGCACTAATTCATTAAATACTAATTGACTGTTTAAAGGAAATATAAATGTGACAAGTGGACACTATTTATGTTAAATATACAATCATCAAGGAAGTATGAAGTTATTCAATTAAAATGCCACATTTCTGGTCTCTGGACTGGACTGTGTGTTTCATTGTTGTGAAGAAACAGATATACAGACATTCAACTTCCCAAGGTTGATTTTCTGGGTAATAGTTTCCACTGGCCTGTTGGGTCTTCCTTTCTTTGGTTCCCTGCCTTTGGAGCACTTCATTGTTTCATCATTATTGTACCTCAGCAAAGGCAAAAGGTTAAAATGAGGTTTAGGGATTGCTCATTGCATTTCACAAGCTTCTTTGGAGCGTTTTCTATGTGAAAGATGGGATGAAGTTCATAAAATGCAAGGTCCCTACTTAATAAGAAACAGTGATGATAAATTTAATACAAGGCAAAATGAAATGAGCACTAAATAACTACATACTGATCGCTGCAGAAGTTCACCTGTCTGTGTCTCTCAGCATGTAATCTCTTTCTCCACCCAACAAAAATAATCCAGAATTAGCAATTGCTTTTTTTCCCAGATAGTTAGGTCAAACCCAGCCTAGTATTCCAGAGTTTGCTATCATTTACCCCTGACCTTTCCTGGATTTCAGCTGCCTAATTTTAGCTGGCACTTCAAAATATGAATGTTCTAAATCCCAGGGGCCATGTGAGAAGTACAGAAAAGGCTAACATAGGAAATACTCTCCTGAAGCAGTTGCCAAAAAGAGCCCTTGTTTTCTTGAACAGTTAGTTGTTAAGCAATAATAATAATGCCACCACAATTTATTGTAGTAAAAGTAGGCAGAATAAATATAATTTACATACATCAAAGAAAACCAAGAGATATGCAGCTGTAAGATGTAGAAGTCCAGAAATCCAAAAATTGTAGAGGCCAAGCTTATAGAAAGCAGTGACTCTGGTGTGACTGACTGACTGGCAAACATTATTAGTCAGTCCTTGAAATGACGCACATTTAAAAATCAAAAGATTGAATAAGTATAATCAAATTTGGAAGTCCTGTTGAACACTTCCAGGATTCAAGACTCACTGGAACAGAGGGAATAACCCTATCATGTTAGAAAGGAAGTATGTATGATCAGAAAAACACCCAAAGTCCAATAAATGTGATATCCTTGATTATGTCTGCAATTTAGTTGACCTCAAGCAAGTCAGTTAATATCTCAGAGCCTGTTTAATTATCTATTAAATATAAATATTAATATATCTACTAATTCTTACATCCAATCAATACATGTTAGTATATGTACTATATAATTTTAGTTTACCCGCCAATGTGGGCAAACTCTCACAACCCCTCTCCAGCATGCTACGGGTCAACCCTTCACCTGAACTGGCCATGTTCCTTTACTACTTTCACATTTCTTGGAATGATAGTAATTTTTCCAGTAATGTCATTAAACCCTTGTTCGCTTAGCAAACTTCCTTTAAGGCTCAACTCAAGTACCATCTTCTTGGATGAGTTCTCCTAAACTCTGGGATTCTTACTATGGACATATCTCTATTTGGGTATCTAAAACATATTAACTCCCTTTGTTTGTTTCTGTGTCTATCTTCTCTATTAGATTGTGAGTTCCCAGATGGCAAGAGCTATGCCTTTTACATTTTTGTATACTTACACATTGGTGGGTAAACTATAGTTATATAGGTGTTTGCTCTTTACCATGGGCTAGTGTTTCTCAAGTGTCTGAAGACCATATGTCACAGAGTCATTTTGAATGGTTTATTAAAAATGCGAATTCCTGGCTCCCAACTCTGAACTACATAATCAGAACTCCCAGGATGGATGGGGCCCAGAAATATTTACTTTAACGAATACTTCAAGTAGCCCTTATGCACCTAAAATTGGAGAAGCGCTGCCATATAGATGTTTGCAAAACATTGAGTATTTTCAACAAGCAGTCACAGGATTAAGTTCTGCTTGCCTAAGACTGCTTTGAAAACAGCATGTAACATGGGCTGAAGGACTACAAGACAGAAAGCAGACAGACTGGATAAACAGCTACCACAATTAACAGGTGAAAAGATGCAGCTCTGAGAGAGGAAAGTGTGCAGGCCGGGCTGTAGAAACAGGGCAGATCTGAAAGGGCGGAGTCAGCAGGGCATACTGGCCAGATGTGAGAGAGGAAGCTCAGTTAAGAGGTTTCTGGTTAGAATGGCCATTAACCTAGACCAGGGCTCAGGAAACTATGGCCAGAGGGCCAAATCCAGCCTGCTGCTCTGTTTTTGTAAATAAAATCCTATTGGAATGCAGTCAGACCCATTTGCTTATGTATTGATTAAGCTTGCCTTCCACGATAACAGCATAGTTGAATAGTTAACAGAAACATACAAATGGCCTAATATATTTACTATCTGGCCTTTCCAGAAAAATATTGCTGACCCCCGATTTAAATAAGCAATATTAAAGAAAAAGAGAGGCAGCAATTGAGTTGAAAGAGAAGAGAGTTCTGGAGATGTAATGAATTCCATTTGGAAAATAATGACTTAAGATATCATGGAGCATACACAGAGAAAATTAGGAGCATCTCTGGGTTAAAGACACAAACTTGTTTATTATGGTTTTGAGATGCTAATGAAAGAAGGGGGTGAATAGCAATACTAGAGGAGAAGTCAAAGAGTAGAAAAAAAGGAAAGAAGAGATGGACAGTAAACTGTTAGAGGTCCCAAATGCAAGAAGACTGGGCGGAGAAGAGAAATGTAGAAAAGACTGAAAGGAACGAAGAAAACTGGTGTCGTGAAAGTCGAGAGGAAGGGGAGGTCAAGACAAAGGAGTAGGCTTAGAATCTGAGCAAAATGAACAGAAATGGGATCTTTGTAACTAATAATCTGAAAACCACATCAGAGACCTCATCTAAAGCAGTTTGTGTGTATGCATGTTGTGTGTGTGTGTGTGTGTGCGAGAGACAGAGAGAAAGAGAAAGACAATATATCTCTGTTTTCTTATTTCCTGTTCATATATATATATATACCCACACATATATATATATTACATATATATATATCACATATTATGTAACTTTAGCAGTAGAGAAGGATTAATGGTTGAAGATAGTGGATTAAACATATATGTGTTTTTCCTCATCCTTCTTCTAAAATTCCACTAAAATGACAAAAAAAATTAAATACATAAACCCACAAGGACAGAGATGAAAGAGATGACACCAGCCAACTAGAAATGTTAACAAAATTGTGTAAGATGAAAACCAGATAGATGGACAACTTATTCAGATTTTTGCTTTCTCTACTGAATGTCTTTCCGAGAAGCAAGGAGGCTGACATGGTTCACAACCCAGACCTGCCTCAGGAAGGGAGGCAGCAGTTTCCTTGGAAGGGAAGACAAGGGACTGAAGTAAGGCCAAAAATGAAAGAACTGATTCTAAGTCTAACAGATCCTGGCATCCATAACTTCTCTATATGATCAGTATTGTTGAAAGACAGACTTATTTTCTGAAGAGGTTGTGCCAGATTTTCTCCGGACTTTGGACTTCATCATGGCAAGAACAGCTGAAGGTGGAAATGTGGACCCTATCTGCAATAAAAAAGATTTAGCAAAGAATTGCCTCATAAACAGTGAGATCTTTAGCCCACATCCCTTTTAGCAGCGACCAGCAGCCTTATATGTCCCAGCAAGAGAATGGAGATTCTGTTCTGAAAAAATAACCTGCCCCAGGGAAAAAAAACCCACAAATATCAACATCAGAGTGAGAAGGGTTCTCACTGAAATGGGCTATGTTCTTGCTCCTTTCTGCCCAGGTATGTAGAATTTCCAAGTGTCCTCTTTGTGCCACATTTTGAAATATGAATGAGTAGGCAAAAACCAGTAGACCTTTTAGGAAATACAGAGCAATAAGAAACAAGAAGCAAAGCCCGTGTGATGTATGAACAAAAGGAACATTCAGAGATCGAGAAAGTGCTCTTGGAAACTGAAAATATGCTAGGAAAAATAAAACACAGTAAAAGAGTTTCAACAGTCAAAGTTGAGAAAAGTAAAATATGAAGTTACTCTGCCAAAGTGTGTTTCCACAAAACTAAGGAAGAAAATGAAGGAATCCAGGCAACAGGTGAATCCAACACAGGAAATACTCAAAAGCTATTCCCAAGGTGATAGAGGGGAAAGAAACCTAGCCTGTCTATGAAACCATCAGTCAATCAGTCTTGTTAAAAGCAGAAGAGCAGAGGAAGGGCATCTCCAAGGAAACATACAACATATGGGAGTTTGTAGTCCCATGAAAGCATCTGAGGATAAATGAATGACAGCTACATAAAAAAGCAAGCAAACAAGAAGAAATTAGACAATTGTTAATCTCCCCCAAAATTCTTGCTTATATAGAAAAAAATATATAATCATAGTTATATAGCTTGGATATGAGCAAATTCACCTTGTCTAAATAAACACTGAAAATTGTTTTAAACAAAACCATGACATAAATAAATTGAAAGAAAAAGTAGAAGGAAAGGGTGCTTGATAGTTATGGCTTAAGAAAGTCACAACTTAATTTTTAACAGTAAAAATCTAACATTCACTTTGGGAAACAAATGAGGAGCATCTAGGAAAGTTGAAGATGCTAATCCTATGATTAAAAACATTCCACTTATAGAGAAACCACTTGTATTACCAGGATATAGACATCAAAATAGTCATAGAAGCATTGTTTCATCCCAAAATGAAAACAATTCACGTTCCATCAGCTATAGTTTAAATAACTAAATTTTGTGGTATATCCATACAATGGAACACTCTTCAACAGGTTTCTTGACCTCAGCACTATTGACATTTTGGCCCAGAAAACTGCTTGTTATGGGGGTTATCCTATATTTGATAGGATGGTAGGATGCTAGTAACATCCCTGACCCCAACCAGTAGGCACCAGTATTGTTCCCCTCTCCCCAGGTGTGACAACCACAATGTTTCTAGACATTGTCAAATGTCTCCTAGGGCAGAGCTGCTCCCATTGAGAACTACAGCACTACTGTATGAGCCCATTAATATAAAGTGCAAAATCTGGCAAAACCAAGCTCTATTTTACAGAGATGCATACATAGTTGATTTAAAAAATCAGCAAAGGAAGGCAAGGAAATTTATTATACAAATAAAGATAATTGTTAATTCTTGAGAGATAGAGGACAGTTGTGATTTAGAAGAGATGTATGGGGATCTTTTGGCCTTGGAGCAGTGATTATGATGTTGATGATGTTATTAATTTATAAGTTTATTCTTCATGTAAATGTACATGTTAATGTGTAATACAGTTATATGTGTAAAGTGTAATTCAGTTATAATATGTGTAATGTTATATGTGCAATGTGTAATCATATTACACATATAATATGTGCAATGTGTAATCATATTACACATATAGTATGTGCAATGCGTAATCATATTACACACATATGTGCAATGCGTAATCATATTACACACATATGTGCAATGCGTAATCATATTACACATATAATATGTGCAATGCGTAAACATATTACACATATAATATGTGCAATGCGTAATCATATTACACATATAATATGTGCAATGCGTAATCATATTACACATATAATATGTGCAATGCGTAATCATATTACACATATAATATGTGCAATGCGTAATCATATTACACATATAATATGGGTAATGCGTAATCATATTACACATATAATATGGGTAATGCGTAATCATATTACACATATAATATGGGTAATGTGTAATCATATTACACATATGTGTAATGTTATCTGTGTAATGTGTAATATAGTTATATGTGTAATGTTAATGTGTAATACAGTTATAATACATATGTTTTATAAATAAAATTTTATAATTATTTTTAAGTATACATGTCTTATGTCCTTTTCTGTATGTGTTATGTGTCAAAATTTTGAAAGTAAAAAAATAAGCATATAAGTAAGATCTAATTGAAAAACAAAAAGTAGCAGTATAAACAAATTATTTACAAATGTGATGAGACATGCCGGCAAAAGCTAGTGGGGAAGAAGAATAAGAAATTATTGTTTTAGGAGTGTAGAATTCACAAGAGCTAAAAGGGGGGACAGGGAGCTGTTATTATTCCATATGAGCATTGTTGCAGTCCATGAAGTACATATATTAGTTTAATAAATGAAATAAATTATTTTTTAAAGTGGAATAGTGGTCGAGTGGGGTATGTGGGCACATTTCATGGATCATGAGCTCTGTGGCTATTTAAGCTAGATAGTTTATGCTGCTTATCAATCATAATGGTGTTGATTATATTCTGCATGTCTGGATTCTTTTGGGTTGGCAAAAGTGTCAACAGGCTATTTTACTAAATGACCAATATAGAAGCATGTTGTGGTGTTTACTAAAGATGTATTGCGCAAACAAATCTCAAAAAGGATTTTAAAACTATATTACTTTCAATATAATAAACAAGCAAATTAAAATGCTTCACTAAATTAATTATTGAAAGTTTAAAGTTCTGGCAAAATCAGAAGAAACATGGGAGAAAAAGAAAACACTGATGGGTAGTTGAAATTGAGTTTCATTTCATCACGTAGCAGGTGGTACTAGAAAAATTATTTTTTCAAAAAGGGTGAAACATAAGTGTAATCAATAATAATTAGGCACCATCATTCTGGCACACTTTCAGACCAGGATATTTTTAATTATTCCAATTGCTTAACCTGACATTTTGGTCATGTTTGGAAACTCGTTGTATAAGTACATATTAAAAGATGGTGGAGAAAACCAAGTTATAAATCTGAGATTAAGTAGCACTTCATTTTTTCCTTTCAGCAGACCAAAAATAATCAATCACACAACATGGAGTTTGGTAAGAACTCTGATAGGAAAAGCACAGAGTCTCTTGGAATCTGTGGCACTTAAGAAAGCCTTCTTAGGGTAAGTGACATTTCACCTGGAAGCTAGAGTGAGTAAGTTGGCCAATGGGGAGGACAAAAACAGAGAAATATTTCCCAGGAGAGGCGACAGCATGCACATAACCCAGCGATGAGAAAGAACATGACTTCCAAAAATGGTGTGTGTGTGTGTGTGTGTGTGTGTGTGTGTGTGTGTGTGTGTGTGTGTTCAACATAAGCAAAGATAAGCAAAGTCAGAAGGGTCTTATATACTGAGGTAAGAGGTTCAGATTTGATCCGGGTAGTGATGGGGGAGGCCCTAAAGGCTTTTAATCTAGGGATGTGCATTTAGAAAGATCACCATACATGCACTGGAGACAATGGAGGAGAACAAATTCCAATGAGTTCTAGAAATCCATTAAAAGGCCATAGGCGATTTAGGTGAGAGACACTGTGCAATAGATTAGGGTAATATCCTAGTCATGGAAAGATGTAGCTGGATTAAAAAGATGTTAGAAGGTAAATCAATAGGACCTAGTGATAAATTAAAAGTGGGGGTAAAACAGGAAAGAGTCAATGATACATTCGAGATTTCTGGCATGGGTGACGCTACTCACTGAGGGGGAAAATCACAAGGAAAAGTCAACCTGTAATCACTGTGAAAGGTATGTGTGTCAGGAGTGAGGGGAAAACATGCATTTCACTTGGCACATCTTACACTTCTGGGACTTGGAAAACATTTGTCTTTTTTTAATACATATGAATCTTGAGAGAGTTTACATACTGATGGAGATAAACTACCAGAAAGAGGTTGAAGAAGCAAAAGAAAGGAGACATTTGAGAGATATTTCAGAGAAGAAAGCCCTGACAAAGTTTGAGGAAGTGGGATTGTAGTCATAGAAGGAGAGACTGGGTTTAAATAGGAGGGAAGAGAGAGATAACTCTATCCTCATATAAACAACTGTCTAGATTAATCTTGGTTCAGACTCCGTTTTCTAGTTTGCAGCTTCTAAAAATTTATTGATACATGTAATCATGTATTTCCAAAATACATTTTGAAGTACTGAAATAAGTAATATTTAAGTTATTACTTGTATAGAATGGCTTTCTTACACATAATAAATTATATTATGAACAACAAGGACTATACTGAGATTACTATAAAAGGAATTGACTTAATTGCTTTCTATACACATTGGTTGGCAGCTTCAGTTTAGATTGTAAATTCCCTGGAAGATTGTGATTATGCTTCTACCTCTTTTGTAACTATCCGTGGTACCTTACCATGATACTTTGCACAGCTGTTGTTGACCACCAGCATATGGTCATTTAAATGCAGATTTATTTTTTGTATTATGGCTTGAGTAAGCAAGAAAATTTAAAAATTAGTGACTGATGACAAATATTAAATTCTAGGTCAGATAGCATAATAAATATTGCTAGCTAAGCAATCCATTCAGCATTCCAGATACATCAGGAGCTGTGTAGCTTTAAAAGGTTTACAGAGAGTGAGACTACATTTCATTTAAAAAGGAAATTGATTTTGGCTGTCATAAAATTATTTCTAGATTGTCAGTATTAGATAAGCGGTCTAACTTTGAGAGTACAGGACTGAAGCTTCTCCTTCATGTCCTTCCTTCACATGTAATTCTTCAACCTAATACAAATAGTCTTTCAGCCCTACTGTTTCACTAAAACACCTGTGTCAAGATCACCCAAAGCTCAGTGTGTTGTCAAAGTGACCAGGTGTTACTGTGTCCTTGAGACCTCTAAAAGGCAATCATCACAGTTTATCACTATCTCCTGCTTAAAATGCTCTTCTCATGACTCCGTGACATGTGTCTGGTTTTCCTCTTGCTTCATTACCCAACCCTCTGTAGACTCCTCTGTTTCCTTTCACAGCCTCTGTTATCTTCATGGAGGCTTGTTCCCGGGCAAGTTCTTTTCTCTCCCTACACTCTCTTCATAGTTGGTCACATCCATTCCATTGAATCACATCCATTCCACTGAATTCCCTTGAATCCACAGCATTGAATTATCTGCTGACCTCCTCCACATTTATATCACTAACCCAACCCTCTCCTGGAGCTCCAGATTCATCTTCACAACAGCCTATTTGGCATCTCGACTTGGGTGTCTCATGGATATATTATACCTACATATTTAAAATGCAACTCTGATTTTCTCACTAAACTTGTTTTCCACCTCACCACTCTCAGTATATCCCTGTTCAGCAAAGGATGCATATTCTAGTTTTCTATGTTGAATCACTGGGGTCCTACCAGCCACTCAGTGATTCAACATAGAAAACTAGAATATTCTCTTTGATTTCTGCTTTTTTCCTCATTTTTTTTCTTACAAAGCAATAGGAAGCTCTACTTCTCAATTCTACGCCATTATGCCTCTCAAATCCATACACTTCTTGCCTTCTCTCCTCTGCCTACGTGGATAAAGCCTTCGTTTTGATATTGTGACTGTCTACTGATTGATCTCTCCATTTCCACATTTATAAAATAGTAACATCTTAAAATGTGTTTCAGATCATGCCACTATCCTCAGTTAAACCCCTTAATAAACTCTTATTGTAATTGGAATAAAATCCCAAATCTTTAACATGACCTGTAAAGTCTGCATGATGTGGACTTTTTCTATCTCTTCAACAACATCTTGAGTCACTTTCCTTTTTTCTTCCCATTCTGTAGGCACAGTATCCTTCTTGTGGACCCTCAATGCCAACCACTTTCCTGCCTCAGGGCTTTTGCACATATGGAATGTTTAGGACACTCTCTCTCTTTCCACTGCCTGCATGGCTAGATCCTGTTGTTTATTTTTACTTTCATGTCTCAGCTTAAATGCCATCTCCTCTAAAGGTGACACCTCCTCTAAAGGGGACATTTAAGCTAAGACTAAGTGTCGAAGAAAAAATCCTCCTACTGAAAGATTTTTTTTTCTGTCTGAGCCTTTAGCAGTTTCCCTGCATAACTCTTACTACAATTTGTGATTTCTTCATTCTTTGTTTGCTTATTCAATTTGGAGGAGGGAGGTCACGTTCTCCTGGGCAAAATATTTTAAAGGCAGAGACCATGGCTACCTTGTTGGCCGTTACAAACTTGGTACAAGTGCTCAAAAAAAATCATTGACTGAATAAAACACTCCATATAAAAATTAGTCTCTGAAATAATTGTAAGACAATTCAGCTACTTAAAAACTTCTAAAAAATTTTTTTCCCTCTAAATACTTGGCTTTGTATTCCTTCCTTGACTTGCTTGAACTGCTTTATTTTATGCATTTACTCTAGTCAATGAGAGAGCAGCGAGCAGAGAGAATCCAGTACCGTGCTTTTTCACCTTTCCTCAAGTCTAGAGCCTGTTCTAGACACAGTACAGAATATTCTAGGAAAATACCACATTCTACCTGCCATGAATATAATGACACTAATTCAAATCACCTCCATGAGCAAATAGCCTTTCTTTTATGGAAAAGGATGATGATGGATGTTATATTAAAATGAGATTTATTTTTCAACTGTCTTCTATAAAACAATTGCTTGCCTAAATTCATATATATACACACCCACAAGATACCTCATATAACGAACACTCTGTCTAACAAAACATTTTAAGTTTACCATTACCAATAAAAGTAGGAACCAGGAAAACATCTTAGATAATAGAATTAGGTAATTTGTTTCCAGGACTATTGCTTGAGAAATTATTTTTTGAATGTCAACTTTAAGTTTTCAGTCAGATATAAACCAATGTCCATAGGTCAAGGCACAACAAATAGAATAATGAATTGAGATAAACTCCAACATATCAATAACAAATTATAGGCCATTCAGCACACAACAGCAAATGGGAAGAAATAAAGCAGGGCAGTGTCAGTCCAGAGAACCCAGCCACTGTGTGTTCACGATAAGCTCCCTCTAACACAAATGACCACTTGGGGTAGCACGGAGAATAGCCTGCTTTTCTTATCTCTGATGTTCACCCCCAAAATGTAGCATCTCTTAAAAAATACTTCCACAAAATTATCTAGATACAACCTTTAGCTCTATTACTGAGGAAAAGGATGAATTGGTCAAAATGATTTCTAGTATGTCATTTTCCAAATATTTGTGTTTCCTAAGACATTGACATTGACTGTACCAAAAGTGGAGGAAGGCAATAAGACCACATGTAGCTTAAAATCAAAAAGAGAACACAAAATCCAGATATTGTGTGGGTTTGTTTGTTTGTTTGTTTGTTTTACCTATACAGAGATTTCTAATAATTATGTGGTGTGAAAATGTAGCTGAGAAAAAGTGATGTGAAGAAATCTGTCCCTTTTGTCCCATGTGCAAATATTAATAAGCTGACCTCATGTTGCTATTAACTACCACTTAAAACCAGAGTCTGCACATAATCATGCCTTTTAAATTGTGGTACTCATGAGTTTAGGAATGAGAGAAATTCTTCTAACTACCAACCCACCCCAGCTCTACCTCAACACATGCACACATATACACATACATTCAACTATAAACAGACTCCCCACCTCAAACTTCATGAAGTGTTTTTAAAGCCCAACACTAGATTAGAAAATAAAGCCCCTTTCTTTCTCTGAGCAGCAGCCGCCTCTATCTAACAAGTTGCAGCATGATTTTCAGTCTGGTTTTCTGAAAAAAAAAAAAACCTCCTTGAAAATCCTGTAAAGCCCCTAAGATGTAAGTAGTAAATTTTCCCTTCTTTCCATTCATTCAAATGGAAGACCTTCCTTTTGAGATAATCTATGAAATTTTAGAATCATAGAATCATACTTGCATAAGAACATATGTGTATCCAAATCCCATAAACAATATCACAATAACCTGAAAGTGTAAGATTTAAACTTTTTGTTCTTATTGGCCACACTAGAAGAGTTGTCTCATTTGGCATGCCAACAGTGCTGAGTGACCAAGTGTCTTCAAATCACCTAAGTCTTACAATTGTCTTGGATACCAGGGCACACAGCACTGTTTGGCATGACAAATGAGACAATTCTCCCAGTGTGGCCATCTACTTAAAAAGTCAACTCTCCCAGACTACCCTATATGAAATAGCAACCACTCCCTGCTTGGTATTTTCTACCTCCCTTTCCTGGTTTTATTTTTCTCTGTAACAATGTTTATCAGATCTGCCACATAATTGATTTGCTTATTTGTTGTCTATCTTCTTCAACTAGAATCTCAGCTTTATGAAGGCAGGGACTACGAATCTTTGGTTCACTGCTCTAACCCTAGAACCTAGAACAGTGCCTGGAACAGAGTAGATACACAATAAATATTGGTTGAGTTAATCCATTCATTCACCAGGTGTTTATTATGTACTTATTGTGTTCCAGGCCAAGAGTTGTTGAGTGTTGTTATCCAAGATTACATGAGCAATTGGTCACAGAGCCAGAATAAGCGCACAGGTCTCTCCAATGCCTCTCCTATGTTCTCTCCAGTAGGTTCTACTGTCTTCTGCTTGGGAACTATTATTTCTGGTAATTTCCTAGATGAATAAACAGATTTTTTTGCAATGTGTTTACCTAAAAAGTTGCGATGCGACACCCATGTGGCATGTCATATTCTTCTACATTCTTTAAATCAAAAAGCAAGAAGACAATAGACTATATAGTGAAAAAAAATCTGCATTTTCAAGTGCATCAAAGAAATGTAAAATGATGAACATAAATTTTCCTGTTTCTTTGCATTTTGACATTGGAATATGGATAAGCAACCTGGTTCCTTTGAAAGGTATGAGAGAGCAAAGACTCAGAAACAGGAAAAGTTATTTTATTTTTTCCTGGTAATGTTTTTCAACTGAACAAGTAAACATGAGCATATCTGCTTCCTGAACATTGCATAATAACAACTTTAAAACTGCCAAATGAAAAAACAAAAAAGCAAACCATTGATTCCTGAACAATATGGGTGTGAACTGCATAGGTCTACTCGTATGCAGATTATTTTTTGTCCTCTGTCATCCCTGAAACAGTAAGACCAAGCCCCGCTTCCTCCTCTCCTGAGCCTATTCTATACGAAGATGATGAGTATGAAGATCTTTATGCTGATCCACTTCCACTTAGTGAATAGTAAATATATTTTCTCTTTCTTACGATTTTCTTAATAACATTTTCTTTTTTCTAGCTTACTTTATTGTAAGAATACAGTATATAATACATAAAACATACAAAACATGTTCAACAACTGTTTGTCAGTAAGGCTTCTGGTCAACAGTGGGCTATTATTGGTTAAGTTTTGGAGAAGTCAAAAATTATATGTGGATTTTCAACTGAGCAAGAGGTCTGTGCCCCTAACCCAAGGTTGTTCAAGGGTAAACTCTCTATCCTTTTATTGCTATTTTAAGCCTCTGAATGGCTTCAGATCTAAGAAGTAAGTTATTTCAGTAACAAACAACATCATTTAAAAACAATTTATATAATATTAAGCTTTACTTAAACCAATCTTTTCTGTAATTCAAAGAATTAATGGCATCTTCATAAGGTATGTGAGGTACAAAAAATTTATTATTACAAATTTATAAGATAGAAACAGAGACACACACTTTTTTATATATCATTGAACACAATGTACATTTTGAATGCAATTTGAATTCTCTACTTCTTCTAGCTACCTGCCAAAATCCTAGGAATATAAAATAAGAGTAAAAATATAAGAAAGAGTTAAAAAGTATTATATCTCTTCTTTAGAATTTACTTGTCTCAATTTTTCTTTAAAAGAAAATAGAAATGTATGTTTAAGGTAAAAATGCCAGTCTACCATTTTTTAGAGGTTAACTGGTGTTCTCTGGATAATCAAAGTGTACTAATAGGCAGGAAGGTTAAATTTCAACTTTTGAGACTACGAAAGTTACTTCAAGTAATTTCTGGGCTGATTCTCAACACTTATAAAATCCTTTGTTTGATCATATTCTGCTTGTTCACCTTTTATCCTAATCCTAACAGTTTTTCATTTATTTATACCAATTTCCCTATGGGAAAGCATGGATACCTTTATATTCTTATTTCAGACATGATTACCAGAGTCTCTAGGTTCTTCAAAGTATGTCCCAGGGTAACTGACTGTCAACAGATACAGCTCATTTCATCACCAAAAATGAAGGAGAATCATCAGAGTTCTGAAAATCTCACCTTGACATCTGTTGAGTCTTTCCCGACTAATCTCACTAGAGTATTCTAAGACAATTATCCCCATATATTAAAAAAATTATATGTATTTGACAGACTCCACAGTATCTGGTTCAGTGATAGGTATATACTAGATGTCACAAAGGTTGGTGAATATATAAAAGAAGTCCACTCATAGTGAGAATATGATAAGAATGGCTCCTCCTGAAAGATTTTATTATAAAACCTGTAGGCATTTTTATCTTAAGTTGGGTTTTAAAAAATTTCAATTCTGGCCGGGTGCAGTGGCTCACATCTGTAATCCCAGCACTTTGGGAGGCCGAGGCGGGCAGATCACAAGGTCAGGAGATCGAGACCATCCTGGCTAACACAGTGAAACCCCGTCTCTACTAAAAATACAAAAAATTAGCCAGGCGTGGTGGTGGGCACCTGCAGTCCCAGTTACTCGGGAGGCTGAGGCAGGAGAATGGCATGAACCCAGGAGGCAGAGCTTGCAGTTAGCTGAGATCAGGCCTTTGCATTCCAGCCTGGATGACAGAGTGAGACTCCGCCTCAAAAAAACAAACCAAACAAAACAAAGAAAACCTCTCAATTCTTTATGGTATAATCTCTGACTTACAAAAATCTCTGGATTATTAGTAGCACTTAGGTTCTTTATAAATTTTATTTAAAATACTACTCGTGGAGGGCGGAGCAAGATGGCCGAATAGGAACAGCTCCAGTCTCCAACTCCCAGCACGAGCGACACAGAAGACAGGTGATTTCTGCATTTTCAACTGAGGTACTGAGTTCATCTCACTAGGGAGTGCGGGACAGTCAGTGCTGGTCAGCTGCTGCAGCCCGACCAGCCAGAGCTGAAGCAGGGTGAGGCATGGCCTCACCTGGGAAGCACAAGGGGGAAGGGAATCCCTTTTCCTAGCCAGGGGAACTGAGACACACAACACCTGGAAAATCAGGTAACTCCCACCCCAATACTGCGCTCTACCAAGGATCTTAGCAAACGGGCACACCAGGAGATTATATCCCACACCTGGCCGGGAGGGTCCCATGCCCACGGAGCCTCCCTCATTGCTAGCACAGCAGTCTGTGATCTGGCCGCAAGGCAGCAGCAAGGCTGGGGGAGGGGCGCCTGCCATTGCTGAGGCTTCAGTAGATAAAGCGGCTGGGAAGCTCCAACTGGGTGGAGCTCACAGCAGCTCAAGGAGTCCTGCCTGTCTCTGTAGACTCCACCTCTGGGGACAGGGCACAGCTAAACAACAACAACAACAAGAAGCAGCTGAAACCTCTGCAGACACAAACGATTCTGTCTGATAGCTTTGAAGAGAGCAGTGGATCTCCCAACATGGAGGTTGAGATCTGAGAACCAACAGACTGCCTGCTCAAGTGGGTTCCTGACCCCTGAGTAGCCTAAATGGGAGACATCCCCCACTAGGGGCAGACCAACACCCCACACCTAACACGGTGGAGTACACCCCTGAGAGGAAGCTTCCAAAGCAAGAATCAGACAGGTACACTCACTGTTCAGCAATATTCTATCTTCTGCAGCCTCTGCTGCTGATACCCAGGCAAACAGGGTCTAGAGTGGACCTCAAGCAATCTCCAACAGACCTACAGCTGAGGGTCCTGACTGTTAGAAGGAAAACTAACAAACAGGAAGGACACCCACACCAAAACCCCATCAGTACATCACCATCATCAAAGACCAGAGGCAGATAAAACCACAAGGATGGGAAAAAGCAGGGCAGAAAAGCTGGAAATTCAAAAAATAAGAGCGCATCGCCCCCTGCAAAGTAACGCAGCTCATCGCCAGCAAGGGATCAAAGCTGGACGGAGAATGACTTTGACGAGATGAAAGAAAAAGACTCCAGTCCATCAAACTTCTCAGAGCTAAAGGAGGAATTACGTACCCAGCACAAAGAAACTAAAAATCTTGAAAAAAGAGTGGAAGAATTGATAACTAGAATAATTAATGCAGAGAAGGCCATAAACGAATTAACAGAGATGAAAACCATGACATGAGAAATACATGACAAATGCACAAGCTTCAGTAACCGACTCGATCATCTGGAAGAAAGAGTATCAGCAATTGAGGATCAAATGAATGAAATGAAGCGAGAAGAGAAACCTAAAGAAAAAAGAAGAAAAAGAAATGAACAAAGCCTGCAAGAAGTATGGGATTATGTAAAAAGACCAAATCTACATCTGATTGGGGTGCCTGAAAGTGAGAGGGAAAATGGAACCAAGTTGGAAAACACTCGTCAGGATATCATCCAGGAGAACTTCCCCAACCTAGCAGGGCAGGCCAACATTCAAATTCAGGAAATACAGAGAACGCCACAAAGATACTCCTCAAGAAGAGCAACTCCAAGACACATAATTGCCAGATTCACCAAAGTTGAAATGAAGGAAAAAATCTTAAGGGCAACCAGAGAGAAAGGTCGGGTTACCCACAAAGGGAAGCCCATCAGACTAACAGCAGATCTCTTGGCAGAAACTCTACAATCCAGAAGAGAGTGGGGGCCAATATTCAACATTCTTAAAGTAAAGAATTTTAAACCCAGAATTTCATATCCAGCCAAACTAAGTTTCATAAGTGAGGGAGAAATAAAATCCTTTACAGATAAGCAAATGCTTAGAGATTTTGTCACCACCAGGCCTGCCTTACAAGAGACCCTGAAGGAAGCACTGAACATGGAAAGGAACAACCGGTACCAGCCATTGCAAAAACATGCCAAAATGTAAAGACCATCGAGGCTAGGAAGAACTACATCAACTAACGAACAAAATAACCAGTTAATATCATAATAGCAGGATCAAGTTCACACATAACAATATTAACCTTAAATGTAAATGGACTAAATGATCCAATTAAAAGACACAGACTGGCAAACTGGATAAAGAGTCAAGACCCATCAGTTTGCTGTATTCAGGAGACCCATCTCACATGCAGAGACATACATAGACTCAAAATAAAGGGATGGAGGAAGATCTACCAAGCAAATGGAGAACAAAAAAAAGCAGGGGTTGCAATACTAGTCTCTGATAAAACAGACTTTAAACCATCAAAGATCAAGGACAAAGAAGGCCATTACGTAATGGTAAAGGGATCAATTCAACAGGAAGAGCTAACTATCCTAAATATATATGCACCCAATACAGGAGCACCCAGATTCATAAAGCAAGTCCTTAGAGACTTACAAAGAGACTTAGACTCCCATACAGTAATAATGGGAGACTTCAACACCCCACTGTCAACATTAGACAGATCAACGAGACAGAAAGTTAACAAGGATATCCAGGAATTGAACTCATCTCTGCAGCAAGCAGACCTAATAGACATTTACAGAACTCTCCACCCCAAATCAACAGAATATACATTCTACTCAGCACCACATCACACTTATTCCAAAATTGACCACATAATTGGAAGTAAAGCACTCCTCAGCAAATGTACAAGAACAGAAATTATAACAAACTGTCTCTCAGACCACAGTGCAATCAAACTAGAACTCAGGACTAAGAAACTCAATCAAAACCGCTCAACTACATGGAAACTGAATAACCTGCTCCTGAATGACTACTGGGTACATAACGAAATGAAGGCAGAAATAAAGATGTTCTTTGAAACCAATGAGAACAAAGATACAACATACCAGAATCTCTGGGACATATTTAAAGCAGTGTGTAGAGGGAAATTTATAGCACTAAATATCCACAAGAGAAAGCAGGAAAGATCTAAAATTGATGCTCTAACATCACAATTAAAAGAACTAGAGAAGCAAGAGCAAACACATTCAAAAGCTAGCAGAAGGCAAGAAATAACTAAGATCAGAGCAGAACTGAAGGAGATAGAGATACAAAAAACCCTCCAAAAAATCAATGAATCCAGGAGTTGGTTTTTTGAAAAGATCAACAAAATTGATAGACCGCTAGCAAGACTAATAAAGAAGAAAAGAGAGAAGAATCAAATAGATGCAATAAAAAATGATAAAGGGGATATCACCACCAACCCCACAGAAATACAAACTACCATCAGAGAATACTGTAAACACCTCTACGCAAATAAACTAGAAAATCTAGAAGAAATGGATAATTTCCTGGACACTTACACTCTCCCAAGACTAAACCAGGAAGAAGTGGAATTGCTGAATAGATCAATAGCAGGCTCTGAAATTGAGGCAATAATTAATAGCCTACCAACCAAAAAAGTCCAGGACCAGATGGATTCACAGCTGAATTCTACCAGAGGTGCAAGGAGGAGCTGGTACCATTCCTTCTGAAACTATTCCAATCAATAGAAAAAGAGGGAATCCTCCCTAACTCGTTTTATGAGGCCAACATCATCCTGATACCAAAGCCTGGCAGAGACACAATAAAAAAAGAGAATTTTAGACCATTATCCCTGATGAACATCGATGCAAAAATCCTCAATAAAATACTGGCAAACTGGATCCAGCAGCACATCAAAAAGCTTATCCACCATGATCAAGTGGGCTTCATCCCTGGGATGCAAGGCTGGTTCAACATATGCAAATCAATAAACGTAATCCAGCATATAAACAGAACCAAAGACAAAAACCACATAATTATCTCAATAGATGCAGAAAAGGCCTTTGACAAAATTAAACAGCCCTTCATGCTAAAAACGCTCAATAAATTCGGTATTGATGGAACGTACCTCAAAATAATAAGAGCTATTTATGACAAACCCACAGCCAATATCATACTGAATGGGCAAAAACTGGAAAAATTCCCTTTGAAAACTGGCACAAGACAGGGATGCCCTCTCTCACCACTCCTATTCAACATAGTGTTGGAAGTTCTGGCTAGGGCAATCAGGCAAGAGAAAGAAATCAAGGGTATTCAGTTAGGAAAAGAAGAAGTCAAATTGTCCCTGTTTGCAGATGACATGATTGTATATTTAGAAAACCCCATTGTCTCAGCCAAAATCTCCTTAAGCTGATAAGAAACTTCAGCAAAGTCTCAGGATACAAAATTAATGTGCAAAAATCACAAGCATTCTTATAC
Source organism: Macaca nemestrina (assembly GCF_043159975.1). Taxonomy (NCBI): domain Eukaryota; kingdom Metazoa; phylum Chordata; class Mammalia; order Primates; family Cercopithecidae; genus Macaca; species Macaca nemestrina. The sequence goes on from NC_092140.1 coordinate 35,735,273, forward strand.
ACCAGTAACAGAAAAACAGAGAGCCAAATCAGGAATGAACTTCCATTCACAATTGCTTCAAAGAGAATAAAAGACCTAGGAATCCAACTTACAAGGGATGTAAAGGACCTCTTCAAGGAGAATTACAAACCACTGCTCAGTGAAATAAAAGAGGACACAAACAAATGGAAGAACATACCATGCTCATGGATAGGAAGAATCAATATCATGAAAATGACCATATTGCCCAAGGTAATTTATAGATTCAATGCCATCCCCATCAAGCTACCAATGAGTTTCTTCACAGAATTGGAAAAAACTGCTTTAAAGTTCATATGGAACCAAAAAAGAGCCCGCATTGCCAAGACAATCCTAAGTCAAGAGAACAAAGCTGGAGGCATCACCCTACCTGACTTCAAACTATACTACAAGGCTACAGTAACCAAAACAGCATGGTACTGGTACCAAAACAGAGATACAGACCAATGGAACAGAACAGAGTCCTCAGAAATAATACCACACATCTACAGCCATCTGATCTTTGACAAACCTCAAAAAAACAAGAAATGGGGAAAGGATTCCCTATTTCATAAATGGTGCTGGGAAAATTGGCTAGCCATAAGTAGAAAGCTGAAACTGGATCCTTTCCTTACTCCTTATATGAAAATTAATTCAAGATGGATTAGAGACTTAAATGTTAGACCTAATACCATAAAAACCCTAGAAGAAAACCTAGGTAATACCATTCAGGACATAGGCATGGGCAAGGACTTCATGTCTAAAACACCAAAAGCAAGGACAACAAAAGCCAAAATTGACAAATGGGATCTAATTAAACTAAAGAACTTCTGCACAGCAAAAGAAACTACCATCAGAGTGAACAGGCATCCTACAGAATGGGAAAAAACTTTTGCAATCTACTCATCTGACAAAGGGCTAATATCCAGAACCTACAAAGAACTCAAACAAATATACAAGAAAAAAACAAACAACCCCATCAAAAAGTGGGCAAAGGATATGAACAGACAGTTCTCAAAAGAAGACATTCATACAGCCAACAGACACATGAAAAAATGCTCATCATCACTGGCCATCAGAGAAATGCAAATCAAAACCACAATGAGATACCATCTCATACCAGTTAGAATGGCAATCATTAAAAAGTCAGGAAACAACAGGTGCTGGAGAGGATGTGGAGAAATAGGAACACTTTTACACTGTTGGTGGGACTGTAAACTAGTTCAACCATTATGGAAAACAGTATGGCGATTCCTCAAGGATCTAGAACTAGAAGTACCATATGACTCAGCCATCCCATTACTGGGTATATACCCAAAGGATTATAAATCATGTTGCTATAAAGACACATGCACACGTATGTTTATTGCAGCACTATTCACAATAGCAAAGACTTGGAATCAACCCAAATGTCCATCAGTGACAGACTGGATTAAGAAAATGTGGCACATATACACCATGGAATACTATGCAGCCATAAAAAAGGACGAGTTTGTGTCCTTTGTAGGGACATGGATGCAGCTGGAAACCATCATTCTCAGCAAACTATCGCAAGAACAGAAAACCAAACACCGCATGTTCTCACTCATAGGTGGGAACTGAACAATGAGATCACTTGGACTCGGGAAGGGAAACATCATACACCGGGGCCTATCATGGGGAGGGGGGAGGGGGGAAGGATTACATTGGGAGTTATACCTGATGTAAATGACGAGTTGATGGGTGCTGACGAGTTGATGGGTGCAGGACACCAACATGGCACAAGTATATATATGTAACAAACCTGCACATTATGCACATGTACCCTAGAACTTAAAGTATAATAATTTAAAAAAAAAAGATTTATTGTCACTGATTTAAAGAGTTCACCTTTAGATAGTCTATATATGTAAGGTGACTTACGAAGACATCAATAAACACGTTAAACAAGTAAAAAAAATAAAATAAAATAAAATAAAATAAAATACTATTCGTTTGTTTTGAGTTTCCCTAATGCCAACTGTTTACTAACAATAGCAAAATCCATGCAATGAAAAAGAACAAAACCTTCCTAGTTTGAACAAAACTATTTACTGATAGATTCCCTGTTGATGAATGGGGATTTTGGAGGAGATACAGTCAGTGATTTCCTTAATACATATTCTAAGGAACGTGTAATTGTATTAACCACAAAAGAGGGAAATCACCATCAGGAGAAAATAAAACCTTAGGAGCTTGGCTTCCATCCCATTTCAATCAGAGCAAATCCTCTTATTTCTGATCATTTTATTGGGGTTCTAGGTAAAACAGTTCTTCTACTAAACAATGTATGAAATTATCTGATAATTTTACCATTCCCATTTTATTCTATGGATAAGGCAACTAAGTCCCAGACCTGGTCAAAGTCTTGCAATTAGTGATTGACTAAGCACAATAACCCAAGCATTCTGACTTCCAACCCCAAATTCATTTCATTACAACCACCTGCTTTCCCATTAAAAAAAAAAAAAATCCATTTGAAACACAAACAATACATGTACCATCGACCTTTCCAAAGTATTTTGGCTATATACTGACAACCAAGGGCAGCAGGGCAAACATGACCAACTCTCAGTTAGTTATCACCATGGAATAATTTACCAAAGATGAAGTTTGAAAAAAGCACCCGCTTTCCCTCTATCATATGACCTTTTGATGACCTTCTGACTAGACCCAAGGAATCAATAGGAAAATGCCCCTCAGTTGTCCTGGGACGCTAAATGGAAAGAGCATAGGCACAATCTCATTTCCCAGATCCCTGAATCCTAAGAAAAGGGACAAATGTCTTCTTGTGAGGTTGGGAAACAAGATAGGTGGTAATATTTTTATTTCAGGCAATAGAAAATACTCTGGAGTAAAGATACATTGCAAACAAACTCTCAAGTTAAATACTTGGGAGTAAATGCTCATGCACACCCACTAGAATGGCTATAATAAAAAATTTAGACAATCCAACAAGTGTGGATGAAGATGTAAAGAAGTTAGAACTTTCATATATTGCTGGTGGGAGTGTAAAATGATGTAAACACTTTGGAAAACAGTTTGACAGTTTCTTTGAAAGTTGCACATAAATGTATATCATGACCAAGCAATTCTACTCCTAGGTATCTACTCAAGAGAAATGAATACATATGCTCACATAAAGAATTGTACACAAACTTTGTTTATGGCAACCTTGCTCATAATACCCCAAAACTAGAAATGCCCCATATTTCTACCAGTTGGCGAATGGATAAACAAAATAGGACATATCCATGCAACAAAATTTTGTTCATCAACAGAACAGAATAAGTTACTGATACATGGAACACCACAAATGAAGCTCAAAAACATTATGCTACATCAAAGCCAGATACAAAATCCAGATACAAAGCCAGATACAAAGCCAGATACAAAATCTACAAAAGGCAAATCAATTCAGACAAGGAGTAAGTCAGTGGTTGTTTGCCTAAGGTTGATGTCAAAAGGACACAGAATTGTTTCTGGGGTGATGAGAATGTTCTAAAAACGGATCATGACAATGATTGCAAAATTTTGTAAATTTACTAAAAGTAATTAGACTGTATATTTAAGTCAGATAAATTTTATGCTATGTAAATTAGACCACAATAAAGTTGCTTTTAAACAAAGAAGTAAACAGTCACAAAGAATGACTAAAGTCTGCACAGAGGTACAGCATGCAGAAACTCCAGAATGGCACCAGTGACCCAAGTCAGGCTTAAATCAACTTTAAGGTAACAGGCTAGAAAAAGCAGATGTTTTACTATCAAAAGAGTCTTCTTGCGGAATTTTTCATGCAGAGTCCAAGATAAGATCAATACCTTACTTTCTCTTTATTGTGCACCATGGATAACTGTTGTGTGTAAATGGGAATTTTGTCCTGCCAGAAATCAGACGTGTTCTGAAGCTTCTTGAATAGTATTGACTCTTCTCACACATCTATACACCATAAACCCTGCCAAGCCCAAGCACAATGCTGGGCACAGCGTAAAATCCTTTTGTTTGTTTGTTTGTTCATTCTGTGTTGGCCTAGTTTTCCCGCCCTAAGTAAAAGCCAATTAAGTCCATACCCCAGCCACGCCCCTTGTCCAGCTCTCACACAAGAGCCCTAATCACCCCAGGGCCAAGAACCACATAATTACGAATGGTCCCTATGTATTAGTCTGTTCTCAGGCTGCTAATGAAGGCATACCCGAGACTGGGTAATTTATTAAGGAAAGAGGTTTAATTGACTCACGGTTCCATGTGACTGGGGAGGCCTCACAATCACGACTGAAGGTGAACGAGGAGCAAAATCATGTCTTTGGTGGCAGGCAAAAGAGACTGTGCGGGGAAACTTCCCGTTACAAAACCATTAGATCTCGTGAGACTTGTTCACTACAACGAGAACGGTATGGGGCACACTGCCCCCATGATTCAAATATCTCCACCTGGCCCTGCTCTTGACAGGTGGGGATTATTGCAATTCAAGGTGAGATTTGGGTGGGGACACAGCCAAACCATATCACCCTATATGCCTCAGAGCCTAAAATTACTCAAATTAGCCAATCCACAGGGAGCCTAGAAACCTAGATAATCCCACCCCTTTGCCATACATAAGCTCCCCCCACAGCTCCAGCTTGCCTGTCCCCTAGAGCAATACACGTATGGCCCGGTCTAGCAGCCTTCTCTCCTTCATAGTTGTATGTAGCAAAGAGTTCTGCATTTTATCTGTCCACACGTCATTGTGTTATGTTCTGCCATCAAAAATTTCTCTAAATCATATAAAACAACAAAGCAGATGCCTTATGACTAAGGAAGGAGATATCCACATAGACCGTTTTATCATCAGGACTTTGGAATACACTTTTCTTTTTTTTTTTTTTTTTTTTTTTTTTTTGAGACGGAGTCTCGCTCTGTTGCCCAGGCTGGAGCGCAGTGACCGGATCTCAGCTAACTGCAAGCTCCACCTCCCGGGTTTACGCCATTCTCCTGCCTCAGCCTCCGGAGTAGCTGGGACTACAGGCGCCGGCCACCTCGCCCGGCTAGTTTTTTTTTTTTTTTTTGTATTTTATTTTTAGTAGAGACGGGGTTTCACCGTGTTAGCCAGGATGGTCTCGATCTCCTGACCTCGTGATCCGCCCGTCTCGGCCTCCCAAAGTGCTGGGATTACAGGCTTGAGCCACCGCGCCCGGCCTGGAATACACTTTTTCCAAAACTTTTCATGTGCTAAGGACTTTAATTAAGTCAGTCTAACTGGTCTGGAAGTATCTGCCCTTAATTTTCTCTCCAATATCTAATCTAACAACTCTCTCTAAAATATTTTTAATTATTCATTCTCAAAAGGGCAAGTAACAGAATTGATTTTGACAAAGAGCCTATTAATATGCTTTTATTATTTTTTGTTTTTCTTTAAACACAGTAACTATTTTCCCAGGATTTTTCTTTTATCCTAGGAGACTTTTGACAAAAAAAGAGAAATCACTAATATTGAGACAGTCCAGCTAACCTCCTTTCTATACAACTAGACACATTGCATTTTCATGCTTATAAAATTTGAAACTCAGTTTTTAAAACCTGAGTTATACACTTACAAACTGACAAAAATCATTCATTTCCTTCATGACTGACTGCTGTACCTGCTCTTCAGAGGGACATTGGAAAATTTAAAGTATTTGTATTCTGGCTTCTGTCTCTCTTCCAAAGAGCTGAATGTTATGGTTACAAGGTATTGGTTGAGTAAGTAGCCTTTAGTGGCTCCAGATTTGCTTTGGTAAACTCTTACATGCAAAAAATCAGCAGCGTGACGTATTTTAATGAAGAGGAATGTGCTGTTTATTCTCTTTTCAAGTTTGGCTAGCAGATAACATCACTCTCCTCTCTCACAAGGCTGACTTTTCAGATTGTTCACTTTTACAGGAGGTTCAACAAACAAAGCACATAGGCAGTAAGATGTCTATCAGAAGAAGTTTGTCTGATCCTTCATCTCTTCCAATCGCTTCTCGTTGATTTACAATTGTTCTCAGCTACTTTCAGACTAGGTTTCCAAACATTCACAGTGATTCTAGGAGCTAGGGGTTGAAATTTATTGTGAGGTATCTCACACAGCAAAGAATACCCAGTAGGAGTTAAAGATGTTAAAACCCATTCAAATAAGAATTAGACTTACAGAGATTTATTCTTTCCACCAGACAAAATTCATTTGCATTGTCATAAACAGGAATCATATGCATTGCTATGGACCTCTGAAGACCGATTTAATTAAGTCATCAAATAAACTGAGAGAAAATTGCTGATAGAGATAACTTGAGACTTAAGGCCCCATAAGTCCTGAAATATCCCCTTTACCTGTCTGCAAAGTGTTAGAGATTTTTATACTGAGGTTATGTTTTTGAGTATAGTTATTGTTAATATCTCCAGAATGTCCTTGCTAAAAACACCACTGTCAGGGAGAATAGAATATATTATTAGCATAGATGAGTTTACAGAATTTTTGTAGAGAATAAATTCTGAAAGAACGTGACCTGGCCAGCCTAATTATCCAAAAAACTTTTTTGACAAGAGCAAATATTAAAAAGCCTTATTCCTGTATATACTCATTTATTTGCACAAACACTAGAGTTTTACTATGACTGGGACAGCTATAGTCAAAAATTTGGTTGGTATAAACCAGCCATGCCTGGCATAGACCCTGAAATAGTTATGGACATTCTACTCATACCAACTTTATTTCCACATGAGATTTGAGGTAGTACACACACACACACACACACACACACACACACACACACAGACACACAAATATAAGCTAAAGAAGTCCATAATTTAGAAATAAAAATATATCAAAAACCTTAAGAAAATAAAAAAAAAATCCAGATCTATATCTTTTCTATGAATGGTGTAATTGGTTATAAGCTGCCTTACTTATATGTTGTTGGTATGTCATTTTTTAGCACTAAAAAAGAAACAAAAAAAACTTAAGATTTCATCAGGAAAGAAAGTCTTCATGGGTTCTATGTCTTGGAAAATTTTTCAAAAGGAATATGCTCAGGAGACATTGACTAATATAAGGGCCAAATCCTAAACAAGCTAAAAGCAACTGCAGAATGATGGCTCATATGATGGCATTATATATGGATCCCTGAAATTATGCTTTTCCAATATTTGTAAAAGAACAGTTCCCACGAACAACTACCAACATTCTAAATGAAGAGATAAATAAGATAACCATATACATGTACCCACTCCACCCCCTAAGAAAAGTGCATACACCCTCATGGAAATTTTTTAAATTATACTTTTAAAATGAAAAACATTTTGAAGTGTATTTTGAGTAACTGCCAATTTTATCTGAGTCCTCTTTTGCAACAGCTTGACTTCAAGTTCATCCTCCACTCCGTAATCAATGTATGTTTTTTGACTTGGTGTATGCAATGATAAATACCAATGTCATTGGTTTAAGAATTCATATCCTATTACTTAACATGACTAAGTTGTCAGAACGGCTTTCATTTAAAGAAAGAAAACTGTAATCTGTTTGGCTAGTCTGCATTAAATATAAAACATAAAAAGAAGAATGATACCAGAGGGAAGAGTTGGCAGGCTGCTCATGGCAGTGACTCACTAGGCAGCGCTGCTGAAAACGAGGTAAACACACATTGCCTTGCAATATCCACTTCACAATAAAATGATATTTGCTCTTTTCCTCTCAAGTTCATATGTATTCTGATTTTGGATAAAATTATTAGATTTATATACTTCATATTAGGAGACTCACACTTGCTTTAGGCTGCAGAAGTTCATATTTTGTCTAGTCACCTTAAGTAGACTTGAACCAAAGTCATTTACCTGTCTCATTATAGACATTCATTGCAATCCTTGGTTAGAACAGGATATTATTCAAATTCTTATGAGCTAAAACAGAAAAGCTCAATGAAAATCAGAATTTGTCTTCGTGGTATTTTATGGACTTTAATTTACTTTCAATTCAGGTTTTAAAAAATCATAAAACTTTAATCCAGTTCATGTAACTGTGTTCATTTTTATAAAACATGATTTTAGCCTCTTCATTACTAGACTATTGCAAATATAAGTGGAAAAATCCAACGTAAATGCTTATATATGTTCATATAACAGATATTCATATAATTCATATAATCATGCCCTTGAACAACTAAAATGTAAACTGGTTAAAATCACAGGTTTCAAAGAAGAGACACAAGTCCTATGGGCAGATGTCTGCTACTTCAGTGCTTCAAAAGACCATATCACACATGAGTACAAGTGCCCGAGAAGTGCAAACCTCTGAGGAAAATCTTGGCTCCACCTGTAGGCTCCACTTCTACTCAAACACAGCAGAAATCGATTCTCCTGTGGATCACAACTAAAAGATTAAATTTGGCATCCACTCAATATGGCTGTCCTTGAAATCAACACAGAACACCTGCTCTACCAAAATCAGAAACTGACTTCAATTCCATCTAGCATTAGGTAAAGGTTCCAAATACTTGAGAGCTGAGAAAGAATCTAGGAGAAGGTAAGTCTGGCAAGTTCTTCCTTAGGAGCCCTCTTACCTTGAACACCAACACTCTGGTTGCCTACTTACTACTGGGTGTCTTTAATTTGGTTCAAGCATCCACCCTAAATTCTCAGACATCCAGTCCCACTGTAATGGAGTACAAGCAATGTCAGTCTCTGTCCTCAGTGATGATCAAGGAAAAACACCGCTTTCCACAAATCCCTATCTAATTTTAAATTTTCCCTAGTCCCCTGTTTTGAACATGGGTGCACGCCCACACACACACACTCATTTCTTCCTGCGACTCATACTGAGGCGAGAGACAGGTATGGAGAACCCTGGAAGGACCATCTGTCAGCATTAACCTCATCGGCAGGATTAACCCCATTGCGCTTCCACTGGCAGCTCTGGTCAGCAGGTCAGCAGCTGCAGCCCTTGAGGTTAGCACCAGGGCTTGGTGGTTTCTCCCAGCTGTTCTGAGGAAGAGTGTCAGCAGTTGTCTTGCTGCAGCAATTCTTGTTAATACACAGGGTTTTCCATGCGTGCCCTGGTTCTTCAGCTGTCTCCTCAAGTACTATATCAACATCATTATTACTGAGAACTCACAGTGCAGTATCTGTCCCAGTGGGAGTTACAGTGGTGCTTGTCTCTTCTGGTGAAAGAATCTATTTAAGATGCAATGTATACTCAGGTTGCTATATCAGGACACTTCCCAAAATTTCCAGAAAAATTCCACTGATGGCAGAGGAAAGAGGATGTGTGACCTCCAAGGTTTTGAGGTTTTATGTGAAGTTGTATAGATTTAGGAAATTCTGCAAGCACAAATTTTTTGATGTCTCATATTTCAGCTTAAAACTCCAAGTAAATTTGAAATTTATTTTCTAATATATTTACATTTATCTTAGTAAAAAATGCTTTTCTCCTCAACCCAACGCTTCAATCTTTTAGTCCAAAAATAGATGTCCTATTTATCTTTTGTCTTGCCTACACATGGTTGTATTTCACTCCAGGATGATGATGATGATGATGATATGATGTCAGTGATGATGAAGACAACAATTATCATGACCACAAAATATTAAATAACCAGTTTTTATTGAGTGGTTACTTCATGTCAGGAATTATGCAAAGCCCTTGGCAAGCATTATCTCATTTAAGTTTTAAAACAACCTTATCAGCTTTTACAAGTATTATTCTCACTTTGGAGATGAGCTAAATGAGGCACAAAGGAGTTAAGTAACTTGCCATTGACTAACTTTTAATTAAAAGTCTGAGGATTCACAATACCAACCCCCACAGAAAAGGAAATCATTGATTTATTTTTCTAATTTTTCATTAAGAGGATCTAACAGTTTCTTACTATGAATTCCAGTGGGACAAGGTACCTAGAAATTTAGAAGGGCTCTTGAACCAATTAACAGAGACACAACAGTAACTAGGTAACCAGAGTAATACCAAGAGGGCTATGTAAAGATAGAATTTGAGGAATTAAATAATGCCAAAGTAAATTTGTTTGATAAATTCTTTCTCAACCCTCAGATATTTGGTATCTTTCTCACGTGCGGATGGAAGTTATTCCATGAATGAATTCTCTTTCTGGTACCCATAGAGCAGATATTCTATATTGGTTACAATGAGAGCCCTGAGGCACATGTCCCCCAGTAAGTATCACACTTGTGGAAGTCCACTCAGCTCCTTTTCTTTATGTCCTAAAGCAGGACTCAGGTCCTTATATCTTTTATGTCTCAGAGGCAGCCTTTTCTCTTAAAGTTGCTTGCTCCTCTTTCAACAGCATTCCCCAGGCAGTGGATGCATTTCAAGTAACTGAGAAACTTGGCCAAAGTTCAGATAGATCTTTATAATGATCTCTTCATGGAACACTGGAGTACCTGTGCAAATCAGGTCTCAGGAGTATACTTGGCCACTCTGTTACATGAGCTGGACATGGAAACTAATTCTAATGGGGTAACTGAGTTATATCTAAAATTGGTTAATATTAAAAGCTCTTCTCTCAGGTCTCCTCATTTCTTTAACTGACCAAAAATGTCTTCTCTGACCCATTTTAAGGATATAGCCTCTGTCTTCATAATAGGTCTCTACAAGGAGTATTCATTTGAATAGTGTGCTGGAGTCTTTAGCTTTAGCTAAAGCCCTTACATTAGTGTCAACCTAGAAAAGATTCATTGAAAATTTCATTCCAAAAATACATAATCTCTAAAGAAGAGTTTGGTATGCTTCTTCATTCATCAATTGGAAGCTATGTAACTTTTCTTTTCTTTTTTTTTTAATAGTGGCCAGAAATTTTGAACTCAATTTAATGTCCTAATGAGGTAATACATATTTTTCAGGTGCTTGCTAGCATCTGTTTCAATACTGCAGTTTGCTTCAACAGTTATCAACCCTAGCTGCAAGTTAGAAACTTTTGTTTAAAAATGCCTGATGTCTGAGATAGTGTCCAGCCCAGATCTAAGGGTGGGGCCAAGGAACTGGAATATTTCAAATGATCTCCAAGGTAACGCAAATGTAGAGGGAGAATTAAGAACCATTTCTATGGATGTTGTAAATTTGTTTTGTTTTTAGTTGTCTTATCTGTACACTAATTTACTTACATGAACTCAAGTTCTTTTGAAAGAAAAGAATCATAATATACAAATGCGTAAACCATCAATATTATACTATTGAACAGATTTACATCTCACCAGTATGTCTCAATTTTGGCTGTCCATCAGCATTACTTGGTGAGCTGATAAAATCCTAATGCCTAGACCATATCTAAACAAATTAAATCATAATCTCTGAAGGTGGGACTGATACATTGATCATTTTTAAATCTCCTCAGATGATTTCACATGTAGCCAAGGCTGAAAACCAATGATCCCTATTATCTCCCCACTTCTCAGCAATGTCTTGAAATAAGCATGTTCATGGGAAAAAATTTTTAAAAAATCAAGTTTATATTTTGCTTTAACCTAATCTTTTTGTGGCACTTTTCTTCCTCAGCTGCTTAGCATCTACATCTTGCTTCAAGCCAAGGGGCACTTATCCACCTTACTTCCCTTCTCACGGAAACCCACAGAAACTGCTCATTATTCCAGTCTCTCAAAGTCTGACTGGCTAAGTCCAAGAACATTCACATACAGAAAAAGCCTGCTTGTTCTCATAAATTTTCTAAAAGGTAATACAGTCTTCATTCATTTTTTCCATATTTGTTACCCTTCCTGATACCTTCTGGGGTAGGTTTTTGAACACCTAATCCAGCTGACTAAGCTTTAATTGGCTGATCAATTTTGCTATTCAGTTCATTTGTTGACTTCTTTATCAGTTGTTTGCTCAAAATTTCTAATTTCCTCATAGCTGAATATCAATATTATTGACATTCTAAAACTAGTACTGATTCAATTACATAAGACTTCTTTGAATTTCCTAACTACAGCAATACATCTACCTTGAACAATTAATTGCTCTTCAAACTATGCCATTTCACCGTGCAATGACTTGCCTTTGCTTTTATAGAAATAGAGCATAAATTGATGTTTGCCTGGGGGTAAGAAAGAGATGGCAGCAAGAAAAAAGTGGGTGTGGCTATAAAAGGCAACATGAGGAATCTTTCTGGTGATAAAAATGTTCTGTATCTTTTTTTTTTCTTTATTTGAGTTGGGTTCTCATTCTGTCTCCTAAACTGGAGTGCAGTGGTGCCTCAAAGTCATGAGGTCAACCAATCACCCCTCCTCAGCCTCCTGAATATCTTGGACTACAGGTGAGAGCAATCACACTCATCTAATTTTTAAAAATTTTTGTAGAGAGGGAGTTTCACAATGTTGCCCATATTGGTCTCGAACTCCTGCCCTTAAGTGATCCTCCCCCAATCAGGCTCCCAAGGCATTGGGATTACAGTTATGAGCCACCATGCCTGGCCAAAAATTGTTCTTTATCTTGAATAAATCAATGTTAATATCTGATTGCAAAATTATATTGTAGTCTTGCAAGATCTTACCATTGGGGGAAACTGGGTAAAGGATACATAGCTCCTGTCTGTATTGTTTCTCACAAATGCATGTGAATCTACAATTATCTCAAAGTGAAAAGGTTTTGTAAAATTTATTTTTATTTTTATTTTTTTGAGACAAAGTCTCACTCTGTCACTCAGGCTGGAGTGCAATAGTGTGACCACAGCTCACTGCAGCCTCAACCTCCCAGGCTCAGGTGATCCTCCCACCCCAGCCTCCCAAGCAGCTGGGACCACAGGCATGACCCACCATGCCCAACAAATTTTGTATTTTCTGTAGAGAAAAGGTTTTGCCATATTGCCCAGGCTGGTCTCAAACTCCTGGGTTCAAGTGATCCACCCACCTTGGCCTCCAAAACTGTTGGCTCATGCCACTGCACCTGGCCTCAAAATGAAAAGTTTTTCAAAGTATGTCCCATGGCTTACAATGCCTGCATGGAGCACCCCAGCCTAACCTGTGTCTCACTTGGTCCTCTCTCACCCTTTACTTTCTACACTTAAGCAATGCACCATTTTGTCTCAAATAAATTATACACATTCTCTCTATCCTTAATGGAGGCACAAATGCACCAGCTTTCCCCACTTTCTTCCCCACTTCCCCACAAATATTCACCTCTCTTTTTCATGGCATTTCTTCTAGGAAGTGAGTCAGTCACCCATATCATTGGTAGCTAAGTCAGAAGGATTGCCTGCATCAATTACACTGGACCTAGGGCTAGTCTTCTCAAGACAACACTGGGCTTGGTTTTGAGTTCAGAATGGTAGTCCAGGTCTGTGACTCCCTCATGGTAACTTTTCCCTCAAGAGTCGATGTGTTCATTCCTTACATTTCAGCCATTATTTCTTTTGGAATTTTTTCTGCTTTTTCTGTCCATTATTTCTATTACATGTATGTTGGTGTGCTTAACAGTGCCTCACATTTCTCTGAGAGTCTTCATATTTCTTACTAATTTTATCTGTTATTCAGATTAAATAATTTTGGTTGATCTATCTTCAAGGTAGATGATTCTTTCTTTTGCCAATTCAAATCTACCATGAAGCCACTCTAATGAAGTTTTTATTTCACTTTTTGTACTTTTCAACTCCAAAGTTTCCATTTGGTTCTTTAAAAAAATTTCTTTTTATTGATATTCTCCATTTGATGAGACATTGCCACCGTATCTTCCTTTACATTTTTAAGCATGATTTCCTTTAGCTTTTTGACTTTGAAGTTTTTGTCTGTTAAGTTCAACATCTGAACCTTGTCACAGACAGTTGCAGTTGCTTACTTTTTTCCTACATATAGGCATTTTAGGAAATAGAGTATAGCAAATCTGGGTCCTGATCTCCCCAGCACTTATTACTGTTGTTGTTTGCTTATTTTTTTGTTTATTAATGTGGCCATACTATTTTAGTGAAGTCTATTTCCCCTACAACATGAAGCCTCAGACACTGATCCTCAGAGGGCAGTGCCTTGGGCATGGCACAGTCAGCTTCAGATGACAGTGGTTTTAGCCAGGCTCTTTTTGACTGTCTTTTCCTCTGATTCCTTTGTTAAGGTGTTTGCCTCTGCTGGTATCAAACAACTGTTAGGCTCCACTAAGTGCTGACTGTTGCTTTGTTGTTTAGACTACATGCTGGGGCATACATGTCTCCACAGACTGATCCAATTAAATTCAAGCCATTTCGTAAAGGTAGTATTGAGGTCAGATTTTGAGATTTGTTCTAACCTCAGGAAAGCTCTTCTTATTTGTCTTTTTCTTTGATTCCCTCTGATAAACTAGATAGCCTATAGTTTATCTTGTTGCTTTCATAAAGCTATCAGCTTCCTCTTAATTGCTTACTACCAAAATCTTCATTGTTTTTAAGAACTCCAGTAAACCTGAACTTTTGTATACTCTGTCGTAAATAAACCAGCTCCTTTGGGGAGATTGTTAGTGTTCTCAGTTCTTACAGCCTGCTTCTCTAGCTAGGCAAAAATCTCTGAAACACCAGAGCTGAAGGTAGGGTTAGTGCCTGCTGCTCCAAAATGACACCCCTGCTTTGTGATTAGGGAATTAAGCAAGAACTGTAGTCTCTGGTCTTCTCAGCTTGACTCTCCTCTCTCCTAGTGTAGATCATCTACCATATGATAAGCTGAGCCAAGGACAAAGGAGCCCGACCTTGCCATGCCTGGTTTAGAACTTCCACCCCATGAGGTGGATTAGGGAATGTTAGCCTCCAACCTCTCAGTCACATGAAAATACTGATGGCCTGACCCTCTTAGAGAAGATACTATGCCCTTGACTGGGAGCTGAGGGAGGAGGGACGTCAAGAAATTCTTGTCTTTTTGACTATACTCACCCAGAGTGGAGCTTCTGACACAATGAGCTGGGGGAGAGGAAGGAGAGGGAACAGGTCATATCTCAAGTGCCACAGACTCTCACTGTGCCTTCTAAGATAGTAAATTTTCTTGAACAAATGTATCTTCATTTTCTGTATGAAGATACATTTGTATCTTCTGTATGCCATTTCCAGTTACTTTAATTATTTTTGCAATTATTTTGACCAGTTGTGGTTGTACCCCAGGGGAGCAGGACTGTGGTTCTCCCAACACTGCTGTTACACAAGTCATTCAAGTTAGAGCTATCTTGATTCCTTTGACAGGCTCCAGGATAGTGATTCTCAGATGAGAAAGGCTGCAATTCTTGATTCTTTTCCTTCCCTGAAACTTCTTAGACCTGTATGCAAATTCCCAGTAACTTTGGTACTATATACGAAGATATGAGAAGTGGCCTTTCAAACCAAAAGTGAATATGTTTTTCTACCTTTCTCACAGAACAGTAAGTATCTACTCTCATTATTTTTTTATAACCAAAAATTTATATTTTCTCCATAACAAAAACCTTGAGAAAGAACCTGAGATTGCCACTGCTAGATATAAAATGGCAGGCAACAATCAAACTGCAGTCATTCTTGCTAATTATTTTCAGATTCCACATTATCAGTTGTGGAAGCATGTCAGCCCTATTACATGAGTTCAGTATCAGTTTTCCCATCAAGAATATAACACCATGGGGTTAAGAATCATTTTGTCCCTAGCACCAGTTGAATGAACAGACATTGATTGTAAGAGTTCATGTCAGGACACTGCTATACTTGATGCTTGGGGAAAAATTGACAATCCTGTTGGTGAACATCTGATTTTAATGTAGCTTAAAGACTAGGCCATTCCTAGAGATGAATGTAATCTAAAATAGTTGTTGGGAGTCTGATCTGTTATGTCCCTATGTTTTCCCCCCGATGCATTCTCCATCTCTCCATCCCTCCTTTCCTCTCCAAGTGAAATCAAACTACCTTGATATTAAGTTAATTCAAAAGTTAGCCTTGAAATGAAAAACATTGCCTCATAACAGAATCCTGGAAAGAACAGGGAAAAATGCATCCATTTGCCTTGGTGATAGGATGGCCCTTATGGATTGATCATGCCTTTGGCAAATTCAAACCATGTGATGGCTGAATCCACTTCTTTGCACAGTGAGCTCCCTTCTTGACCCATATCCTACCACCCTGGACTTCGGGTTGATCTGAGGTTCCAGGACCAAGATTATTACTAGATTTGCTGCATCTGAATTCTGCAGGCAGTTCATTCCCAGAGCTATCTACGTACTTCAGATTTTATTGTACCTGATTGCTTTGGGAACAAAAAGTCCCACCCTGAGGGTGACTGACACATAAGGTTATCAACATCCAGCTGAGGTTTCATAATCATTGCACTGTCTTCAGAGAATGTAATATGGAATTTTGCTTAGGAATTATTCTACTACTTTCTCAATACTGAGACTCAGCTCAAGTCCCCAGAAAGCTTCTGATATACACCAGAAACAATATATGTAATCCCTAGGGTTATTTTTATGCCATTATAATTCCTAGCATCCGAAAGGTAGAAATAGGAAACCATAAAAGAAAGTAGTGAATATTAAAATATTAAACAAGCAGCATAACATGCAGTATATATTTTTCCCACTTGAAAAAGAAAGTACAATGAAGATCTAGGTTCTTGTGCTGCCCACTAAATAAAATGAGAGGAAAGGAACCAGAACTTTCATGTCAAATTGTAAAAAGAAAGCCTTGTCTTTTTGGCTACAAGAGACAGCAAACACATGCCAGACACAACTGCTGTGAAATTCCTAGTGTAATGCTCAAAATAATGCTAAAGTTATTCTATTGGCAAATCTTTCCCAAAGGATCACAAATTCTGTTTCATTTATCTGAGATATTTAATGTTTTTTAATTTCTACTCTTATGCCAAACCTATCTAAATGATGCTGAAATAGTCAGTTATTGTAATAATTTTAGAGAAATTCATCAATGGGTATTATGGAACTAGTTGATGCATTTCCAAAAACAAATGGCTTGCCAAAATGCTAATTCTAAACTTACAGAAGCACTAATAATGTCACCAGTTAGTTAACTTCTAAAATTAAAACTAAAAAAAAACAAAACAAAGCATGAATTAAGTTTACTACCTATAAAGATTTTTACTGTTGAGGGAGTTACAGTAAAAGTGGCTTACCTTTTCTGGAAACATCACAAATCATAGACTGAACTACAAATTACTTCAAAGTAAAATAACTAGCAAAATAATTCTGTTTTTCTAAAAATAAAGTCTATTTCATCTTTTTAGGATTATTCTGGCATATTTAATAAGTTCAATTTTTTTATTACTTCCATTTATTTCAGCTGTAAAATTTGAACAATTTTTTCTAAGTTGACCCTCCCTTATAAATGTTGGTTATTTATATCCTGAAAAAGTCAACAAATGACTCCCAAAATATTAAATGTTACTGAAAATTACATTGAAAAAACTTGTTATACAGAACCTAAATTACCTGCCATTACATAGCACATTGTTTACATTAAAATGACTTTACAATTCAACTGCCTGCACTAACAAGACTACTAGTCGAGTAAACTCTTGCCCAGGAAGACAAAGTTCAAATAACTTCATTGTTTTTTAAAGAAACTTTCCAAAAATTCATTTGCTCCAATAATAGACGACTCAACAATCCCTTGTCAGAGTAAATACCCATCTCAGGACATTGGATTACTTGACTAGGCTCATGGATCTACTCTTCAAGACGACTTTGCAAGCCCCACCTCACTATGTCCACCAATTTGAAACTATTTTGTTACAAAATTTCCTTCTTATTCTAAGAAACAAGGTAGAAAGAGAAGCTTCTCAGAAGCTTCTGAGAAGCTACAGAGACTCCCAAAGACCGATCATCCCTCACTGAGGTAATAAATAACTCTGCTTTGCTTGGTCAATAGGTTATTTTGGTAGCCTCTCAGAGATTCATGGATTCAATAATTAACACTGCAAATTTTCAAATAAATTTACTTTGTTACAAAATCAATGATATTAAGTACTTCCATTATTCTTATTTATGATAGTTTTAAATATAACAACTCCCTAGTAAATGTTTTATTGAACTAAGTAGGTGAGTCTCACATAAAATCTTAAAAAAAAAAAAAAACTACATGAAAAAAATCATCTAATTACTTTTTACAAGCTGTAGAGTCTGCCATAAGCCTTTGGAACCTCTTCGTGGCTTCAGTCTTGGGGTTTTTTTATCTTCTTCTATTACAACTACATTAAAAACATCTGCAACTTTCCTAATTTTATTAACTTATAAAGTGAGCCAAAGTCTCTTTGCTTACAGAAGGTACACAAAGGCGTTGGATTCACCCATAACATAATTCATAGACAAGTAAAAACTTAGACATTTCTGATGTAATATACATTTAAAATCCTTTTTGCTTCTAAAATTTAATGCTGAAAGACTTAGCTAGATATTTCTCTTCCACAAGTGTGCTCTGTCCTGTAACTTTATTCTAAAATCACTTCAATTTCTACTAAGGCATTTCTGAAACATCTCATTAATTAGTGTTAAAGCATTCAAAGTGTAATTTAAGTATTCATGTATGAAAGATTGATGGAGTAGTTCCTTTTCTTGGGTTTGAGGGACTAATAAATAACTTCCCTTTTTCTCGCCCAAGTTCCAAACCATTTGATAAATAGATGAAACAATGGAACTCAAAAATATCAGCTCTATGACTCATAAAGCTCTTGGAGGACAGGGCTTTGGGTCTATTAGTGCAGTGAACTTTGTTGACAATGCAGATAAATGGTAAACCTCTCAGTTTTAGGTTTCAAGATGAAAGTAACTGATTCTAAAGAGCACCAGGATAAAGAGATTGCTCTACCTTCCTTCTGAATTTTGCCCGTTTTCTCCCAATATCCTCAATCAGGTTAAGTTATTTTATTTTTATTTAGTGAAGACTGAGTGAGTGAATGGAGAAGACAGTTTACCCACAGAAAACCTTTATATGTAAATATAAAGCCAAGGGAAAGGAGCTTGTTCCAAAACCTATATAATATGATTTGAGGAGTGGCAATAGGTAACTACCACTTGTTGTTCTACAAATTATTTCCTCTGCTATTTGAGGTAGATATCTAAAATATTCATCATCGTAGATAGATTTTAAAATCAGCTAATAGGGGCCGGGCGCGGTGGCTCAAGCCTGTAATCCCAGCACTTTGGGAGGCCGAGACGGGCGGATCACGAGGTCAGGAGATCGAGACCATCCTGGCTAACACGGTGAAACCCCGTCTCTACTAAAAAAATACAAAAAACTAGCCGGGCGCGGTGGCGGGCGCCTGTAGTCCCAGCTACTCGGGAGGCTGAGGCAGGAGAATGGCGGGAACCCGGGAGACGGAGCTTGCAGTGAGCTGAGATCCGGCCACTGCACTCCAGCCTGGGCGGCAGAGCGAGACTCCGTCTCAAAAAAATAAATAAATAAATAAAATAAAATAAAATCAGCTAATAAATCTCCAGAAATTTCCTATTCACTTAAAAAATAATAGACATTACAAGACAATTTTTAAGGCTAAAATCATTAATCTTAGACTAATATAAAATTAGCATGTGCCAACAAATTTATGTAACTCATTAATTAATGAGAGAACCTGTAAGACGTTACCACTGGTTCAAAAAACATTTCAAAAAGCACACACATATAGGCAATCAAAAAACCTGAAATGAATGTATGAATAGATTCAAAATTGGTTCATATTGACAGAACAATAAAAACTGATCAAAGCAGCCAGGCGCAGTGGCTCACACCTGTAATCCCAGAACTTTGGGAGGCTGAGGCAGGCGGATCACCTGAGGTCAGGAGTTTGAGACCAGCCTTGCCAACATGGCAAAACCCATCTTTACTAAAAAAGTAAAAAAAAAATTAACTGGGCACGGTGACGGGCACCTGTAATCCTAGCTACTCAAGAGACTGAGGCAGGAGAATTGCTTGAACCCGGAAATGGAGGTTGCAGTGAGCCGAGATTGTGCCACTGCACTCTAACCTGGGCAACAAGAAGGAGACTGCATCTCAAAAAAAAAAAAAAAAAAAAAAATTGACCAAAGCTATGTGCATTTCTACAGACAAAAGTTACTTACATTAGTATCATTTTTCTATAACTTACAGTTGTAAATGCACTTAAAGACAAGGAAACAGATCATTTAGAAGGATGTACTAGACAGGATATCCACCAATTTTGGTGCATTTCAAAGTTTTCCACAATATTTCCTGACATCCTATTAATGAGAAAAACTAGTAAACAGTTATCTCTACATATACATTAACACATTAGCATATACCATTTTTGCAATCAAAAATATGAGATGCAAAAAATAACTTTCATAATTTTTTATAAACCACCATGATTTCCACATTTCCTCTGCATTCAGGTTGTCAGTGTCAGTTAGCCTACTAGTATCAGTGAACATTTATCATCTGGCCAAGGGGAAAGGAAAAGGGCAAGGGCTGAATGTGGAATTCCTTCTGAATTCTTATCTTCCTACAAGCAATCCTAGGAAGAATTATCTGGCTCCTCATCTTCTCTCTTCCAAAAATATTTCTGAACCTACTAATTTTATTTCCTGATTCCTCCACGGATTTTCTCTTGACACTGGAAAATAAACTTTTACTGCTCAGAGACCTCATGTCTATCAAAAAGCTTACTTCTTACAAACCAAGTGTCTTGGCATTCAAGATTGTTTTCTTTGTTTTCTGTTCAAATCACTGTTTTAAAACTGAAGTTATGAGCCTATCACTTCTTCTTGTCATCTCTGCTACAATACTTGTAATACCTCCAAAGCAAAGAATACTTCTGTCAGAAAAGGAGGAGGTTTATATACAAGGAAGTATAAGACCTGTCCTAAGTGCAAGATTGAATTTAAATTATATACCAAACTTCTAAATTTGCAAACATTACATTTTATGACTTTTTAACTCTAAGCCAAAAATATTTAGCACACAACAAGACCAACAAGTATATAAAACATTGAAATGACTACAAGGAGAGTAAATACTATGCTAACAATTTTTAAAAACGGAAAAAAAGTCTATGCAATTGTTAACTCTTGAGATGACACCAATTAGGTCTGCCAACATAAAAGGGAAATTTTATCAATTCAGATCCATGCCAGCTATCTTCATCTGCTATATTGCCCACAGAACAGAAAATCCTTGGATTCCTCCCTGAAAAACATGATTTCTAGGCTAGGCTCATTTTCCTCTTTCTAAATGTTTCATGTTTGGAAACACTAGCTGAACCATCCACACAGATGTTAGCAGACCCAGCTTTGATTCTTAATATCATCTAGCAATTATTACTGCCAGTAACTGCTATGACCTACGAAAACTTCTGATTTTCAACTGCCATTATGTCTAAGGCAGTTTGGGCAAAATAGTTGAGGTAAAACAGGAAGATGAAGTTTACAGCTTGAGGGAATCAACAGCTGTTGGCTGTCTTGAGAAAGGAATTGAGTACAAAACACAAACTTCTGTTGATTATGCAAGCAAGCATAAAAGATAAATGACTCAGTGAAATGACTCACTTCATTTTCAAGTAAACTTTGTAGTTGTGGCTCCTCTTCTACTATGTTAAATATTTAAGTTTACCTTTAATTATAGACTAAGTCTGGACATCAAAACTTAAATTCTTTCAGCCTGCTACAAGAAGATATTAAATGCTTACTT
This sequence comes from Macaca nemestrina, assembly GCF_043159975.1. Classification (NCBI taxonomy): domain Eukaryota; kingdom Metazoa; phylum Chordata; class Mammalia; order Primates; family Cercopithecidae; genus Macaca; species Macaca nemestrina. The sequence goes on from NC_092140.1 coordinate 35,756,851, forward strand.
CCAAAAATAACTTTGTTAATTGCTGCAGTAAGACATAAATTTGGCAGCAAATTCTTTGAAAATGAATACCGCATGGATCAAATCATCTAATTAGTTTAGACAAGCCATAAATGTGTTTTAATGGGCCAAAACTGTAAAATTGTTAGAGGCACTGCGTAATTTCTTGGGGAGATTAAGTTGCTTTGTTTATTATTTTTGCTATTAATAATAGTATTTATTTGTACTCAGATAAGACTTGGAACTGTACACAATATATAGTCAAGAAACCCTCAATTTTAATTTGAAAAGAGAAGTAGTTGTGATTAAACTCCCTTAAAATATTTTCATTTTTCTACTTTTGTTAAATTTTTGTTTATCTTTCATTATTAAAAGCCTCCAAAAAAGAGGAAGAAAAACATGAGAATAGTAAGAAAGGAGGAGGAAAGGCTGATAGAGAAGGAAAAAGGAAGAGGAGTAAAACAGGAAGGAAGTAGATGAGAAGTTGACCAGTTGGGGTTATTGATTGGAAGAAATAGTAACTGACTCCAACTAGCTTAAGCAAAAAGGCAATTTATTGGAAGCATATAGATAGTTCGTAGATTAGTGAGGAAAGCTTAGAATCTTGACACACAAAACTAAACTTTTACTGCTCAAAGACCTTGCGTCTATCAAGAAGCCTAGTTCTTTTTGAGAATTACTCATAGATTAGTGAGTAAAGCTTAGAATCCAAGGTTTGAAAAAAAAGAGGAATGAGGGCAGAAACTAACAGATGCCTTCTTCCAGGTGGGATAAATCGGTTCCAGTGATTTTCTATTTATCCATCACTGTGTCTGGATACATATGTTAAAAGAGAAGTTTAGACAAATTAAATTTAACAGAGCTTAATTGAGCAAGGAAAAAAATGATTCACAAATCGGGCAGCCTCCAGAATCACAGCAGTTCAGAGAGACTCCAGGGATGCCTCATGGTCAGAGCAAATTTGTAGACAAAGAAAATAAGTGACATGCAGAAAAACGGAAGTGAGGTACAGAAACAGCTGGATTGGTTACAGGTTGGCATTTGCGTTCTTTGAACACAGTTTGAACAGTCAGCAGTATACGCATGGTTGAAGTATGACTGCTGGGATTGGCTGAGAGAGACTCAGCTATTGTTACAGAAGCATACACCTAAGTTAGGTTTTCAGTCTTGTCTATCTTTTAACTTAGGTTACGGTTCATCCACAAGGACTCAAATATGGAAGTACAGAGGCTTTCTCAGGCCATATTTAGTTCACTTTAACTTAAATACTAAAGATAGAGAGTAGCACTGACCTAATTTGATTTAATGCTTAACCCTTAACTAAAGGGGATCCAGGGATGCTACACCCATGAGGAGACTGGAGAAAGGGAAGAAAACAAAACTAGTAGAGACATGAGAGTGACGAACATGCAAAGAAGGAGAGGAAAAATCTGAGCAAAGGCAATGTGAATGCTTTGAACACATTCTTTGTACACATTCAATGAATTAAAGTGTGTTTTTTGAGACTTCCCTTTGCTTTGGCTTAGTGAGAAGGGGAGGGAGTTGATGAGGATCACTGAAGGATAAGTAGAGGCTGATGTTTCTAAGGAAACAGATCAGTAAATGAATTTTTTTTCAGAATAATTCTGAATAGTGAGCTGAACAAAAGATGCACTTCCTCATTTAAAACTCCATCTTGAAATTGATTTATATATGACTAATCAGAACACTGTGTATAGAAAATCAATCTGAATTATAAATTATGTTTCAAAAATGCACTTCTGTTTTGTTCATTTAAACACAGTAATTGAATTAAATGTTAACAAATTTGCAGTTTATAGAACTCTGCCAGGAATAATTTTATTAATAGGTCATTTAATAACATACAAATAAATTATATTGAATATACAGAGTTTAGTCTAAAATAGTTTAATCCTAAAATAGTTTAATCTCTTTAAAAGACTCTACTAGCATTTTTCATTGCATTATTTATTTATTCTTTTTTTTTAGGTATTATGCAAAGGTAAACTCCAGTACCACCTGGATAAAATTTTCATGCAATCAGAATTAGTAGAATCCTCCACATTAAAAAGGTTTTATATTATTTTGATATATTAAAAATTATACTGAAAGATAATAGTAACATACGAAAACTCTATTAAACTTACATTGAAACCTTTGTTTTAATATACGTTTAAAACATTCTAGAAGCAATTCCAAATGTTTGTTTCTTTTCTCAAATTCAGGTTCAAGCATTTGAATCTTAGAAAAGAAAGTATAAGGAAGACAGGACAAGGATAATAGTAAGACAAGAATGAAAGAGAAAATTACCTTGAAGGAGCTCAAATAATTAACATCACTCAGGAGTTACTTCAACAAAAGATGTATGGGAATTATAGGCAAGCCAAAGAAATAGAAATTGCAGGTCTATAGTCTGAACAAGAACAGAAAAGTGATATCATAAATAAAAAGTAAAGGTATTTTAAACTGTACAATTTGTTTCTAATGACTAGTTAATTAATATGTGTCACCAAACTTTTTAAAAATACAGCCTAAGCACAGCAAAACATCAGTGTAAACTTCCCATCCACTTCTCCTAATCTTGAACCTAGCAGATGGTGCTAAAATAAACACTGACGCAGGGACAGGCCTTTCACTGTATAGCCTATTTTCATTTAATCATCCAAATGTGGTTAGGTGACTTACTTTCTGATGGGAACCAAAAACCCCTGGATCTCCTTCCTATTCATTCTATCCATGCTCTGAAAATGCTGCTCTTCTCTGACAGTGAAATCTGTTTTCATTCTCATTCCTAATTGCTCCCTTTGAAAACTTCCAGCCTCAGAGGCACTGCAGTGAGAAGCCTACACCAAATGCTTTGCTCAAAAGCAGTAACCCATGTGAATGCTCTGCCTTGGTGGGCAGCTATTTGGCTCCTTGGATGTTAGCTATTTGTTGAGCCCTACGTTGCAGGCCTGTTATTTTCATTAGGAATCTTGGGCTCAGTGCCTAGTGGCAATGAACATTTCAAGGGCCTACAAAAAAGATTGAGACCTGAAAAAAAATTATGAACTCCAAAATACAAAAGAAAAACAATAGTTGAAGTAATAAGTAAATGCCTACACAACCTATTCCATTTAATCAATCATTCAAGTAAATTGATATGCATAAAAATTGTATCACATTTGCAAAAACTTGCAGATTAGGTTTTGGGGCTTTCCTGTTCATACCACTTCCTGACAATGCACAATGATTGGTCAAGAAATATTGGCCAATTATAAAGTAAATATGTTATGTATGGCCAATTAATTGTAAGCTCTTTAAAAATTTTTTACAATGAAAATAATTAATTTGGTATGAGTACACTGAAGTGCATTTGCAATGATATGACAAGGTGACTCCAAAAGTACAATGCTTATGAATCACTCAAGCCTGTTCAATCAGAGCTGGAGACTTTGGAAGTAAAAGATGAAGGAGACATCTCCCAGCCTCCCAAGCTACTACCAAGCCTAAGAGACCGACCAAAAAAAAAAAAAGGATTCACAGGTGAGAGAGAACAGAGAGGATGAGGAAAAATAATAATGGGTACTAGGCTTAATACCTGAGTGGTGAAATAATCTGTACAGCAAACCCTCATGACACAAGTTTGCCTATGTAAAAAACCTGCACGTGTACCCCTGAACTTAAAATAAAAGATAAATTTTTAAAAAAGGATTCACAATGCAGAGGTAGACACCGATCCCGTGGCTGTGCATAAGAACCAACCCCACCACCACCCCTGAACATCCACAAACACACTGGGCATGAGGGGACAGAAGACATTATCCTCCTCAAAGGACATCTGCCCTGAACTATCAATCCCACTTTTAAAAATCTATTTTGGAACTTTAATCTAGCTTTGAAAATATTAAATTGATATTAATATGAATATGAGTCAAGTATGATCATAAAACAAACAGGATACAGTAGCAGTTCTTCATGTTTGTTTCATGCCCCAAAACACATGAATGATGACTTCTCGTATTTCATTCTTTCATCAATTCATGTGTATTGATCAATTACTATGTGAAGTAAACCTATTCTGGAAACACATTTTTGACACTCTCCTGTGATTTTGAGGATGTTCCTGAAAATATTGAAGAATAAAGCTAATAGACCTGCAGATTTCCTTTCTAAATATGATATTCACAAAGCAATATGGCTCTTTAAAGGATCCAAATATAGGTAAAATCAATGGAATTATGTTGAAGCTCTAGTTCTTTCTCCCCATTCAGAAAAAGAAGGAAAGCTAGTGAATGACATCACATTCATAATTCTTTAATTTAAATAATTTCCAAACATGTGTATTCAATTTTTATTAGCAACATATCACTGAACACCTTTTCCTGCTGCTCTCAATTCCAAGAATGATTAGCTGTTAGGTCAGAAGGTGAGGCTGACAGTTTATTAGACTGAGAGGAAGGAGGGCAAGGATCTGTCTAGTCCCTGTGACCAGTAGCCGGCTGAGCCTTAAGTGTTCGTAAGAACTAAGCCACACTCACTACTCACAGGCAACCTGGGAGGCAGGGGGAGTCCCACTGAAAAGAAAAGAAGCGAGGGTCAGTCATGGTGGCTCACACCTATAATCCCAGCACTTTGGGAGTCCAAGGCAGAAGATCACTTGAGCCTAAGAATTCAAGAGCAGTCTGGGCAATATAGTGAGACTGTCTCTACAAAAACTAAAAAAAAAAAAAAAAAAAAAAAAAAAAAAAAAAAATTAGCTGGGCACTGTGGTGCATATCTGTAGTCCCAGCTATTACGGAGGCTTGGGCAAGAGGATTGCTTGAGCCCAGGAGGCCCAGTCTGCACTGAGCTGTGATCATGCACTGCACTCCAGCCCTGGCAACAGAAGGAGACCCCATCTTAAAGAAAAATAAAGAAAGAAAGGAAGAGGGAAATCCAGAGAGGAAGAGAATAAATGAAATAGGGAAAATAAGAATATTTGTTGCTTTGTGAATATCATATTTAAAATAGATGTCTGCAGGTCTATTAGCTTTACTCTTCAATTTTTTTCAGGAAAATTCTCCAAATCACAAGATACCGTCAAACAGAGGTAAGAGAATAAACGAGAAGGAGAGAAATGAAAGGAGACAAAGAAAGAGATGCAGATTATTTGAATATTTCCAGAAATTCCATGGCTCTGGAGTTTTTCATCCTCCACTGTCCCCCACCTTTTCCCTCCACTGCTAATGCATTTTGTAACCAAAGGCAAGAGGTAATAAATGCTACCTCTCCCCTCCAAATTCTTGCAGATAGTGTGAGAATAAACAAGGTAATAATTATCTAAGTGCACTGAATCCCTTGCCTGAGGTAAATCTAAAGCCTTTCTCCCCATCACCCTTCCTTTTCAATTTATTTAAAAGAAGGATAAAACTACTTATCATCTTTGATTTTGGGGAGTGAGTGCTATCTGATATGCTGATTCCTATTTTTGAGCCCAGCAACTAGCATGAATAATCTGGGTAGTGTGGTTTTTTAGAGCAATGCTTGGCAGTCATAAAGCAAATGCATTAAGTCAGAACAATAGGTACATTGATTCCCTGAATATATTAGTTTTAGATTCAGTATTCTAGATGGTATTGGGGCTCAGAAAATGATACCCCAAAACAAAGGCCTCAGAAACAAAAGTCTCTCACTGACCTCCTGCCTTCTTGTCCCTCGCCCCTTGTTCTCCCCTCAAGGCAAGCCATAGAAACTAGAATCCCTCTTCCCCAAGGTGGTCACAGCATCCAGAGACTATTCTCACCAAAGTAAGCCATAAGCCCTAAAAATATTACTCAAACTTCCCCTCTTCCCCTACCCACCACTTTTGTATGTAATAGCTGGCCATAAAGAATTTGAGACGCTCCTTCCCGAGGAGTCCTACTCCATAGATGGAGTGTGCACAGACAGTCCAAGAAGAATCTGAACAGAGGCCTTGCTCAATTTCCCCCTTCAGTCTATAAGCATTAGATCATACCACTTGCTCAATAGTGTCTCTACACAACTGTCCACACTTCATTGAACCTAGCCATAAAAATGAATAATTTCCCCTGTATCTTTGAGTCTTCAAAGGTTCCATGTCACCTAAAACTACAATCAAATCTCAAATTTCAAAACTCAACTTTCTTAAGCTCTTCTCTTGTTAACCTGTCTTTGTTGTAGGAGTGTCTGCGCTGATTCTTATGATAGGAAGAAAAGAGATCACCCACTTTCCAGTCCTACAATGAAGAGGAAATAGCAGGATGTTTACTTATTGAGCTTGAAAAAAAGTGATTGCAAATGAACTTTCAGCTGGCAAGAGAAAGGGAGATTCTATCTGGCTTTCTTTTACAATGTTCCAGTATCATTTTGATATTACAATAAGACATGTTTGTCATCATGACTTTATTAGCCTTCCAAAAGAAGTTCAAGATTAACCAGAAAATATATTACTTAGAATAAGACATTAATAATATATTCTACAAAGAAACAGATGCAAAATAAGCCAATAAAACTAATTATCAAAACAGTCACAAGATGTGTACCACACATGCATTTGCATTTGTGCCTGAGCAGTGGAGCCCGGAAAGGCTCATCCCATCGCTCTACTGGCAGATGCATCCAAAGAACGGGCAGTGTTGAGTCTTTTCATCATCACAATGCTTCTTTCTGTTAAATGGTTTAAAATGTTTGATAAATGCATTGCAAAGCTATCCAAGGAAATGCTTCCCTTCCAGGGATTAGATTCTTGAAGCAGACTATTGACACTGGCCTTTGTCAGTGATTCAGCCCACATTAGCAAAAGAAAAGATTCTTACAGACAGACTAGGCTCTTAAGGACCCTCTAAACAGAACACTGAGGGTTTTGTTTTTGCTTCTTCACACGTTGTTAATGAAGGTTTAACTGAGGGAAAGAGGGTAGTTCTTTGTCCTCAGAGATTTGGCTTTCTTTTTCTTTCCTTCTTCTTCTTTTAAATAACAATCATTTCCAATCGTTACCATATTAAGACTGTAGTCTAATCAGATCACAAGGAGACTAATGACTTGATTTCTAATTAAATGGAAAGAAATCATCTAAGAGAATGGTCTTTTTCTCAAGTGTGTACAGCTGCCAAGAAGCCTGTGGTCAAATTACTCCCCACCCGCTCCTCCCCCCCAAAAAAAAACTCAAAGCTACAGAAATTGGGAATTTGGCTACAGATGAATATTTTTCCACATAATAGGACAATGCTACAGAATGGATTCTTAGACCAATTTTTCCTTTATTTGAGTAATTTATTACTGAATAATTGAGGTAGCTTGACTCTTCCATTTGGTTTCCCATTTACTTTCATGAAGTCTTGTTTCTAATTAAAAACTAATCTTACCTCTCATTATTAGTTTATACTCTCAGATGTCTTCATTTGCTTATTTTATTCTTTATTTCACTTACCAGAAACCATTGATGGCACAAAGAAAGTTCAATAGCTCATCATGGTACTCAAAAACTCTTCCCCCTTGAGAGGGATAAAGTTGCATCTAAGCCAAAAGTTGATTATGTGTCCTAACATATTTTTCTCACATTCAAATATGGAAACAGAGTAAAATAGCACAGTTTACTCTCTCTGAATCCCATGTCTTATTATTTCTCCTCATACCAATATGAAGGCATATTGTGTATTTAATATGATATAAGACATGAAATGATTAAATACCCCCAACCTCCAAACCCAGGGAATCTGGGGAAATTTAGTACAAGACCTCTTATCTGACACAATGACACAATCAGGATTTATATATGGTCATTAATTGAAAAAGTCATTTAGTGTAGGAAAGATATGTATACATACACACACACACATTGTATTTTAACTTAATATTGTTGAATAATCATTTTCCAGTCTTCTGACACAGAACCACAGTCTTTTGAATTTTTGAATTTGGGCTTGCCGGTTGAACCTATTATCACCTACCTAGATTACCACAGAAAATCTCTTTCTTTACACATTTAATCAGTTTGGGTATTTAATTGTTACCTGTATTGGGCCATTCTTGCACTGCTACAAAGAAATACCTGAGACTGAGTAATTTATAAAGAAAAGAGGTTTAGTTGGCTCAGTTCTGCAGGCTTTACAGGAAGCTTGGTGCTGATATCTACTTGGCCTACAGGGAGCCTCAGGAAGCTTACAATCATGGCAGAAGGCAAAGGGGGAGGAGGCAAGTCACATGGTGAAAACAGAAGTAAGTTACAGAGAGTGGGGTGGGGAGGTGCCACAGTCTTTTAAATGACCAGATCTCATGAGAAATCACTGTCATGAAGACAGCACCAAGCCATGAGAAATCTGCCTCCATGATCCAAACACCTACCACCAGGCCCCACCTCCATCACTGGGGATTACAATTCAGCATGAGATTTGGGTGGGGACAAATATCAAACTACATTATTATCCAATTATAATAACAAGTACATCTGGAATAAACAGTTTAAGCAACTTGCACAACTTACTCTTGCTAGCTTGTAATTCAACTGGTGAGAACAGAAATGTGTGAGTATACCAGAGAGAACCCATTCACTACAAGTGCTGAAGATGCCATGAGTACTGGTCAGCATGTTTGCAAAGGTAATGGAGAGTGCAGCTAAATTATAAAGTCATATAAGTGGAAATTAGTTAAGCAGTTATGACATTTTTAATTATTACACAAAACATTGGGGTTAAGACTGCTAATAGAAAGTTTTTGGTTTTTTTTGTTTTGTTTTGGAGAAGAATGCTTAAATTCCCTTCTGCTTCTACCATATGCAGAAGAATCTTCACTGAGAAACAGGTAAGTTTAAAAAAAAAAAAACACCTCTACAACATGACCAAGTAGATTTATCCCAGGTATGCAAGCCTTAAAATCTGAGATTCAATTAATACACACAATTTTAATAGGATAAAGGACAAAACCACATGATTCTCTTCTCAATAGATATAAGCAGCATGTAACAAATTTCAGTATCTATTCATGATAAAATCTCTCAACAAGCTAGAAGAAAATAGAAATGAACTTGATAAAGGGTATCTGCCAAATACTTAACAGTTATTATCAAAGTTACTAGTAGAAGATAAAAGCTTTCCCCTTAAGATTGGAAATAAAGCTAAAGTGTTCACTCACCATTTCTATTCACCATTGTACTGGTGGCTCTAACTACAGCAATGAGGCAAGATAAAAACCTTAAAGATGTGTATACTAGAAAAATAAATAATCTGTCTTTATTTGATGACATCATCCTTTACATACAAAATTCTAAGAAATTTATATTTTTTTAAAAAACTACTTATTTATATTTATAAACAAGTTTAGGAAAATCACAAGCTAAAATGTCAACATACAAAAATCACTTGTATTTTTTAAACATTAGCAACAAGCGATCCAGAAATAAAATTAAGAAAATAACTTCATTGGCAGGAGAATCAAAAAGAATAAACTAGGAATAAATCTAAAAGGTATTAGAGTTGTATACTAAATTATAAAACATTACTTAAATGAATTTTAAAATATCTAATAAAAAAGACATTTCATGTTCAATGACTGAATAACTCAATACTGTTCAAATGACAATTTTTCCCAAATTAATATATAAGTTCAATGTAATCCTGATCAAAATTCCAGCATAATGTTTTTATAAGTTGTTAAACTGATCAAAAATATATATGACAATGCAAAGGAACAAAATAGCCAAACTTTGAAAATTGGAGAAAATTAGAATTACCTAATTTCAAAACTTGCTAGAATGCTACGGTAATAAGGCAGGATTGTAGTGGCCTAACAAAAGACATATAAATCAAGGGAATAAAATAGAAAGTCCAGAAATAGGCTGGGCACAGTGACTCACACCTGTAATCCCAGCACTTTGGAAGGCCAAGGTGGGTGGATCACAAGGTCAGGAGATCGAGGCCATCCTGGCTAACATGGTGAAACTCTGTCTTTACTAAAAATACAAAAAAAATTAGCCAGGTGTGGTGGCAGGTGCCTGTAGTCTCAGCTACTCAGGAGGCTGAGGCAGTAGAATGGCATGAACCCAAGAGGCAGAGCTTGCAGTGAGCCGAGATCACGCCACTGTACTCCAGCCTGGGTGACAGAGCAAGACTCCAAAAAAAAAAAGAAAGAAAGAAAGAGAGAAAGAGAGAAAGCAAGAAAGCAAGAAAGCAAGAGAGAGAGAGAGAGAGAGAGAGAGAGAGAGAGAGAGAGAGAGAGAGAAAGAAAGAAAGAAAGAAAGAAAGAAAGAAAGAAAGAAAGAAAGAGAAAGAAAGAAAGAAAGAAAGAGAGAGAGAGAGAAAGAAAGAAAGAAAGAAAGAAAGAAAGAAAGAAAGAAAGAAAGAAAGAAAGAAAGAAAGAAAGAAAGAAAGGCAGGAAGGAAGGAAGGAAGGAAGGAAGGAAGGAAGGAAGGAAGGAAGGAAGGAAGGAAGGAAACAGAAAGAAATATTTATATTTATGGTCAAAGATGTCAAAGCAGCTCAATGGGAGGAAACATAGTATTTTCCAGAAATGTTGCTGAGACAACAGACTGTCCGTATGTTAAAAAAAAAAAAAAAAAAAAGAAAGAAAGAAAAGAAAAAGAGAAAAAGCATTTAGATCCTTACCTCACACCATACACAAAAATTTCATCTAAATTAAAATATTTTGCTCATCAAAACATATAAATAAAAAGACAAGCCACACACTGGGAAAAAATATTTACAAACCATGCATTTCACAAAGGACTTGTATCCAAAATATATAAAGATCACTTATAACTTAACAAAAAGGAAGCCAAATTTAAAAATGGGTAACCTTTTTGAATTGATGTTTTACAAAAAAATATATGGTTAATAGGCATGTGAAAAAAATATTGAACATCATTAGTCTTTAAGGAAATTTAATTAAAACTACAATGCAATACCATTTACACAAGATGGCTATAATTAAAAAGACTGACAATAGTAAGTGGTGGTGAGGACGTGGAGAAATTGCAACCCTTATACATTGCTGATGGGAACATAAAATGATGCACCTCTTTGGAAAATAATTTGGCAGTTTCTTAAAAAGTTAAACATAAACTTACCATTTAACCTAGCAATTCTTGAGAGAATACATATGTCCCTGTAAAATTCGTGATCATTTAAAGCAGCCTTATTTATAATATTTTCAAATGGGAAGTAACCCAAATATGCAAATGTTAACTGGTGAATAGAATTTCAAAATGCAGTATGTAATAAAATGCAATAAAAGGGACTACTTATTGATATATTTTATAACATTGTTGAACTTCAAAAATATTAAGCCAAGTAAAAGGAGCCAGAAACAGAAGACGACATACTGTTTGATTCAAGTTATATGAAGTTTTGAGAAAAATGCAAATCCGTAAAGACATAGAGCAGATCAGAGTTTGTCTGGGGCTGAGAATGGGAGCAGAAATTAACTGCAAACAAGCAAAATGAACATAGTCTAATACTAGATTAGGGTGATTATTGACAACTCTTTAAATTTGTGAAAAATTATTGAATTGTACACCTACAATGGACAAATTTTATGGCATAAATTATACATCAATAAAACTGTTTAGTTTCTAAAAACTAACATTTACTGAGCACTTACTAAGTGCCAGGACTTTCTTAATCATTTTGTGTAAATTATCTCATATAATCTTCCTCAAAACACTATGAATGATGTTCATTCTGATATAGAGTCAAGGCCTTTGAATTTTTGAATTTAGATTTTCTAATGGGACCCATTCTTTGCACAACTCCCATAAAAGTGTATCTATAATTTGAGGGTTATTTTCCTCAAATTTCTTTACCAGAACATTATGAATGGTGTTCACTCATAATTTTAGGGGGAAGATTAAATAAGATCATTTATTAATACTTCCATTTTATGGACAAAATCCCACTTCATGGAAGATTAAATAATCCTATTCTATGGAATTAAGTAATCTCATTTTAAAAGCCCATTTTATGAAAGATTTTTAATTCCCATTTTTGAAAGATTAAGATAACTTATTAATATCTCTATTTTATTAATAAATAAACTGAATCCGATAAAGGTTAAATGATTTGCCCAACAGCATGTGGCAAATAACTACGGAGCCAGGATGCTGGCAACCTGACTTCAAATTTTCGGTTCTAAAACTCTGCCCAGATTGTCTCCCAGTAAAATAGCCAGCCTGATAGCTCCATCAGAATTGCTTGGATTAATGAGATTTGAAGCATTTTCTAAATTTTCCTGTATTCCTAATAACATAGGGTTTCCAACACCTGATACTTTTAATTCTATATGAAATTGCTGATCTTGAGCCATTTGTGATCTCAAAAGTGGTAATTTCACATGATTCAATCGAAAATAACTTTATTAAATAAAAGTTTCTGAAACTAGAGCCCGTAGTCAGATATGTGCTATTCTAGATTCTAAAGCTTTCCCATAAACAGATTCAGGCATTATCTCTCTGTTGGTAACAATTCACAAAGCCTTCAGGGTTTTAAACAATAACTGCAAATGGTCAATCTATTCGAATCTATTACCCTCACTATTGCTACCTATGTGACCTGCTATTTTTCACATCTTGGCAATGTTCTCTTTTCAGATATCTTCATTAGCATTTCTGAAGGCATCTTTTTTTGTTTTGTTTTGTTTTTGTATTTTTGGTTTTTTTGTTTTTTGTGTTTTGTTTTCTTCAGAGACGGAATCTCGCTCTGTCATCCAGGCTGGAGTGCAGTGGCGTGATCTCGGCTCACTGCAAGCTCCACCTCCCAGGTTCATGCCATTCTCCTGCCTCAGCCTCCTGAGTAGCTGGAACTACAGGCGCCCACCACCACGCCTGGCTAATTTTTTTGTATTTTTAGTAGAGACGGGGTTTCACTGCATTAGCCAGGATGGTCTCGATCTCCTGACCTCGTGATCCACCCACCTCAGCCTCCCAAAGTGCTGGGATTACAGGCATGAGCCACTGTGCCTGGCCAAAAACATCTGTTTGGCCTTTCATCCTTTTTAACAGAAGCAGATGAGTAATTACTAATTAGATGATAATAAAGTCTATGGTAGTCCCTCTTATTCATAGAGGATACATTCTAAGACCCCAGTGGATGACTGAGAACTTGGAGAGTAACAAACCCTATATAAATATACTGTTTTTTTCTATACATACATATGTATGATAAAGTTTAATTTATAAACTAGTCACTCTAAGAGATTTACAACAGTAACATAATAAAATAGAACAATTACATCAATACTCAGAATGGCACACAATTTAAAACTTATGAATTGTTTATTTTTAAAATTTCATCCAATATTTTCAGACTGCAGTTGACAGTGGGTAACTAAAATCACAGGAAGTGAAACTGCAGATGAGGAAAGCTACTGTACAACCTGAAGAGTCTGCACTTCTGATGACTGTAGATGACATACTTGATCACCATTGTTTCTTGAAAACATTGGATGTGACTTTCTTTATAGCATAGAGCTATACATTTATTCTCTTAGTTCTGGATTTGTTTTTGTGAACTTCTGGACCCATCATAAGTAAACAAGCCTTCTATTTTGCTATCTTTCTCCACAGATATACAGAGAAGTATTGTCCTGTATTCTATTATTAATAAACACTTCAATCTCCTTCCCTAAATAAACAAAAAAAGAAGGCGAGTTTTTCTCTCAAATACCCTCACGTTTTTGGAACAGGCTTTTCAAACTTTTCATTTTATATTCCCATGACACTGAAAAACCACTTGAGTATATACAAAATAAAAAGTCCACTTGAAAAATATGCTAGCTTTTTTCCCTCTAGTTGTAAATGTTCTGTTATTTGTTCACTCCAGGATTATGCAGTATATAGGAAGATTAAATATCATTGACTAAACTGGACCAGCACCCTGTTCGCACCACTACTCACCGAGAGCTTAAGATGTAGACTTTGAAAGATCTAGTTTTAGATTGCCTCTGAGCAACTCTCAAATTCACCCTCTATTTGCCCTATGGAACAGCTGGTTTTATCTTGTGGAATTTTTCTCTGGCCTAGCCTAACTTTTCCTCCCTGCTGTTCTTCTAAGGTTGGAGGCTTTCTCTAGACCTGTGCTGCACAATACCATAGCCACCAACCACCTGAAGCTACTGAGCTCTCCTAATGTGGCTGATTCAGACTGATCCGTGCTGTATGAGTATAATGTTCACACCATTTCAAATATTTAGTAGAGAAAATGTAAAATATTCCATTCATAATTTATATAAGGATAACTTTTTGTAAATATTCGGGATACCTTGGGTTAAATGAAATACATTATTAGAATAATTTAACCTTTTTATCTTGTTTGGCTACGAGACAGTTGTTTGAAATTATGCATGTAATTTTGTATGATGTACTTTTTATTTTGTTTCTATTGAACAGCACTGCACTATACTGTTTGTTCATTTGCAAATCTCTCTCTTCCCTTGCTCTGCAGTTGTGGGGAGGTTTCTAATACGCCCTTGTCCGGCCCCTGCTCCCAACATCCCACGCTGAGCCAGCCTACTGCACTCATCCAGAAGAAAATGTTGGCAATATTTATAAAAATATTAAGTAATTTTTTATATTTAAGGAAAAAATACAGAACTTCTCAAAATAATTCTAGAGTTCATCTGAGGGGCAGGAGTAGCTAAGGATAATTTGTAAAAGAAGAGTAATGAAGAGGAACTTCCTAGAAATTCGTAAGTTTTTGACAAGCTTAAAAATTCTAATAAATGGAAATTATTTAGGGCAATGTCTGGTGCATAGTAAGCAAGCACTCAATATGTGATAGCTGTTACTATTGCCATTTCTTATCAAAGTGTATACAAATAAAACAATGAAAATCTTATAGAATGGGAAAGAAGGATACATTTATAGATGGTTGGTATAGATCTATGAACAACAATTTTTACGTATATAAAATTTTTAATATATTACGTGGTTTAGATCTTATTATAGATCAATAGGTGAGAGAAAAGATTCATCAATAATTAGTTTTCAGAATGGCTAATTAACTATTTTGGAGAAAATGAATCTCACATTGATGACAGATGAAATTTTAAAAATATTTATTTTAAGAAAGATAAAATGTAGGTGAATATCTAATATTTATAACATAGAAGGATATTCTAAGCTTAATAGGAAGTGGAGGGAAAAGGAAGAGTAATACATTTAGTAGCATTAAAATGTAAAGCATTGTTACATAAAAAAGTAACCAAAAGCTAAAGCAGACTATAAAACATAGGGAAAAAATAACATAAATCTTATAAAAAGTTAATAATTTTATTTAAAAAATGTATATACATCAATAAAAGTGTATTAGGAATCAAATGATAGAAAAATAGACACAAGAGAAACATGAGGGGAAATTTTGAACTCTACTAGTACAAATTATCAAAATATTTTAAACTATTAACAATCAGTCCTAGCAATGGTGCAATGAAATAGTGTTTTGGGGTTAGTATTCCAGGGGCTACAACCTTCCTAAAAACAATTTGGCAATATATATCAAAAGCTTTCCACCCATTGATTTTAAGAGTCTGTCTTAAGAGAATTATCTAAACTCCCCTTACTAGCGGAAAGGTTAAATAAAGTTTTGATATAGCTATATGATGAAATATTATATGGTCATTAAATGTACATGAAGGGCACTTAAAACATAAAAATGCTTATAATGTTATAATATAATAATATTAAGAATAAAATAGCAGGCTCCACCTTGTCTTGTGTAATAATCATTAACATACCAGATTTTTTCTGTGTTATCTGACACATCACAAGTGATAGAAGGCCAGTTGAAATTGAACATGCTACCAAGAGAATTTCATGGAGGTGTCAAGTAGCCAAATGAAGGGCAGAGCACAGCTTGGTCAAAGAAGTGACTAGAATCAGAGACCAAATGGTATCAGAACATCCTGGCCCCACTCTCTGTAATTCTGAAGTCATATTCAGATTGACTTGTTTTACACTGCAGGGAATATGGTCATCTTGTGTCCTGGGGTCTAATAACTCACAGCTTTGCCTGCAGGAACTGACTCAAGTTAACATTCTAAGGAAAATGATTCATTGGTCTACTTTGGGTTAGCTATTTCCACCCATAGACAAATCATTGCGGCCAAGAAGGCAGGTGTCTGTGATTGACAAACACAACCTGAAACGCATAATTGACAAAGGAAGACAGCTGTTCTGCAAAGGAATAGAGGCACTGGGCAGACAGCAGGCGTTCATAGAAATTTAAATCTTCTTTAAACAGAAAAATTTCAGAAATCAACCTCTCTGATAGCCCTCAATAAAACAAAAACAACACAGAAATATGGAAACATACCACTATGTTTTAAGTTCTGTATTAAAATATAAGTCCAAGGGTGAAAATCATAACAAAATGGCTACTCCTTAAAGAAATAAACATTTCATTTAGTCCACAACTCCTTGGGGTGATATTAGTTTGTTGTTGTTGTTGTTGTTTGTTTTTTGAGACAGAGTTTCGCTGTGTCACTAGGCTGGAGTGCAGAGGTGCCATCTCGGCTCATTGCAACCTCAGCCTCCCAGGTTCAAGCTATTTTCCTGCCTCAGCCTCCTGAGTAACTGGGATTACAGGCGTGCACCACCACACCTGGCTAATTTTTTTTTTTTTTTTTTTTGTATTTTTAGTAGAGACGGGGTTTCACCATGTTGGCCAGGATGGTCTCCATCTCCTGACCTCATGATCTGCCCGCCTTGGCCTCCCAAAGTGCTGGGATTACAGGCTTGAGCCACCACGCCTGGCCTATTATTTCTAATTTACAGAAAAACAAACTAAGTCATAGTACTAAGTTACTTGGTTAATAGTAGGTATTCCAGAGAAGATGAGTGCTTAGGAAGTTTGATTCCAATGCCTGCAGTTCAAACATTATAGTAAAATAAAACAAGAATTAATCAAGATGGACATTCAAAGATTTGCAGGAGAAGAGAAAGGACTTTTGGGAAGCATGCACAGGAACCCAGCTCTATTCCAGGTGTTTTCTATTCATTGGATCCTCTAATACTAATAATAAAGACTCTGTGAAGAAGACGTTATTATTTCCATTTTACAGACAAGCAAATGGAGGCAAAAGAGGTTGAATGACTAATAAAGTGTATTAGTCCATTCTCACGTTGCTATAAAAATACTCCCCAAGAATTAGGTAATTTATAAAAGAAAGAAGTTTAATTGAGTCACATTTGCACATAGCTGTGGAGGCCTCAGGCAACTTTGAATCATGGCAGAATGCGAAGGGGGAACAAGGACCTTCTTCACATGCTGCAAGAGAGAGAAGGGTGAGCTCAGGAAAAACTGCCATTTATAAAACCATGAGATCTCATGAGAATTCACTTACTATCATGAGAACAGCATGAGGGAATACACCGCCATAATCCAATCACTTCCCTCCCTTAACAGGTGGAGATTACACTTCTACGTCAGATTTAGGTGGGGACACAGAGCAAAACCATATCATGAAGTGTGGTGATAGAATAAATTGCAAATCAGCTCTGTCTAGCTCCCAGCTTATCAGAGTGAACTTTGAAGTACTGTTGCCAAAGAACTCTTTCCCTAAAGGGTGGGGCATGTGTCGGGGGAGGGGCAGTTAGGACTGCAAATAAGAGATGGGCATGAAGCAGGCACCTTATCTCTTTATTTCTGATTTAGCTGAATCTTAAATAGCAGAACGTATTTTATGATAAAAGAAGATGAAAAGAAATTAGTCACTTCTAATGTTTGCATCTGATAAAGGGTAACTTCCAAATATATAAGGGACTCCCTCCTACAAGTCAATAGCAAAACAACTAATAACCTAATATAAAAAATGGACTAAGGATTTACACATTTCTCCAAAGAGGACATGCAAATGGTCAGAATGTATATGAAAATATACTCAGTGTGACTAATCATCAGGGAAATACAAATCAGAAACTCAATGAGATATTACCTCATACCTGTTATGATGACTATCATCAAAAAAAATAAAACACAAGTATTAGTGAGAATGGGGAGAAATTGGAACTCTTGTGGTGATGATACAAAATGATGTAGCTGCTATGGAAAACAGTATGCAGGTTCCTCAAAAAAAAAAAATGCAAAATAGAACTACCATATGATCCAGCAATCCCATTTCTTTTTTATTTTATTTTATTTTTTATTATACTTTAAGTTCTAGGGTACATGTGCAGAACGTGCAGATTTGTTACATAGATATACACTTGCCATGGTGGTTTGCTGCACCTATCAGCCTGTCATCTACATTAGGTATTATTTCTCCTAATGCTATTCCCCCCCCAGCTTCTCACCCCCTGACAGGCCCTGGTGTGTGATGTTCCCTTCCCTATATCCATGCGTTCTCACTGTTCATCTCCCACTTATGAGTGAGAACATGCAGTGTTTAGTTTTCTGTTCTTGTGATAGTTTGCTGAGAATGATGGTTTCCAACTTCATCCATGTCCCTTTTTATGGCTGCATAGTATTCCAGGTGTAATATGTGCCACATTTTCTTTATCCAGTCTATTATTGATGGACATTTGGGTTGGTTCCAAGTCTTTGCTATCGTGAATAGTGCCACAGTAAACATACATGTGCTTGTGTCTTTATAGTAGAATGATTTATAATCCTTTGGCTACATACCCAGTAATGGGATCAGCAATCCCACTTCTATACATGTCCAAAAGAATTAAAATCAAGATTTTAAAGTAACACTTGCATGCCCATGTTTATTGCAGCACTATTCACAATACCTGAAATGTGGAAACAACCTAAATGTACACCAGTACATGAATGGATTTTAAAATACAGTATAAACATACAATGAATTATTATTCAACTTTTAAAAAGAAGGAAATCCTGCAATATGTGACAACGTAGTTAAACCTTGAGGACATTATGCTAAGTGAAATAAGCCAGGCACAGAAGGACAAATACTGCATGCTTTAACTTATATGAGGTATCTAAAGTAGTCAAACCCTTACAAGCAAAGAACAGAAGGGTGGTTGAAAGAAGCTGGAGCAATGGGAAAATGGAAAATAGTTAATCAACAAGTACAAAGTATCACCAGTATAAGACTGATAAGTCCTAGAGATCTGCTGTACAACACTGTATCTATAGATAATACCATATTATACACCTAATATCTTACCACAATAAAATAAAAGTCAGAAGTCAAATTAACATTGTCTTTCTAAACAGATCAGAGTAGAGCAACCCAAGCCAAACTGCACAGTGCTAGTCAATAGCCAGTGTATTAGTCTGTTCTCACACTGCTAATAAGACATACCCGAGACTGGGTAATTTATAAAGGAAAGAGGTTTAACGGACTCACACTTCCACATGGCTGGGGAGGCCTCACAATCGTGGCAGGAGAGCAAGGGACATCTTACATGGCGTCAGGCAAGAGAGAGTTTCTGCAGGGGAACTCCCCTTTATAAAACCATCAGATCTCATGAGACTTCTTCACTATCGTGAGAACAGCATGGGAAAAACCTGCCCCTATGATTCAACTGCCTCACACCAGGTCCCTCCCACAACATGCGGGAATTGTGGGAGTTACAATTCAAGACGAGATTTGGGTGGAGATACAACCAAACCATATCAGCCAGTAAAATTTCAAAAATAGGTGAAACATGGTCCCTGCCTTCTTAGATCTCAAAATCAAGCAGCTAAGTGAAGAATACAGTGCAGTGTGATGAATGCAATCTTAAAAGGTATGTATAATGTGGTGGTAGCACATACACAAGTTTTGTGTGTTCAGCTCCACATTAGGGTTAAAGGCAGGCACAGAAAGCTCCTAAAAGGACAAGAGAGGTAAGTGTGGTTGAAAAAGTGTAGGGAAATGAACTGCTAGCCAGCTGGGGCCTAGTAATAGCAACTAAAGGGGCTTTAATAGGATGAGAAGGGATATGAGGTCTTTTATTTCATGCAAAAAATTTAAAAGTTTTAAATTTATTCTGACAGTGATTTAAGTATGAAATTTTAAGCAGAAGATTAACACACTCAATCAAATTTACATTGGCATTGGATATATGCCCTGAAAAGTGTGATCATAAGAAAAAATTTTCTCCTTAGATTTGGTGATAAGAAGAAAGAAATTGATAATAATTGAACTTTATACAAGGGCAGTTGCTTCTACTTGGTGTCTAAGTTTATTTGAATGTTAACTACAGTGTTTCTATGTTTAAATATATACACAGATGTCAGTGATAACTAATTAGTCAATTATTGTCCTTTGAAGATCTATTAAGAATGTTATTTGATTGGGTATTTTCTTTCTCAGTTGTCCACACATAGGATGATTATACAAGGCTGGTGCCTAATTGAAGGAAGCACACTAGTGCTATAGACAAGTCTGAGTGACTTCAGATGTCAAATCCTGAAACAAATTTTTAATCTAATATAATAAAACTGATGGCTTTTAGTAGCAAAAATGAAAAGCTGAAAATGCCTAATTTTCCTCTTCCTTATGTCTCCATATGATAGGTGTTCGCTAAATATTTATTAAATAAATAAATGAAACTCAACTCAGGTCTTCTCAAATACTTATTGAGAATTTTTAGGGCATTGGAAACTGTCACCGGCAGTACAAAGACTTATAAGACAAAGTTCCGGTCCTGTTTTTCAAACTATTATTAAACACAAACATCTATTGTAATGCTAATGTAATCAATGCAATAACAAGGTGCTGTGGAGCATAGAGCTTGGCTGCCTAGCTTGGAGCATGAAGAGATCAGAAAAGTTTCCTGGAGAAATGGAGGCATTGGGTGAGTCTTAAAAAGAGGTTGGGGGCTGCAGCATGAGGGTTTATGAGTGACCCTTATCCATTTCGCTCAATATATCAGGGACAAAGATTTATAATATAATTTTCCTTGCAAAATGGTACACATTTCACTTGCCAGTGCCTGGGAATCATCTTATTCACTCCTAAGTCATCTCCATTCCATCTCTACCATACCACAGCAATTACAGAGAGTTTTAATTAACCATAAAGAAACTGCTGAAGTGGATGAGATTTAGTATGAAAGTTAAACTTATATAAAACAAGCAAGGCCACTGGCCTGGAAAAGGCCTTTCTTCTGTGTGTACTCCTCCTCCACATCTCCTACAGACAACAGAGTCCTTTGGATCAAAGAATCAAAGAATCCTGGAGCAACCAAGAAAAGAGTTCCTTTTGTTTTTGTTCAAAACAGTTCTGGTAAACCAGCCCCGGGCTGGAAATCTCCAAATCATAAATAATTGCTACCGTGTGCAGTGAAATGCTAGTGCCTAGGGCAGTCACCACTGTCAGAATAAGGCAGGACTGACGTCTGCAAAAGTGTAATGATAAACTTATCTAAGGATCCAAAATGTTTGTTGTGGATACTTTACTGAGAGAGGAGGATTAGCCTAGGGAAAAAGATAAGAGCTTTGAGATCAGACACAAATGAATAGAATGCTGCCTCTCCTGGAAATAATTATGTGGCCTTGAGCAAATCACTCAACCTCCTTGAATTTCAGGGTCCACATATGCAAAATTGGAATAATGAAACCTTTCTTCAGAATTATTCTGAAATTCAGTGATTTTAAGCCTCTAACACAGGTAGCACAGAGTAGGCACTTAGTCATTGGTATTGTTACTCTCATTTTCTCACAATCCTAACACCTAAGGAATTCTAATTGTTTAATACATGTTGTTTTGGAGAGGAAGGTGGCAGCCCCAGAATCTTCCCTGATCACTGTTACATACTTAGGCTCTCTGTTTGAGGCCAAATCTATGCCTTCTTGCTAGTTGTAAATCAATAAAACATCCAGCTAAATCAGATCTGTTTATAGGACTGACAGTAATACATTTTATTAAAAGAACAAAAATTTTGTTTTTAAAAAAGAGAAAGAAAAAGACAATTGCAATTGCAATCAAAAGTTAGTTTTAGGCAGGTTGTGGTGGCTCACGCTTGTAATCCCTACACTTTGGGAGGCCAAGGCTGGTGGATCACTTGAGGCCAGGAGTTCAAGACCAGCCTGGCCAACATGGTGAACCCCAATCTCTACTACAAAATATAAATGTTAGCTGGGCATGGTGGCCTGTGCCTGTAGTCCCAGCTACTCGGAAGGCCAAGGCAGGAGAATTGCTTGAACCTGGGAGGCAGAGGTTGCAGTGAGCTGAGATTGCACCACTGCACTCCAGCCTGGGCAACAGAGTGAGATCCTCTCTCAAAAAAAAAAAAAAAAAGAGTTAGTTTTAAAATAATTTGTTTGGTTTTGTGTTTGCTTTTCATTTCACTGAATATAGAATTAATAAAGGTAAAGCATCTTCAAGGAAAAACTTCATTAACAAGAAGACTAGACCCTACATTAGATTACATATTAAAAAAGAATTCAGGCTCTTTTATGGAAAAGTAGCTTGAATATTTACTGTAGTCTATCTTTTGCCCATTAAATAGTTCTATATTTCTGAAGTACTATGTGCTAAGAAATATGTATTTATCTTTGGGTGATATTTTCTGTAATCTGATATATCACAGAGAATCTCTTTCCAATTCATTGAGTATTTCCATGAACAGATATCAAAACCATAAAATAGATGTTTGAGGGTTTTTTTTCTTTATTTCACATAGAAAAAAATACTTTTTTTCCTTCCAACCAATTAGGAACAGTTTTGAAAAGAATAAAATGCACAATTTATATTATATTTATGACTATAAAACAAGCAAAGAGTTTATTTATCTATTTAATATTATAGTAAGCCAAGTTACATAACTTAGATGACAAATCTATGATAGGTCTAGATGAGTCAGTTGTCTATAGCAATGAAATTAAGTAGGTAATTGTCAGGATTCACCATCCTTTGTATATTGAATGTAATCTAAACACTGTACTTTATAATTTAAATTTTCACTGTTAATATAAGATGCATGCCTTGTTCTTAAAGATAAAACATTGCAGCAAAGGTTTACTTTGCAAACCGAGAGATTTAAAATGATTACTTTAGCATTCTTCTTGTCCGTAGGAACATTTCACAATACTATGGGTTATGGCAGAGAGGGCTTAGCAGTTAGCTTCACTTCTCCTTCCTTATTGTGGAGTAATTGCTGTGAACTGGCTGCTCTATGAGAGATTACATTTCCTAATCCCCTCCTCCTTTCATCTACATATGTGCATATAGCTGACTTGTCCCAGTGGAACCAAAGCAGGAATGATATATGTCACTTCCCTTTCAACATGGTTAAAAAGTGAGTATGCCTTTCTTACCCACACCAACTCCTTTTCCCTGTAAGATGTCAACACCCAAGGCAACCTGAGAAGCCAGGTATTGAAGATGATAGATCACCCCACCAGCAATCTGGACCCTACATTGCACAGGGCAAAGCCTCCCTCCTCCCCCTACTAGGAACATCTGCATTAGAGTGTTAATAAACAAGAATAAATAGTTTATCTTGTTATATGGCTAAAGTTTTGAGATTTGTATTTTACAGCAGCCAGCATTACTATAACTAATATGTGGAAGCTAAAAACTGTGTCACAGCGGCCAGCTGGAGCCTCAGACAGAGCTTCTTATTGTGCGGTGTCTTAGTAGACTCCTCAAAATATAGGTTTTAGCCCTCTATGTCCAAAGTTGACTTTGCTCCGGGGACCTTTGCTCCGGGGACCTAAAACTTACATTAACCAAAATCGCAGGGAATGAATTTATAAACCTAAATGGCAATATATTAATTTACCAAGACTTCTATACTTATCTTGCTGTCTAGAGGACCTGGGACAACTACTTCTAGAAACATATTCACCAATCTTAGCTTCTGACCTTCTCCTTTTTCTCCTAGATTTTATATAGACCACAATTCTTACGTTAATATACTCATTTTAATAGTCAAGTTACAGCACAAATGAGTAGATAAATAGGACACCATTATCTCCCTGCAAATATACCTCACTCAGTAGAGAGTCAGAAATAATTTATTTTTGAACCATTTCTTAAGATGATTTACTCCACAAATGACTATATGAATTCACTTTAGGTAGATATTTACTAGTTTCCCACTAAAGGAGTGACCTTTTCCACCATGCAGGGACCACCCTGACTGTGACAAAAATAGATATGTATGACCTAAGGTCATAGAAGAAAAGGAGTGGGAATGAAAAAAAAAAGGTAGAACAATTAGGTATTAAGGGATAAAGAGCCCTGAAGAAAGATGCATACATCAAACTAAAAGGATATTTCCCCTGATGTCAGTATCTAGATTTCTGGCCAAGACAAGTTAGGTTGTTGGATTATTTACAGAATCACTGTGCTTATGTTTGTGATCCATAAACATTTTGCTATGTCATCCTGCATGCCAGAAGTAAACGAACTTCTAGAATGTACTTATGAAACACCTGCCTCTTAGGCTATCCTTCCCTCAGAGTCAAGACTTAAGTCAAAAGTGTCCCATCAAAAAGTAAAATTTCCTCTGCCAGCGATTAGAAGGACAATTTTAAGTGGTCAGGTTTTTCAGGATAGAAGAAAAAGAGAAACATTGAAGTAAACAAAAATTGTTCTTAATATTAAATCTGTATGATTCCAAGAGAAGAGAACATATCTACTGAAAAGTTTGGAGTGTGCTTAAACTCAATTCAACATATGAAGTATCTTACTACAAATCAAAGGTAGTAGACTGACATATGTTTTAAATTTTATGTTTTTAGCAAAATTCTCTACAGGGCCTCTCTTCTAGTCCACCATGACATGAAATACCTTGTTTACCATTGTGTTGTCCTTCATTGTGTTTATCTGGTGCACCAGGTAAGATGTAAGCTCCCCAAGGCAAGAACTGCATTCTTCTTCCTTTATACGTTCAACAGCCAAGGTTCTCCAGAACAGAGTGTGCAAGGAAGGTTAGCAAGACAGTCCATGAAAATGGAGAAATAATTATTAGAATTGTTATTAACAATCTCATTCTTCTACTGATTAACTATATTTTATAAAGCAACAGGATATATTATTTGTAAAATATCTATTTAGAGACTGCATGCACAAAACTTAATTGATAGGAGTGAATGACTAAAAATTATATAGACCACTACCTTATGGGAAATAGCATAAGAAATGTAAAAATAAATCATGAAAACAATGTGCTGTCAGGGCAGTTGCCATGCTGATGGTGTGGCTGCAGAGAAAATGAAATAGATGCCCTGGAAATAGAATTCATTCTTTCATCAGCAATTATGCATTGGGTGCCTACCAAATGCCAGAGGCCTGTGCCACTGGAGAAGTGATTGTGTTGTTAGAAATAGAGTAAACAGAGCAAATAGTGAAAATAGGTAAATCCATGACCATCCACTCCCATGCCTCCGGATTATCCTCCCTTTCCTGAATAGTGCTCTGATCCTTATCTTCAAGTAAGGATCCCTGAAAGAACCCAACCATTCCTGTGAACTGAGAAACTACAATCTACACTATGATTATTTAGTGAATACTTATTAACATACTGAGCATGAAATTGCCAATTCTGAAAAAAAAAAAAGATGAATTAATTCAAATGATTCCAGTTTTGCTCAGTCGTCAAGTATATATACTTTTCAAATACATGGATCAGGATCCCAAGAGACTAAATGCATATCCATATATATTTGTCGTGAGTGCCAAAAAATAATTTCCCACTATGCCCTAACAACCATCCTAAGAGATACCTAAAGAGCCCTGGATGCTAATCTCCTAAATAGATATAGACAAGCAGCAAGTTTGTTAACAAGATTAAAATTATAGTGATCCTTAAGTTTAATATACATGAGGGGAAATTCATAATTGGCAAGTTATAAACATAAGGCACCATATGACTGGGAATAACATGATGCAAAAAGGGAATATCTGACACATGTTTGGTTTTTCTTTTCTGTTTCTCCCCCTTTAAGAACATTCACATGCTTTGCTCAGTCATGTGATTTTCTGTCTTGCAGACATCTGGCTGAATACATCATGATGTTGTAATGCCTGTTGTGTTTCTCAAGGCAATGTTTCTGTAAAATGCAATCCCTGTTTAAACAAAATGACCTTCTCTCTCCCTAGTCAAATTAAGATCCAGAAAAATAGTTTGGAGTGTTATGGCCACCAGCATTTTCCATGTCTCTAAGAAAGAAACTTCAACAAGATTCAATCCTTCTTCAAAAGACCAACAATAGCCAAGGGAAGTCTATTTGTATAAAGTTGACAATGAGAAAACATGTGGTTGAACTGATTCCTTAGAAAGTGGAGGAACAGGAATCAGCCAACCAGTCAAGCTCTTCTCCATGCACTCCAGACAGCCAATGAATGAGGACTCACCGCAGAAGAATATTGCCTTTCTTGGTTCACAAAAGCTGTGAGAAACAGTTCCTGCTGTGAAGCACTAGACAAAGAGAAAATTTTGAATGTCACTGGCTTCCCTCCATCATTGTTTACTCAGTATAACAGCAATTTTCAATACATTTTTCATTGCCCAATAATCTTCTGTTTAATTGCTAGACTTAGGATCTCATCTGATAAAGGTTTCTATATTAAAATGTAAAGAGATTATAATAATCTTATTAGGTAAAATAATTAAGAATTAAGCTATTGAATGTAAAGGAATGCACTAGTAAAAACATAAACCCATGTTTCAAAAATGTAAAGATAAAATTTCAACATACCTCAGTGTGTTGTATAAAATATTGTATAAAATACATTGTATAAAATATTGAATGTATGTGATGAAAATAATATGCTATAGAGTATATCCAAATTAGTCTTAAACTTTCAGTGACAAATAAAAAACTCTAGTAGTCTAGCCACATAGTCTTGAAGAAAGGAAAAGAGGAAGCCTGCCAACTTAAGAACTGATTAAGTATTCAGCAGAGAATTTTCTGTGGCTCTGTCTAAAAGCCCTGTTAGTGCATTTAACTCTGGACAAAAGGCTGCTGAAATCATACAAAGGAGTTTCCCAATTCAAAAGCTATAGATGAAATAATATTCACACAGAAGCATGCCAGATCTTCAAAGTTTAATAACGGCCATGTCTATGCATTTTATAACTTTAGTGTATAAGCAGAGTAAGAACCTGATATAAAACAAGCATAAAGAAATCTCTTTAGGAATGACATTTTTAGTTTTAATTTACACATTTATTTCAAGGCACACATTCGGGAAGAAGGCAAGTTCTAAGTCAGACACAAAGAAGAAATATGATCAGGTTATTTTGCCCCAGTGTAAAAATAGCATCATTTATATGAGGCCTAAAAAGTCTCATTGTGTAAAAAGTGACCAAACACTCTTGTATCAGAACATTTGTAGAATGAGATTGGAAGTTTAGTAGAAAGGTCTGAAATCTTGCATTCAAAGCTACCGTATATTAAAATTTGGATAAGGCCTAAGAAGTGAGCAAAATGACTCCACGTATTACTGGCTCTTTGATAAAACTTCTTTATGTCCATGGGCCAATGGGTACAAGGGCTTCAGTCAATATTAACTCAACAATAGAGAGAAAAAGCAACAGGTCAGTTTGCCTCCTCATGGCGGATATAAATGCTGTGATCTTCTTGTTATGACTCTGTGCTCCATCTGTGGTAGAATCATAG
This sequence comes from Macaca nemestrina, assembly GCF_043159975.1. NCBI lineage: Eukaryota > Metazoa > Chordata > Mammalia > Primates > Cercopithecidae > Macaca > Macaca nemestrina. Next base: position 35,784,342 of record NC_092140.1, read on the forward strand.
AAGGTTTTGATTTGAAAGAACTCGGTAACATTTAAGACAGAGTTTTCCAAACTATGTTCTACACATTCCTCAGCTCCACAGGAGGGAGAGGGTTAAAATGAGAAGGAAGCCAGAAAAGCAGAACTTCAGCCTCGTCTCTGGAAGACCAGACCATCTCTTCTCTTACGGGTCTAAATATGGGGCTCCATGTAATAAGCCATTAAAATGAAGAAAAAGGGAAAGAAGGAGATGGAGAGGAGGGAGTGTTCAACTAATTGTTTTAATTGAAAATTATCTCATTGTTAGAGAAAATAAAACTAGAAACTTGGAGAAGCTAATTTCTCAAAATCACAATGCTAGGTCAAGGCAGAACCAAACCATGGACTTGGGTCCTTTGCCCAAGCTCTTCTCAATGAAGACTCTGTGATGAAAAGACCACTTCCATTTAAAGGCAGCAACACTTAGGAAATCACAGGCATTAAGACTTAGAAGAGGTCACCTTATCCAACGTCCCAGCCAGCACAGCCATCCTTTCGCAGCACCCATGACGTTCAGGCTCCTCTTGGGTATCTCAGACATGGGAAGATCACCTCTTCATGAAATAGCATATTCTTCAAGGGTAAGGACACTCCTAATCTACAAGCATTTTTAGATACTGGAAAAAATACTGAGATTTTTCTCCTTTAGCCTGAAACTTGATTTTACAGGTGGGCCAAGCAAAGGGATAAATAATCCAAAACCATCACAAATGTGATTTTCCAGTATTTGTATTTAATAGTACTTTCCCAGTATTTGTATTAACTTAGGCAGAGCCTGCTGCGCTCCATCGAGTTCAATGTATCATTAAGGCTTTCAGTTGCTAGTCACAAAACAATTTGACTAATAGTGATGTAAACCATAAATATATATATTTTGGATTTTTTAAAAATTAAGTAGTTTGGAGATAGGCAGTATCAAGATAAGGTCAGTGGATCGGGTGCAGTGGCTCACGCTTGTAATGCCAGCACTTTGGGAGGCCAAGGCTGGTGGATCACTTGAGGTCAGAAGTTTGAGACCAGCCTGGCTAACACGGTGAAACCCCATCTCTATTAAAAACACAAAAATTAGCCAGGTGTGGTGGCGGGTGCCTGTAATCCCAGCTACTTGGGAGGCTGAGGCAGGAGAATTGTTTGAACCCAGGAGGCAGAGGTTGCAGTGAGCAGAGATCATGCCACTGCACTCCAGCCTGGGCAGCAGAGCAAGAATCCATCTCAAAAAAAAAAAAAAAAAAAAGTAAAAAATAAAATAAGGTCACTGGCTCCATTATGCTTTTAAGGACCCAGGCTCCTTGGTTCCTTTGATCTGCCATGTTCAGCATGCCAACAATGTCCTTTCTCATCTGTGTCCTTTCTCATCTAATACTGTGTCCCATCTGAAGGACAACAGGTTTAGAAAAAGGGAGAGAGCCCAAAGAGAAATAAATTATTCTAGTATCTCAAATACTGCACAACTGAAAGGGTACTCTGACTTATAAAATTAAACACAGGATTCCTATGGTTGATATATCCATAGATAAAATAAAATAATCCAGCTAAACTGCTCAATTACAGCAGCCCTGTGTTGTATCATTCAGCTCATCTCTCTTCTCTGATTTTCAAATACTTCCAGTTACAGTACAGTTTTCCATGAAGAATTTCCTATAGAAAAAGAAGGCAATTAATAGACCAGAAGTATATGTATTTCAATGCAGTAAAAATAAACAAAACAGTAGTAGCTTTGAGGCTATACAGATCTCAATTCATATTGGTGTTCTGCTATATACGGCTTTGTGAACATGAATGGGTTATTAAACATTTTTGAATTTTAATTTCTTCATCATTAACATGGGAGCATTCATAAATAGGAGAAACTATATAAAAGTTCAAGCAAAGTGGAGGAATTTACTAAACAACTTAAGGAAAGAGGGAAGGAAGGAAGACAGGAAGAAAGGGAAGGAGGGAAGAAGGAAGAGAGGGTGGGAAGGAGAGAGGGAGGGAGGGAGGGAGGGAGGGAGGAAGGAAGGAAGGAAGGAAGGAAGGAAGGAAGGAAGGAAGGAAGGAAGGAAGGAAGGAAGGAAGGAGGGAAGGAAGGAAAGAGAGAGAGAGATTGAAGATAGAAAGAAGTAAATATGTATATTTTCATTATTAAGTTTATATTCTGACTTACATGTGAGTGTCATCTGAGATAGGTTAGGGTAAGTTCATCAAAAATTGTCTCTGAAACCAGGCTAATTTTGGTTTATGGTCCAAGGGCTAGACTTAAGCTTCAGTATTCCAATCAATAAAGTATGCCTACATTATCAGCTCAAGCAGCCATAACAATCTCAAATGACAGCTTCAGACTAAAAATTCTGAACATCACATCCAATAGCTTTAGCAAGTTCTTCATTGTTCCTGGGTCTGTACAAAGAATGACATAAACCAGGTCCCTGCCTTCTAGCAGTCAGCCTCTGAGATAGTCAATACAGACACACCCATGAGAGGCATGGAGACAGCAGGCCGGGCGCGGTGGCTCACACCTGTAATCCCAGCACTTTGGGAGGCCGAGGAGGGCGGATCATGAGGTCAGGAGATCAGGACCATCCGGGCTAACACGGTGAAACCCCATCTCTACTAAAAATACAAAAACAAAATTAGCTGGGCGTGGTGGCGGGCACCTGTAGTCCCAGCCTCCTCGGGAGGCTGAGACGGGAGAATGGCGTGAACACGGGAGGCGGGGCTTGCAGTGAGCTGAGATCGCCCCGCTGCACTCCAGCCTGGGCGACAGAGCAAGACTCCGTCTCACCAAAAAAAAAAAAAAAAGGCATAGAAGAGACAGTAAAATAAAACCAAAATGCAAGAAGCCAGGCTACAACATGTTGTAAATTCAGGTAGAATATTCTTCCTCCACCATTAGAGTCCTATGTTGCCTTCCAACAGCAGAATTCAGGTTCAGAGTCTTGTTTTCTTCCTGCATCTTGTTACTGACTACGCTCACAGAAAAACAAACTCTTCTGAAAATCCCTGAATGTGATCGACATGACTCAAGCATATGGGAGTTATTATTAAGTGTGACAGGGCACAAAATATTTTTCCTTAAGCTAAAGAACTTTACCAAACATCATCCCGGTTATAACAACATACATTTTGATTGAAGCCGCAAAGAGCACATTATGTTTGCACCCCGGCTGGCAGGAGGCAGATACAGACCGTCCATCACTGGGAAGAATGTAAGGGAAAGTACATCATTCAGGCTGGATCACTCCTGCAAACAGCTATCAACTATAGGCATCACAACTACCTATGCAGAGAAGAGCTTAATTTCAATGTGATAAATGACATTTGGGCATGAATCCAATACTGTAATAGTTCAAACATTTATCAAGCTACCATTTTTCTCCAAATGCTTTCTCTCCATAAGTGGAGCAGTAAGAGATTGCCTTACAAAAAAAGAGTGGAAAGACTCTCATAGGATCTCCACCTTCTGAAATAGCACTATGATTCAAGTGCTTCTTGATCAACAATTCTTTTTGGTATTCAGGTTTGTTTTGTTTTGAATTTGAACAATTCAAGTTCTTCTAATCCCTTCTTTCTGTAGCATCAATAGGTCTGCTTGATTTTTAGATCTGCTTGATTTTTTTTTTCTGACAATTTGTTAACCAAGTTTTCTGAGTGTGAATATGCCATTGTCCCAGGCCATGTGTTTCCACTGAATTCTTTCCTTGGGAAAGATGCCGTGATTCATAGCTTAACACCGTATCTCTTCTGCTTCTGCCACCTTCCCCTAGTCCCTCATCAAAGAGTTGTCCATAATAAATAAAGAGCACCTACTTAGAAATGTGTCCCAGGAGGATGCATTGCAATACTGGCAGCACATCACTAACCGCGTGTGGAGAACACTGGCACCAAATTGTTTCTAGATTTCAGATGTTGAGCTCTGTTTTTAAGTCTCACCCTCACCACACACATTTGGGTGCTTAGCCAGCTGGTCAGCTGGTCAATTCCTATGGATCAAGATGAGAGCAAGGAGTTATTTTCCTGAGAGCTTCTGATGCCTAAAAAAATAGGAAAATAAAGCCCAAACAAGGAAACCAATGTGTAATAAACCTAAAGAGATTGCCAAATTGCAGGAGCCAGAAGTAGATATTAAATGAAATCTGCAACATAGCACCCAGGACCCTGACTGTTCTCCCCTTCACTCCAGGCGCATCATACCCTTCTGTCCCTTAAACCTCCAGGGCTGCAAATGTGGAACTCCACCCAGCCAGAGGACCTGAGCATGCGCTGTCATTCTCTCGCTGGAACATCCTCTCCCACTTCCCTTCTTCTCATCACCCACTTTGCCTAAATGATTTCAACAAATCCTTCAGGTGCCAACTCAAGTGTCAGTTTCTCAGAGATTTTCCCAAACTTTGCATGTGCTCATTGCACCCTCTGCTTATCTCAGGGTATGATTTCTACCTGCTTTTTCTCCAAGATTGTAAGTTCCACGTGGCCATGAACCACATCTGTTTACTCAATAGCATATGTGCATCAGTTAATTCAGCATGTGGCACTTGGTAAATTCTAATAAATATTTGTTGAATGAATGAAATGTGTAAGGACTCAGTGAAGTTATGTATGTCAAGTACTTCATATAAAACTTGGCATATGAAAGTCTCTCAGTACCCTTTTGACATACTCAGTATTAACAGTTATGAGCACTTGGCAGCAGGCCTGGAAAGCAACCAGTCCAGACTGCTTCAGAACCTTCAGGAAGAATTTATTCAGAAAAGAAGCAAAGCGACTCTTTGATAGTTTTGACTATGTGCAAGATTGAATTGAGAGGCATTGCACAGTTATTGGAGTATAGAAGACTTAGGCTTAGATTCAAAAATTAAGAAAACAAATTTAAAAAGCAAACTTAGGCTATAGTAATAGTTGAAAATACATAAAATGAAGGAAATACAATTTATGTATATTATATGGCTTAAAAATGAACACGATCACTTTTTTAAAAAACAGCTAGGTAAAAAGTCAACCTAAGATTGTAATATAACTGTATTTTGAGAATTAAATGAGGATTAGGAAAAAGAAACTGGGAGATTAAAATCCTAATTCATCATAATTGAAGTCAGTTGATCAATTAAGTCTAAAATTAAATAATGGGCTGGGTGTGGTGGCTCATTCCTATATCCCAACACTTTGGGAGGTCAAGGCAGGAAGATCACTTGAGGTCAGGAGTTCAAACCTAGCCTGGACAACATAGGGAGACTCTGTCTCTGTAAACAACAACAACACTGAAACAGATTAGCTGAATATTGTGGTACAAACCTATAGTCTTATCTACTTGGGTGGCTTATTTGAAGCCAGGAGGTTGAGGTTACAGTGAACTGTGATCGCACCACTGCACTCCTGTCTGGGTGATAGAATGAGACCTTGTGTCTAAAACAATAAAAAGTAAGTAAAAAATAAAACAAAACAGAAGAATCAAATCAGTACATGCACATTATTTTGAAAATGGATACAAATAACAGAATAAATTGCTAAAAGGTGAGCACAGCAGTAGGTGGGGAGCATAAAGCTCTTTTGCACTTTGAGTACTAATACAACTAGTATGTTTTATTTTCACAAAAATAAAAATTAATTTAACATAGACTTCAAAAGATTTAAAATTACTTTATTGAAACATTTAAGTAGAAAGTCATAACATCTACTTACCATGTTTTAAAATATTTCAATATGGATAAAGATGTAAAGAAATAGCACATAAGATAGGTTTTGTATTTCATTCACCAATCCCAATCTATTTCAATTATGGCTGAATTTAACCGCAGTTCTGTGTGACTGACAGAAATCCAGCTTTCATCAAACTAACATCAGTGTAGAAGCCATGGTGCTAGTGATCATACATTTCTAATTAACTTCTCTTAAAATAAAATTTCCTGGAATAGACATTTGTGACACTTTGTGGTTATCCAGTGTTTTGAACACCTTCCTGTGTTGGGGAACTTCCCACAATAGGAGGACTGTCTCCCCATGGGAACAGCCAGACATTCACTTTCCTGGCCTTCCTATAGCTGAGGTCGAGGCATTTAACTTGGGCTTTGCCAACCCTCTCAAGATGGAGACTCAGGAAAGAGCACCATGAGGGTGCAGACACCGCAATGTACAGACGCTTTTTCTGGACAGGCGGGAGTGAGGAAGGTGAGGTCTGAACTCTAATACTAGGACCAGGTACCATTGTCACCTTTACTCAGTGGTGGGAACAGTGAGGTCTTGCAGGGATCACCACAAAGGTATTTTCTTTTTTATACAGGATCCAAATGTAGTTCATCCATTGTGATTGGTTCATATGTATTACGTATCTCATTTAATCCACAGGGTCATTCTTTGTCCGTTTTTATTTCTTTGCAACTTACATTGAAAAACCATGTTTACCACATAGAGTTTCTCAGAGTTTGGAGTTTGCATCCCCATGGTGTAGTTTAAATGTCTCTATCTTCTTCAATAAATACAAATAAGTAGATGCTTTGAAGATTAAGTAGTTTCATGCTAACAATTTTTAATGGCAAAACTGCTTCATGGATGTTATTGTATTCTTTATGAACCAGGAGGTTCATAATTTCTGATTGTCTTATTTTTGTTTTGTTAGCAGTTATTGATGACCAATGGCTAGATCTGTTAGTTCCTTAGTGCTTGCAAAATAAGGATCTTCTAATTATCATTCCTTTTTTATGTATTAGTTGGAATTCTTTCATAAAGAGAAACTTCCTCTTACATACTATTTGGTTACAAATCATATGAGAAAGGCAGAATAAATGTCTGATTATTTCCCTTTATTTGCCAGTTTACCAATAATTAATCGGTTCTCTAGTATCCTTTAATACTAGATGATGACCAATTAGGAATTTAAATTTTAAGTGTAAATGGTGACCAATTACCAAGGAATTTTAAATTTTAGAATTATTGTGAACTCATGAATCTAAACACATTTCATGTGTTTCAGTCAATTATGCTCATTATTCTTACTGATATTTAAACTGTCCCATTTTGGGCCAATGAGAGTCTATTCAACTGGCTCTTGAGAATGTTGAACATGGATTTTGTTTTTATTTATGATTGCTAATACCTTCTGTAGTAGTTTTTCCTCCATGCCATGTCACCAACAAATATAAGTGGTTTTGTCTCTTTCTTTCACTTCTAATTACTTTTAGTTTCCTATTTTTCTTGGTTGATACTATCAATACAATGTGAAATAATAGTGAAAATAATGGACAATCTTGTTCTATTCCCAACTTTAATGGGAAATCCTCTAATGTTTCCCCATTAATTAACATGCTGGCTTTTGGTCTAAAGTGTATGTTTTATCATTTTAAAGAAATAGAGATCCATTCCTATTTTACTGAGTGTTTTCAACACACACACACACACACACACACACACACACAAATGGATTTTGCCAATTTTGCTGCTTATTTTCAGTCACTGATAGCTCTGATGAGAATCCTGAATTGTCTATTCCAACTTTATTAGAGAAATGTCATTGGTTTGCCTTTTCTGCCTGCTGAATTAATTCTGTGTATTTTTTAAAAAAGTCTTTTCTCTACACTACCTAACACATTGTATAAAAAGACTAATTCTGTGATGTCATTTCTTTATTCTAAAAACCCCATGATCTTTTTTAACTGATCAACAATTAAGGGCCAGCTAGCTTCTATGATTCTAACCCTGCCATTCATCAAGTATCTAGTCTATCTTTTTTTTTTTTTTTAAATACGGAGTCTCGCTCTTGTTGCCCAGGCTGGAGTACAATGGTGCAATCTCGGCTCACTGCAACCTCTGCCTCCCTGATTCAAGAGATTCTCCTGCCTCAGCCTCCCTAGTAGCTGGGATTACAGGCAATGCACCATCACACTCGGCTAATTTTTGTATTTTACTGGAGACAGGGTTTCACCATGTTGGCCAGGCTGGTCTCAAACTCTTGACCTTAGGTGATCCACTTGCCTCAGCCTCCCAAAGTGCTGGGATTACAAGCATGAGCCACTGCACCCAGCCAAGCTGATCTTGAGTGATTATTTTGTATCCATAAGAAATTATCACACAGAATCAAATACCTCTCTTCTTTAATAAAAACTGAATTTTGAAGGAATATATTGGACTTGACCATAAGTTATCTTTTAAAATTCCAAGTAAAATGTTAGAAAGGATTTAAAAATGTATCTCTTTATATACATACTGAAAGTTAGAAAATTACAGAAGCTACTTTGGAAGAAAGTCTTATAAAGAAGAAATTAAGAAATAATGTCAAGGGAAAAAATGTGTGAACAAAGAAAAGATACAGTAGTTTCAGTGAGATATATTTGAATAGAGAATAATCATTTCCTGTGCTTCAGATAGTCTCCTTTTACATTGCTGTGTGCAGTAAAAGCTTATTATGCCTAAAGAAAATTATTATTTGTAAATTATGATCAGGAGTAAAGTGTCATAATGTCACCACCAAATTCTCTATTTAGGTTAGTGTCACGTTAATGTAACTATACCTAGGCCTGTTGGCTATATCCAGATATGGGTAGTTCATTTTTTCTTAGAATTAACATTCAGCAAATATTGATAGATCAATCAAGCTCTCTGGATTTTACTTTCTTAATCTACCTCACAGAAAATGTCAATGCCATTCATTCTCAGAACTCAGACTTATAGTTAACAAGGCTAAAAAGAGATGCTAAACAAATTCTCAAATAAAATCGGGAGGTTTTAGGTAACTGTACAAGAGTTTTTCTTGCCTTATACATCATAAACCATTGTTATACACTTCTAAAAACATTTTCTGCCTTTTGGCATGTTTAATCAAAATATTGAAGTGTCTTTAAATACAGCTAGAGTCAGAGGTTTCTCTGATTTAGAAAATTGCCACTCGATTAGGCAAGTTCATTTGTCTACACTCACCTGATTCATTTAAATATTGGATTTATCTCTACTCACATTCCTGAAGCACTACACGTTGGCTAGGCGATTTTTAAAATTTTTAGTAAAATAAGATAATGGGCTTGCCACACATCTCCTCTTGTTTTCATTTATGAGATGTGCTTGCTTAATAAAGTAGAAACGCTAGAGGAGATGGCAAGTGCAAACTGTGTGGCAATTTGGCCAAATCTGAACTGCAGGGGGAAGGCGTGAAAAGGTGGATGAATGAATAAACTGGATGGCAATTTGGGATGAGTGCACTGGGGACACCACCTGCTAAACACCGAAGCCTATAGAAACATTGCTCGTGTGGAGAATGAAGAAGGGTAACCATGGAGCAGAATTAAGAATTGTAGATGAGTCCACTGGTTGGAGGTAGTTAACACAGGGAATACACTGAAGTTACCAAAGTGAGGACAACTGTCTTGTTAGCACTTAATTAGGATGATAGGTATATCCCTGGTACCCTATCAGGCCTCTTTCTTACTTTTAAATTGTAAGAGTTGGGTTATTAGGCATGGTCTCTTTAATTACCTTTATATTCACTTGTCTAATAAAACTGATAACAGTCATAGTGTCCTTCAGACTCAAAACATTAACTCTACCAGCGGTGAAAATGAGTACAAGGGAGAGGACCCTGTTCACCTCTAATAGGGCTTTTCAACCAGCCTCCTCATCAACTCCACAGCCTGCTTATTGCAGTGAGCCCCGAAGATCAGTAACAATTACATGAATACTGGGAAGGAAGACTTTACTTTTTGCCTCTTGTGCCCATTAGAAAGACCAATCTCACCCAAAACACATGTAAACGACACAGGAGACATCTGAGAAAAGAATGCCTGTTCATACCATGAGGCGCTGTCCAACATAAAGTCTACTCCTTAGCATACACCTTAAGTCAAAGTAATCAATTCTTTTGGCAATCAGCATTATGAGGCTTCATTAATTGGCACTTAATTCTGGAATCCTAGAACCAGAAGGAATCTTATTGAATAATCTAATTTAAATCCTATCTCAAAGCAAATACTCTCTTCCTCAATCACATGAAATGGAAGATGAATTATGCTCCAAAAAAAAAGGATTTCATTCATTTCTGTCAGCATTAGTGCTTATAGGTTAACCTTGACTGGACTATAAGTCAATGATGAATAATATAGGCACCAAGCTACCTGTGAGTGCTGTGGGGAATTACAATGAAGACATAATTCCTGGCCTCCAGAAATTTACTACGGAATGACAGAGACAGAGCAAACATAGGAAATTAGACATAACTAGTTGTAAAAAGAACTGGCCACCCTCGGCACTGAACTCTCTGGCTCTTATGAGGTACCCCAGCGCCTATCCAGTGGCCAGGTGGTTGGATGGAGCTTCTTTGCTCAGCCACTATTGATTGATGTCTTAGTTGAATAATTTGTCACGTTTATCCTTCAAGATGAGTTCTGTCACACCCTGTAGTCAAGCCTGGCCCAGAAGAATTGTTGAGACAAAGGTAAAAAGGACACCTCAGATATGAGAAATTCCAGCCAAGGGATCAGAGAGGAGCTGAAAGCACAAGGGTTTTTAACCTTATGTTATTTCCCCAGTGGGGATGAATAAGCAGTGCCCATCACACCATAAAGTACTTATTAATTGACCCTTCAATCTTTTATTTTTATTTAGCACTATCCTATTTTTAAGGACCCCAGAAAGTTCTCCTACTTATTTTAGTCATTTTTATATATTTCTTTAATACTTTTAAAAGTCCTCCTCACAACTCTAAATATGAAACAATACATTTTAATAGCAGGAAAATAAGGTCCCAGTTCTTGTGTGTGCCGTAATTATGATTCTCATTGTAATTATGTAATTATGATTACTCATTGAGTTATATAAGCCCAATATAAGTGCCTACCTGCAAATGAAGGAAATAGCACATTCATCAATGAGGCTCCTGCCTATAATTATGTGGGGATGGAAGAGTATCATTTTGTCACATCAAAGATGAAAACCCTGTTTCCAATAACTTTTATGGAAAAAAATGTTGGTATGCCTATGCTTAGTTGTAAACCTGAAACTTAAACAAAGTGTTAGCACATCATTAGAGGTAAAATATATTAATAATTTGTTCCTGTTCAAGTTACTAAACAGTATGTCACTGAAAAGATCTTTCAGATTCTTAACTATCCTTTCTGATGTCTGTAGAGTGGCTGTTTTATCTATTAAACCTCATCTTGTTATAATCATGAGTGGTATAATTAACATTTATCTTGGAACACAATGAATATTTAGGGATCCTCTTAGTCTACAAGCAGGAAATATAATAGGAGATCCTGGTATGCTAAATGAATTAAATTCTCAAATTGTGGAGCCCCTAGTGACAGGGGGTGGACTTGCTTTGAAATCCTGGGCTCCTCTAGGCTATAAGATCTCACTTGGAGCTAAGGATGTACTGGGACCAGTGTCCCTCTTCAGGACTCATAAGTCAGGGTCCCAAGAAGAAATAGAAGTCACCACACCTCCTCCAAGATTATTCAAGTGAAGAGACTTTAACAAAGGGAATAATTACAGAGCTCAGGGAAAGGTTAAAGGAACCAACAAGGTATGTTGAGGCACTGAGAAGCAACAGAAGGAAGTCATTACTATGTATTTGGTTAAAGAAGAAAAGGGAGGAAATAGCGTTATCAAGATACAATGAAAACTGGAGCCACAAAGAAGGGTCTGACAGGCAAGGGCTGTATTTCAGCAACTGCCAAAGATGTGGTACCAAAAAGGGGAGGAGGTGGAGATGAAATATCCTGATTATCTCTTCTCCTGTCCTTTGATCTCCTGCCAGCGTTTCTCATTGGCTGAACCCAATCAGAATCTAGAAAGGGAGCAGTTTTCAGGGATCAGCCTCCTGGGTACAAAGCAGTAAAAGAATAGATTGGGAGAAAAACAAACACAGAAGAACCAGCATGAGCACTGAAGAGCAGCAAAACCAACAGAAGGCAAAAACTGCATGGCTTTCCAGGCTGCTTTCTCCAAACTCCTAGACACTTCTGAGTAAATTCTTGAAAGAACTATATACTCGTACAGTTTTCTGTACGAGAAAACTGATGAAGCCATTCCAAATAATTCTGACCTGCACATGCAGGGAGTGCTTGGAGATCTTAATCAGGACTTACAGAAATAGCCAACAAATATAGTCCATTGGAGGCTGAATGGGGAGCCTAGAGTTTTGGGGAACACTGATCAGCCAAGGACCTGGATGAAGGTGTATCTGACAGCATATTTCAGTGACCTATTGAAACTCAGAACAACTTTATATCTTTCCCTGGCTTCCGGACACCTCCATGGAATAAACTACCTGCATTTCAAACTAAATATGTACCAAAAGCAAACTTATCATTTCTCTTTCTGCCTAGACTCTCCCATATCATCCTCAACCCAAGCCTTCCCCTAAACTGACACATACACACTCCCCAACAACCAAGTGTCTATTCTTCTGTCTTCCTTATTTCTAATAATGGACATTATAATACTATCACCGAAGGAATTTATTGCCATGTCATTATTTTTTATTCCTCCCTGTCTACTGACATCTGGTATCTGATGCCTGTAAGAGCCAACTTCCCCCTACATGGCACCTGCTAAGAGTGACCACCAGTCACTGTGCTTAGCTCACCCCATTGTCTTGAAGCATTTTGGTCCTTCTCATTTTAAAATTTCCTTTGTCACTTCTGAATCCCAAGGCCTGTGCTATATCTGCTAATTCAAGACCCTACTTCAAGACACCTTGATTCAACTGAGGGCATCATTTACACCTGCCATCTGGACTACTCTTTGTTTTCGGCATCTCTGTGGTAATAAATACCCTGTCTGGACTGACCCAGAAACTTCCCTCATATATCTGATTTTTCCTCCCAAGTTTGCTCCAGCCTAGATAAGCAGAACTGAATAATTACCTCCCAAAACCAGCCAGGTCCCGAATCCCGTAGATTCTGCATAAGCAAATTGCTAATTTAAAATAATTTTTTTAAAATTGTGGTGAGTTCTTTTTCTCTTCTATTATCATGTGAATGGTAGCATCTACACAAAGTTGCCATTTAAAACAAACTAATAAGTTTGCTCTCAAACTTCCCTGTGTGAGGCCACTATAGCAGGGATAAGAGACTCTTCCTTGGTCGGTAACTCTCAACTTGGGCTGAACTTCGGCACTACCTGAGGAGTATGGGAAAAAAAATATCAATGCTTGGGTCCCACCACCCTACTTTCTAACTCCACTGTGCTGAATATGGTCTAGGTAAAGGGATTTGAAAAGCTCTTCCCACCCCATGATTCTAATGGACAGTCAAGGTTAAGAACTACTACTACAGGCTCAGCAAGTGTCTCCACCCTTTCTGTAATGGGTGTGATTCATTACATAAATGTATGGTGTTATTATGACATCAAATAAATCACATATATAAAACTGACTTGCACAGTGTCTGGCATATGGTAGGTGCTCAATGGATGTGCTTTCCTATTCTCCTGCATCCTTCCAGACTCCTCCCTAAAAATGCCTCTGCAGTTTTAAGCCTCTCTGGAAGAGACCACATTCTTCCTAGGTGACAGCTATGTTATCAAATAATGTTCAGGCAGAAACGAACCACTGGAAAGGAAAATTCTCTAGAGATTAGAGAAGAGTGACAGCAAGAATGAGAAAAGTGTTGTTCTCAGGAAAAATGGATGAATACCAAAAATTAGGTTTACCTGATTCAGACTCCTGATTGTCGATCTCTTCAAAAGAAGCCAAAACTGTTTGTAGTGAATGGAGATTTTTCCTTGGCAGTCAGTTTACCTCTCAAAAGTTTTACCCTCATGGACTCAGGATTGTCAATTAATGGAAGCATCTTGAAAGTGCCACTTAATGATGAGAACACATGGACGTATAGAGGGGAACAACATACACTGGGGCCTGTCAGAGGGTGGGAAGAGGGAGAGAAACAGAAAAAAAATAACTAAAATAAAGTGCCATTTAAGATGCATCAGAAAATCCTTCTTTCTATCTCATTCCCTCATACCTACTAAAGGCACCTCTCACTCCTCAGTGTGCCGGTCAAACCCTATGTCTTCCAGGAAACTCTCCTAGATCCTCTGGGGTAGAATTATTCTCTCCCTCCACCTTACCGTTGTAACTCTTCATTTATGAGCACATTACAACTTATCATTAGAGATATTTATGTGTCTGACAATCTCTGACAAACTATGATACTGGAAGGCAGGGACCAGAACTTTTCATCTTTATATCCCCCACCATGTACAGAACAGTGACTGAAACATAACAAGTTCTAGATAATTGTTTGTGGAGTTTAAGAGTGTGAGGATCTATATTACACATGCAGTTTTCTATAATGTGATATACACACTCCTAAAAATCACCGCCCTATGCAATATCTTGCAATATAAACCACAGGACATCTGGGAAAATATGGGATTAGGTGCAACACACGTCAGTGACACATAAAAACCAGATAAGAACCTAGAAAAAAGAGTACCACACATTAAATGGTTAAGAAATACACAAATATTGCAGTAAACATTGTACTTTACTTGAACAAAATCCGGAGTTTGCTTGCAGAAGTGGGTGTCTGGAAGGGTTGTAGCTTGTAAGTCATTGTAAAGTATTGAAAGAGGATTTTCTGAAATCAGAAAAACAAAAATGTTGTAACAGTAGATGTGAAGGGGAGTGAGGACAGTGGATCATAACACACCCAAAGACTGTAGATGACCGGTAGACATTTGAGGTGCATGGGGTGGGCTTTGTGTATGCCTTTGCTGTAAGGGCCAGTTGCAAGGGCTGCAGTTTTCTGTGTTTACCTAGTGCTTCTGAGGATGAAATTGCACATTTATGAACATGAACTTCATATCGTGTTCAAATTCTTCCTTTATATATTAATCTTGTTGGAGCCAATTCACATTTTCAAAGTGTAGCAGAATCAACTTAACATATTTTATATACAGTGTGAAATTTTATAGATTTTGAATTGAAAATAGTCAGAAAGCTTTACATCAAAACGCATTCTCTAGGTTACAAATCAAAAATGAGGGCTATGATCTCTTTTCAGGATGTAATTAAAGTAGCTAAATCACTTAGACTCACCCCATTCTTCTTTTTCATTTTCTAAAATGGAGATAATATGTTGTCTTCTTACCAGACAGGTGCAATGTGAAGACTGGGTAATATTCCACAGACCACTGAAGATGAAAGTCATTCTGATAAACTCTGAGGAATAAGCTTTTATAAACTTCATAACAAAGTCATATTCTTTGCATATCAAAGACTGAGCTTTGTCAACAGATATGTTTGTAACGTCTATAAAAAGTTTAGTAGTTGAATGAAAGTCAACATTTTAATATAAAGCATACAGGTCCAGTGGTGCATTGCTTAAAGAGAAATCACTTCCAATTAATTTGTTCATGTCTAGCCATAGCCAGCTGTTCATGAAAAATCATCCCCAACTTGTTCCTATGGCCCTAATAAAACAAACGGGTGAGAAAGTGACATGGTACTGCAGGTTCTCATTTGCAAGTGAGAGCTAAATGCTGTGTAAACATGGACATAGAGTGTGGAATAATAGACATTGGATACTTGGGAAAGTGGGAGAGTGGGAGGATGGGAGGGGAGTAAGGAATTAGGAAGTACTTAAGGAGTACAATGTATACTATTTGGGTGATAGTTGCACTAAAAGCCCAGACTTCACTGCTATGCAATGTATTCATGTAACAAAGCTAAACTTGTACCTCTTACATTTATACAAATAAGAAGATGGGGAAAAAAAAGAAAATGGCATTATATGTTGCTGGCAATATGGTTATGCAACAGCTTCTTCTGCCTTAAGTTTCTACTCTATTTAACACTATTTTTAAAGGATATTTTAAATGATCACGCTTGACAGAAAAAGACATAATAAAGGTGTTTTAAAGTGGAGATATCAAGTAGGTGATTTGAGGAGAAATATAAAATCTAACTCTGAAAACATCTATCTTTGAGAAAACTAATAAGCAAATAAACAGAAATTTACATCAGGTAAGACATCCACTCTCTACCTTCTTCTCTGAACTGAAATCTGGCTTACTGTCTCCAACTTCACTTTTCCTGCAGCCCCTGACCATGAGACTGATTTTTCTCCTGGTGCCCCATTCTGCACTACCTGGATGTCCAAGAGGCATCTCCACTCCCCATGAGGTAGAAGGTATTCCTTCTGCCTCACATAACTATCCCTCTTCTTTGACATTAATGAAACTTGGTTCCAGCCCCTTTTACTCCACATCCCTTGTCTTCCACTGAACCTTCTGACACTAATTCCACATTAAATTCAAGACTTTGGTGCCCGGGCCCAAAATATATCTCTGTACTCCCGCTTTTGTGTTGTCCCAGGGAACCTGAACAAGCAAGTGGACAATCCGTTTATACCTTTGCCTCAGAGCCCTAACCTCTGATTTCAATGAAATTCAGCTGAACTTTCATACTCAATTCCAAACCCAAATGGCATATCCTAACTCAGAACCACACCATTTCCACCCGATTCAACTCTTCAGCAGTAGTTTCCCGTGGCTGCTGTAACAAATTAATACACAAGAACTTGGTGGCTTAAAACAGCAAAACCTTTTTTGTCTTGCAGTTCTGGAGGCTAGAAGTCAAAATCAGTTTCACTTGCTTTTTTCAGCATCCTGTGGCCTATGTAGATGTGTATGTGCGTGTACATATCCATATACAGGCTTACCTCAGAGATATGCCGGGTTTTGCTCTAGATCACCACAATAAGGCAAGTATTGCAATAAAGTGAGCCACATGAATATTTCGGTTTCCTGGTATATATGAAAGTTATGTTTACACTGTACTGTAGTCTATTAATTGTGCAATAGCATTATATCTGAAACACAATGAGCATACCTTCATTTAAAAATACTTTATTGCTAAAAATTGCCAACAGTCATCCGGGCCTTCAGTGACTGATAAACTTTTCACTGCTGGAGGGTCTTGTCTCAATGCTGATGGCTGCTGATTGATCAGGGTGGTGGTTGCTGAAGGTTGGGATGGCTGTGGTGATAACACAACAATGAATAACACACAATGCCTCTTCCTTTCATGAAAGATTTCTCTGTAGCATGAGATGTTGGTGGATAGCATTTACCCACAGTAGGACTTCCTTCAATATCAGAGTCAGTTATCTCAAACCCTGCTGCTGCTTTGTCTACTAAGCTTATGCAATCTTCTAATCCTTTGTTGTCATTTCAACAATGTTCACAGCATCTTCACCAGGAGTATATCTCTTCTCAAGAAACTACGTTCTTTCTTCACCCATAAGAAGCAACTCGCATCCATTAGTTTTATCATGAGATTGCAGGAATTCTGTCACATTTTCAGGCTCCACTTCTAATTCTAGTTCTCTTGCTATTTCTACCATATCTGCAGTTACTTCCTCCATTGAAATCTCAAACCCCTCAAAATCACCCAGGAGGGTTGAAATAAACCTCTTCCAAATTCCTTTTAATATTGATATTTTGATCTCCTCCAATGAATCATGAATGTTCTTAGTGACATCTAGAATGGTGACTCCTTTCCGGAAGGTTTTCAATTTTCCTTTCCCAGACCCATCAAGGGAATCACTGTCTATGGCATATAAGAAATATATTTCTCATATATAGGTATATATATGTGTGTGTGTGTATATATATAATACATACATATAAGAAATGTACCTCATATTTCATAAGGCTATAGTATTTCTTACCATTTCATAATCCCTTGATCCATGGACTGTAATATGAATGTTGTGTTAGCAGGCATGAAAACAGTATTAATATCCTTGTAAATCTCCATCAGAGCTATTGGGTGACCAAGAGCCTAATCAGTGAGCATTGTCAATGAGCAGTAATATTTTAAAAGGAATTTTTTCTTTTGAGCAGTAAATCTCAACAGTGGGTTTACGATATTCAGTAATCCATCCTATAAACAGATGTGTTGTCATCCAGGCTTTGTTGCTCCATTTATAAAAGTACAGGCAGAGTAGATTAAGCATAATTCCTAAGGGCCCTATGATTTTTTAAATGGTAAATGAGTATTAATTGGCTTCAACTTAAAAGTCACCAGGTGCATTAACC
This sequence comes from Macaca nemestrina, assembly GCF_043159975.1. Classification (NCBI taxonomy): domain Eukaryota; kingdom Metazoa; phylum Chordata; class Mammalia; order Primates; family Cercopithecidae; genus Macaca; species Macaca nemestrina. The sequence continues at coordinate 35,802,368 of NC_092140.1, forward strand.
CCTGGAAATGCTGTGGCTTGTTTCGTCTTCTATCCAGGCCACTGAAACTCCTTCTCATCTGTCAAGTCTCCACATAGTGCTTAATTTCTCCAGAAACCCCACCCCACCCCCAGAATGCCCCTGCACACATACATCCATTTCTAGATCTCAGGCTAAGCTACATGGGGCATGTGTTTATCTTGCTTCTTGTTACATTCATTGCCTTTTTTAGCTTTAAAAAATTTTTTGATACATGTTTCTGTCCAAACAAATACAAAGAGAAAGAGAATAAATTTTTTAAAAATCTCCCAAATTTTCATAAGTAGAAATTATCAAAGTAATCCAAATTATGGAAGGAGTAAGTGGAGGGTGAATGTGGGTGACATTCACATACTGGGTTGAAGTATGCACTGACCAGACGACTTCTGAGGTCCTGCCCATAAAATATTCTATAATTCTAAAATAAATACTACATTTTAGTCTACTTGATGGTTTATAATTCAGTGCTTTTTGTAAACTGTTTCCTTAAAAACAAAAGTCTTGGCAAGCACCAGAACCATTGTTTCACCTCCTTGTGGAATTTTCTCACAGCAATTGGAAGAGCCCAATCCTGTATGTTGTATCTATGAGGATATTTGCTTTCAATATCAGGCTATTCTGTGACATTGCTCAGGATAAGCTAAGATATGCTGAAGGATACACAAGCAGACCTTGAAATATTGGTGAGTTAATATACAACCCAGTGCAAGTCCAGAGGCTTTCTTGGGCAGCCTCCCTCGAAGCCATGACTCCAGGACTCTTACATTCTTTTTTTTTTTTTGATGAATTCTCACTCTGTCACCCAGGCTGGTACCCAGGCTGGAGTGCAGTGGCACGATTTCAGCTCACTGCAACCTCACCTCCCGGGTTCAAGCAATTCTTCTGCCTTAGCCTCCCGCGCAGCTGGGACTACAGGTGTGCAGCACGAGACCCAGCTAATTTTTTGTATTTTTTATAGTAGAGATAGGGTTTCACCATGTTGGCCAGACTGGTCTCGAACTCCTGACCTCGTAATCCACCCGCCTCGGCCTCCCAACACAGGGTTTCCATAGTCAGCACAAGAAGAGGAAATGAGAACATGGGGGATATGGAGGGAGGTTTATGAAAAGGCCCAGCGCGGAGACATGTCACATGTGATCACCAAGTGACCATAATATAGTCACATGGTAGCCTAGCTACCACAGGGGCTGAGAAATGTAGTCTTCCTACTGGCCCAAGAAGAGGGAATGAGATTGGGAATCATCTAACCATCTGTTATATATATTTTTAGTCCATTTAATTTCCCCCATACATTGTAGCATTATCAAAATCAATTCCTGATTTCTCATTTTACAAGGAGCATTGTGTGAAGTTCATGGGGCCACTGAGACTAAAATGACCCAAAGCTCAAGCTTAATAAACATCAATTATTCATTGGTTCACTCTTTATTCCATGTATAATTTGTAGTGCTTGGTAACAAGTATCAAAATAACTATAACAGCTTAGTAAAATAAGAAAGTATTCAAATTTTTAATTATAATTGTATTAATAGTCTCCTTCAATTAATTGTATTAATGGCTAGTTTAAAGTTATGTGTAATTAACAAAATGGAAAGCATTTTTTGAGATAATGACACTTCATACAATGTATCTCTTTAGTGTCTCTGTTATTCATTACCTTTTATTATAACTTCGTAACATCAATTACTTCACGCCAATAGCCAGCCATTTAGAAGTCAGTGTTGCTAGTGTTGTTCATACTGGTCAGTGAAGTGCTCTAAAGCAGTTTGCTTCTTCAGCAAGAAAAAACTTAAAGATTTGGACTACAATTTAACATTAGGTTTGCCTTTTAAGACAAGTGTCAAGGAGCCAACTTCATTTTCTTTTCCTATACTGAGGAAATGAAATTATGCTCCTCAAAAATGACTTGAGGCAAAAGATATTAATAGTTCTTCTATTCTCAGATTAGAAGAAAGTAGAGGACCACATGAGTACCACATGAGATCCACTAGTCATTTCCTGAGACTCTGGTTTGGATTCACAAATAATAAAATGGGAAATAACTGTATTTTTTCATTTATTGGTTATGATAAATATATTTGGATAATAAGATATTTTATATGTATGTACCATCTACTAGGAGGTTATTTCTTAGTGAAAGATGTGACGGTTATCATTGTCCTGCATTCTACTCATTGAAAATTGACTGTTTCATTTGCCATGTGTTCATTCATTCCATATTTCTGAGATACACATTCTGTGCTTCCTAAACAAAATTGAAAATTTTATATTAGTTCTTAAAGTGTTATATTGATATTCCTTTCAAAAGTTAGTAATTCTGATACTTTGCTATATAGAATCAATATGTTTATATTCTATTTTCCATGTGATCCCTTACTGATTTTATAGAGTACTATAATAACAATAATATGTAAGGTATATATAATTAGATAATGCTTGCTAAGTGTTATAGCTACTCTTCTCAACAGCCCTATGGGTTATGTATTTATTCCTGTTTTACAGATGAGGAGATGCAGGAACAAAGCAGTGAAGTAATTTGTCCAAAGCCCGAAAGTTGAATTGTTGAAACTGGCATCTGAAAGTAAGTAGCCTGGCTTCAGAGTATATGCGTTTAATCGCTGTGTTATACACTGCCTCTTAAATGTGATAATATAGTGTATTTATTAAGTTATTAAAAGAAACATAAGTTTCTTTGTTGCCAATTCAGAGTCCCAAACGTAGTTCCAAATGAGCTTGAATTGCTTTTGTGTCAAAATGTACCTACCCTCACCCTGTCTTGCAAATGCTCTAATTTTACAGTTCTTGTTTTCCCCACACTTTAGTTGATTTTGGTGATTAAAGAGAACTGTTCATCTGCAACAAAAGCAAAAACATTTCTGCCGAGAGCAAGAAGTGACAGCTGAAACAGCATTTAAAGTACATCTTGAAAAAATGTTCAAAAGCGTAGCCTTAGGGCAATTTCCTGTTTTACTGGAAAATCTACTTTGCTAGTGTCTGATAAAATTGTATGAACAGTAGAAGCTTAATTCTCCAAGGCATGTTCCATGAAGCATTTGACAGCTTATCTGATGAAATCTACTCTACTACCAGTTCAGAGAGACCATGTGCCCCTCACAGAGGAAGCCCCATTGGAATGGCTCTTGTAGCCTTGGGGCTGATGTTATTAGTTCCTAAATGAAGTGATTAGTGTTTCGTTGACTTGTTTTCCGGCAACTGTACATATGCTTGACAAGCCAAAGGTTTTCCATCTTGTACAATCAATCCACTGTTGAAAATGACTTGCTTGTGTGTGGAAATATTATTAGGGCCATTTAATACTTTAAGCCATCCAGGTGATTCAATAAATTTAGACAAAATTAAGTCATTACTTACATGAGATTGAATGAAGTGTTACAATTAAATGTCTCACTTTCTGTAAACTATGGCAGGAATAAGCCACCACTCATAAATGGAAAGCCAAGGGGACAGCTCAGTGTCTCAAGTCTGCCACGAGGCGGTAGAAGAGAGTATGATTTTTAAAAAATGTGTCCTATCTAAAATATGGTCTATGCCAGGTATACTAGCTTATTCTGAGGTTCACTGTCAAAGCTTATGGTGACATATCTAACCACTATTGGAGTCTTGGCATTCCAGTAGTTGCTCAAGGCTCTCTCTCTCTCTCTCTCTCTCTCTCTCTCTCTCTGTGTGTGTGTGTGTGTGTGTGTGTGTGTGTGTGTAATTTTTACATCAAATATTGATCAGTACTGATCAGCCTGGTTAAAGAAAATATTTATGACCTGATATAAATGTGATCCTTCAAAAAATGATTTGAAATATAGCCTTTGGACTAAGGCATCCCAGCACCAAGCTAGACAACCAAACAGTATCATTTTGGGGTCCTTGTAGAATTGTTCTTGGTGGTTCCCATAACATTATTTTCAGGGTCCCCATAAGTTTATGTTTTACTCACTCTGGCTTACATGTGCTATAATATTATGAGGAAAAACATGAAAATTTTGATGATATTCACCATATAGATGCTGTAGAGGGTATTTGTTCCTCACATTACACGGTATCTTCCTTCCGAGAAAAGCCAAGAATACTTCTCTGGGGTCCCAACATTATTCTGCTTTTGAATCTCTGATTAGTTCTTGTCTTGTGAATACTGTGAAGGGTATAATTATTCTTCCTCTTCTAGACAGTGGAAAGCCAAAATTGTGGCTCACCCCTAGAAAAGGCAACAAAGATTCTGATGGGCATTTTGTGTAATCTGATCTTGTGCCTGGCTTCATACAACATTTTTAATCTGATCTACTCTTGGGATGTTTCTACTCTTCCACTGATTCAACCAATGATAGTATCCATGAAATTTCTATAGAGCATGTCAGGGTATAAACAAATGAATGGCTAAATGTCCTAGGGTTAAGCCTATCTGTCAGTCACACTCCAAGGTGATTCTCATGAAGGTATGACAAGGATGAGGATGAAAATGAAGAAACAGATTCTGAGCCTTATGAAGACCTGATAAAGCCAATGACACAAAATTCCTTCATTTACTGGCCCTGCAATGACAAGGAAATTACTTAACTTTCCTGAGTCCCCATTTCCACATTTTTAAGTGAGAAAAAAATATTTTCTGTAAATATTAGATGAGATAATTCATTCATTTATCCTACTAGTAGAGTAGCTACTATACTATGTGTAACAAACTATTCTACATGCTGAGCATAGGGCAGAAGACAAAACAGGAAAGGTCTCTACTCTTCTGAATGTACTTTCTTATGGGGGTAGACAAAAAATAAACAAGTAACCAATAAACAAACAAGATAATTTCAAATAGTAGTAAATGCTATGAATGCTGTGATAGATAAATTGGTTGCATGAGTCTTGTTGAGAAGGTAACATTGAGCTAAGACCTAAGTGCTGAGTAGCATCAGTTATATGAAGGAGAGGGAGGAGTGGTTTAGGTAAAGGCATTAGCAAATACAATGGTTATGAGATGGAAACACACTTGTTACCTTCAAACAACAGAAAGAAGGCCACTGAGGCTGATTATGTTGAGTGGGGACAGAAGGCTTGAGAAAGAGAAGACATATATGGCACTTGCTCTGTGTTCAACATATAGTCAGTTGTCATAAGTGGTAGCTATCAATCACTGTGTTGTACTATTTTTAAGTAAAGACTGGAAAAAAAGATTGCATAAAGTTATGTTTACCACTCTTAGCAGGGGGAAAAAAAAAACCTTAAAATTCCTAAGTTCTGCCATGAGCCAGCATATAAAGCAGAAAGCAAGAAAGTGAGGCAATGTTAACTCCCTAAAGAGGCAGCCGGGATTTGTTCTCTGAGCATGAGCGTAAAGCAGGGGCTGTGATCAAAGTACCTAAAGGTGTCATCAACACACCTCCAGAGCCCACTCCAAAGCCCTGACATTCCAAAGAGCCAGACTCTTAATCGGGATACAAAACTAGGACAGAAGTGGGTTCATCCTCAGTCCACTCGTTCAGTAGAAGCTGCTTCATCAACATGGAGTCAACTGAACCCAATTTCTCCTTCTGGAAAAAGCGATAGAAAGGAACTATAATACAGCCTCTCTTTTTCAGGTATTTGATAACTACTAAGGAGACAAGAACATATGCACAAGAAAAAATGAAAAATTACTACTGCACAGTGGGAAAACTCACTACCCTCTGCAAAGGCTGAACATATTATTATATGTTGCATCATGCCATGGTGTACTACCCCCTTACTAACTGTGTATATAATCATCCTTTAGAAAGGCAATCGTTATTTAGTACATTAATTACCATAATCACAATGGAACTTTTAGAGAATACATAGTCTTCTGATCATTTCTAACCATTTCAACCATAGCCATCATCCTAAATAGCCTCAAATTCTCAAGCAGCATTTGCTCAATGAGAAAAGTACAGTGACCAAATCCATGTGGCTGAACTGTCAGCAATAACTAGAATTAGGTCAGATTCTTTCTTTCTGATATCTAGAGGGTGGGTTTTCCCAAGGATCAGTATGCTTTGTGCTGGTAGACTTCTGATCTCAACCCAGAAAAGCAAAGCAACAATTAAACTGTCACTGCTCACATATGGTTACACTTCAGGCTACAGAAACTTATAGCTCTCTGATAGTCCCAGGAACTTCAGAGCAGAGTGCAGTCCCAACACTCTTCCCTCAACAGTGTTTCAAGAGCCCCAAAAGCATGTCTTGCCAATGTTTAGTGGAATCTGATGCTCTGCAGCTGAGTTCTTTTAACCAGCCATCATGCTTCACAGGCTCATCAGAAAAGACAGCAGGATTCCCCTCAATTCCTAGAGTAGATACAAATGTGGAAAAAAGAATTTTATTTATTTTCCACTCTAAGGAAAATTTAGAGAAAAGATAAGTAGCAGAGACAGGACAAAAAACAAAACCAACAGGCCTCTCTGCTTATGTGACTTCCTGATATCTACGTGACTTTTTAGGTGATAAGAACCATCTGGCATTTGTCGGACAGTTGGGCTTGGCATTTGGGTCTTGTTTCTCTGTTGTTATTTTTGTTCGTTTTATGTAGAATAAAAGCAGTTCGAGTGGCCCTTGATATCTTGCTTTCAATATTCTCCTCTAAAACCTTAGAACTTTCACATGGAGGACGTAAAACTGATTTATCATGAGGTTCTGGAAACAAACTTTTGTTGATTAGCATTCTGTAGAGAGCTTGGTGAAATTGCTTTGGTCATTTAAAGCTGAAGAGCAAATGAAATGAAGACCAAAACTAGACTTTAAAAATTTCACGTGATTCATTGATTCACCTAGAACAGCAAATATATTTAGTTGACTCTTATAATAAAATGTCGAGAAGCTAACACCAGCAAATTAATATTTATAAAAGCCTGCAAATGTTCAGAAATTCCAAATATTTCCTTTAGTTATAATTTGCCATGGGAAAAAAAAAAAGAGTTTTTTCTTCCAAATGCGCAATATGTGATTCTCTTCCAAACACACAATATGCTTTGTAAAGATTAATGCTTTGAATAGGACTTGATTGATATTAAGACTTAGCATTTGCCACTGAATTTGCCCCTGCACCTCAATGTGATATGAGCTCCAGGATTTAGTAACATGATGAACTTGCATAGTTTATATGATGGATAACTTCTTTTCAAAGCACAGACAAAAAATGAAAAGTAGGTAGACAGGCTTTTTCAGAGTTCACAAGTTGTTTCCATCCCTCTCTGCTCCTTAGCCAAGAACGTCAATACTGGCTCTGAACATGTGTTTCTAGAACTTCATATTTTCTTCATGTAAAAACAACTTAGAGCAATTGCATATGAATTTACATCACTTGGTTTTCAAGTAGTCTTCTCATTGTAAGCTCAAAATCTTCCCCACAGACTAAACTAAAACTTTGCTTCACAAACTTGGGCAAGATTCAAAATATAAATCACAGGTACCTGTCAAGTTCATGTAAGCAGTTGAAGGCTCCCCAGGAGCTCATGCAGAGAAAACCTGCCTAATTCCAGGAGCAGAAAAAGAGCCCAGCTCCAGTCAGTGTGTAGGTCTGGTTCCCTTCTGCACAACTCAGACAATTCTAAGCAAAGCCTGCCTTCTTCCTCTTCACAGAGAGTTAGCTGAATGTAACAAACACAATTTAGGCAAAAATAGGTAGTAACCTTGTTCAAGGGATGCCTTGGAGCACATCTTGTGTCTACAGATTCATGTACCTCCACGAAACAATAAGCAAAAGCAGCAGCAGCCCAACCAACAACTACCTCAGGAGAGAAATTGCTTCCACAAGAGCTCAGGGAAGTAGCTTCCTAAAAGCTCATCGTTTGTCACTGGCACAGAAGTCTTCCTGAGTAATGGCCCTGGAGGAACAGTGCTCCACAATAGGGCCAGCTGCTGGAAAGAGTCTCAGAGCTGGTTATGGAGAACAGTGAAGGCTCAATCACATCCTGGTCAATCAGGCAAAAGGGTTGGAGCTCAGTCACTCCAAAAGTTGGTGAGGACTTGAATTCCTCAGCTAAAAAGATACTGTGCAGAAAGAAAAGAGCAATGGGGAAAATGGAGAAGCTCGAAAGAGATCTCAAAGTTCAGATCCATAGTCTCCACAGAGGTCTTTCACTTTGTTTACACACCGGTAAATGAGAATAGGTATGAGTTCTCCCTTCCCTCAACCAGATGGAAGCTACTACAGCATCCAGAAGTGAGTCAAGAAGTTACCTAGTAGGAAATTGTCTTTGAGAATTAAAAGTGTCCTTCTCCTTTCCCTCTAAAATAAAGAAGTATTATTTGTAAAATCAGAAAATAAAAGGAAATAGGAAGAAGAAAGGAGAAATATACAGAAGGATTAAGAGAAAGATGAATATCATTCTTCACAGAACTAGAAAAAACAGTCCTAAAATTTATATGGAATCAAAAAAGAGCCCACATAGCCAAAGCAAGACTAAGCAAAAAGAACAAATCTGGAGGCACCATATTATTCGACTTCAAACTATACTACAGGGTTATAGTTACCAAAACAGCATAGTACTGGTATAAAAATAGGCATGTAGACCGATGTAATAGAATAAAAAACCCAGAAATAAAGCCAAATTCTTGTGGCCAACTAGAATAAAAAACCTAGAAATAAAGCCAAATACTTATGGCCAACTGATCATTGACAAAGCAAACAAAAACATAAAGTGAAGAAAGGATACCCTATCCAACAAATGGTGCTGGAATAATTGGCAAGCCACATGTAGGAGAATGTAGCTAGATCCTGATCTTTCACCTTATACAAAAATAGCTCAAGATACATCAAAGACTTAAATCTAAGATCTGAAACCATAAAAACTCTAGAAGATAACATTGAAAAAACTTTTCTAGACATTGGCTTAGGCAAGAAGTTCATGACCAAGAATCCAAAGGCAAATGCAACAAAAACGAAGATAAATAGATGGCACTTAAACTAAAAAGGTTCTGCACAGCAAAAGAAATAATCAGCAGAGAAAACAGACAATCCACTGTGTGGGAGAAAATATTCACAAACTATGCATCTGACATAGGACTAATATCCAGAATCTGCAGGGAACTCAAACAAATCAGCAAGAAAAAAATCAAAGAATCCCATCAAAAAGTAGGCAAAGGACATGAATAGACAATTCTCAAAAGAAGATATACAAATAACCAACAGACATATGAAAAAAATGGTCAACATCACTAATCATTGGGAAAATGCAAATTAAAACCACAATGAAATACCACCTTTCTCCTGCAAGAATGGCCATTATTTTTAAAAATAAATAAATAAATAAATGTTGGCATGGATGTGGTGAAAAGGGAACTCTTTGATACTGCTAGTGGGAATGTAAACTAGCATAACCACTATGGAAAACAGTATGGAGATTCCTTACAGAACTAAAAGCAGAACTGCAATTTGATCCAGCAATCCCACTACTGGCTATCTACCCAAAGGAAAAGAAGTCTTTATATGAAAAAGACAGTTGCACACATACGTTTGTAGCAGCACAATTTGTAATTACAAAAATATGGAACCAGTCTAAATGCCCACCAACCAATGAATGGATAAAGAAAATGTGGTATATATACACTGTGGAATAATACTCAGCCTGGAAAAGGAATGAAATAATGGCATTTGCAACAACCTAGATGGAGTTGGATGCCATTATTATAAGTGAAGTAACTCAGGAATGGAAAACCAAATATCACGTCTCACTTGTAAGTGGGAGCTAAGCAATGAGGATGCAAAGGCATAAGAATGAGATAATGGACTTTGGGGACCCAAGAGTAGGATGTGAGGGGGATGAGGGATAAAAGACTACACATTCGGTACTGTGAACAGTCTTCAGTTGATGGGTACACCAAAATCTCGGAAACTGCCACTAAGGAACTTATCCATGTAACCAAAACCACCTGTTCCTCAAAGACTATTGAAATAAAATTTAAAAAGAAAAAGACGAACAGAGTAAAAGAGAGGGAGAGAGAGAGAAACAGAGAGAGAAAGAGACAGAGAGAGAGAGAGAGAGAGAGAGAGAGAGAGAGAGAGAGATTGCATCTCTTTAAAAAGAAAACAATCAAACAGTTCCTTCCAGGAAAAGAGTTCTGAGCACAGTGACTGTTAACCTCACTCAACTTGGATGAAGCAGAAGTCAACATTTTAAAATTGAGCTACTTTTTATTTCTCCAGGATAAAAGAAATCCAAGGAGATAGAAGTCTATCCCTTTGGCATGAGCTTCAGTGTTCAATGACATATGTGTCCATACAACTTTCTGATAACATTTTAGAGAAGGAAGCCAAGTGACAATACTATTTACCAGTCCCTTTGCATATGCAATTTCAGTAAATTCTAGCAGCAATTTCTTCACACGGTCATTAATATTTCTACTTCACATACAAATAAACCAAAATTCAAGAGGTTGATTTGGTGAAGGTAGCACAGCTGGAAGAGCAAGGATTTGGACTCAGACCATATAGATTTGGAAACTGGATAATCTCTTTATCCCCTTGCTACCTGTGGGTCTGACCATCTTATTCAAGAACCATCTCCAGGATTCATTTATTTTAGGAACTCAAGCTTCATGCAAACTAACTGAGACCTTAAAGTCTGGCAACTCAGCTATTTTAATGTTAACATTAGTATGTTGTTAAGCTTAATAAGAATATTGTTGGGTTTTTGTTTTTATGATTTTTTAATCAATGCATTTTTTTAACTTTTATTTTAAGTTCAGCAGTACAAGTGCAGGTTTGTTACATAGGTAAACTTGTGTCATGGGGGTTTGGCAGCAACGTATTTGTTAGCCAGCTGCTAAGTTGCTAAATAATATGTTTGCTCAATTCAACCCCACCACTGTACTTCAGTCACCCTTGCCCAGGTGGCCAGTGGTTCCATCTTGCCAAATCCAGTTATTAAGGGAGTCCTTATCCTCATTTAACATGCTTGATAACATTTGATAAACTGTTGGTTATATTCACCATTTTGAAAGTCTTTATTCACTTTGTTTTCAGAACACTATATGGCATGGTTTTCCTTCTGCCTTAGTAAATGTTCCTCTACAGTCTCCTATGTGGGCAATTTCTCTTCCTGGCCTCTAAACATTGTAGCGCTCCAGGGCTCAGCTTCCTGCCTGCTTCTTTATCCACATCAACTCCCTAATTCATTTTATCTGCTGCCTCAGCATCAAATATCATCCATATGCACCAGTTGCTAGCTCTCCCATGAGCTCCAGACTTACATTTTGAACTTTCTAGACATCTTCCAATCGATGTCTAATCATCAGCTCAAAGTCCACATATCCAAAACAAAACCTTTGATCTCCCCTGAATTTCTAGTCCTCCTTCAATCTTTACAATTTTTGTCAATGGGACCACAATTTATTCAGGTGCATCAGTTAAAATTTCAGGAGTCATCTTTAAGTTCTTTTTTTTTTTTTTCTGACACACTATATTGAATTCAATTATATTACTTCATCTCAACCTTAAAAAACATTTCTAGCATCCAAATATGTCTCCAGCCTCTACTGCCATTGTCTTAATCTCAGATACCATCATCTCTCACATATTCAACTTCAACAATGCCCATGCTCACCTCCAGCTTCCTCTCTTACAGTTTTAGAGTCTATTCCAAGCACACTATTAATAAAATCCAACCCCTTGCCATGGCCTGCAAGCTCCTACATGATCTTGCCCGGCCATCTCTATAATCTCATGAACCTCCTCCCATTCTTCCCTCCCTCAAATCCTTCCAGTAACAATATCTTCCCGTTTTCTCTCAAGCTCACAAACTCATTTCTACCTCAGGGCCTTTGCACTTGCTATTTTCGCTGCCTTGACTTCTCCTCCACCAAATTTCATAATTTATCCTCTCTTTTTTTGTATGTGAGATAGAGTCTCACTCTGTTGCCCAGGCTGGAGTGCAGTGGCACAATCTCGGCTCACCACAACCTCCACCTCCCAGGTTCAAGTGATTCTCCTGCCTCAGCCTCCCAAGTAGCTGGGATTACAGGCGTAAGCCACCTCCTGTCTAATTCTTATGTATTTTAAGTAGAGACAGGATTTCACCGTGTTGGCCAGACTGGTCTCAAACTCCTGACCTCAAGTGATCCACCCGCCTCTGCCTCCCAAAGTGCTGGGGTTACAGGTGTGAGCCACCATGCCTGGCCAATCCTCTCACTTCATCCACACCTTTCAATATTTCCCTTCATCTTTCCCCTGCACTGCATGCTATATGAGGGTTCACTGCATCTATCACTAATGTACTACCTATTGTTTAGTTTATTACCTGTGTTCCAGTAGGATGTAAGCTCCACACGGGCAAGGACTTTGCTGCCTTTGCTTCCAGTGGTATTTACAGTGTATGAATAGTGCCTGATACATATTAAGTCCCCAGAAAATATTTGTCAAGGGAATAGATGAATCAGTGAGTTAGTGTAGGAGGATATATTTAGCAAAAGGAAACTGGTGAGAGAGAACATCACAGAAGTGGCCCAGACCAAATGACATTGGCGCTTATATGTTATGATAAGTAGTTTGTGATACTTTATGTTTATGATAATCTACTCTAAATATAAGACAGCTACACAGAATCTTAAGAAAAGAGGACTATCTGCTTTGTGGAGAATGATATGTATGATTTCAGGTAATTGCTTGAAAGCCAATGTGCAAATCAGATTTTTGGTAAATCAAATAATGTTCTTAAGGCATTATAGTGACCTTTAATTTTACAAAATTCAAAAACCATAGGCAGTGGAACTGCTTTCTATTTTATGAAGACAGATTTTCCTCTTAAGGTGGAATAATAGCTGATACCTATGAACTAAATAGATTTATTTCATTTTTAAGAAACATCCTTTAATAGCATGTTCCTAACAATTGCTTATAGTTCTTTGTTAAACAGTTCCATTCACTGAAAGAAAATAGCACATAATGCATCTCTAAAGAAGTATATTTAGATTTAGCTCTCAAACATGTATATGTAAACCTGTTATAATGAGGTTTTGTGAAAAAAAGACAAGAAACATCACTAAGTAGATTTAAAGAAAAAAAATCTTAATGTAGAAGAATAAATGTTGCCCCTTATTTTCATCTCCTGTAAATTTATCGACCTTGATCCTTTTTATTGCTGGTTTGAACAAGCAGAAAAACTTAACCTTACTGTCAGACTTTTAAAAGTTACTTTCCCCTTAAGCAGATAGAAAATAATATATGGATATAGGAGCAAGGCATAGTGTGAAAAGGCCACAAAAGGGAGTTATAAGCCAAAGGAAGTTACCTTCACAAGCTGAATTCATTTAAGTCTTGTTATCTCATCAGAACAATATAACCTTCCCCTTTCCAGAGTAAAAATGAAATCATGTAACTGACTAATAAATCCAAAACAGAAAATGAAGTTCGCTAAAGAAATATAAAACATTGCTTGTTTTTGTCAGTATCATGGCAATGGGAAGTCATATTTTATGATATTCCACAATCTTAAAGTGTTTTAAGCAATAATGGTAACATTACATGCCCTTTTTATGTTGCTCTTTTCTTATTTACAACATCTATAAAATAAACAGAGCCAACGTTCTAGAGGAATTACCAGGATTGGGAAACTGAGGCAAAAACATGCCTGAGTATCATGGGCTATCCAGTCAATTAATAATAAAATGAGGTCTCAAACGCAAGGTCTTTGCCTACGCTTGCACAATTCACATTTCCTTTAACAACATTCACATGTAGAAGATGGATTCAATTAAGATAATAGATGAAACCAACTCTAACCCCATGAATCATGTATATAGAAACACAAAACAGATGAGTTCATTTGCAGTCAGTTATATTTCAAGAGAAAGGTTGTGTGGGTTTAAGCAGACTTCCTAATTAAGGGCTAACAAACCCAAACTAAAGATGACACATCCCTCTGTGAGAAAAAAAAAAAGGGAGTTGAGCAGTGGGGGTGGTATGTGAGTTATAAAAAATGATGAATTTGGATGATGACAATGTTTCTGCTCAAAGACAAAGCACACTAGAGAATAGAGAATGCAATTTTAAATGAAGAGGAAAGTGAAAATTGTGTTTTTTGAACTATCCCTCCTCTTCTTAACTGAACAATAATCTCAACATTAAAAGTTATTGCATTGATTATGAGTCTTGAAGACAAGAACTGTGTCTTATCACCTTTTAAAAAAGTTCCAATACCAGAAATTCAATGAATATTACATAATACAGAGCAGAAGCTTAGAAGGAGGCAGAAACAAAAAGAAAGGGAAGAAAAAGAGCAAGGTTTTTATAAAAGGCCTTATTTCTGATCTTGCAAAAGGAGTAAATGGGCAAAAATGAGGGTCTGCAGAACTTGGGGACTCCCTTTGTTTAAGTATTTGACCTTAATCCTAAATAAAAACCACTCTCTCTGTCATGAAGACAGCTGTCTAAATCAGAGTAGAGGTTTTAAAGTATACATTTCGAGTGCAGCTTTGCACATTGACACAGAGTCACACTTCCTACTCAAGATAATTTGGATCGTGTTCAGAGCTTGCAGACCTAAGTCAAGGTAGGAGGTGGAAGCTCTATTGCCCTGGACTCTGCTTAACTTCCCAAAGTCCCCCACTAATGCCCTGACTCCCACGTTTCCTGGCCTTCTCTGTCCACCGAATTTCTGTAAAGTGAACAGAAGGGCTGTGATCATCAGCTCTGGAAGCCTTTCACTCTTCCAAATATGCTTTACTCACTACTTACAAAATGATCCACAGGAACTTTTAACCTCTGCAAGAAGCAGAAAATCCTCTTTCTCTGGATCCACGAATGAACACAACTGAAATCACTGTTGCTGATCTGTTGTTTAAAGAAGATTTGGCATTGTAACCTTCCAGAAAGTAGGCAGTTTGGGTTCTGTTTTTAAACACAGACAAGTGCACTCTTATCCAGTGTGTTTGGGTGCTTTTGATGGTAATAATTATTCTGAGTGATTTGGTTAAGCTAGAATAATAATTATATTCAATAAAGCATTACCGTGTCAGGAGACACAGGGCTGATCAAAAGATTCTAAAAGTAGAAATCTGTTTCAGCAGAAGAGCCTAACAGATCTTGCAAGTCCAGTGGGGCATGGATTGAGATATATTGCCAGTTAATATATGAGGAAGAAAGGAAACATCACAGATCCATGTGTGACACCTGAAATGAATTCTATGAAAACAAGGGGATAAATAAACTAGGTTGACACACTCAAGCAGGGATTTCAAGCTAAAGGGGCTAGATTAAACAAATGCATTTATCTCTAGCACTCCTCAAGCTCTAAAATTTAGAATGAAGGATAAAAATGATACCAATTAATAAGAACAAAAAGAATTGTAGATGAGACTAAAGGAAACAATATATGTCAGTAGCATTTTGGAAGATGGAAATTCCAATCAAAGAGGAGTTACAACTGATTTAATGGAGTCCATAAAACAGAGTCCTACCTGCCTGACATCAGTTCCCGCCTCAGCTCAGATGTGGACTGGGGCTGATACAACAGAACTCATTCAAGTCTTTAAAAGAAGCAGACTTCCAAAGCCACTCATCTGCCCTTACAGCTGGGTGACTCTCCCCTCCAACACAGACACAAAACAGGAGGTTTATTCTCTGGTGAAGGTGGACCAGAAAGTATCTGCTGGGGGCAACGGTGAACTTCTCTGGAAACAGGGGGATTGAATTGTATTTTGCACATTGAATGTTTTAATGTTTTAGGTTTATTAAACTCATGGACTCTATGGCTCAGGAATTCAGACAGAGCACATGGGGATGACATGTCTCCCCTCCACAATATCTGGTCTTCAGCTGGGAAGGCTGCAACAGCTGAGGCAACCCAATGACTATGGCTGAAATTGTTGAGTGGCACCTTCACTGACATGTTTGGCACCTGGGCTTAGATGACCACAGGCTTAGCTCATCAGGATCACTGAACAGAACATCTACACATGGCTTCTCCATGTAGCCTGAGATTTCTGGTAGTACTGAGTCTTCAAGGTAGATAAACTTTTCCATGGTCTCTCTGGGCTACAAACGTGAATGTCCCCTCTTCATATTGGTAAAGATGTGAACTGAGTGAAGCTCATTGCTGATGGAACAACTGCTGTGTAAAACTGTCCAGTAGTTTCTAATACAATTATACATATATAGAGCAATATGGATAAATTTCAAAAACATTATATTAAATGAAAGAAGACAAGGAAAAAATAATATGTATACACATAATTTCATTTATATGAATAGACAAAAACTAATCTAGAGTAATGGAAATCAAAACACCAGTACCTACATTATGCCTCAAAGGGGGCACGAGAGAACTTTCAATATTATTAAGTAAATAGAAATTATTGTAGATGTGATGATAGTATTGTGCTTATGTAGTCAAATCTCTGATGGTAGAA
This sequence comes from Macaca nemestrina, assembly GCF_043159975.1. Lineage (NCBI taxonomy): Eukaryota > Metazoa > Chordata > Mammalia > Primates > Cercopithecidae > Macaca > Macaca nemestrina. The sequence goes on from NC_092140.1 coordinate 35,818,745, forward strand.
ATATGCATACAGCAAGTGTCATGATATCGGTACATTACTTTCAAATTGCTCAGCAAACAATCAAATTGCTCTATATAAAGACAGAAAGAGAGGCAGAGAGTCAGATCCAGCTAAAGAGAGAATGAAAGATAAGAGATGCATAGATATAGAGAAGAAGGGAAAGCAAGCACAGCAAAATGTTAATAATTAGTCTTGCTGAAGTATATATGGATTTTTTTTATAACTTAAACTTTCATTTTAAATTCAGAGGGGAAAGATGCAGGTTTGTTTACTGGGTATATTGCGTGATGCTGAGATTTGGGGGTATGACTGATCCCATCACCCAGGTATGGGGCATAGTACCCAATAGTTAATTTTTCAGCCCCTATTCTCCCCCCTCCTTCCAACCTCTAGTAGTCACCAGTATCTATTGTTGCCATATTTATGTCCATGATTACCCGGTGTTTAGCTCCCACTTATATGTGAGAGCATGTGGTATTTGGTTTCTGTTCTTGCATTAATTCACCTAGTATGATGGCCTTCATCTGCATCCATGTTGCTGCAAGAGACATGATTTTATTCATTTTAATGGCTGTGCAGTATTCCATGGTGTATATGTACCAGATTTTCTTTATCCAATCCATCACTGATGGGCACCCAGGATGATTGCATGTCTTTGCTGTTGTGAATAGTGCTGCAATGAACATAATTCATGCATGTGTCTTTTTGGTAAAATAATTAATTTTCTTTTGGATATATACCAGTAATGAGATTACTACTATCGAATGGTACTTCTAAGTTCTTTGAAAAATCTCCAAATTGCTTTCCATAGTGGCTGAACTAATTTACATTCTCACCAACAATATATATGCATTCCTTTTTCTTCACAGCCTAGCCTGTATCTGTTATTTTTTGGATATTTTAATAATAGCCATTCTGACTGGTGTGAGATTGTATCTCATTGTGGTTTTGATTTGCATTTCTCTAATGATTAGTAATGTTGAGCATTTTTCTTATGTTTGTTGGCTGCTTATATGTCTTCTTTTGAGAATTGTCTGTTCACGTATATTACCCATTTTTTCATGGGGTTGTCTTTTGTTTGATAAGTTGTTTAAGTTCTTTATAGATTCTGAATATCAGACCTTTCTCAAATACATAGGTGTTCAAGTATTTTATCCCATTCTGTAGGTTGTCTATTTACTCTGTTGATGTAATAGTTTCTTTTGCTGTGCAGAAGCTCTTTAGTTTAATTAGGTCCCATGTACCAATCTTTTTTGTTGTTGTTGCAATTGCATTTGAGGACCTAGTCATAAATTCTTTTCCAAGGCTTATGTTCCAAATACTGTTTCGGAGATTTTATTCTAGGATTTATATAATTTGAGTTCTTACATGTAAGTATTTAATCCATTTCGAGTTAATTTTTATATATGGTGAAATGTAGGGGTCCAGTTTCATTCTTCTGCATACCCAGCTATCCCAGCACCATTTATGAAATAGGGAGTCCTTTCCCATTGCTTATTTCTGTTACCTCTATCAAAGATCAGATGGATAGATGTGTGACTTTATTTGTGGGTTCTCTAGTCCGTTCTATTGGTCTATGTGCCTGTTTTTATGCCAGTACCAAGCTGTTTGGTTACTGCAGCCCTACAATATAGTTTGAAGTTTTGTAATGTGATGCCTCTGGCTTTGTTCTTTTTGCTTAGAATTGCTTTGGCTATTCAGGCTCTCTCTCTTCTCTCTCTCTCTCTCTCTCTATATATATATATATATAAAATATACTTTAGAATAGTTTTTTCTAGTTTTTCATTTGTGAAAAATGAAGTTTGTAGCTTGATAGGAATAGCAATGAATCTGTAGATTGCTTTGGGCAGTTTGGCCATTTTGACAATATTAATTCTTCCAATCCATGAGCATGGAATATTTCTCTATTTGCTTGTGTCATCTATGATTTCTTTCCGCAGTGTTTTATAATTCTTGTAGAGATCTTTCACCTCCTCGATTATATATATTTCTAGGGTTTTTTTTCTTTTTTTCAGCCATTGTAAATTGGATTATGTTCCTAACTTGCATCTCAGCTTGAACATTATTGGTGTATAGAAATGCTGCTAATTTTGTATCCTGAAACTTTACTGAAGTTATTTGTCAGTTCCAGGAGTCTTTTGGTGGAGTCTTTAGGGTTTTCTAGGTATAGAAATTGTTAGTGAAGAAGAGACACTTTAACTTTTCCTGTCTGGATGCTTTTAATTTCTTTCTCTTGCCCTGATTACTTTGGTTGGGACTTCCAGTATTATATTGAATAGGAGTGGTGAGAGTGAACATCCTTGTCTTTTTCCAGTTCTCAAGGTGAATTCTTTCAGTTATTGCCCATTCAGTATGATGTTGGCTGTGTGTCTGTCATAGATAACTCTTACTATTTTGAAGCATGTTCCTTGTATGCCTGATTTCTTGAGGGTTTTTCTTAATCCTGGAGACATGTTGGATTTTATCAAAAGCTTTTCTCTGCATCTATTGAGATGATCATAAGGTTTTTGTTGTTAACTTTGTTTATGTGGCGAATCACCCTTATTGATTTGTCTATATTAAACCAATCTTGAATCCCAGGAATGAAGCCTAATTCATCGTGGTGAATTAACTTGGTGATGTGCTGCTGGATTTGTTTTTCTAGTATTTTGTGGAGGATTTTTGCCTCTATGTTTAGCAGGGATGTTGACATGTAGTTTCCTTTTTTTGTTGTGTCTTTGACAGGTTTTAGTATCAAGGCAATACTGGCTTCATAGAATGAGTTTGGGAGGAGTCCCTCCTCCTGGATATTTTGGAAAAGTTTCTGTAGAATTGATACTAGTTCTTCTTTGTATGTCCGATAGAACCTGTGAATTCATTTACTCTGTGGTTTTATTGTTTGGGTTTTGGTTGGTAGGTTTTTTATTGATAATTCAATTTCAGAACTCAGTACTGGTCTGTTCAGGGTTTCCATTTCTTTCTGATTCAATCTTAGGAGATTGTGTGCTTCCAGGAATGTATCCATTTCCTCGAGATTTTCTAGTTTGTGTGAATCAAAGTTCTTCATAATGGTCTCTAAGGATCTTTTGCATTTCTGTGGGATTATTTGTAATATCATCTTTGTCATTTCTGATTGTGCTTATTTGTATCTTCTATCTTTGTTTATCTAGTGAGTAGTCTATCAATTTTCTTTATCCTTTCAGAAAAAAATAACTAACTTTTGGTTTGGTTGATTCCTTATATAGATGTTTTGGTCTCAATTTCATTCAGTCTTTCTCTCGTTTTAATTATTTCTTTTCTTCTGCTAACTTTGGAGTCAGTTTGTTCATGTTTTTCTAGTTCCTCTAGGTGTGATGTTGGTTATTGATTTGAGATCTTTCTAACATTTCGAGGTAAGTGTTAGCACCATAAACACCACTCTTAGCACTGTTTTTGCTGCTTTCCAGAGATTTGGGTATATTATTTCTCTGCTTTCATTTATTTCAAATAATTTTTTATTTCTCCCTTAATTTGTTGTTACCCAAAAGCCATGCAGCAGCAAGCTGTTCAATTTTCCATGTAATCATGTGATTTTGAGGGATCTTGGTATTGATTTCTATTTTTGGTCCACTGCAGTCTGAGAGTATAGTTGGTATGATTTCAATTATTTTGAATTTATTGAGACTTACTTTATAACCAAGTATGTGATTAATCTGGAGTATGTTCCATGTGCAGATGAGAAGAATGTATATTCTATAGTTGATAAGTGGAATATTCTGTAGATGTCTATTGGATCCGGTTGGTCAAGTGTTAAACTTAGCCTATAATGTTTTTGTTTATTTTGTGCCTCAATGATCTGTCTGATGTTGGTGGGGGATGGGGGTGTTGAAGTACCCCACTATTACTGTTTGGCTATCTAACTCTTTTCATAGGCCTAGAGTACCTGTTTATGAACCTGTGTGCTCAAATGCTGGAGACATATATATTTAGGATAGTTAGATCTTCTTGTTGAATTAAATGCTTTATCATTACGTTATCCCCTTCTTTGTCCTTTTTCACTGCTGTTGGTTTAAAGTCTGTTTGATCTGATATAAGAATAGTAACCTCTGCTCTTTTTTGTTTTTTGTTTGCATGATCTTTCTGCAACCTTTTTCTTTAAGCCTATAGGTGTCATTATGTGGGAGATAGGGTTTCTTGAAGACAACAGACAAATAGGTCTTTTTTTTTTTTTTCTTAATTTTTTAAAATCAAACTTGCCACTCTGTGCCTTTTAAGTCTAAATGGCATTTAGACCATTTGCTTTTAATATTAATATTCATATGAGGTTATGATCCTCTCATGAAGTTATTAACTGGTTGCTTTGTAGTTACTATTGTGTGGTTGCTTTATAGAGTCTACAAGCTATGTACTTAAGTGGTTTTTTTTGTTTGTTTGTTTGCTTGTTTGTCTTTTTTTTGTAGCAGCAGGTATTGTTCTTTCATTTCTATGTTTGGAATTCTCCTAAGGATCTCCTGAAAGGCCAGTCTAGTGGTAATGAATTCCCTTAGCATTTGTTTTTCTTGAAAAGATTTTATTTATTCTTAGCTCATTAAGCTTAGTTTAGCAGGATATAAAATTCTTGGTTGGAATTTCCTTTCTTTAAGAATACTAAAAATAACCCCTACTCTCTCCTGGATTATTGCCTTTCTGCCATAGACTGATGGGGTTCTCTTTGTATGTGATCTGACTGCTTTCTTGATATTGCCTTTAAGATTTTTTCCTTAGCATTGACCTTGGACAGTCTGGTGATTATATGCCTTAGTGATGTTCATTTTGTATAGTATATTGCAGTTGCTCTCTGGATTTCTTGTATCTAGATGTCTATGTCTCCAGATTAGACATGGTGCCAAGTCTAACCTTGTCTAGCAGAATTAGGAAAATTTTCTGGAAGTATTCCCTCAAATTTATTTTACAGGTTGTTTACTTTTTCTCTTTCTTTCTCTCTCAGGACTGCCAATAATTCGTAGTTTTGGTCATTTAACATAACCCTATATTTCTCAAAGCTTTGTTCATTTTTTAAAATTATTTTTTCTTAATTTTTGTCTGACTGTGTTAATTTGAAAGACCAATCATCAAGCTCTAAAATTCCTTCTTCTGCTTACTCCACTCTATTGATAAAGCTTTCAATTGTATTTTGAAATTCTTTTTTTTTTTTTTTTTTTTTCAGTCAGAGTTTCACTCTGTCACTCAGCCTTGAGTGCAGTGGTATAATCTCAGCTCACTGCAGCTCCATGGGTTCAAGTGATTCTCCTGCCTCAGCCTCCCAAGTAGCTGGGACTACAGGCATGTGCCACCATGACCGGCTAATTTTTGTATTTTTAATAGAGTTGGGGTTTCACCATGTTGGCCAGGCTGGTCTCAAACTCCTGACCTCAAGTGATCCACCCACGTTGGCCTCCCAAAATTCTGTGACTATAGGCATGAGCCACCATGCCCGGCCTTGAAATTCATTAAGTGAATTTTTCAATTCAAGAAACTCTGATTTATTTATTTTTAAAATACTTCTCTCTTCCTTCTTTTCCTGGATTGCTTTAGAAGTTTCTTTGTGTTAATTTTCAACCTTCTCTTCAATCTCATTGAGCTTCCTTTCAATCCGTGTTTAGAATTCTTTTTCTGTCATTTCTGAGTTTCCAATTTGGTTAGGGACCATTGCTGAAGAGCTAGTGTGATCCTTTGGTGGTGTCACTACATTCAGATTTTTCATGGTGCCAGGATTCTTGCTCTGGTTCCTTCTCATCTGAAGGTGCTGGCACTTATAATTTTTGTAATTATTTTCATGCAAGTGGATTTTCTTTTTGTTTCCCTATAATATTATTTGGGTTTTGTTATTTCCCTTTCCCTATACCCCCTGCCTAGGGAAATTGATGGTAGAGAATCCTGGGTGGCATCTTTTGACTTTGCTTCTATAGCCCTACGCACTTTTGTTGGCAGGCTTTTATATTGGGCTGTCCAGTTTAACCTACAAGCCAGTTGATGGTGCTTATGGGTAAGAGCCAGCTGCAGCCAGTGTGGCTGAGTATATACTTGATCCTTGTTTTCTGGCAGAAGCTCTCTGGTGCCTCAGGCAATGGGCTGATTCATGGAGTGCACAGTGCTCTGAGCTCCCTGCTCAGCCCCAGGCTGGCAGGGAATCAGATGGGCAGGGCCAGACTGGACAGGTCTACCTATAGGTCCTCCAATGGCAGGAACAAGCACCAGTGCCAAAGGAGAATCCAGTGGGCAGCCACCAAACACTAGCAGTTTGTCTGGGTGTTGAGATGGGAAACTTCTTTGGCCCCAGTGCCCCCATCTAGACTGGAATGGGGGGCAGCCTAAACTCTTAATCCAAGAGAATGAGTGTTCCAGATATCTGGAGATCTGCCTGGGTTTTGAGTAAAGAGGGCCGGCCCTCCCTGCTGCAAGATCTCTGCACAGAAAGGGTGTGGCAGCTCAGGCTGTTGTTTCAAGCAAGCTGGAACTCAGAATGACTGGAGATATGCCTGGGTGTGTAGCAGAGAAGTCTTCCTTGCACCACAGTCTCTGCACAGGGGAGGTGTGATGGCTCAGAGTGCCACAGGAGAGTGAGTACTTCAGATGTCTGGAGATCTGCCAGAGCATACAACAGAGAGGTCACATCTGCACCAGGATCTCTGTACAGGAAGGACAGGGTGTCTCAGGCTGCTGATCCAGGTGAGGGGGTGCTCTGAATACCCAGAGAGCTGCCTGGACATGGAGCGGAGAGGGCCCTACTGCACCATGATCTACATCCATGAAGGGTGAGGTGGCTCAGGCTGCTGATTCAGGCAAGTGGTTGCTCCAAATACCTGGATTTCTGCTTGGGGATGGTGCAGAGAGGGCCCTACTGCACCATGATCTCAGGTTAGCAGGCTGGGGCACCCAGAAATGACACACATAGACCAGTTCCAGGTCATCAAGATGGCCCCAGCTATAAGTCTCATCACCCAGGAGAAACTGCAGCTGTGGCAGCTCTCCTCCCACCCCAAGCTTGCAACAGGGGAAAGCACAATTCTAGCACCTACTGCTAAGGAGCTTTCCACAGTTCTGGCTGTGCAGATCCTACTACACTCCAGAGAAAGTGCTCCAATCCCTGAACTGGGACTAAAATGCACACATGGTTACCCTGCTGGGTTGCCAAAGAATGGCTGACTTTATATGCACCCGGATTAAAAGTGGCATCCTACTCTTGGTCCCAGGGCTGGGAAAATGCCTGCAGCTTTTTCCTGTGTCTTTCCCCCACAGCAGCTCCAAGCCTCTCCCCAAGCTAGTTCCAGTGATTGGGAGAAACAAAGTGCTCTCCCTCAGCCTGAGTTCCTTAAATCCCCAGTGGAAAGGTGAGTCACAGAGGGAGGCTCTCTGCCTCTCTCATGTACTGAGGCTTCACTCACTGTTATCAGCCAGGCACTGTCACAAAGGCTGTTTTCCTGCATTCTCCTCCCTGAGATCTGGAGTGTCCTTCACAATTTCAGTAGATTCTCATTTTCCTTCTTGAATGAAAGCTCGCAGAGTTGATGTTTATGCACTATCTTGTTGTTTCCAAGTGGCTGAGTCACGCTAAAAGCCTTGAATCCACTGTCCTGGGGGGAAAAATTTTATTTTGAAGCAAACCTCCACACATTGCATCATTTTATCTACAGAGTTCAGTGTATATCTCTAAAATAAGTATTTCCAAACTGAGATTTAGAACCCACATACAGATTTATGTATTTATCAAAGATCATGCTAATAGATTGAGTTTGAGTTTTCTTTATGCTTTTTGTTTAAATATTTTTTAAAATGAGAGGATAAATATTGCATCCAGGACCTGATGGCATTGAAAAGCCACTTAAAGTTATCATCTAAATACCTTTAGTTAATCAATGTAATGTCTTAAAGTCAGGGTATTTAAGAGACTTTCTAAAGGTAGAGTTCTGGTGGGAGCTAGTTTAGACTAGTACGCAGGTCTACTGACTCCTAGAATGAATTAGTTTCAAAGAAATTTATATATTTATGGCTGTATAAACTGTAAACTGTAGTAGTATATGCCATCTACTTTGATGACTTAGTATTGTGTAAAGTCAGCTAAACTGGAACTATGCTTCCCAAAATATCCTTCCCTGCATGGTTTAAGTTAGAATTAACTACAAGAGAAACTTGCATGAGATTTATATGGTAGAAGAAAAGCAGCAGTCATGCTCACACTGGGAAGATCAGTTGAGAGTCAGGTACTGTTGTAGTTCACATCATGCAGATTGGCTCAGATCAGCTGAGTCACCTTGTTGGCATGGGGCAGTATCCAGGCCTCAGTATCCAGCTCCTCCTAGATCTTCTTTAGCTTCTCAGTGGCACAGGTACCAGCTCTTTTGCAGTCATTCACATCATCCAAGCAGGAAACTTAGAAGCAGTCAGAGATCACCATGAGTCTCAGTGAGAGATAAACACAGGTTCTAGTTTATTCTCGTGGGTTGCAGTTTGTTCTTGATCTCCTGTGCTTCATGCGCTTCTTCCCTTTACAACTTCTCACCCAGCTGACTTAGACCAGCACTAGGAGTAACAAACTTACATAACAACCTACCCAACTCCCGGAATTGCAGAAAGTAAGTCCCTGTAATAAATCCCCTTTATTACTCAATGTGGTTCTGCTTCTATAATTGAATCCTTGCTGATAAACCTACATGACAAATTGTACTGAAATCAGTTACAAACGTAATGGCTTAGAAACATTTCAAACTATTGGCTGCCATTTTCTATCTAAATAGTTTCTGTTAAAAGCATGCATTTCTAAAAATCCATAAGTGATGTCACTGAAATGCACATGTAACCTCAATTTGTACATTTTAAATTTTTCATAGCCTGCTTATCTTCATTATTTAATATGATAAACTTGTAGAAATATATAAGTATTTAGCAGAGAATGTTGTGAGCAAGCTTAATGGTATAAAAGTTAGAGAAACAAATTTTTTTAGCATTCTGTAATAGTAGAGATGTTCAATTGAGTTTCCTATTTGTCCATCAAGATATGGCAGGCCCTTTTCAATATCAATTTAGAGGTTTTCTGGAAAGTACATATAAAATATGAGTCCTGATGGACAGTGTGTGCCTAAAGATCTAATAGAGATGAGGCACTTTCTGAAAGATGAATAAGTGATGAAAGCGGAAGTAGAGAAAACTAGGCACCACTTCATTAATTCATTCAATCTTTTGTCTAAAAATATTTATTGAGAGCCTACTACTATTCTCTGAAAATAAAGTAGTGAACAAGACAAATGAAATTCTGCCTTCATTGGAAGTATTCTCATTGGGATGTAGACATAAATAAATGAATAAATGGATAAACAGATAAAATAAATAATATAAATACACATAAATCTATAGAGTCATAAGTACTAATGAAGACAATAAACAGAGTAATGGAGTAGAGAGTGAGTGAGTCTGGAGGTGCCTAGTTTAGCTAGAATGGTGAGGAAGACTTCTCTGAGAAGGTAACATTTGTGTTAAGACATGGATGATAAGATTAAGCTTGGTTACACAAAGATCTTGGGGAAGAGAATTCCAGGCAGAGGGACAAGCAAATGCAAAATGCAAAATGCACATCAACGTAGCAAAAACACGGGGAGAGTGAAGAGTCTGGAGAGGCAGGCACAGGCCAGATTGTATGGGGCCTCATAAGCCCTAATAATTGCTATGGTTACAAGACATTTTACTCAGGAAAGAGGCCAGGCACAGTGGCTCAAGCCTGTGATCCAGCACGTTGGGAGGTCAAGACAGGAGATTGCCTGCAGCCAGGAGTTGGAGACCAGTCTGGGTAGCATAGTAAGACCCCATCTGTACATCCCCAGTCCCCAAAAACAGAAAGAAAGAAAATTAGCCAGGCATGGTGGTATATGCCTATAGTCCAACTACTAGGGAGGTTGAGGCACGAGGATTACTTGAGCCCAGGAGTTGGAGGCCACAGTGAGCTACAGTAGTGTCACTGTACTCCAGCCTGGGTGACAAAGCAAGCTCCTATCGCTTCAAAAAAAAAAAAAAAAAGGAAAATTTAAAAAGTAATTAATCAGGGAAAAAAATATAATCTGACTTATGTGTTGAAGGATCTGTCTGGCTTAGAGGGTCAAGAGTGGTAAGAGTAAGACCAGCCACAGAATTAGCCTTCTTGAAGGCATCTCCCTTGAAGGATGAATCTTTACAGGCATTATAAATGACTAGGTCTTGGAGGACTTTGGAGAATGGTTATCTTTCTCTTGGGGTTGTCTAAACAAAACATAAGGTAACTATATGCAGACATCTGACTAAGTAGTGGCTGCTGGGTTGGCTCTACCCTCATATATTGCTGGGTAATAATGGGGCATCAATGCTGGGTTTTGATCAATGAATTGGGCAGTGTAAGTGGGCATTCCCTCATATGGGGACTCTGGTGAGCACCTGTGAGGTCTGGAATGGTATTGCAAGGCCACAGGCTTCAGTGAGTACAGGAGTCACTGCTGGAGGGAAATATGAGTCCTCCCATTACTCAATGATAGTAGGATTCAGACCTCTTACCAATTCCTCTTCCCTGAAGGGAGTTGAGAAAGCTGTCTGAAACTCACATGAGGAACTGAGCTCACAGGCAAGATGCTTAATCATTAGATAAATATCTTAGTTTGACTGGTTTATCTCTTAACAGACTTGTTCAGTTACACTGTTTATTTCAAATATTTGAAGCTCATATTTTGTAGCTTAGGAAGACTGTGGACAAAATCCTTATGTTTTTATTTGAAAGGCTTCCCCAGCCTTCAACAATAAGCTGTCAGAGAAAGAGAAGCGAGCATGGAATTTTACAGAATGAGCCAGAGAGGCTAACTCAGCTGCAAGGTAGGGTTTTGCTGGAATACCAGCAGCTTGAAGCACAGTGTCTGACAGCAGATCCAGGATGGTTTAACTGCTGATGAGTTTGTCTGAGGGCAAATGTAAATCCAGCTATGATCCAGGCTGCTTTAACTGCTAAGAGGTCTGACTTGTCTCAAATCCTTACATGGTAGAATCATGGTCCTGGAGAGCTTTGACTAAGGAAGGGAGGAAAAGTATAAAATTGGGACAGGGTATTAGCAGGTATAAGAGCAGGTAGGGGTTAAGAAGTGGTCGCAGTCCTGGGCATGTAGATCATTCTTGAGGCTTTATCCCCATAGGGGGAGTGGAGAACAATCTGGACCTCAAGCCAACCAAATCCTAGCATCACTTCAGGAACCACCTGTTGATGGGAATGAAGCCGAGTTGGTCAGGATTGACTAAGGAACCAAGTAAGACTCAGCTGACAGCTGAAATTCTGAAATCCCTGAAGCTGAATAACATATGCCCAAGAGCAACATCTCCAGCAAGTAGATTGACACGTTTTTATAGAAAGTACCTCTTTATTCATTATCACATATTTCCCTTTAGCTTTTCTATGCGAACTCTTCTCTGCTCATCATGACCTGTTTGACAGAATAGGCTGATAAGATGCAGGACTTTAGGTAACAAGATATCAAGCACTGACTAAAAAGTTGACTGATCATTGAAATGAGACTTTGGGTTCTATCCTTTTCTATTAGGCTCCACTTAGATTCCAGACAGAATAGTGATTAAATATCAATTTATGTTTATAGTCAAAGAATTTGTTTCAAAACTTATATTGTGTACTTCAGGGGTTGGCAAACTTTTTCTTTTTTTTTTTTTTTTTTTTTTTTTTTTTTTTTTTTTTTTTGAGACGGAGTCTCGCTCTGCCGCCCAGGCTGGAGTGCAGTGGCCGGATCTCAGCTCACTGCAAGCTCCGCCTCCCGGGTTCACGCCATTCTCCTGCCTCAGCCTCCCAAGTAGTTGGGACTACAGGCGCCCGCCACCGCGCCCGGCTAGTTTTTTGTATTTTTTAGTAGAGACGGGGTTTCACCGTGTTAGCCAGGATGGTCTCGATCTCCTGACCTCGTGATCCGCCCGTCTCGGCCTCCCAAAGTGCTGGGATTACAGGCTTGAGCCACCGCGCCCGGCCAAACTTTTTCTATAAAAAGCCACATGGAAAATATTTTAGGCTTTGTGGTCCATATGGTCTCTGTTGCAACTATTCTTCTCAGTTGTAGACAACAAGTGAATGGATGAGCATGGCTATGTTGCCTTAAAACTTTATTTACAAAGTCAGGTAATGGGCTGGATTTGGTCCATGGGCTGTAATTTGCTGATAATTCCTCACATCATAATTTGCTACCTACAATCCACAAAGAGGTTGATTGATATCTATAATTTCTCTGCGTTCTTTTTTTTTTCTACTTACAATGTTATTTTGTATTTTTTCCTAATTATAAGATTCATTTTCTGTTATCTAAATGCTTTAATTAATATATAATAGATATACATATTTGGGGGAACATGTGATAATTTGATACATTCATATAATGTGGAAAGATCAAATCAAGGTAATTAGAATATTGTCCCCTTAAATATTTATCTTTTCTTTATGCTGAGAACATTTGAATTTTTCTCTTCTAGCTCTTTTGAACTGTACAAAAGATTATTGTTAACTATAGCCACTCTACTGATCTATCCAACACTAGTTTTTACTTTTTCTAACAGTATATTTGTATCCATTAATCAACCTCTTTTCTCTGCATTCTTTAGAATTGTTTTTTTGTTGAGATACCTAGACCTAGCATGAAACATCTGCTTGACCACCACTCAGCAACCTGAGAAAACTATAAAATTTGTTATATCCGGGGCTTTTTCTTTATGTTTTGGAAGCAATCAAACTATTTGCTGTGAATCAAAAGATTATAGTTATTTACTATCTTATCCTAATTTACTAAATAGGAGGTGAATGGCAGAAAGCTCTCTGCAGAGTGAAAAACCAATCAGCATGTGCAGGTGCTCTCCGGCTCTCCACTTTAGTAGCTAACCTGTGGTGTGAATAATCAACCCTTTTGGAACAGAGCTTAGCATGTGTACTTGTCTTCTCTCGCCTGGAGAGGATGACTAACTTGGACCCATGAGCACAGATACAGAAGAATGAAAGGAAAACTTCCAGTGTTCCCGAATCACCTTGGCACAACTCTCACTACATCTTTCCCACAGAGAACCCTCAAAACACTAGTTTATAGACAGACAGTGTGCAAACCCTCAGAAATATTATGGCAGACACTGAGAGAAAATGTGCTCGGGCTCTGTCACAGTCAGGAGTATTGAATGCAAGTTCCTTGAATTAAAGTATTGAATAAAACCCTGCAGATAACACATTGTCGTTGTTCTCGACATTTATCAATCCAGTAATGAGCCTGATGCAATCCAAACTCATCTATCTCAGCAGGATTTCCCAGGTCATCTTTCTTAGAACAAAGCACTTCTGCTTCCACACTGAAAAGGATGAGACCATTGCAATTAGGAAGAGTGTCGCTGGTAACATAATCTGAATGGGATTCCCAGGACCCCAGTGAGGCGACAGAAGGGAATTCATGTGAACCTGCTTTGAGCTGTTCATAAGAACAGCTCAACGTTTTGTTATTGATATTTTTAGCTATCTTTGTGTTCCTAGGACTTGGCTGGATGCACTAGATTGGTACAAGAAGATCAAAGACAATCTTTTCCTTCAAAGAGCTCCCATTTGGGAGAAAATAAAAACCTCCTGGTAGCCAAAGACTTGTATTTGTTTGCATTTCTTCTCCTTCCCGCAGCCTCTCCCTTTCCTCTAATGATTTCACAGAGGCACGGCTTTGGTTGGCAAATTTAATAAAATATAGGGTTTCTGTTTGGAAAGGCTAAGAACGGATGAGCTGAGTCTTTTGACAACCACTCTATGTGACACATATTTTTAGATGCTTATATTTATGTCTCCTTTATTTTATCTTTACGTTTCAAAACCACCATAAAATGCAAAATATAATAAAACAGACATCTGTGTACTGTTACAAAAATTCAATACACTTTAATAATATCTTTCCCTATTGACTTCAGAACTTTTTTTAAAAAAGATGATATTATAGTTGCAACTACAAGCCCAATCCCTCATCTCCCCTGTGCCCACTCCCTGAAAAATCATTGTTCTAAATTTGAGGTTTAGTTTTCTTGGATTTTTCAGTTGTACTATAATTGCATACAGTTTTTATAATTTTTTATTTTGTTTCGATATTAACATTTGCGTAAGTGCTGTCATTTTGAACATATCCTTTGTCACTTGTTTTCTTCATTTAGAATTATGTTTTCAAGATTTTTCTAAGCTGTTCCACATAATTTAGCTCATTCAGTTTAATTACCACATGGTCTTCCACTAGGTACCATGGTTTCTTTACCTGTATTCCTTTTGATTTTCATTTGATTTATTTTGATAATTTTGAGAATAATTTTGATTCTTATCTGGTTTATTTCCTATTGTTTGCTATTATAAAAAATACCTCTTTTATCTTTTCATACATCATACATATGTTTTGCATTTTAGGTACTTATTTTGATGCTCTCTTCTTTTGGGGAATATTAATGAAAAACAAATTAAAAAAATTTTTTTCCAACTTTTGTTTTAGGATCAGGAAGGTGCAGGTTTATAACATGGGCATATTGAATGAAGTTAAAGTTTGGGGTATGAATGAACCCATCACCCTGGTAATGAGCACAGTATGCAAGAGGTAGATTTTTCAGCCCTTGCCCTCCTCCCTCTCCTTCCCCTCTAATACTCCTCAGTGTCCATAGATGCTATCTTTATGTCCATGAGTACCCAATGTTAAGCTCCCACTTTTAAGCAAGACCATGCGATATTTTATTTTCTGTTTCTGCATTAGTTCACTTAGAATAATGGCCTCTAGCTGCAATATGTTGTAGAAAAGACATGATTTTATGGTTTTTTATGACTGCATAGTATTCCCTGGTGTATATGTTTTCTTTTTTCAGTCCACCATTGATGGGCATTTGGGTTGATTCCATGTTTTCACTATTGTGAATAGCACTATGATGAACATATGGGTGTATGTATCCTTTTGGTAGAGCAATTTATTTTCCTTTGGATATATACCCAGTAATGAGATTGCTGGGTCAAATGGTAGTTCAACTCTTAGTTATTTGAGAAATCCCTAGATCACTGTCCACAGCAGCTAAACTAATTTACATTCCCACCAACAGTGTTATAAGCATTCCCTTTTCTCTGCAGCCTCATTGGCCAGCATCTATTATTTTGTGACTTTTAAATAACAGCTATTCCTATTGGTATGAGATGTTTCTCGTGGTTTCGATTTGCATTTCTCTGAGGACTAGTGATGATGAGCATTTTTTCATGTTTGTTGACCACTTACACATCTTTTTTTGAGAAGTGTCTGTTCATGTTCTTTGCCCACTTTTTAATGGGATTATTTGGTTTTGCTTCCTGATTTAAGTTCCTTATAGATTCTGGATATTAGACCTTAGCTGGATGCATAGTTTGTGAATATTTTCTCCCAATCTTTAGGTTGTCTATTTATATCTTTGATAGCTTCTCTTTCTCTGTAGAAGCTCTTTAGCTTAATTAGGATCCACTTATCAACTTAAAAAAATTTTTTTAAAGGAGAAATGTTCAACTAGCCCCTTGTGCTCATGTGTACGTATACACCCAAAATGAACAACATTCCTCAAACACTGGTTCTGAATTACAAAAACTTTGTATTTTCATCAACTGCAGTATCCTCTATAGTATTAGGAAAGCAACTCAGCTTTCATCTGTTAGCTATCTGAGGTTTCTTATTCTCTAAGGGTTTGCTATTCCATAACCAAAGGGAGAAGATCTGCATTCACGGGAGAGAAGCTATACAAGTTCTAAAATGTGGCTCATTTCTGGTATTTAGAAATAAGAGAGGTTTTGAAGTTATCTCCAAACTGTGATTTAAAATGGATGATTATGGGATTTGAAAATACAGAAACTTGCCGTTCTATGTTTCTGATCTGTGAAATCCTAAACTGCTTTTCTCTACACATAGGCCTATTTCCTTTTCAAGCACTGAAATGACAGTCTTGCTTCTGGAGTTGCTCAGGCACTCAAGCACAGCAACCCTGTTGGCAGGGGTCACTTCTGGGAAAGAAGTGATAATGAGCTTGGTCCAGCTGGGCTGCTGGAAGCCAGTCCCTGAGCAGTGGGGGAGATGAGTGTTTGGGGTTGCCTCTTAAGGTTAAGGGACCTGAGAGCATGTGTGAGAAGGGAAGGATGTGGTGCTGAATAGTTATAATAACTTTCTAAGAGGATTTGGGGTTTTTATAATGAGATTTTTTTTAAAAAAAAAGGAAGAAGGAAAAAAAGAGCATGCATTTTGGAGTAAAGCCCAAACCAGAAGTAAAGAGCTCTAGCAAACTTGTATTTGGGGCTTTGTCCACCAGGCAGTGTGTTAATCCTCCTCTCCTTCCGAATATGAGGCTCTTTCTCTTCAAATTTCACTCAGGGTTCAAGTCAAGCCCATGCTACAGAGTGCATGTTCTCTCTCATTTTCCAGTGCCATTCTACTGAGTCCACACTTCCTCCCATACTCAAGTAGCCAACAGGGCTATTGTCCCTTCCTGGTAGTCCCAGAAACCAGAAAAAAATCATGCCAAGCTGAAGACCTGTCACCTGTCCCTCCCAGAACCAAAGCATTGGGCTGTATTTGCAACCCACACCCCTCTAAACCTCTTCAGATTCTACATGTGTCTATCATCACCATCATACTGGCCTCTTTCCAACTATATTGGTCCTATATTAGACCTATATTGTCGACCGACAGCTTGTCTATTGTATCAAGTACCTTGTCGATCAACTCAAGGTCAAAAATAGCATCAGCAGTTACTTATGATTTAATTCATACACAAAGTTTTGTTGCATGTCTACTAGGTGTCAATTACCATGACAGATTCTAGGAAGAGGACATAGCCCTGGTCTTGAAGGGGCACAGTCTGTTGAGGGAGACAGACAAATCTATAGGCATCTACCATGTCGAGGTGCTATAAGACATAGCAGTCACAGCCAAGACATCCCAGAAAAGGTATCAGGTGGCTCTGGAAGTAGGGAATGGAGACAAGAAAAGGGTTGTGGGAAGTGCATTTTGAGCAGAGCAAGCAACAAATGCAGAGGACCAAAGGCAAGAGAAGGCAGATCAAGTGTCACCACTCTCTAAGTAGCACATGGGTAAAAAGAAAAAATATGAAATTCACATAGGCAGCTCTACTCAACAGACTTCAGGCCGTTTAAAAATGGAGAAACATGGCCGGGCGCAGTGGTTCATGCCTGTAATCCTAGCACTTTGGGAGGCCAAGGCAGGTCGATCGCCTGAGGTCAGGAGCTTGAGACCAGCCTGGCCAACATAATGAAACCCCGTCTCTACTGAAAATATAAAAATTGGTCAGGTGTGGTGGCAGGCGCCTATAATCCCAGCTACTCGGGAGGCTGAGGCATGAGAATCACCTGAACCCGGGGGGCAGAGGTTGCAATGAGCTGAGATCGCGCCACCATACTCCAGCCTATGCAAGAGTGAAACTCCGTCTCAAAAAAAAAAAAAAAAAAAGAAGTTATAAACATGATACAGTCAACCCAATGTCTCCCAAAATATAATTATTTGAAGCAAATACACACTTAGGGCCAGTATTATAAACTGTGACAATAGGGACGTAAGTAAAACAGAGGGAAGGACGTTTGCTCCCTGTCTATCTAGAGTATGTGGACCCTTCTGACTATTTTCTGTTGATTAGTCACAGAGTGGTGTCAATCCAGACCATGACTGTAGGGTGAGACTGTGGTGGGTCCAGAACAGAGGTGGGAAGAACAGATTCAATATACTATATTTCCTTCTAGAGTCACACTTAGATTTAAGCCTAGAAAGTCTTAATTGTCTAAGAACATCAGATTAGACAACTTGATTTTGTTGTGTTTGTGGATCAGAAAAAGCCTCTCTCAAGCACCTGAGAGTTTGAAGATAAGAGAGCATGCTGTCTCATCTGCAGGGCAGCACTTCCTCTTGCACACTGGTTAAGAGAGTCCTGTCTGTTCACAAAAGAGGCACTGAGGGAGCCACCAGTCGGCATATGCAGCAGGAGGTCAGGAAGTCAACATCAGTGTGGAAATTAAGAGAGGGGCTTTACAACAACTCTGAATCAGCAGAAAATATTCTTGATTGCCATGTCCTCAGCCGCCATGGTTATTGGGCCTTACTTGGACCACGTATGCAAGACTATAAACCAGAGAGCGACAGACAGGACAAAGAGGAAAAATGCAAGCAGGAAGAAGCAACCAATAAAAGAATTCAACTAATCCTCTTGGTTCAGACGAAAAAAAAAATTAATCATAGCACTTATGGTTTTGACAGGACTGATTCTCAATTGCCAAGCATAAACCAATGTTTGCTTAGATTCATACACTATAAGTAATTTACTTACCGGAATTCCTAGTCACTGGAAAACTTCTGAGCACATTTAAGTTTTGAATATACCTAGAGCAGATACTGCCCTCCTGAGGACTGTAGTGATATTGCTGATTGTCTTGTAATAATTTTAAATAAACCTCTGAAGACTACCCAGGTGTGTACCCATTTGCATCTATAAGTTAGTCCATATTGATTTATTCAGAAAAAAACGTTTTTGCATAAATATATTTTAGTGCTTTTTTTCTGTAAAGAAAAATGTTTCCAGATTACTAATTAAAACATGCGTCCATTAAGACTGTTTTTCCTGTCATGAATCATAAAATCCATTTTGTGAAATCTATTCCGTGAGTCATAATCAGATTTCTTTTAAAAAAAGATATCAAATAAAACAGAAAAGAATAAGTAGAAAACATTAGAAGGGGTCCCACAGACCCTTAACATGAC
The DNA here is from genome assembly GCF_043159975.1 of Macaca nemestrina. Classification (NCBI taxonomy): domain Eukaryota; kingdom Metazoa; phylum Chordata; class Mammalia; order Primates; family Cercopithecidae; genus Macaca; species Macaca nemestrina. The sequence goes on from NC_092140.1 coordinate 35,837,500, forward strand.
CTGTGTGCACCAGGATATGGTCATCATGAAGTATAAGGAATGTAAGACTTGACTGATGGGATCATGTGAATGCATGCCTTAGCTAGGAAGGGGCATGTGATCCTTTCTTCACTAGTATCTCATTTGATTTGCTGGCCTGTGATAGTTAATTCAACCATCAACATAATGGAATAGTGTGGTAGGCAGGATTCTAAGGTGGCTCCCAAGATCACTGCCCCTTAGTGTGCACATTTTGTGTAACTCCCTCCTAAGTGCAGGCGGAATGGGTGCATAGGATAGAATTTGACTCCCATGATTGACTTACTAATCTGCTGACTTTTTGATCAACCAAAAAGGAGAGTATCCCAGTGGGCCAAATCTAAAGTCAGATTTATTTTATTTTATTTTATTTTATTTTATTTTATTTTATTTTCGAGACAGAGTCTCGCTCTGTCGCCAGGCTGGAGTGCAGTGGGACGATCTCTGCTCACTGCAACCTCTACCTCCTTGGTTCAAGAGATTCTCCTGCCTCAGCCTCCCAAGTAGATGGGACTACAGTTGCATGCCCCATGCCCGGCTAATTTTTGTATTTTTTAGTAGAGACGGGGTTTCACCAAGTTGGCCAGGATGGTCTCAATCTCTTGACCTTGTTATCCACCCGCCTTAACCTCCCAAAGTGCTGAGATTATGGCGTAAGCCACCACGCCCGGCGACAAGTCACATTTTAAAAAGGCCTGGGTCTCTCCAGAAAGACAGTTGTGAAGCATAGAGGGCATTAGGAGAGGTCACAGGAAAAGGTACTGTTGGTGATCGTTAGGAACTGAGCTGGACCCCGGGCTGACTCCTCACAGAACAAGGGCCTCAGCTCAAGGAACTGAATTCTGCCAACAATAGGAATGAACTTGGAAGATGACCCCCAGCTTCAAAAAGGAAGGCAACTCATCTGACATTTTGATTTCAGCCTTGTGACCCAAAGTAGAAAACCCTGTCCAGCCAAAACTGGACTTTTGGCCCATAGACACTGTGAGATCATAAATTTGTTGTTCTAATCCCCTAAATTTGTGGTAATTTGTTATGCAGCGATAGGAAACTAACGCAATTAATGTTCCACAATGTAATTTTGTATTTTACAATTAACTGTGAAACAAAATGCAGCATAACTTTATCTTTTGCAAAAAACGTTGAGACTTTCCACTAGTTTGAGTGATGAACTTTCAGTATTACTGCAGGATGCCTCTTTCAGTAATTCCTAAGTTCTTGACAATTGTTACTTTTTCATTATAATAGTTAAATCATCTTTCAAAATGACTTTGTTATTAGAAGGAAAAAGAAAGAAAAATGACATGCAAAATGCAAAGGCATGATCAAGTTCAAATTTAACTACTGGATCCAAAAGTGCAAATAGTATATTAAGAAAAGTGTTGACTCTACTCAAACTTTTAATTCATCTGAGCACCATCCTTTAAAAAGGGAAAGATTTTATAATGTTATATTATATTTGTTTTATTGATTATGCAATGTAATGACAGATGTAGCTATATACTTTTTAAACTATTCTTCAAATTAAAGCTTACATACTTCAAAATTGAGATACCTGAAAATACAAAATGTTGAATTTATTAATAAGTCCCTTGAATATTATTAAAAAGAAAAATAGTGAAGCTTAGCACTATTTTGTAGCTTTTCTACAACTATTAGCAAGTCTCATATTAAAATAGGACTGACAGATTGATTATCTGATAAGCTTGACTACATGGAAGAGAAGTGTTTTACAGTCATGCAGAACTTAAAAACCACACCTGCAAGCTCAAAGAAATCTAAGACTTTTTTGTTAAATGAAGCAGTTATTAACTCCAGGGAAATATATGAAATCAATGAATGATGTTTTGACCAAAATCTTGTTTATAATGGGAAAGTGAAGGGAACTTCATACAAGAGAGCTGTAGTAGACATAAGTACTGGTCACCAGTATTTCCAGGTCTCTCCTCCTTCCTGGACACAGGATAATATGTTTCCCTGCTTCCTTTGCGGTCACGTGACTGGTGGTGGTAATAGACAGTTATAGGAGATGACACCTGTCCCTTTTAGTTTGAAGCACAAGGGACCTAATTGGTGCTCTATTTTACATATTCTCTCTCCCTGCTGTTATAAACCCTGGCACCTTGTGTTGCTACCAGGATTTACTACAGGGAAGCATTATAAGGTAGAGTGACTACATAAAGCAAGCCTGCTTCTGCCCTCTATCGAACGTAGACCACAACCGAGAGATAGTTGTTTTTAACCTGACATTTGAGGATTATTTCTTACTGCAAGACCATGTACACCAGGAATTGGCAAACTCTTTCTGAAAACCATAAGTGAATATTTTAGGCTTTGCAGGCCACAATCTCTGTTACATATGATTTTTTTCAACAACTCTGTAAAAATCACCCTTAGCTTGTAACAGAAGAGTAGGCTGTGGGTGGAATCTGGCCCATGGACCATAGTTTGTGACCAAGTTCTAGACAACGGTGGAGGGGACTATCGGGGGCTGACAGCTTTCTCAAAAGCTGAGATGGCAGCTTCAACAGAGGAGGGCTGGGAATTCACACCCCTCAGGAACATCCTCAGCCTTGACTGATGGGAGGAGGTGTATACATACCTCAGCTCCTGAGCAGGCTAGCCCTGAGGTGTGCATTTATGTCTCAGAATTTTCTTGTAGAATTTTCTAGTTGCCCACAGTGCTAACTTACTTAATAAGTCTTCTTTATTGCCAGTTTTCCCAGTTCTACCTCAAGTCCCCACCTACCTATGATATTTCCTGCACCTTCCAATTAAGCTACTTACCTTGTCTCAGGATCTGCTTTGGGGCAAACCAAACTAACATACCTATACTTAGGAATATACCATTAGTGCAGGAAATTGAGTGTTTCTACGACGAAAATGTAAAATGTGTGCTACTTGGCAGTCAAGCAGGGGGGCATTAGGAAAATGGTATCAGAAGCAGAAAGCAGTGATTCATGTTCTGCCATGGTAAGCATCTGGTAAAGCCTGTAACATCTTAGTCTGCAAGACTGTGGGAGAGCGGACCACAGCCCTCACCCACTCTAACCCTTGGAAGTGATGTGCACTAAAAAGAATCTGCCAAGCACAAACCACCAAATTGGCTTAGCTCTGTTAGAACCAAGTCTTTCATCTATATTCCCATCTTCGTGCCCCTCCTATATTTTCCTTCCAGTCTGTCTACTGTTTATGAGGTGAATACAATCATCTCCATAGTGGATATGGTGCTTCTCTGAGCATGTCTCTCTGCATAGCACAGGGACAAAGCTAAAAATCACTTCTATCAAACTTCCTTGCTGCAAGGATTCCAGATGTGACTTAGGGCGCACCGATCACTATTGCAGGAAAGGTGACAGTTCCGCAGTTTATGGTGTTTCTGTTGGCAAGCACAGCCATGAAGACATTGCCTTTACTGTGTGGCAGCCTTGGCAGAGGTCCCCACATATGGTCTATGACTATCCACTTTCTGTTGATGCAAATGTGGCAGGCATGACGACACAGCCACGATGCTGCTTCCTGATCCCTGGACCACAGTTAGTGCAGTGTGTTAGTGGGGCCAACAGTTCCAGTGGCAGCTTCAGATTCCCCACATCCCTATCTCTGGTCACGTTAGCAGATCCTCTGGCAGGCCAGGTCTGTGCTGCTATGCTAAGGGCTGTTCTCAGAGGCCCACCCTAATTGGGCCCGCTAGTCCTCCCAGTGATCTTGTAGGCACTAAATTCCTCTACCAAATTCTGCTTATGTAAAGGATGCAAAATTATAGCTAGATAGAAGGAATCAGTTCTGGTGTTCCGTAACACTGTAGGATAACTACAGTTAACAATAATATATTTTTATATAGTTTCGAATAGAAGGAGGATAGTGAATGTTTTGTAACACAAAGAAATGATAAATGTTTGAGATGATGGATATGCTAATTACCCTGATCTGATAGGTACTGAAACACCACCACGTACCCTCTGAATATGTACATTTATTTATCACTCATAAAAATAAAAATAGGGCAGGCAAGGTGGCTCATGCCTGTAATCCCAGCACTTTGGGAGGTGGAAGTGGTAGGATCACTTGAGATCAGGAGTTCAAGACCAACCTGGATAACATAGCCACATATTGTCTCTACAAAAAAAAATGTTAAACTTAATGGATATGGTGGCGTGTGCCTTTAGTCCCAGCCACTCAAAAGGCTGAGGAGGGAGGATCACTTAAGCCCAGGAGGTTGAGGCTGCAGTGAGCCACGATTGTATTACTGCACTCCATCCTGGAGTGACAGAGTAAGATCCTCTCTCTAAAAAATAATATAAATGAAAAAAAAATTAAAAAAAAAAATCTGCCTTAAAAACCCTAATTAGTGCTAGGGTTAACTGGCACTGAGCCTGGCTAACATAGAATTAGATATCATTCTTGCCTTCACATCTTCCCTCAGAGAGATCTAGCTCCCCACTCCTACTTTGCATGAGCTACGAGGCCCTCCCCAAATTGGCTCCTGCCCAGCCTTCGGCTTCGTTTCTTATACCACTTCCTTATACCCTACAGTGCAGCTAAATTAAACCAATCCCTGATTGACCTAGCAGTGTAACTTCAGTTCCTTGCACACACCATTCCTTTGTACATACTGCTCTCTCTGCGAGAAATGCCCACCAGCCTTGTGCCTGCTTCCACTCTTGGCTCTCTTTAATTTATTCTCATATAAAGGTAGAGTAAGTTTTTTAATTTGCTCAACTCACTCCTTTTGAACTGGGTTCAAATCCAACTTCTGCCACTTAAGAGCTCTGCGTCCTGGCATAAGTTAACCTTTCTGCACCTGGGTCTCTCCATCTTTAAAATGGAGATAATAATAGTATTTACTTCCAGCAGGCTGTGTGAGGTTCACGTAAGTAAAACGTTCTAAAGAGCTACACAGAGTATCTGGCACATAGGAAAAGCATTATGTGCCGGTATTATTAAGAAATCATTTCCCATTGAATTTGAAATGAAGTTCAAAGTGCTTCATGTAGCCTTGAGGCTCCACAGGATTTTCCCTCTGCTTCTTCCTCCAACTCAGCTCTTACTTCTTTCCCCTTAGCCAGGGCTGGCTTCACTGGTGTGCCACCTGCACGGTACGCGGGGACCCATGCTTAGGAGAGTCCCAGAGTCCCAGGCTTGGTTTAATACTCCACTGTCACCATCCTGAAATTCTTAATATGTTTTCAACATGGGGCCCTGCCATTCCATTTTGTGCTAGGTCCTACAAATGATGTCACCAATGCTGACACCAGCACACTGAGGTCCCGCCATCCCAGCCTTCTGTTGATCCCTCAAATACCCCAAAATCTTCCCCATCTGTGCCTTTCTCCTTCTCTTCACTTGATTAACTCCTGTACATTTTCAGCTTAAATATCCTTTTCTCAGAAGAAGAGGTCCCAAGGATGATTATTTAAATGGGATACCTTCAGAGAACCCCCATTGAAATAATCCTTTTTCTCTTCCTCTCATTCCCTACCATTCTATATCTCAGCCCCTACTTTTTCCTTTGTAGAAAGGAAATAGTATTTTGCTTATTTGATTTGAACCTTTCTCACTAGAATCAGGAATGTAATTTCCATGAGGATAGGAATCATGCCTGACTAATTGGCTATTACACCCTCTGCATCTAGCACAAAACCTAACAAATAGTAGACCCTCAATAAATATTTGTTGAATGGATAAACTCAGGGCCTCATGTAAAATAATAACACTTAAGTTACCTGGAAAACCTTCTTATCCCATCAAAGTTGATCATTTCCACTGTCCCAAAACCACTCTGTGTCTTTTTCTATCTTTTGTCGACACAATGCTGTATCGTTTATATGACTCTTCTCTCTGAATTTCAGAGAGCCTAAAAGTCTGTATATGATCTCTTCTCCCCAGTCCCAGGCTGACACTTCAATTGCACATACATAGATTAGGTATAATACTAGGGGTCCTTATACTGCCTAGAAGAATGGTAAAGGTAAAGATTAATGCAGATGCAAATTGTAATTTTTTGGGTAACCACTAAACGAATAGCAAAAGACAATTAGGGTATAATTTTCAAATTAGTAGGAAATTAAAACAGAATGATAAAGCCATCTAAAGTAAGACCAAAATGGAAACCAAAGGAACAGACACAACAAACAGAAAGCTCATAAAAAGGTGACAGATTGAAATCTAAATATATTATTGATTACTTTAAATACTAATGGTTTAAATGATGAAGTTGAGTCCACAATTTCCATACTAGATTTTTTAAAAAATCAACAAACTATATGATGCTTAACATAAGAATTCTAATAGTTTGAAAGTAAAAGTTTTAAAAATATACATTATATAAGCACAAAAAGAAATCTGATGTGTTTAAAATTCAAAGTCCTTAACATAGTCGTGATATCAGAAAAGTAGATTTCAAGACATTGAAAAAAGATAAAGAATAGTTCCATTGATAATAGGTCTACTTTGCCAGGAAGATAAAACATGTTAAATATGTATACACTAAAGTCATACGGTGTATGTCAAAAAACATAAAGCAAATTTGACAGAACTGTAAGGGGAAACAGCTACATTCGCCATTATAGAGGGAGGTTTTATCACAACTCTTGGAAATAGAATAAGTATATACAACATTGGATTGTAAAACATGACATGATCTGACCTCTAATTCCTGAAGGCTTCACCAGAGATTTATCACATATTTAAGGGAAAAATAATTCCAATATTACACAAATTCTTCCAGATAGAGAAAGACAAAATATCCCCAACTCACTCTGTGAGATTAATGCTATCATCATTCCAAAGCTTAATAGAGACGGTTTTTTAAAAAATTATAGACCAATTTTATTCATAAAATTGGACAAAAATCCTAAGCATTAGAAAATCAAATACATCTCTCTTTTAAAAATCACAATCATAACTAAATTGGGTATATCTCAATAATTCAAAGTGGATTCAACATTTGAAAAATCTGTGTCAAAGTCAGCATATTACCAGATTAAATGAGATAATCATTTTAATCTACTACTAACAATAGATTATTAATAGAATCATATTTTATAGATGCAGAAAAAATCTGTTAAAATTCACATTCTTTCACAATAAAATAATACTATTAGCAAATTTAAAACTAAGGGCAAAATAGAAAACCTTTTTTCTGAAAATAGCAAAGAGAGAAAGATACCTTTTATTATATATTTAATATTGCATCAAAGACCATAGACAAGAAAGAAAAAAAATACAAATAGGAAAGGAAGAAATAATCTAACACCCATACGTTTGACTGTATATACAGATACAGTTTCTATGTATTCTAAAGACAAGTTAATATAAACCAACATAAATTTAAGGTTGTTGAATAAAACATTAAAAAGAAACCACTAGAGATAAAATTTTTTAAAATATCATTTACAATAGCATAAAAATCAAATACTTAGAAATTAATCTGGCAAGATTTCTCCATAGAAAACCTATACAATTTTAATACTACATTTAAGAATACTTGAATCAGTAAGAGGTAGACCATATTCACAAATTATAAGACTTGAAATTGTAAAGATTCAATTTCCCCCAATTGAATGCAAACTCAATCAAAATTCCAATAGGATATTTTTCTTGAACTTGACCTGCTTGCTCAAAAATGTATACGGAAATGCAAAGAGACAAGAATAGTCAAAACACTCTTAAGCAAAAACAAGGGAGCAGGATTGCTCTGCTATTTAGAAAATCTTATATAAGGCTACGGTGATTAAAACAATATGGCTCTGGTGCAAAAATAGACAAGTCCCAAACAGACAAATATAAAGCTATGACAAAGAGCAGTGGGGGTAAGGATGAAGTTTGTCAGTGTTACTGGGACAATTAAACATGCACATGGAAAATATAAAATACAATTGTAACCATACTTTATACAATATGCAAAGATCAAATCCAGGCAGATTACGAATTTATAGGAGAAAAGTAAAATAACAAAACTTCTAGAATAAAGGAGAATGTATTCATGATCCTAGGGTAAGGAAATATTCCTTAAACAAGACACAAAAGAGTAACCTTAAAAAATGGCAAATTTTACTATACTAAAATAATTCTATTTATCAAAACACTCTATTAAGGGAAATAAAAGTCATGCTACATAGTGGGAAGATATTTTTATAACACATATAACTGAAAGAAGGACTACAGCAGAATATATGAAGAACTACTGCAATTAGCAAGAAAACCCCAATAGAAAAATAAGCAAAAGATCTGAACAGAAATCCATCCAATAAATGAATGAAAAGGAAAAGGTACTGGTCTTACTGGCAACCAGGGAAATGCAAATTAAAACCACAATGAGACATTGCTACACACCTACAGTTTAAAAAGTTAAAGACTAACAATATCAAGGATGAACAGCAAGGATATACTGGAATTCTCATACACTGCTGGCAAAAACGTAATATCATACAGTTATTTTGGAAATTGGCTGGGATTATCTGGTAAAGTTAATGGAAATGTTTTACAGGAAGCTTTTATAATTAAGATGGTCCCAATCATCTTCACCTCCAGCATTCACATTTTTGTGTCATTCTCTCCCCATGAATAAGGGCTGGACATAGTGGCTGGCTTCTAATGAACAGATTATGGCAAAAGTGATGAGACCTCACTTTCAAGATTACATTTAAAAGGCCTTAATTTCCATCTTGCTGGATCATTCTGATGAAGCAAGGTGCTAGTTTTTGACCTGCCCAAGGAGAGTTCCACATGACAAGAGACTGTGAGAGCAGCTTCTGTTGACAGCACACAAGGAAATGGGTTCTGCCAACAACCACAAAAGTGAACTTGGAAGCAGATTCTTCCACAAGCAAGCTTGAGATGACTGCATCCTTGTAAGAAACCCTAAGCCAGAGAACCCAGCTAAGCCATTGCCAGATGCCAGACCCACAGAAACTGAGAAAATATTGTTTTAAATGACTAAGTATTGTGCTAACTTGTTACACAGCATTAGCTAACTAGTACAAGTGTAAACCATGCTAGATTGTCTGTATTAACCCAACATAACAACTACCCTCCACATAAGAGAACAAAGCATCCTCTCTTCTGTGTGAGTTCCAGGTTGTTATCCATGGTATCTCCTGTGAGCAACTCACATGAGATAAAGGGCCTAAGTGCCCTAGATCTCAGTCCTGTGTCCTCTCCTATCCACCTGAACTCACTTTGGTGATCTCTGCCAGAACCATGGCTTTTTGAACCTTCTCCCAGCCATAGCCTTCCCCATATCTGTTATCCTCCTAGTTGATCAGCCCAAAACCCTTGGAGTTTTTCCTCAATTGTTAACACAGCTCATCCAATGCAATGGTTCATCCAAACCAAAGAAATCTTATGGTTTTATTTCCAGAATATATCTAAAAATCTGACCACTTTACCATCTCAAATGCTACCACACTGGTTACCACACTGGTTCAATTCTTCATCATCTCATTTGAAAGACTGAAATACTTGAATTCATTTTGCTGGCATCTACATTTGGCCTCCTACAATCCATCCTCACCAAGTGCCAGGTTAATGCTTTTTAAAATAAGTGAAATCCCATACTCTGCTGCCCAAACCCACGCAACTGCTTCCTGTTTCAGAGTAAAGTCAAAGTCCATTTGTAGCCCACCATGTCCTACCTGGCCTTGCCCCATCACCTTTCTGAACTCATCTCTATGGCTTTACTCTTTGTTCCCTGTTTGTAGACACATTGGCCTCCTTGCTATTCCTCAAACACACAGGCGTGCTCCACCTTACAGCCTTCACACAGGCTATTCCCTCTTTTTTAGCAGCTTTTCTCAAAGGGAATTCTGCAAATCATCCAGAGGGCTCATTCAATAGATCTGGGATGATGCTTCAGAATATGAGTTTCTAACAAGTTCTCAAAAGATGCTGCTGGTGTGAGAACTACACTTTGGAACCACTGCCCTGGGACATCCACTCTCTATAATGTATTAAATTCTTTCCTGTGCATTTAGAATAATAATAGTTATAAACCCTCCTGGGAAGAACTGCGAAAAGAGTCACTTCAACTATTTCATGTTCCATAGAACTCCAGGTGAAAAAGGTGGTGAAACATCTTCAGGATTAACTCTCCATCGTCAAGCCTCTGCTCATACTAGCTCCTTAATGATATTGAAGCGGCATCATTTGTCTGGGGCAACACCCGAGGTTCGTTGTCTCACACTAAGAAAAATGAAGACCACAAGGTGTGGGTTTAAGAGCAGAAAGTTTAATAGGTGAAATAAACAAAAGAAAAGCTCCCGCATGTAGAGGGAGAGGGATTCCGAATGGATCTCCCTGTTAGCAGCGGGATGCGGTTGGTTTTATAGAGGGGCTTGAGGAAGTGATGTCTGATTTACACAAGGCCCAAGGGAATGATTGGACGAGGTGTGACATTTACATGGTCCTCGAAGACACTGGCCATCCCACCCCAATCTTTTCTTATCCAGATGGGGTTTCTACCGGGCCAACGCCATGACACTTGCACATGTGGTGACAAGGAAAAGGGAAGAGAAAACCTTCATGTTCAATGCTTCCGGCACAGCTGCCAGCATTCATGTATGCAAGCTTCCGGCTTGCTTATCTAGGCCTGCAGCTTGATTTTTCAGGCTGCTTTTTGTTAGAAAAGAAATGATTTGGGGGCTGCCTTTCATTAAAAGAAAAACCTTACCAAAGACTCCTGTACCCTCACTAACTGCCTAGTTTCTTTTTAACTCCTATATTAATATCTACTAAGGTGACCCTTTTAATAGTGTGGTCTCTCCCCACCCCTATTTTCTCTTAACTCCTCTTGCCTTGATCTCCTTTTTTCTCCCACAGAACTTATGACCTAACCTGCAGTGATTTTCTTACCTGTTTATGGTTTATGTTCTCTCCCCACCAAGAATGTAAAAGCCAAGATGAAGGGATCTTTGTTATTTTATTGCAAGGGCTAAGCAGACATTTTTGAATATAAATCAAACATTTGAGTGAAGAATGAATTGAATCCTTTAATTTTCTCTGCAGAATAAAAAGTGATTTTTTAAAAAAAATATACCAGCTACATGTGTTCCTTGGAAGAGAGCAGAGTTGTGGGGAAAAGTAAGACTTTTGAGTCAGATAAACCTGGATTCAAAGATTAGCTTCACTATTCACTAGCTAAATGTTTACCCAAGGCGAATGTCACTAATATGGTCTGTATATTTTGTCCCCTCCAAATCTCATGTTGAAATGTAATCCCCAGTGTTGAAAGCGAGTTTGTGGGAGGTTTCTGGTTCATGGAGCAGATTCCCTCTTGAATGGCTTGCTGTCCTCCCCAGGTTAGTATGTTCACACGAGAGCTCTAAAGAGCCTGGCACCTCCTCCCTCTCTCTTGTTCCCTCCCACCATGTGATACACTGACTCCCCCATTTGCCTTCTGCCATTACTGTAAACTTCCTGACTCCTCACAGGAAGCTGAGCAAATGTTGGCACCATGCTTCCTGTACACTCTGCAAAACTGTGGGTCAATTAAACCTCTTTTCTTTATAAATCACCCAGACTCAGGTATTTCTTTATAGCAATGCAAAAAATAAACACAGACAATTAGTACTGAGGAGTAGGGCATTGCTATAAAGATACCTGAAGATGTCAAAGTGGCTTTAGAACAGGGTAAAGACAGAGGTTACTTTGGAGGCTAAAGACAGGAAGATGAGGGAAAGTTTGGAACTTCTTAGAAACTGTTTGAATGGTTGTGACCAAAATGCTGATAGACATATGGACAGTGAAGGCCAGGCTGAAGAGGCCTCAAATGCAAATGAGGAACTTATTGGGAATTGGAGTAAAGGTTCCCCTTGTTGCTCCTCAGCAAAGAGCTTGCTGCATTGTGCCCATGTCCTAGGAATCTGTGGAAGGTTGAACTTAAGACGACTTAGGGTATCTGGCGGAAGTTTCTAAGCAGCAAAGCGTTCAAGAAGTGCTATGGCTGCTTCTAACAGCCTATAATCAGACACAGAAGCAAAGAGATGACTTAAAGGTCAGAATATATAAAAGGGAAGCAGATCATAAAATTTGGAAAAGTCAGCCGGGTGCAGTGGCTCACACCTTGTAATCCCAGCACTTTGGGAGGCTGAGGTAGGCAGATCAACCTGAGGTCAGGAGTTCGAGAATAGCCTGGCCAACATGGCAAAACCCAGTCTCTACTTAAAATACAAAAATTAGCCGGTGTGGTGGTGCATGTCTGTAGTCCCAGCTACTCTACTCTGGAGGCTAAGGCAGGAGAATAACTTGAACCCAGGAGGTGGAGGTTACAGTGAGCTGAGATCATGGCACTGCACTCTAGCCTGGGCAACAGAGCAAGATCTGTCTAGAAAACAAAAAAACAAAAAAAACTGGAAAAGTCACAACCTGGCCCTGGCCCTGTGGTAGAGAAGGAATCCAAGTGGCCTGTGGAGCAACCACGTGAGAGATTAGCATGACAGAAAAAGAGCCAAATGCGAATATCCAAGAGAATGGGGAAAAGGCCTCAAAGGCATTTCAGAAATCTCTGAGGCAGTCCATTGCATCACAGGCTCAGGAGCCCTATGGCGGAAGAATGGTTTAAGAGGCCAGGCCCACTGCATGGTACAGCCTCAGGGTATTGTTCCCTATATCCCAGCTAATCTGGCCCCTGCCTCAGCTCAAAGGGCCACAAACACATCTTGGGCTGCCTCTTTAGAGGGCAATTCATAAGCCTTGGTGGCTCCTACATGGTGTTAAGTCTGAAAATACACAGAATGCAAGAGTGAAGGAGGCCTGGCAGCTTTCATCTAGTTTCAGCGGATGTATCAGAAAGCCTGGGTGTCCAGGCAGAAGCCTGCCACAGAGGCAGAGCCCTCACAGCAGCCTCTACCAGGGTAGTGCTAAGGGGAAATACGGAGTTGGAGGCCCCCTGCAGAGCTGCCGCTGGGGATGGCCTAGTGCAGCTGTGGGAAGGGGGTTGCTGCCCTTCAGACCCCAGAATGGTAAAGCCACTGGCAGTTTACATCCTGAGCCTGCAAAAACTGCATGCACTCAACTCCAGCCTGTGAGGGCAGCCACATGAGCTGCACCCAGCAAAACCACAGAGGCAGAGCTGCCCAAAGCCTTGGGAGCCCACCCCTTGCACCAGTGTGTCCTGAATGGAGGACATGGGGTCAAAGGAAATTATTTTGGAGCTTTAAGATTTAATGACTACCATGCTGGGTTTCAGACTTATGTGTGGCCTGTTGCCCCTTTCTTTTGGCCAATTTCTCCCTTTTGGAATGGAAATGTTTGCCCAATGCCTGTACCATCATTGTATCTTGGAAGTAAATAACTTGTTTTGATAATACAGGTTCATAGGTGGAAGAAGATGAGTCTCAGATGAGACTCAGGACTTTGGACTTGTTGTTGGAATGAATTAAAATTTTGGGCAACTGTTGGGAAGAGAAGATTACATTTTGCAATCCAAGGAGGGCATGAGACTTGGGGGCCGGGGCACAACGATATGGTTTGGATATCTGTCCCCTCCAAATCTCATGTTGAAATGTGACCCCCAATGTTGGAGGTGGGGCCTGGTGGAGGGTGATTGGATCACGGGGCCAGATCCCTCATAAATGGCTTAGTGCCATCTCCTGGGTGATAAGTGAGCTTTCACTCTGAGTTCGCACAAATCTGGTTGTTTTTTAAAAAGTGTGGAAACCCCACCCCACCCCTTGCTGTCACTCTCGCCATGTGATGCACCAGCTCCCCCTTTGCCTTCTGCCATGACTATGAGCTTTCTGAGGCCTCCCCAGAAGCCAAGCAGATGCTGGCACCATGCTTCCTGTACACCCTGCAGAACCATGAGCCAATTAAACCTCTTTTCTTTATAAATTACCCAACCTCAGGTATTCCTTTATAGTGAGGCAAAAAACTGACAAATAGTCACCTCTGTGGGACTTGTGTCTTCATCTTTAAAATGGTGATAATAGTAGGTGAAAGTTAGACCTAGATAAATGTATATAAAACATCTTGCACAGTTCTTTTGACTGAAGGGATGCTTAATAAATATTACTTCCCTTTTCATATCTCAACTCCTCTAGGTCACATTCCACTTAAAGTGCAAGTTATTTAAACAAACATTCCTTTTAGTTCTAGACAGAATTACATACAAAGGTATACTTAAAAAAAACTAAAAACCTCTAATGACTATAGGTAGAACTCCATTTTAAAACCTAACATAAAAACTTTGCGTAAACTTCCCACAGTACCTTCAAGTAAAGTTTTCCAACATTTATCAAATATAATGTAGAATAAGGCTAGCACTTTGCTATTTTACTGACACTGAGAAAGTATTTCAAATTCAACTCCTACAAAATAAAATAAAATCTCCACTGACAATGTTCATCTGTAAATGTGTTTCTCAGCGACATGCTGCGTGAGTTTTAGTGGCCTCTTTAAATGAACCTAAACCTCACTGTAAATCTACCTAACTGATGTAAGAAAATCACACATTTCTTATCAGGAATATTTGGGAAAAGAAAAATAATTTTATGAATGTGAATATTCTAAGTCTACCTGCTTAAGATATAAATGCCCTGCACGAGAACAGGGTAACAATAACCATTTTCACAATTGTAGTGAAACACATGTGTAGTTATACTGTTTATGCTGCACATTCATGCATGATCTGGTATTGCTGAAATAGAGTCTTTATTTCTGAACATTCCAAAACAGCAGTGTACACAGTAACAAATATTAAGTTATATGCCATAAGAAAGCATTCATTAGTGCAAATGGATTTTGTAAAAGGTCTATCAAAAAGATTTATTTGCTTTAAAATGCATTCATTTCCAGAAGCATTGTTAATAAAACATTACAGTTTCATCCTTTGTAATAAAGTATTGAAAATCAATTGTGGTACAGTAGCAAACATTGCAGGTATTAAGTGCAATGAGCTCATGATGCCGTTATAAATATGAAACCCATGTATGACAATAAATTAACAATGAAAAAGACAGGACCATTTAATTCTGCTGTCTGGCTATCTCCTTGCAATGCTTCAAATTATGTTGTGCTCATTCAACACAAAATTATGTCTCTCAAATTGCATGATGTGTTTTTGCTGATATATCCCTAGAGCTAAAAAAATAGTACCTTACCACAAAAATATTTTTATGGCACAAAATTTAAGTTGTTCCATAGTGGTTCACATAGGTGTAAAAAGAAATAGGCACAAAAAATAAAATTCCTGTAAACTATAAAAAAGTAAATTTCAAAGCATACATTATAGAACCTAGTTGTCAATATGCAATGTATTAAAATACAGAACATGTAATGGAAAGATGTTTAGAACACGTAAGTAAATTGAACAAGTTACTTTAAAAAACTTCTATGGCAAAGCATTATTGATACATCTCAATTCTCTCAAAAAGTATTCAGGTACAGAGCAGTTCTACAAAAACTTCCTAGATCTAAGTGTCACAATACTGCAACCATGAGTTTGAGACTGTTGCAGTATCTCAGGCAAATATTTAAGTGCAATAATTAGTCTCTGGTGACTGGTCCATTGAGAAACAATGCAGTAAATATATTAAAACACAAAAGGGAAAGAATATCCCAACATCCACTGCTACCCAGCCAGCTAGGTAACACAACCCTCATTTTTACTTCTTTCCCATTTCTCAAGGGTACATAAAACTGCATCAGTAGCAACCATCTCTCCAATTTCCATCCCTCAGAGTGCTGAGTGAAGACAGAGGCTTTGGAGGCTGAAGAAAACTAAAAAGAGACAAGAAAAACACAGAGAGATTGTTAATAATCCTGTGAGTCACATTACTTACTTTGACCTACTCTCCCGTCTATGCTCCTCCACTGCAGTAATGAGAAGCCATTGGCAGTATCTCAAGTGTACCTTGTGGTTCACACTTACGGGTCTTCACTGCATGCTTATCTCCCAAAGCCCCAGTTCATGGCAGAGTGTCATGCGTGTTGTATTTGCACAAGTAAATTTCCAACATAAATAAAGGGGCCAATACCCTTAATGTGTAAAACATATTTTAAAATAAGAAAATACAGACTCCTGGCTAGAAAAATGGCCTAAAAACATAAATGGTTACTCTGTTGAATACAAACAGCAAATGAATATGAATAAACTTTCAAAACCGTATTAGTAATTAAAGATTTGCCTATCATGTTGGCAAAACATTTAAAAAGAACCTTCGGCTGAGTGCAGTGGCTCACACCTATAATCCCAACACTTTGGGAGGCCAAGGCAACAGGAACACTTGAAGCCAGGCATTCAAGACCAGCTTGGGCAACACAGCAAGACCTTTATCTCTACAATTTTTTTTTCAAATTATCTGGGAGTGGTGGCATGCACTATAGTCCTAGCAAGGCAGGAGGATCACTTGAGCCCAGGAGTTTGAGGTTACAACAAGCTATGACCACACCACTGCACTCCAGCCTGGGCAAAAGAGCAAGACCCTGTCTCTAAAAAAATACATAAAATAAAAAATTTAAATTAAAAAAAATTAAAAGGAATAATACCTAGTATTTGCTTAAGTTTGGGGAAACAGACCATCTTATATTGTCTAGCAGTGACCTTTCCAAGTGTTTAGTTTGGAGACACAAATTCAAGGATAAATGTATGGTCTATAATAACCATATATATCAAATAATGTGATTCTAGTCAGCCATCAGCATGATGATGCAGCTCGGCATTTACAAAGCAGAATAAGACAAAAATTACTGAATAAATAAACATGTACCAAAATTGTTTCTATCTGGTAGTAGGATTGTGGGTCAGTCTTTACTTTTCTATTTTTCAACAGTTTCTGTTTTTCGAAATTTGTTGTTGATCTGAGCATCCATTACTTCTAAACAAAAAACAGAACTATTTATATATCCATAAATGCATAAAGACAGAAAAAATTGCTTGTTCCACCTCTTTCTAATTTTTACTATGTTTCCTCCTTCTCCTCCTTCATATCCTAATTTCTTGAAAGACCTGTCTGTATTTACTGTCTTTATTTCCTCAATCTTTCCTCAAACCACTTTTATGGATTTTTAATATAAGACACTCCATAATATTCAGTTCAAGAAGGGTACATCATGACCAAGAGCTGGACTAAAATGTCCTTTGAAGTAGAAAAAAAAACTCTGAAACTTTGAAGGGGAAAAAAAAATTTCTACCTGAACCATACTGAACTTACCAACATAAGCTGATAAAGCCCCAGGTGAATGTCATTAAGATGCTTTTCAAACCATAAATGTGTGGGAGGAGGGTGTGCATGTGCACATATGCCTGACACATTTTTCCATATTTTGATTAAAAATGACTGATTCAACAAATATTTGAGATCCTACCCATACTGGGCATAGTTCTTGGCATTGGGGACACACAGCAATGAACCAAAGAGTCAACTCCCCCTGCCCTACAATTTTTGGATAGAGCTGCCGTCTGAGCAAAGACCTGAAGGAGGCACAGAGCAAGCCGTGCAAGTAACTTGGGAGAAGAAAGCTACAAAAGCTCTGGAGACAGAGCTTATCTGGTAAAAGCAAAAGTGTTAGGAGTGATAGTGATGAGGGAGTAGGGGAAGAAAATGATATCAGAGAGAAGGGGACCTGACCCACACAGGGATATCCATCACTTTTCAAAGGGAGGAGAGCACAAGTCAGGCCACAAAGGGTAGTGACTTACTAAGGTTAAAGTGAGCCAAAGGAAAGGTCAGCGTGTGTCTGGAGCAGTTTCTAGTTCCAAACTGCAAATGAAATTATGCAAATAAAGATTCTTACCTTCTAACAGGTTGTGCAATTTTGCTTCGAGGCAGGTTACTCCCATTTATTGCCAACGAAGGTCTTGGGAGTGCACTGCGACCCATTATCCCAGAAGCTGCAGCTTTGTTCGGTGTGGGGATTCCTGTGTTGGAATACAGCTGTAAGCCGTTTGATAAAGGCATGTTACTGCTGCCTTGAACGGTTGGACTCACATAGGCTGTGGCTTTAAGAGGTTGTCGGATAGACACTGGGAAATGCCCCACGCTGTGGACTCTGTGTTGAAGCTGTCCTGGTGATGGAACTAGAAGAGAAAATGATATTCATGTGAGCGAGCTTCTACCACTATCCAACTTAGGAAATGTGTGCTATTTTCAGAAGAGCCAATTATGCCTGAGAGTACAATATACACAGAAGGAGATAAATGGAATATAGGCTCCAGATGGCACTGAGTCATGGAAAATTCTAATCCTTGATACGGATCTCCTGGTCTGTCCATGAGCCACATTTTGAAGTGCCTGGCTATATGCAGAAGCCAGTTCTAAGCACAGCCTCCTTTCCTTTACAAATGTGATGATCTCTGAGTTCTTACAAGACAAAGTCTTCCCTGCTTGCTTGCTAGAAATTAGGATTTCTTGATGCTTGCTTTGGTGGTGGTTCCATGAAAACAAAATGAGGAGATATTTTAATAGTTGTTATTATAGAAAAGAAGACAGAGGTGGTATCTGTAGGTACAAACAGTTTATTACAGATATATTCCTTAAATAATATTCATACGTCATTTATCTCTCTTTGAGTTGCTGGGCATTATTACATATATAATAGTAGCAAAACTTATAAAATGAAGGGAACCGGGAACTCTCTGGGTAAGAACCCTTAAAAATTTCATCTATATACTGACCCAACTTTGTGTATCATTTCACATTAAAAGGTAACAAACTGGTAGGCAGAAGTTTTTAAATTTTTTAATCCCTTTCTCCAAGAAAAACAATCAAATTTAACAGAAACTTATGCACAGATTCTGCCTACTAACTACCCAAGCCTTTGCTGCCTAGTACTTGCAACATGGTTAAACATGGACATACCCTGTTTTCTAAAACAGTTGAATTTACTTAATCATAAAATATATGATAAATACTTTTTTGAAATAAATATAAGGGGGAAAAAACCCCCAAAAAGTATCTATGGTTTTATTTATCATCTCTTGAAAATATTTCCTTAAATTTAGTTTTTCCTTAAAAAAATTTGCGCAAGTATACAAGGCAAAATCTATACACGGAAATACTGATACGTGTGTTATCAAAAAGATAACACATCATGATCAAGCAGGTTTCATCCCAGGGATACAGAAATGGTTTAACATAGGCAAATCAGTAAATGTGATACATCACATAAACAGAATTAAAAACAAAAACTATATGATCATCTCAATAGATACAAAAAAAGCATCTGATAAAATCCAGCATCCCTTTATGATAAAAACAAAATAGGCATAGAAGGGACTTACTTCAAAGTAATAAAAGCGATATATGACAAACCCATAGTCAACATCATATTGAATGGGGAAAAGTTGAAAGCATTCCCCCTGAGAACTGGAACAAAACATCCTTCACAAGGACGTCCACTTTCGCCATTTCTAGTCAACATAACACAGGAAGTCCTAGCCAGAGTACTTACAGGAGAGAAGGAAATAAAGGGCATTGAAATTGGAAAAGAGGAAGTCAAACTGTCACTGTTTGCCAATGATATGATTGTATATCTTTGTATATCTAGAAAACCCTGAAGACTCATCCAGAAAGCTCCTAGATCTGATGAATGGATTCGGTAAAGTCTCAGGATACAAAATCAATGTACACACATCAGTAGCACGGCTATATACCAACAACCACCAAGCTGAAAATTAAATCAGGAACTCAATCCCTTTTATAACATCTGTAAAATACAAAATAAAATACTTAGAAATATCCTTAACCAAGGAGGTGAAAAATCTCTACAGGGAAAACTACAAAACACTGTTGAAAGAAATCACAAATGACACAAACAAAAACACATCCCATGCTCATGAATTGGAAGAATCAATATTGTAAAATGACCATACTGCCCAAAGCAATCTACAGATTCAATGCAATTCTATCAAAATACCACCATCATTCTTCGTGGAACCAGAAAAAACAATCCTAAAATTCATATGGAACCAAAAAACAGCCCATATAGCCAAAGCAAGACTAAGCAAAAAGATCTGGAGGCACCACATTAACCAACTTCAAATTATACTACAAGGCTACAGTTACCAAAACAGCATGGTACTGCTATAAAAATAGGCACATAGACCAAACAATAAAGAATCCAGAAATATACCCTAATATTTACAGCCAACTGATCTTCGACAAAGCATACAAAAACATAAATTGGGGAAAGGACACCCTATTCAGTAAACGGTGCTGGGAAAACTGGCAAGTCACATGTAGAAGAATGAAACTGAATCCTCATCTCTCACCTTACACAAAAATCCACTCAAAATGGATCAAAGACTTAAATCTAAGACCTGAAACCATAAAAATTCTAGAAGATAATATTGGAAAAATTCTTTTGGACATTGGCTTAGACAAAGAAATCATGACTAAAATCCCAAAAGCAAAGGCAACTCAAACAAAAATAAATAAATGGTACCTAATTAAACTAAAAAGCTTCTGCACACCAAAATAAATAATCAGTGAGTAAACAGACAACTCACAGAGTAGAAAAAAATATCTGCAAACTATGCATCTGACAAAGGACTAATAGCCAGAATCTACAAGGAACTCAAATAAATCAGCAAGAAAAAAAAAAAAAAAAAAAGTAACCCCATCAAAAAGTGGGCAAAGGGCATGAATTGATATTTCTCAAAAAAAGATACACAGCCAACAGACAAATGAAAAAATGCTCAACATCACTAATCATTAGGGAAATGCAAATTAAAACCACAATGAGATACCACCTTACCCTAATTAAAAAGTCAAAAACAACAGATGTTGGTGTGGACATGGCAAAAGGGATGGCCATAATTAAAAAGTCAAAAACAACAGATGTTGGTGTGGACATGGCAAAAGGGAACACTTTTACACTGCTGATGGGAGTGTAAATTAGTAGAACCACTATGGAAAACAGTATGAAGATTCCTTAAAGTACTAAAAGTAGAATTACCATTTGATCCAGCAATCCCACTCCTGGGTATCTACCCAAAGGAAAAGATGTCATTATATGAAAAAAAAGACACATTCACACGCATGTTTATAGCAGCACCATTTGCAATGGCTTAGATATGGAACCAACCTAAGTGCCCATCAACCAACGGGTGGATAAAGAA
This sequence comes from Macaca nemestrina, assembly GCF_043159975.1. Classification (NCBI taxonomy): domain Eukaryota; kingdom Metazoa; phylum Chordata; class Mammalia; order Primates; family Cercopithecidae; genus Macaca; species Macaca nemestrina. Next base: position 35,858,579 of record NC_092140.1, read on the forward strand.
AATGTGGTATATATACATCAAGGAATACTACTCACCCATAAAAAGAAACAAAGTAATATTTTGCAGCAACTTGGATGGAGCTAGAGGCCATTATTCTAAATCAAATAACTCAGGAATGGAAAAGTAAATATCGTATGTTCTCACGTGTCAGTGGGAGCTTAGCTATGAGGATGCAAAGGCATAAGAAGGAGATAATGGACTCTGGGGACTTGTGGGGAAGTTTGGGAGGGTGCTGAGGGATAAAAACTACATACTGGGTACAGTGTACACTGCTTCAGTAACAGGTGCATCAAAATCTCAGAAATCACCACTAAAGAACTCATCCATGTAACCAAAAACCAGCTATACCCCAAAAACTATTGAAATAAGAAAAAAAGAAAAAAAAAAAAAGAAATGCCGATATATGTGTATAGTAGTCAAAAAACTTTATAAAAAATAAGGTCTATATAAGATTCTCCCTTAGGTGTATTCCCATTTAGCTTCGTGACACAGCAAAGTTCTCTTGGTTGACAAATCATCTCTAAGATTCTTTCTAACCAATTCTGTAATGCCTTAATTTGCTAGTTTTTAACCATGCAATTTTTTAATATACTCGTTCAGCAACTGTAACAAGTCTACTGCACTAACACAAGATGTTAATAATAGGGGAAACTAAGAGGATACAGAGGGTGAGGGATTATATGGGAATTCTCTGTACTTCCTGTTCAATTTTTCTATAAGCTGAAAACTGCTTTAAAAAAGTTAATTTTTAAAAAACCTTCAATACATGAATTTGGCTCAATTTCTTCTGAAGCATAATATACATAAAATACATATATCTTAAGTCTAAGCTCAGTGAATGTTCAAAGTGAACATGTTCATGTAACCACTCCTCCTATCAAGATAAAAAGCATCACCAGCACCTTATAAGGCTCTCTCATGCCTCTTCCTAGTCAAAACTCCTCCAAAGGTAAGAGTTATTCCCACTTTTATCACAACGACTGTTTTTTCCTATTTTGAGGAAATTCCTAGGAACAGACTTACTAGTATGTTAACCTTTTAATCTGGCTTCTTTCACTAGACACTTTGTCTGTGAGATTCACCTGTGTTGCTGTGTTACTAAGCAGTATTCCATTGTATGAATGTGATTATTCCCCTGATGACAGAAAGCTAGGTTATTTCTAATTTGGGGTTTTGTGAACCTTCTTGAACATGTTTTGGTGATCATATGCACTCACTATGTTGGGTAACTATTAGGAGATATTAATTTAGCAAAGTTGCTGGATTCAATATCAAAACACAAAAATCAATTCTATTCAAAATACCAACAAACTAGTAGAAACTGAAAGAAACCTGAGGAAATATTTACAAAAACACTACTTAATAAAAATCACAATACCTAGAAATTACTTTAACTATAGAAACACAAAACCTCTATATAGAAAGCTACAAAACTTCACTGATATTAAAGACCTAAGTCAATGAAGGACTATTCCACATTAATGGATGCAAAGACTTAATATTGTTAAGATCTTCCAAAAATTGATCTACAGAGTCAATGAAATTCCAGAACAGTTTATTCAGGAATACAATCCTACTATCTCTCCTACATATAACATATATCACCACCCTTGATTTTAAAAAAAAACACACATAAGAGAAATTAGTTAAAATTAATAGGCATAATCCTAATTTTACAAATGAGAAAACGAGACTGATAAAGAATGCTTAACTTTCCAAGAAGTTTATTATTAAGAAAAGACCCAAAACCGGGTCTTTGACTACAATTGTGTTCCTCCTTCTATACTTGCAGCCTTTCCAACTCTCTATCCTACCTCTGTTCTTTCCTGAAAGCAAAATGGCCCAGAACTAGTAATTGTCATGATAAGAATTTAGAATGCATAAATAACAGTGGCTTAGAATGCTCAGAAATGAAAGTAAATGAGAGCATAATCTTAAGATTTGAAACAAAAGTTATGGGAGTCCTCTTTCTCCTACACATTATTATTCTTCTTGGGGGCTTTCTCTCAGTATTATGCTTGACTTAGAAATGATGATTTTTATAATTTCCTCATTTCTTTTACATGTATGAATTAGAATCTACTACAAAGAAGATGTTCCCCTCTTTCTATTTATCCAATTAAGTATGAATCCATGCATATTTATTTTATTCCATCAGTTATAATCCATTACCATAATTATTTACTCTGTGGCTCAAACTGTCCCATATTTGGCCATTAGGAGATTCCTTCTACTTGGTTCCTGTATCCTTTTGACATTTCCCATTATTTTGGGGGCACTTCAATCAAAACTGAACATTCTTTGCAGTGTACATTCTATTTTGGGTTACATACACTTTTCTGGCACTCAAATCTGCTATTAATACACACTGAGTTGGAGTCAACAAAAATTCCTAATTGTTACCATATTCGCTATTCTCAAAACTGTATTTCTCTCATCCTGCACTTACACTATTGATTTTCTTTTTTTCTTTTTCCAAGACAGGGTCTCATTCTATCTATTGCCCAGGCTGGAGTGCAGTGGTGCAATCTCAGCTCACTGTAGCCTCAACCTCCTGAGTTCAAGTGATCCTCCTAGCTTGGCCTTCCAAGTAGCTAGCACTACAGACATTGGCCATCACGCCTGGCTAATTTTTGTATTTTTTGTAGAGACGGGGTTTCATCATGTGGTCTAGGCTGGTACACTACTGATTTTTGTAATTCAGATATAGAATTGTATATTTCTATCAGCTAAGTTTCTTCATGATACATTTAGCCCATTGTTGTAACCTCCTGACATAAAATCAGTTATTAGTTCTCTCAGTTTCCACCATTAGCAAATTTCATAGGTTGTTTCCGTGTCCTTATACAAGTCATTGGTTCAAATATTTAACAGGTCAAGCCTTAACATAGAATCCTGTGGCATTCATTCAAGCATTCACTGAGTTCCTTATGTTCAGGTAACATGTCAGGCACTGGGAACAGAAAATCAAATAAATGATGGTCCAAGCCCAGAGGGAGCTTACAATCTAGTAAGGAAGACAAATACATTAATGGTAAAACATGGTACATTGAATAACAGAGGTAAGCACCAAAAATCTAATCCACTCTAGCATTGTTTGGGGGGTATTTGAGAAAGTGTGTTAGGGTGATCAAGTAAGCAATGAAAACTTCCAAGGGCATGGTATTTGGACTGTATTATAAAAGTAAACAGGAGTAAACTGAACGAAGAAGGAAAAGGAAGAATGCTAAGCAGAGAAGAACAACACGTGGAGCTAGAATATCCTAACAGTTAAAAGCATAAGCTCTGGGAGTAACCAGACCTAGGTCTGCCTCTCTGCTCTTCCACCTGCATGGCCTTGGACAAACTGTTCCTTAACCTGTCAGAACTGTTCCCTCTTCCACAAAATAAGAATGGCAGTAGAAACTAATTCATAGAGTTGTTGGTAGAACTAAATAAGATAATGAATATAAACTAGTTAGCACTGTTCCTTGTACAGAGTAAATGATGTCACTTGGTTGTTAGGAACTAAAACAAAGAAATGAAAGACCACTGCATGTTAGGGAGATACAATTTGACACCCAAAACTAAGTTTGAGGGAGAAGAGCTACAAATCATTTTAGATTTAGACTTAAGACATCTGTTTGATGACTCTTGGCCAGTACACTCAGAACACACTCAGCCTCCCAAGTTTGGGCATTTTTATGAATGCTGGTAATATGACCTTGTGCCTTCCTCCTAGAGGTCAGTGTAAGACTTAACTGCAATAACCCATAGAGACAGCATGAGTAGGAATCGGGGGGGATGCCAAAACAGCACATCCCCACATAAAGTGAAGACACACAGCACTAGGCCTAATGCTCACTGTGTCGCTCACTGCTGGGTGAAACATAGAAAGTAAGTAACAGAATGTGGGGTAAGCTAAAATAGAGTGGATAAAAACTACTTTAGACACACTAAAATATAACTTCATTTAGGGGGAAAAAGGACAAAAGTATGCACAGGTGAAAACCAAGACAAAAGGAATGGCTAGACAGAATTAAGTGTGCTTATTCAGGTAGACAGCTAGAAAGGAGAGGATCTGCAAGGAAAAAAATTTTTGTATGATGAGTGGATAAATCAATCACCATGTAGTACTTCTACTATCTTAGGATATAAAGGACTACAAATAATTTACTATTATTATATAATTAACAATTTACTACTATTAATTGATACCACAGGCACTGGTAAAAATACTATTCAACTCTAATGGTGAAATAAAAAAATAAGTTACAGGGCAAGGAGAAAAGTTTAGTGTTCTTGCAAGTAAATATAAAGAAATGGAACAGTAAGTTATTTTCCTTACAATTAAAAATTATAAAAAATAATTATACAATTATACAACATATAATTATATCAAATAATTATACTCACTACAAGACTGTATTCTTGAAATTCCATTTCCAGCTCCATGCAAGCTTGAGTCAAAACTCTGACTATTTCGCACGGTGACTGGAGAACTAACATTGCTACTAATGGCAGTTGTACTTGGCATCCGGGCTAGGTTAGGCATACTTCTTCGGAGTTTATCTGGAAAAGAATTTACTAAGTTAAAAATGACAGATGTTATGCAGCCAAAATACTAGCTTTCAAAAGCAAATAACAAAAGTCATATTGTGGTCAACAATAAATAAAAAGTATTATATGCTGATGATCAAGCTTTCTAACCTATTGTACAGGAAAACACACTCCCCAACCAGAAGGGTTCCACCAAATAAACATGTGTGATGGTTAATATTGAGCGCCAACTTGATTGGATTGAAGGATGTAAAGCATTGTTCCTGGGTGTGTCTGTAAGGGGTGTTGCCAAAGCAGATTAACATTTGAGTCAATGGACTGGTTGGGGCAGACCCACCCTCCATCTGGGTAGGCACCATCTAATCAGCTGCTAGCACAGCTAGGATAAAAGCGCAGAAGAACGTGGAAGGAGCAGACATCACTTTTCTCCAGTGCTGGAGGCTTCCTGTCCTTGAGCATCACACTCCAAGTTCTTCAGCTTGTGGACTCTCAGGCTTACATCAGTGGTTGCCTGGGGCTCACAGGCCTTTGGCCACAGACTGAAAGCTGCACTGTCAGCTTCCCTACTTTTGAGGATTTGGGACTCCGACTGTCTTTCTTGCTCCTCAGATTGCAGACAGCCTATCATGGGACCTCACCTTGTGATTGTGTGAGTCAATGCTCCTTAATAAATGCCCCTTCATATATACATTTATTCTATTAGTTCTGTCCCTCTAGAGAACCCTGACTAATACAATGTGTTAAAGAAGAACAAGACTTCTATAAAAAGACACAGGGACTAGCTAAGCAGTTAGCTATCTGTTCCTATTCAATAAATGGCTAAAATTATATTTAAAAAGTTAGAAAATAATATTACAGTCATTTAATTTACCAAAACAACCCTAGAAATTGTTACATGCTTCTTAAAAAAAAAAAAGAAACCTAGAAGAATCAAAACCAACATTTACTGAATCTTTTGCTACCATATCAAAATGGAACAAATTAATAAAATTAAAACTTCAGATGTCTTGAAATATCCACTCATGACATTAATATGACCACATTAATCTCTGGAAAGTTTTAACTTTCATGAGTATGCCACCAAATGTTTGGAAAAGAAAAAGACCAAGAGAATAGCTTCAATTTTTTTTGCCTTGCTAAGTTCATCTTCTGCCACCAAGAGGCAGCAGAGAGTCACATACAGATCTCAACGTTGGGATGTGTGAAATTACACATGTGAAATAAGCCAGCCACAAGACCACAAGTCTATGAGACACTTTTTCCTTGATCAATACACATTCCCCAAAAAACTAAAGTACCTATGTCATGTCATTTAAGCTGGGGAAAAAAAAGCATATATACGAGTACTAAGCCATAACTAATTCAAGGACAAGTACTGAATTCATTTCTTTCTCCCCTTCACACTACTCCTTCTGCATTACTTAGATCCACAAACTGTAGCCCTGTCCAGCACATCACCTAATCCAAAAGTCTGGGAGTCTCTCAAGATTCACCTTCTCTTTGCACCATACTTTCCAAGTCCTGTTAATTCTGCCTCATAAACATTTAATGAATCTTCCACTACCACCTAGTTCTTACCTCACTATTTATCACCTACATTTTCACAAAATTCTCTTAATTGGTCTCCATGTACCCTTGTGTCTTGTTTCTCCCATCCATCTCCCATACAGCCGATTCCACTCTTACTAGAGCACAGCACACATCTAGTCACCCACTTGCTGAAATCCCTCCAATTCCAATTCCTCCCCTGCTCCTTCTACTGAAAGGTCAAGCTCCTGAGCACACCCTAGATGAGGCCTTCAAGGCACAGGCTCTTTATACTTCTCCGGCCTGACCTCTCAGCCTGCTCCCCAACCACAGGGGAGAACTCTCATACCTGTGAGCAGGCTGGTCCCTCCATGTGGACACCCATTCTCACTTTGGAGAAGGAACAAATGAACAAGGGAACAAACATTTACTGTGTTTACACTAAATACCAGGCACTCTGTGAGCTGTTGGGGATATCACAGTGTATTAGGCAGATACAGTCCCGAGTCTCATTGAGTTTATAGTCAAGACTGATGGTCTAGGTTTATAGTCTATACCAGTGCTTCTCAATCCTTCCCCACCCATTGTTGATCCTAAAGAGAAAATGTAAAACAAATTTAATTAAACTTAAAATTAAATTTTCTCCCAAAGTAAATAATAAAGATTAACATTTTGATAGGGGTAAACCATGGAAGATTATAAATCACTGTAATATCTAAAATTTTTTTCACCCCTCCAACTTATAAGATCTTTTTATCTTTATTGATATATACTCCCAAACACTAAAGTACACATATCAGAGCATTCAATCTTGTGGTCATTTTCTTTCAAGCAAAACCAGAAAATAATGATATACTTGAATACTAATCCAAAAGGCATTCAAGTCAAAATCAAACTCAGCTCTTCTCATTCCCCCTTCATACACTGCTCCTTTGACATTACTAACACCTATTAAATGTTGCCATGGCCAGCAATTTTTGCCCCCTTGGAGTGGAAAAGACAGAAGATTAAACAAGCACAATAAGTATACTTAGATAATATGTATAATAAGAAAGCATAAGAAATTGCAGAGAGTGCTACAGTAAAAAGCACAAAAGAATATTTTACTCATGTGGCTCTTACTAATACTTTAAGATTTGGCACAATTATCCCCAGCATAGAGAAGCTTTTCTATGGACTTCCCAGCTGAGCCATCTACCTCTTACACATTTCTTTACTTTCTGTGTGTAGTTCTAGAGTAAGGATGCTCAAATATTGCCACTGACTGTTAGATTCCTGGGTACTTTTCCTCATTATCTTCTTGAGGCCTATTTTTAACAATCGTATGTCTCATATTCCCAAATTCCTATTAAAGTTCCCAGCCTCAAACAGCAGGTACGTCATATATCAGCAAATATTATGTGTATGATTTGGCAGACAGTGTGTAGTAAGAAGAGAGGAATTAGAAGGATTCATCTCTACATACTCTTAGTGGCCACATCTAGATCTTTTGAATATCATAAAATCTAGTGTAAAAAAGTCAGCCTCTATCAGTACTAGACTATTTTCACTATATATATTTCCTATATATATATATATATATATTTTTAAGCAGCAGGGAGGCACAGGAACATAATTATATGCTATTGAGAAAATTAATTGAGCTTCTATATTTCTTTTTAAAATCTCTCTCCAACTATTTACTATAATAGTTTTCATATATATAGAAATGTTTAAAAATAGTATCATAAACACCTGTTTTTCCACCTGGCTATACTAGTTGTTTCCATTTTGCCATATTTAATTCATCTCCACATATACATTTGTTTGCTTTGCTAAATGAGATAAAACTTCAGACATCTTGACACTTTTAATGTACATTGTAATTCTATAGAATCACAATATTGTAAACACATGTCAACAATTTAACAATATCATATGATAATCGCATACAAAATTTTTCAGACATCCCAAGAATATCCTTCATAAGTTTTTCCTCTAAACCACGATCCAATCGAGGTCCATACGTTACACTTGGTTATGTCTCTAATCTGTGTTAGCCTTTAAAACCAATCTTTACTCATATTTAAGCAACAAGTCAGTTTTACAAAGCTTTAATCTTGAAATATGCTCTTAAAAATAAGGTCTTCCCAAATGTAAATATTTAGGACAGTATTCCCCTTGGAACAAAGCTGTGATCTCCAACTTGTGTCAGACCATCTGGAAATGAGGTACATTTTCTGTCAAACAATGTGAATTTTTTTTTTTTTTTTTGAGGTGGAGTCTGGCTCTGTCGCCCAGGCTGGAATGCAGTGGTGCGATCTTGGCTTACCGCAACCTCTACCTCCTGGGTTCACGCCATTCTCCTGCCTCAGCCTCCCGAGTAGCTGGGACCACAGGCGCCCACCACCACGCCCGGCTAATTTTTTGTATTTTTAGTAGAGACGGGGTTTCACTGTGTTAGCCAGGATGATCTCAATCGCCTGACCTCCTCATCCGCCCGCCTCGGCCTTCCAAAGTGCTGAGATTACAGGCGTGAGCCACCGTGCCCAGCCACAGTGTGGAATGTTTTAATAACCGCATATACTTTAAAGTTCAGGGAACCAAAAGTAATGTTCTATTTCTATCTTAACAAGAAATCAGCAGTTTAATCTTCAAGGACTGAGATGCTGCAGGAAACTGGAAGAACAGAACAAGTAAAGAATTGAAATGAGTTTGCTCACATTAAAGAGGCAGCAAGACTCATCACTCTATGAACAAAGACTCGGGAATCTTTATGGCTAAAGGAGACGCTCATTATCTACCAAACAGCTAGATCTAGGTATCAAGGCAACACAGGCTCCAGGGGAGGTCCTCATGATAATAAGGACTACATCATGCCACCAGTAACCCCTGCCATACCGTGGAAATTATAAGAAAGTTGGTAAAGATTCTACAAGTTTAGTCATTTTGAAATTTAGCAAGTTATTCCAGATACACTTCTTTTAATTCTATGAATCCCAGAAATATCCCAGGAAGTTTTATGAGCCATCTCTTTAAATCTAAGCAGTGTAGGAACTATGAAAGCAGTAAATATTAATATACATTTCTAGTTTATTCTCAATTATTTTAAAATGAATCAACAGTTTAACAATTATTTTCTCCTATCTATATTATTTTGATAATTTAGAAAAATATTTAATAGATTAGTTTCAAAGTTAGTTACTATTCTTATTTCACAGTTTTGCTCAATATTCTATAGTAACAAATGCAGGCTAGGACATCTGAATCATATGCTAATAAAAGTTTAAAAACAAAAGGGGAGAAGACAACCTTTATTTAGCACATCCACTCCAGGCTCCAGGCAATGTAACATTCATTATTTTCATTTACTCCTTATAATATATTTAGGTGGAGAAAATGTGTACCAGATGGTTTGGTGTGAAATTATATCTAAGTTTCCTAAGAGATAGATATTATCTTCTCCACATTTTAGTTAAGGAAACCAAACCTCAGAGAGTTGAGAAACTCAGGATCAGCTGGACTTCAGAGCCTCTGCTCTCAACCATTAAGCTAACTAGTCAGAAGTCATATCCAGAAAATTGCCTTTGTATTCCATTTTTCTTGTATTGTGAAAACTAGACATTTTAGGCAAAATAAAACTACCACGAAGGGACCTAAACTGTGGTATGTCTCCACTTTCCTGTGAAGAATATCCCAGCATAGGATTCACAGAAACCCAATGTTTTTCAAACGGTGTTTGATGGAAGTGAATACCACTTTTCTGAGGTACAACAAACAGCTAAGTGGAGGAGAATGATCTTATTGACAATATCAATCAAGACGCACGGCTAGCATCTGCTTGGCAACTTGACTATGATGTTCTAAAACACTTAAGGAAAAAAAAAAGCTTTAGAGAAATAACTCTAGGTGCCCTCTCAATTTTAATAAGATGCTATGACTTCCACTAAGCACATAGAATACATTGTCTTTCTGATGCTATGAGCTTTAATGTTAGTCACGATGACATTTTTTTAGCCACCACTCCTCTAAACTTGAAATCTCAAGGTAGTAAGAAAAATTATGAACATAAAATTTTAAATATTTTCAAATGATCTCTTAATTAGCATCAGCATGAATGATACAGGTACAAAGGAAAGGGTAAAAACTAAATACAGGGTAATGGCTGATCGCTAATACAAAATTTATATTTGGCCTATAAATATTTTTAAAGACCATTTGATCACTTCTGGGCCCAGTTTTCAGTAATAGTGCTATATAATTAAGAATTGTAATTGTATAATTATAAATTATTTTTAATTGGTTGGTTTCTCCATAATATATAGAATTTGTGTGTGAGGGTCCAGGTGATCATCAGTACGAAAACACACCAGGCTCAGAATATTACATGATTGCTTCCCCCATAGTTCTTAGAAGTCAGAGTCTAACTCCTGGGAGTGTGCAAGAAAGATAAATGAAGAGATGGAAAAAGTATGAAAGAATGACACATACAGCAACCCACCACGTTGACAAGACACATCAATTTCCCATTACCATGCCACGTGCTAATGGACAGCAGCCTCCATGTTCCTGCTGCTACACAGATCTTAATTCTAGATGTCAGGAGATCAGGGGAAAGACACATCCCAAACTTCCCTAGATCCGGCTGTGGAAGAGCAGCATCCTCTGCAAGCATCCTCATTCATGCTTACAACCTCACTCTGTGCTAGGAACAGACAGTAACAGACTGAAGGTTGTGCACAAGGTAAGGAATGACAACTCACAGCCTTTGCCTCCATGGGCTTGACCACAAACTTCTCAGCTTGTACCACGCTGCCTGTGCCACAGGCACCAGCAACAATGCAGAGATACTGCACATTTATAACTCATTCTGAGCCAGCTATGTCATGGAGGTTTTCTTGAAGCTGTGAGTTTATAAATCTGGGATACATAATCAGAAGCCAGTCAACTAGAGATGCAAATTTAGACCAAACTGAGAAGGTCTGGAGGATGATTTTAAATCTGAGAAACATTGACCAATTATCTATATTTCTCTTAAAACTGTTTTTTGGCTGGGCATGGTGGCTGTCATCCCAGCACTTTGGGAGACCAAGGCGGGCAGATTACCAGAGGTTAGCGGTTCAAGACCAGCCTGGTCAACATGGTGAAACCCTGTGTCTACTAAAAATAAAAATTAAAAAAAAATTAGCCAGGCATAATGGCATGTGCCTGTACCCCGGCTATTTGGGAGGCTGAGGTAGGAGAATTGCTTGAACCTGGGAGGTGGAGGTTGCAGTGAGCTGAGATCGTGTCACTGCACTCCCACCTAGGGGACAGAGCCAGACTCTGTCTCAAAAACAAAAACAAAAACACAAAAACCATTTCTTGACCATATATAAAAAAATCAAAGCATATCAAATACCAAAAAAGCATACAACCTACCTCCATTGGTCCTATTTGGTTGCTGATCTGGAGTTTGGGCTTGAGGTGAATAATACTGTTGCTGCTGGTAATTATTTGAAGGAAAATACTGGGAACTGGGACTCCTCCTACAATCCCGAATGCTGGAGAAAGTCTGTGAATGGGGAATTCCTCTTTGGAAAGGGGAACATCTTGGAAGACGAGGCTGAGGTGGTGGCAAATGATCAAATTCCTCTTCATCCTCCAGACTGTATCGGTCATATTCTTGATCACTACATGTCCCTTTTTTTCCTGAACTCAGTGACACACTGGAACTATGTCTTGATACAGATGCTGAAGTAGAAGCATAATCTTGCCTGAGACCTATAAAATAACAAATAGTACTCTAATGTCTTTTGACCTAGCTAACATTTAGTTATAATTAACCAAGTATTAGATGAAAAATTGTGCCAAACAAATTACTCACAGAGACTTATTATCTTGTTCTCAAGTTTACTAAATTGACAAGTTAGGTTTACCAAGATGATAATCACATTTACCTATGAAACAGATATCTAATATTGGACAATTCTGTTTTGCAAAAAGATTGCCCCAATTCCAGTGAAGATTATATATACCTGCCACAGCTCATTCATTAATATCTATCAATTTCCCCAAATGATCCCTTTTCAAATCAAGAGATATTTTAGAAGGGGAACTTAGGAAGAAGTATTCATCTCATTATGAATAGTTTGCTATGAGTTAAAACAATTAAAATCTTCAAATCTCTGCCCAAGTAGGAAGTCATTCTGCTCCCCACCCCCGACTTTTAAAGTCAAAGGGAAAGTTTAAAAGCCGAGGGACAAATATTTTCCCACAAGGTCATCTCTCTATTGTTCTTTTATGTTACTAATGTTACCTCTTTCAAAGCACACTGACACCTCAAATAGTTTTAGGTCATCCTATATGGTAATCATCTAAAAATAGTCAAACTACAAGGTTCTCATTATTTAACCCATTGCCAGTACTACAATTTTTTTTTAAAGTGGTCTAACCCTGACTACTTAACTTCTGAAACTGACATACAATATTTTAGCCATATATATTTTTAGAAAGAGTATTTAAATTTGCTTTTACTAAATAATGATATAAAATAACCACTTTTCCCCTTAAAAATGTATCTTATTAAATCCTGCATAAGCATTACCATGTTTCTCATAGAAGCCTTGACTAATTCTGAAAGCAGGAAATTATTATGCTTAAATACTTGATTATTTCTACTTATGTTGGCTGAAAAGATAACTCCAAAACAAACACTCCAGTTCTGTGCCTTTTGATACCATTAATGCCCTTCAACTAGTTCACTCTCAGATTTTTTGTAACTTTATCGCAGAACCAGTGACAAACTGTCCTATTTCTACTTATCTACTCTTTCACAATTATTTACCCTGAGAAGTATGTCAATGCATTTTAACTGAAATTTTAAGATAACTGTAGACTCACATGAAGTGCTTAAAAAAAAACAAAACTGTGCCCTTTGCCCAGTTTCTCCCAGTGGTAACATTTTGCAAAATTTTAGAATAATATGACAGCCAGGGTATTGGCAGTGATATAATCCACTCATTTTATTCAGATTTTTGCAGAGGTAGGGGTGTGTGTGTGTGTGTGCGCGCGCGCGTGTGTGTGTCAGAGAGAGAGTATTAAGCTGTATGCAATTTTATTACCTAGAGGTTCAAAGATCCACCAATAAATAGTACCAACACTGTAAAAATCCTGTGTTGCCCTTTTATAACTACATCCAGCTTCGAGACCCTCTTGAGACCCTAAGCCCTATCCCTAAAACTCCACCAACCACTAGTCTGTCCTCCGTTCCTAACATTTTTGTCATCTCGAAATGTTGTATGAGTGGAATTATACAGTATGCACTCTCTTATGATCAATTTTTTTTATTCACCATGATTCCCCGGAGCTTCAAGCAAGATGTTGTGCATATCAGTAGTTTGTTCCTCTTTATTGCTGAGTTGTACTCCATGGTATAGATGTAGCATGACTGGTTTAATCATTTACGGACTGAAGGTCATCTAAGCTAATTCTAGTTTTGGGCTATAAAGGTGCTCAGAACATTCACGTACAAGTTTTTGTGTGAACCCAAATTTCCACTATTCTGGGATAAATATCCAAGAGTGCAGTTTGCTGGGCCACTTGTAAGTTGCACCTTTAGTTTTTTAGGAAACTGTCCATCTGTTTCCACAGTGGCAATACCAGCAATGTCTATGTATCAATGTGTTTTGATCAGACTAAGTTCCTACCACCTCATGATAGTGTGAGAAGCATATAACTGGCTCCACCTAAAAAGCAGGACAGTATGAGAGAAAGAATCTAATTGTTTGCCCATTACCTAGAGAGAAATGCCTGAACCTGCCCCTTTGCCTGTATATTCCAAGTGGAAGCCTCACTTTTCTAGTTTAGAAAGAACACATACTTTCTTCTTGCAGACGAGCCATGATCTGAACATCAGTGAGGTCCTGTAATTTATATCCCATGGAGATAGAATCATCCTCCAATTCTGAAGTACTCAGCTCACTGTCGATAGATGACTGGGGACTGAGCGGGGAGCCCCTGGAAGTGTAACCTGAAACACAAAGGAAATGTGTGTTCTTTCATCTGCAGGATTGGTATCCATATATGCCTTACAATTCATATACAAACAGTCAGCAATTTGTCTCATGTTTTCATGCTACAAAAATCACCAACATGTCACCATTTAATGGTCAATGTGCACATGATGTGTATACAATTCGTATATACAAAACCACTTGTTCATTGTTTTCAAATTCAATTTTCACAATTTAAAAAGTCACTATGTACTATATACTTAAATTGTTAAGAGGGTAGATTTCACATTACATTTTTTATCACAATGCAAAATTCACTACTGCTAAAATCTACATCCTATTAGATATGTCCATATCTAAAGGCATGGTATAAGAATATATATTCATGTGTACTTTAGTAATAAGACATTGACAGTAACTGATTATATAATTTTAAATTAAATTTTAATCTGGTCCATTTGTTAATGAGTACAAACAGCAGTGCTACAAATGGGTAAGAATATCACTCCTAAAAGGCACACGTACGTATGCAGAAACATATACAACACTCACATAATATAGACCAGAGAGTAGTCACAGGAGACTTATAGCCACCCATGAGAGTAAAAAACTCGATGGTTTCAGATAAAAGAACCAAAGAACAAATAGAAGAAGGCTACAGGAATGGAATCACACAAATGCTGAGAAAAATAAGAAAATGGTGAGATCCTCATTCATAAAAAGCCACTATGACTATTTTCTTCTATATAGCCTTAGCTAAATTTAAAAGCTACCAGAAAAAAATTTTAAAAAATAAAGACTTACAATCTTGAATAATAAAAACTACCTAAATTGTGTTTGACATTTAATTTTAAAAACACATAAGCATTTGGAAATACAGAACTGCAGGCATATACTTTTGCTAAAAAGGTAAGACTGTCTGCTACATACAACTGAGAGCAGTAGATCAATGGTGTTAGAGTACAAATTAGTGCTAGGCCTTTTGTACCCAAAGTAAATGTGCAGCACAAACTCTCCATTCTAAGGTTATTCTGAAGCTTTCCAATGAAAGATGAATATTTAAGCTGTGTTTAGTAACTGAATTACAAAGCAAGCAGCTAGTCAAGAAGTTAAAATATTACCTGTTTTTTCAGGTGTTAGTATTGCTTTATTTGAGGTTTTAGAGAAGCTGGGAGTATTAATGCCATTGCTATAAGGGCTGAGTCTTGCAACAGGACTATAAGGAAAAGCCAGTGAGGCAGCTGAAGAGAAGAGACTCCGCCATCGGCTAGCTGTCATAGAAGCAGAAAATAGCAGCAGTTAGCTATATGCAAGCAGATGTTGACTTGTCAGAAGGAGAAAGGGAAGAGATTTTAAAAACAAAGAGAGACAAAGCAACTTTTCATAAGACTATTTTAACTGACCTCCACTTGTCTAAATACAAAATATATACAAAATAAACAATTTGTGAATTAGGGTCCTATTTATACAACCATTTTAAAAAAGTAAATCAATCTTACTTTGATTAAAGCCAACATGCCCATATAATAATGAAAATTTATTTTGAGTTTCTACGTTAGAAATGTTTTCAATTTTCTATTTCCATATAAGGATTTAGTGTTTTGCAATATAAAAAAGGATTAGTGTCAAAAGAAAAGCTCAAATGTATAATCTTCCTAATCTTTAGGAATTAAGGGAAATGTTAATATTAACTATATGTAATTCTATATTTTTCTACTCAGTATCAGAATACGTTGATAAAAAATATTTTATGTAAATTCATTATCAGATTATGGGAGGACTCAGAATGACTATTGTGTTTCCGAATGGCCTTGAGACCAAAACAATGTTTAAAGGAAAAACGGTGTACAGAGTAACAGAGGGGTATCTATACCAGAACTTAACAATGACTATCTTAGGTGGCCGGTACAGAGACTATTGGCGATCGCTTGGATTTTTTCTTTTAAAAAATCTTGCAAATTATCTGCATTAAACATACATATTATTTATATAACTAGCTTTTCAAGGTAGGAATATACATGATATTACTTTAATACTATGTTTTAAATTAAAATAATGAACAAAAAGGAATCACACCAGCCATGGGCAGATGATCTCATTCTTACATTACCTCACTTGTCTAATTAATGTACTTCTCCCCTCCAAAATTACCACCCCTTGTATCTCCATGTTCTTGGGGTCACACACACACTCACACAAATCCCAAATCATAAAAGCTTAAGTCACACCAAACATGGTTTACTCTCCTGTCAGGAGATACAAATCAATGTGCTAGGCAAAATTCACTTTTCTGAAAAGTAATCATTTAGACATGTACTAAGCAGAAGGAATGATATAAAAAATATAAACAAGGCTAAACGTCAAGAAATAACTTGGTTTGTATTCACTGGAAATTTAACAAAACTTGAAAAACCAAGTCTTAAAAGGACTGCTTTGAAATGTATGCCCCCAGACCACTTTTAATGAGCAATGCTAATGAGCAATCAGACAGCTGAAAAGTGCTTTAAAATGGGCAGTGGGATGGAGAGGGGAAAAAAAAAAAACTGTGGGATGTGGACAGTCAAGAAAATAATCAGCTCAGCTCCATACTGGGACTCTTCAGATCCTTGCAAAACACCATCAAGTTTACTTAAATATATATATAAATATATATATAGATAGATAGATAGATATATTTTCCTTTTACTTCAGAATCAGTATGTACCAACATATTCTAACAATTACATTAAAAATATCTTTTCCTTAAGTATATGGAAGAACTAGGCAAGGAAACTACATTCGCAATGACAACACTTTCAGAATCCACACATTTTGTGAAACTGTGAAGCCTGGTTCCCAATTGACACCATATATGTCACTTATCCAACCTGTAACTTACAGTGGTTAAGCAGCTCTTCCCAATCGGAGCCAGAACACAGACATGCACTCCCAGTTCCTTCTCTTCTATGTAGGTCAACTTGACTCCGGAATACACTACAAACTAGGGGTTAATAACGCAACACACACTAGGTAGCTGTTCTCACATGTTCAATCTCTATTATTCAAAGTTTCTCATTAAAAATTCTATATTTCAAAAGGTCAATAGTTCTTTGTGACTGCTATCTTGCTTAACAGATGATGTTATTTTATACCAGTTTGATCACTTGCCCGGCAAATTACAGTAACTTCGTGTTCTCACCCACAGATGCGGGCGGCAGCACATCACAAGCAAGCAGCATTCATCACTCTGCACAATAACCACTGTGACCCAGCCTCCCCACACAATTGACACAGTTATTGTGGCTATGACAGCAAGATCCCAACTAAGAACACAATTAGCGTCTATTGCAAGAAAGAATGCTCTACATTGTTGTTTAGCATTGAAGCTTTTCAGAAAGCTTAGGAAAATTATTGTAGAGGCAAGCTAACAAAACAATAATGCTCCACTAAGGCCCAAGGTTACAGTGGAGGAGGAGGAGGACAGGAGTGGAAGCTATCACATCCTACTTGTTCTTCAGTACATAGCTAAATAATTGTAACAGGAAGCATTTTTATAAAGAATAAAACAAACAAAAAGAGCTTGTAAAAAAGAGCAATTTTATCTTTTTCAATCAATTATCTCAATGGATTTTTGGTTTATAAAATGATGTTAAATGATTTGAGAGGCTCAGTGATGAGCAAAATAGCTCTAAAGAAAGGAGTGAGGCAATTTTGCCAAAAGAGAAAAAATGGGTGATACATTTTTGAACAACAGTTAAATTTCCCTATACTCCTACTCCAAAGTTCTATTTATTAAAAAAAAAAAAAAAAAAAAAAGGGAGGGTCATAAACTTGGAGGTGGCATGGACTATGCATGTTTTCATTTAATTCCAGTCCCTAGAATAGCATCGAATTGGCCCCAAACAGGACTACACATTGAATCAATGTACGATACTTGGCACAGTTTTCTTTCCCAAATGCCTTAAGCTAAACTGCCTCCCAGGACACTTCTTTCTGTATGCTCTCTGTAGTTCTACTGCCACTTCCTTAACCACTCACCACCTCTCATCAGATTACTGCAACCCGCTCTTCAACAACCTTCCAGCCACCAACACTGCCCTGAGTAAACCTGTTCTGAACGTCTTGTACTTTAACTGTATTACTTTCATCAATTAAAGTACTGCAGTGGCTTTCCATCAAATGCAAGACTTTAAAGGTACTTCAGCTCATTTCACTACCACCCTTACAGACTGCCATTTATCTCATGCCCATCTCTACAGTGTCTCTGAAGCTGCCTAAAGGATGCACCCTTATTGGTTAAACTTTCTACTTCACCTCCCTTGTCTGATAATCATCTTCTACTGAATGAATGTGAAAAAGTACTACATTGTAGACTGATACCTCATTTTTTTGCAAAACAGTAAGTTGAGTGTGACTAATGGTCTATTATGTTTTGTACATTTTCAAAGTTGCCTGACTGAAAAGATAAATTATAACACATCTGTGTAGTTATTTTTGTATACCATTAAGCAAAGTATGACCAAAAAAACTAGATTTGATAAAAACTAGATTTGATAAAATCAAGAAAATCATAAAAAGGCAGATGACAAAACGGGTTTAAGAAACAACCTAAGTTTCTTCAGTTTTTCACACTGAAAATTATTCTGTGACCAACAAAATGTTCCCAGAAACAATGACATTCCTACCATTGCTTGATCATATTTAAGTTGTTGTTAAATAGATATGTCTCTACACATAATCAAAATCAAATTTAAGAAAGCAATTACTTAATTCACATATAATAAAAAACTGATTTAATATCTTAGAAGACTCAAAAGGTCAGTGCTGCATTAAACTAAAGAGTTCAAAAATAAAGCAACACCATAATATATTCTGGCAACAATCCTTTTCACTCTTCTCACTAGTCATTTCAGTACCTAATACAAGACTTGGAACACAGTATGCACTCAATAAATGCTAAATGTGGTCAAAATTTTGGCAAGTTGGCTAATATTTCTTTATCTCAAACCATTCTACCACTCCTATCCTGACATATAAATTACTTTGCCCAATTTTTTAAACTTCATTATAATTGTTAACTCTGAAGACAAATAATAGTCTAATTAGAGGTTTCAAATCAGCTAAAATCTCAGTGAAAAATAAACCTGGAGGAGCACTTCATTAATACTTCCTAGTAACTACTAAGTTGCTGAATTTTATATCAATCTTCTGATTTCCAACTAAAGGATGTCATATTACTAAGGCCTAGGATCTGTGACTGGGGTGACAAACACTGAAAAGCGGTTAAACAGGTGACACTAAGATGAGTTAGTTCCTATAGCACTGCATCACACAGTTAAAAGGAAGGATTATGCCAAGCACGCTAACTGGTGGAAAACCATGTAAGAAGGCAACAAAGCTGCCTTTGAAATCTGGAAATGCTACCACTTCTTGCAATCAAAGAAAGAGTTACAAAATGGCTGCAATTCTATTTGGGCTGTTTGGTAGAATTTCAATACATTCTACTGCCAATAGCTCGGCATCTGGGTTGGTTTCAGTTAGGTGAGGAAGCCCTGGAGGTCAGGACCCTCACTCTTTCTAGTGAGTTCTAACAGGAGGGTCACATTTCTCATTGGGCAGAAGTTATTCTAGAAAACAAGCCCTCCCCTGTGTCCATGTCTTCTCACTGTTCAGCTCCCACTTGTAAGTGAGGACATGCAGTGTCCGGTGTTCTGTTCTGTGTTAGTTTGCTGAGGATAATGGCTTCCAGCTCCATCCATGGTAGGGGGAGGGACAGCATTAGGAAAAATAGTTAATGCATGCTGGGCTTAATACCTAGGCCTAATACCTAGCAAACCTAATAAAAACTCATTAGCAGCAAACTTCAGGTCTGTTTTACTAAAATTCACAGCCTATTTTCTAAATAAGTCATGGTTTTATATCCATGCTCATGGCTCTCTTCCCAGCTAGCCAAATTTATATTCTCCCTCATTCCCTAATCCAGGTTCTGCCTTGTGTAACTGGCCAACTTTTCATTTAAATCTTCAGAAGTAACGCCGTGTACCTGAGAAAAAAATATGTATATGTATATGTATATATGTGTGTGTGTGTGTGTGCATGTGTGGGTGTGTGTGTGTAGTGCTCCAGAATGATTCAGATGCCCAACGTTTACAACATCTAGAGTCATTCCTTTATTCAACATTTGGCAACAGATACTAAAAAACTTTAAAGGTCAGTCTCCAGTTACCTAAATATCTTCCACAGATACATACAGTATGTGGCATTTCCCTGCTCCACAGTCATTTCGAGAAGTCTGCCTGGCCCCTAGACTCCCACCCGCTTTTTTAAATTCATTTCTCTATTCATTTGAGTAGGCACTAACTATTGTGGCTATAGCATACCAGATGCCCCAGGTGCTGACATGAATAAGACATGGTGACTGTTCTCCTCTCCTTCCCACTCCAATTTCTAAAGACCGGCTACTACAGATGACAGGCAAGTAAGGTGGAATATGATGCCATATCGTAAGTGCAGTAAAAGCACCATGAGGAGTACACTCAGAGCAAAGTAAAGGCAATGATTAACTTTCTGGAGGAATCCAAATACTTCAGGAGTCATTATGTTTAATGTGGCCCTTGAAGGTTGCGGAGCTTATCTCACAGGATATGATACCATTCTAAATAGAAGTAATGCATATGAAACCCTGAACACATGAAACAGCACTGTACATTCAGGGGATGGCAAACTTTTGGAATAAGCATAGGGTATAAGAGAAGAGTTAGGGCTGGAGAGGTTGGCATGTTTGGGTTTTGCACTGTCTTATATCTATATACTTTAATGAACAGTTTACACTTTAATGAACAGTTAGTGTTTTGACTGTGAGAAGGTAAAAGACATAATCAGATTATGTTTTATGATGATGACCTAAGTAGCCATAGAAATGATGAACTCAATGGGCATGGAGACTGACGTCTGGGAGACCAGTTAAGAGGCTCGTAAAATAGACCTGGTGAGACATGACAAGGTCCTGAACAAAAGCACAAGCAGAACATTTGGTGAGAACAGGTTCGATGAGCCACATCTGAGCTAAAGTGCAGCTGTCTGGTGACCCAATGAATATAGGGAGTGGGAAAAAAGGAGACCGAAGCTAATGCTATAGTTCTTGAGACACTGATGCCATCACTAAGATGGAGAGCATGAGATAATCATGCTTAGATTGAAAAAAAAAAAGTGAGTTGAACCCAAGATGGTTATTGGAAATGCTTATGTGCTTGTGTCCAGTGTGGAGTTGGAGTTCAGGGAAGAGGGCTGGAGAGAAAAAGAGATTCAGGGTACATCAACAAATAGGTGTTAGATGAAGCATGAATGAAATCACCTAAGGAGAACATACAGAAGGGACTGGAAGAAACAATTTAGAGTAGAGAGATGGAGAATGAGTAAAGGAAACTGAAAAAGGTCATTTGGGGAGAAGAATTCAGGAGGCTCAAAGATGCATCGAGTTCCAACCTAAAAAAAAAAAAAAAAAAAAGACTAATGCAGAAGAGTTTCAACATGGGAGCTAATAGTTAATAGTGGCAACTACTCAGGGAAGGCCTGTAGGATGAGGACTAAAAAGAGGCTACTGGCTAGAACAACCAGACCACTGATGAGAGTAGATTCAGCAGAAGACATAAGGAAAAATCAGTGTTAGCATGTCAGGCAGATATAAAGTGAGGAAGAAGTCTTTGAAGAGAGATTTGGCTATAAATGTTTTGTTTTGTTTTGTTTTGTTTAAGAGGGGGGTTGTGGCTTGAAGAGTATAAGGTTCAAGGGAGGATGGCTTTTAGGATCAAGGAAACCTGGAGAATAGAAACAATAGAGAAGAGTCTAAGGAAAAAGAAAAACACCGAAAAAAGTTCCTAGAGATCAGAGGAATGGGACAGAGATTAGCTAGGGGAACAGCTTTGGAAAGGGAGGGTTCTCACTTCCTCTGAAACAGGGAGGTAAAGCCAGAACACACAGAACGAGGGAGAGGAAGGTGAGTTTAAGGCTTTTTAATCTGTAAGTTACAGGCAATAAATATGCTGAGAAAATTTATTCCAGAGGCTAGAATAAAGAATCTCATGTAGTAAAATGCTGGGATGGCCACCACTGGAAACAAGGAAAATGGTTAACCATGAAAGTGACTGCCTGAGTGAGTCTGAAAAGCATATCTCTGGAACAATTCTAATCTCAACACAAGAGCTGAGATTGAAAACATTAGCATATGTCTGCTCTATCATTCTGTAAACGGTATTTATGTCTTACAGGTTCAGGTTTAGAGTGGCTGTGTGAGAGCCATATTGTTCACGGTGATGTCAAAATAAATGAATTTACCATAATTAAGAGGAAAAAAACCACCCCAGTGACTGAAGATCATCTTCCACTGGGAATTTTAGAAACCACTGGGAAGGTCCTGAGAAGAAGAGTTAGATGGGGTCTGGAAGGCTGTATCCAAAATCAGAGCACGGCCACAGACTAACAGTGGTCAAACATTTTCTGTAAAGGGATGGCTAATAGTGTTATTAGATTTTGCTGGCCATAGGGTTTCTGTCACACCAGCTCAATGCTGACATTATGGTATGAAAGCAGCCACTGAAAATAATGAAAAGGTTTTATAGCAGCATAGCTACACTTAATTTATATACACTGAGAGTTGAATTTAATATTCATGGGTTATGAAATATTCTTGATTTCTTTTCAACCATTAAAAAGCACAAAAGGCATTTAACATTTTATATTTTAGCTCATAGGCCACATAGGAACAGGCAGAAAACCAGATATGGCCATAGTGTGCCAACCCCTGGGCTACGTACATTACCAGTTTTATAATGGTCACTCAGAAAAATGTGCAGGGCTGTAACCATAGCTTCCGGTGCTGAGACACAGCAGGGATGGCTGACAGGATACCTCTTCACTACAGTTTTCCATAACATACTGTAATAAAGACCAAGAAAAGACTGAAAGGACACTTGAGGAAGAATCCAAATGCCTGAGTTCCAGTCTTTATCCTGCCACATGCTAGTTTTGAAATTTGGAGCAAATCATAACATCTTAAATGTTGCAGTGTTCTCATTTGAAAACAAGTTATGTTTGTAGGAAGAAATAAACAGGCTTTTCATGGGTACAGGATGAAAGCCTGCAGCAAGCATTCACAAACGATAACACCTTTTTTAATGAAAAGTTATAGCAAGTTGTAGCAAAAGCATTCTACATTCTTACTTATTTAGTTAGTTAGTTATTTTTATTTTATTTTGAGATGGAGTCTCATTCTGTTACCCAGGCTGGAGTGCAATGGCATGATCTCAGCTCACTGAAACCTCCGCCTCCCAGGTTCAAGCAATTCTCCTGTCTCAGCCTCCTAAGTAGCTGGGACTAAAGACAAGTGCCACCACACCTGGCTATTTTATGTATTTTTAGCAGAGAGGGGGTTTCACCCTATTGGTCAGGTTGGTGTCAAACTTCTGACCTCAGGGGATCCATCTGCCTCAGCCTCCAGAAGTGCTGGGATTACAAGTGTGAGCCACCGCCCGGCCAACATTCTACATTCTGAAAGAAAATGTTCTAGAAGCTAGGTAGGAGAAAAGAGTCTGTAGGAATTTTCTACTTTTCACTTTTCCTAATTCTAAAGAAGTTTAACCTAGTCCTCTCAAAACAATGCACCGGCTTCTTACGCTGTATCTACCTAGATAACTATGGAGACTTAGTCTTTCCTCAGTTGTTACCACCTCAGAAGCAAAACTGAACTGTCTGACCTTCAAGAGCTTGGTCAGGATAGGTCAACAGTTCTTACTTATTTATCTTGACGCTTAAATAATGATGTTCATTACCAGAGTTCTGGAAAATAAGGAAAAAGTAAGTGAGGCAAGGTTAACAGACTTTCAAGCCTTTTGCTTTTTTCTTTCTTTATATAATAGGCATGCAAGCCTCAGTTCCAAGCCAAACAGAGGAATTTAACTTCTAGTCCTTTATAAATACCAGTTACTGAATGGCCTAAGATCAGTGAAGGTACAGGAAACATCAGCTCCTCTAAGTATTTTTTATTCTCCCTTAAGTTGGCAGGAAGTTGTGCCCAGAACACAGCATCTGACCCAAACCCATAAACCACCAGGGCAGGAAAATCTCCATTTCCATAAACCATCCTCCCAGGTATAAACTTCTTAGGTGATATTATATCTTTACATACCTTGAGCCTATAGAAATTCTTGGCACACTCAAATGTTTGCACTAAACTTTAACAAAAGAATTCAAAATCCAAGGTGAAGACAGCAATTTACTGGTTCACTCTTATAAACTCTGTCTGCACAGACTGCGATACAAGCTTTCTGGAAAGGCTGTAAGTTCACAGTAGGTAAGTGCTGCTGACTTGGCTCCAACCTGAGCAACCCTTCTGGAGCAGTAACATATGGCTTGCAGCTTATCTGATCCAGTATTTTTTATTGGGTAAACTTGAGTAGCATTAGTTTCTCCACAGTGCTTGACGACCTGATAAACAAGCATATGGGGTCTAGGAAGTCCTACTACTTTGAAGCAGATGTTCACAGTACTCTTTCCCAGACATGCATGAAATACAGAGAATTCAACTGTAATGTATTTGTCAGTGTATGTACATAAGAAGGGTTGAAGAACTACTAAATGCACCTAATTGGTAGTCTTAGGGACTATTCAATCAAAGTCAGTCAGTCATTATACCCAAGTCTCACAGTCTTCAAATTTAGCTAAGAAAAACTTATCAGAAAGTTACTTTGTATCTTTTCCTGCAGTTCCCATTCATTCAAACTATGACAATGAATGTAATGATTTAAAAATCATTAACCATCATATATATGTATGAGTACCTATGATCCCAGGACACTACAGATACTCGATCTTTAAACTTCCAATTGTACTCAAAATGTAACATTTTTAAAACATGATTTATATGCCATCTTTAAGAAATACCCAATGCAAGAGTTCATTAGTTCATATGTAACTAATATCTAGAGTTAATGAAGAAAATCACTTTTGATATTAGGATTAAGCTTTAAAATATATTTAGTTCAAAAGTAGCAAAGCAGTTGTACACCCCTGACGACTGGGACGTAAATGTTTCATAAATATTTGTTGAATGAGCAAATTCCACCATGTTGCAAAAGAAGTACTATTGAATAACATTTATTCCACAGAAATCAGAGTTTTATAATTATCCTTGACACTAAGTTTAATAGGTCAAATGTTTCTTAGGTTTTAACAGGAAACATAATCTCAATGGATAAGGCATCTAATCATAATTAAAGGATTAGACCTTATCTACTTCTCAGATCTTAACCCACTGCACAATCGCACATTTAATGCTCTTCCCTCACGACTATTATTGGATCCTTCTGCGGGACTTCTCTAAACAGGACAACAGTCTCAAAGTGGAGCTGAAAAATAAAGGTCAGAAAGGGGAAGTTATCTCAACTATCAACTTGTTTCCACTTAACCAGTGGTCAAAACTGAAGATAAGACAACAGCTTTAAGCACACCAGACCAAAGCCA
Organism: Macaca nemestrina; assembly: GCF_043159975.1. Classification (NCBI taxonomy): domain Eukaryota; kingdom Metazoa; phylum Chordata; class Mammalia; order Primates; family Cercopithecidae; genus Macaca; species Macaca nemestrina. Next base: position 35,884,114 of record NC_092140.1, read on the forward strand.
GTATTATCCAGGACCAGAGTGACCGCTGCAACTTCACAAGTCATCCTCCAACTTCCCATCTGCAATTAATAGAGGAGATTTTTTTAAAAATGTAGTAGTAATTATACTTCAAAGACATGTTTAAAAATTCCCTTTTATAGAAGCCATTTTCTCTTTAGGTCTGTGTCTCTGCTATAGTTTAAGTCAAACTTAAGGACAATAAAAATGGGCACAGACTGTGAGAAGAGGGCTTGTGGAAAAGTAATAATTTAATCTGAAAAGAACAAGGAAGAAGAGTGATCTAATAATTTGTCAACGATGAGATGTTGTCAAGCAGATTACAGACAGCTGCTTCTAATTTAGACTACAGCCACAATGCAAGCTGACAACCAGCTAGAATAACTTCCAGGTTCTACACTGCAATCATGAGGTAAGGTAACCAATATGTTACAGAATCTAATTATATGAAGAAATAGGCTAAAAAATCTCATGTCTGAAAATAGAGGGCCCTCCCTCTGAAAGGACAGACTAGATTTTTACTAAGAGTCTTCACGCCTATGACTGGGTAAAGTGTAGTGGCAAATCCAAGCCACCACACTTTACCCAGTCAAATCTAAAAGCAGGCTTTTAGAAACCACTGTCGGTTATTGAATGGAAGAGTGATGAGAAGAGAATTTGAATAATCCTTCCTCCCAGTGTCTCCGAGACTAAAAGACTCTTCATTGAATTACGGCTTATCCCAGTAACAGCAAAGGCCTCTGACCCACTAATCTTAAGAGACGACAGAAAGTAAATAAATGAATTCAGAGTTCTGACCAAGGGAAAACTATCTTTGGCCCTAAAACTAACCCATTCATGATTTTATTAAAATATCTGCACATAAAACAACACTAAAATATACATTAAAGGCCTAAAACAGGAGTCTCTTTTCCTTCCCCACCCAGGCCCACTTTCCACTTTGTTTTTCATACTTCGAATACAATTACATAATTAGTATATAACTTTAAATAGACAATAGACAAACCAATCATCACCTTGTTGGTATCTGATTTCCTACCATGAAATGTTATTTAGTATATATGCACCTTCTCCATATCCATCTCCAGATCTGATAGTTCTATTTTTACATTGTCAAGGTTTATTGGATTTTCATTCTATTTTATAGCTGTGATTGGGATAGCTATAAGGTGATCACTAGATATGACAGGACCAAAGTAAAGAAAGTAATTATTTTGCTCCAGAACACAACCACCAGGTGAAGAACATCACAAGCCTGAGAGTCAATCACTGTCTTATTTCATCTTCATCTTTCTCAGCTTCTCCTAGGTCATCTCCGAGGTCACTGTTTTCTAGATCTCATGCGATCTTTCATACTTGTACTTTTCCCACTGTTAAAATAGTGTGCACAAAGGGTAACACTTTCAACCATTTTAAGGTAAAATCCAGACTTTGCATAACCAAAGGTTTCTTTTGCTGCTACACTTATTGCTTTGGTACAGGATTATAGTTTGAAAATAACTTTCTTCCTTAAAACTTTAAAGATAATATTAATTTTTATCTAGCATCCAATATTACTTATAAAATATCTGGTTTGTTATACTATAGATAAAATCCTAATAATGTTCAAATGAAGGAATAGTTTATCTTTAATTCTGGAGAATCTGAAATTCAATAAGCAGGAGATCTAGGTGCATGGCTTTTTTTCATCTAAGTTCATCCTGAGGATCTGTCAAAGAAATTTTCTTCTATTATTTACTGATTATTTCCTTTGTTCAGTATGTTCCTGCTTCTAAACTCCTGTTAAGACATGAGAGGTTCTGGGTCTGTCTTCTTCTGTCCCCTCACTTCTCTCATATTTTCCATCTCATTTTGGTAGATTCCTTTGGCCAACTTTCAGAGAAGCAGCTTGGTTCTTAGCCCTGTCCATTCTTCCTTTAGCACTTCTAAGAAATTAAAAATGACCAAAAAAAGTATGATTTAATTGCTTGTTTTCCCTGCAACTATCCTTTTACTGATCTAACTTCATTTATCTGAAAATACTATAAAAATGGAGGACAAGACTGAGCATGCATATGCATACACATTTATACAAGTACAGGACACACCCAATGACAGCAAATCTGCATTTCAAAAGACTAGTACATTTAAACACACTGTTCCTTGAAATACAACCTTACAACCATGACAGCAGAAAAAAATTAAACTCACCAATTGAAAAGAGCTCCAAAACTCAAATATATGAAAGTTATTACTATATAGAAATTTTAAGCTCCCAAATATTATAAATAACAGAGAATACCAACAAATCAAACCCTTATGTTTCCAAAGTAAATTAAGTGTCACAAGAACTTGGCCACATTTTCAACTACCATTTCTCACATGTAGTCACAAGAAATTTGGGATATTAATGAAAAAGAAGAAAACATTCCCAAGTTTATCTAAGACTCTCTCTTTTAAAAAATGCTAAAGCCTAAACCTACCCATGTTCCAAAGAATTTCTAAAACCACTATTTCACTCTCCACAGTTCACCAGATTTCCAAAAAAGGCTCTGCCTTCTGAGACAATTCAGGTAATATCCCGTAGCTTACCTGTTCGGTTATGTCACTCTTTTAATAAAAATTATTCAAATGTTTTTCAGCCATTTTAAGATAAAATACAGAATTCTTAACTGCCCTGAAGACGCTGCACACATGTCTAGTTTCTAGTTTCATTTAGAGTCATTTCCCTCCATTACACCCCCACCACGACAGCCTGCCATTTCTTCACATCATGTCCCATTGCAGGGCCTTTCCACATGCTATTGCTATCCTTCCTCCCCAGTGTCTCCGAGAGTAAAAGACTCTTTTTTGAGTTATGGCTTATCCCAGTGACAGAAAAGGCCTGGGACACACTTCCTCACCCCCTCCTCCCGTTGGATGGATGAACAGATGGACACACGGAGACAGACAGACACACACACACACACACACACACACACACACACACACACGAGTTACTGGCTTAACTCCCACTGACTCTCACGTCCCAGCTGATGCCTCACGTCTTTGGGAAATCATTTTCTGACCATACTCCTGGGTTAGGCTGCCATTTGCATCATTATGCTTCTTTTATGGGACAGGAAGAACAAAGAGCTGCTATCTGTGTCATCTGTTTTTCACACCAGAATGCATGTTCCCAAGGCCAGGCACTGAGCTCATCTTGCTTGAAACTGCACCCTGTATTTAGCACTACGACTGTACCTAGTAAGTACTCAACATATTTCATGTATTGTAATCATCTGATCAAGCCCCAGTGTTTCAGAAAAAAAGAGTCTAGAAAGTCTTGCTTTAAACCCAACTATTCTGTAGAGGTCCCAAGAAACAAGTACCAACACCTACCAAAAACAAAAAAAACAAAAAAAAACAAACGAATTTCACTACCATAGAGTCAAATTTAATCAACCATCACAGTAGTATGAAAGCAGCAGACAACTACCTTGGGAGAATCTCCATTGTTTTATTTTTTCCTTGGTGAAGATAGGTAACAAAATAGCATGTCAATAATAAATTCACCAGAACAACCACTATTGTTTATTTTGGTAAACACTTTTCGAATCATGGTGGAAATACAAAGTAAATCCAAAGAAAAAAACCACATGGAAACACAAGTACAAATTAGCAAAAGAAAAAGGGATTATTTAAGGAAATCTGGCAAACACATATCAGGTTATAGGGTATAATGGACTGACCCTGCAAATTTCATAGAAGCACAATCCCTGATTATCTGTTACTGTACTAAATCATTGCCAATACCGAAGTAAATGCATTGGGGCTATTCTGAACATAAGAGCAAAGCAACATAAAGATGTAATGAAATCCCATAGCTATGATAATGCATTTTCCATTTTCAGCACACAGGAATGACAGCACACATATCAGGAGACCCTGTCTCTGCACAAAAATTCCAACATGATTCCAGATTGTTTTTCCAGTGAGAAAAGAAATTCTTTACAAAGCTTACCCAACATGAACCCTACAGACTAAGTTTTAATTTTGTGTTCCAAGTTTGACAGAGCATCTCGAGACTAGAAATATGAGCTGGTGGAGATAACATCTTGGGCCAAGCAAGGAGAGACTGGACAGATTCCAGAACACAGACATTTGATAAGCTTAATGTCTCACTTCAATCTGTGTGGATTTTAACAAAAGAAAGGGTCACTTGCAGAACTGTGGATTAGTCTACAACTTTCTTCTTCATCGGCTAAATTTGGACATTAACACTCCTTTATAACAACTAAAATAAGATTGGGAACTGGTACCATATGAAGATAAAAGAAGAACTCAATGAATGGGGTAATTTCTATTCACATTTCCTTAGTATACAATCCCAGAGGAAATGACAGATGGTCATAGCGAAACATGAGCCAAGGATAGTAATTATGTAGGCCTCCACTATCTGTGAAAAGTACACCTACTCTGCTCAAATGTGACCTGTCCTGATTCAATAGTTACAGACATTCAAGTACGTTAAGCCAAGATAAGCTTTTATTAACTGGCCCCAAATTAACTAAGCCACATATTGGGCGTTTCAAATTACTTAGATTAGCTTTTGATCATTATTTGGTTATTTAACATCCCAGCCTCATGAATGAACTTACCAAAGACCCTAGATTAGCCTTATTTCAATTTAGGATATCAAGTGAGCTAATCCTACCCATGAAAGTTCTATGCAGTTTTGTTATTTTTATTCTAAAGGGGTTGGGGGGGGTAGAAAGATGGGCAAGTTCGAAATGGAATACATACAGATCTAATAAAAAATAAAATAAAAACAACCAACTAAAGAGATTGTCTTGGATTTTCTATGATTGTTGAATAAACTACACTTACAAAACTTCTCAGTGTAAGATCCCTAACAAATACCTTTATTTGTAGGTATAGAAAACAGATACCCACCCTCTGCCAAAAAAAATACTTAGTTTTCTATGAAGTATAAGTAGCCAGGCAAAGAGGATTCCCTGTATTTTAGGTTCAATTTCTAAATGAAAATCTGTACATTAGGAATGTTTCTGTATATCTATGTAGTACTCCACATTTCTGAAGTAATTTCTCATTCAATATTTCCAGAAAACTTTCTAAAATAGCCCTGTGAAATCTGCTAAATGTCCCCACTTACTAGGCAAGGCCCTAGAAATAAGGGCCACCCTCTCAATCACAGTGGAGCAAGGATGAGGCATAACTATTAAGGTGAAAACTTCTGCCATATTCACTCCTTCAACAATTAGCACGCAACACCTACCGTGCGACGGGAGTTATTCCAGGCACAGAAAGGGTCACAGCAATGAACAAAACAGACTGAAACCCCCATGCTCAGAACTAACACTTTAATGAACACCACTCTGTTTTGGTTTTTTCAGGGTTTTTTTGGCTTGGCTAGTAGGATGCCATTTACAACACCAAATGTTCAATGAAAATTTTTGGTTTGGTTTGTTTTGTTTTGGCCAACTTAAAAAATTTAAACATACTCAAATTAGTCAATTACAAAAAAAAAATTCATTATTTAAAACATGTTGAAAAATGTATTAAGCACTGGTGATTCAAAAAACAATTTTAGGTACAGACCTCCATCTTCAGATGCTTAATCTATTTTGAAAAAGGCACATACATTAACAACTAAATAAAAAGTTCACAAAACAGGGTGCCTCGAAATGGAAAGCAAACATCGTTAGGACCATCTTCAAAAGAGGAAAACCAGCCAGGATACTGAGCTGTGTTGGAGACTGCATACTCAAATAAGTGGCCAGTGTTTTGGGGGGAAAAAAAGAGAGATTATTGTGTTTTAGACTTTATTAGTTTACTTTATACTAGCAGACTGCAGATTTAGAGATGCCAGGAGATTTAACTTCTAGCAATGTTATTTCACTTTTAACATTACTTTCTGTAGATTATCCAAAAAAGCCATTTACACTGTTCAAATACAAGGGGGAGAGACCTAATATTTGAGCCATTATCTAATCTAATTTACAAATATCTGTTTCCTTATAACAACACTACAAAATAAATACAAATGTAAAAGAGGCTGAGAAAACTTAAGTAACTTGACTGTGCTGACTACACGATACATAAGACTTTATAAATTGTAAAATTTGAGTATTAAAAGATCAGCTTGGAAAAGAGGATAATAAGTTTTGCAATTTATAATAAAAAGTTTCTTACGGCCAAGCACAGTGGCTCATGCCTATAATCCCAGCACAGAGAGGCCAAGGTGGGCAGATTGCTTGAGCCCAGGAATTCAATACCAGCCTGGGCAACATGGCAAAATCCCGCCCCTACAAAAAATCTGCCAGGTATGGTGGCACACATCTGCAGTCCCAGGTACTTAGGAAGTTAAGGTGGGAGGGTCACCTGACCCCAGGGAGGTCAAGGCTGCAGTGAGCCATGATTGCGCTACTGCACTCCAGCCTAGGCAACAGAGTAAAACCCTGTCTCAAAAAAAAAAAAAGTTTCTTATATCCAAGTCAATTAATATTCCCTATAAGAATTAGGGGCATTAGATACATATTAGTCATATGTAGTAATATACTATATACACGAAAAATAACTATCTTATTGTATCTTTTAAAAAATATTTAACCATTTGCAAAACTGTGGATGTGAAGACAACTTTTTTTTTTTGAGACGGAGTCTCGCTCTGTCGCCCAGGCTGGAGTGTAGTGGCTGGATCTCAGCTCACTGCAAGCTCTGCCTCCCGGGTTGACGCCATTCTCCTGCCTCAGCCTCCCATGTAGCTGAGACTACAGGTGCCCGCCACCTCGCCCGGCTAGTTTTTTGTATTTTTTAGTAGAGACGGGGTTTCACCGAGTTAGCCAGGATGGTCTCGATCTCCTGACCTCGTGATCCGCCTGTCTCGGCCTCCCAAAGTGCTGGGATTACAGGCATGATCCACGGCGCCCGGCCGACAACGTATTTTTTAGCAGTATTTTAAAAACAGTGATAATGTAGGTGCTGTCTCCCTACAAAATTAAATCTTATAAAAATCCCTTTCCTTCATTTTCTTCAGAAAAAAACTTTATGCAGAAGGGCAGAATTCTAATAAGCTTGTTCTCACAACCTCAAGACAAGGTTTAACTATGTCCCATACATTCTCTCATAACTTAGCAAGTTTTGTTATCTAGATCCAGGGTCAAAAGTTATCAGATACATCATGAAAGCTTTTTGAGGACTCTATGAAATCACAAAGGTAGGCAGCAAGAAGAGAAATAGGCCTGGGACCTGCAAGAAGTTACAATCCAGATGAGCTCATTAGCAATTGTGCAGTTAGAGACAATCTTGGGAGAAATGCAGCCAGATGGACCTACAGAAACCAACCTTGACAAACCCTTACTCAGATGGCTTCTTGGGGATGCTTACTCCATAAACAAGGAGGTATGGCTAACTTGCCACCATGGCTAACTTGCAGCCAAGAAAACAGCCTGGGCTAATGGCCTAGGGTAAAGAGGAAATAAGGTAGAAGAGGGTTTAAGACCAGCTCCACCCACCAGAAACATTCTGGCTCCTCTCAGCTATGCCCCTCTCCACATTTCCTAGAAGGGAATTAACCTTTACTTTTTGAAGAATTTTCTTTTCAAAACATGAAGGTCAAAAAACAGGAACCAAGTTTCAAAAATATTTGCTCAAATATTACATAAGCAGCATCTCATCTGAAGCTCCAGGCTCACATTAAGGAACTTCTACCTATCTGTCAATGAAAGAGTTAAGAGTATGAGACAAAAGCACAACGCAGAGAGGAAGAGGATAAAAAGGAGAGGGTAGTTGTATCCTTTGTTTACCACTCATCACTCCTACTCATGGTTGTGAATTTCTTAGTGAAGCGTCTTTAATTTCTGTGTGTATAGAGGGAGATGTATAACTCCTAAGGACTTCAATTAATCACCTTGGAACAAAATGTGTAAGATAAATAGAAACTGATTGTTTTAAAGTAAACATGCCTGTGAATGGGAAAGCAATACTGCAAGCTGATACTTCAGCTAATGCTAGTCTACGCCCTGAATGTAAGACGTGGCTAATAAGGAAATGTTGCAAGGACCCCAACCCATTTTAATTATTCAAAACCAAAACTGAAACAGAAGTAATAGTGACATTGGGTTCAAAAAAAAAAATTAAAGCATTCATTTACTTTAGCAACAGCATCTACTTTGTGTCAGGTACCCTTCTAGGAGTTAGAGAACTGGTGCTCAACAACACAAAGTCCATTCCCTTGGGCAATTTATATTCAAATGAAAAGAAACAACCCTAGTCCCAAAGAAAACACTCAGTAATATCTGTTACTCAAAAGTGCTGACTGCCCAAGGGAGAAATTAAGTCTAAACAAAAAGAAAAATGCTTTATTAGAGAATTATTGAAACTTCAAAAATATAGAAAGCTTGTATTATTCCAATTAAATCTTTATACTATGTTATGAATAAAGTGTGGGTCAAAACCATAATTTTTGGTATATGTCAATTAACCATTGACAAAGGACCCCCTTAGTTGGAAGCCAATAAGTCTTCTTCATTATGGGGGATTAACTATGAATTCCTCCCTATTCTCCTATAAAACCACACTACAGTAAGAGTTAAACTCAAACTGTGTAAGCCCATAGGAAGACTGAATGGGACAGGAGACAATTATCACACTGGGGATGGTCACAACATCTTAGAAATGAACAGCAGAAACAGACTTGGGTTTTGACATCCACCACTCTATGGCCTTACAGCAAAAAGAAACTAATAAGGACCTGGCAAGGTTCTGGAATCACAGGTGCAAAGTACCACAGCGGGTAGGGAGTTCTGTGGTGAAGTGAAAAAAACCAGATAACTGAAAATCTGTAGGAAAGCACTAAAACCCTCCAGCTCCCCACCCTGCCTGCTCAGGCAACTGTTCCTCTCCTACTTTTATCAAAGACAGGCTTCATTACCTGAATAAACTGAAACAGAAAGCCACTAGATTTAAGGATACAAACACAAATAAAAGTACCTTACAGATCTGGAGGACTAAGTGAAAATCTGAATACTAGAAGGTGAGCTTAATGAGGGCAGAGACTTAATATCTGTGCTGTTCACTGATGCATCTCCGTCACCTACAATGGTACCTGGTACATAGAAGTCACTCAATATGCAGCAGAAGAGTTTAGAAGTCGTGTTTTTTTTTTTTTTTTTAATCTCCAAGAAAGTAGAGCAACAACAAAAACAACAAGATAAGAATAGAAAGCGAGAGAAAAAAATATAAAATTTGAACATCAATCCAGGCGACTCTGATCCACAGGAGTATCTAGAAAGAATAGAGAAAACAAGGGCGGAGGGGTATGAATACAAAGAAATAATGCAAGAAATTTTGCAGAACTAAAGTTTCTAGCACCCACAAAATAAACAAAATTTCAGAATACCAAGAATAAAAGACAATATTCTAAAATATTCATGTTATTTTAGGTAGAAAGGTCACAAATAAGAATCAGAAATGAGAACGGTGCCGGACTTCAAAAGCAACCCCGAAGCTAAAATATAATGGAATAATGCCTTCTAAACTCTGTGGGAAATGGTTTTTAACCTAGAATTCTATACCTAGCCCAAAGAACAATCCTGCATAACGGTGAAAGTAGGAATAAAGACATTTTCAAACACAGGAGGTTCTCAAAATTTACCTCCCACATATCCTTTTTCCCTCTGCTCTCCCAAAAAAGCAAATGCAGAAATATTCCTTTCTTTTAATGGAATAGAAAGGAAACTATTTGTATCTCAGAAGCAGGTAATACAGCACTGAAGAGGGGCCAGAGGAATTCCCAGAATAAGGAAAATAAAGTCCCACCATGATGGCTCTTCAGAAGCTAAAGATAACTAGTTCTAATTAGAGTAAGAGAACAGGGCGCTGCCTGAAGGAACAGTAACAAAACAAAATTCTTGGATTTATGTGTCTCATACTGCGGATGGTTCATGAGGAGAATTTGGGGATAAATTAATGACAAGGACCTTGTCTTATAAATTATAACAGCAACAAAAACAACAACAACAACAAAACTAAGCATCTTTTTCCAATGAATTCTTAAAAAAAATGTTAGATGGGCTGGGCACAGTGGCTCACGCCTGTAATCTCAGCAATTTGGGAGGCCGAGGTGGGTGGATTACCTGAGATCAGGCATTCAAGACCAGCCTGGCCAACATGGTGAAATCACATCTCTATTAAAAACACAAAAATTAGCCAGGCATGGTTGCGTGTACCTGTAATCCCAGCTACTTAGGAGGTTGAGGCCGAGAACCCCTTGAACCCAGGAGGCAGATGTTGCAGTGTGCTGAAATTGCGCCACTGCATTCCAGCCTGAGCACAGAGCAAGAATCTGTCTCAAAAAAAAAAAGTTAGATGGAAAAAGAAATGATAAAATATTGCATGGCTTGAATATAACTTTCTATCATAATAAATACTGACGTCCCCTAAAGTTGGTAAAAGGTAACATAAAAAGGACATGCAGAGAAAAAATATAGGAGTGAGGCGTAAAGGAATTAAATCTTCACTATCCAAAGTCAAAAGCCAATGGATAATGTTTAAAATGAAAAATTCAAAGCAATAGCCATATAAACATGGAATTTAAAAAGAGAAGTAAACAGTAAAACCAAAACAAAGAGCTTTTCTTAAGTGCATCTGGGAAATAAAAGGGGCATGAGAGATTAGGGCAGCAATTTGATATTTGTCTTATAACAGTTGTAAGACTATTTTTTAAACTATAGACATATTTTATAAAATACAAGTTGAATTTTTTAAAAAAGAGAATTTTCTCCAGTAAACAACCTAATTGGTTACTTCTTATCTCAACAGGATTGTGGATTATGGATCTCTGGAATAAAAACATTTAGTCTCACAGCAAAAGAAGTTTTGAGTTTATATACAAATTAAGTAAAAGACTAATTTTGATTTTGAAAAAGTCGTTCTCTAAACTTTTACAGGACGTTTAAATAAATTACATCATGAACAAAACTGCAGTATGCCAGTTCACATCCTCATGACCTCACGATTCTGCCTGAGCTCCACATCAATGAAAGGAAAATCGGATAATGAAGCACTTAGTCTAATATCTTAATAGCAACCACCGATTAGGATTATTTTTACTTTTTAAAAGTTTCTCTTCTATTTTTAGAAAAAAAAAATCTAACCTTATATGTAAATCTATCTAGTGTGCAAATGACGTAAGGCCGGGGTGGGTAAGGCCGAAGGTACTCCAAATCCAGCCCACCCCTGCTTTTGTAATAATTCACCAGCTAAGAAAGGTTTTTATATTTTTTTAATAATTGGGAAAAATATATACATTTTGTGACATGTGAAAAACCACACAAAATTCAAATGTCAGTGCTTGTAAGTAAAGTTATATTGGAACACATCTTCATTCATTAATTTCTGCATTGATCATTGTTTTCTGGGCATGGCTAAGTTGAACAGTCATGACAGAGATTATGTAGCTCACAAAATCTAAAATATTAACTGTCTTCTTTCAAAAAACGTTTGTTGACCCCTGACATAAAGGACTGTAATTCTGAATTCATTTTGAATTTTACTTCAAATTATTGAGCCAAATTCTTATATTAAAATATAGATATAAGTCACTGAGTCAAGGATTAAGCAAAGAGACTTAGGAATGGTCTTTATAACCCTTCAAAGAGTTAAGTACAAAGGGATTTAATGGTTTGTGTATTATCTGTTCTCACACTGCTATAAAGATACTACCTGAGACTGGGTAATTTATAAAGAAAGGAGGCTTAATTGATTCACAGTTCCACATGGCTGCGGAGGCCTCAGGAAAGTTGCAATTATGGTGGAAGGTAAAGGGGAAGCAAGGCACGTCCTTATATGGTGGCAGGAGAGGGAGAAAGTGAAAGAGTGAGGAAGTGCCACACTTAATACCATCAGCTCTCATGAGAACTCCCTATCTCGAGAACAGCATGGGGGAAAGTGCCCCCATGATCCAGTCACCTTCCACCAGGTGCCTCCCTCTATATGTAAGGATTACAAATGGAGATGAGATTTGGCTGGGAACACACAGCCAAACCGTATCCGTTTTCTTAGAGTCACTGAGGTAAATGGGAACAGAATGAATACTAGAGCCCCCAACTCTGAGATGGCTGCTCTGTTAGATAAGCATCTATCACCAAAGTTTTAACCCTAACATGCCTTTGTCCCTACACTGCTCTTCAACTTTCCATTATTAAGCCACCTGTTTCATTTTAGTTAAAATGTTAATAAGATACACTATTTCATCCCACCTTCCAAGTATTTAAAGCAGATTTCTGTTGATATTTACTTATGACCATGCCAATACGGCAGTACAGAATACTGGTTAAGTATGGAGTCTCTGGTGTCAGAGAGACCCTGGCTTTGACTCCGTCCCCGAGTATCATTCTGCCTTGTAACACTGGGAACTTCTCTAAACTGAGTATTTCTCACCTCTAAAGGTGAGTTCAGTTAGACTGAATAAGATGAAGGATGTCAAGAATGTAAAGGTAATGAATGTTACAGAATTAAGAGCTCTAGAAGCATTATCTATTATACTTTTTCTTATGTCCAAATATGTTATTCGTTATCCTCGAAGAGCTTCATGGGCAGTGTACTCAAATATCAGTGTACATGAGAATCACACTGGTAAACTTGTCAATGCAGACTCCCCAACCCTACCCTCAGACAGTATGATTCTTTAATCTGGAGGCTCCGGAATCTGTACTTTCAAGCTCATGTATGATTTGGAGGCAGGTGGTCCATGGAATAGAAAGTGTTCCCAGAGGATGAAACAGATGCCCAGAGGTTAACAGACAAGTCAAAAGCCTACATAATTACAGCTTCAAGTAGTTCCCTGCATCAAACAGCAAGGTACCACTCACTCATTTTTGTTGTTTTTCCAACGGCCCTTTTTTAAAATTTAAACTTCTGTTAGGCTCCATAAGTTAATTAATGTTACAGACAATATGAAGATGTCTTAGTTTTTAAAGGTTAGCACTTCCAGTTATACATCCAACTAAATGTTAAAGGCATTCAATAAGGTCAGTACTCAGATCCCCAGGAAACCCTGTTTTCTGCCTTAGAAGCCAGCCACACAACCTTGTTACCGACCCCAGAGCACTGAAAACTGACCATTTTATTGACTGGTATATTTGCAAACAGAAAAAATAAAATAAAATAAAATGTGTGTTCCTGCATTGCAGTATAAACCAAAGCAAACTAAAAATATGGCTAAAAACAAGCACAAAACTAAACACATCCTACATTGAGAAAGCTTGATGTGTAATACATGTGAAGCTAATTGCATGCAACAGCTGCACCTCAGGGTAAAAATTTTCAATTGAAATGTTTATTCCAAAACCAGCAACAAAAGTAGCACTGAGAGTGACAAGAGTTGCAGAATGTAAATGCACACATTCACAATTACCTTGCTCCAGTCTAAAGCACAGGGAACGTCTTGCTGCTTCCATCTCAGGAGTTGGGTTATCTAGGACATGTCTACACCATTGCAAAGGAGTCAGGGATTTCTCTGATGAGGTGAACGTCTTTGAAGAGCCAACGTATAACCTTAAAAAAAGAAATCTACATTATAGGTATGATATAGGTACACAGAGAGTACCTCTCTCTGGGGAAAGCAACATGTATTTAACAATTTCCATAGAAACACAACTCATATTTGATCACTTCAAAGTATCAGAAATAGTTTTTAACAGGCAAATATACCCAAATAGAAGATGACACTTCCTGTAGCCTGGTGAGAAGAACTTCCAAAAAAAAGGTCTAACAATTTTTCCCCTAACTATGTGTTTCAGCATCAGAGATCAAGGGCTTTTCTTTTCTTTTCTTTTTTACTAAACTAGCCCTAAAAAGGCACTATCATGATCTTACTATCTCTATTGACATGTCAAGAAATAAACATTTTCATCTTTCCCTTTCGCAACAGAATCTTTGGTAAACTTGGGCTAATGAAGGTAAACATGATGTGACAAACAAGGCAAATCTTGTGTATTTTTAAAAAATAAGTCTAAACACCCGTAAAAGCCAGTCAATTGATTCTTTGAACCCTTACATAATCACATATTTCTCCTGTCTCAAATCTATACTAACCTTGGTATATGCTTCTTTTTCATTAAAGCCAAAGAGCTTTAAAAAGATATGTTTTAGGAAGAGTACTTTTAGCACCTACACCATTACACAGTAATGAGTAGTATGCAAAATAACTACCCAGAAGCACTGCAGGTTATAAAAAAGCTTCTCTCATTAATATGCCATATTAATGTAGATTTTAGAATATTTTCAGTGATAGGGCTATACGAAAAGGTTTATCTTGAGGAATAAGTAAGAGTTAACTAAAAAAGGGGGAAGGGTGAATTACCTCCCCGAAACTGCTGGCTCTAATACATGACATCTCACTATTATAAGCTTACATTAATTATAAATCTAAAGTAATCTTCCTTCCAACAAAGCTACCACAATTCTAATATGCACATATTCTTGAAATAACATACTTCATCATTCACACTTTTACTGTTCTAGACAAAACGTTCACCTATTAATTTATCAGTTGTCCAAGACAGTTGGGGAATGTACTATTCTTTGGTAAATTATTCTTACAGATCAGGGATTGCCAAACGTTTTCTGTAAAGGGCCAGCAAGTAAATATTTCAGGCTTTGTAAGCCACATGATCTCTGTCACAACTACTCAGCCCTGCCATTCCAGTCCAAAGGCATCCTAGACAATATGTAAGTGAATAAACATGGCTATGTTCCTTTAAAATTGATTTATAGACACTGAAAGTTGGATTTCCCATAGTTTTCCATTCTTTTTATGTTTTTTCATCATTTAAAAATGTAAAAACGTATCTTACCCACCATACAAAACATGCAACAGCTCTGATTTGCCCTTGGGACAGTTTGCTCACTCCAGTTACAGATGAGGACTCTAAAATATAGATCTCAATGGATTTAACTGTAAGTCCAATATATTATTTTGTTTCCTTAGAGTGTGTTGCACAGTCGTGACTCCATCAAGAGTATATCAGTTAAAAATTCATATTCTTGGGCCCCACCTCAGTCGTCCTATGGCAAGATTATCACCTACCTATGTAGGTAATAATCCCTTCCACTTCCTAGGAACATACCCTAAACTGTCAGGTACAGGCTACTCCTCCCTGCTCATAAATATAGGCTAGTCGAGGCCAGTTATTCTCAATGTCTCATGTCTCAAAATTACTCAAACATCTTGTTAAGACAAATTGCTAAACCACATCCCTTAAATTTGATGCATAGGGTCAACGAATCTGAATTTCTAAGAAGTTTCCAGGTAAAGCTAATATTACTGGTCTGGAGACCACATCTTGAGAGGCACCGGGCTAAGCCAATCACGGTATTTTCATTGTTCCCCTTTGCCTATGACTGGTTTAGGCCCAAGCCCCACATACAATCCTAGCCAAAAGAAACTGAGGGAAAATCATCTGATGGACTTGCGGGCAAGTTTTTCCTCATATTTAAAGGGAGGGGGGAGTGTCACAAAAGACTCAAGTATATGCTTCCTACGGGAAATGCACCTTAAACATGGGCATACAAATAAGTTAAAGTAAATAGCTAGAAAAGTAATTAAAAATAAAAATAAAAAACTACCCACAAAGAAAAAGTCTGGGACCAGAAGACTTTCCTGCTAAACTCTACCAAATATTTAAAGAAAACATCAGTTCTTCACAAACTCTTCCAAAAAAAACAGAAGAAGAGGGAATACATCCTAACACATCCTATTAGGGCAGTTTTACCCTGATACCAAAATCCAACACTACAAATTAAGAAACTAACAGCCAGTATCACACATGAACACAGATGTAAAAAGTCTAAATATTTCAGTAACTTGAGTCTAACTTCATCATTAGCATACTTCACCATTAATAAGTGGGGCTTATATCAGAAGTAAAAAGTCAGTACAAATTCAAGCATCAATATAACTTACTAGATTAACTAAAATAGAAAAAGTATATAATATCAATAGAAAAAAAAAGCATTTGACATCCACTCCTGATAAAAATTCTCATCAAATCAGAAACAGAAAGAAACATCCTCAACCTGATTGAAGGCATCTACAAAAACAGCATAGTGAATGGTAAAAGGGTGAACGCTTTGCCTGTGATATCAGAAAACAGACACAGACATTGGCTCTCATTGCTTCTATTTAACACTCTGCTGAAGATCCTAGCCAATACAATCAGGCAATACATCAAAAACATTTAAATTGGAAAGAAAGAAGTAAATCTGTCTTTATTCACAGATGACACGATCATCTATGTAAAAAAAACCTGAAGAATCTACAAAAATGATAATAGCATAAGTGAGTTTAGTAGCAAGATTATAAGATACCAGATTGATGTAGGAAAGTCAATCATATAGTTACATATATTAACAACAAACAAATTCATATTTTTAAAATTTCACTTTTCATTTACGATGGCATTTAAAAAAAAAAAAAACCGTAAGATGCTTAAGGATAAATCTGACAAAAGATGCGTAGGACCTGAACACTGAAGACTACAAAACATTCTGAGAACTAAAGAGGACATAACTGGAGAGACATGCCATTTTCCTAAGAAAACTAAATATTAAGATGTCAATTTTCCTTAAATTGGTCCACATAATTTGCAAAATCTCAATCGAAATTCCAGCAGGCGTTTTTTGTAGAAATGTAGATGATCTAAAATTCATATGGAAATGCAAAGATCTTAGAATAGCCAAACAAATGTTAAAAAAGAAATGGAGAGCTATACCACTGACTGAAGCTCATGACAGTAATGAAAACAGTTTAGTGTAGCATAAAAATAAACGGATCAGTGGAAAAAAATAGCCCAGAAATAAAACCACACATATATGGAGGATTTTTAGTAAAATACAATTTAAAGGATAGTCTTTTAAATAAATGGTGCTGGAACAAAATGGGTATCTATATGTGGGGGGGGGGGGGAACCTTTGATCCACAGTACAAACAATATCCAAAACTAACTCAAAATAGAGCACAGACAAATGTAAAACTTGAAACTATAACACTTTTATAGGAAACCAAAGGTAAAAGTATTTGTGTTCTTGAGTTGGAAAATGCTTCTTAGATACAATTTATAAGACTGAAAATATGATCCATAAAAGAAAAAAATATCAATTGGACTTTATCAAAACTAAAAACTTTTCTTTTTGAAAGACATTGCTAAAACAATGAGTGATAAACCACAAATTGGGAAAGACATATTTGCAAATCATCTATCTACCAAAGAACTTTTATGCAGAAAACATGAAACTACAAATAGTAAACAACTCGATTTTTAAAATAGACAAAAGGTTCGATTACACATTTCACCAAAGAAGACCTATTACGGCAAACAGCTATATGAAAAGATGTTCATCATTAGTCATTAGGAGAATAGCTAAAACCACAATGAGATACTACCACATACCTATTAGAATGGCTAACATGAAAAATACTAGCCATAGCAAGTGTTAAGGAAGATTTGGTTAACTTCATACACTGGTGATGGAAATGAAAAATGGTGAAACCACTTTGGAAAAGAGTTTGGCAGCTTCTTAAAAGTTAACCTGCACCTACTCTCTGTTCCAGACACTCAAGTTGTAAGTATTTACCCAAGGGAAATGAAAGCATGTTCTCATATGAAGACTTAAACATAAATGCCCACAGCAGTTTTATTTGTCATAACTAAAAGCAACCCAAATGCTCATCAAAAGATGACTGGATAAACAAGCCATGGTTACAATGATGAAATCTAACAGCTCCCACAATAAAAATGAACTACTGATTCATGTAATAACACAAATTTCAAAATAACTATCTAGCTTGAAAGAAGCCAGACAAAAACAAATAGAAGAGTACATATTCTGTGACTTTATTGATAAAAAATTATAAAAAATGTACTATGCCTGTAATCCCAGCACTTTTAGAGACCAAGGCAGGCAGATCACGAGGTCAGGAGATCGAGACCATCCTGGCCAACAGGGTGAAATCCCGTCTCTACTAAAAATATGAAAATTAACTGCACGTGGTGGCATGCACCTGTAATCCCAGCTACTTAGGAGACTAAGGCAAGAGAACCATTTGAACCCAAGAGGCGGAGGTTGCAGTGAGCCAAGATTGCACCACTGAACTCCAGTCTGGGTGACTAATCTAAACTGACAGAAAACAGATCAGGGGTTGCCTGGGTTGGAGGTAGCAAGGATCAGGAGGGAAAGAATAAGGAAAACAAGGGGCCACAGGAAACCTCAAGTGTCGAAATCTGTTCACTACACATTAACTGTGGTCATGATTTCCTGGGTATATATACATGTTAAAGTCTATCAAATTGTACATTTTAAGTGCAGTTTACATATTAATTATATTCCAATAAAGCAGTTTTTTAAAAGTCACAAGATAAAGAATCACTGTTTTGTGGTTTTGTTGGTTTTGTTTTGAGACATGGTCTTGCTCTGTCACCCAGGCTGGAGTGCAGTGGGACAAACACACCTCACTGCAACTTTGACCTTTTGAGCTCAATTCAAGTAATCCTCCCACCTCAGCCTCCTGAGTTGCTAGGACCACAGGCATGCACCACCACACCCAGCTATTTTATTTTTTAAGTTTTTTTTTTAGAGATAGGGTCTCCCTATGTTGTCCAGGCTGGTCTCAAAATCCTGGGCTCAAGCGATCTTCCTGCCTCAGCCTCTCAAGGTGTTGGGATTACAGGCATGAGCCACCATGACCAGCCCTCAGTATTCTTAAGATGAGAAACTCATAGCTGCCATCTACCATGTATGTAAAAAGCCATGAACACCACAGCCCCGACAGAAATGAGCCACTAGTTAGTCAACTGTGGAGTTTCCCTACCTCAATACTTTTTTCACCAATTTTCCTTATTTTATTTTTTTGTTATTATACTTTAAGTTCTGGGATATATGTGCAGAATGTGCAGGATTTGATACATAGGTACACATGTGCCATAGTGGTTTGCTGCACCCATCACCTATCATCTACATTAGGTATTTCTCCTAATGCTATCCCTCCCCTAGCCCCCCACCCCTTGACAGGCCCCGGTATGTGATGTTCCCCTCCCTGTCCATGTGTTCTCATTGTTCAACTCCCACTTATGAGTGAGAACATGCAGTGTTTGGTTTTCTGTTCCTGGGTTAGTTTGCTGAGAATGATGGTTTTCAGCTTCATCCATGTCCCTGCAAAGGACATGAACTCATCCTTTTTTTATGGCTGCATAGTATTCCATGGTGTATATGTGCCACTTTTTCTTTATCCAGTCTATCACTGATGGGCATTTGGGTTGGTTCCAAGTCTTCACTGTTGTGAACAGTGCCACAATAAACGTACATGTGCATGTATATTTATCGTAGAATAATTTATAATCCTTTGGGTACATCCCCAGTAATGGGATTACTGGGTCAAATGGTATTTCTGATTCTAGATCCCTGAGGAATCGCCACACTGTCTTCTACAATGGTTGAGCTAATTTACACTTCCACCAACAGTGTAAAAGCCTTCCTATTTCTCCACATCCTCTCCAGCACCTGTTGTTTCCTGACTTTTTAATGATCACCATTCTAACTGGTGTGAGATGGTATCTCCTCGTGGTTTTGATTTGCATTTCTCTAATGACCAGTGATGATGAGCTTTTTTTCATGTTTCTTGGCCACATAAATATCTTCTTTTGAGAAGTGTCTGTTCATATCCTTCGTCCACTTTTTGATGGGGTTTTTTTTTTTTTCTTGTAAATTGGTTAAAGTTCCTCATAGATTCTGGATATTAGCCCTTTGTCAGGTGGATAGATTGCAAAAATTTTCTCCCATTCAGTAGGCTGCCTAAGCTCTTTAATTAGATCCCATTTGTCAATTTTGGATTTTGCTGCCATTGCTTTTGGTGTTTTACTTATGAAGTCTTTGCCCATGCCTATGTCCTGAATGGTATTGTACAGGTTTTCCTTTAGGCTATTTATGGTTTTAGGTCTTACATTTAAATCTTTAATCCATCTGTAATCCATCTTGAGTTAATTTTTGTATAAGGTGTAAGGAAGGGGTCGTTTCAGTTTTCTGTATATGGCTAGCCAGTTTTCCCAGCACCATTTATTAAATAGGGAATCCTTTTCCCATTACTTGTGTTTGTCAGATTTGTCAAAGACCAGATGGTTGTAAATGTGTGGATTATTTCTGAGGTCTCTGTTCTGTTCCATTTGCCTATATATCTGTTTTGATACCAGTACCACGCTGTTTTGGTTACTGTAGCCTTGTGGTATAGTTTGAAGTCAGGTGGCATGATGCCTCCAGCTTTGTTAATTTTGCTTAGGATTGTCTGGGCTATATGGGCTCTTTTTCGGTTCTATATGAAATTTAAAGTAGTTTTTTCTAATTCTGTGAAGAAAGTCAATGGTAGCTTGATGGGGATAGCATTTAATCTATACATTACTTTGGGCAGTATGGCCATTTTGATATTGATTCTTCCTATCCATGAGCATGGAATGTTCTTCCATTTGTTTGTGTCCTCTCTGATTTCCTTGAGCAGTGGTTTGCAGTTCTCCTTGAAAAGGTCTTTCACATCTCTTGTATTTCTAGGTATTTTATTCTCTTTGTAGCAATTGTGAATGGGAGTTCACTCATGACTTGGCTGTCTACTATTAGTGTATAGAAATACTTGTGATTATTGCACATTGATTTTGTATCCTGAGACTTTGCTAAAGTTGCTCATCAGCTTAAGATCTGGGGTTGAGACGATGGGGTTTTCTCAATATACAATCATGTCATCTGCAAACAGAGACAATTTGACTTCCTCTCTTCCTATCTGAATACCGTTTCTTTCTTTCTCTTGCCTGATTGCCCTGGCCAGAACTTCCGATACTATGTTGAATAGGAGTGGTGAGAGAGGGCATCTTTGTCTTGTGCCAGTTTTCAAAGGGAATGCTTCCAGCTTTTGCCAATTCAGTATGATATTGGCTGTGGGTTTGTCATAAATAGCTCTTATTACTTTGAGATACATTCCATCAGTACCTAATTTATTGAGAGTTTTTAGCATGAAGGGGTGATAAATTTTATCAAAGGCTTTTTCTGTATCTACTAAGATAATTATATGTGGTTTTGTCATTGGTTCTGTTTATGTGATGGATTACATTTATAGATTTGCATATGTTCAACCAGCCTTGCATCCCAGGGATGAAGCCGATTTGATCGTGGTGGATAAGCTTTTTGATGTGCTGCTGGATTCAATTTGCCAGTATTTTACTGAGGATTTTCACATCAATGTTCATCAGGTATACTGGCCTAAAAATTTCTTTTTTTTGTTGTGTCTCTGCCAGGTTTTGGTATCAGGATGATGCTGGCCTCATAAAATGAGTTAGGGAGGAGCCCTGTCTTTCTATTGTTTGGAATAGTTTCAGAAGGAATGGTACCAGTTCCTCTTTGTACCTCTGGTAGAATTTGGCTCTGAATCCATCTGGTCCTGGGCTTTTTTTGGTTGATAGGCTATTAATTACTGCCTCAATTTCAGAACTTGTTATTGATCTATTCAGGGACTCAACTTCTTCCTGGTTTAGTATTGGGAGGGTGTATGTGTCCAGGAATTTATCCACTTCTTCTAGATTTTCTAGTTTACTTCCATAGAGGTATTTATAGTATTCCCTGATGGTAGTTTGTATTTCTGTGGGATCAGTGGTGATATCCCCTTTATCATTTATTGTGTCTGTTTGATTCTTCTCTTCTTTAATAGTCTGGCTAGTGGTCTATTTTGTTAATCTTTTCAAAAACCCAGCTCCTGGATTCATTGATTTTTTGAAGGGTTTTTCGTGTCTCTATTTCCTTCAGTTCTGTTCTAATCTCAGTTATTTCTTGTCTTCTGCTGGCTCTTGAATTTGTTTGCTCTTGCTTCTCTAGTTCTTTTAATTGTGATATTAGGGTGTTGATGTTAGATCTTTCCTGCTTTCTCTGGTGGGCATTTAGTGCTATAAATTTCCCTCTGAACAGTGCTTTAGCTGTGTCCCATAGATTCTGGTACATTGTGTCTTTGTTCTCATTGGTTTAAAGAACTTATTTATTTCTGCCTTAACTTCATTGTTTACCCAGTAGTCATTCAGGAGCAGGTTGTTTAGTTTCCATGTAATTGTGTGGTTTTCAGTGAGTTTCTTAACCCTGAGTTCTAATTTGATGCACTGTGGTCTGAGAGATTGTTTCTTATGATTTCCATTCTTTTGCCTTTGCTGAATTTTACTTCCAATTATGTGGTCAATTTTAGAATAAGTGTTACATGGTGCTGAAAAGAAAGTATATTCTGTTGATTTGGGGTGGAAAGCTGTGTAGATATCTATTAGGCCCACTTGATCCAGAGCTGAGTTCAAGTCCTGAATATCCTTATAATTTTGTGTCTCGTTGATCTAATATTGACAGTGGGGTGTTAAAGTCTCCCACTATTATTGTGTGGAAGTCTAAGTCTCCTTGTAGGTCTCTGAGAACTTGTTTTATGAATCTGGGTGCTTCTGTATTGGGTGGATATATATTTAGGATAGTTAGCTCTTCTTGTTGCATTGATCCCTTTACCATTATGTGATGCTCTTCTTTGTCTCTTGATCTTTGTTGGTTTAAAGTCTGTTTTATCAGAGACTAGGATGCAACCCCTGCTCTTTTTTTTTGCTTTCCATTTGCTTGGTAAATATTCCTCCATCCCTTTATTTTGAGCCTATGTGTGTCTTTGCATGTGAGATGGGTCTCCTGAATACAGCACACAAATAGGTCTTCACTCTTTATCCAATTTGCCAGTCTGTGTCTTTTAATTGGGGCATTTATCCCATTTACATTTAAGGTTAATATTGTTCTGTGTGAATTTGATCCTGTCATTATGATGCCAGCTGGTTATTTTGCCTATTAGTTGACGCAGTTTCTTCATAGTGTTGATGGTCTTTACAATTTGGTATGTTTTTGCAGTGGCTGGTACCGGTTTTTCCTTTCCATATTTACTGCTTCTGAGGCCAGGTGCGGTGGCTCACACCTGTAATCCCAGCACTTTGGGAGGCCGATGCTGGTGGATCACCTGACGTCAGGAGTTCAAGACCAGCCTGACCAACATGGCAAAACCCTGCCTCTACTAAAAATACAAAAATTACCCAGGCGTCGTAGTGGGCGCCTGTAATCCCAACTACTCAGGAGGTAGACAGGAGAATCACTTGAACCTGGGAAGCAGAGGCTGCAGTGAACTGAGATGGTGCCATTGCACTCCAGCCTGGGTGACAGAGCGAGACTCTGTCTCAAAAACAACAGCAACAACAACAACAACATATTTAGTGCTTCCTTCAGGAGCTCTTGTAAGGCAGGCCTACTGGTGACAAAATCTCTCAGCATTAGCTTGTCTGTAAAGGATTTTATTTCTCCTTCACTTTTGAAGCTTAGTTTGACTGGATATGAAATTCTGGGTTGAAAATTCTTTTCTTTAAGAATGTTGAATATTGGCCCTCACTTTTTTCTGGCTGGTAGGGTTTCTGCAGAGAGATCCGCTGCTAGTCTGATGGGCTTCCCTTTGTGGGTAACCCCTTTTCAGCTGCCCTTAACATTCTTTCCTTCATTTCCACCTTGGTGAATCTGATGATTATATGTCTTGGGGTTGCTCTTCTCGAGGAGTATCTTTGTGGTGTTCTGTGTATTTCCTACATTTGAATGTTGGCCTGTCTTGCTAGGTTGGGAAAGGACTCCTGGATAATATCCTGAAGAGTGTTTTCCAACTTGGTTCCATTCTCCCAGTCACTTTCAGGTACACCAATCAAATGTAAGTTTGGTCTTTTCACATAGTCCCATATTTCTTGGAGGCTTTGTTAATTCCTTTTCATTCATTTTTCTCTAATATTGTCTTCATGCTTTATTTCATTAAGGTGATCTTCAATCTCTGATAATCACACTTTCTTCCGCTTGACTGATTTGGCTACTGATACTTGTGTATGCTTTACGAAGTTCCTGTGCTGTGTTTATCAGCTCCATCAGGTCATTTATGTTCTTCCCTGAACTGGTTGTTCTAGTTAGCAATTCCTCCAACCTTTTATCAAGGTATTTAGCTTCCTTGCATTGTGTTAGAACATGCTCCTTTAGCTCAGAGGAGTTTGTTACTACCCACCTTCTGAATTCTATTTCTGACAATTCATCAAATTCATTCTCTGTCCAGTTTTGTTCCCTTGCTGATGAGGAGTTGTGATCCTTTGGAGGAGAAGAGGTGTTCTGATTTTTGGAATTTTCAGCCCTTTTGCACCGTTTATTCCTCATCTTCATGGATTTATCTACGTTTGGTCTTTGATATTGGTGACCTTTGGATGGGGTTTCTGTGTGGACGTCCTTTTTGTTGATGCTGACGCCATTTATTTCTGTTTGTTAGTTTTCCTTCTAACAGTCAGGCCCCTCTGCTGCAGGTCTGCTGGGGTTTTCCTGAGGTCCACTCCAGACTCTGTATGCCTGGGTATCAACAGCAGCAGCTGCAGAACAGCAAAGATTGCTGCCTGTTCCTTCCTCTGGAAGCTTTGTTCCAGAGGGGTATCTGCCAGATGCCAAGCCAGAGCTCTCCTGTATGAGGTGTCTGTCAACTCCTGCTGGGAAAATTCATGTTTCCGTCTGAGCTTGTGCCTGTTGTTTTTAAATCCCTCTCAGCTACCACCTGAAGCTGCTACCTAAAGCACTGCTCTGCCTGTTACCTCCAGTGTCCTATGGGAGAACTGCTGATCTCTTCTGCTGCTAGGAAGCTTCCTCCAACCAGCTTGACCCTGGATTCCAGATACTCCCATTCACTTTTTTTTGATAGAATCCTTTTTTTGTTTGTAGGAGAACACCACAGTAAGGTGTCTTCAATTACTTAGGGTCTATGTGATACAAATATTTCCTTTGTCCACATAGCCTCACACCATATTCAAAAGCTGCTCATTTCTACAGGCACATTCAGTTTCTAAGTGACCCACTATGCCATGTTCACTTATGGAGATTTCTCTTTCATACTCCATAGTCCAATTCCTATTGTCTGGTACTATATCTCATTCCCACTCTGCATTTCATAGAAGGTAGGGATGATCATCACACTAAAAGCAGTGAATCCAGTTGAAAGTCTACCTAGGGGCAACTGGAATCCCAAATCCCCTTCCATACAGCCAGTCCTACACGCCCTCTTCATCTTAACCTGAGACCAGAGACACTGCTGTGTGAATAAGCTGATCCAGAGAAGCCTTAACTTCAGGCACACCAAACTTAGCTGAAGGAGAAA
Organism: Macaca nemestrina; assembly: GCF_043159975.1. Lineage (NCBI taxonomy): Eukaryota > Metazoa > Chordata > Mammalia > Primates > Cercopithecidae > Macaca > Macaca nemestrina. The sequence goes on from NC_092140.1 coordinate 35,909,351, forward strand.
TGAGGTACCTTACTTAACCAAACATTAAATGGAAGTCCACATGCTGACTCGTTAGAATTCTGGTCCCATTTCTCTCTTTATATTCCTAGAAATGACTGCCTTGCTTACATCTCCTAGAAGGATAGAAGGTTTATGCCTAGAGAAAAAGATGAATCCAAGAGAAGACCTAGAGATACTTGAATGTGGGCTGGCTACCCATCCAATCACTAGTAAACTGCACCAAGGAGCTCCATCCATGGAGAGCTTCAGATCAGCTTCAATACCTCCTTTGGGTATGAACAGACAACCAGTGACACCAAATATGTGAAATATTCCTTTTACATGAAACACCGAGACTAAAAGTAGAGGGGGTAAAGAGAACCAAAGAGAAAATGCAGGGAACAGATGAAAATTTCAAGACAAGTATAATTTATATCATCTAAGAGAAAATGTTACATTCACACACACACACACACACATGCACACACAAGCACACACATACACATGGATATTGGAAAAAAAACCAGTTTATTCATCCTTGGGAAATGAGACTATCATAGCAAAAACAAAAGAGTCAATAAATGAGTTTGGAATATCAAGTTGAAGAAGTCTCCTGAAAAGAAAATAAAGACAGATTAGCAATGGGAAAAGACAGATAAGAAAATAAAGTGATTAAGCCAGGTAGAATGACCTACATCTGTCTGTTACAAGTTCTACCAAAAAAAAAAAAAAAGAAAGAAAGAAAAAAAGAAAATAAAGAAAGAAAAGAAAGAAACTAGAAAGTTATTCTGAAGAGAGAGAGGGAAAAAAAAAAAAAAAGCAAGAAAATATCCAGAGTGGAAGACAGGCCATGCAATTCTAGAGTGAAAGTGTGCACAAATGTCTGGTATACCAAATAAAATAACCCATACCAAGGTACAACATGACATTTTAGAATAGTAGAGATAAAGGAAGCAAAAGAAAAAGTCAAAAAAAATTAGATACCCAAACACAGTACACTCAATAACTAGAACATAACAGAAGCTAGAACAAAATGGAAAAATGCCTTCAAACATGAGGGAAAGGTTAACTTAGACTTTTATAGCCAGTCCAACTGTGAATCTTATGTAAGGGCAGAACAATGACATTTTCAAATATGCGGGATCTCAAAGTGTGCCTCTCATGCAGGTCTCCTTTCTTAGAAAGCTATTGAAGGCTGTGCTCCACCTAAAAGAATAAGTGAAATACAAAGGAAAAGGACTTAAGAAGAAGGGAATCCACATTAGCCAAGAAACGGAAAGAGTTCCCATGGCAATAGCAGTATGCATCCAGCCTAGGGGGCAAACTACTAGTAAAAACTACAGCAATGAGATTAAGAGTTTCAGAGGGGATGGCACTACAATATAAATTTTTTAAAAAGCAGATTTAACAGATTGCCAAATATTTATGACCTTAATGAGGGATTGTATGGCTCCTTTAGTGTGTTTGGGAAAATAATTTCTGATGGTTAATTAAAGAAAGTGAAGAGGGGAGAAGAAGGGCCATTACTAACTGTTGGAGGAACAAAGGGGTTACAGAAAATACATGTTTAACATGCAATTAACAGGACTCAGCTAGTAAATTATAATCATAATGCAGACATTAAATATAAAAGAAAAACCATAAAAACCATCATGAGAAGGAAAAAAATATATGGATATGGTAGTCGAGGGTGAGAGGAAGAGAGCTAAGTTTTCATCTTTCATAATAAGTCCACAGATGTCTAAGATCATAAAAGTATAAAGACTGTTTAGGAAAAAGAAACCGCTAGAAGAGTATAAAGCGATGCCTATGTGAAGGACTCAGCAGGAGAAGGGAGTAGAGGACTGCTTCCTGTAATAAGCCTAACGAAAGGAGTTTTGAAAACCACTTACATGTTATTTATTATATTATTTTGATAAAACTGTTGAGGTGCTATACAAATGTATGGCATTAAGACAGAAGTGATCATTTTCACTTCTGTCTTAATGCCAGTGGGCAGGATAGCTTTGAGCCTAGTGTTTCTATGACTTGGCCTAGAGCGGGATTTAAAGACAGAAAAAGTCCACAATAACCCTGAATGTTTCCAATGAAGTATGACAATTGTCTAGAAAAAAAACAGTCTCAGTTATTCTCAAAATATTTGGTTCTAAAGTCATCTTTTTGCAGATAATACAAAAAAACTAGTTACAGAGATCATGTGGCTAAAAACTCCTTGAGTACAACACAGCTCCAAAATTAGGCAAGGTTTAAAAAAAAAAAAAAATCTGTATTTCTCCTATATAGTTCTAACCTTCTAAAGAGTCATTTTAAAAATCACTTTATTCATTGTCATTAGAATGCAAGTAACATTTACAATATCCTATCTTGCCATCATTAGTGCATCATACATTCTGACTTAAAAAGATTTTTTCAACTTCAGTAGTTTCATTAAGGGTATATTGAATTCTGGCAAGAATATCTGAAAAGTCCTGATCTAAATTTTCAGAATTCTTCAAATTATGTTTGAAATATAAATTTCAAACTACTATTTGGAATGTCATTCCAATTTTCTTTAACTTTTCTTCAATTGCTTCCAAACCACACACACCAGAAACTACTATCCTTCTCACAGAACCCAACCCCTTCTTTTCCATACACATCACATTCTACGCTGGGAGACCAAAAATGACACAAAGCCTGTGATAACCCTGAATGTTTCCAATGAAGTGTGACAATCGTCTGGAAAACAAAGTCTCAGTTATTCTCAAAATACTTGGTTCCAAAGTCATCCTTTTGCAGATAGTACAAACAACAAATGGTACAGCCATACATATATACAAGTGTATATATATATATTGTGTGTGTGTGTATTTAGACCTGCTACTGAAAAGTATACGTGGTAATTTTCAGACAATAATTTTAAGAGCCTTCAATCACTGCAAGTTTTATTTTAAGAAAAGCTGAAACATCAACACTAATAAGCACAATCAACAAATCTTTAGTTCTCTCTAACAGTGTTTGAGTCACTGGCACCTGCTAGGATCAATCTAGATAGCCGCTACAATACTTAGTTCCAACAGTCTCTTAAAAAGATAAATGAAGTTCAAGCTTTACTTACTAAGCTGTCCTATAACAAACTTTCCCTCCACCCCCAACCCTGACTCACCCAGTTAGAACTAAACTATTTCAGCACCTCACTTCAACATTTAAAAGTTACGTATCTCAAACACATGTCATACACTTCAGTCAATTCCATTTGCTCCTACAAAACATTGTACATTTTCAATTAGCACTGTCAGAAAGGGAAGCACCCTCTGGTCTTTTCACTGAAAATCAATTATGCAAAAAACAGTTTAGGTGGTCTAATTTAGCTGTGCCATATGTATACTACAAGGTGTTCAACAGCTTTGATGAAAAATTGGCAATGATGTTAGCCAGCTGTCTGGGATCTTGGTATTACATGTGGAAGATGAATATCTCATTCATTAAATTTCCCTTAATTTGTACAAGTCACCATTTTTCCTTTTATAATTAACAACTTTTCTATTGTCTTTCCCAGTTGGGAAAGTTTAAAATCCTTGCCACATCCTGTTTATATAGTCTCAATGTTCTGCTAATTGTCATTCTACTAAAATAAAGCCTTCTTACATGGCTGTATTTTATATTGGCTGGCTTATTTTCATCGTGGCATTTTCTCATATAGAACCATCTTCCTGGCTGAGGTGTGCAAGACCTAACTTCCCTTCAGAGTACTATACTATCTTCAGTGCTTTTCCACCTGCTTTCTCCATTTTGCTTTCAAACAGTAGAGAGTTTTGCTAACTTTGATCATAATGCAAAAATATGTTTAATATTTTCACATCCGTAAAACTGAAACACATTTAATCAAAGCAAGCATTGTATTATAAGATATGATAAACTCTGATTTTCTATTCTACTGCACTTCACTTTTTGAGAATGCTGGTCAATCCACTAAATTGACTTTATAAATTTGCTAGTGAGTTACACAGCTTGCTCTGGGGGAAAAAATGTATCAATTGATGTAAACACTTCTGAATCTGGACAAATAATCTGAATTTTAGTCTGAACTCCATAAGTAACCAGAAGAGCTTACATAAGCCATTTCGCCTCAGAGCTCCTGTCCCTCAACACTGAAATAAGAGAGCTGAAACAGGTCATAGGAAGATCTAGTATGCAGTTAGCTAACGGCTCCCATTGCCACTTCAGACCACTCTAACTTACTCTGTCCTCTGGTGCTTCACAGTCTAGTGACATTGGGACAAATATGAATCTTAAAAACATTTCTTCCATAAAGACAGAAAAAGCACCCAATTACACTGTGTCCCATGTATGCATGGATATTTTAGTCCCTTTGAGCTCTTTATTTGCTTCTGATATTGAGAATTTTCCCTTTTCCTTTCTAGCCAATGGCCTTCCAGAGACCTAAGCCTATCAAATTAGTAAGATAACTGAGGAATCAGTATAGCAGGATGAGAGTTTTACTATAGGGCCATAAGAGGACTTAAGAAATCAGGTTCTGGAATTGCCATCATCTTTAACTTTCTGAGACACTTAATTCCAGCAGTACTGTGCTAGGATAATCAGGTAGTATTAAGGCAACATTCAAGACTTAAAATTCAATTAAGATAAATATTCAAAGAAATAAGAATATTGCTTCATCAAAGTTTTTTGTTAAAAGGGAAAGCATAACATGCCATTGTCTTTAAAGTTTTTTTTTTTTAAAGATACTCCTTATAGGTTAAATAATTATTCAGAAAAAAGATCTCAAAGACCTGGTTAATCATTAACTAATGAACTATCATAAAAAGATTGGTTCTGTTAGTCACGATTTTCCTTATACACGTAATTCTTAACCAAAATTTTGTCCAAGTTGTTAATAAAAGGAAAATAATGTATTCTAAGGTTTTATTAGAAAATATATACTTAAAGAATAGTTAAAATATTCAGTGATTAATCTACATTTGTAAACTTTCCTGAACACATGACATTTTAGCAGGAAGTACTATTCTGAATAAATAAGCAAATAAATTTTGTTTAACCCATTAGGATGAAATCATAATAAAAATGCATGAAAAACTGTGGGTGATACAGTTAACAGTAACTTGTTCCTTAATATTGTTACTCTAGTAATGATGCCATTGTTACTGGGAGACGTGAAGTCACATGAACACACAAATGTCCAAGGTATGTTCAATGAAAGGCAAGCATTAAAAAAAACTGATGTGTGTATGTTTGTATATTGATTTGTGTAATTATATTTTTTATCTTGAAGGACCTACAGAGTATTAACAGGGTGAATTCTGAGTCACGGTAACTGGGGACAAGAAAGAGAATTTTTGTGACCTTATACGTACGTCTATGTTTTAGTTTTTTTACAATGAACATGTAAAACTTGTAGTTTTAAATATTTTTAAAATAAGGTACTATATACCCACTCCAGTTGTTGCTTAATAAACACAGGAAATAAAAGTAAGTTGCCATCCTGCAAACATATCAGGGAATCCAAACGAACAGCACTCTATTTGTGAGACCACATGACAGGGACACTACAGTGATAAAAGAACTTCAGAGTGCTTTGCACGCATTAACAAGTGGGTTAAACTTTTAAAATTAAACCCTGTTGATATTTTCTTCATCAAAAAGATTTGCAATACAAAAAAAAAAAAAAAACTTGATGCATAAAATGTACTAATGAAATAAAATTATGTAAATCAGGTAACTTTAAAATTTTTAAGTCCATCCCACTAAGATTAATGAACCCTCCTTGTTTTTCCACCTGGAATTCTAATCCCAGGCTTATTTTCAGGAAGATTTTCTGCCATTTGTCTCTAGAAACATTTGTAAAGCATTAAGGCTTTGATTTATTCACCTGTATACTTGTTGAATGAAATACAGCCTGCTTCAACTTTGATTTGCTTCAAACCATATGAAGAGTTAATATACTAATACCACTAAGAAGGTGATTTCTGTTAAAGTTGGTTATTTCAATGCTATTCGGACAAAATTAAACTATAAAAAAAAAGCCTAGGTACCAAAATACTAGCAATAGAAGGATGCTAACTACATATGACAGAAATCCATTCAAAAGAAGAAAAGTTATTAATAGATTACTAATCTAATAAACAAGCAATATCATAATAAATTTTAAAATGCAAATATTTTAAGCATAAAACTGATCCCATATAGCTCCCCATCAAAAATACAAACAAGTTTCCTTCCACTGTTTACATACATACCATAAGAAAAAGGCTAAATAAGGACTAAATCAACCTAAAATAATTTGAAAGTGGCATAAGGGCTGAGAGTTATTAGTGAAATCTAAGGACCATCATGAGAGCATTTTCTAGTACCACATTCAGGTTGAAATTGAGATTGTAATATACCCCGGGCTTTATGGAAATAAGGGTGCATCTTTGAAAGAATGGCTTAAAGTTTCAGAAAGTGATGAGTTGTTTGTTTTTTTTACACCTTGAGCTACCTGCACAGCTGCCAAAAAGTGTTAAGGTGGATGATGAATACGCCTCTGAAAGGCTTACTACAGCTCCATATATTTTGATTCTTGAATCAAACCAATTAACTAATGCACTTTACAGTTAGAGCTCTCACATGGTAGAGTGTAAGGCAAGCTTCCCAATAGGAAACCAGTAAGGATCTCCATTTCCCAATCCCTTCCATGCAATCATGCAACAGAGACACAAAGAAAGTAATGAAAACCCAGCTTGCAAAAACAGAAAGGGTCCTACATAAAAAGGACCTCAGGTAAAGAAGGACTAAAACTATTCTTCATGCCTCTGCAATGTAGAGGTGAATGCTGCTCATTTTCCTTGCAGGAACCCAAGTTCCATCTTATCTGAAACATATCCTATATATCTGGTGACCACAGAAAATGGGAACCAACCAAAAGAAGTGAGTCGTGAAATGACTATTACCCCATGAGCAAGCAGCAAGAAACATACATCATAAAGGAATTGGATGCCTCCCCCTAAAGTTACCCATTCATGAAAAGTAGACAGTGCTAACCAGATGTCAACTGAATAAATGCTGTCAGCCTCAAGTTTTCTGATAACCAAGCTAAAAAGTTTCCAAGAAATAAGAAAATAAGGCTTCTCTAATCTCACTTTTCTTCTACAGTTTAATTTTAAAACTTAAAGACAGTTCCTTGGTGCCTAGGTTTAAAAAAAAAAAAAAAAAAAGTCCCTCCCACCTGTTCATTCCACTCCAAGAAAAGTCCTCTTTATTGGCACTATTTATGGGAAAGCCAGTGAGGTCACCCCATTTTAAAAAACAAGTCAGTCTCTGAAAATAAGATTTCAATGAAAATGCAGCGCAAAAGGGCACACGACTGCAAAATTCAAACAGTAAGAACGAACCTCTCTGTAAAGAGAGATCCATCACTGCGCGGCTTCCGATGCCACCCGAGGAGGAAGAGCATGCAAATCCTGTCCATCGTTCGTTTAAAACGAAAGAACAGTAACAGTCGCAGACAGAGACCAACCCCTACCATCCCCCGTCATCCCTCCGAAAACACTGGGGAAAAGAGCAGCACGGAGCAAAAGGACAAGATGTCATGGATTTTGCACTTAATGCTAACGAGGAGCTTGGGACCCAACAATCAGCAAACAGCAGAACCCAAGATCGGGGGCGGGAGGCGGGGTGGGGGGGGTTCATCCGCAGTCGGAGCGATTAGAAAACAGGTTTCTGCCTTCGTGAGAAGCCTCATCGTGGGAAATGTCACCGCCTGGCTCGACACCTGCTGGATCGGCCCCTCCAGGAGCGGCGGGGAGTCACGCCGGCAGCCGCAGGGGACCCCCCGTCCGCCCCCGCCCCCGCTCCCCGGTGCCCGCAGCCCCCGAGGCCAGGGTCTCGGGGAGGGAGCGGAGCCAGGCAGTACCAGGTGTAGTCGTCCTCGTCCCGCCAGGCGGCTATGCTCTCCAGATCCAGCAGTTCCACCTCGTCCAGCAGCGTGGGGGCCGGCGAGGGCGGCGCTGCAGCTCCCCCCTGCGGCGTCCCCGCGCCCCCCGGCTCCGGCCCGCCACCGCCCGCGCCGAAGAAGCCCGCTGCCGGCTTGAAGTAGACGAAGGGCGCCTCGGGTGGCTGCGCCAGGCTGCAAAGCAGGGAGGGCGCGGGGCTAGGCAGGCAGAAGGTGCCCGGGAACGCGGGACTGGAGCCACCGCCGCTGCCACTGCTGCTGCCGCCACCGCCACCGCCCCCCGCGCCCAGAGCCAGCCCAAGCCCCAGGCCCCCTGAGGCCGCGGCTGTGACCGTGGCGGCCGGGGGGCTCCGAGGACCCAACGGGCTGCAGGCCCCGGCAGGGGGCGGCGCGGCGGGCGGCGGCGGCGGCAGCAGCAGCAGGTGCGGGGCGGCGGCCGCGCTGGCCGCTCGACTCCGCAGCTGCTCGTTCTGCTTCTCCAGCTTGCGCACCAGCTCCTGCAGCTTCTTCACCTCCAGCTCCGCGTTCACCACCGGCCCGGAGCCCGCTCCAGAGCTGACCCCCGCCGAGGCGCATTTCACCTGCTCCGCCATCATCTTGGGCCCCGAGGGCGCCGCGGCCGCCGAGAAGTACGCGCCGGCGCGCCGGCTCCTCGGGCCACAGGGAGGCTACGGCTCCTTCCCTGCCACCCCAACCTGGGGGGCCGACCACGCGCGGGCTGAGGCCGAGCCGGCGGTTCGCATCAGCACCGGGCCCTCGCCTCCGGCCGCAGCAGCCACCACCAAGCTGATCTGCACATGCTCAGTGCGTCCCTCCAGTCCCCTGGGCGTCGCGGCGGCTCCGGGTTTTAGCCGCGGCCCCGGGGCGGGGCGGGGCGAGAGCTCCGAGGGGGCGGGGCGGGGGGGGCGGAGAACCGTGGGGAAGCCCACCCAGGGGGCGGGGCCGGCAGCCGTGGTGGGGGCCAGGGAGCCGCACCCACCCTTGCTACCTAATCTCAGGTGCCTGATTGGACCTGGCCTGAACTTTCCCGCCACAGGCACCTCCTGCAGCTGCTGGGACAGCGAACTGCGCGGGTCTCTGAGCCAGGTGCGGGGGCCAGGGGGTTCCCAAAAAAGCAGCTGCAAGTGCTGGCCCTTGAGGAGTGCACCTAGGGCCCGCTGGTTTGCTTCCTTCCCAGCTCTCTGTTAGGCTCCATGACAGCATTTAATACTCACTGACTAACGAATCCTATAGAAAACTTAAAGACTGGGGATCCTTATTCTGAAAATCGACAAGTGGATAGGTGGAACAGAAAGGCTTTGGGACGATGCCACTCATGTACTCATGGGTAATAGGCAAACAAAATGGTGGGAGACAGGAGGCCGAGAAGAAAGAGAAGAAAGCCCTCTCTCTAAGAGGTAGAGTGGCCAGCTGCTAAGGAGACAAGTGTTTACTTAAGTATTTATTCTAAAATAGTCAAATTTGAACTGTTACCACCATTGTTTGCCACAATAAAAGAAGAACTGCTTTTTTTTTTCATGTTATGTATATTCACGCATTCTCCAAACAAAAGATCTTTGAGCACCTACTCTGTGCCAGGAACCATTCTAAGAGCTCATGATGCGGGCAGTGAGTACAATAGGCAAAAATGGTTATGGAGAGAAATATGAGTAAAATTGTTTAGTGCGCCTTCTGTTAAATAATGTATGAGTTATTAAAGGCAGTCTTGCTGGGGGGAAAGCGGAAAGCAGAAAACCTCAGAATTCTACCCAATACCCTTTAATCTCACCTGCAAATCTGCTATTTCTTACCACTTGGAAACCATGAGCAAATCTGCTTTTTTAAAAGAGGTTTTAAGCAGAGGAATTTAATCGAGTTGTGTTCAATGAATACTGACTTAGCATTTTGAGTGTTTAACACAATCAAAGGAAAACCTGAGATTATGAGAAAAATTACACCACTGGTTCTCATCCTCAGATGATATACTATCTAGTGAAAGTCCTTGCTAGGGACTTTACATACCAATCTTTGTGACAATGTACCTCGTTTCTCTGGAACTGCTAACACATTGTATCTATTGGTTTTAGATATGGTTTTGTGTCTTCCTGCTCAGAAACACTTGTATCTTCTCAATTGTTAATCTACATCTCTAGCTTCTGTGTGCAGGGTGGATGTTTTGCATTTAACATGCTTGGTGAGACCTTCCCTAAATTAGATAAATGCGTGTGATGACTCCCTTAACCTTCCCGGTATCCCAGCTTGCTAGCCCACCACCTAACCACCTGTATCACCCATCACCTTTCCAAGTTTCGGTCTATCTTTACGATTTTTTTGGTTATTACCAAAACCTGGAAAAGTGGAGTTATACTACTGAAAGTCCTAAGTAAAGAATCTATTGAAGGATTTTTCCCGCATGCTCAGTGGCAGATGCGGGTAGCAGTATCCCTGCAACACAAAGAAAGGGAGACGACAGACACAATGAGAACAAAGAGCTGCTGGGTCCCACACTAGAGAAAGAAATTGGGAATAGGCACATAATAGTGAAGACAACAAGAATTAAGATGTAAAGAAAAGCAGTCATTTTACTGCACAATTTATATACACCCTAAGAAGGAGAGAAACAGACAGCCCTATCCTCGTTCATTTACCCAATATGGTCTATATACATCCAACAAGCAGTAGTCAAGCTTTTGAACCCTGTTTTCTAAGTAATAATTATCATCTTTGTTCTTTAAAAAGAAAGCATGCATTGAAATTTAGACGTAGAAAAGAGGTGAAACATTGTTTAACAATTCTAGTCTGCATTATTCTTCTGAAAAGACAAATTTGCCCTTTTCCTACCTGTTTTAAAAGTGTGAAATTATTTGTGTCCAAAGAAAATTTAAATAATGTTTTTGCTTTCTCTTAATGCCCCTCTTTTTTTCCCTTTTGTGAATTGCACATGTACACACACCAGAGACACTCAAAATGCACACTGATTTCAACTTGGTGTCCCCAGGCTGCCAGTCTCTTTAACGTATAATTAAAGAGGTTGATGGTGTCAAGGTTTTAATTAAGCAGTCTTGATTTTTTATTTTGATGCAAATTAGTAAGCTTTGTGTTTTGAAAGAGATTGCATGCTGTAGTTGCTCAATTGTAGTGTTTTCATTTTAAATAAAATATGTAGGTGATTTCAGAGGTTTACAAAGAAGATATGAGAAATGAAAGTGCATGTCTCATTTAAAAGTTTGTGCTTTAAGCATACATTTGATGCACCGTAAGGTAATGTGAAACATCCACATATCACACATTCAAAACTGGATAAAGAAATGCACATTTCTCTCTATTAATTACACTTCAGAACTACCATCAGTCTAGTGAATTTTAAGAGAGAACATGAACTTATTTTAATTTGTATTTTTCACATATATTTCTAATAGTGTCTATGAATATTAAATAGATAGAGCAACAGAATCGCAAAAGCACCGTAGGTTCTTCTTGAGTATATAAAAATAATTCTGCAAGGAAACTGAGAAATAGCCTGTTATTATCCCAGTTTTACAGATGAGCTTACGAGGTTATGTTACTGCCCAAGTTCAGTCATGAAAATGATGGTTCTTAGCAGTTGCTAGTGGGCCAGAGTAAAATTTCTCCTAGAGTAAGATTCATATGTTTAAATTTTGCGATCAGTACAGCTGACATACCCTAATATGAGTACTACATTAATTCAAGTTTATAGATCCAATTACTGCAAGAAAAGAAAATAACCTAATGTGTTAAACTAAGATCAAAGATCCCCAACTGTATTTTCAAGTCGATTTGAACCACAAGTTTGAGTGATTCTTATGCCTCTTCATGGAGAGTCCTGTTTATACATACAGAATAGACTTGAACACTGCAGGTCCCATTGCCCGTGTGCAGCGCCTAGCATAGTGTCTAGCACATGGCAAAGAAATACTCAAAAAAATTTTAAAGGATGAATGAATCAATAAATAAATCCTCAAGTTCTAGCTGGAATTTAGACAAACACATAATTAGCTATTTCCATAAACCTCATTTATCATAAGGTAACAACATGGGAAGACTAGAGGCTTTTTGCAGATCCCATAATAATCAATTATTTTACTTCTGACCCCGTTAATAGCCAGGAAAATACTTGCTGCACCTAATGTGTTATATTTTAATGTAGGGAGATTATGGAAAGAGAAAACAGAAATACAAGAAGTCAGAATTTATTTTTAAAAAATCCCTGTGTGAGTTGCTCCATTCTAACCCCACCCAACTCTACTACTCATATTCATGCCCAAACTCACATAATTATACCCTATAAAGTCACATGTGGTGGTAGTTACAAGAATAATAATAGTAATAATAATCATTCTGTTGATTTGTCAAGCTATACCTGTAAGAGCCCCTTTAAATAAACACTCATTACATGTCTATTATTTTCAGGTGCTAGATGAGTTTTAAGAAGTGAGTAAGAAACCAGTGTCTCCACCATCAAGAACTTATCTAGTTGAAGAAAGAAGCATATAAACAACTAACTATAACACAAAAAATAGTATTACGTATCATAATGAAAATATAAATGAACAGCATAAGGAGTGATCAAGAAGGAGCAATTCAGCTAAAAATTTTGGGAAGGCTTCGAGTAGAAAATAAACATTATTTCAACCAGGCACGGAGGCATGTGTCTGTAGTCCCAGCTACTCAGGAGGCTGAGAAAGGAGGATTGCTAGAGCCCAGGAATTCAAGGCCAGCTTGGGGAACATAGTAATACTTTATCTCTAAAAGAAAGAGAGAGAGGAACAAAGGCAGGAAGGGAGGAAGAGAGGGAAAAAAGAAAAGGGAGGGAGGAAGGAAGGAAGGAAGGAAGGAAGGAAGGAAGGAAGGAAGGAAGGAAGGAAGGAAGGAATCCATTATCTCATTTGGATCTCCTCATTTAAGAGAATTCATTATCTCATTTGGTTCTCCTCATCAAGCTGTTAGGTAAGGCATCAGGGCGAGTGTGATATTCATTTATCAGTCCGCATGGGATGAAAACTAGGATATAGTACCCAGCTCTAATTCTTAATCAATATCCTTTCCTCTGTGGTCGATTTGTTTTGTTTTTATGAATAGCTCACATATGTACTACTGCCATTAGAAAGAAACTTTCTACAATTTATCTTAGAAGCTATCTAGTGCTTACTAAATGCCAAGAATTGCTCTAAACCCTTTCCATGTATTAAGTTATTTAATGATCAAACAACTCCTTGAGATACTTATTTTATAAATGAGAAAACTGAGGCACAGAGAGGTCAATTTGCCCACAGTTACCCAGCCATAAGTGGCAGAGCCAGGTTTTGAAGCTAAGCAGTCTGATTTCAGAGTCCAAGCTCCTAAACTGTAGTATCTCTTTTTAGGTCTTAAGCAGTACCAAGCAGAGTACTCTGCTCTGGTCCTTGTGGCTTTTAAATAAAAACTATTGACTAATGCAAAATCAGTCAATAGAATGCCTTGAACAAAGTCTGATTCATTAACACGCAAATATTACTGGAATTTTAAAGGTCACCAAGCACAGATTAGAAAACAGTAAGCTTCCAAGATCAACAAAGTTCCCAGTGCTGGTACAACATTTTTGACAGTACAATGGCTATTCATTCAGTGTGCATTTCTGAGCAGATGACTAAAACAGCCTAAATTATCACTGTCCTGTTTTGCATTTCTAGCCATTTGGATTATTCAAAGGTCAATACCACTTTTAAGAATACGTAAAAGAAACAATGCCATGAACTATATCAAACCCAAACAGATCCAATACTGGTTTTGGAAAAGTTCAAAAATTAAAAAAAAAAAAACAAACAAACCCATCAGGGACTTTTTTTTTAAATCTGAAACTTTTTTACCCAAAGCAAATAGACATTTTTGAACAAGATTTGCTTTTCTTAAAAATAAGTGCCCAAGATTAAACTTTGAAAAATAACATCTTACATAAAAGCACCTTTATTTTTCAAAATTTAACTTTACAGAGAAGAATGAATTCGGTATAATTTGAATCTAGCTGGAAAAAATATGGTAATTTATCCTACCATCACGTTGGCTATGTATTCTAAAGCTTTTGAAACTATTGGGATTTAGAATTATTTATTTTCTCATTTTCCTCAAATGTTTCTCTCATCATAAAAGTCAATGTGGTCGATTTTTTTTTTCTTTAATTGAAAAGGTTTCGTTTTCTTTGATAATTTACAGAGCTTTTATAAAACTCCTCTGAAAAAAGAAATTGCCATCACACCTAAGTGTTACAAACAAAAGCTAGAAATCATTTGGAAGTCTGTGTGACATGGCAGGGCAACAAGCCCTCCTGTTAGTGGATCTTTTTGTTCTCATAACAGAATCTGACACAGGTGCAAGGACATGACTCTTGGAATCTAAGTAAATTGCAATGGAAGGCAGCCCACAGAAAATAGTACACCATTCTCTTCGCCAAATCCTCACAGTCTGGAAGTTATAAGTCAGTTTCAGAGAAATTGCTGCAAGTTTATTCAAAACAAACCTTCAATTAGTGCATTTTCATAGTCTGTGCACATAATGAATTTTCAGAAAAGAGTAACAATATTATAGAGGGGTGATCTGTGTTTCAACTACAATATCTCGTCCTGGATCCTTCACAGAAACAATGATTATAATCCTGTCAGAGAAGGATTGGGTCATTGTGATTACAGATATGTTTTTTTTTTTTTAATCTTCAGGAATGTGTTTTTTTTATTTTCAGAAAAAAAGATATGTGTCAATTGTCATAGAATATGAAAGCTGTCATTGTCTTCAAATCAAAATGCAAAACGTTCAAAGATGAAAGGTTCTGGTAACTGAGGGATGGTCAAATTGGTAGGATAAGGGAGAATTAAGACAGAGTACAGTTTTCCAGATTTATAACCAGATGAAAGCCTCTGTTTTCAGACTCTGAGCTTTACTTGATGGTATTTATAAGCAATTTGTATTAGTACATGGAAACTGTGTCTGAAAACTCTGATACTACTAGAAGACTGGAGACAGAAAAAATAACAAACAAACAAACAAAAATCAGTAAATAGTTAAATTACTAGCTTAAAAATCAATTTATACCTGCATTTTTTCTTATATCTCCCTTACCTCTGGGTCTGTTTCCTTATAAAAGTTATTTTTACATGTTTGTTTGGTGATTAGGCCAACAAATGGCAGATGCCTATTGGAAGAAGAAAATCTAAACTAATTCAGCTTTTAGAAGACAGAAATCCAGAGAATTACTGTGGAAGCCTAACTTGAAAATGAGATGGTGACATCAGTCCCTTTGATGCTGCTACACTGCACATGTGGACAGGCAGAAGGATGATACAGGCTCAGGGTTCATCTTTGCTCCTGTGCATGGCTGAGAGAGGCTCCATCTCCATGCTTCTGACAGTGCTAAGGGAAAAAAAAGTGATCTGGCCAAGTGTATTGTAGCTCATAAAGCTCCTGCCTAAAAGTGGCAAAAGTTTCCTCCACTCACATTTCATTTACCAAAACAAGTGACATGGTTACAACTAACCTCAAGGGAACAGGGATATGCTATGGTACCATATGGCCAGAAGAACTGGAAATATTTTGTGTATAGCACTGCCTACTACAATAGGTCTTTTACATAAGTATTTCTTGTTAAGGAATAAACTGAAGGCTAAGATTTACCTAAAACATTTTGGATGATTCTCATAAATTTTGTACTTTTTTTATGTGGTTGTTTGGCTATGAGTTCTTTGTTATTGTGTGTTTGGCTCAACGTAATATGTGTGTATATAGTTTAAAAATCAATCTTTTACTATTGTTTCCTAATTTAATTGCATTGTAATTAGAGATTATGGTCTGTATAAATTTGATTGCTTGAAATTGATGGGACTTCCTTTGTGGCTTAGTAGATTATGAATATATGGAAATGTTCCATTTGTACTGGAGCAGCAGTATGTCTACATTCTATTTGTTAGGTGCAGGCTATCTACACACATATATAATTCATATAAATATAAATATATGTATCTAAATATATATTTATATAGATTCATAGCTTATGTATATTTGTTTGAAATCAAATTACCTACTTACCTCATTCAAATCTTCTGTAGTCCTACTCATTATCTATCAATTACTGAAAGAAAAGTATTTAAATGTGCTATTATGGTAATGTATATGTGAAAATATGTATTTGTTGTTTTATATATTTTATGCATAAATGTTCATGATTTAGATATTCTTCGAAGCATCCCAGTTGTTTTTATGTAATGTTTCTTATTCAATTACTTTTACCTTAAAATATATTACATCTAATATTAATAATATTAATGTTGCTACTTCAGCTTTCTTTCAGGTAGTAATTTTAACCTTCGGATTTTTCTAAGTTGCTTTGTTTTAAAAGTGATTTGCATAAGGTGCATATAATTGGATTTTATCATTCAATCTTATGTCTCTGTTATTTATTAGGTATTTACATTTATTGTAATAATTGCTGTTTCTGAACTTATTTTTATCAGAATATTTTGTTTCTCTTCACTACACTTTGTCCCCCTTTCTACCTTTCCTTGGATTTTCAAATTTATATATTTCATTTTTTCCCTCTACTCATCCAAATGCTATGAATTTTATTTCTGTTATTTGTAGTTACCCTTCATTTTTTAAGAATCATGTTCAAGAATTAAAATTTTCTAACAAATTTTCAATTTATTTCCTTGTATGAATAGAACAGGGATTTTAGAATTCATTGGCACTTTTTTTCTGTATACTTATTAGTGCCTAGATTTTTACTTTCACCTCTTTTGAGGTGAAACTCATACGCACACAAATAGTTATTTTAACAGTAAGTAGTTAAATTACTAGTTTAAAAAATCAATTTATATATGCCATTTTCTTTTATCTCTTTCTTGCTTCTGGGTGTGTTTCCGTTTCCTTATTATAATGTTTGTTTGTTTGTTTTTAGGAAGGGTCTGTGGGAAAATGTATTTATTCTACCTTCATCCTTGAATGTGCTTTAGCTAGAAATAAAATTCTGGATAGATAGGTATTTCCCTAAGAATTTTAAAGACATAATTTTATTTCTTCTGGCATCTACTGGTAATAATAAGTTTAATTGTAGTCTCTATTTTCTCCCTGGTAGATTTTAACAACATCTCTGTGTTTTGTTATTTCCTCATAATGTGTCTAGTTATGCATTTACTTTTATTTATCTGGAATACATTTTTTATGTGTGTAAATTTAATGGGTATACGTGCAGTTTTGTTACATGTGTATATTTGTTCAGTGGTGATGTCACCAGTAATGTACATTGTACCCAGTAAGCAATTTTTAATCATCCTTCCCCCTTTTGGCCTACTACTCTTCTGAGTCTCTACTTTCTATCATTCCACACTCTATGTCCATGTGTACACATTATTTAGCTCCCACTTGTTTCTGAGTTGCTTCACTTAAGATAATGGCCTCTGGTTCCATCCATGTTGCAACAGAAGATATTATTTCATTCTTTTTTATGACTAAATAGTATTTCATTGTAAATATGTACACCACATTTTTTTTTCAATTTTACAACTTTATTTGATGTATTTGACGATCAGCGATTAGTTCTCATCCACATTGACTGTCTGTAGATTTTTGAAAGTGGTAACAGGTACATAGGAAACCAAAGTGTAGAGCTTATTTGGTGAATCTTCATCCTCATTACGTTTTCTGGGCAGCCGCACACGGATTCGGTATGGGACATTCCTTCTTGCTTTGGCCCAGACAGCTTTGTTGAGCGTGGTATCAATGCGCACTTCTGGAGTTCCCATCTCCTTCATGGCAAATTTCCGAATCTCTTTGAGTGCCCGAGGGGCACGCTTCTTGAAGCCCACTCCATGGATGCGCTTGTGAATGTTGATGGTGTATTCTCGGGTCACCACCTCGTTGATGGCAGAACGGCCCTTTTTCTTCTCGCCACCTTTCTTTGCCGGAGCCATTCTGCCGGTCCAAGTTGGAAAGCTGTACACCACATTTTAATCCAATCATCTGTTGATGGACACTCAGGTTGATTCCGTATCTTTACTAGTGTGAATAGTACTGCAATAACCATATGAGGATTGGTATCTTTTTCATATGATTTCTTTTCTTTGGGTAGATACCTAGTAGGGTTGCTGGACTGAATGGTAGTTCTATTTTTAATTCTCTGAGAAATCTCCAAAATGTTTTCTGTAGAGATTTTGCTAATTTACATTTCCAACAGCTTTGTATAAGCATTTTTTTTCTCTGCATCTTTGCTGACATCTTTTATTTTTGACTTTTTAATGATAGCCATTCTGACTGATGTAAGATAGTATCTCATGGTGATTTTAATTAGCATTTCTTTGATGATTAGTTATATTAAGCATTTGTTTCATATGCTTATTGGTCATTTCTATGTCTTCTTTTGAAAAATGCCTATTATTGTCCTCTGTCCACTTTTTAATAGGGTTATTTTTATTGTTGTTGAGTTTTTGGGGTTCCTTGTAAATTTTGGGTAACAGCCCCCTGTTGGATGCATAATTTGCAAATATTTCCTGCCATTCTACAGGTTGTCTGTTCACTTGTTGAATATTTATTCTGCTGTGCAGAAGCTTTTTAGTTTAATTAAGTCCAGTTTGCCTATTTCTGTTTTAGTTACTTGTACTTCTTAGGTCTTAGTCCTAAATTCTTTGCCGAGACCAATGTCCAGAAGACTCTTTCCTTGGTTTTCTTCTATTGTTTTTATAGTTTCTGGTCTTATATTGGAACCTTTGATCCATCTTGAGTTGATTTTTGTGTACGGTGACAGATAGAGGTCTGGTTTCATTCTTCTGCATATAGCAATCCAATTTTCCCAGGACTATTTATCAAAAAGGGTATCTTTTCCCAGTGCGTATTCTTGTCAACTTTGTCAAAGATTAGTTGGCTCTAGATATGTGCGTTTATTTCTAGGTTCTTGATTCTGTTCCATTAATCCGTGTGTCTGTTTTTATACCCGTACCATGCCATTTTGATTACTGTAACAATGTAGTATAATTTAAGTCAGCTATGTGATGCCTCCAGCTTTGTTCTTTTTGCTCAGGATTGCTTTGATTTTATTCAAGCTCTTTTTTGGTTCTACATGAATGTGAAACTGTCTTTTAGTAATTCTGTGAAAATGATGTTGGTATTTTAACACAGATTGCATTGAATCTGTAGATTGCTCTCTGCAGTATGGATATTTTAACAATATTAATTCTTCCAATCTATGAGAATGGGATGTTTCTGCATTTGCTTGTGTCATCCACAATTTCTTTCATCAGTAGATTTCCTTGTAGAGATCATTTGCCTCCTTGGTTAAATATATTCCTTTTTTTTTTTAATAGTTATTGAAAATGGAATTGCCCATTTGGTTTCTCAGGTTGATCATTATTAGTGTATAGAAATCCTGCTTATTATTGGTGTGTAGAAATGTGTATAGATTTTTGTACATTGACTTTTTATCCTGAAACTTTACTGAATTCACTTATCAAATCTAAGAGATTTTTAGTAAAGTCTTAAGGTTTTTTAGATATAAGATTATATCATCAGCAAAAAAAGATAACTTCACTTCCTCTTTTCTTATTCGAATGTCTTTTATTTTTTTTCTCTTGCCTGAGTGCTCTGGCTCAGACTTCTAGTACTATGTTAAATAGGAGTGGTAAAAGTGGGCATGCTTGTCTTGTTATAGTTCTTAGGGGGAATGCTTTCAACCCTTCCCTGTTAATTATGATGTTAGCTGTGGGTTCGTCATATATGGCCTTTATTATTTTGAGGAATGTTCCTTCTATGCCTAGTTTAGTCATGAAAGTTGGTGTCAAATACCAAATTTTACCAAATGCTTTTTCTGCATCTATTGAGGTGATCATATGCTTTTTGTCCTTAATTCTGTTTATGAGATGAATCACATTTATTGATTTGTGTATGCCGAACCATTCTTGCATCCCTGGAATAAACCCTGCCTGACCATGGTGTATTATCTTTTGATGTGCTGTTGGATTCAGTTTGCTAGTATTTTGTTGAGGATTTTTGCATCTGTGTTCATTGGAGATATTGGTCTATAGTTTTCTTTTTCTGTTGTATCCTTGCCTGGCTTTGGTGTCAGGATGATACTGGCTTCATAGAATGAGTTAGAGAAAATTCCCTTCTTATGTATTTTTTGGGGAAAATTTCAGCAAGATTGGTATCAATTCTTCTTATATGTGTGATAGAATTTGGTTGTGAATCTATCTGGTTTGGGGCTTCTTTTTTGTTGGGAGATTTTTTTTTATTACTAATTCAATCTCACTATTCATTCTTGGTCTGTATAGAATTTGTATTTTTTCCTGGTTCAATCTTGGGAGGTTACATGTTTCCAGGAATTTATCCATTTTCTCTAGATTTTCTGGTTTATGAACATGTAGTTGTGCATAGTAGTCACTGATAATATTTTGTATTTCTGGGGTATTAGTTGTAATGTCTCTTTTTTCATTTCTGATTATGTTAATCTGGATCTTCTCTCTTCTTGGTTAGTCTAGCTAGTGGTATATCAATTTTGTTTATCTTTTCAAAGAACCAACTTCTGTTTTGGTTTTTTTATCCTTTGTAATTTTTGTCTCAATTTCATTTAGTTCTGCTCTGTTCTTTGTGATTTCTCTTCTTCTGCTAGCTTTAGGTTTGGTTTGGTGTTAGTTTTCCAATTCCTTGAAGTTCAGCATTAGGTTGTTAATTTGTAATCTTTCTATTTTTATGTAGACATTTGACACTATAAACTTGCATTTTAGTACTGCTTTTGCTGTATCCTAGAGGTATTGATATATTGTGTGTCTCCATTTTCATTCATTTCAAAATTTTTTTTTAATTTCTGTCTTAATTTCGTCATTGACCCAAAGTTCCTTCAGGAGTATGTTGTTTAACTTTCATGTATTCATATAGTTTCTAGAGTTCCTCTTGGTATTGATTTCTAGTTTTATTCTGCTGTTGTTTGGGAAGATACTTTATATTATTTTATTTTTTTTTTCAATTTATGGAGACTTTTGTGGCTTAATATATGGTCTGTCTTAATATATGGAATGTTCCATGTGCCAATGAGAAAAATGTATATTCTATACTTGTTGGGGAAAACGTTCTGTATATATCTATTAGGTCCATTTGGTCAAAAGTCTAATTTAAGTAGAGTGTTTGTTGATTTTCTGTCTCAATGATCTGTCTAGTGCTGTCAGTGAGGTATTGAAGTCCCCCACTATTATTGTACCTTATTCTTTAGGTCCAGTAATATTTGTTTTATGAATCTGGGTGCTATGGTGTTTGAAGCATACAAATTTAGGATGATTTTATTCTCTTATTTAATATATCCTTCATAATTTTCTAATGACTTTCTTTTTTGTTTGTTTGTTTGCATTTTACTGTTTTGGATTGAAAGTCTGTTTTATCTGTGTAAGTATAGTTTGTTTGTTTGTTTTTTACTGTTTTGGATTGAAAGTCTGTTTTATCTGTATAAGTATAGTTACTCCTGCTCAGTTTTGGTTTCCATATGTATTGAAGTATTTTTCTGTCCCTCTACTTTCAATGTTTCTATATTTTTACCAATAAGATGAGTTTCTTGTAAGTAGTATATAGTTAGATCGTATTTTTTTAATTCATTCTGCCAATATATAACTTTTAAGTGGAGCATTTAATCCATTTGCATTCAATGTTAATATTGATAGGTGAAGTTTTATTCCTGTCATATTGTTCATTGTTATCTAGTTGTCTGGTAAATTCTGTTTTTTTTTCTCTCTGTTTGCTTAGTGGTTTGGTGGAGTTCTGTCATGGTGCCATTTGATTCCTCTGTCTTCCTCCTGTGCTTTGTAATTGTTGTATAAGACCTGAGAGTTTTTACTTTTACGTATTTTTATAATGGCAAATATCACCTTTTTGTTTCAATATATTGGACTCCGTTAGCATTTCTTGTAGGTCCACTCTAATGGTTATGAATTCTATCAGTGTTCGCTTATCTGGGAATGACCTTCTTTCTCCTTCATTTATGAAGCTTGTTTTAGCTGGATATAAAATTCATGACTGATAGTTTTGTTTTGTTTATCTTTTTTCTTTTAGCACTTTGAAAATAGCATACCATTCCCTTCTGGTTTGAAAGGTTTCTAATGAGAAATCTGCTGTTAGTTTGATGGTAACAAACTTTGTAGGTAACTAGACACTTTTGCAATTTTAGAATTTTTTCTTCACATTGACTTAGATAGTTTGATGCCTGTATGTCCCGGCAAAGTCTATTTTGCAATGTATTTTGCTTGTGATCTTTGGGCATCCTGTACCTGGATGTTTAAATCTCGTGCTAGACTAGGGAAATTTTCATCAATTGTTTCCTTAAGTAGTTTTTCTAAACTTTTTGCTTTTTTTTTTAAATCCCTCAGGAATACCAAAGAATTGTAAGTTGGTCACTTTATGTAGTCTCATACTTTTTGAAGGTTTTTAAAAAATTCTTTGAAGTACTGTTTTATTTATTTTTCTTTGACTGGATTAATTCAAAAGATCTGTCTTCAAGTTCTGTGTCTCTTTCTCCTGCCTGGTCTAGTCTATTGTTGAAGCTTTTAGAAGTATTTTGTAATTACTTCAATGAATTTTTCATTTTCAGAAGTTTTTTTTGTTTTTTAAGATATTTATCCCTTTGGTAAATTTCTTGTTCATATTTTGAATTGATTTTCTGATTTCTTTGTAATGGTTTTCAGATTTCTCTTGCATCTCATTGGACTTCTTTAAAATCACTATTTTGAATTCTTTATCTGGCATTTTTTAGGGTTTCTTTTTGGTTAGGATTTATTGCTGGAGAATTACTGTGTCCTTTGGGGGATCAGATTTCTCTTGCATCTCATTGGACTTCTTTAAAATCACTATTTTGAATTCTTTATCTGGCATTTTTTAGGGTTTATTTTTGGTTAGGATTTATTGCTGGAGAATTACTGTGTCCTTTGGGGGGTGTCATGATACCTTACTTCTTAATATGATGATTTATTTTCATCTAAACAGTTGCTTCTTATTTTTGAAATGACTTTTATTGGGGTGGGACCTTTTTTCCTTGAGGATGTGATTATGATATATGTTGAGTAGAGGAGCCGTTTGGCATTGCTTCTGGGTATATTCAATGATGAAGATTCTGTATTATTTCCTTGATTATAAATAGCCTTATCAGTGTGGTGGTTTATCAAATGTTGGTTGTAGTAGTGGAGTACTGGACAGGTGAGCAGCCTCACCAACTCTTGAGTAGCCAGGGTGGCATGGACAATGGTGATAGTAGAGGTCACAAGAAGCTTATCTCCTTCTCAAGTGCTGTGCATTTGTGTCAGCACACGCTGTGATGGGCCGTGCAGGTCAACCTCCAAGCCAGTAGGCAGTGGATATTTGCAGGTAAGAGCAGCTGAAGTGGTAGCAATATAGTTTATGCTTGATTTTTGTTAACCAGGAGAAGTACTTGGGTTTCCCAGGCAATGGACTGGGCATGGAACACTCAGTGGTCTGGGTCCTGTTTCCACCATGGTGGGGAGTTTGATGCTGGATGGAGCTGATCTTGGCAAGTCTGCACTCAGGTCCCCCAGTGATGGTTGCAAGTACTAGCCCTGCTGGGGGTATCCGGGGGCAGTCAATATGCTGCTGGAGAAATGCCTGGGCAAGGAGCAGAGCTACCACTGCTGCACCAAGGTCCCAGGCACAGGAACAGAGAGTGACGCTGCCACCAAGGTCAGATGAACAGGAATGAGACAGGTCTCTCCCTCACTCTCTAGACCCAATCGGGCTCACTCTCCTTTCCCTACCAATGGAGCCAGTTGGGACATTTAGTCACACGCAGTCTGCCTTCAGTCCTCAAGGCCATCCAAAGCTATAATACTCATCTGAGTCAAAACCATGCCTCTCAGGCAAATCTCCCTCTGCTCTGGTTCCATAAAGAGAGGGTGCCCAATTGCAGTGCCCATGGCTGGAGCCCACACTTCACTCATCTCTCAGTTCAGGTCATGGGGCCCCTCCTCTGCTTGAAACCCAGTACTCCAATATCCGGACTGAGACTTTTATGCCAACAGCTGCCACTGCTGCTAAATTCCAGGATCCTGCATGGCTTGCTATGAGCTAGCATCAAGAATGGCACTGTCCTGTCAGCACCCAGGCCTGGGAAGATGCTTGGGAGGCGTCCCAGGGCCATTTCTTCTCACGGTTTTCTGGCTGCTTCCCATGTTAGACCTAAGTTTAGGAGAGTCAAGGTCCTCTCCCATGGCAGGGTTGTGCAGTTCTCCAGTGGAGAGATGAATCACAGAGAAACACTCACTCACCCTTTCCTGTACTGGGGATTCACTCACAGTTTTTAGCCAGAGACCACCATGCAGGCTGCCTGCCCACTTTCTCTTTCGTAGCATCTGAAATTGTCTTTCGCTCTTCTGTTGAATTCCCATGTTTCTTCTTGAATGAAATTTCACGGTATGAATCTCTACACACTATTTTGCTTCTTCCAAGTGAGTGAGGCATGCTAGAAAAGCCTCTAATCTACCATCTTGGAAAAACAAAAACAAAAACTCCAGAGTGTATTTTCTGATTGCTGATGTATTTCATCTACTCTAAAAATTCTCAGTTTTTATTTCACTTCTTGTTGCTTCTGCCTTTTTCTCCATTCTTTTCTGTGGCAGTGGGGAGATGGGTGGAATTTTATGGCTGTGTCTGTGTTTATTCACTCATTCATTAATTTATATCTATCTCTATATCAATATATCTTTATATCTCTTAATTAATCTTTCAAATTTTTTTCCTCTTATTCTCTCTGCTAAAGTCTTGGTGAATTCACTGGTATTACCACTCAATCTATTTGTATTACTTTGATAATTCCAGTTTAGAGTTTGTCCAGCCTACTAAGTTGTAAAAATTGCTTTTGTATGATTTCCCCTGTTTCCTTGAATTATGCTATCACTTTATGTATCTCTTTGTTAACTTTAAACATACATGTTCTAAAGCATTTTTAAAATGGCACTTTTATTTCTATTTTGTCTAAAATTATTGTATTTCCTAAGGTTTCATTTTACTTTCTAACTTTCTTGGTCTTAATTTTATTTGTATATTTCAGAATGTTGCTTTTTAGATCCACCTTGACTCCGTGATATTTTTCTCTTATCTCTTTTCCTCCTCTCTGTTTACAGTCTTTGTGGTTGCCTCAGCCCAGCCCCTAGGACTCATAGTCCAAGACCAGATCGTTTTCTAATGGCTCAGTGATCTTATCCACCATGATACTGGGATAGTTTGGAGCTAGATGACATGTTGGCTAGGCTTGGTCTTGAAGGTTGAGCCTGTCCTGCTGTTTTTCCTAGTACTCCGATTCTTACAAGCCATACCTCTGGCCAGCAACTGGCAACACCTTTTTGTTTCTGCCTGTCTTCCCGGGGTAGGAGAAAAAGAAAGGAGGGAGGAGAGAGGCTTGCCTCTCCACCCTACTTCTCCCCGGACCTGGAAACTGATATCCTTACTGCTTCTGCTGCTTCTGATACTGAGAATGGCAGTCCTGGGGCTTCAGTCCAACATTTCTCTTAAGTTCCTCATTTATAAAGCATATTATCCTTTTTTAAAATTTTATATTATGCTTTGCTCCCATGGTTATACGTTTGGACATGGGATCTGTGAGTGATTCAAAGTGTAAACTTTGAATGTCATTTTGACAGGAAGTCTACACTATTTTATTACCTGTTTTTAAACAAGCTAAACATTGCATCCTAACGCCATGCCACAGTAGAGGTCGGACTATGTGTTTTCTTCCATGTTACAGCTTCAGTTCAACATTAGCCTCTAGTGCACACCATACACTACTTAATCAGCATGCCTCATCCTCACTCAAAGAATAAAAGGAAGCTACAATGGCTTTAAACTTCTCCCTCTTATACAAAAACAAGAAGATAAATCACATAAGACATTTTTCACCTAAAAGAAAGATTACACTTTTCCACATTCATTCAGGTATAGTGGTTGGATGTCCTGAATCAATTTGGAAGGATGAACTGGGCAGAGGTTGCAGCTTGCCTCTCTGCTACTGCCTCCTAAAAGTTGTAGCCTCATGACTATTGTTTCCACATACTGGTCATCAGCTAGGAAAAGCCTATAAAAATAAAGCATTGGCTTACCCTCCTCCCCACCAAAAATCCCACTGTTTAATAGGAACTATAATGGATTTTGAAATCTAAGATAAATGATACTTTAAAAATAAACAGCTTAGAATCATACTTGTGATGTTGTTCTCCCTTTTATTGGCAAAGAATGGAATTGAGATGATGAGGGAGGTTTACATTTGGACTTGTTTTAAATTTTAAGAAGCTGTTCTTTTAAATTTACCATCTGTTACTTCAATACTTCAAAGTGTCTATGGTAACTGTTCAGGGATACCAGAGAGAACCATGGTGTAATTGGGTATGGCTTGACCCCTACTGTGCCTTTCTCATGGAGGAAGACCAATTCATTGTGAGTCTCATCACATTAAAAGAGAGTTTCCCTGCAAATATGTTAGCCTTCTGGTTACTGCACAGCAGAGATAAGAATTAGCTATAGACATTTTTGTAAGCCATTTGAATTACAAGGTGTTAATTCTGAGAAGAAAATTCTACCAACCTCTTGAGGTGAACCTCCATGCAAACTACAGTATTTCAACATTTTATGGCAGGTCTTAAATAACACCAAGTAAATACGTTTAAGTCAAACAATTAGTCTTTGATTAAGAAAGAATGATCCAGTTCACAGATTCCATTGTTTTCTTGAGATACTTTTAAGTTGGAGAAATTACCAGAAATACATTGATTTTTTTTAACTTTTATTTTAAGTTCAGAGGTACATGTGCAGGATGTACAGGTTTGTTGCATAGGTAAATGTGTGTCATGGGAGTTTGTTGTACAGATTATTTCATCATCAAGGTATTAGGTATCCATTAGTTATTTTTTCTGATCCCTCCTCCCACCACCTTCCTCCCACCCTCCACCCTCAAATAGACCCCAGTGTGTGTTGTTCCTCTCTATGTGTCCATGTGTTCTCATCATTTAGCTTCCACTGATAAGGGAGAACATGCTGTATTTGGCTTTCTGCTCCTGCATTAGTTTGCTAAGGTTAATGACCTATAGCTCCATTCATGTCCCTGCAAAGGACATGATCTCATTCTTTTTTAGGGCTGCATAGTATTTCATAATGTATATGTACCACATTTTCTTTATCCAGTCTATCATTGATAGACATTTAGGTTGATTCCGTGTCTTTGCTACTGTGAATGGGACTGCAGTGAACATACATGTGCATGTGTCTTTTTAAAAATTTTCAATTTTTTCCCATAGGTTTTTGGGGTACAAGTCATATTTGGTTACATGAGTAAGTTCTTTAGCGGTGATTTGTGAGATTTTGGTGCATCCAACACCTGAGCAGTATACACTGTACCCTATTTGTAGTCTGTTATTCCTCACCACGCCCCCCATCCTTCCCCAAGTCCTCAAAGTCCATTGTAGATTCTTATGCCTTTGCATTCTCTTAGCTTAGTTCCCATACATCAGTGAGAATATATGATGTTTGGTTTTCCATTCCTGAGTTACTTCACTTAGAATAATAGTCTCCAATCTCATCCAGGTCGCTGCAAATGCCATTAATTCATTTATTTTTATGGCTGAGTATATATCAGATTCTTTATCCCCTCATTGATTGATGGGCATTTGGGCTGGTTCCACGATTTTGCAATTGCGCATTGTGCTGCTATAAATGTGTGTGCAAGTATCTTTTTCATATAATGACTTCCTTTCCTCTGGGTAGATATCGAGTAGTGGGATTGTGGGATCAAATGGTAGTTCTACTTTTAGTTCTTTAAAGAATCTCCATACTGTTTTCTATAATGGCTGTACTAGTTTACATTCCCACCAGCAGTGTAGAAGTGTTCCCTGATCACTGCATCCATGCAGACATCTACTGTTTTTTTTTTATTTTTTTATTATGGCCATTCTTGGAGGAGTAAGATGGTATCACATTGTGGCTTTGATTTGCATGTCCCTGATCATTAGTAATGTTCAGCATTTTTTCATAAGTTTGTTGACCATTTTTATATCTTCTTTTGAGAATTGTCTATTCATGTTCTTAGTCCAGTTTTTGATGGGATTGTTTGTTTTCTTTCTTACTTATTTGTTTGAGTTCATTGTAGATTTTGGATATTAGTCCTTTGTCAGCTGTATAGATTGTGAAGATTTTCTCCCACTCTGTTGGTTGTCTGTTTACTCTGCTGACTGCTCCTTTGGTCATGCAAAAGCTCTTTAGTTTAACTAGTCCCACCTATTTATCTTTTTTTAAATTGCATTTTCTTTTGGGTTCTTGGTCATGAAATCCTTGACTAAGCCAATGTCTAGAAGGATTCTTCCTATGTTATCTTCTGGAATTTTTATAGTTTCAGGTTTTAGGTTTAAGTCCTTAATCCATCTTGAGTTGATTTTTTAATAAGGTGAGAGATGAGGATTCAGTTTCATTCTCCTACATGTGGTTAGCCAATTATCCCAGCAATTTGTTGAAAAGGGTGTTATTTCCCCCACTTTATGTTTTTGTTTGCTTTGTCAAAGATTAGTTGGCTATAAGTATTTGGGTTTCTTTCTGGGTTCTCTGTTATGTTCCATTGATCTATGTGTCTATTTTTATACTAGTACCAGTAGTGTGAGGTACTGTGATGCCTCCAGATTTGTTCTTTTTGCTTAATCTTGCTTTGGCTATACAGGCTCTTTTTTGGTTCCGTATGAATTTTAGAATTGTTTTTTCTAATTCTGTGAAGAATAATAGTGATATTTTGATGGGGATTTTGTTGAACTTGTAGGTTGCTTTTGGAAGTATGGTTATTTTCACAGTATTGATTCTACCCATCCATGAGCATGGGATGTGTATCCATTCATTTCTGTCATCTATTATTTCTTTCAGCAGTGTTTTGTAGTTTTCTTGTGGAGGTCTTTTGCCTCCTTGGTTAGGTGTATTCGTAATTATTTTATTTATTTATTTATTTATTCAGCTGTTGTAAAAGGGGTTGAGTTCTTGATTTGATTCTCCTCTTGGCCACTCTTGGTGTATAGAAGAGCTACCAATTTGTGTACGTTCATCTTGTGTCTGGAAACCTTGCTAAATTCTTTTATCAGTTCTAGGAGCTTTCTGGAGGAGTCTTTAGGATTTTTGAGTTAAATGATCATATTGTCAGCAGTGACAGTTTGACTTCGTCTTTACTGATTTGGATTCCCTTTATTTCTTTCTCTTGTCTGATTGCTCTGGCTAGGACTTCCAGGACCGTGCTGAAGAGGAGTGGTGAGAGTGGGGATCCTTGTCTTTTTCCAGTTTTCAGAGGATATGCTTTCAACTTTTCCCCATTCAGTATTATGTTGGCTGTGGGTTTGTCATAGATGACTTTTATTACATTGAGGTATGTCCCTCGTATGCTGATTTTGCTGAGAGCGTTAATCATAAAGGGATGTTTGATTTTGTCAAATGCTTTTTCCACATATATTGAGATGATCATGTAATCTTTGTTTTTAATTCTGTTTATGTGGTGTATCACATTTATTGACTTGTATATCCTAAACCATCCCTGCATCCTTGGTTTGAAACCCACTTGATCATGGTAGATTATCTTTTTGATATGTTGTTGGATTCAGTTAACTAACATTTTTGTTAAGGATTTTAGCATATATGTTCATCAGGGATATCGGTCTGTAGCTTTCTTTTTTGGTTATATCCTTTCCTGATTTTGGTATAAGGGTGATGCTACCTTCATAGAATTAATAAGGGAGGGTGCCCTCTTTATCTTGTGGAATAGCGTCAAAAAGACTGGTACCAATTCTTTGAATGTCTGGTAGAATTCTGCTGTGAATCCATCTGATCCTGGAATTATTTTGTTGGTAATTTAAAAATTACCATTTCAACCTTGCTGCTTGTTATTGGTCTGTTCAGGGTATCTAATTCTTCCTGATTTAAGCTTGGAGGGTTGTATTGTTCCAGGAATTTATCCATCTCTTCTAGGTTTTCTAGTTTCTGTGCATAAAGGTGTTCATAGTAGCCTTGAATGATCTTTTATATTTCAGTGGTGTCAGTTGTAATATCTCCTGTTTTGTTTCTTAATGGGTTATTTGGATTTTCTCTCTTCTTTTCTTGGTTAATTTTGCCAATGCTCTATCAATTTTGTTTATCTTTTCAAAGAACCAGCTTTTTGTTTCATTTTTTTGTTTGTTTCGATTTCATTTAGTTCTGCTCTGATCTTGGTTATTTCCTTTCTTCTGCTGGATTTGGGTTTGGTTTGTTCTTGTTTCTCTAGTTGTTTGAGGTGTGACCTTAGAATGTCAGTTTGTGCTCTTTTAGTCTTTTTGATATAGGTGTTTAGGGCTATGAACTTTCCTCTTAGCACCGCCTTTGCTGTATCACAGAGGTTTTGATAGATTGTGCCATTATTATCATTCAGCTCAAAGAATGTTTTAATTTCCATCTTGCTTTTGTTTTTGACCCAATGCTCATTCAGGAGCAGGTTATTTAATTTCTATGTATTTGCATGGTTTTGAAGGTTACTTTTGGAGTTGATTTCCAGTTTTATTCTACTGTGGTCTGAGAGAGTGCCTGATAAAATTTCAATTTTCTTAAATTTATTGAGGCTTGTTTTATGGCCTATCATATGGTCTATCTTGGAGAAAGTTCCGTGTGTTGTTGAATAGACTGTGTATTCTGTGGTTGTTGGATGAAATGTTCTGTGTATATCTGCTAAGTCCATTTGTTCCAAGGTATAGTTTAAATCCATTGTTTCTTTACTGACTGTCTGTCTTGATGAACTGTCTATTGCTGTAAGTGGAGTATTGAAGTCCCCCACTGTTACTGTGTTGCTGCCTATCTCATTTCTTAGGGCTATTAGTAATTGTTTTATAAATTTGGAGCTCCAGTGTTAGGTGCATATATGTTTAGGATATATTTTCCTGTTGGACAAGGCCTTTTACTATTATACAATGTCCCTCTTTGTCTCTTTTAACTGCTGTTGTTTTAAAGTTTGTTTTTTCTGATGTAAGAACAGATACTCCTGCTTGCTTTTGGTGTCCATTTTCATGAAATGCCTTTTTCCACCCCTTTATTTTAAGTTTATGTGAGTCCTTATGTGTTAGGCGAGTCTCCTGAAGGCAGCAGATAGTTCATTGGTGAGTTTTTATCCATTCTGCCATTCTGTATCTTTTAAGTAGAGCATTTAGGCCATTTATATTCAATGTTAGTATTGAGATGTGAGGTACCGTTGCGTTCATCATGCTCTTTGCTTCCTGTGTACTTTGGTTTTTTCATTTCTGCTTTTTAACTTGTATTTGTGTTTTATGACTCCTGTGTGATTTATGCTTTAAGGAGGTTCCATTTTGATGTGTTTCCAGGATTTATTTCAAGATTAAGAGCTCCTTTTAGCAGTTCTGGTAGTAGTGGCTTAAGAGTGGCGAATTCTCTCAGCATTTGTTTGTCTGAAAAAAAAAAAACTGTATCTTTCCTTCATATATAATGCTTAGTTTCTCTAGATACAAAATTCGTGGCTGATAATTGTTGTATTTGAGGAAGCTGAAGATAGGGCCTCAATCCCTTCTAGCTTGTAGGGTTTCTGCTGAGAAATCTGCTGTTAAACTGGGAGGTTTTCCTTTATAGGTTAGCTGGTGCTTTTGCCTCACATCTCTTAAGACTCTTTCCTTCTTCTTAACTTTAGATAACCTGATGATAATGTGCCTAGACCACGATCTTTTTGTGATGAATTTCCCAGATGTTCTTTGTACTTCTTGTATTTGGATGTCTAGGTCTCTAGCAAGGCCAGGAAATTTTTCCTCAGTTATTCCTTCAAATATGTTTTCCAAGCTTTTAGGATTCTCTTCTTCCTCGGGAACACCGATTATTCTTAGGTTTGGTCGCTTAACATAATCCCAGACTTCTTGTAGGCTTTGTTCATATTTTCTTTTTCTTTTTCCTTTGTCTTTGTTGGATTGGGTTAATTTGAAGACCTTATCTTCGAGCTCTGAATTCTCTTCTACTTGTTCAATTCTGTTGCTGAGACGTTCCAGCGCATTTCACGTTTCTGTAAGTGCATCCAATGTTTCCTGAGGTTTTGATTGTTTTTTCTTTATGCTATCTTATTTCCTAGAATATTTCTCCCTTCAGTTCTTGCATAATTTTTTTTTTATTTCCTTGAATTAGGCTTCACCTTTCTTTGGTGCCTCCCTGATTAGCTTAATTACTAACCTTCTGAATTCTTTTTCAGGGGAATCAGGGATTTCTTCTTGCTTTGGATCCATTGCTGGTGAGCTAGTGTGATTTTTGGGGAGTGTTGAAGAGCCTTGTTTTGCCATATTACCAGAGTTGGTTTTCTGGTTCCTTCTCATTTGGGTAGGCTCTGTCAGAGGGGAAGTCTAGGGCTGAAGGCTGTGTCTCAGATTCTTTTGTCCTACAGGGTGTTCCCTTGATGTAGTACTCTCCCCCTTTTCCTGTGGATGTGGCTTCCTGTGAGCCAAGCTGCAGTGATTGTTGTCTCTCTTCTGGGTCTAGCCATCCAGCGAGTCTACCTGGCTCTGGGCTGCTACTGGGGATTGTCTGCACAGAGTCCTGGGATGTGAACTGTCTATGGGTCTCTCAGCCATGGATACCAACACCTAGTCTCGTGGAGATGGTGGGGGTGAAATGGACTCTCTGAGGGTTCTTAGCTTTGGTGGTTTAATGTTCTATTTTTGTGCTGGTTGGTCTCTTGTGGGGAGGTGGCACTTTTCAGAGAACATCAGCTGTGGTAGTATGGAGAGGAGCCGGCCATGGGTGGGGTCCCAGAACTCTCAAGATTATATGTCCTTTGTCTTCAGCAATCAGGGTGGATAGAGCAGGACCATCAGGAGGGGGTAGAGCTAGGCAAGTCTGATCTCAGACTTTCCTTGGGTGAGTCTTGCTGTGGCTGCAACAATCTCCCAGGGCCTTTCCCACTGCTTCTCCTACCCCTGCATTTCACTCGGCTGTCTAAATTGACTCAGCTCCAGGTAAGGTCAAAAGCTTCTCCTGCAAACTAGACCATCAGTTTCACTAGTTGGGGGTATGTGTTTGGAGCAGAGGATTTCCCTTTCCCACTTCCACAGTTTGGGCACTCACAGTATTTGAGGTGTCTCCTGGGTCCTGCAGGAGCAATCTGCTTCCTTCAGAGTGTCTGTGGCTCTTCTTGGGGTTTCTGGTTTGTTCTGGCAGTCATTCTGGACCTAAAATTAACAATGCGAGCCTTCATATGCTGCTCTGTCCATCTGAGTCGAAGCTGCAGTCTAGTACTGCTTCCTGTCCGCCATGATACCCTACTGAATTTTTGCATGTGTCATTATAATAGAGCAATTTCTATTTTGGGGGATATATACCCAGTAATAGGATTGCTGGGTAGAATGGTATTTGTGTCTTTAGGTCTTTGAGAAATCAGCACATTGTCTTCCACAACTGTTGAACTAATTTACACTCCCACCAACAGTGTATAAGAATTCCTTTTTCTCCACAACCTTACCAGTATCTGTTATTTTTTGTCTTTTTAAGAATAGGTATTCTGGCCAGGCGCGGTGGCTCAAGCCTGTAATCCCAGTACTTTGGGAGGCCGAGACAGGCGGATCATGAGGTCAGGAGATTGAGACCATCCTGGCTAACACGGTGAAACCCCATCTCTACTAAAAAATACAAAAAACTAGCCGGGCAAAGTGGCAGGCACCTGTAGTCCCAGCTACTCGGGAGGCTGAGGCAGGAGAATGGTGTAAACCCGGGAGGCAGAGCTTGCAGTGAGCTGAGATCTGGCCACTGCACTCCAGCCTGGGCGACAGAGCAAGACTCCGTCTCAAAAAAAAAAAAAAAAAAAGAAAAAAAAGAATAGGTATTCCAACTGGTATGAATGGTATCTCATTTTGGTTTTGACTTGTACAGAAATATATTGGCGATAGTGGGGTTGGTGTGGTTACTTTGATGTGCTGATGTGTGCACTGTGGAATAAAGCTAATGAGCATTATGTTTGTATCATTGACAACTGGTATTAATAGCATGGAAAAAAACAGATATCCACTAAGATCAATGAGTTTGACCTTAGAGTCCTGAAATAAATTGAATTGGAATATCAGTGTAAGGTCATTTATCTTTTTTAAGAAAAAAAAATATTTTTAATATTATCCACTGAAATGGCCTAGAGATATTGATCAACCCAATAGTAGTGAGCAACCCTGGTGGTTAGATTGTGGTCCTTTAACTATTCCACTAAAAGAACAGTGTTCTTGAAAAAAGTAAAAAGCACTTGTTAGAGATCTAAGGTAGAAAATTTACCAGATAAGCCTGAAAATTATTATCAAAAACTAGTAGAATTATGTCAAAAGGACAGAGGAGCCAGCTTAAATAAGCTCCCAACTGTCCAGGGATGGGGCCATTTCAATATCAGTAAGAACAGTAACTGTCATGGATGGAAACACACAAAATATATTTAAGTCCATAGTTTAAAATGATACTTAAATACATAAATCACCTTTGGAGAATACTAAAGCTTTGACTTATGATTTTGAAAACTGATAAAGGATAAAGCTCTTATTCTACCTTTTCTATAAAAATTTAAGATAACCTAATTATTTTGAAAGAAAGTATCTTTTCATAGATGTATTTTGGCTAATAAATGAAAAGGGAAAAATAAAATGAAAACAGCACATTTATCAATATCTAATGAATTGCTAATCTCACAAAATGATGGTAGATATTATGCACCACTAATGAAAGTACCCAATATCACTGATTAAGTGGTCTTCACACACACACCGCCACCACCAACACAAAACCTGAATTTGATCACATCTCAAGACATGGAAATACAGGGGCTGAGAAACATGTGTGAAACAAAACAAAAAATACAATCAGCAAAACTCTGTAAGACGAGTGACCCAACTTCCTTCTGCTCCTCCTGCTTCTCTTCGTCCTTCTCCTCCTCCTCCACTCATCCTCTTTCTTCTGCAACAACAACAACAAAATTGCAAGAGGAAAAAAAATAGACAGAGGAGGAACCTATATACTAAAAGAGATGACATATCAATAATGTGTAGTGATTGAATCATAATTCAAATAAGCTTAAATAAGGAGAGAACATTTGTAGCATAAATAAATTGTGAAATGTGAGCACTATCTGGATATTTGAGGAGATTAAGGAAATATGGCTAATTTAAGAGAGATATTGGTGATATTTGTGCCCTGTTCTAAAAACATACAGATAGTAAGTATACTATGGTAAACACATATATATATGTATATATTAACTGCCATTGCATCAGTCTCCTGAGATTGCAGTTAAGTGGCAGTAGGGTAGGGATGGGAGAGTGGAGGGTGATGGAAGTGGGAAATGAATGTTTGTTGTTTACTTTAGCCAGAGAATAAATTATAAAGTGCATGTCAAATTTGGTTTTAATTCACTTGAAGCATCTATATGAACAGCTTAACAAATGAATTAGTGACCTGTTAAGGCATAAAGAGCATTGGATAAGTTTCTTTCTATCTCATTTTTCTCTACTAAACAAAGTACATTAAAAGTTCAAGTGGCCAGGCATGGTGGCCCATACCTGTAATCCCGTAATTCCGGCACTTTGGGAGGCTGAGGCAGGCAGATTGCTTGAGCTCAGTAATCCAAGATCAGCCTGATCAACATGGAGAAAACCCCATTTCTTTAAACAAACAAACAAAAAAATACAAAAATTAACTAAGCGTGGTGGTTCACACCTGTAGTCCCAGCTACTTGGGGGATGAGGTGGGAGGATCCCTTGAGCCCTGGAGGTCAGGACTGCAGTGAGCTGAGATCAAGCTACTGCACTCCAGCCTGGGTGACAGAATGAGACCCTGTCTTAAAAAAAGAGAAAAGTTTATAATGAATTCAAGCATTCCACATATATTAGAATTGACAGAAGTCTCAATATCTTATGAAAAAGATATATGTGTGTGTGTATATATGTGTGTATATATATATATCCATATGCCTCCATTTTAGAATTTTATGTTTGTTGAAATTTAGTAGAACCTTTAGATTTTTCCCTTTTTTCACCTACATTAATCATCCAGTATTGAAGAAAACCATGAGAAAAAAAAAAAAAAACCAAAGAAAAAAAGAATCTTTGAGGCTAAATATTTTGATCTTTATACATTTTCATTTTTCTTCCTGTGTGGTATACATTTCCTTTACCATATTAAAATATCATGGAATTAGGCACTTCATTGGTACATTCCTCTAGCATTTCTTGAACAATTCTGCCTTCACTTAATGATTGTCAAAAATTTTCTCAGGTTGTAACATCTCTAAAAAGGTGTGATATTAGAACCAGCAACACAGGTATGTAAAGTGCCTGGAACACAGTTGGTGCCCAGTGAGTAGAATTACAATGATGTCAAAACATTATTAATATGGGCGTACCTTTGATTTTCCCCCTTTTCCTACCCATCAAAGAAAGTCTGCATTGACAAGCCCAATTTCCCACTTCCTCTCACCTCTTAAAGGATAAATATAATTTTGTGCTAAATTTAAACCTAAGCCAATCTACTAAATCATGTGAAGAGAAAGAGAAGAGAAGGCCGGGGGCCTGTGGGGGTAGGGTATTGGAGTTGAAGTTAAGAGGAGTAGAAAAGGAAGGGGGATTTTAATAAGAGCGGATGTCGAGTATGTATTTGAATCCCCTTGACTGTCCTTTGAAAGGTATCTTATAAAAGATGAAATTCTTTTTAATTATGTTTCAGGAGTCAAACTACCCTTCTTGACTGTAGCAGTGTTATGGGACTGAACCCTGAGAATGTCTGGATTTACAAGGCTTACATTATTGACATGAAAGTTGTGTAGAAAATTATTAACATTGCTCAAACAGAGGTTTGGCCTTGCCCTAGACTCCTGGGAGATAACTTCTAAGGCCTTGGAATGTTCTACTTGCTAAGTGTGAGTTTGTTTACCTGGGGGCTTTGAACCATGGCAGATATTTTATGCTAACAATATGATTTATGTTGGGGCCTTTGGATCATACAGTATCAGTACCTCTGGAGAGGCTGCAGACGAAGGTCAGCCATGCAAGTGTTCAACCATGTCTACGAGACAAAATTCTAGTAAAAACTCTGGACGCCAAGGTTTGGATGAGCTTCCCCGGTTGCCCCTATGCAGTGCAGATTGTCACACATCATTACTGGGAGAAATAGAACCTGTCCACACAACCCCACTGAAGAGAACAACTGAAGCTCAACACTTAATGTCTCCTGAACACTGCCCTGTGCTCCTCTTCCCTTG
Source organism: Macaca nemestrina (assembly GCF_043159975.1). Lineage (NCBI taxonomy): Eukaryota > Metazoa > Chordata > Mammalia > Primates > Cercopithecidae > Macaca > Macaca nemestrina. The sequence continues at coordinate 35,946,505 of NC_092140.1, forward strand.
GCTTATGTTAATCTGTATCCTTTGCCTGTGATAAACTGTGAATATAACAGCTTTTCTGAGTTTTCTTGGGGGGCCTCCCAAACTGATAGCTGTGTCAGAACTGAAGGTGGTCTTAGAGACCCCGGAACTCAGAAGTTGATGTCAGAAATGAGGGTGGTCTTGGGGACCAACAAACTTTGCAGAAGTGCATTGAGAATATATTTCTACACACAAATGTAAGATAAAAGTATTTATGAAAAAGCTTAAAAGTGAAAAGAGGAACCACATTCAGAGGAGAACAAGTCTAGAATTGTAGACCAACAAGCTGTACTTCCAGAGAAAATGTTAGAATACATAGTCAAAATAGCAAAATATGGAAAATGATATAATTTCTAAAGAAATAAATGATGATTTAATGTATTCTTTACAGTAGTGATAAATATAGTAAATTAAAATTTTTATAGAATGGGTATAATGCATATTAACTTTAGTAAAATTTTTATTTAGTCCCAGGGTTTGATGTTTTAAAGCATCTTATGTTAAACAGCCTCCAAGAGGACTACAAATTTAACTAATTCAATAGTAACACATGCAGAGTACAAGAAGTAACTCACAAAAGAAGAAATCTATACAAATGCATGCTAGGACAGAACTTACTTTGCAAATGTATGGCATAAAATCCATCCAGACAAATAAAAACCACAAGTTAAGTAGGAGTTAGCAGCGTGTCACTGTAATTCTAAAAGTTAATAAAATACTGCATTATCCAAATAAGAGAATGGCATATAAGGCTAAGTCTGTCACTGTATTCTATTCTAGTGGGATAATTTTTAGATTATCATATTCATTTTAAAACTCCATATATAGTGAAAGAAATTTCAGCATGCTGGGTTCCAATCTTAGCTTTGCCACTAACAAACTGGCTATCTCATGGAAGCTATCAGAGTTTGGCCTTGCCCTAGAGCCCTGGGAGATAACTTCTAAGTCCTTGGAATGTCCTGTCTGCTAAATGTGGCTGTTTACTTGGGAGAGTCAGGTCCCCAACTCTCTTCATCTCCAGATCCTGTAAATTGAGGACATCAGGCCAGAATCATACTAAAATCACCACACAGATTTTAAATCCTTTGTTCAACAGGAAAAGACATTATTCAAAATCGTTGGGAGGATTGAATCACAGTATATTTGTATGCAAAGAGATGTTTCACAGGAGGCTGTGGGCTACAACCTGCTGATGAGCTATCACAGGGGCCAGGTCAGAGGCCCTGGCTCACAGGAATCTATAGCTGATACTATTACCAGCTCCCATAGTCTTTCTTTAGTTGTAAGACCCTCATTTTACTAGGCATGTAGCTAGAAGCTACATTTCACAACCTCCGTTGGAGTTAGGTGTGAAATGGGATATAAGTGGCCAATTGGATGTGAGTGAAAGGAATAGGGCTGCTTCTTCATCACATCCATTATTTTTCTCATTGGGGCAATTACAGAGCTGGTGAGCTGGGATTATTTTGTTTTGTTTTGTTTTGTTTCCTTTTTTGAGACAGGGTCTCACTCTGTCGCCCAGGCTGCAGTGCAGTGGTACGATCTTGTCTCACTGCAACCTCTGACTCTTGAGTTCAAGTGATCCTTCCACCTCAGCCTGCCAAGTAGCCGGGACTACAGGCATGCACCACCACGCCCTGCTAATTTTTGTATTTTTTGTAGAGATGAGGTTTCGCTATGTTGTTCAGGCTGGTCTTCAACTCCTGTCCTCAAACAGTCTGCCCACCTTAGCCTCCCAAAGTGCTGGGGTTAGGCGTGAGCCACCACACTAGGCCTTCAGCTTTGATCATGAGATACTAGCGGACGGCAGTGTAACATGTGCTTGGGACACTTTCCTGGGCAGAACCTACTTTTGTTTTCAAGTGAGAAATATATATATATTTTTAAATTCTATCTTGTTTGAGCCACTGTATTTTAGAGGTTTTTGCTACATCACTTAGCTCTGCCCTAGTTTATATACAGATTGCTACTAGGAATCAGGTGCTATCAAACAGGAGCATAAAACACATGCTATTAGTTAATTGTCTTTGTAATAGGAATGAAGAAATAAATGTTGAAAACTAAAAGTTTATTGACCCTTCTTATGCTATGGCAAAATATTTGGCAAAGTTCTCACTTGCCTTAGCTACCTATGAAGCCCATGCTAGAAAAAGAGATTGGGAAAACCTAGAATATTTGTATATTTTAGCTGTTTCTTACTGAATGGTATGGATCAAATGTTTGTATCCTTCCAAAGTTTATATGTTGAAAACCTATTATCCAGTGTGATGGTATTTGGAGGTGGGGCCTTTGGGAGGTAATTAGATCATGAAGGTGGGACCCTCATGAATGAGATGGTGCCCTCATAAAAGAGGCTGCAGAGAGCTTCTTTGTTTTTCTATCATTTGAAGGCACAGCAAGTAGTTTCCATCTTTGAACCAGAAAGTAGGACCGCAGCAGAAACCAAATCTGCCGGCACCTTGATCTTAGACTTCGCAGCTTTCAAAACTGGGAGAAATAATGCTTTGCTGTTGATAAGCTACCCAGTTTATTGTATTTTGCTATCACAGCTCAAATGGACAAAGATGCTGCATTTACCATGAGAGAGATGAAGTAAAGCAGAATTTAGTCAGTTCACAAGCACAGATGCCCACATGTTGCAGTTCAGTCCTGTCTGAGACCTGTAATCAAAATTGACATTTACAGAGCATTTCATTCAAATGTTATAGAATACACATTCTTTTCATCAGCACATGGAACATTCTCCAGAATAGACGCTATCTATATCTAAAACCATATTATTTCAATAAGTTCTGAAAAATATTCCATAAAATTCAACATCCCATTATGATCAAAATCCTAAAAAACTGGTTATAGAAGGGAAGATATCTCAAGATATCTCTTGTCAGCCCACAGCTAACATTATCCTGAATGGGAAAAAGTTAAAAGACTTTTCTCTAAGATCTAGAACAAGAAAAAGATACCTACTTTTACTACTTTTATTAAGCATAGTACTAGAAGCCCTGGACAGAGCAATCAGGCAAAAAAAAAAAAAAAGAAAAAAAAAAGGAAGGAAGGAAGGAAGAAAGAAAGAAGGAAAGAAAGAAAGAAAGAAAAGAAAGAAAGAAAGAAAAGAAAAGAAAGAAAGAAAGAAAGAAAAAGAAAGAAAGAAGAAAGAAAGAAAGAAAGAAAAGAAAGAAAGGGCATCCAAATTAAAAAGGAAAAAGTAAAATTAGCCTTGTTCACAGATTACAGGATCTTATATTTTAAAAATCCTAATGATTTAACCAAAAACTGGGTAGAACTGATAAATGAATTCAGTAAAATTGCAGGATGCAAAATCAACATACAAAAAACCAGTGACATTTATATACACCAACAGCAAACAATATGAAAAAGAAATCAAGAAAATAATTCCAATTACAGTAATGACAAAGAATGTAAAATACCTAGGAATTAACCAAAGAAGTGAAAGAGCTCTACAAGGAAAACTATAAAACATTGGTAAAAGAAATTGAAAAGGACACAAAATTTGGAAAGCTCTTCCCTGATCAGGGATTAGAAGAATTAATACTGCTAAATTTGTATGTCAATACTACTCAAAGCAGTTTATAGATTCAATGTAATCCCTATCAAAATACCAAGGCCATTATTCACAGAAATAGAGAAAACAATCCTAAAATGTATATGGAACCACAGAAGACCCCAACTAACCCAGGAATAGCCAAAGCAATCCTGAGCAAAAGGAACAAACCTGTAGGCATCACACTTCCTGACTTCAAAATATATTACAAAGCTATAATAACCAAATCAACTGGCATATAAACAGGCATATAGACCAATGGGACAGAATACAGAACCCAGCTACAAATCCACATATTTACAGCTAATTCATTTTCAACAAAGGCACCAAGAACAATGGGAAAGAATAGTCTCTTCAATAAATGGTGCTGGGAAAACTGAATATCCATATGAGGAAGAATGTAAGTAGATACCTATCTCTCACCATATACAAAATCGAATCAAAATAGATTAAAGACTTAAATCTAAGACATGAAATTATGAGAACACAAGAAGAAAACATTGGGGAAATTCTCTGTAACATCGGTTGGGGCAAACATTTTTTGTGTAGGAACTCAAAAGCACAGGTGACATAAGCATAGTTAGATAAACGGGAGTAAACCAAGCTAAAAAGCTTCTGCACAGCAAAGGAAAGAGAACAAAGTGAAGAGACAACCCACAGAATGGGAGAAAGTATTTGCAAACTATCCAGCTGACAAGAGATTAGTAACTAGACTATATAAGGAGCTCAAACAACTTAACAGGGAAAAAAACTAATAATCTGACTTAAAAATGGACTAAAGATCTGACAAATTTTCAAAAAAAGACATACCAATGGTCAATAGGTATATGAAAAAATGTACAACATCACTAATCTTCAGAGAAATGCAAATTAAAACCACAATGTGATATCATCTCACCCCAGTTAAAGTGGCTTTTATAAAAAAAGACAGGGACCAATTGATTCTGCTGAGGATGTGGAGAAAGGGGAACCCTCTTACATTGTTGATGGGAATGTAAATTAGTACAGCCACTCTGGAAAACAGTATGGAGGTTCCTTAAAAATTTAAAAATAGAACTACTACATAATTCAGCAATTCCACTACTGGGTACATAGCCAAAAGTAAGGACATCAATATATTGAAGAGATATCTGCACTACCATGTTTACTGCAGCACTATTCAAAATAGCCAAAATATAGAATCAGCCTAAAAGCCTATCAATGAATGAATGGATAATGAAAATTATATATATATATATATATATATATGATATTATTCAGATATAAAAAAGAATCAGATCTTGTCACTTGCAACAACATGAATAGACCTGGAGGTCATTATATTAAGTGAAATAAGCTAAGCGTGGAAAGACAAATATCACATGCTCTTACTCATAAGTGGGAGCTTAAAAAGTGGTTCTCATGAAGATAGATTGTATATTGGTGGTTACCAGAGGCCAGGAAAGGGTGGGCAGAAGGGGAGGATGAAGAGAGGTTGTTTAATGGATACAAATATACAGTTAGATAGAAGAAATGGTGTTTAATAGATCAGTAGGGTGACTATAATTAACAATAATCGGTCTTTGTACATTTCAAAAAGCTAGAAGAGAATAATCCAAATTTTCCTCACATACACAAAAGATAAATATTTATGATCAATACCCCAATTACCCTAATTTGATCTTTATAGGTTATATGAATATATCAAATTATCACATGTACCCTGAAAACATGTATATCTATTATCTGTCAGATATAGATAGATAGATAGGTAGATAGATAGATAGATAGATATAAATATAGATATAGATAGATATAGATGATATAGATATAGATATAGATAGACTGGGAGTCCAGTGATTGAGGATTTAACCAAGCTAGATTATATGGTTTTGATCCGTGCCCCCACCAAATCTCATGTTGAAATGTAATTCCCAGTGTTGGAGGTAGGGCCTGGTGGGAGGTGATTGGATCATGGGGGCAGTTTCTCATGAATGATTTAGCACCATCCCCCTTGGTGTTGTCTTCAAGATAGTGAGTTCTCATGAGATCTGGTTGTTTAAAAGTGTGTAGTACCTCCCCACTTTCTCTTTCTTGCTCCTGCTCCCACCATGTGAGCTGCCTCACTCCCTACTTACCTTCCTCCGTAATTGTAAGTTTCCTGAGGCCTTCCCAGAAGCTGAGCAGATGTAAGCATTATGCTTCCTGAATAGCCTATGGAACGGTGAGACAAACCTCTTTTCTTTATAAATTACCCAGCCTCAGGTATTTCTTTATGCCAGTGCAAGTATAGATTAATACACTAGGAAATCCAACTGCAGCTTTATGACAAAGAGCAAGAGAGATCACTGTTTCTCAGAAACTCTTGCAGGGACTTCCATCTAGTGCTTTTCCTCAAACAGTGGGAATCAACTCACCTGCAAAGATCATTCAATTGAGGGAGAGAGGGATGAGCCAAGCATGGAAGCCAGTAAATAAAAGAGAAAAGTCTGCACATGGAAGAACTATGACCACCTAAGGCCTTCGCTAAGGTTGCCTTCATATGGAACTGACTAGTAGAAACAGATTAGAAGTCTATTCCATTTTTGAGCAGATTGTACTGCTTAAAAATAAAACATAAACCAGACTTACAGAAGCTATGATAGTTTGCCATTCCCTCCTCTCACCCTGAAGTAACCTTTCTGTCCCTAAACCCACACCGGTAGAAAGCAGGCCATAAAAGCTGTGCAGTCACAAGGAGGCCAAACTCTCCAACGTCCACCTCAGGTGCGACCATGGAGGCAAGTGGGCAAGGGAGTTCCTCCCAGAGAGCAGAACCAGGTCAAACCCAGGAACTTAATACCAGAGGAAACTTTTCATAATTACTGGCTGGCAAAATTGTTAGCTAACACAGACCACAGACTGCTAATCTCCATCCTTCCCTTTTCTGAATGAGAGTTCTCATTGTGATTATCTTTACTCCACAGTGATGTATTGGACGCCCGGGAGGACAGATAACTCACATTTCAGTCTGTAGGTCTCTGGACTGGAAGAAGTCATATCAGCACCTGACAGAGGGCACTAGGGGTCAAGCAGAATCCCTAGCCTCTTAGCTGGATGGGTAATTGAATGGGATTTAGAGATGTCCTCCTTGAGGAGTGTTCTGTGTGTAGGAAGAAAGGTGGACTTGGGTACTTGAACAAGCAACTCTATAAACAGTTTTTTTTTTTTAATAGATGCTGCTCTTTATTTCCAATATTCATTCTGCTTTCTTCCTTTAATAATAGAAACTCCTTCAATGTAATGAAAACTCACAGCTAGAGACTACATTTCATTCTCTTGTGCAACTACACCTAGTCAAGTGTCCCAAGGTGTGTCAAATGAGATGTGAGTGGAAGTCATGTGCAACTTTTGTGTCACATCCTTAAAAAGGAAGATGGCTGCTCTCCACTCCCCCTTGCCTGGATGCTGGAAAGGGGAAGCAAAGCTGGAGAACCTGCTTTGACCTGGTATTGAAAGCAGCTTGCTAGGGGATGGTGGAGCAAGAAGACAGAGGGAACCAGCATCCCTGGATGACCTAGAAACAGAGCTGCTTGCCTTCTCTGGACCACAACCTAATTCTGGACTGTAATGTGGGGAGAAAAATAAATTTCTATGTGTTTGGAGCCACGGTCTTTCTGAATCTCATTGTTATAGAAGCTTAGCCTGTACTCTAACTAATACAATAGCTAACATTTGACAATGTTTACATGCCTAGCAATAGTGAAATGGCATAGAGGTTTTCGTAGTAATTTTTCAACTTGATTTATTTTAAAAACTGTATTTTATAGTAGTTCTTGACATACAAAAAAAATTGTGAAGATAGTATAGAGGTTCTGTATACCCCACACTCAGGTCGCCGTATTATTAACATCCGACATTAGTATTGTACATCTGTCATAATTAATAAACCCATTATAAACTCAAATCTATATTTTATTCAGATTTGTTTAGTTTTTACCTAATGTCTTTTTTTTTCCCATTCCAGGATCCCATTCAGGATACCATAGTACATTTAGTTGTCGTATCTCCTTAGCCTCTTCTTGGTTGTGACGGTTTCTCAGACTTTCTTGTTTTTCATAACCTTAATAATTTTGAGGAGTACTGGGCCCTCAGTTAACATATTTCTGATGTTTATCTCATGATTTGACTTGAGTTATGGGTTTCAAGGATATTTATATCATGATTAGACTGGAGTTATGCATTTCAAGGAAGAAGACTGCAGAGGTATAGGGCCACTTTTATCACATCATATTGAGGGTACGTGCCAGTGACACAATTTATTACTGTTGATGTTAATCTTGATCACTTGGCTGAGGAAGTGTTTGTCAGGTTTCTCCACCATAAAGTTACTCATTTCACCCCTCTTTCCATACTGTGCTCTTTGGAAGGAAGTCACTATGCACAGCTGATACTTGAGGAGTGGAGTTATGTTCCATCTCCTTAAGAATGGAATAGCTAGATAAATTATTTGGAATTCTTCACATGGGAGATTTCTGTCTTCTCCTCCATTTAGTTATTTGTTCCATTATTTACTTACACCATCACAGCCTCATGGATATTTATTTTACACTTTGGATTATAATTCAATACTACATAATTTATTTTGTTGCTCAAATTTTTCCCAGGTTTGGCCATTGTGAGCGCTTTCAGTTGACTTCTCTATGTCCCTTTAACATATTCACATCATTTTGTGTGTGCATGTGTGTGTTTGAGCACTTCCTTATTTTCTGGCACTATACGATGCTCCAGGTTTATCTTATGTACATACTGCTGTAGTCCAAGAACCAGTCATATCGCCAAAGAGTGCCAGTTCCTTCTATGGGAGATAGTATGAGAAATCAAGACCTGAATGCAAGGTATGCTCACTGCTACTGGAGTTTCATTGCTTCTAGGCATTCTCATATGAGATAGCAAGAAAAAAAATATATGTATGGTAACTGATATAGATATTTATATACACATACCTACAAATGTTTCTATATATAACCATCTGCATCTGTATTAAACTATCATGAGTTCATACTGATAATTCCAACTCTTTTTCATTGCCACATGAATCATTCTAGCCAGCCTCCTTTGCTTGCTTATCTGTAACCATTAATTGCAACAGTGAAAAGCCTGGCTCCCACAATCTGCTGTCCATTTACTTAATTGTTCAATTCCAGGATACATGTATAGTGGTTTCAGAGTTGTTAACCCTTATGCCCATGGGAAAGAACTTTAACAACTAGAGTACAATGTCTGTATACAGTTGCTTTTGCATTTAGTCTTACAATCTTCACTCATTTTCAAAGTTACGTAGGTCAAGACCTTTTCCCCCTTTCCTCTTTAGTGATACTGTATCATACATTTGTAATACGATTAGACTCTTTTGTCACACTCTGCATTTCATGTTGAAATCCCCTGGCCCTGGCCTCCTAAATGATATTTTTAATTTGCCTACTACTAGAGTTCATTCTTTGTACTGTAAAGTTCTGTGGGTTTTGATAAAGGCATAGTGTCATATATTCATTATTAGAGTATCACACAGAATAGTTCTATTGCCCTAAGAAACTCCCTGTGCTTCACTTACTCAGCTCTCCATCTGTACCACCACCCCTAACACATACACACTTTACCTGAATCCCTGGCAATCATTGATCTGTCTACTGTCTCTATGTTTTTACCTTTTCTAGAATGTTATATAAATGAAACCATACAGTATGGAGTCTTTTTCAGACTTATATAAATGAAATAATACAGTATGGAGTCTTCATTCACTTAGCAATAGGCAGTTGAGATATATTCATGTTTCTATAGACTAAGTAGTTTATTCCTTTTCTTTGCTGAATATTATTCCATTGTATAGATATACCATAGTTTGTTGAGCTATTTCTTTATTGAAGGACAACTTGATTTCCTCCAGTTGTTTATGATTATAAATAAAATTGCTATAAATATCTATATACCGGTTTTTGTATGGATATAAGTTATCAGATCATTTGGGTAAAAACCTGGGAGCACAATTGCTGGATCATATTTTAAGACTATGTTTAGCTTTATAAGAAACTGCCAAACTGCTGTCTGAGGTGGGTATCTTAGTCCATTTGTGTTGCCATAAAGAAATATCTGAGGCTGGATAGTTAATAAAGAAAAAAGGTTTATTTGGCTTGCAATTCTGCTGGCTGGAAGATCGGACATCTGGTGAAAGCCTCAGGCTGCTTTCACTCATGGTAATAGATGAAGAGTAGCCAGTGTGTGAAAGATCTAATGCAAGAGAGAAAGGAATAAAAAGAGGCAGGAGGCACCAGGCTCTTTTTAACAAGCAGCTCTTGTGGGAACTAATAGAGTGAGACACAGTTATTACTGTGAGGATGACACCAAGCCATTCATAAAGGACTTTCCCCAATTACCCAAACACCTCCCATTAGGCCCCAGCTCCAACATTGGGGATCAAATTTTAACACAAGATTTAGATGGAACAACCATCCAAACTGCGGCAGTGGCTACACAATTTTGCATTCCTATAACGATGAATATGAGAGTTCCTATTGCTCTGAGTACTTGCTAACAACTGATATTATCAGTTTTTAGATTTTAGCCATTCTAATAGGCATATAGTAGTATCTCCTTGTTTCAATTTGCGTTTTCCTAGTGACAAATGTTGCTGGGCATCTTTCATATGCTTTTTTGACATCTGTATATCTTCTTTGGTGAGATGTCTGTTCAGGTCTTCTGCCCATTTTTTTTAACTAAGTTTTTTTTTTTGTTTCCTTATGTTGAGTTTTAAGAATTATTTTTACATACTAGGGACAAGTTTCTAATCAGATATGTGTTTGCAAATAATTTCTTCCAGTCAATGGCTTATATTTTATTCTCTTAACAATGTCTTTCACAGAGCAGAAGTTTTTAATTTTAACAAAGTTCAACTTATATACAACCATTTTTTATAGAGCATGCTTTTGGTGATGTATCTAAGAACTCATGTTGCTTTTCTCCTGTATTATTCTAGAAGTTTTATAATTTTGCATTTTACATTTAAGTCTATGATCCACTTTGAGTCAATCTTTGTGAAAGGTGTAAGGTCTGTGTGTAGGTGTTGTTTGTTTACGTTGTTTTTGCATTTGAGCATTCATTTTTCCAGCACCAGCACCATTTTTGAAGACGATTTCTTTCTCCACTGAATTGCCTTTGTGCCTTTGTCAAAAATCAGTTGACTAAATTTGTCTTAATATAATTTTAACCTGTTTGTGAAATCAATCATACTCAATAATATTTTAATGATACAAATCTAAAAGGCATACATGAATTCTACCAAATTTCAACATTCACTTAATGATGTATATCTTTAATGATCCATTATGAATTTATGATGACCAGACTCTTGCTTGCTTCTTCAACCTCATCTCTTCCTGCCCATTCCAGCCTAATTCCAGCCTCCTGGCAGTCTTTCTGTGTATTTAGTCTTTTCTAAGTCACACTGAAGTTTCACTGGACATGGGGCCTAAACACTTTCTTGTGGGAGACTTTCAATTTGGTTTGTCTTTATGAGCTGAAGAAACCCTAAAGCTCACAATCTTTCCTTTTGTCTTAGGAAAATATGTAAAATTCCTTCATTTTAGCTGTTAAGAAAGTTATACCAGGATCGAAAGTTTCTTTCTTCCAGATGCATTATTCATATTGCAACAAAGGAAAATCACACGTTTATAAAATTCCTATGAGAAGTCTCCTAAACGTGAAATGATGCTGCCTTACTGTTTAATGTTTCTATTTGGAAAACAGAAAGGGATATGATCCTTAGGGCCTTAGATGAGGAGAGGAAATGTCACACAGGATCCATTACTTTCCCTCAAGATGCAGGTTGGTTCAGACCTTACTCATCTCACCTTTAAAATAGTCATCAGAGCCTGCCTGGGCCCAGGTGAGCAACTTCAGCCTAAAGTCCAGGACTCAGCAGGCATTTGGGTAACTCATCATGGCAGAGAATTGAAAGCAGTCTGAGTAATATCTGATTTTTTTTCTTATGTGGTTCCCTGTGGAACCATGTAATAGAGGAAACTTACAAATCTTTTGACTGGTCTCTGTCTCCTGGCAGCTTTGAACTTCCATCTCATAACGTTTAAAGAAGCAAGGTTCAGTTTAGCCCAGACAAATGGCCTGATTTGGGCCAATTCTAAGACATCTTCTCCTGGATAGCTTTTTCCCAGGCTGATTCCTTCCCATCATCCAGATGATTTGAAATATTACCTCCTCACCTGACCACCTTATTTCTAAAACTACCCCTTCATCTAGTCACTGTATTTTACTCATTCATAAGTCTTATCAATTTCAGAATTATTGTGTTAATTTGTTTTCTGACTTTCAAACTCCTTCTCCACCTCCTGCTGGCTTTAGAATGTAAGTTTCATGAGGTCAGGAACCTTGATTGTTTGGGTTATTCCTGGGAACTAGAATGTAGGTCTTTTTTTAAGTTATTGAATAACAGAACAAATGAATAAATGAATGAACAATGATAGATGATAAACCATGCATTTTTTTCCAAGGAACCTAGAATAATTGGGCATTTAGATGTATTAATGAGAAGAATGTATCAAAGAGAATACAAAGATCCTTTCCAGAAGGCATTTACAAGGCAATGATGATGATCACTTTCCTCTCTTACAGTGAAAACATTGAAATCACTACCTACCTCATGCATTTGAGTATTTCATTAATCTCTCAGAAAGCATACTTTTTTTTTCTTTTTTAGATGGAGTTTTGCTCTTTTCGTCCAGGTTGGAGTGCAATGGCACGATCTCGGCTCACCACAACCTCTGCCTCCCAGGTTCAAGCGATTCTCCTGACTCAGCCTCCCAAGTAGCTGGGATTACAGGCGTGCGCCACCACGCCCCTGCTAATTTTGTATTTTTTTTAGTAGAGACAGGGTTTCTCCATGTTGGTAAGGCTGGTCTCAAACTCCCAACCTCAGGTGATCCGCCCACCTTGGCCTCCCAAAGTGCTGGGATTACAGGCATGAGCCGCCATGCCCAGCCAGAAGCCACACTTTCTAAGCAGGACAAAGATCCAGTAAATAAGGGTCAAAATGGTGCCTCAACTTGTGTTGGGATAAAGTCAACATGCAATTCTAAAATACATACAAAATATTCAACAACTCTTATGCATCTAATAAAAGATATCATCTAAGAACTGGGTAAGTAACAGGAATAGATTCATAGTCATGTGATGGTTGAGTTGGTGGAAACATTCGAAAGTCAATATTTTAAACCCCATAGTTTAAACAGTAGGGAATGTGTCCAAAAGGGAATATGGCTTGCCCACGTTATACACATATTTATAGGTGGCTCTGGGAACTGTTGAGCACTAGGGAATAGTTGGAACTTTAATAGCAATTTATTTACATTGTATCAAAATAACCAGCAAATTCAGCAGTACAAAAAAAAAAAAAAAAATCAACATCCTTGTTAGTTTGCCATGATGTAGACCCAACAGTCACTTGTTTTGGTAGAGCTCTTTATCAAGCTGAATGTTCCAAACACTCACAATTTTCCATCATAGTAAACAAGTCAGGGAATGCACAATAGTGATAGCTGGACCATCTCATCACTTATATCTAATAAGTTGAGTGATTGCAATCAAACCATTAAGATATACATATTACTTCTTGAATAAATTCTTATTTCTTGGCCTTATTAAAAGAGAGAATATCATTTTACATTACACTATTTCTGAGATTATTATATGTCTTTGACTTATTTAGAAGGACATTGTCATGATGAAGCTATTCATTCTCTTTTAGAGACATCTTTTTATTGGTGATAGAATTCAGGACCTAGTATCCTTAGATTTAGGCAATTGTGCCCAGGAAAAGTGTCAGTCATAACATAATTAATAGCCTGCAAAAAATGTGAGATCTTGTAAGTTGTTTTGGGAATCTGTCACTTCTATAGTGAAAATAAACTCAGACATAATGAAATGATCTTGATGAATCAGAAACATTTGTCTCTCCATTTCATGTCTATTCCATTTTTACAACAGCTTTTGGTTTGATTTAATACATTATTATAGGAGAGAGGGCCCATTAAACAGCTATAGAAAATGAGAAATGTGTTCCTTTTAGGTTTTTATACTTTTTAAATGATATTCAGATGATTTTAATTACTACAAAAGCATTGAGATGTTAATATACTTTAGATGAAAGGGAGGGATACTATTTCATCCATCCTTTTCTGCAGTGAATTTCAACTCTGAGAAAATTATTTCTTTTGATCACTCTGATAGCATATAATAAAAGAACAATAAAACATGTGGCTCAATTACCACTGCTTCTCATCAAGCATGAATTAATGAATATAAAATTATTATTAATTGTTTTTCCTGGCTCCCTCTTCATTGGACAACAATTTCACATTGCTGTATTTTGATAAGCATTTTGTGTTTAACACTTTGTGAACCAGGCTTTAAGAGGAACAGAGGCATGAAATTATTACACAGGAGAATAATTCTTTGAATGTATTAACATTTGGAAAACACATGATAATCTTTTAATCTCCCTAGTTTATCGCAGTTTTCCACAACTGCCTTAACTTCTCTAGAATTCTGCCCCTACTTCCATGTTCCATACATCTTTTTTCTAGAAACAGTTGCTATATGCACATAAAATGGTTTAAAAGTTCAATTTCCCAATGTTAATAATACTAGTTCCTCACATGATTATTACATGTTCAATTTCTTCAGAAAAGTTTCTTAAAAATAAAATATATAGCTTGAGTAGTTAAAAATAAGCTAAACAGTGCAACAGAGAATATAATATAATAAACAGTGCATGAAATTATTACACAGGAGAATAATTCTTTGAATGTATTAACATTTGGAAAACACATGATAATCTTTTAATCTCCCTAGTTTATCGCAGTTTTCCACAACTGCCTTAACTTCTCTAGAATTCTGCCCCTACTTCCATATTCCATACATCTTTTTTCTAGAAACAGTTGCTATATGCACATAAAATGGTTTAAAAGTTCAATTTCCCAATGTTAATAATACTAGTTCCTCACATGATTATTACATGTTCAATTTCTTCAGAAAAGTTTCTTAAAAATAAAATATATAGCTTGAGTAGTTAAAAATAAGCTAAACAGTGCAACAGAGAATATAATAGATTGTGATCACTATCATTGACAAAATTAATGTTGGTGAATTATATTTACAAACACTTCACATAAAGATTCTATGTAACTGATAGTTCATTTTATTTTTATAAGCCTTTTGTAAATAGGTGCTATGTAATATGAGTATATATAACATGCTAAAGAACATATCCTTTTAGTCCATAACCATTACTTCTAATAGATTATATGTATACCCAGATTTTCAAATGCATACAAAGAAAATTTAACAAATAATTACATGTAAGCTATACATGTCATATGATTTTACCTGTTACCCATCAATCTGTTTCTGTTTTTAAAACACAGTTTTCAAACACTATGTCTGTGATTAAACAATGACACTAAAGTTAAATTGTTTATATGTCCTACCTAGTTCAATAGGCTTAATAAACACATATGCATACATGTTTCCAAAGAGCAAACTAAAACCTGCTTTAGAATCAGAGAATTTGGGAAGCAAAAGGAACCTTAGAAATCATGTTATCCAATGCCCCTTATGTTACAAATAGTAGCACAGAGATCTGGAAAGTTTAGTGATTTTTGAGGTCTATAAACTTTTTATGTTAACATCTTTCTGCCCAAGTGTATAAGAAAAGTGTTGTTAGTATTTCTTTTGCAGAGGAAGGAAACATATCTTGCTTTCTTGACAGTTCTTCAGGATGTCAATGTCTATGAATCCGAATTCTTAGAGAATAAAAGGTGAAGAAATGAGAAACTTGGTTTAAATAGAAACCACTCACAGCCAACATATGGAGCAGGGATGGACCTGGCTGGAGTGTAATGCTCACTGCCTATCAGAAGCATCATTCCTTTGACATTGGTATCTGGAACCATTTGAACTTTTTATTGCTAACTCTAACCAGAGACCAGATGGCTCTTTTTATGTGTGTGACCTTATTGAAGACAATTAGATTACTTATGCAATAACAGAATTATTAATTTTGTACAAGAGTTGATCTTCAATATGAAAGCTTTTCTAGATTACATATTATTAAGATAAAACTTGTAACTTTTAATTCCTTAATGAGTGCTTTTCATCTTGATTTCCTTGTGCCAGAGTTATGGAATCCACTTTGCTGAAAATCAAAAGAAAAAAGACATGCAAATTCCGTACAAAAACAAGCTCATCATTAAAAATTTACAGACAATTATTCACCCAAAGGGCAGTGGTAGATTAAGGATTCCACTTTTCCTTCCACTTCTGAAATAATCACTATGGCTTTTGGTCATACTGTGTATATGATGTACCAGATGCCTGGTATGCATATTTATGAGATGTCTGAGAGTCATCTCCTGACAACTTATATGTACTATAAAACATGCAATGCCTATGGAGTACATATAGGGGGGAAGACACAAAAACTTCTGAGTCTTTTGGTAATCACACCCGCTAAGCCACATCATGAACTCTGGGAGAATAAAAATTTTAGAGCTACCACCATGCACATCAGGACCCATGATATAACATTAGATCATCATAAGATTACTAATTCAGGAAGAAAAGTGAGTATGAGAGCTCTCTGGGGGAAGCAGAACATAGAAGGCAAAGTATGAATATAATTAGGTATGTTCTTGTAATTGATTCTGCAGGCTGATGGAATGTGGGTTTCTGATATTTTTTCAGAGCATTTTCTAGATGTAGTCTCCCAGTAGCTCATTAATATCACACATTTGTCACTAAATTCCATACTTTGGATACCACGTAGGAGTCCCAAGTGTTCCTTTTTCATTCATCATACCAATAAGACAGCAGGAAAAAGTGCCTTTCACATAGTACTGTTGACCATCTTCTCAATATCATTTTGGTTATTTTATCTACTTACTACTGAATCTAAAAGTAAAATGTGGATAGTAGCTTTTAATAACCAGTCAAGTTTCACAGGACTTAATTTTGCTAATTTATGGTACAATGTGCACATCTCTTAAATCAGCTTTTAAACCTTTCATACGTAGCTTATAAAAAATGTTAGTTAAAAACACAGGTCCTCAATATCCTTTTCTCACATTGCATATGCTAATTAAGAGTGCAAATTATAGTAACATTGATCTTAGATGGATAAAAAACTTAAATGCTATATTTTTGTAGAATTACATAGAATTAACTAAATTTTCAATTTAAAAGTAATATTCAAAAGCATTTAATGCGATAACCAAATTTAGTTTAAAATTATACAATATTCAAGTGCAAGCATAAAATGTCATTTACGAATATGGACTTCAATTTAAACAATTATGTGAGTAGAGAATATCTTTTTATGTTTGGAAAAAATGGAAAATTGTCTAAAATGAACGACCTTTTGGTTTAGTTGTATCTATATCGAATCTGATACCAGAAGGCAATATAAAAGTTGACTGATTTCATACCATTAAACAAAATACTACCATAGTATAAATACCTGCAGCTGAATTATTAACTAAATATAATTAATAAAATGTTTTACTTTATTAAAATACATCATTTTAAGTGATACCAAATGCTCATTAAGGTTAACAAAAGTGTTAAATGCTTACAGAGTGTAACACTTACCCATAATCTTAGAGTAGCAAGGTTCACAGTGTATTGTCTGTCTATAAATCCAAATACTATCACCCGCTTGTAGATTTTCCAAAGGCCGCTTGCATATTTCACACTAAAGAAAAAATATATATATAAAGTTTCCATTATAAATGAAGTCTAGATTATTAGAGAAACAGACATCATCTCTCTACCATCGAGGTACCTTTAAGGGATGTCTACCACTGAAGTTTTCTACTTCACTCACAGTGGAGTAGATATAAATGTCCAGAAATTATTTATGCCAAGGACAAGATGACCATTCAGTATCTCAAACAAACACACAAAGGTGCATTTATTGTTTGCTAACTTAAAGGAGAGCTAGTTACGCTGTCCAAGCACAACCTAATGGAGAGAAGAAATAAACTGCTGATCTGACTGGGTTTGGGAAAAAGTTTATTTTGAGTTGTGCTGGTTTGAGGTAGGAAAGGGCTGACCTCTGCTTCAGACCTATCCACTGCTGATTGGCTGACTTCAAAGCATGAGGCTGTCACTGATTGGTTGGCTTTCAGAAGCCAATTCATTGAAGTAAACTGTCATTGATTAATTGGGTTTGTCTAAACCAGTTCATGTGGCTCTCTATTGCTATGGCTATAGAAAAAGCAGTATTTTTCTAAAAGAGTGAAGATGTTTGTTTTTATTCTCAGTAATATTTTATTGAAATTACACTGAAAATAGAAATAAATGATCTAAAATGTAATAAATGAAAGTATTTCTATTTACTAAAGGCAATGATCAGGAGAATATTCTTGCTTTAAATTTTTCTGCATAGTAATTTTAATTAAAAAGCTATAAACTAAGTTTTGTTTAATTGAACATATTTCATAACTAAAAAAACTTTGTTCTCATAACTATAAAACCTGCAGATTATATCTTTATATAGAATTCTGTACATTATGCCCTAAAATTGAAATGTTTTGCTCAAAATGAGTTACTACATTTCTGATTGCTATGTGTCACTGTTTGAAAGTAATAGAAATAGAAGCAATCAATTGACAAAGTACTGCATTATTTGACTGGATTTGATCATTTGTATCAACCATAGAATGTTGCACTAGAAAGAAACCATATATTTGACCCATTGTTTCTCCAACTGACTGTACATTAGATTAATCAAGGAGCTTTTTAAAAATACCAATGCCCAATAATCGCCTCTAAGATTCATGATTTAACTGGGGCTGGTCCCAATCATTCTATTTTTTTCCTCATCTCCCCAGATGATTATAATATGCAACCAGGATTGAGATCCACTGGTCTAGTCAACACCTTATCTTACAGTTATGGAAACTGAGGCCAAGGTAATTTAGGTGGTTGTCCAAAGTCACACTGACACAGTTACAGGCAGAGGCAAAACTAGAACTCAGGTCTTCAGACTCCCACTTAGTGCTTATGCAGTTACACCAAAAACAATGATGTCGATCCACCCAATGTTATGGTGAGAATGCAAAGAAGCATCCTATGAAAGCACAAACTATGAAGTTTTAGACTACTAATGAAAACTTTATTATTATTTATTGAGCCATAATTAATTACAACTAATTATGCTCTCAAAAGCAGACTGACATTCACCTATTGTTAAACCCATTGGTCCTAATTTCATAAGGTAAGAAACTGCTAACTTTCTTCTCAACAATTTATTTTTTTGTTTTGATTTCATCACATATTTTCTGTAATGCATAATTTAGTAAAGTGTTGCAAAAACTTTTATAAAAAGAATAAGTGGTTTTTTTCCCCACAGATTTAAATCTCTAGGGTAAGAGTGAATAAATGTGTCAGTAATCAACTGTAAGTCTAAAGCCAAGATAGTAATTACAAACCTTTGAGGTTTAGGCTGCAGAACTCAGAAATATTTAAGTAGTGTACTATCAATGTGACTGACAGTGCTTCTGAAAGCTTTTGCTTCATCTCATTTATTACATTAAATTATTATTTTTATTCCAGTCATTATGCAATTTTTTATTTAGTTAAGTGAAATAAACACATCCTTACCTTAAAGCAAGTAGAATGGCAGCAAATTTGTAATTCATCTAAAATCATTTTAGTTTCTACACCCAAGGGTTTTCGGCAATAAGTGCACATATCTCTTTCAATGACAGACCTATAGAGATGTAAGCAATTAAAAATAAATTTGCCATAATACAAAAGACAGATATATTCCCTATAAACTCACATGGAAACAGTATGTTAATGTTGATGATACTTTAGAAAATTTCACAAAAATCAAGGAAAGTTTGGAGTTTACTTATTCTAGTAATAGAATTGACTCTTCTAGTTATCTCAAAATGATATCAAATAACTAACATGAGAGAAAGTCTAAAATTATTAATTCATCAGAAATCAAGAGTACAGCTGGGTGGGACAAAGATGCTCAGTTTCCTAATTAGGAAATATCTCAAGTACTCCTCAGAAGTAGTTGAGGGCTTTTATTTATTAATTTACATATATCGTGTTACAGATTACACAGAAAAAATATGCTGCAGATTAATTTTTAACTCTCAAAATATTCAATAGACCCAAAATAGAAATCCATTCAAGAGCACGTAGATAAACTCGCAAAATGATGAGTCTGTAGTGCCTGGGACTGTAGGGGCCAGAGTCACCAAAACACTCCTCTTGGTGCCACTGTAAGACTCAGGATATAAGGATCCCTATCGTGACAAAATGTATACCCTTCAGCAAGATATAACCCCACCACAAATTTGATGGGGAAGAAAAGAGAGTTTTGTTTATTAAATAACAAATATTAAATATTTGTTAAAATAATGTTCAATGATAAATGATCTGCAGATATGATCAGCAGAATCCAAAATATCTTGAGTCACACCGGAACCTTAAGAAAGGATCCTTTTCCTTTTGTAAGGTCTTAGGACAGTCTTAAATAGCACCCTGCAGAGTGTACCAGTTTCAGGGTATTAGCATGCAGGCCTGACATTTCCAGAGTAGGATATGTAATGGGATAGTGAAATTAAGCAGCCAATATCTAAATAGTGCTTTATATGATATGTGAAGTGCACTTTTCTCTGCACTTTACTTACATAAACTCACTCTTCACAACATTCCTGACAAGCCAATATTATTATCATCATTTTATTAAAAAAGAAACTGAGGCACAAAAGGATAAGTAACTTGCCACTGTCATGAAAGCAGTGAGTGGAAGAGTGAAGATGTGAATGGAGGCAGCGTGGTCCTAACACAATGAATCCAAAGATCTGTTGCGCTCATTGTGTTGAAATAAGTTAGTCATACCCAGGAACCGCTAATCTATTACCAAGCCCAGAAGTAGGAGCAAAGAGGAGAGAGAATGGAAGGGAAAAGAAAGTGGGAGAAGAAAGGCATTATAGCAGATAAACTTTATCTAGCTTTATACTTTTCATCATTCTAGTAACATCTTTCTAAGTCTCGTGTATATAAATGAGTATTTTCTGCTTTTATCTGTTCTGTACCCGCTTGCTTATAGCTACCTGGCAAATATTTTCCTATGGATTATCCATAAACACACACACATATGTATGCATACACTTAAATTTCCCATTTAAGACTGTAAGCACTTTAAGAGTAGAAAATAGGTGCTCTATGCCCTTCATGCATTCCGCAGGCACTGATCTAGGCGCTGCAAATACAAAGAGTGGCGAGACAGTCTCCTCTGACAAGATGCTGTTTCCACTGGGGAAACCAGATGCATGATATAATGATCACAGTGGAATACAGGTACGTGGACAGAGTGAGGATAGCAGAGCCAAGAGAACCACTAACCCCTGGGGTGAAGTCAGGAAAGCCTTGTCAGAAAAAAGTGCTATATGCATTGTTTGAAGAGGAAAGAGCTCTCAAGGTGGGCTTGGTGGGGTAGGGATGAGGGGATGGTAGAGGAATTCCAAGCAGAGTGAACAGAACATACAAAGGATATTCTGCAGGAGCAGGTTCTGAAGGACCACGGAGAATGTGCAAAAGAAGTTGGACTTTATCCCGTTACATGGGAAACCACTTTAAACAGGATTGACCTGCTTAAATAAGAACTGTAAGAACATCGCCAATTTCACACACTATCAACAGCAAAAGGTTGTGGAACTGACTGGTCTCATGGAGAATCGACTTCTGCACTGATGACTAAGAAAAATTTCAAAGCCACTTTAGGAATAGGGTTTAAAGTCTTTCTATTAACAGCAATACTTCTATGGAGAATGTTTTCCTCCCTTAAGTTAATAATTGAAATACAAGCTCAGGAAATGCATTGATGTTGGTATTATCTTTATTAAGATCATACAGTTAGTCAAAGATCTTTTCGAAGCATTATGAAAACCTAACTCTGTTTTTTTTTAATTGGTTATCCAGATATTTGTAGTTCTAATGCTGGTGTCGATGAATTTACTACTCAAAGAGGTGTGACTTATAGGCAAGACACTCAGCAAAGCATTGCTAGTGGGCAAAATATTGGAAAAGTGACAAGAAAGGGATATAATTTTGATGTCTGGTTCACCCATGTTTCCCTTAGAAAATGGAACATAGGTTCATGTTCTCAAAAAAAAAAAAAAAAAAGTACTAAGTACACATTAGGTACCAAGCACTGTGTTAGAAGCTGAGACTACATAAGAAAATAAAGTATGTCTCTACCCTCAGTGAGTCATATCTCCAGCCCCTGCTATAAAGAAACACCATCAGTGGAACATCAGACATTTGCATGATGGCTTGTTTCCAGGGCTTGAGTTGAAATGCTAATTATTTATTTTCATTTACTTCACTGGAAAGCTGCAGGCCATACTCTCATAAGTGTCACCTAGGTGCCCCACTAAATGTTAAAGGGTAAAAGAGGATCATTAACAGCAAAAACCTGGAATGGGGCCAGTTCACCAGCACTCAATCAATACTCATCATAACTCCACTCCTGGGAACTGAGCTTGGGCCCAGAGTGGGTCACAGCAGCATATGTGCACGGCTGTTTGTAAGCCAAGCAGGTTGCAGAAAAGCACAAGAAGCGGGTGTTGAGCGTGCAGTCTATGGATGCAATGAAGCCTAAACGCTAATAATGTGGCAGCCCTGGGGCCTCCTGGGGATCACCAGGGGCTGGCCTGGGAGGCAGCTGTAAGGCACAGAAAGGTCTTTTGATAATATGCATCAAAATCAGACAGCAGCAACAGCCAGGAAGCCAAGAAACAAATTCCTGGATGCAGAAGTTGTTGTTATTGAGATGCACTTCTGTCCATGCACATACATGACAAGAAACATCAGCAGAACCATCTCCAAGGACAAAAGACAGCATGAAATATATATATATATATTCGTATATTATATACATATATATAAAAATGTGTGTGCATGCATGTGTGTGTGTGTACTTTTTATGTATGGAAATAAAGACATACTCACCTATCAGAAGTTGAATAAACAGTTTGTATGTATTTTCCGGAGATATTCTCCTGATATCCATCCTTGGGTGATTTACTAGGAACAAACATATACAGGCATGTGAGAGTCAGGCAATTTTCCTTATGTAGATAAGAAAACACACTCACACCATCTCATGAAGCCTCATAATATTTTATCTTTGTGTATGTTACAAGCCAGGATGATGTACTGACACCTTTTTTAATCTGTAGAAATATTGATACACAAGTCACCCCCAAACTGACATATATACCAAAATAAATAGAGAGTAGGGTAAGGAATACAGGAACAAGTGTGAGCAGGAAAAGAAGTCCTCATCTTTCATGAAATTTATACTTGCACCTCATCTGTTTACTAAAGAAAGCTACGCAGAATGTAACGTAGATAAAGAAAATACTCAAAGCACAAACAGGGCAAGCCCACAGACACACCATTCACAGGGAGAAACTGAGATTTTTGAACTTTTAGAAAAAGCACCCAACATTTTTATTTTTACTTGAATATATCCAAGAAAGAATAATTTAGAACGAAAGCAAAAGAAGTATGATTTTTAAAAGTCTTCTCTTTTCTATTATGTAGATTGCCCCAGCTTTTAAACACCACTCTTTCCTGGAGACAAATAAAATCTGTAATGTCCTAACCAGCTGGTTCCCTTAATTGCTTCCCAAGCACTTATGCTATCTGGGCATATATTAAGAATAGAAGCAATATGTTTCTTTATTTCATACAATGAGTGATAACCACATGGCCCTCACTTGGGATTTTTAAATGAGAAACCTATCTCTCTCTCCAAATTTCGTGGAGGCAGACTGCCGTCAGAACTAAAATCTACTTTATGAAACCCATAATCCCACAATGCTACCTAAGAATTTGCACATATTTATGTAGGATGTATGTCATGATTCCCATTTTATTGATGAGGAAACTGAGACTGGAAGAGTAACATCACTGAGGCTACATGGTTAGGAAACGACAAAGAAGGATTCAACCTCAAATGTAACTCTAGGGATTCTGTACTGTATCACACTGTCTGTCAATGTAGATTTTAGGGAACTTAAGGATGTCCAAGGTACATAACCATCCTTGCTAGGTTAAGGTACAGGAGGCAACCAATCCTTCCAGAGGCTTCTGGCCAACAGACTATTAGCCTGATATGACACAATATTAATATTATCTTTTTATAATGACGGTGCTAAAACTCAGATGCACATTAGGAACATCTGAAGAGTTTGTTAAAACACAGGTTGCTGGGCCGGAGCTGTAGAGTTTCTGATTTAGCAGGCAGGAGTGAGGCCAGAGAATTTTTATTCCTAGAAAGTTCCCAGGTCATGCTCATGGTGGTGGCCCAGAGACTATGCTTTGAGAATTACTGTTCTATATGTGAACATGATACACATATGTACAGGGTATATACAGTATGTACTTTTAAAAAAAAAACCATAGTCATCATAATAAAATAAGTATGTTTTAGTCTTGGTACTTCCAGGAATCAAGTTAATATTATTTTACCCAACTATCCTATTAATCAAAAAAATCTAGAGCATGATGTTTAGCAGAATATTCCTAATTCTTAAATAAATTATTCATTATGCAAAAATCAATATTGTGGTTGTTTGGCATTAGTTCCCATAAGAAATTTCTTTAAAAATCAAAATGTATTGATGTGACATTCCGTAAGGATAAAAATGTGAGAGATTATGTAAATATAGAAAAAAAGCCTATGTTATTGTTCACCAATATTTCACACCTTGCCTTTACTATAATACTATTTGATATTACTCATCTTTTTATCAATTTATTTCAGATTCAGTAACTACTTGCTATTTTAAAGTTTACTCTGAAGTGTTTTAAATTTGAGTTTAATTGAAAGACAGCAGAAATCACTGACTTGAACACACCAGAGAGTGAGAATTGGATTAAGGAAAAAATCAATCTTGATGTTGCATTTTGCAAGGTAAATTATGCATGGGTTTGAGAAACCTTTTTTGGAAGATCACTCAGCTCCTGACATGTATTGAATTTCCTGGATCCCCATCACGACTGCCTTCCACACAGAAGGCTGCCTGAATACACTTCTCTTAGACCCCTTTGAAATGGGCTTGTCTTAACATATGGGTCATGTATAGCAGCATTTGTGTGCCCCACCATTATTGTACTCCACAATTGGGACAATTCTTGTTTTATATTCCTTGAAAACCAAATGGATTGTTGAGCCCTGACCTTGGTTTACATTTTCCCCAATATCCAACACTCCAAGCAGCAGATTTCAATTGAAACATCAATATCGTACAACTTGGGCCAGGATGCACTACTCAAATTTATACCCCTTATTTTAGATTGGCAGTAAACAACTGTAGATAGAATCAGTTAATTCAAGTGGAACTCCAAATTAGTATAGGAATAGTTGTGCATTTTATAAAGCTTATTTTAACCATATAGTTATATACATTTATGTGAGGACTTTCAAATGGCAACCCTATTATGTATACATGTGTTATATTAAAATATTATTGAGTTCATCTAATGACTACAATTATTTATAGCCCAAGTACATAATATCAGAAACATTATAGAGAATTATATATGTAGGACTCAGTGTACTCATAAATGGTCTTCTATTTGAAAGAAGCACACCCTAAAACAATAGCATCTCTTATTAAACATAGATCCTTTCAAAATTATAAAATGAAGCAAAATATTTGAAATAAATTTTGAATACCTATTCTCCACATATGTCCTTGTGTACACAACAGTATCCTTTGGTCCTGCCTGCTTGGCTCCAGTGTTAGTGCTGCAAAACAAATCATTTTACTTCATGTTTAAAGTTTATTTGCAAGGATAACATAAACAAGGCTATTTTCCAATTCAAAGCAAAATGTAATGCATATATGTTCCTTCTGAGCTATAATTGTTGAAACATCAATGTTAGAGTGGTATTAATACAGCACTGCAAAAATGTTTTATCTCCCATTTTGTTTTTAACTTCCACTGTCTTGGTTTACTTCCTAAGTATTGTTACAAAACTTGATCACTCGGTAATTCTTTTATAGAACATGAGGATTATTTTTGAATATTTGTGTAATATGTTATAGTGCCTCTTTCTTTGATGTCTCATTCATATTTCCAAACCATAACTTTCTTCATGAACCTCAAACCAAAAGTAGACCTTAATTAGCTATCATGACAATATCTGATTTAACCAAGCCTTTAGATCTACCTAAAGAATGTCACACTAATGTCACAATCATGCTTTTTTAAATTGCAGACTTTTTGAGGGAAAATCACGTTTGATACTTTCCTACCAGATGTCACACAATGACACATTCATGAACTTATTTTTTTGTGTAAAGCTGTTTATACAGGTAACCCCACATAAAATTAGAAATTTCTGCATTTCAAAGAAAGGGTCAAGTTGGGTGTGGGGTATCTTTATAAAACAAAAGGAGAATAGTCCTGTCGTTTATTCTGCAGTTGGCCACGGTACCTGAGATTGTTCCTGGCTTCATAAGAATGGGAAGCAATTCTTGTGGACTGGTTGTGCAGAGGATTGGTGAACTCGTTGACTTGGGCATCTAGCCTGATAAAGCAAACACAAGTATTTGGCACTTCAAATCAAGGTCACTAGAAGTTTTTTGTGTTATTAAAATTCTTCTCAATTAACATTATTTTACAATGTGAATCTTTTTGTGTTTGCCTGGCTTCTGCACAGATAACACAAATAGAATGCATGTACTATTTTACTCCCTCTATGGAAACCTCTGCCTTACCTTTAAGAACAATCTGTAGGTATGTGCCACATTAGCTAACATTGCTCTTTTTTTTTTTTTTTTTTTCGAGACGGAGTCTCGCTCTGTGGCCCACGCTGGAGTGCAGTGCCGTGATCTTGGCTCACTGCAAGCTCCGCCTCCTGGGTTCCCGCCATTCTCCTGCCTCAGCCTCCAGTGTAGCTGGGACTACAGGCGCCCGCCACCGCACCCGGCTAATTTTTTTTTTTTTTTTTTTTTTTGTATTTTTAATAGAGATGGGGTTTCACCGTGTTAGCCAGGATGGTCTCCATCTCCTGACCTCATGATCCGCCCCTCTCGGCCTCCCAAAGTGCTGGGATTACAGGCGTGAGCCACCGCGCCGGCCTAACATTGCTCTTTTTATCAAGGACAGAAATCATCTGAAATTGGTTTCTGTAACATTTTCACACCAGCAATGCCATTATAGAAAGTTTCCCATGTATAATATATCTAAGAATTTATCAATTGAATGAAAATGATCCAGGGGTTGCTTTGAGAAACTCCAGTCTTCATTTTGTTTTTAATGGAAGGCAATATCTTGAAGATGGCAGAAGAACTCTGACCTAGATTTCTGCTAATCTAAAAATGTCATGATACTCAACAAAATGTAGGCATATGCGCTTTTTCCTATGGAAGAGAGGAGATTCTTAATGCAAAAATGGAGAAAATTTTAGCTCCTTTTGCTCCTCCATGTTAATAAACTCTGACATAGAAGAGATATGAAAACCTAAATGAGAGTTTAGGTCTTAATCAAGCCTTATCATTCTCAAACAGGCTGATTTCCAGATAGCTCTTAAAGAAGAGGAAAGCATTTGTTTACATATTATCTCTGGCATACAGAAAACCATCTGGTTTTAAGGCAGATGTTTCACAAAATATCCACGTAAGTTAAAATTTTACTAAGTGATGAGAAGGTGGAATTAATATTATTAGGTTTTCTAACATGATTACTAGAGTATGTCATCCCAAGAATCATAAACCTAGCTAAGAATCGTTTGAAAATGTTCAGATCATATAATATACAATACAAAACCCAACTTTAACAAGTAGAGAGCTTCAAAGGACAAAGATTATCTGTGAGTTTGAAATGCATTTGTATTATCCTCAGCAATAGAATATTAATTTTAGATCTTTCCTGCTTTCTCTTGTAGGCATTTAGTGCTATAAATTTCCCTCTACACACTGCTTTAAATGTGTCCCAGAGATTCTGGTATGTTGTGTCTTTGTTCTCATTGGTTTCAAAGAACATCTTTATTTCTGCCTTCATTTCGTTATGTACCCAGTAGTCATTCAGAAGCAGGTTGTTCAGTTTCCAGGTAGTTGAGCGGTTTTGAGTGAGTTTCTTAATCCTGAGTTCTAGTTTGATTGCACTGTGGTCTCAGAGACAGTTTGTTATAACTTCTATTATTTTACATATGCTGAGGAGTGCTTTACTTCCAACTATGTGGTTAATTTTGGAATAAGTGCGATGTGCTGCTGAGAAGAATGCATACTCTGTTGATTCAGGGTGGAAAGTTCTGTAGATATCCATTAGGTCCGCTTGGTGCGGAGCTGAGTTCAATTCCTGGATATCCTTTTTAACTTTCTGTCTTGTTGATATGTCTAATGTTGACAGTGGGGTGTTAAAGTCTCCCATCATTATTGTGTGGAAGTCTAAGTCTCTTTGGAGGTCTCTAAGGACTTGCTTTATGAATCTGGGTGCTTCTGTATTGGGTGCATATATATTTAGGATAGTTAGCTCTTCTTGTTGAATTGATCCCTTTATCATTATGTAATGGCCTTCTTTGTCTCTTTTGAACTTTGTTGGTTTAAAGTCTGTTTTACACTGTTAGTGGGACTGTAAACTAGTTCAACCATTGTGGAAGACAGTGTGGCGATTCCTCAAGGATCTAGAACTAGAAATACCATTTGACCCAGCCATCCCATTACTGGGTATATACCCAAAGGATTATAAATCATGTTGCTATAAAGACACATGCAGACATATGTTTATTGCAGCACTATTCACAATAGCAAAGACTTGGAATCAACCCAAATGTCCATCAGTGACAGACTGGAGTAAGAAAATGTGGCACATATACACCATGGAATACTATGCAGTCATAAAAAAGGATGAGTTTGTGTCCTTTGTAGGGACATGGATGCAGCTAGAAACCATCATTCTCAGCAAACTATCACAAGGACAAAAAACCAAACACCGCATGTTCTCACTCATAGGTGGGAATTGAACAATGAGAACACTTGGACACGGGAAGGGGAACATCATACACTGGGTCCTGTCGTGGAGTGGGGGGAGGGGGGAGGGATAGCATTAGGAGATCTACCTAATGTAAATGACGAGTTAATGGGTACAGCACACCAACATGGCACATGTATACATATGTAACAAAGCTGCATGTTGTGCACAGGTACCCTAGACCTTAAAGTGTATATATATATATATATATATATATATATATATATATATATAAAGAATATCAAAAATCACCAGTTTGCAAAATCCACAAACAGGAGAGATAAGTGATTTGCCAACAGTACTGTTATGGACTGAGATGTATTCCCCAAAATTTATATGTTTAAGCCCTAACCTTCAACATGACTACATTTGGAGACAGGGTTAATAAGGAGGTAATAAAGGTCATCTGTGGTTCCACAGAACTGGAATCCTCATAAAAAGAGGAAGAGCTACCAGAGATGTCTTTTCTTCTGTGTACAGAGGAAAGGCCATGAGAGTACACAGTGAGAAGGTGGCCAGCTGCAAGCCAGGAAGAGAGGCCTCACCAAAACCAATCCTGATAGGATCTTGCTCTTGGGCTTCTAGCCTCCAGAGCTGTGAAAAAATAAATGTCCATTGTCTAAGCCACCCAGTCTGTGGTATTTTGTTAAGGCAGCCCACGCTGACTAATACTGGTATCTTTTCCCAGTTGTGTTTATAATGTGATTAATGACAATGACTTTGTGGAATATTTAATTTTTAGAACTGTGAACAAAAACCAAATGCTAGGTTTGTAATGTGGTACAACAAACTCTTTGATGGATTTTGCTCCTCATGTAGACTTTGAGGATGATAATTTAAACAAATAAACCATTATTTTGGAGTAACTTTAAATGCACAGAAAAATGGCAAAGATAACACGGAGAATCCCTGTACACCTTCACCCAGATTCCCTTAAGGTTAATATCTTATGTAATTATAACAGAGTTGTCAAACCTACAGAATTAATATTTGTACCATACTATGAACTAAACTACAGATTTTATTCATGTTTCACTGGTTTTTCCATTGGTGACTTTTTTCTGTTTCAGAATACAATCCAGGATACCATATCTACATATCCATCATGTCTCTTTGGCTGCCTAGGGTCTGTGATAGTCTGCCAAGTCTTTGTTTTTCATGGGATAGTAATAGATTTTATGACAGAAATGTTATCTTAACGACAATTAAGTTGTAAGACTAATTTTTTGTTATTTAGAACCATAGGAATAGAGTTGGGGAGACAACACTTTGGCAACCAACAAAACAGCCCATAGTGCCTTTTAAAATGCTACTGGGCCCCACATCCAGATATTTTAATTTAACTGGTTTGGAGTACAGCTTGGTCACTGGGAACCTTTAAAGCTTTCCAGTGAGTCCCTTATACAGTCAAGGTTGAGAATCACCGCCTTAGAGGTTGGGAAGTCCAACATCTTACTCAAAAGAACATTGATTCTCAAAGTGTAGTCCCTGGAATAGCGAGTGATTCAGATGTACCCAAAAGTTTGAGAACCAGTGTAATAGAAGAATCTCTGCCAAATTATTCCTCTCAAATGCCTTGAATAATCTTTGTAAAGGAGAATTCATGACTCATAGCATATGTCACTTGACGGCTTAATTGTTAGGAAGTTATCCTCCATTGAAACAAACTGCTGAATTGTAATTTCCAATCAATGGTCACAGTTTTGTTTCTTAATTAAGCAATGACTCTACAAATACAAACCCAAACATTGTATTGAATCTCATAGAATTCCAAATGGATTTACACTTGAGAAAATGTTCCCTGCAGTGGAAATTCACCTTGAAAATTTACCTAAAACCCTCATACACTGCGTATGAGAATATAAAATGATATGGCTGCTTTGAAAGCAGTCTAGCAGTTCCTCAAATGGTTAAACATAGAATTACTCTACAATCCATCAATTTCATGCGTGGTATATACCTAAGAGAAATAAAAACACATTTTCACACAAAAACTCATATACGAATGTTCATAGCAACATTATTCACAATAGTGAATTAAAACCCAATATTGAAATAATCCAAATGCCATCAGGTGATGAATAGATAAATAAAATTGTCTGACCACCTTATCATTATATGATTTGAAAAGTATTACAGTCCTTAAAATCTGTGAAATGGCTCTATGAAATTAATTTCACTCACAGTCACAAACCATTTAGTTTAGGGAAAGACTTTATCATTTAGAATTGAAATAAAAATACTTAAACTTATTCCTGTTGAGTCTCAGAAAAAAAAAAAAAAAAAACCCAAAACTAAAGCCTCAGAAGTAGCCTCAGAAACAAAAGTTTTTCCTTGACCTTCTCCTGCCCTCCTATCTCAGTCTCATTCTCCCGCAAGGATAGCCAAAGAAACTAGAATCCCTCTTCCCCAAGGCAAGTCATACAAACCAAAACCCCTTTTCCCCAAAGCCAGCCGTAAAACCTAAAATTATTACTCTACCTATCCCTTCACCTTTCTTTCTACGTAAAAACTGGCCATAAAGAAATTATCTGACATCCCTTGTTTGACTGTAGGTCATAAGACCCCCATTCCAGAATGATTCTGCCCCATGCCCAGAAGGAAGGAATGCATGCTCAAGAGGTTAAGAAGAATCCAGGGACACAGGCCTTGCTGGCTTTCCCCATTCAGTCTGTTGCCATTAGGTCATATTCTTTTTGTCCAATCATATTTCTTCATGGCTCTCTGTACTTTATTGAACCTAAGTATTAAATGGACAATTTCCCCTATATCTTTGGGTCTTCATTCTGAAGGCTCCCATCACAGGTTAAATAAATTTATATGCCTTTTCTCTAATTACTCTGCCTTTTGGGAGTTGATTTTTCAGCAAAGCTTCAGAGGGCAAACTGGAACTTTCCCCTTTGCTCCTACCTTCTTAACAAATCAGATTAGAAAACATATATTTGCTTGCGCATCCAATTATGATGTACAGTGAATACATTCATAAAATGAATCACGTCTCAGTTTAGCAGATTTTCCTGGGATGCTTATTTAGATTTTTAATTTGATTCATTAAAGTACCTGAAGAGGTAGAATAAGCTGAAGTTACAAAGTAGCCAAAACTGAGAGGCAACACAAAATTTTGGTTATCAAACAGAAGACGAGCAGAGAATAAGGAAGCCAATAGGTACAGGGAAGGACAGGAAAAAGATGGACAAAATCCAATACTCAGTGACTAGCTGAGTTGCATTAGTGACAACGAACTCTAGTTAATGTCCAAGGGTTCCAAACTTCTTTAGGTCAAGAATGAACAATATTCCAAGTGAGATCTTTCTGAGGCCTGGCAAAGCCACCATTCCTGCTCTTGAACTTCCATGAAATTCCATTTCCTCATTAATCCCTCTGATAAAATCCCATTTCATTAACAAGTCCAATGGAACTGGAACACTTCTTAAATTAAATGGGAAATTCCTTAATTATACTTAATAATTTACTTGTAATTTTTTTTACCCCAATCACTTTCAAATAATACTTGAATGAGATTAGTTTAAGTGTAAGCCCAGTCCTATTCCCAAAAGAATTCATGTATTTCCAGGATAAGCAGATTCTGCTGAAAATTTATCCTCCCTCATTCTCTCAAAGACTTTCTCAAGGTCACAAACAGAAGGAAGAAGATGATTTGGGGAATTAAAGGAATGGAAAGAAACTATCTACCTGTGGAATTCAGGAATCTTTTATAGACAATATGAAAAAGAAAAGCGAGCCAGCTCTTTTGCTAGCTTTTCCATTCTCTGCAGATGAAATCAACAATATCGTTTCTTTACATAAAAAAATTAATACAAAAGGCAACTGCACCTTATGAAACTGAAAATAGTAAGCTATTGTGTTTAGTATTCCCTCATATATAGGGGTAAGAATTGCTAAACATGGAAAAGTTAATTTTTCCTAAAGTATACAGTCTGTGACAAAAATGAAGTATAGCTCCTGTCCTAACCTTTCTTGTAATGGCCAATAAGGTGTCACAGTTTTAAAGCTATTATACCCTATGGTGTAAAGAAATTTCAAAATTAGCTCCTGTTTTGTGGCTGTGATAAATTCATGCATTCTTTTAGCACTAGGCATCCAGGGAAGAGATTCCCAGAGTGCTTTCTGCACTGCTGAGAGCTTACCAAGCAACAGTAAGTAAAAATAAATCTTCACAGCCCCAAAGAGCTTTGAATTTCCATGATGCCATTTATACTAAGCAATAGAACAGCAGGCCCTGAGTCAGAAATTCTACAGAATTAGAATTATGTTAATTTTTTCACTATTAGCTATTAAGCACCACATAAGTTTTTGTATCTGGATTATATATATATACACACACACACTATCCAAATTATATATTATATAATGTATAATATTATATATCTAATCTTCTAAGGCTATACAATATATGCAGATGCATATGGAATTCATTAGAAAAAAGTGAATTATAATAAACTTTACCTTACATTCTTGTTTTCAGAAACATAAGAATTTACTTCAATTAATTTTTCCAAGTTCTGGTCTCTAAGGAAAAAAAATATGTTATTTATATATACATGTATATATGATTTAGTTACAACATAATGACAGGAAATAAGAAAATACTGAAACATCTAAAAATCAGCACATAATCTTAGACACAGTCATTTGTGACCTATCAGGCTATGGGAGATTGAATATCTGACATTGAGCTATTTGATCCATACAACTCATGGATCGAACATGGAAGTATGGATTACATTGTGAAAGAGAAATAAAGAACTAACTTTTTGGAAGGTTTGGGAAATCTGATCTGAAAAGAAATCAATAATTTTTATTCACATTCAGTTCATTTTTCTTTTTTCATTGATGTATAATAGATGTACATAGTTTCGGGGTACATGTGATGATTTAATACATTCATATAATTTGTAAAGATCAAATCAGTGCACTTGGGCTATCTATCACCTTAAATATTTATCTTTTCTTTATGCTAGAATCATTCAACATTTTCTCATCTAGTTATTTGGAAATGCGTAATCAATAATTGTAAACTATAGTCATCCTACTGATCTAATACTACGTCTTATTTCTTTTATCAAACTGCATATTTCTACCCATTAATCAACTTCTTTTCAGCTAACATTTAATGAGTATTATCTCTGTGTCATTAAGTACTAACTGTGTTTTCACATGGATTATCTCATTCAGATCTCACAAAATCCTGCAGAACAGTATCTGGATCTCAGAAAGGCAAAGTTAGTTTTCCAAGGCCAATTAACTAATTTTCGGAAGAGTCAAGATTTGAGATGATGCCATCTGCCCACCTGAAATCAATTCTTAGATGTTTACCCAGAGACCTTATTTAGGCTTTGGGGATCACAGAAACAAGGGAAATCAACTCAAAATTTGAATAAATAATTCATTATGTGGGGGATAAATTGAGTGATTTGATTCTTATATCTTGGGCTGCATTAATGATTTGACACCCTTTCATGAGACACAGGATCCTCTGGTATGTTATTTATATATTAGGTATAACATTATTAGTTCTTTTTTTTTCTTTTTTCATGAGTTACGAAAAGTCTTTGTCATAGGGTAGGAGCACTGTTTAGAAGTCAAAACAATGAGGCCCAGTTTTTTCCTTACTTCTGTGAGCAAGTTAGCCAACCATTCTAAACTTCATGTTGCATATTAGTCTGTTTTCACGCTGCTATAAAGAACTGCCTGAGACTAGGTAATTTATGAAGAAAAGAGGCTTAATTGACTTACAGTTCCATATGGTTGAGGAAGCTCTAGGAAACTTACAAGGAGAAGTAAGTACCTTCCTCATAAGGCGGCAAGAGAGAGCGCCAGGGGGAACCAAAACTACTTTTACACCATCAGATCTCGTGGAAACTCACTGACTCTCATGAGAACAGCATGGGGGGAACTGTCCTCATGATCCAATCACCTCCCACTAGGTTCCTCCCTTGACATGTGGAGATTAGAATCTGAGATAATATTTGGGTGGGGACACAGAGCCAAACCATATCATTTGGTAAAGAAGGACACTAATGTCCAAACTCACACAATTGTGGTGAGAACGAGTAAGTTAATGTAAATAAAATTCATGGCACAATGATATGGTTTGGCTGCGTCCCCACCCAAATCTCACCTTGAATTGTAATAATCCCTATGTGTGAAGGGTGGAGCCAGGTGTAGATAATTGAATCATGGGAGTGGTTTTCTCCACACTGGTCTTGCGGTAGTGAACAAGTCCTAAGAGATCTGATGGTTTTTTAGATGGGAGTTCCCCTAAACAAGCTCTCTTGCCTGCCACCACGTAAGACATGCCTTTGCTCCTCCTTTGCCTTCCACCATGATTGTGAGACCTCCCCAGCCATGTGACACTGTGAGTCCATTAAACCACTTTTTATTTATAAATTACCCAGTCTCAGATACGTCTTTATTAGCAGCATGAGAACAGACTAATACACAAACAGTGACTACAGTTGTGGGTGAATTGAAAAAGCATAAAAAAAAAAAAGAAGTGCAGTGATCCTGCAGTTGGCACTATTGATTCCACATTTTGAGAGGCCACTTTCACATTTTTATTTCTGTCCTAAATTGTCACATCTTTGGAATTAACTCTGTTTTTAAAAATCTCCCCTCTCATGGTCCTAAATAGTCGGTTCAAATAAGGTTATTATACATGGAATCAGTATATACTCTCACTCACAAATATAGATAAAGATGCAAAATACGGTAAAACGTTCTCTTGTTTACGTGGGGTGAGATTTAATACTCTTTTTACGTAACATCCAAGCTGTCAATATTGGTATAATATGCAAATTCGGCAGCATTCCCTAGCCATACTTAAGCCTCACATGTAAAGCACTAACTGCATACTTTTGAAACTGTAGAAAATAGGGTAAATTACTTTTTAAGTGAGTTACAGTGGAACTATGCCAATTAATGTAGGTAAAAAGTACTAGGTTTCAGAAGTAGCTCGGAAGTATCAAATTATTGGCTCTGCAGTCCGAACGATGTAAAATTCAAAACTGAATTCTTCTACGTAACTGCAAGAACTGAGTAAGATAATCTACTATCCTAAATCCTGCAAACTGAGAAATAGTGACTAGAGTCTTTGGATTTGCCTAATCCTTGATGGTCTCTACTAATTACTAGAGCCATCTTCTTGGCATAAGGGGCCACTAAACTATTTTAACAACCTTAGCCATTAAGAGATCTTTCCCTTAATGTTTTAAGTAATACTTTATTAAATATTTGGGGATAGTGGAATAAAATTAAAGGGAGTATCATGGTATTCCATGATCCAGTTTCCTAGAAATGTCAAACTGGGATGGTGGGCAGTGGTAAATAGTGGAAGATCATCAGGAGGTGTGAATCTTGGGCAATTAGAACTTTGTTTCTCAAAGTGTTTCCCCCTCCAGTGCTAATGCTGGAGGAACTGAGTGCTAGTTTTATAGGGAAACTGGTGGCTTTCATTACAACTTGAGAGTAGGGTCATATTATTATGGCCTAATATGGCCTTGCACATAGTAGCTGCTCCATAATTTAATTTAATTCCACAAATTAATTCCATTTGTGGAATCAATTTAAATTATTAATTTAAATTATCTTTTCTTTTTTGGGGAAACCTCTTACAACCTTACCCAGCTCTGAGAAAAGATATTAAAGGAACCCCAAGGGAAAGTATTAGCCTAGACCATGAACCTTTAAGATTGTCTGGTCTGTCTATATCTAGGGACATAGTATCCACCAAATTCATGTGGAAAAAAGACCAGTAAAGCCAGTTATGGACATTTCACCTCCATCTCTGTCCATCACCCAGCACCTGCCTTACTTCACCCCTGAATGCACATATTATATTTATTTCCTTTTTGCACAGCTCCCAGTCCTGGCTTTGTTTCATTATCTTTGGAGCTTGTTCTGGGTTGAATTATATACTCCCCCAAATTCATATGTTGAAGTCCTAACCCCCAATACCTCAGAACATGACCTTATTTAGAGATAAGCATCCTTAGAGGTAATCAAGTTACAAATAGTGTCTCTAAGATGAAATTTGGACTCAGACACACACAGAGGGAAGACAAAGTGAAGACATAAAGTGAAGACAGTTTTCTGGCTGGGCGTGGCGGCTCACGCCTTTAATCCCAGCACTTTGGGAAGCTCAGGCAGGTGAATCATGAGGTCAGGGGTTCCAGACCAGCCTCACCAACATGGTGAAACCCCGTCTCTACTAAAAATACAAAAATTAGTTGAGCGTGGTGGCAGGTGCCTGTAATCCCAGCTACTCAGGTGGCTGAGGCAGGAGAATTGTGTGAACGGAGGAGGCGGAGGTTGCAGTGAGTCGAGATCGCACCATTGCACTCCAGTGTGGGTGACAGGGCTAGACTCCGTTTCAAAAAAAAAAAAAGTGAAGACAGTTTTCTACAAGCCAAGGAGAGAGGCCTGGCACAGATATTTCTCTTTTGGCCTGAGAAGGAGCCAGCCCTGTGGAAGGAACCAACCCTGCTGACAGCTTGATCTTGGACTTCTGCCCTCCAGAACTGTGAAACAACAAATATTTGTCTTTAAGCCACCCAGTCTGTGGTAGTTTGTTATGCAGCCCTAACAAATAAATACAGGTTTGCTTCTACCCTCACAATGTGATTACATGTATTTTCTCAGCCTTATGGTGGACATCCTCAACTCCTCCTGGCTTTGAACTCCTGGCTGCTATAGATACTGCCCACATGCTGCTCAACCTCTTTTGTACCTTAGTTTTCATGAGAGGGAGAAAGAATGGGTTTGGATCTGAGAAAGGAGAAGAAGCCAGAATCTTAAAAATCCAACAACTACGGACAGATAACTCAAAATTGCAACCTATGCATGCCTTCAAAGAAACACATTTCCAAAGAGGAAATACAGTTGCAAATCACCAAGTAAACTATATTATTATTTGTTTCATAACATTTTTCTTATTTTATTAAACACTACCACCTATCAGGTTTGGTAGAGTAATATTTATTTATTTAAGGCTAGTCAAGTGAAGCAGTGGAAGTGGAAAAGGAACAAAGAAATCTATAACTGGTGTGAGCAGTTAGGAGTAAACACCACTGCACTCAGAGCAGCCAAGATTTTACTCTGAATAATCTATACCAATATTTAATGCAAAATAGAAAGTTCCAGATGAAGAAAAGTACAAAATGTGTATTTACTTTGGCTATTCACTCTGATTGATGCCATCAGCTACATTTGAAGATCCAGTAAAAGAAGCACAGACTGCTCATAAGCTTTCCAAGTTAAAGGAGATAAAAATAAATTTTTGTTCTTTAATTAAGACCACATCAATTGCATGGTGACTTTTA
This sequence comes from Macaca nemestrina, assembly GCF_043159975.1. Taxonomy (NCBI): domain Eukaryota; kingdom Metazoa; phylum Chordata; class Mammalia; order Primates; family Cercopithecidae; genus Macaca; species Macaca nemestrina. The sequence goes on from NC_092140.1 coordinate 35,984,527, forward strand.
CACTTGGTATAAGATGAAGAACTGTGAGTCAAGTGTGAAAAATAGATTTTTATAGAAATGCAACCAAATGCTGCAGGGTTAAGCAGAGGCTTGATTCCAATCCCCTTTCATGGCAGTGGCATAGAAGGCAGGCAGACCTTAAAATATTATACGTTGATGGACAGGTGGAATTAATTCTAAGAAAATCACCAACTTTCTGTAGTTACAGAAAATTGTTGAAGAGCAAATTGTTACTGACTATTGCAACTAATAATGTTTTTTGTTTGTTATTTAGAGACTGGGGTCCAGCTCTGTCTCCCAGGCTCGAGTGTAATGGTGCTGTCATAGCTCACTGCAGCCTCGAACTCCTTGGCTCAAGCAATCTTCCCGTCTTAGCTTCCCAAGTAACTGGGACTACAGGTGCATGCCATCACACCCAGCTAAATTTTTTTTATTTTTGTAGAGACAGGGTCTCACCATGCTGTCCAAGCTGGTCTCAAACTCCTGGCCTCAAGCCATCACCTCACCTCAGCCTCCCAAAGTACTGGGATTACAGGTACCTGGCCTAATAATGTTTTTTAAATGTAGATTTCAGAATATTTGGGGAGAAATATGAGTTATCTATGACATAAAGCCACAGGACAATTTTTGAGTAATTTATCCATGTTATAATAATGTCATTTATTTTCTACTACCACATCAAAAACTATAAACTCTCTTACAAAGCAGGTGAAGGAAAAAAAATAAGAGATTCTGGAGACCCAGGAATTACGTCTTTTACTATACAACTTTTCCTGGGAGAAGCTCTGCATATGAGAAAGTTATTAGCCCACTCCTAACTGTTCTTCCTTTCTCATGTGGGTGTGGGAGGTATTTATTAATAGGCAGCAATATGTTTCTCACCATACAGCTCATTTAAATTGCTTTTGTAGAGTATCAAACATATTTACAAAATTAAGAGTCTTCATATAAAAAATGTACTATGGTATTCCTTTTATGCCAGGAACTAAATCTTAGGCATTAGGCGTAAGTTCAAAAGGAATATCTGTCTTTCTGAAAGGAATAGAGAATACAGTGAGAGAACTGGTATAATTCCTCAACTTATTGACATAGCAAAATGGGCCCAACTCTTTATATTTTTACATATTTTTATAATTCTTTTCAGTGAGGGAGTCTTAAAGATTTTGTATTAAAGAAATTAACAGGTCCATAGAGCAGTTAGGCAATTCAGGTATTTTAAATATAAAATGTGACCAAGAACTTCAGTGGCTCCAATTCACTATAGTTTATTGAGATTATGTCATGAGCAAAAGATAGTCATTGGCTCAAGCAAGGAGACCAGTCACAAGAAATCTGATTCTTTTCATTTGATTTCACTCATAGGGGCTCAGAATGTCACAGCTGGAAGGCTAGACTTTCTCTAAGTGGACTATCACAAGGCATTGATGAGGTTGAGATTTATCCTTTAATTCAGTATTTGCTAAATACTTAACATGTGCCAGGCATTGCATTATGCACTATGGATAAAGAAATAAACAAGGCAGACCCAGTAGTTACCCTTAAAGACCTTCTAGTCAAAAAGGGATGATTAAATAATAACTCTCTTGAAGAGACCAACATTATGGGACAGAAAAGACAGATCGAGAACATCTAGAAGAAGCATCTGATGCAGACGTGGTGGGTTAGAAGGGCTTCCCAGAGCCTGAGTGAGAGACACCTAAGCGGATACCTAAAGGATAGGTAGAAGTTAGCCAAGCAATAGCGATGAAGGAGGAGTGAGGAGTATGCAAGTTAGAGGGTTTGTGTGGGTGGGGTTTGCTTTTGGGTGGAGAATGATAATAGACTGGAGTGGGAAAGCCCATAGATGCCAGATCATGGTGGGCTTGGAGACCAGGTTAAGGAGGATCATGGCCATTATGCAATAGCAATGCGGAGCCACAGAAGGAGTTTAATCAGAATGACATGATCAGATTTGTGTCTTAGGAAAACCACTCTACAGGGTGGCAAATGGATTGAAGGGCAGAAGGGGAGATTGGCAGCAGAGGGGCAAGTTAGGAGGCTGAACAATAATCTGGACTACAGAACCAGTGGGTATGATGAACTGTCTTGGACCACTCCCTGAGATGAGGTGATGCATCCAAAGTGATTGATTGATTGATTATGGGGAATGAAACACCAGAAAGAGTCAAGGTTGTCCCCAAGTTTATGTTAACAGAAATATGGAAAATATGCAACAGGTAGTTAGGAAGGAACTCTTCTCTTTTTGGAATACTAAAAACTTGGGGATGTCTTAACAAATAGGAAATCCTTAAGAAGATGGAAGTATAATGCCACAAACAGTTAAGACTATTTTTTTTCTACTTTAGATGAAGGATGCCTTTTCTAACTGTAGAGACGGTGGTGTCACTAGATGCTTTTCAATATTCATTCAGGAGCAGATATTTAGCATTTTAATAATCAGTCTAACAACAGTTTATAGGCTACAGATAACTGAATATCTCTCTTTGATACTGGTTAATGAAAATGTGAAACTGTTACTACCAAAAGTCATGCAAATTCTTACTGACTAAATGAAAATTTTGTGCACATCTGTATTTTTTCCTAGAAGAAGTTCAAGGATGCCTGCTTACATTCTGATCAATGGCAGTAGTTTATTCAGCCCCTAACTATGAATTAAATATACAGCTGCTGGAAATGTCAGCAAAGTCAGATGAAAGAACTCTGATTCACGGCTGTTACACTATTAAATAATCAGTGCTTATGTCACATTGAATTGATGTAACAGTGCCTTGTGACTGTTCTTCCTACTGAGAGGCACTTTTAAAATGCTCTCCTTCATAGAGGGCAGAATGGATAGATTATAGATACGGGTGGCTGAACCAATTGAATGAAGTCGCTTTTTTCAAATAGATGGTTCAGTCTTTCCTGTTTGTCTGCTTTGTGATAATTCTTGAACATCCCAGCTGATTCTCATCATATCTGTCATACTACTAAAGAATAATTAGACATAGGTTAGGTTAGATTTGTGAATCAAGCCAACATCTTAAAACAACACGATAGCCAATATTTTTAAATTTTTTTTATAGTAATCATATCTGTATACGGAAAATGTCCTCTTTCTATGGATATTTGATTAGGAGTTGCTGAAATATAAACTACCGTTTTACCAAATTGGCCTCTTCTAATAAAACAACAGGCAAAAAACCCTTCTGAGAAAGTTACCGTTGTCAATAAAGCACAATTGTCAGAGGAACTGAGGGAGGAAAGAGGTGGAGGGAGGAGATGTGGGAGAGAAAGTCAGAGACTACGTTTTTCACTGTCAGTTATTACATAACGTGGTTATTAAACGTAACCACTTTCAACATGATTGGGAACTTCCTAAAACTGTTACTGATAAAAAGAAAAATCCACCCAACAAATGCCACTATAAAGAAAGGGTTCTACTTCGCAAAGATATTTCCGTACAATTCTCAGCAGCAGAGTCCACTGTTATTTCAGTTATTAGAAACTCCACATGCAGCAAGGTTTTCTTTCCTCCCTGTCATTTTTACAATAATCCTCCAGAATAAATATATCTGATCATTGTCCTTTAACTGTGTATGAGCAGCAGAGGATCATAGGGAATATGAAGAATGGAAAGAACAAGAGAGTCTGAGCTGATTTTACCACAGATCTTTTGTTTTCCCTCTAGGTAGTGACATCAGAAGTCCCTGAGTTTAAGTCCAGGGTGTATTTTCTTTCTTGAAAAGGTTATTTAGTACTTTTGAGCTCTAGTTTCTTCTTCTACAAAATAGGGTGCATGAATAGATTTCTCATGGGATTGTTGTGAAGATTAAATGTATGTGAACTGCCAGTCATATCCTAGGTGCTCAAAACAGCAAGAACAAAATATGATACTCAGATAGAAAACAAACTAGGAGATGTAAGAGTTAGGCCAATCATGAATTACACTTTCCTGTTTCTCCTAATGGGTTCAAAGTACTTTATCATATGTTAATTTCTTTTTGTCATTTTAGAATATTGGACTACTATTTCCAGCAATGTATTTATTATAATATAATTTCAGGTCAGTAGAGCAATTTGGACTTCTGATACAGTGCACTCTTTTGCATTGTCTATTACTTTATTACAGGTTAATAAAGCAGTTTATGTGAAATATATCAAATAACAAATTATAAGATATCATAAGAATGTAAAATGGAAGTTTATGGTTAAAATCTGTAATATTTTGTGGGCCCACACTAGCTGTGGATCTAGGATTTTGAAGACCATGAATATTCTTTCCAATGTTCTACAGACATGCATTCTAATGTTTTACAGACATCCACAGAAACCATTAGTTTGGTTCAACTTCTTCAAAATATCTTTTTTCCTTATTTAATTGTATTCATTTCTTTCATTTCAGTCCTAAAACTCTATTTTCTGTAGACAACAAACATTAAGTTGTTTTAGTGCAAATAAGAAGCCCAGAACTAATTCCAAAATAGTGCAATTGATTCCAGAAGAGTGTGATATGTTTCCTTGTTGACAGGAGTCACATGGGATGGATCGTAAATGTATCCTCATTTAACACACCAAAGAAAACTTAAAGTCTTCAAAAGAAAGGCAGGAAGGAAGAAAGGAGAAAAGAAGAAAACAAAAAAAGGATAGGAAGAAGTGGTTGATGCCTGTAATCCCAGCAATTTACGAGGCTGAGGCAGGATTGCCTGAGCCCAGAAATTTGAGACCACCCTAGGCAACTAGTAAGACCCCATCTCTAAAAAAATTTTTTAAAATTTGCTGCCAGTTACTCAGGAGGCTGAGGCAGGAGGACCACCTGAACTCAGGATTTTGATGCTGCAGTGAGCTACGATTGTGCTACTGTGCCCCCACCTGGGTGATAGAATGAAATGGAAGGAAGGAAGGAAAGAAAGAAAAAAGGGAGGAAGAGAGGAAGGGAGGGAAGCAGGGAGGCAAGGAGGGAGGAAGAATTTCCTACCCTAGAAACTTGTAAACATGTCAAGATAGTCAAGGTCATTTACCGATTAGTGTTTCTAAGAGCTGAAGGTTTCACTTTGATAAGATTGTCCAAGTCTTGGCTGCTTAAAAGAGGGAGAGAAAAAAGTTCAGATTAGTAATAGGTTTTGGGGTTGTGCTAGGTCAATAAAGCAACATTATAAATCTACTTCATCCAGGGGCAACAGACAAATAAAAACATGAATTGACTGCTTCTATTTGATTACCTCTGATTGTTTCTGATTGCTGCAGGATTTACTTTGATGAGGTTAGCAAGATCTTGGTTTCTTTAAATCAAACAATAAAAAGAGAGCAGGTTAATTATGAAGTTCTTTTGGTAATATAATTAAGGTTATAAATCTGCTTGAAATAATAATAAAACTTAATATTCTTTCTGACCAAAGCACATTAAAACAACATAGTTTTATTACCTTTGGTTGTTTGTGAAAATTTCAGGATTCACTTTGATGAGTTTATCAAGATCTTGTTTTCTTTAAGTGGAAAAAATATTAAAGCAACTTGGATTAGAGATAATCATAGGTTTAAGGTAATTGGAAATGGAAAGGATAATAGTATAAGACATATTGTTTTAGTATTGACTAACCATGAAATATGTTTTCTAAACAATTTAGGGGATGAAGAATTACGCTTTATCAGAAGAAAACTTACTCTAATTTCATACATTTTATTGACAGAGCCTATCTACAAGGGCATGCTGGTTAAGTCACCATAGCAAACATTTGGTAACTGACAATTGTTCATTCTTGAATGTATTAACATTATGAAGATACCAACTGATTTTAATATCCTTATTTTTAAAATCAGGTTAATCAACTAAGGATATCAATTTAAAAAAAATAAACTCTAAAATGGGGATTATTGTTAATATAAGGCTTAGCAAAGAGAGTTCCAGCAATCCATCAATTTCAAAGTGCTCCTCTAAACCCATTTTAATACTTATTCAGAGAAATACATGGCAGTTATCATGGCAAGAGATTGCAGAACTGACAACACCTGCTTCCAGTACCATCTGGGAAACAATCTACATGTACCTCTCCCTGCAACAGTGCTTTTTCCTTATATAAAAATAAAATACATTTTATTCCTCAAAAAAAAAAAAAAAAAAAAGGATGCAAGGTCAGGGACCAAAAGAGCGTCATTTAGAGATGAATCATCAGAACGTCTGAGAAAAGGTCTGCATTTTCTTCCCCAGCCTTCAACCTTTCCATAGAATGTTCAAGGCTTCATTTAGTTTGATTTATTCTTCATGGTTCTCACCTCTCCATAGCCTATGGAAAGGCTCTAACTGAATTTTCCCTATTTTGAGCTTTATTCTGTGATAATGTTCTCAACTGAACATAATAAATTGATATCTATGAATACTATTAAAAGAATGATTAACATATGAAAACTATCCACAACATAATTTCCTTGTGTAAACTGATGACAAAATCTGTCACCAAACTAAACTGTGTCAGAAAGACAACAGTCTTTAAAATGAGGTTAATTTCACATATTATTATAAAATACAAAGAATAAAACTTTGTAGAGTGGACAGTATGTTCAAAAGCCACAATTTTTTAAAAATATACAATTAATCACAATATTGGTTAGTGTAACTACAGATAATATTTATGTGTCAGCAAAATTAAGAGTAACATTAAAAAAAAAACAAAAATCCACTAGAACTTCCATTTTCACTGTCCTACTGAGCACAAAAATTTAATTTACCTAATAATCTAGAACAATTATATACTAACCACTGTTACATAAAGCCCAATAAGAAATACATTTTACATCACAGCCTAAAACTGTCTTTTACCGACAGCCACACACACACAAAGACATACATTTTATGAAATAATATTCTTACTACATAAGAACTCTCATATTTTCTGTTCAGTTCATTCTATTTAATTAAGAGAAAAATGCTGATTGCCATTCACTAAATTAATTACAAGACCCTTTAATGGATTGCAACCCACATTTGAGAAACACTAGCTCAGAAAACATAAATATATGCTATATTCTACCACCACTCCTATAAAGACAACACCGTGTGTTAATAAAACAAAAATCTCAGGAACAGTCTGGAATTGCCTTGATTGATAGCATCATGCAATTTTTGCAAACAACAAATATGTAGATTTTTTCCAGGCCCTAGATCCTGCAAAGCAAGATGTCTAAATTTTATCCAGGAAAATGTAACATTTTTTCTCTCAAGTTACTGTTTTTATTTATTTAGCTTTAAGAATGTAGTAAAGGATACATTAGGATATTTAGGTTATTATTACTTTCATGCAGTTTAAAAGCTGTAAAGTGTTTTGCAATCATTTGCACATTTGTGCCATTTTAATCTATGAAGCAATCTTTCAAGTGACCCTGTAAGAACAGTAAAAAACACCTCCTGGTCATCCCACAGCAAGAGCAACACTCCTATCTTTACAGCCTCTGCTATTTCCCAAGGTGCTTAATTAATTTTTATGTATTTTAAGATCAAAGTCTGTGTGCTGTGATGTAAAGACTAGGAGTTGGGCTGGGAGTTAGAAGATCTCACAGATGACTGTGAGATTTTCGCCCCTGGTCTCAGTATTCTCATCTGTAAATGAGGAGGTTGGATTGGATAATCTCCAAGGCTCTGTCCATCTCCAAACATCTCCTCCTAGGACTCCATGAATATGAATTTTACTGCCTCTGTGTTTATTAATTAGCTCTTCAGTATCTCTCCTTTTTAAGAATGCAACTCATTGACAATATATTCTATATTCAGCAAGCAGTACATGAGTGCTCCAAAATGTAATATATTAAACTGACAACCTATTATTGTCTTGGTGTAGCATCTCTGTGCCCCTGGTACATAATTAGCTTTAATCTATGTTAATTGCCTGCTGTTAATAAGATTGAATATGCCTACTGAATTCTCTTTTTGGCTTCCACAACCTATAATTATACCTAATGTACAAGTAATGATACCTGGTTGTAAGCTGTGAACCCAGTAGGTGCTCAGTAATTATTCACTGCCTAAGAGATGATAGAACTACTATCAGTCTTCCACTAATTTTTTCTGTGGCCTGCTCAAATCACTTAACCTTTCTGAGTCTTAATTTCCTCTTCTGCAAAATGAGTAGATTCATCTGGAACACTGGTTTTCAAAATTATTCAAACGACTGGGCCAAGATATCCTAAGGTTCCTTCCCTCCATCTCCAAAATTTTACAATTTGTATACGTACCAACAGAACTTAAAAGTGGAAATCATGAAACCGTTCTTAAGATGTATTTATATATGAAACAGTAATGTGTAATGACATTAAGTCTTCAATTAACTATAGACAAAAAGTGAATTTCATTATCTTACTGACATTACTTCAAGAAGAATTATTAAACTTTAGGTCCATCACCTTGCTGAGCGCAGTAAACCTCCCAAGAATAATGAACCTCATAAAATTTCCACTGACTACCAGAAAACTCTAAAATGAGGTGAATGATATTGCTAATGATTAGTCCAATGAAGTGTCTAGGTCTTTTTTCAAAAAAATTAACTACCATTAATAAATTATCATCAATTTCAAAGACAAAAGTATTAATTTCAATACCATACAAAACAAAACATCAACAGCTCCTAGACTACCTATGTTCCTTCCTGCCCATTTCTCCAACCGCTCTGTTCAGTTCCTTTACTGGAGGCTTAGAGAAGAGAAAGCACAGCCATACATTGTTTCCAGCTGCCTCTCTTTCTTGCAATTAACAAATATTGAGACATCTAGGTTTCCACCTGCGATGATATTTTGAGATTTGCATTCAATTTGCCCATAGAATAATTTTAAATCATTTCTATTAATTTTGGGTTTACTTAACGAGAAACATAACAAAACTCACATCCATCTCTTACCCATCAGTGTTTTTGACAACTTTGGGGCTGACATTAATGTGTTCATCAAGACCTTGTTCACTGCGAAAACAAAATTAGAGGAAATTGGCAAATTTCATACCGGCATTTCTTTTTTTTTGTTTCGACAGGTGTAAATCATTCAATAGAATCCTAGTGTAAGAAGTCATGAGTTTACTGAGTTTCCAATTTATATATATTAGTTAACATTTTTTTAATCCTCAAAACAACTCAGTGACATCCACATTACCACCCCTACCCCCACCCCCACTGCCTTTATAAACAAAGATATTGCACTTCAGAGGGATAAAGGCATTCCCTGGGGCCAGATACCTAAGAAATGGCTGAGGGTGAACCAAAATTCCAACCACAGGAACTGGACCGCAAACTCCACACTCCTTTCCCCAACATCCTCCCTCTGTCTCATGTTCATAACAATCCCTCACATTCATACAATGCTTTTCACCTACATTATCTTCACAGTAATTTAATGAGTGATAGTTTGGGGTTTCTCTGCCATGCTTTTAGTAACTTTTGTCCCGTGTATAATGGGTCTTAATTTCTCAAGAACAGAAATAAATTCAATGTCATGCAAAAAATATTCTAATCAAACATAAGAATATTATGTTGTCAGTTTTCTTGCCAGTTATTTAAATATTAATCTCTGGGTTTGTGAGAGAACAGAAAGCCAATATTTACTTATTTGTTCAGTTTTATGAACTTGTAATTTACTATGAATTTATGATTATAATTTAGTTATGCTATTACTGTGTCAAAGGAACTTCTAAAGTAGTAATTACAGAATTACCTTCAATATTATCATCTTCAACAATAATATAATGAAATTAATGAAAGCAATAATAGATAAAAAAAATCTATCCAGCATTATTATACATCAACTTGTTCTCATTTTTTTTCATGTCCCCTTTCAAAATGTCTTTAGTCAATAATTAATCTTATTTTGGGGCATAAATTGGAGACTTGCTAAGAAGTCTTCAATAATCTTAATAGACTTACCTTTTGTTTGCTGAAGGGATCACTTTGATAAGATTGTCCAAGTCTTGGTTCCTAAAAAAATGTTAAGTTTCAGTAGCTGACTAGGTCAACTAAAATCCAATAATTTGTATATTTTTTCAGCCTTAATATTAACCAAATGATTGTTGCTAATTTAAAACTTCATCTATACTTAAATTTTTAGCCTTATGTAAAAACAGGTAGCTACTGTCAATTCATTTCTTGCATATATTTGTGTATATGATAATTTAATTTAGTTTTATTCTTGTTTCTTTCAAGTCAACCTCAAAGCAGAATTATTCCTAAACTCTTTATTTTACATACTTTATCTGTGTGGCAGAATTAGACCATTTAGAATATTTTCTGGAGGTTATAATGAGCGAGAGAAAATATAAAATTATTCATTATATCCATATGTTCCTTGCTCCCCTTCTTCCACAACAAACAGAAGCTGAGATTTTTTGTTAAAAAAAAAAAAAAGAAAAAGAAAAAAAAGAAAAAAAAGTCATTTTCTGATTCTATGTAGGTAATATATATAATATAAATATGTAATATTCACACTACCCCAAGATATTAAATCACTTCAGAATCACACTTCATGCAAAGCTAAATTAGAGCGAGCGAGGCATCAGTTTATATAATTTATGTTTCTATTCTAAACACTCAAATAGGCATTCATGGCTCTACAGAGATGCTGCTATTATCACAGTAATGATACCAACCCTAACACCAAAGACCTGAATAGGAAGCCTAATTTGATATACTTTATTATTGGATGATATGTTATATATCCTGGAGAGAAAATAATTGGAAAGACTTATATCTTAACTAACCCTTAAGACTAATCTATAGGTTCATTTTATCATGTGCGTATTCTTCCATGTAAATTATTATATTCTATTACATTGAACTGTTTAAAATTGCCATTTTGTTGGTCAAAAATAGTTGAATGTCAGCAATTTCATAAGATTCAACCTCCCAGGAAAATTTATTTGCTATGTTCTTCACATTGAGTAGTGCTATGGGAAATTAACAATAAAGAAAAAATTGTTAAGAGTAATAATAATACTAATAGATAATGTGTAATAAGCACGTGAACACTAAGTGTTTTACAAGCATGATCATGTTTAATTTTTGTAGTAACTCATGAAGAAATTAACTCTTACAATCCTGATATTACATATAAAAAAGCTGAGGTATAAAGGAGGTTAGGCAATTTGTCCAAGACTACACAGCTAGCAAAAGGTCCTCTGAACTCAAAAAAATCTCACTACCAAGTAAAAGAAATAGACACACAACCAAATGCAATACATGGCAGCATGTGGCTACCAAAATACAGCCCCAAACATTATAAAGGAAAAGTCATGAATAATCAGGCCATCTTCACCTTTAGAAACTAAGTCATCTTGGGAGAGGGAAAAGGCAACTGTCTTTCACTGAATCTTAATCTGTAATGTAATTATATGGTTTCTGGATTTAGTGTCTGACCCTCAATAATAAAACTAAAGTTGTATTAATATATGCCAAATCAGGGGGGCAGTAGGGTAGTAGGCTGTATTTCAGACTCCACCTCAACTACATTCAGATTTGACTCTCCTCACCCGCTCAAACAAAATACTATGTAGTCTAGGGGTCAGCAAACTATGGACCTCAAGCTAAATCCAACTTGCAGCCTGCTTTTGTAAATAAAGTTTTATTGAAACACAGCCACGCCCATTTGTTCACAAGGTACTTATGGCTGCTTTCACACTATTGGCAGAGATACTTAAAAACAGAGACAATTTTGGTCCCTGAAACCAGAACTATTTACTATTAGCCCTTTAAGAAAAAGTTGCTGACCTCTGATCTAGTCTAAATAAGTTGTTTGATAGCCACATACTGTAAAATAGACCGTATTCCAATATGCAAAGTAAGATAGGAAATCTGCTGAGAGAAGATATATATCTTGGTATCTTTTATATCTAACTCATGTTCAAATTCATATAACAATATACATTTACAAGTTGGTGATTTTATTATGCCTGTTTATTTACTTAACATGATATGCCTTAGATAAAATTCTTTCTATATAAAAGAAAAATGTCATTCTTTTTTCAATGAACTGAGAATAATTTTTTAAATGACTTCCCAACTTTAGGAATTGTTTGGGTGGTAGACAATAAGAAGAGAGGGAATACATGATGGAAGAAGGAGGAAGAATTTTTTATCATATGAAGACCTTTCTTTAGGCTACTTAGATCTGGGAAATTGTTTGGGGTGATGTTTTGTCTCATGGGGAATTCTCATTAATTTTTAAGGAAATCCTCAGCATGGAACACAAATCTCATACTGGTAAGAGATCATTCCTGTATTTCAAGGAATTCTCTCTCCCATGGCCAGAGAGCCTTGAGCACAGGATCTGCTGATTTGGGTCCCATCATTGGTTGTCTCTACGGCAGGACGATGCAATTTATTTATTTATTTATTTATTTTTGAGACGGATTCTCGCTCTGTCGCCCAGGCTGGAGTGCAGTGGCACGATCTTGGCTCACGGCAAGCTCTGCCTCCAGGGTTCACGCCATTCTCCTGCCTCAGCCTCCTGAGTAGCTGGGACTACAGGCGCCCGCCACCATGCCCTGCTAATTTTTTGTATTTTTAGGAGAGAAGGGGTTTCACCATGTTAGCCAGGATGGTCTCGATCTCCTGACCTCGTGATCCGCTGGCCTCGGCCTACCAAAGTGCTGGGATTACAGGCATGAGCCACTGCGCAATTTACCATGTTTTTAAGTTGATTAGGAAAAAAACGGGGGAGAAGTTCCATAAACCTTACCCTTGGTTAGTTGTGTTTCTTTCAGGAGCCACTTTGATGAGGCGGTCGAGACTTTGGCCCCTTCAAAACATAGAAAACCAGATCAGTGGTAGATTTACCGCTGACTTCAAGCATTTGTTAATGGTTTCAAGTATTTGTTAAAACTGAGAAATACTTTTATTATAAAATATTTATCAAAATAATAAAATTAGAGAGCATCTCAGAGGGCTGGGGGTTTTCAGTGTTGACTGTGAATATACATATAGGGACCTAACTAAAACTGGGGAGAAATAATGAATAAGTACTTTTAGAAAATGTTTGATGTGCCAGGCCAGGCACTCTTCTTAGTGATTTACGTGATTTGTCTAATTTAATCCTCACATCAATCCTATGACATAGTAAGTATTCATAGGAAGTATTATTATTCCAGCTTCATAGAGGGAATAACTGAGACACAGAAAGCTTAAGTAATTTTCCCACATGGCTAGTGGTAGCAGAGCTGGGATTTAAAGCTAGGTAATCTGGCTGCAGAATGCCTGTGCCTTATCATGACACCAAACATCTATTGGAACTTAGTAACTGAATTAGACTTGGGAGTGTTGAGAGAGCTCCTGGTGCAATTTCCTCACTTTGCAGATGAGAAACTGAAGCCTAAATAGAAGTGACTAGTTTGAGCACACACAGGTAAGAGGAGCAGAGACAGGCCTATACCCACAACTACGGGGCCCGGTCTAGTTCTCTTTCTCCTCTACTATGTCATCCCTTCTGCTTGAGAAAAATAATAAATCAATGAATAAAAATGTCCTGTCCATGGTGGGAAAACAATTTTATTCCTGATTAGTCAAAGAGTACTCTCATTGTATCAGAAATTGATTGACCAAAATTTTTAACATTTCAGATGTGAAGTAGGCAGGGTTACACGGCTTCTCTTGAAGGATCATTGGGTTCAGCATCAGTCAGCCGAAATGAGGCTTTAATTATACTTTTAGGTATTGGTTACTATGAAACAAAAAAAGGGAGCTTACTAAATCTTACCCTTGAGTACTTTTTTCTGTTCCTGGATTCACTTTGATGAAGTCATTGAGGTCTTTGGAACTTCAAACAAAAAACAAAAAACATGATAAATAAAAATGGAATTAAATAAATTGGCTGTTTCGATTTAAAGGATATATGTACTCAAGATAAATGTTACTATTAAGCTTTGAGATAAATTGGTACAAGACTATGCTCTTAATTTAAAAGACTAAACTTTGTGACCTTCCTACCAATCACTGGTACACTGACATAGTTTCTCATTTACCCCCAAAATAAAACCATACAATTAGGGCAAGACTCCATTAAAAAAAATCAGTTAATGAATGACATAATAATCTGCTAAAAACTCTCACCTGGTTCCCCTAAGCATTCCATCTAATGTTACAGCTATAACTAAACTGCTTTGTTAATCATTTCCATTTGTAATATCCTTCTTTAAAAAATGGATTTTATACCCATTATTTCATTCATTCCTAACAACTATCAAGTGACAAAAACCAAACATCATCATTATTATTATTATTGACATGGTGTTTGACTCTGTCACCCAGGCTAGAGTGCAGTGGCTGGATCTCAGCTCATTGTAACTTCCACCTCCTGGGTTCAAGCGATTCTCCTGTCTCAGCCTCCCAAGTAGCTGGGACTACAGGTGCACTCCACCATGCCTGGCTAATTTTTGTATTTTTTTATAGAGACAGGGTTTCACTATGTTGGCCAGGCTGGACTTGAACTCCCAACCTCAAGTAATCCGCCTGCCTCGACCTCCCAAAGGGCTGGGATTACAGGTGTGAGCCACCGTACCCAGCCAAACAAATATTATGATCCTCATTTTATAACTAAGGAGGCTGTAGCTCAGCATTCAAGGGACTTGTTCAAGGACACCAAGCTAGTAAGTAATGGGGTTCAGACTTTCTGATCCCAATCCAAAGGTTTTTCAACACATCTTCTTTCCTGAGTGCCACAAATGGATGGGGAAGAGGAAGGAAGAGAGGTAAGACATAGTCCTCACCCTTGGTCACTTCTGTTTACTTCAGGGGTCACTTTGATGAGATTGTCAAGACTCTGGCCCCTTTAAAACATTGAAGAAATGGTAAGATTGACAACACATAACAACAGTAGACTGACAACAAGAAGATAAAGCTGTTCATTAAAACTCAGAAGCAGTGTAAAAACTCATTGAGATCATGCCAAGGAGTTGAAGATTGAAGATTGTGAAAGGTGACTGCAGAAGTATGTAGGGATTTGTACATCTCTGAAATTCACTGAGACTCAGGGAGACAGTATTTTAGTCTCAGAGCCATTTGGCCGCTAGCAAGTACTGCACTAGGATTCTCTCTACTTTTACGCACTAAATGCTACAATTTTAGCTTTTACCAGGTGCACAAAACATTTTTGTAACTTAGTCTATATACTTGTTTCATGAAATATTCCAGAAGGGATACTCTTTACCAACCTCTGACATGTAGAACTTTAAAACCAGCTTTGGAGAATCCATATTTTGTAAAATTGGCATTCATTAGCAGATTTTTTCTATCACAAAACTGTATTAATACACCAATTTGTTAAAAATCTATGATATGCAACCCAGTAATTGCTTCTGGTACTTATAACTATGTTAGAATTATGAATTTTGACTAGTTGTATTTGGCAACAAACAATAGGAATATTGAAATCTACAGAGTTCTGAAACATTCTGAAATGTAAGATCTATCAACTGTAATATAAAGCACAATCTGGCTGGGCATGGTGGCTCATTCCTGTAATCCCAGCATTTTGGGAGGCCAAGGTGGAAGGATCACTTGAGCCCAGGAAGTCCAGGCCAGACTGGGCAACATAGCAAGATCCTGTCTCCATAAATTTTTTTTTTTAAATTAGCCTGGGATGGTGGTGCACACCTATGGCTCCAGCTACTCATGTGGCTGAGGTGAGAAGATTCCCTTGAGCCCAGGCTTTTGAGGCTGCAGTGAGCTGTGATTGCACCACTGCACTCCAGCCTGGGACAGAGCAAGACCCTGTCTGAGAAAGAAATAAAATAAAATGAAATAAAATTAAATAAAATTAAATAAAATTAAATTAAATTCCATGCAGTCATCGAAAACATTTTAGTAGTTTGCTGTTACTCTTTAGCATACATCGGTTTCTGATCTTAGTGGAATTTTGCTTTTCTCCCTGCATCTACATGTGTTTTCTGCATACCAATAGCAGCAATAAATGCTGCTCTGATCTACAGAGGATGCCACATAGGGAAAAGAATATCCACAGGAAGGCCTTTTTGCACTGCGTCTCCATACTCTGTGACTCTATTAAGGCCATGTCCAAAAGCCCCAAGGTTTTGTCTATACAACATCAAAGATACAGATATTTGAAAGCAACTAGATGTTGATTCAAGTCTTTTATTTGTATCCAGATGTCTGAGAATGTGATATACAGACTCAAAGTAGCAATAATTACTTTGAACCTTTGTCATGCAAATAATGAAACAATTAGCCCCACAGAAGCAATCACTCCACTCCAGATTACTCCTTGTTGATTTCTGCCCAAATGAAGTATGTGGGATTTGAAGGCCAGTGACAGAAAAAAAAAAATTCCCAGGATGCTATTTCCAGACTTGTGTATTCAAAAAAATAACAAAACGGTAAGCATTATAACTCCTCCCTTTGTGTTGGTTGTGGAATTTGCTTTAACTATATTTTAGGACTTGATCTCTTTAAATATTAAATAAAGCACATAATCAAATAAGGTTATTTAAATCTCATAGTTCATAAAGTCCATAAAGAAGAGTAGATTAATGTAGTAATGTACTATTAATGTAATAATGTAAAGTAATATGTGAGTTTATGTAAAGCAATACCTCATAGTATATATATCTGCAGTATTATGGGTTACTTCAATCCACCCTCATAGTATATATATCCATACCTCATAGTATACACCTCATAGTATATTTATCTTCAGAGTATATATATGTTTTGGAAAGCCCACCATGGGCCAGACCCTGCCCCAAGCTCTGGGATAAATGTGAACAATATAGACACAGGATTAAACCTCACAAGGCTTCCATTTCAGCTTCGGAAGAGTCAGGCAATATACAATTAAACAAATAAATGAATACCACAATTCCAAATAACAATATATGTTATGAGGAAAATAAAAAAGAGTGGTTGGTGCCTGCAGTAGTGGGGGTGGGGAACAGGACAGTGACTTAATTATATTCTGTGGTCAGAAATGACCTATTGGAGAAGGTGATGATATGGGGATTGAGCATTCCAGGAAGTGGGAACAGCATATGCTGAAACCTTAAGGCAGGAATGAGTCTGGAATAGAAAAATATCAGCTTGGTGAGGCTTTACTGAGAAAGTAAAAGGCTATTGCTTTATTTTTAAAAGATCCACAGACTTCATTATGTTCAGAAAAAGGAAATGACAACTACTATTCTCAAAAGCCCACAGGAAGTACACACATACAAATATAGACACATGTGCTACATACACGCTCACACACACAGGTACATTCACATACATGTACATATGCACTCATATACACACAAAAGCACATGTGTATATTTACACATATACTCATGAAAACACAAGCAACATGCATACATATGCAATCACGCACATGTACAATGTACACACATGCAATGCGCAGACTCATGTACATAGGCAATCAGTATGCATATAGACATATACATATATGCATGCACATGAATGCACACATGCACAAAAACATTTGCATGCATGCATACACACATAAGCATAGGCATGCCCACATACACACACACCAATATATGAAGAAAAATAAGTCCTGATTGGAAATATTATCATTATTTTTTGAGACAGAATCTTGCTCTGGCACCCAGGCTGGAGTGCAGTGGTGCCATCTTGGCTCACTGCAACCTCCAACTCTCCAGTTCAAGCAATTCTCCTGCCTCAGCCTCCCGAGTAGTTGAGATACCTGGCTAATTTTTTGTATTTTTAGTAGAGATGGGGTTTCACTGTGTTAGCCACCATGGTCTCGATCTCCTGACCTTGTGATCTGCCCACCTCGACCTCCCAAAGTGCTGGTATTACAGGTTTGAGCCACCGTACTCAGTCTGGAAATATTATTTTTAATAAAAATTAGAAAAGGAAACATGGATTTTTCTTGGAAAGTTGATATTAAATATTTGAACACTAAATTATGAAGAAAATATAATTCACTTGAATCTTTATTGTTGCAACAATTACTTGTATCTACTATATGCCTGGCATGAGAATCTTATGATCCCTCTTTTGTAAATGAGTAAACTGAGGTACAGGGACACAGTTAGCAAGTGATAGAGCCAGAATTAGAACCTACGATTTTTGGATTCCCTGCTCGCATTCACTACCTCAGGTTACCTCCCTGAACCACCCAGGTACTGAAGGAAATTAATGCTTTCTTCTCCATCTATGGGTTGCAAGCTTGTGCAAGCCTCGAACTCACTGGGTCGCTGTGCCTCTGACCATGCCACAACTACACAAACAGGGCAGGCTTGACAGTGTGCACACCAGCTTTTCAACTACCTAAGCCTTTGCCCTCTCAACTGGCCTGCAGGCATCCTTGACACACGTTAGAACTGACAAATAATATCATGAACTGAGATAATTGAATGGAAAGGAATTCAAGGGAAACTACATGCAATTATATGTTACTGTTTCCAGCAACATACCAACAAATTCAGTTTCAAAAATATTCCATCTGCCTTATAAAGAACAAAAAGCAAGAAGATATAAGCTCTCCAGACTTACTTGACAACTCATGGGTAAGAACAGAGTACACTTTGTTAAGCTCTTCATCTTTAAATACACACCACACTACATGCACATACACACACTAAACACAAATACACCACACACGCACACGTAGATCATACATATACACATCCACACATGCACTTACACATACACACACACGCTTATACACACACCCATTTATACACACATGCACTTAAATCCACATGCTACTGATACACGTGCACATACACTCACACACACTACTTACATCTACATACATATGCACTTACACATACATACATGCACTTATATATAAACACACTACTTATATATTCACACACATACACTAATACATGTACTCACACTAGCATACAAAGAAATAAATCATTTAGTTCAGTAGAGAAGGTCAGCCCAAATCTCATTTAATTTCTCAAATTTATTTGATAACAAACTTTGCCCAAGAATAAAATGCAGGAGATTTAGGTGTATCACTTGCACAGAATTACTTAATATAAGGTGTTTAGAGAAAAAAGAGCTCAGTTTGTTTTGGCCTGAATTCCAATTTACTGTCCTGAATACCAACACTCAAAATTCTAATGTGCTTCTAAATGCCAAACAAAGGGGAGGGGGGAACTTTAAATGCCTTACCTCCTAATATTTTTATTTGTTTCAGGATCCACTTTAATAAGCCCATCGAGGTCTTGTTTTCTTTGGAAAAGGAAATTAATTTTAATGAATGATGTTAAAATATAGCACTAATCAGATGAATAATGGCTGGAAAAATTAAGAAGTGGTAAATATACAAGTTTTCTATATCGATGTAAAATTTTAAAGCTCTACATGAAAATGAAAATTATTCTCTTGTAACTTGAGCTGAAGACCATTTAAGGTTGCTTATTTGTTAGTGATAAATGTGATTTTTTGTTTTGTTCTCAGAATGCATAAGTATATGAAACTTGTTATTTAACAAAATCAACTTTGTCTTCAGATATATCTTGTTAGAACACTCCAGGCAGGCAGGATTGAAGTAACATTAAGTTAGATTAAGTTCTACACTGGACCCAGACAGTATAAATTTCTACTCAACAAACTGGATACAATTGCCTATTCTGTTTTTAAGTAGTAAGAATAATGTTGAGAATCATAATTTCATAATAACAATAATTTAACAATATTAACTAAAAGAATAAGAATGTATGCTTTCATATAAACTCAGTTATCTACCTAGCCCAAACCCTTTTAAATATCAGTTCCTTCAGAGTAGATTATGGTGAGCAAAAAAGGGCAAGAAAAAACAGCTCACATAGTAGAAAAATTAATGATTCACTCCCCAGGGGGACACAGGCCATCCCATTAAAATACTTTGATACCATAAAAGGCAGAAGCAGAATCTAAAAGGGACAGGAGGGGAAGGCAGAAGCACTGTGACTGGGTGCCATTGCCATGTCAACACAGCTCTGAACAGGAGACAAAGTGGTGGGAGGTCCTCACTACCCCTGTGTGTGCCAGCCCAGCCTCCCCTGGGCTGCCTCCTGAGACCACCACCCTTAGAGAAGTTGAATTAGCAGAGCTTTAGAGAAGTTGAATTAGCAGAGCTTTAGAGAAGTTGAATTAGCAGAGCTTCAATGATGGCTCACTCTTGGCCATCTCTGTCATTTTGGAAAGACGCTTTGACGATTTTGTCAAGACTGTGCATTCTTTAGGCACAAAAAATTCAATTTGATCACTTACTCTGAAGACAAATCAAAGCCCAAAATCTGGGCAAAAAGGCAATTTACTATCAAACATTAAGACAATGCTTCAAAAGTTAGTGGTTTTATTGAGGGCAAGGAGGGATGGTCATGAGGCCTATCTTTATTGTCTAATTCCATGCTAATAAAATGTGGTTATGAAGCTAAAAAGTCACATTATTTTATCTTCTGATTGACATGTAACAGAAACCATAATTAAAGACATTAATTATTCTTACCCAGTGGTATTTTCATTTCCTTTGGGATTTACTTTGATAGCATTATCAACGTCTTCACTTCTTTAAAAAAAAAAGGTTTATATCAGTTTCAAAACATTCCCATAATATCAGACACATACATCTTCTGTATTCCCAATGATTAATTCAAGCTTTTGGAGAAAATTATTATACTGACATTAAATTGGCTTTTAGGATAAAAATTGCCTATCAATAACTTAGTTTAATTAATCCTTAGGATTTTATTGGGTTATATGTAAATGTAAATTTAGATCGAATATACTGTATGTAGATTCTTTGAAGTGAAGATCAGGGCACCAGGGATTAGACACAGAAGAGAGAAGCCAAACAAAGATGTGATGCCCTCAATATCACATAATTAATATGAGAGAAAATAACCAATATTTAGAGACATCTGTTCAGTTCTCACCTTCTGCTCGTTTTATTCATCCTGGCATTCACTTTAACAACAGATTCGAGATCCTGTCTTCTTTGAAAAAAACACCAAAACTTGTCAGTTAGGTTACAGTACACTTTTCTCTGAAATCTGTATAATCAAGAATGTCCCTGAATGTGGTGTCAGGTGTTTTCAGGACAAAATGACCAGGAAGAGCTTTGATGTAATTATCCTTAACTTACCTTTATTAATTTCCACAACAGCATTTCATTTAAACGAGTCTAAATCAGTTTAGAAAAACTTCTCAATGTGGCTCTCACTGTGCAATTTTGTCCTTTGTATTTCTTAATTTAAATTAAAATTTGACTCATCTCTTAATTATTTAAGAAAATATGGAATAAGAGATTATGTAGCGGGTTTTCTTGCACCTACTTCAATGTAACTCAAATCAGAGGTCCTATGAAGGAAACAGCACTCATCGTATTCCTTTTGCCTGCTAGGTCTGATGGGTCAAAGCAGTGCAAGAGTTCACTGTCACAAAGGAAAGCATAGCACTCCCATTCCTAATGAGGTATAAAAAGCTAACCTGAATAAAAAGAGCCCCATCAAGGTAGGAGATTTACTTACCCTTTCTCGTTTTTGTTAGTCCTTTGATTAACTTTAATTGGACTTCCAAGGCTTTGGGTTCTTTAAAACATTGGGGAAAAAAAAAGAGAAAGAGCAACTCAGTGGTATATTCAGAATCTTGTAATGACAACAGCAGATTTCCCACAAGAGAATCTCGTAAGATGTAATCAGTGCCTAAAGGATCAGAAGTCCTTGGAAATATTGAATTCAAGTGGCTCTATCCATCATGCAAAATGCATAAGCAGCAGCCTGAGACTAAGATATCAACCATTACTCAGTTATGATAGAGTCAACTTAAAAGTTTTAACCAACGTCTTGGCTTCTGCTTTCTTGGAGGTGGGTTAGTGGGAGGCTTTTAACACATATATTGAGATACTGATTTTAATACATATATTGAGATACTGTCTTATTTAAGCATGAAAATCATTTACATCAGGGGTGGAAATCAATTGATCAATATTTTAAGTCTAAATACTTTGAGGATTTAGACAAGTCATTTCTCCTAAAAAGTTAGCAGATGTGTTTAAAGGGTCTGAAGTCACCTTGGTAAAGTCAAAATAACTGTTATGGTCCCAGCACTTTATATAAATGAAATAAAACTCTCACATGCCAGTGACTGACAATCACTAGCAAATATGAAAGCTAATCTCTTTAAATTCCCCCAAGCTTCCAAGTATTATGCTTTGCCATTTTCACCTCTCTCTGATTTCTCTGTGATAAGACTGTCGATATTTTAAGTTATTTCAACGTGAGAAAGAAGGAAGGGAAGAAGAAAAAAGAACTTGGACTTTTTCCCTACCACGCAGACAAGATCAGTTATTCCTGCACCAAAACTCAGTTGTATTCAAATTATCCCAGATTATAAATCTTTTTCCTAGCCCACAAAATGATCTACTTATGATGCTCATCCTACTCTTCCTTTCGTCTACCACTTTTGCAGAACTCTCCAAACTGTTTTTGAAAAATATCTGGAACCTCATCTATTCCTAGAAAGCTCATATATCCATGAACAACAACAACAACAAAAGGCTATTTTTCTACTTCATCTATTCCATATTTGAAAAAGTCACCTACAATATGTTGGCATGTTTACATTATAGTCATAAGTTGTTAATAAGCATTCAATGCCTGTGTGATGGTTACTGCCAATGCTTTTCATCATATAGACTTTGTTAAGTGTTCTATATCAGAAAGGGTTAAGAATGCATCGCCAAGATTGGCTTGGAAAGCTAGAATGCCATCCTGGGCATAGACTGGCACAGATAAATGGTTTTTAAAAATAACTGTGACAACAGAAATAATTCTCATGTTAGAAAGGCAAATTTCATGACTAACCAAATACAAAGTAAACAGCCAATCTGGAAGGCAAAAATAGTAGAGATCTCATAAATCCTTGCCCTTTGCCATTCTTGACTATTCTGGGATTTTCTCTAATGAAACTGGCATGGCTTTGATTTCTTTCAACAAGAAAAATAATATCAGTCATGTAAGTCAATTATCTAGTGTATCAGTCAGGCTAGAACTACAAGGTAACCTCTTAAATGCTATCAGCTCAGTTACTAATAATTAATTAACCCATTTTATGATTTAAAATAAATAAAAGCCTAGTTTTGCATTTAAAGATATTTACAAATATATATGAAGAGATATGCATATGAAATGACTCAACTAAGATTCCAACTGAGAAGTGCCTTATACACTCTAAAGACTTCAGTGGTGGCCAGGCGTGGTGGCTTATGCCTGTAATCCTAGCACGTTGGAAGGTCTAGATGGGCAGATCACATGAGGTCAGGAGTTCAAGAACAGCCTGGCCAAGATGGTAAAACACCATCTCTACTAAAAATACAAAAATTAGCTGGGCATAGTGGCGGGCACCTGTAATCCCAGCTACTCGGGAGGCTGAGGCAGGAGAATCACTTGAACGTCAGAGGCAGTGGCTGCAGTGAGCCAAAGTAGAGCCTCAGAGCAAGATTCTATCTTAAAGAAAAAAAAAAAAAAAACAGAGAGACTTCGGTGGTGAGGGACTATGCTCCTAAATGCCTTATTATAAATGTATTTAGTTTATAAATCAACCTATTCTCCACTACTCTTAACAGCTAGTTGTGTTTCTTTCCATTTTAGATATAAAGGGGAACTGGGAGATCATCTAGGTCATATCCTTCATTTTATGGAATGAGGAAACAGAGATGTCCAGAAATTACACAGCTTGCCCAGAGTCACCCAGATTGATGTTGGTGGGAGAGCCAGCACCAAGACACACACTACCTCTGGACCCCAGTCTGAGGCTTATTCCACCAGCCTGCCTGACCCTTGTCCTAAGCAGGAGCTCTCTTCCAGAAAATAGTATACTGTCTGGGACTCAACCAAAATGGTCTGTCTTAATAAAATCTTACCCTTTGCCATCTTTATCTGTCCGGGTACTCACATAGATGAGACTTTCAAGGCTTTTGGCTCTGAAAACAAAGAAATTCACATAAAAGACTGCGTATTGAAATGAAATTGTGTGGTATCTTGAAAGGTCAGATGCAATAAAAATTCTCCATGAACTGCTCATTTACTCTTACTGAATGGAAGAGCAGAAATCCTTCTTGGTAATTATGTCTGAACTAAATGTACAATGCTGAGAGCACTACCCCATCTGCTAGTACATTTCCATGCCAGAGGATTCAACTCCCTCACAGCTAATGTCTGAAGGAATAAGACGAGCAATCTGCAAGATAAGATTTTCAGATTTGAGACAGATGCACTTACCTTTTCTCTCTTTCGTCTACCTTTGGATTTGCTCTGAAGAGACCATCAAGACCTTGATTCCTTTAAATGTATTGATTAAGAAAAGCCTCATCAGTGACAATGACCAATGCTTAACCCTATAAAAACATAGACCAGTTTACATCTAAGACAGGAAACAGAAGCTTGTTGGGGAAGATGAGCCACAATTCTTGAAACAGGTATTTTCATAGACTCAAATTTTAAATTGTAGTGGGCCTTAGAGAAAATAAAATAAAAGATATAAACTGGGGATCTGCCAACCACAATAGGTCCATAGAGGTGTTGCTTGGATTCATGGAGCATTTCTATCCTTTTAGCTTTCAAGCATGGGCTTTAAAGTGAGCCCATGTTTACAATGATGGTCAGGACACACAGAAACCTGGATTTTCAGGCTGGGTGTGGTGGCTTATGCCTATAATCCCAGTTCTTTGAGAGGCCAAGGTGGAAGGATCACCTGATCCCAGGAGCCCAAGACCAGCCTGGAGAACATGGTCTGACCCCATCTCTACAAAAAATTAAAACTTAGGCAGGCATGGTGTTGGTGCCTGTAGTCTCAGCTACTTGGGAGGTTGTGATAGGAGGATTGCTTGAACCCAGGAGATGGAGGCTGCAGTGAGCTATGATTGTACCACTGCACTCCAGCCTGGGTGACAGAGCGAGACCCTGTCTCTAAAACAAACAAACAACAAAACTGGATTTATAGGATCTCCTGAGAATGTCCTGCTGTCCTGCAACACTAGACTCAGTGGAGACCCTCAGCTGGAGCTGAGCTGAGAAGCAGCTCTGTGCTTAGACAGGGCATTTGCTCTCCTTTTGGCCCCAGTTCTCTCACTGCCTGTGTTTCATATAGTCAGTCTCCTTACCCACTCACACCTGCCTGGCCTCAGTGGGCCGTGGAGTCTGTGACTCCTGATCTAAAACCTCCTCTCCTTGTAAATGAGGAAACTGAAGAGCAGCAAATTAAGTGAGCATTATTGCCAGAACAGGATATGAAAAACACATCCCATGATCCTCTGATCAATTCATTTGGCATTTGCCCTGTTTTCTCCTTCTCTTTGATCGCTGTTTAGTGGGTTAGTATGCAAAATAATAGAGAGCTTGCTTACCTTATACAGACCACAAACACAAGCCTTGATTATTGATTTTTCTCTCTTGGCATATTTCAAGTTATACAATTATAAATGATTCAAAACAAGAAGATACAGCCTGGGCAACATAGTGAGACTCCATCTCTACAAAAAATTAAAAATTAGCCACACATGGTGGCACATGCCTGTAGTCCCAGCTACTTGGGAGGCTGAGGCAAGAGGATGGCTAGAGCCCAGGAGGTCAAGGCTGCAGTGAGTTATGTGTGCACCACTGCACTCCAGCCTGGGTAAGAGAGTGAGATCATGTCTCAAAAATAATAATAAACAATATAACATTAACTATGATAATAAAATGTTTTTTGTAATGGTTAAACTAAAATTATTCCATGATCAAACCAAATTCTGTTTACATTCTAGTGATTTAGTATTTCAGGAAGAGAAAAGTGGTTATTTATATAACTGCCTTAATAAACACATGGAGCATGAAAATCAAGGACACTTTCATATTAGTATCTTTAGATTTCAATAACCATTCATCATAACAATGAAATGATGATGATTGCTGCAAGCTTTTATTCAAGATTTGTAGGATATTTTTGACTACGTATGTGGGTCCTCACGCTCAAAGACTGGAAAGGCATAAAAAGTCACAATATGCAACTCAGTAGTAAAAAATAAACTTTTAAAAATCTTACCTATTCAAGCTTTTGTTCATTTTGATGAGATTATCCAATTCTTCACTTTGGGAAGAGAAAAAAATGTTTAATGTTAGTAAAAAGCTTGCCCAGGGTCAAAGGGTAAATTTGCCTTAAAATAACAGTTCTCTGAAATACAACACATGCCACTTTTATCATCTGCGAGAATCCTGATGATCCTCAAAGCTCTCATCAAACACCACTTTCTCCAGAATGCCTTTCCTAGTCCTCTAACTGAATAGAGTCCTCTACATTTTTGGAGCCCTTGCAGCATTTGTTTTTTCTGCACCTCCTTTATGACAGATCTATTACTATACTTTGAGTTATAGCCATTGCACACTGGTCTCATGTTAATGCCCCTACCTCTGCACAGGCACACGTATGCACACCACTTAAAATTTAGAACTGTATTTTACATCAGACACATTTCCGTGTTTTAATACAGTGTCTTTCATACAGTAGATACTTAATACCCACTTTTAATTGAGTCTACACATAGGTACATTGATTAATTACAGCATTGCGCAATGTACTTGCACACGTAGCTTCTAGAAAACATTTGTTCATCAGTAAGTCTGGCTTCCTTCTTAAGTTCTGCTACTTCATTTTCAGGTCAGCTAAATTTGCTAGCCTGTTTCCACATCTGAGAACTGCAAAGCCCTTTCTGGCTGCTGCTTCAGGAGCAACCTATCTAAACTCTTAGGTTCAGGAATTCTGTTTAAACCACATGGGTTCAACCTTCTCTCCCAAGCAGGCACCCTAGGTGAGGTGGGGTGGGGGTTTCACCACAGTGCTATTGGTTTCTTCCTCTAGTTCCCCATCACAGCATGTCATTTCTCTAACTTATCTATTCATGACCGCGCCCCCCCTGCCCACACACACACACACACACACACACACACACACACACACACACACCCCCCTTGCCCCACCTCTCTTGCCTTCCTCAGCAAGTTTTTCTGTTCACAAATCAGTAGTTACGCATTCAAGTTTCCTCGTTAAGGACACCTGGAGTACGATCCAGGATTCATCACTTATTCATTGGTGAATCTGGGCGAGTTACCTAACCTTCTGTGGACTCAATTTTCCCATTTGTAAAATAAGAATACTAGTCATACCCACCTCAGAAAAGAATCATAAGCTCATGAATATAAAGTACTTAGCACGACGCCTAGTCAGTCATAAATTCCTGATTAATTTGGGCCATTATAATAAATAATGCCCTGTCAACACTAAATTTTTTGTTTAATAAATGCTTGCTTTACTTTTTTTTTTTTTTTTTTAAAGGCAAGAGTTTCACTCTTGTTGCCCAAGCTGGAGTTCAATGGCATGATCTTGGCTCACTGCAACCTTCGCCTCCCAGGTTCAAGCGATTCTCCTGTCTCAGCCTCCTGAGTAGCTGGGACTTCAGGTGTGCACCACCATGCCCAGCTAATTTTTGTAGATTTAGCAGAGATGGGGTTTCACCATGTTGGCCACGCTTGTCTCGAACCCCTTACCTCAGGTAATCTGCCCGCCGCAGCCTCCAAAAGTGCTGGGATTACAGGTGTGAGCCACCATGCCCAGCCTAATAAATGCTTGCTATACTTGTTTTTTAATTGCACTTAGAAACACCAAGAATTCGACTTAGCCTTCAGAGAGATGCAATTGCTGAGTCACTTATGTGCTTGAAGATGCCTGGCACGAGGACACTAAGGCAAGAATAGCTGCTGAGGGTAGTCCTCTTAGAGACCCTAAATTAACAGCCAGTACATAGATGAATCCTTTCAAATAGTTTTAGGTATCAATGGTAGAATTGATGCCTGATAATAAATACTGAAATACAAAAGTTGCCACCTCTAACCAAAAAAAAAAAAAAAAGAAAGAAAAAAAGAAAAAATAAAAGATTAATGCTCTATCCTTGCGTGTGACAAACACTACCCAGTCCCTTGATACAGTAACCCATTACTGTTTCTTGCTTGAAATTCTACCCACTAACTCTGAGACTAACAATCTGTTCATGTCCCCAAGGGAAGGAGCAAACCCACGAGTTCTATAAATCTTAGCCCCAGACTTTCTGACTGGCATGAGTCACAATGATGAGATTATCAGGATTTGGAGTTGCTTTATCCCAAGAAAATTAGCATAAATCATGAGAAGACGCTCTGTGGCAAATTAAATAAAACGGATACTGTATTCCAAATAAAAGACTTAAGCTTTCAAAATGACTTTAAATTGATGAAAGCTTTGGATATTAAGTTTCACCATTGCATTTGTAACAAATTAAATGCTCTTAATCAGATAGCAGTAACATTCCATTTCACAAAGAGCAGCTTGGATAACGAAAGCCATTTCTACTCCCTGTGGATGGCCCAAAGTAACAATACTTTATGATGACTACTACGAACATTTTTCCTGATCCCTGTCAGGCAGCAACTTCTCTCTGTGATAAATGTACCTGGCTGTGGAATTTGAGCATTATGGCTAGGGAGCAGGGACAGGAAAGTTAAACTAACTGCCTCTCTCACGGTTTTTATTTGGTTTACACCAAACCATAATTTCCCTTCAGAGTCACTCACTTAGCTGTTTCTCAGATATCCTGATCACCCACCAAACCACTGTCTAATCCCTACTGGAAACAAAATATTACCTGCAACAAAAATAAATCAATAAAATTAGAGATCTAGACACTCAGTGAGAGAAGACATGGAAATGAAACATTCAGGACAATTTCTATAGACTCCATCTGGATTCAGAGCTCCTATTTTGTTTATGAATTTGCACAGAAAAGCCAAGTGTCATATTTTCTTCTCTGCAGTTCTTTTGACAGAGACTGCAATCTCTAACAACACTCTTAGCATTACTAAAATCTATTAAACAAGGAATATTTTTTGAGAGCTTTGGATTTAAACAATGGAATATTATGATTTTACCATAATCTATTAAATACCTACTTTGTACAAAGCATCATGTCACACAATGTAAATGGCAAATAAGACAAAACATCTGCCCTGAGAGACTATAGAGATGACAGAGAAGGTAACACATTTATGCAAATAACAGGAAACAAAACTGAGTATGATTCAGTCTTATAAAATATGAATAGTGCAACTCTAATTGCTTATAGAGGCAGAAGTCACATCTCACTGGATCACTCAGGGAAGACAACAGAGAAGGTGCCACTTGATCCGGATCTTGAACAATGGGCAGGGCTTGGATGGACTGGCATGGTGGCTTGAGACTGGGCAAGGTTACCATGTGGTATAAACAAAGCCAGAGTATTTGGAAACTACAGAGAGAAAGTGGTTTCCCTTGATATGAATGTGGGATAAATACAGGAGTGAAAACAGAAATAACTGGAATGTGAGGCTGGAGCCAGGTTGGCAAGGGCTTTGAATGAGGTTATATGCCATTGAATGGGCAATGAGGATCTGGTTCAGTGATTGAGCAGAATTTTGGAAAAATTCTGGCATTGATGGGAAATAATAGTTTAGTGGAAGGAAAGCCTGAAGAATGTAAGTAAAGCTGGATAGCTACTCTAATAATCTGTGCAGGAGTCAATGAGGGTTTAAACTAGAGGAAGTCTGTGTACACATGAGGAACATTTTAGATGTTTAATTCAAGCATGCATGATACTACCTAGGGGGAAGGAGAAAGAAGAATCAAGGATTATTCCAGAAAGGTGAGTCTGCAGGAATGCAAGAACAGAGAAGTCAGGAACAGCACATTTGGGAAGGAATTTGGACAGCCTGAGCAGGGGTGCTAGGAGATAAGTAGAGATCTGGACCAGCAACAGGACTGGATATGTGGAATAAGGCTTGACAGCTGAGGTCACTGGGTGAGTAAAATTGCCAGAAAAAGGGGCAGAGTTGGAAGAGTGTCTGTAAATGTCGGCACCATCCACTATTCAGGAGTACTCATCTAGAGAAACTGACGCTTTCTTATTTTAAATTACATACAATATAGAGCACTAGGATTTTGTTCATATTTGGAACTTTTAAAGGTATGGTTAAGCATTTTTGAAACACAAGAGAAGATAAAACCCAAGCTCAAAAGCTCGGAGATCTCACCCTTTGTCAGTTCTCTGAAGTGAAGTGGCCACTTTGACGATGTTATCAAGATCCTGACTCCTTCAAACAATGAAAAATAAATACAGGTCGGTGACAGAGGAGTTATTTTTTGAAGGAGCTAAAATTTCTCATTTGTTTTCAGTAAATAAAGTAAATAGGTGGTGTTCAGGAATTACTGAGTTTAACAGAAAGACAAAATGGTTCTGTTATGTCAGCTTATGGCACACAGAGACACGCACATCCCCCATTCACACACACACACACACACACACACACACACACTTCCCTCTGTTATTCCACCTGGGTGTTGGCTCTGCCATCTAGTGCTCACTGAAATAACTACATTTTCTCCTGAAGACTGGTATTGCCAGCTCCCAGGTTCTATGTTACAAATAAGACATAGAAAACAAAATCCACTTAACTAACAAGTAAACACAGAAGTGAGTTCAAAAGGTTTTCCACCAGAGCCAAGCAGCATTAAGTATCAGATACAATTATTTATTCCTTTTCACCCTGTAGCGGTGAAAATGTTTGTCTTCTCAGACTCTAGAATAGGTGGAAGCACCTGAGCACATAGACAGCTTGTGTATTCCAAATCAGATCAATGCCGATATCCCTGGATCATAAAAGGAACAGTTAGGAAAATTCTTATAGTAATTAAGAACTGTGGGCTGGGTGTGGTGGTTCACACCTGTAATCCCAGAACTTTGGGAGGCCAAGGAAGGAGGATCCCTTGAGGCCAGAAGTTCAAGATTAGCCTGGGCAACAGAGATCCCCCATCTCCACATACAAATTTCTTTTTAAATTAACTGGGTGTGGTGGCCTGTGCCCGTAGTCCCAACTACTCAGGAGGCTAAGGCAGGAGGATCTCCTGAGCCCAGGAGTTTGAGGCTGCAGTGAGCTATAAGTTCTCTGCTGCACTGCAGCCTGGGTGACAGAGCAAGATCCTGTCCAAAAAAAGAAAGAAAAAAAGAAAAGAACTCAGCATCTCATAGACAGAGGGTTAATAAGGTTCCATGAAGAAAGGATTCTGTAGCCAAGTTGGGAAATGTAACCGACTTTTGCTGATTTGGAATACACATAAGCACACTAAAGATTCTGAAAAGTTCTGTGGCAGAAAACTCTATTTAATTGTGTTTCCTAAATGTAATGAAACACTGAACTCTTCTTTTGCAGAACATGCATTGACATCCTGTGGCACATAGAACACAGGCTGGGGAATGCCAAGAGTGGTGCCGTCAGCTCCTCGGAACAAGGGAAACATGACTTTTTCCAAAGAAGAGAATCTATGTGATGTGTCTTTTAGAATGGGACTCTTCTGAGAGTCAAATGGGGATAATATAAAAAATGAAAAGGATATAAGTTTTAAATTTCAAGATAATTTTTCAGTGATAAAAATCTTTTGACTGAAAAAAGAGTTTATCACATTGATAGACCTATAAAATAGCACTGTTTAAAAACTATTTTCAAAAAAAAATATTTTTTTCCTTAAAAAAGGGAGAAAAACAAGACACATCCAGAACAAATGCTAGACTAAATAGGATGTGCAAGACAACAAGTATAAATAAGAAGTGTAAATCAGGACACCGGACATTTGGGGAATGCCACCTTACCCCCACCCAAGACATTTGGTGAATGTCCCTTTACCAAATGGCATCAATGTGCTCCTTCCTGATGCCGTAGGAGGAGTTGGACATGTCTATGTTCAGCCAACACTAGACAAAGTTTTTGTAGCACAAGTTTAACTGAACAACTCTATTTCCACCTCTTTGTTTATACATCCACACCAAGTATATGATAGACCTCAGAGCAGGTCCTGGGAATAAAGAGGTGAGCAAGCTCTCCTGCCTTTAGTGGGTTTGATCTTATCCTGTTATCTTGTTCACACCATTTTGGTAGTTTTCTTAATGGAAAGTTTGGGATAGAATTAAAAGAAACAAAATTCTGAAAGTGCCTACAAAAACATTTATTGATATTTTGGAGTCAGTTGGAAAATTGATTTTGTCTACCTTATTATTAATTGCCTTGCAGTTTTAAATGTGCTGAGAAAGCATACTTTATCATTGCTACAGTTATGTAGATATAGATAGAAATCAGTTTACCTTATATTTCTTTCAGCAGATCTGTTGGTTTCTGTATATACACCTGGTTTAGGTGGATGTATCTGCCTATATTTTCAAAGTTAAAGATTATATCAGTCAGAAAAGAAGACACTTTTTTGATAAATTTAAATTTATTTTTAAAAATTTATGTACAAAAAGATTAGTGTTTGTTGGAACCATACCTGAGATAACAAACTTAAACTCTTTGGGTTGGCAGGAACTCCAGTATAATGAGTTTGTAATTTAATCTATCTTTATTGCATATTTGTAAACCACTGGATATATCTAGACTTATAAGTTCTAAATACATTCATGTTGATTTTTTGTTCTCCATCAATAAAGCATTTTCATACTTATCTCTATTAGATAACGATATAATATTTTAAAATATTAATTTTTGTTATGGGCATCAAAGAGATTTTTTTTGCTTAAAGAATTAACCCATTTGAATACTATCAAGAAATATATTTGTTAATATAAGGTGGAAAAAAAAG
The DNA here is from genome assembly GCF_043159975.1 of Macaca nemestrina. Taxonomy (NCBI): domain Eukaryota; kingdom Metazoa; phylum Chordata; class Mammalia; order Primates; family Cercopithecidae; genus Macaca; species Macaca nemestrina. The sequence goes on from NC_092140.1 coordinate 36,017,166, forward strand.
TCTATGTTTCAAGCACACCTACCACATTGGGAATGACCATACTAAGCTGACAGAATTAAATTTTATTATGTTAGGTTCTGGCACAATTTAAGACTTTACTCTTTTCAAAAGTATCTGGTTGACCTACTTATACATTCCTACTTGTTCTCAAGAAGCTACATTCAACTATTTTTTGTACTCCTGAGGACATGCGTTAATTACATAGGAAACACTTCCATTTCATATTCTTTCATTAAAATCATCTTGCTGTGATTAAAGTAGTCAGGATTTTAAAAAACATGCAAGTTGTCCCAATTTTATTTTTTAGATCATTGGTGGAATAAAGAAATTTGAGTAGTAAGTTCCTGTGAAATTTGGCTTCCTTTAAATTTAAACAAGCTGGTAGTTCTAGTGACGCGGATTATAGATTAGAATGTCGGTGGTACTGAGGCCAATTAATTTTAGCCCCTTAAAAAATTCTATTCAAATTGGTATTTAATTACTCAATACTAGAAATGTTAGAGGAAAAATAATGTAAGATTAAAAAGCTTGAGAAGATATTTTTAAGAGATCATTATAACCATCATACAAACAAAAAGTTATAAATCTAATCTATATTTTAATTAGTTCAGTGAAGAAATATTCTCTTGACTCAATTAAAAAAATTATGTTCTCATCCTAAGGACAAAATTTCAAAGATACTGTGCAGTTTCACTGAACAGAAATTCAAACCTGGAGTTTTAACACCTATTGCTACATAGTCCTGCTGCCCAGTCAAAGCTTTCTAACTGAAGTTACCCTCTTAATGAAGAAAATTTCTATAATTGTGACTACTAAAAAATAGTTCTATAGTTGTGTCTTATTGAAGAATAGTTTCATAATTGTGTCTTACATGGTGTCAAAAAAATCACCATCAAAGAGCAAAAATACAAAAGAAGCAACAGTAGGCAATCAAGCAGATCTAATGTAGTCAATCTTCATTGAGTTACCATTTTTAATCTCACAATAATAATGGAAATGTGGGGTGTACATCTCGAAAAATTGTTCAAGATATATTAAACAGTTTAAATGTAACACATGGGAAGAGTTTCAGATCTCTGAATTTGTTTCCAAGTATTAATTATAGAGTGACGGAGATTCAAAGCTGAGAAGCAAGTCTATTTTTCCTGATTCAGAGACAAGTCAATTAGAACATCTTTCAAAACTTGTGATAGTTTTGAAATAAATTACAAATCCCTTCACTAAAAAAAAAAGATTAAAGAACTACCCAAAGGTATTTCTAACATAAGCAAGGATTTGAGTGGTAACACAAAGTTTCAAGAACATCTTTCATCAGAATCTGTATCTCTTAGTGGGAAACTTCACTTGGAGCAAATATGAACAAAAAATATACTTTTAATATGGTTTATATTTATATTATATACACTACAGGCCAAATACATATATGTATTTATATTTGCATATTAGGAACTAATACATAAAAAACCCTGTGCACAAACACTTTCTGAACATGAATATTGTTCCATTTCTATCCGGAAGGCTATTTTCTTAAGACAAGTTAGCCATTAGTATTCAAAGGCAAACATAAATAAACATATGTGCTGGGAAATAAAATTAGAAAAAGTTCTACAGATGCTTCTTTAGGGAATGTGCACACAAAACATTCATGCTTTGCACACAGAGGGTCACAATCCATTCGCTTTCATTTCCCTTGAACTTCATTTTGTCAAGGAATTCTGGAGTACTAGGTCTTACCTATTATCCTGTCTCAGCTGGTTAGGAGAAGAAACAGGAGAACTGGGCTTTGGAGGTATTGGAGGGTGAACACCTGGTTCCCTTTAAAACAGAAAACAGCAGTTCATTTCCCCATGGAAACATGGCAAATTTTAGATCTATTAACTGAATGCGTAATAAAAGTATCCTTTGCATCTTACAACCCCCATGTGTGAGGTACCTGAAAGGTCAGAATCCATGGAGCACTAAACTTTAAAGAAGTCAAATATTTAAAAGACGTGTATTTTAAAAGTTTATTTAATCAGGTTCTTGAAAACCCTATCCTCTTTCACTATAGTTTGGACTATCCTATGTTCTTTAAATAGCTCAAAATTTTGCTAGTATATCTAGCTCTAGTCATGGCATTCAGGTCAGCAGTGCATGAGAACTGTAAATGGTCCTTGGGTATTAACATAAGCTTCTTTGGGGATTATGTCAACTATCAGGCTGCTATGGAAACAGCAAGAAAAGGCTTTAATTTCAGAGACCTCAAGGTAGCATTGATTTGAAGCTCTTAACTAAATCTGACTTAAATATTGTCAGCACAGGCCAGTTTGATGCTGACAAAGCATACATATAATCTACTGTCAGCCTAGACTTTCCAATGAAGCACCACGGCAGTCTCTGAGTTGGCAGGACTTAATGACGTAGGAACTGGAGATGGGCAATTATGTGCACATTTTGGATGGAGTCAGCACCTTACTAGGGTATGTCACTCCCACGTGTTCCCCACCACTACCACCCCAGCAGTTCTCGATTTGCCCTCAACATAAACTCTGTACCTAGTGAAAGAACCCTCTGATGCTGTGTACCCTTCTGGCTTCCGTAGCAAGGTAGGTAAGCATGTGGGTAGGAGTCAGGCTGCCTGAACTGCCAGCTGTGTGATAATGAGTTAACTTGATTCTGTTTCTTCATCTGTAATAATCCTTCTAATAGGATTGTTGGGGTATTGTCAGGACTGAATGAAATTGTGCTTTTATTCAACAAACATTTATTGGTAGCTTTCTATGTGCAAGGCTCTCTGTGAGCTGGATAAGGTCCTCATTCTCAAAGGCTTTCAATATACAAATAAATATATGTCAGAAGAAGAAAAGTGCTGTGCAAATAATAATAATAATACAGAATAAGGAGATATAGACTGATGGGGTGGGAAGACTATTTTATTTAGAATGGACTGGGAAGGCCTCTCTGTCAGGTGAAATTTGAACCAAGACCTGTAGGAAGAAATAGAGTAAGCCGTGAGGCTATCTGGAGAAAAAGCATATAAATACAGCCATCATTAGCTTAGAGATGCTATTATGTTTTAAACTGGCAGAGATCACTAAGGAAGTCAGAGTAAGTAGAGACAAAAAGACGGCCAGGGGTTGGACCTTCAGGCCCTGCAATATTTAGAAGTCAAGAATATGAGATGAAAACAGCAAAAGAATCAGAAGGAGTGGCCAAGAAGGAAACAAGAGTAATAGGAGGGCGTGGTATCCCAGAAGCCAAGAGAGAAAAGTTTCAAGGAAAGAGTAATTGGCCATTTCAAATGCTGCTGTTAATCAAATAAAAACAAGGACTGGGAAGTTACCCTGGTTTGGCCAACAGAGTGGTCTTTGGTAACCCTGATAAGAGCAGTTTTGATGGAACGATGGTGGTGGGGGGGGGGGGGAACAAAAACAAAACAAACAAACCATTATACGAGTGGATTTAGGGAAAAATGGGAAGCAAGGAGATAGAGGCATTGAGGCAGTTTGGCAGTAAAGAAGAAAGAGAGAAATAGGTAGCTACTTCGAGGTTGATGGATTGAGGAAGGTTACTACAGCATGTAGATAGGATGATGGGAATGATCCAGTGAATCACTGATGCAGGAGAGTGAGGGGAAATTACTAGACAGATGACTTTGAGAATTGATGGGACCTAAGGCACAGTGGAGGGGCCGATCTTAGATGGAAGTACAGAGGGCTCATTCATAGCAGCAAGAGGGAAAGAACTAGATGGGTATAGCTGGGGTATGTTCATTGACTCAGAGTGGAGAAGGTTCTCTTTTGTTTACTTCTATTTTCTCAGTAAAATAGTAATCAAGATCATTGATTCAAAGTGAGGAGGTTGAGTAGGGGTTAGGGCTGTGTGAGAAAGAAAGAGGGGTAGAAAATGTGTGAAATGGTTTTCTAGGCAAGCAGAAGAGTAAGTGGACCCAGGAAATGTAATAAGATGATGACGATGATGATGATGATGATGTACCATTATATAGGGTCATTATGTGCCAGAAACTTTTCTAAGCACTTTACGTATATTAACTAATGTAATCCTCACTGCAATCCCAGACATAAGTATTATTCTTCTTCCCATTTTACAGATTAAAACACTGAAGCACAGAACATAAAGATAAATATCTCATGATGGTGCAGCTCATAAGGGGCAGAGCTCGGAATCTAAACTGGAAAGTCTGGCTGCATAAACTCTCCACATGCTGTGCTGTCTCTTGAAGGATCCTTGGGCCATACCAATCGCTCAGCTGAGGTTAGTACTCATGGGCTTAAAATCACATTATTTGGCATTGTTTCCTCTTGCCATATTCAACTGGTTGGGGAGGAAGAACAGAATAGACTGAGAGTTGGATTTACCATTAGCCACGTTTACAATTCAGCCAAGTGAGTGCAACAAAGAGAATGATGGCAAGGGAGTGGAAGGGGTCTGCAAGGAAGGGGTTACAAATCGTTATTTGGCATTGTTTCCTCTTGCCATATTCAACTAGTTGGGGAAGAGGAACAGAATAGACTGAGAGTTGGATTTACCATTAGCCACATTTACAATTCAGCCAAGTGAGTGCAACAAAGAGAATGATGGCAAGGGAGTGGAAGGGGTCTGCAAGGAAGGGGTTACAAATCACGTTTTTGGCATTGTTTCCTCTTGCCATATTCAACTAGTTGGGGAGGAGGAACAGAATAGACTGAGAGTTGGATTTACCATTAGCCACATTTACAATTCAGCCAAGTGAATGCAACAAAGAGAATGATGGCAAGGGAGTGGAAGGGGTCTGCAAGGAAGGGTTACAATGGGGGCTGTGGAGTTTGAGATGGGCATAGAGGGAAATGAGAATATGAGTGGTTGGGACTGTGAAAAAACTGGTAGAATTAATGGACTGGTGATTGTGGTGGGGCTGAGGAATTCCTGGAATCAAAGGACTGAAGAGAGTGAGCTGGACAGATAGAAAGCAGGAGCCAGAGAGGGAAAGTTTTGAAGTAGAAGTCTTGTAATTTTGTAGGGTGTGTGGTTATTTACAGGGCAAGATCTATCAATGGCTGCGGTAGTGGGAAGGACAAGATCATTGGGGAGAAGGTCACAAAAGTGAGAGATCGGGGAGGGGAAGGATGCTCTGCATGGATTTTGAAATTGCCAAGCATTGTGACAAGAGGAGGGTTTGGGAAAGATGGTGAACCTGGTGCTCAAGTATTCAAAGAATGAGCATGAGTGTCTCAGAGACCTTCAGATGACTCCAGCGAAGAAGAGAAGCTCACAAGGGCATGACTTCAAAGGAGATGGAGAGTTTCAGGGAGGCGGGAGTTAAAATTAACAGGAGGTGGTGATGAGAAGAAACCAGACCCCTCCCTTCCTCCAGACCCTGTGATAGGTCAGTTCAGAGGGAAAACAGCCCTTGCTGAGAGAGAGGCTGTGGAAGCAGGGTCCTCTGGAAGAGCACAACAAAAAGGTGGGAGATCATTCAGAGGGGAGGCTGAAGAGTGGAGGATTTTGGCAATGACAAATGACATGCTCAGCAAGGTGGAGTGGAAGGGTCTGAGAGCTCAGTGTGATATTAGGTTGGGTCAGGTTCAGGGAGGTACAGAGCTCTGTGGAGATGGTCCGGGTGATAAGAAATGACCTGACTGGGGTTTCAATGAGGGGCTATGGACATAGGGATGGAGGACATGATGAATGAGTCCTGAGACCTCTCAGCAGAGCGGTAACGAGGCTGTGGGTGATGGACAGTGGAGCACCAAGCATGGTGGGTCTCTTGGCTCTCATGTTGAAGGTGACATTGAAGCCAGAAGAGGGTGTGCATGCTTGGCTTCCACACAGGAAATAGTAAGTGTCTTTTGCTGTAGTGGTTGTTGTTTTCACCCCACACGACCCCAGAGCTGCAGATGTGACAAACTCTTACCCTTACTAACACACCCCACTATATTCTGTCACTGCTGTGGAGCACCTCCCTCTTCCCTTCCCCTGATTCTCTCCTTGCCCTTCAGACTTTGGCTTAGGAGTAACTATCTCCAGGGATATCCAAAGCCATGCTGCGTACATCCCTACATTCCCCCATAACAACCCTATTTACAGCACATACCACGCTATTCTGGATTACACATGATATTCTGTTCCCACACTGGACTGAAAGTTCCTAAAAGGACAGCTATATCCCAAGTACTAGGATTGTGTATGACATAAGAATGAAGGAGGAAGTGATTGGCTGTATTTCTTCGGCAGGAAGGAAATAGGTACCAAAGAGGGATTTGCAACTTTCAAAATCTGTGCAAGCTTAGCTTCCTCATAGGAGAAATCCACTGTCAATCCCATTACAGAACACCTACTAGGTGCCAGGTACTTGGCTGAGTCATTGTGCTGTGTGATATTTCTGGAAGAGCAATTTACATGGAAATAGTCTTCCCATCCTGGCTTAGTGGCAGATTCCACAGTATTTTGTTTGTATTGCTACCCTCTTCTTTTCTCAGAGAATATGCCTGTGTTGGGTGTATGTATCAAGTGATCTTTAGTCTTTAGAGTCTTTAGTATATCTATGTGGATTCATTGGTTACATGCTTTCCTTCCAGAGGCAGAGGAAAGAGGGAAGGAGACGGTCAGTCCTGGGTAATAATGAGGCTGTACAGAACACTAGATGTCTGAGGACAGGCAGGAAAGAGGTAACAAGGTGGAAAGGAGGATTACAAAAAGTAGAAATGGGATGGTGCCAAACTTTACTTATGTTAGAGTCATGTTAATGACATACTCAATTTCTTCCATTTTAAAATGTCTAGGGCCTCAAAGAGGTGGGTAAATATGCATTGCGTGGATCAGGGCAGTAGAGGTGAGTAGAAATAGATCTGAGATGGTCTGGAGAATACACAGGAAAGAGAAAGATGGATGTGCAGTTATGAAGGCCAAGAAAAGCGGAGGAGTGTGTTTATTTCCGAGGGTGATGCATTTACACCCCTGCTGGGCCAGGAGCCAGGCGATGCCATGTTGACTTCCATTTACCTCAAAGGAGCTTTCATTTGCATCACTGCAATGACAGCCACAGATGACAGAACTCAAGCCCTGGGGTGGGGCGGGCAATGAGAAGAGTCATTCATGTCGTGCCAGGAGCATGATGTGATGCCAAGCAGGGGGATTAAAATGCAAGAGTGAGGCAGGAAGCTGTGGCCAGAATATTTTGAAGAGAAGGAAACAAGAGACATTCATTGGAATGATCCTCATTGAATTCTGCTTTGAGATGCGATGTTTAAGCTCGGGTAAGTTGACCCTGGCTCTCCCCTTCGCCCATTCCCAGACACCTCAAGGCTCCTGCAGGATTTATGCCACCACACTAGTGGCTATCATGATGAGCTTTCAGGAATATAAAAGGTGGATTTCATGAGAAATATGTGAACACTTGCAGACTGTAGCTCAAAGGCCAAAGCTAAAAGAAATAACACTGTAAAGAAAGCTGTCTATATTATTTCATTTCCATATGCTGCTGCTAAGATCACATCTTTCCTCATGGCTTTTTTGCATAACATGCTTGGCTCTGTGACTTTTGTTCTAGTCTGGCTGTGTGAACATGTCGATTACTGCAGCGCAAATCTAGGTTGAACAAAGAATCATTGTCTCTAATATTTACCTGTGAATTTTGTTTTCCCTTTTCATTGTGCTTAGCCAGGGTTTCAAACTGGTCTTTCTGATGTTAAATCCTTGTTTTTTTCTCTATATCATACTGTAGACAACCAATTCTCTTCCAGGTATTTTCACTGCAAATCTATTAAAAATTGATTGATCTGAAATATTTCCTTGCCTTGTTCAAAAGAGTGGTTACTGTAATGATGCCTCGCTTTCTAGTGGCCAGTCAGTAAACTGTAACCTAGTAATGGAGCGTGCACTGGACTAGAATTCTAGAGATCTAGATTCTAGATTCTAGACTAGCTTTGCCACCAACTTTCTCTTTGACTCTGGAAAAAGCTCTGATTCCTTCCGAAACTCTGCTTATTTGCCTATAAAAGGAAGAGATTGGCCCAGATCTGTGGATGGTAAACCACTACATGACTGAGGGAGGGTGGCGCTATTGCAAGGAATCCTCAACTCCACAAGTACCTTGACGTTCATGTACTGTGCTTTTCAAATGTATGTAGATGCTGTTGTGGTTAATAAAATTTAAATGTAAGTTGGCTCTATAAGAACATGAGTCAACTTTTATTGGTCAGTAGATACAAAGATACACAAATTCAAGTATTGATAAGTCATAGCAGCTTTTTGTCCTTAGATGTTTTCTCAAAGACATAAAAATATTCCAACTATTACCAAGTGAACTAAAAAAAAAATGTTCGCATTAAAAAGGAGTCTACTCAAAATGGATCACACATCTATATGTCAAACATATAACTACAAACTTTTAGAAGAAAACAGAAGAAATTTTTGTGATCATTAGTTAGGCAAAGAGTTCTTAAACATAATACCAAAAACATAATTTATTTAACAAAACTTGATAAATTGGATTTCATTAAATTAGAAAAACATGTTGGCTCTGAAAAGTGCATCGTTAAGAGAATTGAAAAACGAGTCACACACTGGAAAAAATATTTGCTATTCACATACCTGAAAAAGGACTTCCAAGCACAATGTATTTTTTTTTAAATTTCAAAACTCAACAATAAGTAAACAAACCAGCAGAAATAAAATCAGCAAAAGATTTAAGATACTTGGGCTGGGCAGGGTGGTTCACGCCTGTAATCCCAGCACTTTGGGAGGCTGAGGCAGGAGGATCATCTGAGGTCAGGAGTTCAAGACCAGCCTGGCCTACATGGTGAAACACCATCTCTACTAAAAATACAAAAAATCAGCCAGGCATGGTGGCACGCACCTGTAGTCCCAGCTACTCAGGAGGCTGAGGCATGAGAATCACTTGAACCCAGGAGGCGGAGGTTGCAGTGAGCTGAGATCACACCACTGCACTCCAGCCTGGGCAACAGAGTGAGACTCCGTTTCAAAAAAAAGAAAAAATTTAACAGATACTTCACCAAGGAAGATACACAGATGACAAACACACCTATGCAAACATATGAAAAGGGTGTATGTCATGGGTGATTCCATTTATATGACATTCTGCATATAGCTAAAAGAGGAGACAGAGAGATGAGAGGACAAAGACGGGCTGCCAAGTATGAAGACAGTCCCAAGCAAAATGCTGGTCCTTTCACCCCCATCCCCCACTCCCATTGTCCTCTCCCAAACCCTATGCCACAGCATGTCCCCATCACCTATACTTCATAGTCAGGCCTCCCTGCCTCCCATCTTCTTCCTCCAAAGCCATCTTCCACTCCCCTCCACACAATGCAAGCCTCCATTCCCTTAGGATGCTCTAATCCTGCCCAGTTTTAGCAGGAAAGAAACCCGATTTACATAATTGACACTAAGATTTGAATGACCAGAGATAGCCCCTTTAACCTGTTATGCTTATAATTGAGGTGAAATTTACAATCTCTAGTCGATAGAACTTTCAGCAATACTACTAAATGGTGAAATAATTTTTTTTAATCAAATTATTTGTTTTTTATGATCGGAGCAAGGTGACGTTTTTGACAGAGTGCTTGACCCTAGGTATCCTGATTCTCACAGCTTCTTTCTCTATCCTACTTTTGAACCTGGAGCTTCCCTGCTTTCTCATATTTCCAGGAGGTCCTCTGCCAGGGGCAGAGGCAACAGGGGTTCCAAGAGAGGGAGGGGAGGTGGGAATCTGGGTTGGGCAAAGCAGGGATGCTTTGTACTTGTTGTTTGAAGGTATGAGTTACTTCAAACTAGTGTTAGGAAATCAGGGACTGTCTAAGTTGTTCCCCTAGGACTGAAGAAAATATTATTCATGATAAATGTTAAGACCTTCATTTACAGATTCTGAATTAGGTTTCTCCTTATTCTGTTCAAACTACACATTTAAACATAATAAACTTAAACTCAGGCTAATATTTTAATTACTTTGAATGTTTAGAATGAGCAATCTAGGCATTCAGGTAAGATTTTTAAATTCTGTATTTTGATATTTTATTGCGTGTCATAGAATCTTAATTTCTACAAAAGAGATTCCAGTTAATATAAAGATTTTTTTGTTGATATAAAAATGAGATGGATGTATTGCTTTTATTTAGCATGACATCAAACTTTGTAGAGGATTTGGTACCAATAGAGTTAAAAATGTTGCAGCATAATTAGAAAGGTTACATTTTACCATTTATAGTTACAGACAGAAAAATATAACTGTAGTGCAAGGTTGCCATGGCAACTCACTTCTCAATCAGGATATTTTCTTCCTCCTCCAAATCTACCAATCAGCTAACAGGAAGTGAAATAACCACTGAAGGAGAAGAGGTCGAAACAAATAAGGATGATAAATTATGTAGAAAATATTTATATGGTAATTTTCCTAGATGCGTTTCTACTTTAATTTTATCAAATATTATTTCCTTTTCTATCTTTAAAAATGATTCCAGAAAAAAAAAAAGCACATTCATTTCTAGTGGTGGCTTCATTATTGTTCCTAAATGAGAATAATGAATAACATTCATAAATATTCATACTGTCTGTTAAGCAAGTACTTTAGTTTGGCTTCCATGAGGTTCTTAAATGAGCTTTACATGCCGTTTAACCACTGAATCTCCAAGTCACCTAAATACAGTCAGAATCATTTGAATTTATCATAAACAGAATACAAAAATTTAATGGTAGGTTCTGAAATCAGAAAGAAATTCGACTTTCCAGAACTGTTATTTCTCTAGTTCCTTGTGATGAACCTGAATATTTCTCCAGATGGCTCTTATTATTCCCTCCATTGGCTCACGTCCGGCAAATGTTACCACTCTTTTAAAAGTCTCAGAGACAAGAAAGTGTTTAAGAACTTGAAAAATGAAGACATCCCCAAGTGTTTGCTGACACACTGCTTTGCCTCAGGCTTTCAGGCATATCATAAAACAAAAGAAGTGGGAAGAGGGGAACATGGCTCTGACTTTCTAGTAATTTTCTACATTGATGACACTTGCACTTTCTTTTGTACATATTCCAAATCTACAGCATATGGTCAGAGCTCAAATTACCTAACAGCACAACATTAACTCTTAAAACAGAAACATGATATTCTAAAAAGGTACTTAGGCTCACCACAAATTATGAGTGGATATCTGCGCATAGGGTCTTACATTAAAAGACATTTTCCCACATAACATCAGATTTGGAATTGCTGGATTTCCTGCTATCACTAAACATAATTGATAAAGGATAAATGCAGAGAATGTCCCATGGATGGGAAGCCCATCGTTCTACGCTTACAAATACGCTCACATAGACATGCCCATATACCCCGTATTCTCTGGCACTGGAACTTCGCTCCTCCTCTCCTTTCTGCCTGAAATGCCTCTATCTATACCTCCCCCTTGCATCTGGCTTACTCTTGCTCGTTCTTTAAGGCTTACCTCTGGCATTGCCTCTTTTGAGCCTACTCTACTCCAGATACAATGTCTACTGCCTCCCTCTCCACACTCCACATATTTTGTGGCTACCTTGACCTTTGTGTTTATCATACTCCCGAGGACCCTCCCTTGGTGAGGGCCAGCCTTCACGTTTAACAATCCTGGCTCAAAATGACTCCCTGCTAGAAGTTGAGTTTTCTCTCTGTACTCCTTTTTGTACTCCTGGCATCTAGCAAAGTGGTTCTCTAGCACATAGCCAGAGCTCGACAATTGTTTTGGAAAGAGAAAGACACAGAGACAGGGAGAAACAGAGAGAGGGAGAGAGAAAGGTGTTACTTAGCACATAGAATATAGCACAACTACAAAAAGACAAATAAGATAACAGGTTGAGGGAAATTCATTGTCTAGTAGATACGAAGAAATATTAAAATAATCAATCAGTCAATATGTACTTATTGACAAACTACTATGGATAAATTTACTTGATGATTCAAAGAGTTATAAGATGATGCCATTTAGTTGATGAGTACACTGCAATAGTAAGCGATGTGTCAAAGTAATGCACAGTTAATTGCTAAATGAGAATCGAAGATAATAAGCCTTCTGAGTCCAGATGACAAAAGTCACACCTTAGGGTGTGAAAGCTTTGGGGAGGAAGTAAAATTCATGCCAGACTTTTTGAAGGATGGCTTGGTTTGAGATGGTAGAATCCATTGACCCACACTGCCTTCACCCTATCTACCTCTCATTACACCTTACCTTTACCATGCAACCTTAGCCCCCCACCACACCTGATGTATAGACACACATTAAAGTTCCACTTCCATTTTCTTCTCATTTAATATTTTCTCAACAGGTGTCTTTACTCTATAAAGATACTACATTTTAAATCCTTGGGTTCAACCCCAAATTGAATCTTCAGAAACTGCCTTTTACCTGAGCACACTCCTTCTTCCCCTCTAGGTGTTTATCTTTGCTTGGGAATCACTGATACAAATATATCCCGCCAGTGTCCCAGACTCTACCTGCTCAACACAAAGCACAGTGTCAGCTGCTTAAGACCAATTGTGTACTCCCTATTCTGCTCCTATTTCTTCCCACATTGATTAGTGGCATTACTACACTTAAAATCACCCTGGGCTTGAAAACCTAGCATTGTGTAATCTCTCTCCTTCCCCCAAATCCCACACCCCTATGGGGACCTGATCTCTGAGTTCCCTGCTAGAAGCTCTTCCTACAACATCAGATTTCCCAGAGAAGACTGATGTTCTTCTCATGCCCTCACAGTTGATCTTATGGTATGGTTATTTGTACATTCATACGCTCCAACTTTTGGGGCTATAAAGCTGCTGCCACTTTTCAGAGTTCTCTGCTCTGGGACTCCCATCATGATGCTGAGTGACATCACCTAGACATGAAAGCCCTTTCTCTGATCCCTCCTCTCCCCGGAGTCCCTTCACCCTCCTCCCTTGCTGGGTGATGGTCTCTTTGCAGTTGTCTTTGGAGGTTCTCATGTGGCGAGTGACTCCCTCAGAAGCAAAGCCTGTGAAAGCACCAGCCAAATTAGGCTTGTGGTATGCCTCTGCCATCTCATGGTCATATCTTTTTTCTCCATCAGCACCCTAATCCTTGGAACTCACTGCAATGATGATTAAATAAACACAGTAAGGAACACAAAGAGGTCCATGATAGCTTTGATGTTTTAAGTGTGGGTGTGGCTGAATATTCAACTTATGATAACACAAGAAAAACTTAATTTTAAAAAGTAGCATAGAATGCCTCTCAAAAGTGAATATGTCATCGTGTTTGGTTATGACAATAAGATTCTCTAAGGATAGGCTAGCGCAGGAAGAAAGGAGCTAATCTCCCCAATGTAAGTAGTTAACAGGAACTGGGGGCTGGAGAGTGAAGGTGGAAGAAAGGGGCTGTTGAGGAAAACAGCAGCAGGTGAAGGCCTGCAGAGAAATACCAGCCAACAAGAAATGCCCAATAACAGGGATGGCCAAGGAATTTATGAACAGGGATTTCCAATATTTCATTTTACGTAGTTTGGTGTAGGCTTCTGCAATATATTGCTACCACTCCCACCATCCCATGTCTTTACTAAGACTTTATCCAAGTGGCATTTGGACACATCAAGGAAACTATAGCTGGTTTAGTGTGGAAGTGAGAGAACAGGACAGAGGTAAGTCAGAAGTGAAATACTGAAGGGAAATCAGATCAAAACGTGGTGATATGGCTTGCCTCTGTGTCCGCACCCAAATCTCACCTCGAATTGTAGTACCCATGGGCCCCTGAGTCAAGGGCAGGACCAGGTGGAGGTGATTGGATTATGGGGGCAGTTTACCCCATGCTGTTCTAGTGATAGTGAGTGAGTTCTCAGGAGGTTTGATGGTTTTATAAGTGTCTGGTATCTTCCCCTGCTTGCTTTCATTCCATCCTTCCACCCTGTGAAGAAGGCCCCTGCTTCTCCTTTGCCTTCCTCCATGATCATAAGTTTCCTGAGGCCTCCCCAGCAAGGTGGAACTGTGAGTCAATTAAATCTCTTTCCTTTATGAATTACCCAGTGCCAGGTATTTCTTCATAGCAGTGTTGGAACAGACTAATACACATGGCCATGCTCCTTCTCACCAGTTCTATTCAAGAGAGTATTGGATGTTCTGACCAGGGCAATCAGGTAAGAGAAACAAATAAAGCATATTCGAATAGAAAGAGAGGAAGTCAAATTGTTTTTGTTTGCAGATGACATGATCCTATATCTAGAAAACCCCATCATCTCAGCCCAAAATCTTCTTAGGCTGATAAGCAACTTCAACAAAGTCTCAGGATACAAAATCAATGTGCAAAAATCGCTAGCATTCCTATACACCAACAATAGGCAAGCAGAGAGCCAATCATGAATGAACTCCCATTCACAATTGCTATAAAGAGAATAAAATACCTAGGGATACAGCTAACACGGGAAGTGAAGGACCTCTTCAAGGAGAACTACAAACCACTGCTCAAAGAAATCAGACAGGACACAAAAAAATGGAAAAACATTTCATGTTCATGAATAGGAAGTCTCAATATTGTGAAAATGGCCATAGTGCCCAAAGTAATTTAGAGAGTCAACGTTATTCCCATTAAACTATCATTACAGGAGAATGAGATAGGAGACCGGGTTAGGATGAAGAAGGATGGATTTCATTTTGAACACATTGAGTTTCTCATGTCTTTGAGACAGTGGGCAGTGGGCTACCCAAAGGCAACTCAGAGAAGAGATCTGGAGCAGATATAAACAAAGAAGTGGAGAGCACACAAATGGCCACTGAAACCCTGGATCTGGATGCTGCTGTTGAAAGGCAGAGCACAGAACAGGAGGAGAAGAGAAGAGGGACTTGGAGCCTTTAGGAGCATCAACATTTAATGGCTTGGTAGAAAATGGTGAGGAAGCTGAGGAGACTAAGGAAGAAGGGCTGAGAAATCGAAAAAGAAAGAAAATCCAGAAGAGTGTGTTGGGGGAGTGTGCTGGTTCTCGAAACACAACAAGAGAGATTTGATAAGGGCATAAAGAGTCAGTGGTGCCCTTTGAAGGGTGACGTGGTCATACAGACTGATATGAACAATGTCATCAGTGACTTAGGGAAAGCTGTTTCCATGAACTAATGGTGATAGGAACCAGAAAATGGAGATGAAAAGCAGCATCAACTCTTCTGAGAACGTTGGCTAAGATGGAAAGAGAGGAAGGGTGTCAGCAGAGTAGGTTTGTAATATTAGGCTATCAAATTTTTAGGAGCTATATTTTTTAAGATGGAAGCGGTTTGAACATGGAAAATGGGGAAACCAGTGAAGCAGGACTTTGATCAGAGAGATAGGAGTGAGACAGAGGAATGTAACAAGGAACAACAGTTATAAAGCTAAAATTCTGATTCAGTCTTGATTAAAATGAAAATAAAACATGCTCTGATAAGAAGACTTCAAAGGATAATCTGCTTGGCATATCTTGATAATTCAAAACACTGTATTGGTTATTTCCATTCTTAGCAAGAGAAGAAAGAAGACAGAAAACATCAATATCCCAATGGTTGAAATCACAATGACCAAGAAGCAAACTTGGAAATCAACTAGAAGGGCCAAAGGTTTTATTTAAGTTAAAAATTTTACATGCCATGTCTTGCTGTCATGAATTACAGCTACTCTCTTGAACATTTACAAAAATAGGACAAGAGGCTTTCAAAGATATTCAAGTCTTAACTCCAAAATTTTGTTTGATCACCCAGGTCTGAACTCTCTCATTGCATAACTAATGTATACCATACATAAAATGACACTTCTCAGAAAATTTCATTTTTTCTTTAGCTATAAAATATGATAATTTTAAAAAACTCTCTGTAAGTATAGGTATAGATGTAGATATAGGAATAGATATATTAATTATAAAGATAGACTAACATAGTTATAGGCATAGATATACATTTAAACAAAGGTATGATATTATGAGCTCTTCTGTTGATAAAAAAAAGTTTAAGGCCTTTTGGGTGTGGTTTACATTGTGCTTGTAATAGATTTTAATCAAAACACAATATAACACAAGTTTTTAATCTGAACTTGATTTCTTCCATAGTATAAATTAAGAAAGGAACAAATGAGAGATGGGATAACCCATGGTGTTAAGGGCTACAGAGAGGTCAAGGGAGGAAATTCCAGGAAAAGGACTCATTCCTGGATGACAGGGGAGTTTGATGGTCTTTTCAATTGTGCTGCACAGAAAAAGATGTATGGGAGAAAATGAAATTTCAGGGAAAGATTAGGTGGTGAAAAAAAGCTTGCAAAACTAAGAACAGAAAAAGTAAGGGTGTCAGTCTTAAGTGAAAATTCTTCTGGAGAAGATGGGAGGGGAGAGAAAAGGGGGAGAGATGAACACCAGTGTATTAGTGAAAGATAAAGGGAAATGTTTGACATTGAGCTATTAGCTAGTGTTATCAATCATAGCCCCCCATTTTTATCTGTTTTTGACCTATTTTCATTTTCTTTGGGCTCCTCTGGGAACAAAGATATCTTTGTGAAGCCTTTACTCCCTTTCATCATTTAATAATCGCTTCTATTTTTCAGCATTTACTAAAAAGGCTGTTTCTCAGCCCTGGGAATGCACTGGCATTAAAGGTGAGAAACAGAAGCTGTACTTTCAGCTCTTCCAAAGAAAAGCACTTCAGAAATCAAAGGCATTGCTATATTGTTATTATTCTCTCCTTCCCCTGAAGGCTTGGCATGACATATTTTTGATGCTCAAAGAGAAGTCTTTTCGTTTAGCCATTATATTAATAATCTGTGACTCTAAAAAAGGAATGGATATACAAATTGATCAACCTAGCCTAATAATCTCCTCTTTCCCTTAGTTCCAGAGCTATGGATCTGAGCCAAGAATCAGAAATAGGAACATTGTAACTCATTTCATCTCCCATGTAAATCACATCCAGCAATGCATAATCGTGAGGGAGGGCAGAGAGCCAAGCCCCATCAGCTCTGTGAAAACAGATCCACAACCTCAACAGGCATTGATAGCATGAGATGTTAATTCATGAATAATCCTTCCACGTTTTTACCCTGTTATATAACCAGTTGCTTTTTATAATGATATTGGAATAATGAATAATTGGAATGATGAGTTGAGGACAAAATATGAAGTTATTTTAAAAATAAGTAATAAATAGATCTAAGAAAAGTACCAGTTATTCTCTATCAAGACAAAAATGGATGAATCTTAACAATACTCAGAAAAAATAATAACTAGGAGAACTCCTAGTTAACATTTTCCCCACTTAGATAACTCCTTACATCAAAGGTATCACCCATAGGGAAGTATCTAATAACAGCCTGAGGGGAAAGAATGTTTTAAACTCCAAATGTAATTCATACATGGAAGTTCATGTAATTGGAAGTCATCTGTAGATGAGCAGGTTCTAAAATAAAACATTGTAACAGTAGGTGAATGTGACTCCAAGTTGTGACTGCTCAACATGTTATAGAAATATAATTTGATTTAGTTATAGATAGGTAGACAGATAGACAAACAGATAGAGATAGGATAGATGGATAGATAGATAGATAGATAGATAGATACATAGATACATAGATACATAGATACATAGATACATAGATACATAGATAGATGTAATGATAGGTATAAAAAAAGTAACTCGAGCTCTTTCTATTGACCAACTAGAGTTTATTTACATCCTTATAGATCTCACTCAAATTATTTCAAAATACATGTATTTCTAAATATATCCATAACTTGGAAATGAAAGAGACATTAGAAGTCTGCACGGTAGATGAAAATTTTATAAAATAAACCAATCTAATATTAAATGAGCACATAGTTTAATAAAATTTTCTTTTCCAATAGTCAGAATTAGAAAAACTGATCCCATTGAAACATTAAAATATTCTAGAAGTTGAGACATAAAAACATCTTTGGATACCTGAAAAGTAAACTAAATAGAAGACCTGTTTTTGTTTCTGAGTTAGTGATGATATTGATTATAGAGCATGCTTCTTTAAAGACCAGAGTGTAGGTTCCATGTTTTGTTCACTGATATATCCCAAGATCCTAGAATAATATCTGGCACACAGCAGTGTTTATTAAATATTTATTACATTGAATTGGTGCTGGCATTCCTAGCATGAAAATTGTAGAATAAGGTGTCCTCCACCTGATCTATCATTTAGTTATAACTATTACTCTCAACAACAACAAAAAAAATTAGAAAATACTCATTTGTCACTTAACATTTATGAACAACTTGCCACACATAACCTCATCCAGTTCTCCAGGTTCTGCACAGCCTGGAGACAGCTGGGCACCAGGAGCCCACATCGGAACCCCTGTCTGATGCCTGACTCTGTTCTCTCCTGCTGTCACTGTTAAGGATTAAGTTGTGTCCCCTCTGCCCCCAAAATTCACATGTTGAAGTCCTAATCCACAATTCCTCAGAATGTGACCTTGCTTAGAAATAGGGTCATTGCAGATGTAATTAGTTCAGTTAGGATGAGGTCATACTGTAGTAGGATAGACATGATTAGTTGCTTCATAACAAAGGGAAATTTGGACTCAGACGTGCACACAGGGAGAAGGTCATGTGAAGATGAAGGCAGCAATCAGAACAATGCTTGTACCAACTGGGCAATGTCAATGACTATCAGGAAACCGCCAGAAGTTAGGGGAGCCCTCACAGTCCTCAGAAGGAATCAACCCTGATGAACCCTTGATTATGGACTTCTGGCCTCTAAAACTATGAGGCAATAAATTCCTGTTGTTTAAGCCACCCAGTGGCACTTTGTGGCAGTTTGCAGCACCCAGTTTGTGGCACTCATTTCTTTTGGCTGTAAGTAACCCTAGCAATTTAATGCAGCCACCTACTTACTCCTAGCAGTTTGTCAGATGTCCTACCAGGGTACTTGTAGCCCTGACCTTACTCCCACTGGACACCCTACAGTACAGAGCTGAGAGTTCACGAGATTGCCTCCAATTTATCCCAAAGCATCCACAATTATATGTTGTAGATGTCTGACATGTTCTTCCATCTAATGGCACAGCTATTACGCCCGACACCGTTCCCTTACCGTCTCCTGGCTCCTGTGCTTGAAGAGGCATTGTAACCTGGAGGGGGCGGTGGAAACCAGGACTGCCTGTTAAGAAATGACACGGTAATAAACACAATGCTTGAAAGGCTGATCCCACCCACATGTCTGAAAATAATTTGACAGTTAAAAAGACAGTGAGATTATACCAAGCCTTGGAAGTAAAATGAACACTATTTCATAAATGAAGTAGGAAGTAATTGTCCTATATTCTAGGCTATCTGTTCCTCCAAGTAAACTTCTTTTCTCATTTCCTTTGGCACTAAGTAATGTGGACATTTCTTTTAAAAATAAATCTAAAGCAAACCTGGAAAATAATGACAATTGCTAAATCTAGATAGTAAATTCATGTATGTTTATCATGTTATTCTCCCTATTTTTTGCATGTCTGAACTATTCACAACAGAAATAACAATCTTATACTCTACTCAAAATATATATAGTTTTATTTTTATTTTTATTTTTGAGACGGAGTTTCGCTCTTGTCGCCCAGGCTGCAGTGCAGTGGCGCAATCTCAGCTCACCACAACCTCCGCCTCCCGGGTTCAAGCAGTTCTCCTGCCTCAGCCTCCCAAGTAGCTGGGATTACAGGTGCCCACCACCACGCCCGGCTAATTTTGTATTTTTTAATAGAGATGGGGTTTCTCCATGTTGGTCAGACTGGTCTCAAACTCCCGCCCTCAGGTCATCCACCCACCTGGGCCTCCCAAAGTGCTGGGATTACAGGCGTGAGCCACCACACCCAGCCTCAAAATATAATTTTTTAAAAACTGTGGGCCAGGTGCAGGGGCTCACGCCTGTAATCCCAGCACTTTGGGAGGCCAAGGCAGGTGGATCACCAGGTCAGGAGCTCAAGACCAGCCTGGCAAAAATGGTGAAACCCCATCTCTACTAAAAATACAAAAATTAGCTGGGCGTGGTCGCATGTGTCTATACTCCCAGCTACTCGGGAGGTTGAGGCAGATAATTGCTTAAACCCGGGAGGCAGCGGCTGCAGTGAGCCGAGATCGCGCCATTGCACACTCCATTTCCAAAAAAGAAAGAAAGAAAGAAAGAAAGAAAGAAAGAAAGAAAGAAAGAAAGAAAGAAAGAAAGAAAGAAAGAAAGAAAGAAAGAAAGAAAGAAAGAAAGAAAGAAAGAAAGAAAGAAAGAAAAGAAACTGATAGAAAACTCTGACAAGTAAGAATATTGAAAGCGCAAGTGAATATCATAGCAGCACTAGCTTTAGTTCTAACCTTAATTAGAAAGATGTCCTCACATCACTAGGTCATAATTTTAGTTGGTAGCAATAGCTAAGCAGAAAGACCAAGATACGAACGAAAACTGAAGATATTCAGATGAGAACAGTATGCACTACAGAAGAAAAGGCAGACAGGAAAGCTGGCTTTAAATTGTTTAAGTAGGTCTCTTCTCTGAGCCACTGCAGAGCTGAACTAAGACAAGTTACGAGTCACTCAAGGCAGATCCCAGCTCAAGGTAAGGAATAGATGCTACCCAGGAGAGCAAGTCAAAGATGTGTCCCAAAATAATGAGAGTCTTATTGCTGGCTTCAGTGACCCTGAATTATGCCCAAAATGTCAGAGGAAAGATTCTTGCACTAGGTAGGAGATTGAACTGACTATCCTAAAATTTCTCTTTCAAACTTAGGAATCTGTTTTTACTAGGCAAAGGGTCAAGGGGCATGAAATTTAGGTTCAAGGGAAAGATGAATCACATTTCTGAGACTTTGCAGCCTCAACCAGAATTTTGTTGAAGGAAAAAAATAGAATCAGTCATTTTTCTCCAGCAGCACCACGGCGATGTCAGCCGGTCCATCAACAAACATTGAGTACCTACCCCGTACAGAGCATGGACCCAGGTACAGACAGGGAAATTGAGAAAATTTTAAAACATTGATGTTTGTAAATGCTTATTTTCCATTTGCATCACAATTCATAGCCCTGGGGTTTTTTCAACATGCAAACTTCTCTTCCACCATCATGTTCTGTCCCATGAAGAATATTTGGTCACCACTGGTCCAACTACTCCTCCGTGCCTGCTAATTACATAGGACTCGGTACCAGCAGAATGTGGGAGACCATGGAGAGGAGGTCGGTGGAGGAGGCAATAATCAAACAAATACAGATGGATGTCTCCAGAAAGGGTCTTTGACTCTGCATTTGGAAGCAAGACCAGCCCAATCCACAGAGCAGAGGTGGCATCTCCACATACAGGCCTGTTTCAGGAGCATGGCAGCATGGGGCCCTATATTCATCGTTATTTCAGGTTAAGATATTCCCAACAGCAACACTCCATGAAACATGCTACCTCAAGCAGTTCGCCATTTAACATGCAAGCTCTATCATCTAAAACATTTCCTAGAAATTCAAGGCCCTAAAGGAACTGAAAACAAGACTCTATATTTGAGAAAGAGATTGTTGGAGGAAAGAGCTGAAGTTTGGGAACAGCAGAATGTAGATGCTGGATCCCCGCCAAAGAGAGGAGGAAGCTTTCTAATGCTGCCTGGGAGTTTGGTGGATGACTTGCTTCAGAAATTAATAAAGAAGAGTCTTTCATAGTATATCAGCAAGAGGCAGACACAGTGAGTTCATTGTACCTCTTCTTCTTTACAGGAGTAGTAGCAGAAGTGGATGCTACGGTGTTGGAGGTGTTTGCATTCAGTGAACCGCCAGGTTGCCTGTTTAATGACAAGAACAACAATTAATCACACTCTCAAACTTTTTCATTTCAGCCTACCTTTGAAAAGTCTTAAATTCTACTCATATTCCTGCCTGCTCTCTGTTCATCATAAAGTGTTTCACTTGAGGATGGAAAAACAGCCAAAAATCTTCTCCCTTAGTTGACATATTTTAGAAGTTGTCGGGTTCTCATAGAACTAGCTAAAACTAAAGGAATAAAGAAGTGATTCATAAAATGACATTAACTGTCTGAAATTCACACCAATCAATTCTGGCGTGCTACAGATTCACATTTCTTTTATTCCTGTGATTGTATTGTGACTAATTATGTTGCAGTTTTTTGCATTAGAAAAATTTTTAAATCATACCGTCTTAAGTCTCTATCTAGCATTTATTCATATATGCAGATCCTCAAAAATGGAAGTGACCCAGGCCCGTTTAAAGCTCTGAGAGCTGTGATCCAGTATATAAATCACTTTATACATAAATAGGAATTCAAAAATAAAATAAATTTACAAATATGTCTGATTTGGGCTGCTTGTAACCACCAGTAGTACATTCCAGGGAAAATGTATTTCGTTTAAATAGATTTTTAGCTCACCCCATGATTTCCCAATTCAATTTTCTCTGAAGCAGGAAGCATAGATGTGAAGGGTGGGTAGGGAAGGAAGTGAGGTGTGGAGGAAGGGTTAATTATTGTGGGAGTAGAGAGAAGAAAAGTCCTGTGGGGGAAAAAATAAGGAGTCTAGATTTTAACAAAGAAGAAGAAAGAAAGGATCACCTAAGCTTTGGTGTTTGATTAGAGTTATGACTGGAAATCTTTTTTTCTGCAAAAGTCCGGATAGTCACATTTGGACCTTTGCAGACCATTTTGGTATTGTCTTCTACTACTCAACTCTGCCAGAGCAATAGGGGCATGGCTGTATTCCAATAAAATTGGCCTGAGGTGGTTTTCCCTGGTTTTTCTTGAACACGTAAAAAGAAATATACTACAATTAGAAAGAATACATACAACTTTGTTACTTCCGGTGATCTAAACATGGACATGCTCCTGGTAAGAGAGAAAGAAAGCAAAGTTTGAACAATGAAGAATGAACGTTTGCATCTATTTGGAATTATTCTTGAATTTAGAGTTATTAAAAGTTAGACATTGGTGAGAGAAAGAAATAGAAAGCATCATATTTTAATAAATTTCATAAGATGATTTCATGATTTTGTCTCTTGTACTAGAGTCCAAAGAATTTTTCTTCTTCTGAAAATTTAGTGTCGTTTAAGTCCAGTATTTTTATTTGTTGGATTCAGTAATTTTCCTTAACAACAATAATGTAAAATTTGCATTTGTACCTATTTCATAATTTTGCCACCAGGACAACTTAAACAGAAACATAAATGTGGTAAGAATGGTGATTTGGAGCTACTAGCGCTCTTGATTTTTAAGCTAAACAACAAGATTTTATTCTAGCCATGCACAGGAGTAATGATTTTTACTCCTGAATTTCTGCAATAAAAATAATAGAGAGTAAGAATTTACAGAAAGATATCAAGTAGGATTGAAGAATTGCAAGTGCATAGGTAACACTTAGAAAAATATTATACTTGAGCCTTTCCCATAGCTAGTAGATACTGGTACCTATTGGTTAGTTGTTTATCCAAGGTATTGGCCTTATACGTTTTAGCAGCATCATTTCTGTCTGAGATCCTTTATAAAGAAACAAGACAAAAGTCTGAATAAACATTTAAATTGTCAAACTCCTTTCAGACCATTTTCTTGCTAGAATAGCTTAACAATATAACCTTTCTCCCGTAAAGAGAACTATTTTTCAAGTGTTACATTTTAGAAAATTTTTAAATAAAAAGAAACTACTTACGACAAAATCTACTTATGAAGTTGTTTTAATAGAGTTTGAAATTTTATTTTATTTTATTTTATTTTATTTTTTGAGACAGAGTCCTGCTCTGTCACCCAGGCTGGAGTGCAGTAGTGTGATCTCAGCTCACTGCAACCTCCGCCCGCAGGGTTCAAACTATTCTACTGCCTCAGCCTCCTGAATAACTGGAACTACAGGCACTCACCCCCAAGCCGAGTTAATTTTTGTAGTTTTAGTAGAGATGATGTCTCACCACGTTGGCCACATTAGTCTTGAACTCTTGACCTCAGGTAACCCACCCACCTCCACATCCTAAAGTGCTGAGATTACAGGTGTGAGCCACTGCGCCCAACCTGAAATATTAAAAGTGTTATGCCTTTTGCCTGTTTGTCTTTCTGACTCTTCGAGCATTTAACTCATTAACTATTTTCATTTTCATTATTGTCTAATGATATATCTTGTCAATGACAGTACTTCCTAAGTCAGTGAAAGGCGTCAATGAAATACTTTTTTTTTTTAATGGTTTGTGGCATAAACAATATTATGTGTTTGCCAAACACATTTTCTTTTCTTTCTGAGCAATCAGGGAGACCACATTTCCCAACCTTCATTGCAATTAAATTGGGACCATATGATTGAGCTCTAGACTAAAGAGTGTGGGCAGACATGTTATCTGCCACTTCCAGACCCATTGTAAAACCTCCTGGTGATCTTCCATGTTCTTTCTTCCCCCTTCTACTATGGCTTTGGTATGCATGGCAGCATAAAGATGGCAGCATTAAAATATGGAAAGAACTTAGGTCCCTGAGTCACTTCATGGACTCCAGCAAATCACATTGGACTCTGATGTGTCAAGCAGTACCTTATAGTATGTTAAACCATCTAGATTTGGAAGAGAGGAAGTAGACTTGTTAAAAAGTTACTCTACCTTGACAAATTAGTTTACTTTGACTAATACATGTAATAAGTCCAAATGATCATTAGAGATTTTAATCATTCTAATCTCATAGATCTAGAAAAGCTGTGTTCATCTGCTTCTTGAGTTAGAAAGGACAAATAAGGAAGGTTATCATTCTCTACCAATGGTAGGATCTCATAACTTCGGCCCCGTTCCTTCTTTCCTTGTCTCATACCTACTACTGTTTGCTGGTCATTTGATATGCTTTCTCGACTCTCCAGAACATCCCTGCAAGGTAGGCATAATGATTTTCATTTTATAGATAAAGAAATGGAGTCTCAGAGTCATTTTGTGGCTTTCTCTTGGCAACACAAATAGAAAGTAGTCTATCTCCCAAGTCATTCACTGGGATCCAATGTCATATATTTGATTCTGTAGTATGATTGTTCCCCAAACGCATATATTAGGTTAACACATCTTCCTTTAGTCTTTATTCTTCATCTCTCACAATCTCTTTCATGCTACCTAGGGGATAAGTCTATCAATGGTAATGGAGAGAACTCTAAACCACCATTTCAATATGTATGTTGATTTCATATTGCTGGGGGATATTAATTTTGTAATTATCCTGGAAATTAAATTTCTGTCAACTAGTGATATAAATTAGGTTATTTTAATAAAAATCGGTTTTGGAGACTTGAAATACCCAACAATGTAATTAGCAACATGATCAGAAAAGCTGAAGGAAAAGTTATACTTTCACAATGGAGCACTAGGGGGCCTCCTAACCTAGGTTTTCCAAATTAGTTATAACCCACTATCTCTGCATGCTACATACATATTTATGTTTCTTTTCCACACCTCGTCTTTTACACACATAAGTATATTTTAAAGGGAACTTTTCAAATGCAAACCCAGTACTTTTCTCATATTCATTAAAACAATTCATCTGCATCATTATTAAAATGCCAATGCACACATACTAGATATATTTGATCATCCTCCTCCTAAAATTATTTCATGTCTTACATTTTGGAGTGGTCTATATTACAGAAGTTCGGCTCCTGCTAACAGGACTTGCCTTTCTTTACTGACGCCTGTGTTCTCTTCCTCAAATCTATTTCCACATCGAGTGCCTTGGGAATGAGCTGCCAGAATACTTTTTCCAAACATACCACTAAAGTGTATAAATAAATTATGTAATCTCTGGGCCTGCTTTCGAGAGTATAAAATGAAGGGCTTGGGATATATTGGTGGTTCTGAATCTCAGCTGCACATAGAATTACTTTATAAGCTTGAAAAAAAATGCTTGAGTTCCACCTCAGGCTAATTAAATCAGAATTTGAGGAGTGAGGGGTAGTAGGATAGAAGGCACCAACAAAGTTTAAGAGCTCCGTCAGTGGTTCTAATTTATAACTAAGGCTGAGAATGACCTAACTACATTGCCTGCGAGGTCTAGTCTATTTCCAGCATTCGTAGGCTGCGTCTCAGCTGACCTGACATAAACGTTCAGACACATAGCCTACAAAAGCTTATGTCTTCCACCTTACTTGAGGTCAATTATCTCACTTTAAAATTCATTCCTAGAAATAAGGTTTCCTTCTTCAATTAGCCATCTGCAAGACCAGGATGAATGGACAGAGGTATTTTATCTACCTCTTCTCTATGCACCGTTGTGGAGATGAGATCTTGTACATATACTACAAATTCATTTTTGACAAGGATGATAATTTTTAAAAGAGAAAGACTAACTCTTTAAGATACCAGTGTTGATTGTCCTCTATTAGGGTGACTGACTTGAAAGCCTAGGAATAGTGCAGAAGGTATATACATTTGCTACATTAATCAACACTGGCACAGTCTGAGTTTAAAATCTATTGGATGCTGTAAGTTACCATGTATTTTCTTAAAACCCAGTAGGTGCCATTTTTGCCTACAATTGCAGCACGTCTTTAGCTGCAAGGAGTAAACTCAACTAGCACTGGCTTTGGGTATTCATGGTGCCTATTTAATAGGAGTCCAAAAGACTCCTATTAAAGATGCTAACTTTGTCCTTTACTTCTGCTTACTAAGCATCTCTACCAAATCTAAACTAAAAATGTGATTTGTGGCATTTATACTTCAACCTGAATAGAAGTTGCCCTATTTTCCCTGTAGAGATGAGCGCTTTCCCTCCATGTAAGAAGGAACTAACAGCAGGCACACACGTTGGACTCATTCTATCAGCCCTATGGAGACTCCAGTGTCGAAAGAGTATTTTCACTTTCTAAAGAGAAAGTAAAGAGCTAATGTCTCTGTCCTGGAGTGTATTGAAACTATTGTATTATTAAAATTTATAGTCTCTCCATAAAGCAGTTGCACGGACTGATGTTTTTCCACCATCAGTGTGGAAGAACCAAATGTTGGAACAAGGATTACACATATTCACACAAAAAAAAACCCTATATTCTTCATTTTAAATTGAACTAACAGATGCCGTGCAGTACCCACCCTAGCTGTACTCAAATCAGTGTCACTAAGAATTGTTCACATCAACCTACTATTAGCAAGATTTTAGAAATGCATCTAGTCAAGATTTAGTGAGATTTGAAGAAAGTAATTCAATTCTTAGAGCTCTCCATCCCTGGGAATAAAATAACAGCGATTCAAACCTTATTTTGGTAAACGTTTAAATTCTTCATAACTTTATAAGAAAAGGAATTTCATATGTTATGCATTCTACTTACATGGTTCAAAAGAACCTTACCTGTCCAAAGTGTCATCAGAACTATACCGACTAATTGTAGCTTTTGACACATCTCTCTCATTTACTTTCCTGTAGCAAAAATAATTACCAAAAAAATCAGATAAATTATTTAAAAAAGTTTATAAAACCTATCATACATATGGCAATATTTTGACCTATTTGAGTAGGAAATGTACATGTTACCAAGGAAAGATAGATTTAGAGTACCCAAATCTTCCAACTTGGATGGAATAAATTATGGAAAATCCAATATCCAATGCTAATAAAAGATTCTTCTCTGGCTTCAATTATTTCTAACAACAATGTAACATATTCAAATTAGGGATAAGGATTCGTAAATCATACAACACAACAAACAACACAACACGCAAAATGGTTAATAACTAATGTGTACTCTTGTCAATGTTGTTTATTTCTACATAATAGGAACTCAATCTTTTATACTCAACTATATTTTGTTTGCAGAATTTTAGCAGTGCCATAAACCAGCACCATGGACTAAATCCATAAACGCTTTGTTTAATATTCAGCACCGTGGACAGGGTTGAAAGAAGGGAACTTACAGGGAGAAGGAGGGGAAAGACAGCAAAGAAAGGAAAGGAAGGAAACAGGAAAAGCTGGGAAAATGAAAAGGAGAAAGTGGGAAGCGAGAGAAGGGAAGGATAGGAGGAAAAGAGGAAGAGAGAAGAGTGATAGGAAGAAGGAGAAGAGAGACAAGGGCAAAGAGAGGAGAGCAAGACAGATGAGCAAAAATGGGGGGAGGGATTTAGAAAATAACAGAAAAGAGGATAGAAGGTTCAACAGAAGGAATCGTGATCATGGAAGCAAAAGAAAGATCTTGATCAAACATGAAAAAGCCTGTTTAATGCCTCCTATAACCCTATGATATAAAGCAAGCAAGCTTTTTGGAGAATTCTCTATTATTTATTGTGTTTGTTTTTCCAAGTATCATTTAAAACCGTCCTATCCAAAGTATTGCATTAGAATAAGTACTAAGACTAGGTGCTAAAGATTTAATTTTAAACTTGATGTGGCATATTTTCACTAAGCAACTATTTGGATGTATTCAATATAAAAAGTACTACAAATAGTGCAAAAAGTATATTTGCTGTATTAGTAGTGGAGAAAGTAACATTTGCTGTATTAATCAACACTGTTGTACTAATAAATATAAGGAAATCTAGAATAAAATAACTATAGCTGCCATCTACAGAGTAAGACGGACAAATCAGGTATGTACCTCCAAAGACAGTACCTCCAAAGACAGAAAGTAGTGAGTGCCATAAAAGAGGTTTAGGTAAGGTGTAAGGAAGTTCTAAGTTGAGAAAGCTGATTTCTAGGTATGCAAACCAGAGAAGGCTTTATGGAATGAAGTGCAGTTTGAGCTGGGCCTTGGAGGGGAAATAGATGTGGAATAGATGTGAACATTTTCGAATAGAGGTAGAGGGAACAGTATCAGTTGAGGCAAGAAAAAAAGTGAAGAAAAATGCCAAATACAACTCCCCCAAAGTTTAATACAACCCCAAAGTGAAATCATGGCGTGGCTCACCATCGTGTGTAATGTGTAAATGCAAGCAGGTGCTGGAGGGCCATCTGACCCCTTCCAGAAAACAGCCCCTCCCAAGACACTATCACTATGTCTCTAGGTGGCCATTGTCTTCCTACTACTTATCACAATAAGACATGTTTCAACATGTTATTTTCATTCTCTCTCCTCCCTCACTTTCAACTAGGATGCAAGTTCTGTGAAAGCAGCGACTTTCCAATTGTGGATAATATGAAGGTATTATCTAAGGTGATGACAGTATATTATTTATTTTCCTTTATTTTCAGACCCCACTCATGTCAGCTCTCTGCACACATTGTCATCTCTGTGGGAAGTGCTTCTTTCCTTGCTCCATGCCCAACAGCCAGTCTTGCCCATTTGGGAAATTTTTCCTCATAATCCTTCAAGCATCATCACCAACACCAAAGACCACTTCCATAGTGAGGTCTCTGATTATTTAGGCAGAGTTAGTCTCCCCTCCTTTCTATTCCCATAGTGCACTCACACACCTCTACTATACCACTTTCCGTGACAAACTTTAGTATTTTCATTTGTGGATATTTTTTCATGAATACAAGAGCTCCTTAAGGTCAAAGATTATGTTCTATGCATCTTTGTATTCCTGGCACCTGGCACAATGCTGGCACATAGCGGGTGCTCCAAAGTGGCTGTTGAGTGGGCATCAAGGTAAAGACAGCCTCTGCAGAGCAGAAAAATGACAAGTGACACCCTCTGAGCAAGTACCAGGAGAAAAACAATCTGCCCTACTCTTTTAGGGAGATTGATTCTGTGATGTTAGTTATAGGTCAAGGGGGAAATGTCTAGGGCTTACAGATTTTTGTTCCTTAAAAGACTGATATGCTACTTTAGCCACAACACTGGCCACCATGAGGAAGGGTTCAGGAAACCAATACAATTTAAAATATGAAATAAGCATGAAAGGGATTATGCTCCTGTTAACCTAAAGCACATTGTATGTACATTAAGAATATGAAGCGTATTTCACACTTAAAAAACACAAGGGTCTGTGTTCTTTAATCATTCCAGAGAAAGGTGAATAACATATAGGCAGCAATTTCCACGGGTGGCTGGACTCAAATGATGAGCCTCTCCTTTGTTGGTGAGATCAGAGCCAGCTGAGAACCAGGCTCTGATCTTCAAAACCATAAAGACTAAGGACAGGGCCTCGGCGGAGTCTGCCAGATCACAGAACAGTAAATCAGATGAACTAAAGCTGGCATCAGGAAAATGAAACGGCAACTCTGTGTAGAGGGTTATATGCTCAGCACCCTTAAAACAGGTCAAAATTATTAAAAAGTTTAAAAGGGTTGAAAGAAATTCATAAACAAAAGTTTCCAACATAGACATGTCCCAGGTGTCTGCTTAACTTTTTAAGCTCCACGCCATAGAAGACATCCACACTCCCTTTCTAATGACATTTTAATGACAAACAGACACAAGCTACTAGACCAGATAAAACTTGCATCTGATAAATAATTAGGTTCTTCTGATGGGTGTGGTTGTTTGTATGCATGTGAGTACAGCTGTGTTTTAGTAACAATATTCTCTATTTTTTATCAGTCCGAGATTATTTACATCATTGTGATTACTGTTTTATCTTAATTTTTCTACTAATGTGCTTTGATCAGTCTATTTGCCACTGAGGATCAGTTCATGTTTTCCCACTAGCCCAGGAGTTTCCAAAAAGAAAGGTACTGTACCATAAAGCAAGTGAACTCTGGAGTTGTTATTTCTGTGTTTTAGGATTCCTTTCCCTAAGGTTCAGAGATATCTAATCTGGTCATGTTGCTGTTGTTGTTTGTTTGTTTGTTCATTCATTTGTTTGAGAAACAGGGTCTTCTTCCATCACCCAGGCTGGAGTACAATGGAGCATCACTGCCCACTGCAGCCTCAGTGTCCCAAGCTCAGGCAATCCTCCCACCTCAGCCTCTGGAGTAGCTGGGACAACAGGTGTGTACCATCACACCTAGTTAAATAATTTTTTTTTTTTTTTTTAGACACATTGCCCAGGCTGGTCTCGAACTCCTAGGCTCAAGGGATCCTCCCACTTTGGCCTCCCAAAGTTTTGGGATTACAGGCGTGAGCCATGGCACCCTGCCTGATCTGATCGTGTTTCTATGAGAGTCCTTTCTCTGCCTGTCAGGAGGACTACCTCCATGGGATGTACAGAGGGTTGGTTATGTTCTGCCTCCAAGTCATGGCTCTGGAGAGGCAGAGTTTTCTTGTGGAAACCTCTGATGATATCACAGATTCTCCTTCACATGCCCAGAACATCGGGGAAAGCCCGAGGCATGCTGCAAATATTCAGTTGTCTTGAACAAGTCTTCTCTGAAAACTACCATCTTTATGTTACATCTCATGATGTAACATGTCTGAACACCCACCTGTCCAATGCATCATGGGAATTATGTCGATTGAGCACCACCCTACCATAATTTTCATCTCTGCAAAGAAAGAACAAAAGTATGTCACATAGAAAGTTACCACAATATTGGCTAAGCACCAAATGAGAGAGACATGAGGGCGAGCTCACAATTTTTGGCAAGGTTAATTCATTTTACTTCAGTTGTGAGAACACAAAATTATGTATCTATTTTAACCAGTCACCACTTGAAAGAGCATGAGAAAAGGAACAAGTTTGTCAGTACAAATGATCATTTATCCCATGAGGTTTGCACATGATTCGACAATGAATGAGTGTTGTGATGTGTTTTGTTTTATCAGACTGTGGGAATATGAGCCCATTTGCTTTATACGTATTAGAAGAGTCCTTTTTGGCTTGAAGTCAAATACAAAAGCTTTCCACAAATTGTGTTTAAATTTAAGCAAGCCCATTATGTCTGGATATGTTGGTGGACTTGACAGTTCTCCTTCCTAAAATGTGGGAAACTCAGTACCAATATTTGTGGTTAAGGAGATTTATAATTCACAGGAGACCTAGCCCACTTTTGAGCCATGAGAATACAGTTTGCTCTAGTTAATCACTAAAATAATCCTATGAATTAGGCAGTGAAGACACTGTCACATCCAGTTCACAGATGAGAAAATTGATTGGGGATTTTGTGGCTTTCCTAAGACCACAAGGTTAGCAAGTAACAGACATGCATCTAGGACCCATATCTTTGCATTCCAAACCATTGCTATTCCTACTGGTCAACCCTGCAATCGACCTTCATATGTAAAATCTCAAAGTAATATAATTCTTGTTTTGTACAGTGGAACTGAAAGTACAGGCCCTTTCAGGAAATGTCAAAACATGTAGTGAAGCCTTTGGATTTGAGCCAAGGCAGAAAGTACTTGAACCTATTTCATGTCAACCCAACCAAACCTGAAATACCACATTTTTCCTGGTTGTGCTCCAGTAACATTACTCAATCCTCTGGTACTTTTTTTTTTTTTTTTTTTGATGGAGTCTTGTTCTGTATTCCAGGCTGGAATGCAGTGGTGCAATATCTTTGCTCACTGCAACCTCTGCCTTCCGGGTTCAAGCAATTCTCCTGTCTCAGCCTCCCGAGTAGCTGGGATTACAGGTGCCCGCCATCACGCCCAGCTAATTTTTGTATTTTTAAAGTGGAAATGGGGTTTCTTCATGTTGGCCAGGCTGGTCTCGAACTCCTGACTTGCCCACCTCGGCCTCCCAAAGTGCTGGGATTACAGGCCTGAGCCACCACGCCCGGCCTCTGGTACCATTTTTAATGAAGCTATAAAAGAACTGTAGTAGACAATTAAATAGAAAGATGAACAGTAAAAGTGAAACAATGCCAACAAATATATACTCTCAAAGACCCCAAGAGAACTTTCCTATCTTCCTCCGTATCTCTTACTGAAATTTTTGAAAGAGCAGCAGATACCAGGCGTATTTTTATCTGAGGCAGAATTATAACACACAGCCCAGAACTGGGCCAGGGAAAATCAGGGAAGCATCAAAGCCAATTTTCCCTTCACTCAGCAGCTCCTATGCCATCCAAGTTGGCTTCCCTGGGTTTTCTTGGGGAGGCATGCCTGGCATAAAAGCAACATTCCTCCCAACTGTGATTTGTCTTATACATTCTATCTTCACTCATCTGTGTAAATATTGGCAATCCAAAATGTATGGTCTACATTTGACATGACACTATCACTACAGAAAATTGGAAATGCTCTGACAGAAGCAATAAATGCTGTTTCATGGAAAGAAATGATTGTTGTCCAATAGTGCTAACTCCAAAAGTTAGTGTGAGTCTCTAAATCTCTAAACTCCTGTATATTTCCTTGAAATAATAATATTCAATAACAGAAATTAATAGATATTTTAAATTTAACATTTACACAAATGACCCTTAAATAACCATATCTGCAGAGTTTGTAAATAGTTTAGAGTAAGTATCCTATAATGCAGGATTTCCCAACTTCAGGACTGTTGACACTTTGGGTTTGATAATGTTTTGTGTGGGAGCTGTCCTGTGATTTATAGGATATTTACCAGCATCCCTGTTCTCTGCACATTAAATACCAGAAGCACTCCCCAATTTTAACAACAAAAATGTCTTCCAACCTTGCCAAATGTCTCCTGGAGTTAAAATTGTCCCTGGTTGAGAAACATTTGTGTAATGGAAAAACAATGGACCATGTTAAAATCTCATCTCTACCACTAAATAGCTATGTGCCATTAGACAAGTTACTTAGCTTCTCTGAGCTCAGATCCCTCTTCTGTAAAATGAGGAGATATAACACCTACCTTGTGTTTTATTGTAAAATTACTGGTGCTTTATACATAAAGTATCTAACACCAAGCTTAATAACAAAGAAATTATAAAATGTCTACATAATTTATAACATACACACAACACGATATATATCCGGGCTGGACAAATACCTATTGCAAATCTATATTGGCAATGAGGCTATATGCCTATGGCCATAGTTTTCAAATCTTTAAACCTCTCAGCTAGTAGAAGTAATGCTCAAAACAGACAAAATTTTGTTGGTGGTAAGTACTTACAAAGTAATACCATATATTCCACCTTCCCAATACCTAGAAGTAGATGGCACTAAAATAAGTCGGTAATTTTTTAAATTTCTCTTGTACGTATCAAAATTTTATATATTAAATTTGGAATTATATTCCAAATTTTTGTTTATTTCAGCTGACATGATCAACATAGCAGGAATTGTCTGATCATGGATTAACTGTTACCTTTTTGGAAACTGGAAAGTCATGTTTTCTTTTCAATTTACCAAGGAAGCACAAATATCTATCCTAGGTAATAACCAGGCTCTCTCTCAGTAATGACTCACATTCTCTTATGTATGTGGATTTTTAAAATGGCAGAGGTATTCTTGAAACTCTGGTGTGTAACCTATTTATGCTTACTAAGTCTTACCAAAGATTAGACCATGCAACAAAGTGTTTCAGGAGAAAAGTATTCACTTTTCAGATGAGCGTTAGCTTCCCAAACAGAGAATGCCTCTCTCTGCCCCTCCATCCACCCACCACGCTCCACACCAGCTTACTTTTCTTCTTCAGGGCGTTTCTTTATCCAACTGTTATCCTGTAAGAAAGTTCTTCTTTTGTTCACCTCCTGAAAATCCTGCTGCTTCCGTGTGGTTCCCAGAGTGGTGCTCTTCATCTCTATCAACAGAAACATGAAAGACTGGAAGATGTAATAGTGTGGAGTTGAGCGTGGGCTTGGTAACCTGAAAATCCTGAGAGGCACAACTGATTGGCCAGCATCAATCTTCTAGGCTGGCAAGTCCAGTACTGATTCAAAGTAGGATGCACCAGCAAGAAAGAACAGATCCCACACCCTATCACCAAAGATAACACACAAAGCTGCTCAGGTGCCAACTGAAACTGCCAGTGCCACTTATGAGGCCCCATCCAGTTCCTGGGAAAGGAGAACTCCCAGCCTGGGATAAACTGAGCCAGGATTTAGTGGGCTGGCCATTTTACCCCGTAAGAAATATACCTTGGAAGCCCACAAAAGACTGTTTTTATAATACCTAGTAATAGTCAATAAGTCCTGGTCATTTGATTCTAAGTAACTTAATTCTTTTATTCTGTAAGAGCCAAACACAAAGAAGGTCATATTTTTTTTTAAAAAAGATATTTTTATTGATTTTTAAAAAATGAATTCCAATTACATGACTAAAAGCTGTGGCATGTATACTTTTTCTTAAGCCTAACTTTGCAATGCTAATTAAATTAGACTGTTGTTTCTCAGCATTCAATGTCTGTATTAAAGAACTGAGATCTGTGAGTTGTTTTACTGAAATTTTAAAGTTTTCTGAGTAAGAGAAACTCATGTACATTACCATTTCCTGTGGGAGACATTTTTCTCAAGGTAACATTGGACATGCTGCCTTCCAGTAAGGACCTAAAAGAAAAATGGGAAATAGAGAAAGCACAACAATGACTCTAAGAACCCGTAAGTGACTGTTTCATGACTGAGATTCACTTTTCAATGACAGTGATAGTCACATGGTCTGTCATAACAAATGCATGACATAAAATGCCCCTGAGAGTTCATCTCTTCCAACATATTTGTTTTACAGATGGAGAAAATGAGGCCCAGGGCGTTTTGTGATTCCAGCGTTATATCATAAGCAATTGGTAGAATCAGGCCATCAATTAATTCATGTGTTCAATCAATAATTACGCATGGAATGCTTACACTGTCCCTGGCACTGAGCCTGGTGCTGGGGGCAGAAAAATGAGTTAGACAAGTGTCTGGTCATGGTCAAGAGGGAGAGAGAGAGATTGTGCTGAACCCACAGCACACTGTGAATGCCCAAAGAAGGGCTCCTCAGCTCCTTCCTGAAAAAAGCCAAAGCAAACTCAGGAAATTGCTGTGTAATTAGAAGGAAAGCAACCAGGCACATGGAAATCACAGACTTTGAGAAGCATTGGTGATTTTAGGCAACTGCCACATGGAAAACTCAAAGTTTCTGAACTACTCTTCTGGTGTTAAGGGGTTAAGGTAACCCACAGCACCAGTCTGCCCAGGACTGATCCAGTTCCCCAGAACTGAATTATGACTTTGTGGGTCCTAGGCACTTTTGCCTTCAGGGTCCCTTCTTACTCACACAGATATACACACACACACAAATTTAAAATTATATCTTATGACTATGTTAGTATGAATATGATCCTGGCTGACTTCATTATTATTATTGTTCTATCAATATTTTTCTTCTGTTATTGAAAGAAATAAAAATTAGAATGCTTTTGTGGATCATAAATGTATTGTGGGCCTTTGTGCGCCTGAGTTAACCCTGCGTCTTCCTGAAAGTGGAAACCAGAAAAGTCCTGGGCAAACCTGGATGGCTGGTCACCCTAGGTGGGGTTATTATGTCCTTTCCAGTGTCCATCTCACCCAGACCGTGCATGGAACATAGGAGGGGCATTCAAGCTCAAGTCAGAAGCAAGTTTTAGGTCCATATTTATCACACTCAATGTCTGGAAAATGAACCACTTAATCTCCCTGCAAAATGAAGCTATTGAAACCTGCCATCTACTTCCTAAGTTGCTGTGATGATCAAATGAATAATGTACACAAAAAACCCACTTTGTTAAACGATCAAATGCTATTGGACTTAAGGAAATATTATCGGACAACTGTCTATAGGTATAACTTGGGGTTCTAAAAGCCCCCACTTCCTATCCTCTAATGCGAAAGTATTTCCTGCAACAACTTGCCATAGGACCTGAAGCAGAAAAGACACACTTCTCTGGGTCAAGGTATTATTTTCCTTGGGGTCGCTTCTTAGAATGTCAGTAGCACTGCAGAAGATCAGAGGTGGCGGCTGTAAGTGTCCAGACCAGCTCCCCCTCACCAGTCTGAAGCTTGGCAGCTACAGGCTCATGACTGCACCTTCCCTGAGGATTTGCCCTTCACTCTGCCTGGCTGGTTGCACAGCCTCCCCACTCACTACAACCTGGAGCCGGTGGCTGACTGACCGGGATAAAAAAGGTCAGTCCTTTGCCTCAAGATAGAATCAATTTTATCCAGTGACTTGCACTTCAGAGCTGGGATCTGGCTGTAGATCAGCCAGCAGAGTGCACATCCTTGCTCACTTCCTTCCCTGGCCTTCCCCTGCCTCTCTCCTGAAAGCACACCCTCAATAACTCAAAAGCACCCAAATGCCTCTCAGAAATGGCTTCTGGGAAACCTAACCTAAGACGTGGATTAAGAACCAATGTATTCATCATGACCATTACCTTCTCAGGGACCAGCAGCTGTTCGCTGCATGAATAGCTGATTCTGAAGGTCTTAGTGGAGTTAGAAAGAACTGCATCTAAGTGATGCTGTTTACTGACTGTGTCACCTTAGGTATGTTATTAGCTCAGGTCTCTTATTTGTATAATGAGATGAAATAGGAACATTATGAGGTTCAAATATTACTAGATAATATATGTAAAGTGTCTAATTATTGCCCAGCACACAGTAGGTGCTTGATAATTTTTAACTCCATACTCCATTACCTTGGCAAGCAGAGAGCAAAGACATAGGAGAGGTATGGTTGGATGTGGGATGGGATGGAACAGACTTGAACTTGGGCAGCTGGGCACACCAGAAGTGTCAGGGATCCCCTGGCTGGCTATGTTTAGAGGCTGCATAGATAACCTCTGGTAAAATGAAGGTAAAGAAGCACCTAAAGGCAAACTTAAAGCTCAACTAGTGACTATTTTGCCTCTCTCTGGGAGTGTGTCTCAGGACTTTTGGCTAACCTTTTTCCTGTTTCTAAATGGGCTCTGATATATTTTTTTTCCTCTTAGCCGATAAAGACCTGGAGAGTTCTCAGTTGATTGCACTAGAATTCTCAGGTGGTCAAAATGCTGATTGCATAATTAGTGATACATCGGCAGAGACAGTAATGCAATTGTGAGACAAAAGACAGGGTAAATGGAGAAAGGGTGTTTTACAATTACCTGCTTATTTTTCTGTCCCTCCCAAGAGACTGTGTTTCTAGTGGGCAAGGCCTAAATGTTTTCCTTCTATTCCCAGCATCTGGGAAAGAGTAGGTCTTCCCCGGGTGCTTGTTACTGGCCAAGTCATGTTCCTCCAAAATTCATATGTTGAAGTTTCCATCGCTTGTATCTCAGAAAGTGACTATATTTGAAGATAGGGCCTTTAAAGGGGTGATTAAGTTACATCCATGCCCCTGAGCAAACTATCGCGAGAACAGAAAACCAAACACCGCCTGTTCTCACTCATAGGTGAGAATTGAACGATGAGAACACTTGGACACAGGAAGGGGAACATCACACACCCGGGCCTGTTGTGGGGTGGGGAGAGAGGGGAGGGACAGCATTAGGAGATATACCTAATGTAAATGACGAGTTAATGGGTGCAGCACACCAACACGGCACATGTATACATATGTAACAAACCTGCACGTTGTGCCATGTACCCTAGAAGTATAATAAAATATAAATAAAATAAATAAATAAATAAATAAGAGGTGATTAAGTTAAAACAATGTCCTTAGGGTGGGCATTAATTCAACCTGACTGGTGACCCTGTAAGAAGAGAAAATTTAGAAACACAAAGAGACAGCAGAGGAAAGGCCACTTTGAGGATACAGTAAGAAGGTGGCCATCTGCAGGCCAAGGAGAGAGGCCTCAGGAGAAATCCAAATCTGCCAATACCTTGATCTTGGATGCCCAGGCCCCACAACTGTGAGACAATGATTTTCTGTTATTCAAGTCACCCATCTGTGGTATTTTGTTATAACAGCCTGAGCAAACTATGGAATCCTTATGAAAAAAGTAATTTGAAGAGTTATAAGATAGCCAAGTCATTCAAAGAGCTTTGGTCCACACTGCACCTGATCTGTGCCCTCCGTGTCTTCAAATGGTTTATTGCACAGGATAATTGCTATTAGAATAAAGATCCACTGGTCGAGTCCCTGCCCTGAACAGGATACCTCCGAAGCATTGTCTCTCATTTTTCACATAAACTCTGCGGGGTGGCTCTTGGTACCTCCAACTCCCAGGTCAGACTACTGGAGCTCAGAGAGAGGATGAAACATGTCCAAGGTGTTAAGGGGCTGTGTCGGGCTTCCAAACCAAGCCACGCCCTCCTCAGCAAACAGCACTAATGCCCATCAGTAGTCACTGCAAGACTAGGCTGCTGCCCTGGTGTTAGAACGAGAGCAGGAACGTGGATGCAGGGGCTTGCCTGGTGCTGGGCATCTCACTCCTTGGAAGTCCCATGACCTCCGTCAAGTGCTTGGTACCAGGGCAGCCTCTCAATGAACCGCTGCAACAAACAAACCTTCACAGGACAGGCTTCTCTGTGTATTCCCCAATATTCCTTAGGTTAAAAATATGTCCACACAAAAACTTGTACGTGAATGGTCATGGTAGCACATAACAGCCAAAAAGTAGAAATGACCCAAATGTCCATCAGTGGATGAATGGATACACAGCATGGTATCTCTGTGCAACAGAATATTACTCAGCATAAAAGGGAACAAAACACTGATGCATCCTACAACGTGAATGAAACTTGAAACATTAAGTTAATGAAAGAAGCCAGGCACAGAAGAGGACACACTGTACGGTTCCATTGATATGAAATGTACAGAACAGTCACATCCATAGAAAAGAAAGTGGATTAGTGTTTTCCAGGGGTTAGGGGGAGAGGTGAATGAAGAGTGACTGCTAAAGGGAATGGGTTTCTTTTTGGGGTAAAATTAAAATACTCTGGAATTAGATGGTGGTGATGGTTGCACAATCTTGCGAATATATATATAACATAATAAATATAAAATAATATATTATATATTATATATTACATATTTATTAAATAATAAATATATATTTAATAATATAATATGTAATATGTAATTATTATAATATGATAAATATAAAATAATATGTCATATTATATATTTTATATTTATTATATTAATAATATCTATCTATCCATATATATTTTTTTTAGACAGAGTCTCACTCTTCACCCAGGCTGGAGTGCTGTGGCACGATCTCACCTCACTGCAACTTCTGCCTCCTGGGTTCAAGCAATTCTCGTGCCTCAGCCTCCTGAGTAGCTTGGTGTGTGCCACCACTTCTGGCTGATTTTTGTGTTTTTAGTAGACATGGAGTTTTGCCATGTTGGCCAGGCTGTTCTCAAAGTCCTGACCTCAAGCAATCCACCTGCCTTAGCCTCCCAAAGTGCTAGGATTACAGGTGTGAGTCACCGCACCCAGCTGTGAATATATTTTTTAAAAAGCACTGAATTTTACACTTTAAAATGGTGAATTTTATGGTATGTAAATTATATCTCAACTCCAGAAACAAAAACTGGCAGCAGGCCAGGCCGTCTTTGAGCTAGAGAGGCAGAAAAGACACTCTTATATGTCCCGTGTGGTTTTGCCAGAATAAAATGCAATCAGATTATATTTCACAAGATTATCCCAGTCCCATGAGGATTTGTGCACCTCCATACACCGCTAACAATTGAGCCCTCCCTGGTATGCATCTGTATCAACTCCTAAATGTTAAACTGGTGCCGTGAGTGACCCATGGATCATTCATCATTGTGGCCTGAAAATATGCTCTCTGACCCTGAACTATGCAAGAAGCTGTCAAATTTATACAATAGAGACAAGCAGGCCTAGGCTTCTGTGGAACTCACAAACAGAAATCACATAAATAATACAAACACACATATTCAGGAACATCCTAGTTTAAAACTTTCTGTCTTCTGATTGGATCTTAGTTCCCACTTGTGGTTTAAGAAGAGTCATCCTATTGTACAGGAAGGCAGAATGAGAGTTGCAAGGATAAAGTCAATCCCAGGCAAGAGCATGTCTATGTGAATTAACAATGGGGTATAGCAGATTATGTGACAATAAGAGAATGTGATATTCTACCATGTTACCAAAACATGGAACCATTGGGTAGTGTGTTCTGTTATTTCAATTGAGCACATGCTATTTTAAAATATATATTACATATAAAGACATACAAATAGTTAACAGGTAAAATGCTCAACACCACTAATCATCAAAGAAAGGCAAATCGAAACTAAATGAGATACCATCTTACTCCAGTTAGAATGACTATTATTAAAAGGACCAAAATGACAGATGCTGGCAAGGATGCAGAGAAAAGAGAACTCTCATACACTGTTGGTGGGAATATTAATTAGTACAACCTCTATGCAAAATAGTGTGAACATTTCTCAAAAAACTAAAAATAGAACTACCATACGATCCAGCAATCCCACTGCTAGGTATCTATCCCAAAGAAAAGAAATCAGTATATTAAAGGGATACCTGCACTCATGTGTTTATTGCAGCACTATTCACAATAGCAAAGATATTGAATCAACCTACGTGCCCATCAACAGACAAATGGATAAAGCAAATAGGGTATATATGCACAATGGAACTATACACAGTGGAATACTCTTCGACCATAAAAAAGAATGAGATCCTGTCATTTGTAGCAACATGGATGGAACCAGAGGACACTATGTTAAGTGAAATAAGCCAGGCACAGAAGGACAAGTGCTGCATGTTCTCATTCATATGTGGGAGCTAAAAAACTTAATCTCATAGAAGTGGAGAGTAGAATGATAGATACCAGAGACAGGTAGGAGTATGGGTGGAAAGGGGAATGAAGAGAGGTTGGTTATGAGTAATAGCTCTAATGTTTGATATCAGGCTAGGGTGAGTAAGCAACAACATTACGTATATTTCAAAGTAACCAGAAGACTCAAAATGAAGCTAATGCATAAAAATGTTAAACATTCAGGTAATGGATACCTTGACACGATCACTATACACCCTATGCATGTAACACACATGTATACCACAAATATGTAAAATATTTTATATCAATAAAAGATAAAATACATAAACTACATATGTAGTATATAGTTAGTAAATACAGTCTATATATAAATAATTTACTTATAAGTATACAACATAAAGAGCTATCCCTATAGCTATAAAATTAGAATTCAGTTTTTAGAAAACATACTTACACTCATTAAAACACATAAATTTATCTTATGCATGCCATATTCTTCTACTCAAGCTACTTATGCCAGCCTCCCTGAACAAATATCCTCTGCTTGTGAAAATTTCCCTTATTTTCTTTTAGAAAGTGTATTAGTCTGTTCTCATGCTGCTAATAAAGACATACCCCAGACTGGGTAATTTATAAAGGAAAGAAGTTTAATTGGCTCACAGTTCCACATGTCAGGGGAGACCTCACGACGATGGTAGAAGGCAAATGATAAGCAAAGTCACATCTTACATGAGGGCAGGCAAGAGAGCATGTGCAGGGGAACTGCCCTTCATAAAGCCATCAGATCTCACGAGACTTATTCACTATCACGAGAACAGCATGAGAAAAACCCCACCCCCGTGATTAAATTATATCCCACCAAGTCCCTCCCACGACATGTGGGGACTCTCACAATTCAAGGTGAGATTTGGGTGGGGACACAGAGCCAAATCCTATCAGAGAGTTAAAGATACACGCTGATCTTTATACAGACTTCCTGCCCATCTTAATGTCAACACCCTTCTTTTCCCCATTACATCTTATCCTTAGCTTCCCTTTATGCTCCAGAACTTTCCATCTCCCTCAAACCCTCAAAATTCATCTGACCTTCAAGGCCTCAGGATCTTTCTGTCTACTAGCCAATCTGAAGTAAAATGTGCCTGAACAGGTGACAACCTAATGTGTTTGCAGTGGCATAGGAGGAAAAATGATTGACAGCCCTTGAGCAAGAAAGTCCCAGATTGTGTGTGTCCCAGCTTCATCACTCATTAGCTACTTGGACCAAGTCTCTGCTTCTGCCTCTGCAAAGAGGAAGTTATAGCAATCTTAAAAGGTTGTTATGGAAATTAAATGAGATAATGCTTTGTAAATTACAAATTCCTATAAAATCATCTAAAGCATTTTATTGTTTGAACTTTCCTCCCTACCTCGCAGACCCTAAAAGGGCAGCAGAAGCCTAGGTCAGAGGAGGACTGAGGTGGGATATGGGTAGAATACCAAAGAAAATTTAAAACACAGCAAC
Organism: Macaca nemestrina; assembly: GCF_043159975.1. NCBI lineage: Eukaryota > Metazoa > Chordata > Mammalia > Primates > Cercopithecidae > Macaca > Macaca nemestrina. Next base: position 36,060,005 of record NC_092140.1, read on the forward strand.
CATCTGGGTTTTTGGCCAAAGAGCTATGTACTATGGAAGAGGCAGCTGGGATGTCCCAGAGAAAGAAAGTGGGTTTACCAGAAACTATTCTTAGGGAATATCCCAGAAGTTTTGGGATGAAGCCAGTGGGGGTGTTTATAGGATACCTGGGGCTAGTCATTAACAGAGAGAAAGAGGGTAAGGCCCATGAGCTTGTTCAAACGTCTTATTTCACTGGTTTTCATTTAACCAGGTCTTCAGGAAAACACCTAGCTGACAAAAGCATGAAAATATCAGACCCTATGGCAGAATGCTGGGTCTGATTGGAGCTATCCCTAAACATAAAATGATGAAGAGATACCTGTTTTCCTCTACACATCTTTTTGCAGGAATTTCTGATGATCCGAGAGTTGATTAAGACTTCAGCCCTCCCAGTATGGTACATAACCCTGGGTGCAGACCTCCAGATGGGCAGAGGATGAGGGAGTGAGGGATGGAAGGCAGTGGCACTGAGTTCATTGCAAAGGGTCTGCTTGCAAATCCTTCTGCACTCAGCATCCAAGCATTTTTATACCAAATCCATCATACCCTTTTGTCAACCAGTAAATTACTGAAAATATAATTAGTCTTATATGTAAAACATCATGAATGTTTTTATTTTAAAAATGAATTTTCATTCTTAAAACAGTTAGTAATCATTACTGTAGATTTTGGGGTAAATCTAAATTTTTATTTTAAGAATTATTCCAGAATGCCATGCCTCTCTCTTTAAAATTACAAATGTTACTCACATTTTTTTTAATGTTTAAGATTTATCTTAAATTTGGGGGGGTGGGGGCTGAGGGCGGTATGTTCCAATGGGAGAGGACAGTAAGGAAAGGTCCAGTCATGATGATCTGGAGATTTCCAAGTAGAGACTTATAGCAGACAATGACGGCATATCTGATATCCATTCTCCCCTTCTTTCTTACTGATAGCTAAAGCCACATTTCTCAGGCTCTCTGAAGCTAGCAGTAGACATATTTGTAGTTCTGACTATTACAATTGAAGTGGAAGTCCCTGGGAAGAATGTGTGCTTTTGTGCTCCCCCACTCTTTTCTGAAAGTAAGGTGGCTTGCAGGAGGGAGGAGCAGTCCTCTTGGACCTTAGGGACTATGGGCAACCATAGGGACTAAATTCACACACGAAAAATAGCAGAGCAGGAAGTTAGAAGGGACCTGGTTCCTTGACAGTGTCATAGAGTTGCCACAAGAGCCCTGTATTATCTATCTCTGAGCTTCTCCTTCCAAGAGAAAAATAAACCTCCTCGTTTGTTTAAGAGATTTATTTTCCTTTTCTTTTTTCTTTTCTTTTTTTTTTTTTTCTTTTTTTTTTTTTTTTGTTACTTAAGCTTAATGCTCTTCCTCCATGTCACTAAGCCATCGTGCAGCAAATAAAAGGTCCAAAAGTTGACAGGAGTCTACAAATGATATGTGTGATTCTTTTTTTTTTTTTCTAGTTTTGGTAGTGGTGAATGTCACTCCTCAAAATTCATATGTAATTGCAAGGATGTATGATTCTTGTATCGACAAAACATATGTGTTCAATGTTCCTAGCAAGAAGGGTCACATGTTAAGCCCCTACCATGTACCACCTGCTGTACCACATGTTTTATGCACATTATCTTATTTAATCCTTCCAGGTCAGTACTATTATCTATAATTATGGGAGTCCAAACCTCGGAGAGGTGAAATAACCTGCCCAAAGTACACAGTTAGAGGAAGAATCAGAAACTGCAGTTAGGTCTGTGTGACTGCAGCGCCAGAGCTCTTTTCCGTAAGTGATACTATAGGTACCTCAAAGTGCCATGTGATATGACCCATATCAGGCACTCAGAGAAATGCTTGGAGTCCCAGATGATGGATGCTCATGGGAGAACAGGTGAGAGGAACAGCAGGAATGAACGACGGCCCCAACATTTCCTGACAGCTCAGCCTCAAAACTCACTCTCCGATGACCACACTGCAGCCAGAAGTGGCTTGACACGGTTCCCGACTGGACTCCGGTTCAGCTAATTGGATTTATTTCTAAGTGCCACATTTCAGTTTCATTCCAACTAGGTTTTTAGCTTCTCACAAAAAAGATGAAACTCTAATCTTGGCTTCTCAAAAGACTGTTGCCAGTACATATGCCTACTGATTACAGACACCAGCAACTGTGTTTTAGAAGTGTAATATTATGAGAAAAGATGTGTGAACGCTGTCTCTCCTATGCTGGGAAGTAGAAAACCATTTACCTATGAAGCACTGAATGCATGTGTTGAAAATTATGATATGAAATCACAAAGTCAAAGTCTATGAGGAGAGAGGGAAAAAATATTTTCAATTACTGGCCCATCTTTCATTTCCTCTTTGTGGCCAAACACCAGAAACAGCTAGTTTTATCTGCTGCCTACTGCTTCTGCCCAAGGACATTTGTCTTTAGGTTTTACATGAAATCACTGCTCAAGTTCTAAATCATGAAATCAATCAACTTTCTTAGCTCTTTTCGTATGCATTTGAAACTATCAGCATCTCCTATTTCTTACATTTGTCTTCTTTTCAGCTTCTCCTCATCTCTCCATGCCCTTAATCAATTTCCTTCAGTATTTTCTATCTCTAATAAGAGCACTTCCTCTGGGAGCATTTACGTCCATTAGGTGACCCAATTGCCGCTCCCCCCACCAGCCCAATCTGAGCCCCAGCTCCTCTTGTCCCCATGCCAATAATTCCCTGAGCCAACTTTCACTTCAGTCCCCCAGCACGATCGCAGCCCCAGCTCTTCCTGTCCCAGTGCCAAGAATTTCCTGGGCCAGTTCCCAGCTCAGCTAGAATCTTCGTCATCTTTTGGGTTCTCTCAGCATGAAGACTTTTAAAATCTCACTCTTCCCTTCCCACCCAAGGACATAATGCCTCTTGGCTTACCTGAGGAAGTCTTTAGCACTCCCTGCTAACCTTCTCTTAAGAAAGATTGTGTGAACAAAGAAACTAAAATTGGTTAAAGAAGGGCTCATAGAGGAAAAGGAATAGGAGAAATAAGGCAGAAAAGAAAAACACAAAAAAGTGCAGCAGAAACTAAATTAGCAAAATAAAGGATGATGGAAGAAAAGAGAAAAAACGAGGACTTCAATTCTGACTGTTTAGATTTGGGGTCCCACAATAATAATAACTATTTTGAGCTTATATTTCACAGGTGTTGTCTCATTTAAGCCTTACATGCCTTTAGGTTGTTACTATTATTATACTTGTTCTTTACATGAAACTTAATGATGAACGGTTTCAGTGAAGTCAGAGTCTTTTTGCAGAAGGATAGGGCAGGAGTTGGAAATGTGGGCAGTGGGCGAAATGTAGGCAGTTTTTTTTTTTTTTCTGGAAAGAGTCTCAAGATGACTAGTTTGCCTGAGGTTACATAACTAGTGAATCGCCCAGTTGAGTTTCAAACTCAAATCAACCTGACACGAGAGTACCTATCTCAGAAGCCCGAGAAACAAAAAGGAATTAACAGGAAGAAATTTACTAGACTAAAAAGTGGTGAATAAAAAAAGAATGAAACCATGTTCTTTGCAACAATATGGATGCAGCTGGAGGTCATTATCCTAAGCAAATTAATGCAGAAACAGAAAACCAAATACCAAGTGTTTCCCCTTATAAGTGGGAACTAAACATTGGGTACTCATGGACATAAAGATGGCAACAATAGAGATCCGTGGTGGAGCTCAACAGAAAAGAAGAATTGGAGCAGACTTTCTTTGACCATTTTACCAAAGTATCATGAGATCTACATAGAGTGACATTTGGATATTTTAACTAAACCAAAATCTTTCAATCAATTTATCAAGCTTCTAGTATATTTTTATAAATTACTATCTTTATGAAAGACCAAATGTCAATAGTTGCCCAGGGCAAATCTCTTTAGTGATGGAGAATGCAAAAAAGCTAAAGTAGAATAAGTGAACAAATACAGAAAAGGGGTCTAGAAAATGACACAGGGTGGCAAATCGCCCTGGTGGTATTCACTTTTGCTTCTGAAAATGTCCTGAGGGTCTCAGGGCGCAGTAACAGTGCCATCCCCACCACTACTTGTTTCCCAGAAATCAATGAAACAGCGAAAATCCCTAGGAACTGGAAAAGGACAAATGCCATAAAACCATTTTCAGTAGAAGTATAAGAGGGGCTCTATAATTACAGACCAATAACCAGAAGCATTATTTTTTGGAAGATAAATAAAACAAACCATCAAACAACTAATTACCACCTAAAAGTACAAGAAATATATGTAAGGGGAAAACAAACAGTGCTTCATGAAGTGTAATATTAACAAATCTATTTAAATCCATTTTTAAATGATCTCTCAGAAACAAACAACTGTGTTTAGCCTGAATACACAGCCTAAAAGGAAATCCAAAAATCATTAGGCTGAGATTCATTTAGCCTTCTGTGATGGTTAGAAAGCAGCTATTTCTTCAGTCACACAACCTCACAATCTAAGCTTAGCATTGGGAAACTTGTTTACTGATGGTGAAACAGAGTCCAGAATGTAGCACAAATGAAAGACCCTACCATACAATTTTCTCACTGTTGATTCTGGGGTTTGTTTGTTTGCTTGTTGAGACGGAATCTTGCTCTGTAGCCCAGGCTGGAGTGCAATGGCATGATCTCGGCTCACTGCAACCTCCACCTCTGGGGTTCAAGCTATTCTCCTGCCTCAGCCTCCTGAGTAGCTGGGATTATAGGCACGCACCACCATGCCTGGCTAATTTTTGTATTTTTAGTAGAGACGGAGTTTCACCATGTTGGTCAGGCTGGTCTCGAACTCCTGACCTCGTGATCCGCCTGCCTCTGCCTGATTCTGGTTTTTAATACGCAACCCTCACCAGCTCTTTTTCTTATGGCCCATCTTTTCTGCAGAATGATAACAGTAAGCTTTAATGTGAATAGTGACCTATAATTATTTATTTCATTTTACAAAAAACACTGGTCTAACATTCATTGATTAAAAAAGCTATCCAATAAAAGTTATCTATCACCTGAGCCCCACGAGGGGCTATTTTCAGTTCTAGCTGAAAATACAAGTTAAATGACTAAAAACTCAAATTTTGACCATAGACTATGAGCCAAAACCCTGTTAGTTATCTTAAATACTTTACTGGATTTCATATTCACGAAAGCTCTGGCATGTAGCTATTCTCTATCCCAATTTTACACAATATAAATCTTTCTCATTATATTTAGAACTTATGTGGAAATACAAGAAAGTATATATAAAATGTGGAAAATACAAGAAAGCATAAAGAAAGAAAAAAAAATCAGACACCTTTAATCAATCACAGCAATTTTCTTCCAGAGTTTTTCTTTGCCCACTTAGAGCCTACTGATATGCATTTTTCCAATGCCATTTAAGAATATTTAAATATTTATTTTGCAGCTACAAAATATCTCATTTTATTTATCTATTTATTTATGTATTTATTTATTTTTTATTTATTTATTTTTTTTTTTAGACGGAGTGTTGCTCTGTCACCCAGGCTGGATGGAGTGCAGTGGTGCGATCTTGGCTCACGGCAAGCTCTGCCTCTTGGGCTCACGCCACTCTCCCACCTCAGCCTCCCGAGTAGCTGGGACTACAGGCGCCCGCCACCACACCCGGCTAATTTTTTATATTTTTAGTAGAGACAGGGTTTCACCGTGTTAATCAGGATGGTCTCGATTTCCTGACCTCATGATCCGCCTGCCTCGGCCTCCCAAAGTGCTGGGATTACAGATGTGAGCCACCGCGCCCAGCCCATATTATTTATTAATGTAACATCATTCCTCTGTTGTTTCTAAAAAACCATATAAAAGTCTTTCACCAAGTATCTGATTATTTTCTTTGAATGGATCCTAGAAGTGCAATTGCTTGCCAAGATGTATTATTTCTAAAATATTATTGATCCCTATTGTCCAGTTTCTTTCCATAAATCGTATAGTAGTTTATCATCCACCAGCAGCATGAGTGTCTATGCATTTGCCAGCATTTAGAATTATCATTCATTAATCTTTTTAATAACATAATAAGTGAAAGTAGAATCATTTTGTTTTACTTGCATATTTGTCTTCACTTTACAGGGCATTTTTTGCTTATTTTATAAATTATCCATTGACAATTATTATATATTTCTTACTGATTTCTCATTTTCTTTATATGTCAGGAACATTCATCTTTACTTTCCTAGTTTTTCATTTAGCTTCTAATTATAATTTTGTATCAGGAGCTTTCGATTTTGCATTCCCTATTTTTCCCTTTATAATTTCTTCCACTTTCACTCTTTAAAAGCCATCTTTGTAGACCATCCATCAATCTTCTTTCTGACCTCGAAGTCCAAGCAATCGTCAAGTCCTATAACTCAATATCTCTTGTTATGTATCTTTCTATTTCCAAGACACCAATTCAAACTACCGTAATCTCCTGACTATTCCAACGGCTTCCCAGCTACATTCTCAGTCTCCAGACTTCCTCAATTTTAATCCATTCTCCTCACTGGTGCCAAAGTAGTCATCACCTTGCTTAAAGCTGTTCAGGGGTGTTCCATTTCTGTCAGGATAAAATCGAATTTTTAACAAGGTTAACAAGGCCATACTCTCCAGCCTCATTGCTTCCCGCTCCCCACTCACACTCTGGCTTCAGCCATAGCAACTCCTTCCAGTGTCTGGTGCTCCATCCTTTTGATCACCTGTGAGCTATTGCTTATTCTATCTATGCCTGAAACACTCTTCTTTCTGAACTTCCCCCAACCCCTCCTTTTCCTTCAGGAAAAGACTTCCATTCATCTTCCAGATCACACATTCTATATCCTCCAGGAATCATTCCGTGATGCCATTGCCACTTGCCCCACCCCTTCCTCCCCAGGCTAAGTTATGAGCCCTACTGTGTGTTCAAATAGCAAAGAGTTTCTTTCCATAACATCACCTAAGACTGTCTGTGTGTGTGGCTGAATAATCTTCCCCCACCCCCAACACGCGCATATACACACATACTCACACACTCACACTCGCACACACTCACACACTGTACATCTTAAGAGTAGTGGCGAAGCCCATCTTCTCCACAGTTGATTTTCAAAACTTATCACAGTACCTGGTACATAATCAGTTCTAGAGGAATATTTGTTGAACAAACATGAGGTTAACTAAATATTTACTTTTCTTTTAATTTTTACAATATATTTTGTTGTTTTATGTAATCTCTCTAATCCATGTGGATTTACTTTGGTAATGGGAGAATAAATCCCTTTCTCATTGATACATGATTCGTCCTTTGTCACACTTTAAATTCTTACATATTCTCAAATGTGCTTTGTGGCTGTTTTTCTCAAGAAATCTGTCTTTAGTTTCTTACAATAAAAACAAACTACTTTTATTATTGTGTTTTTCTGATACATACATTTTTAATATCTAGTAGCATAGCACCCTTCATTAATTTCCTTTTTAGAAATTCTATCAGCTATTCTCATTTATTCATTTCTTTAAGATAACTTTAAATTATTGTCTAAGGTTCCAAAATAAATATTCTTGGAACTTTTGACTAAAATTGTACAGATTCTATAAAAGAGTTTGGGAAGAACTGACATTTAAGGTCAACTTTGACCTTTATGTCTTACTATAAAATGTTGTTATTTTTTAAATCTGGATTTTAAATTTTTCTTGTAGAGATTTTTTCTAGATTTCTATATTTTTGTGCTATTGTGAGTCATATTATACATATATGTCCCATTATGTAATATGCTATGTATATTATAAAATATGTATATAATACACCATTATATAACTTTATGCATCTATTAATTATTCAGCAAGAATCCTAGTTTTTCTTTTTATCTGCTGGTGCTGTGAGTTAGGCATACTCATACATGTCACCGTTTGTCCACATGGGATCGTGGTTCAAATTCAAGTCTATCTAGATTTCAGATCCCTGCATGCATTTGTATACAAATTTCTTTTAAACTTTTACACACAGCATTTCTAATGACAAAAGAGGGAACCCTGGGGAGAACTGGCGAGAGGGCAGGGCAATAGGGATAGTTTTCTCCAAAGTTTTTTAACTAAAATTAGCTCCCTATACAGACATGTGCCATGCTTATTTCATAATTGTATTGCATTTTCTAGAATATTGACACAGTCTCCTGGGATGTATATATCTCAATTTGAAAAACATGGCTTATAGTTCACTGCCTTTCCCCAGGAGGTTTCATATGAAGGATACGTAATCACATTTTAGAGTCAGGGAAACTTGGGTCTACAGACAAATAATAAATTATTTAGATTTTTAGAGCTCTCAATTATACTATTACAATGAGGATTCAGGACGATCAGTTCTTGTATCTAGAAGCAAACCAGTTGTCATTTAATAGATAGCTATAAAATTCACTCTTCCAGTTAAGTATTACAATAAAAAGATGACTCATATCCTTAAAAAATTTAGTAATCAACATGAAATGAAAGTCTAGTAAATGTAGCTGTCATTTGGCAAAGCATCCATGTAAGGAAGAGCTTCTCCCGAGCCCCAAAATCACAAGTTCATGGAAAAATCACAGTTTACCATTTGTACAGTGGTAAGCTGGAAACACTTAAGGAATATAACTGATAAAGACTTTTGATTAAGGCCAGGTGCATTGGTTATGCCTGTAATCCCAGCACTTTGGGAGGCCGAAGCGTGTATATCACCTGAGGTCAGGAGTTCGAGACCAGCCTGGCCAATATGGTGAAACCCCGTCTCTACTAAAAATACAAAAATTAGTCAGGTGCACACGTGTAGTCCCAGCTACTCGAGAAGCTAAGGCAGGAGAATCACTTGAACATGGGAGGCGGAGGCTGCAGTGAGCCAAGATCGTGCCATTGCACTCCAGGCTGGCAAAAAGAGCGAGACTCCATCTCAAAAAAAAAAAAAAAAAGCAACAACAAAAATGACTTTCGATTCAGAAGTGAACTTGGAACAACTCCAGCTATGTATGCAGCAATTAATATATAAAAATCTTTATTTCAAAGTCCCTAGCCAGAGAAAATGGAAAATGATCAACAAATGGTCTAGAAGCAGGATAATGACAGAAAGTGAAGCCAAGTGAAACCAATAAAGATTTCCCTTGGACTGCAGGGCCAAAGATTTGATCCCCTCACTCTTAAGAAATGGTGGGAGTTGATGCCTGAACCATATAGGATGCTCTCAGTTAAACAATGTTTGCTTAAGTTGACTGCTTAGTTCATTCCACAGTATGAGCTCAGTCATTCAAAACATATTCTTTGTTTTGTTTACATAGTCCCCAGGAATATGAACCTCTCAGGTATTTCATCATAATTCTGGTAGTCTGAGAAGGCAGTCAGGTAAGCATCACCTACAGAATGGCATTCGGGGCGAGGGTGTTCTGATTGTACAGACCACAGCTAACACACATACATCAGATCCCCTCCCTGCTGAGGGGCTACTGGATCCTGAGATGAAAATCTCATAAATATAATAAATGGCAACACTGATTCCACAAGCCACAAGTTGGAAACATATGTCTATGTCTTCCATTATGTCTTAGTCACACCATACACAGTATGATATTTCCACATATTGCTGGATAACCACAGTCTGTGATGGAGTGTGGTTCGTTTATTGCTACTACATATTTTATAATAAAAAGTATTTGAAAAAAATATTGAGAAAATTCAGTAAGACAAAAGACAAGCAATTTGGCTTCATGTTCTGGTTCTGCTACTCTGATCTTCACAAGTTACTTAACATTTATGCTTTGTTTTTCTCATCTAGAAAATTCAGGCATTAGACTAGATGGGCCTATGCTCCATTTCAGTTGAAATATTCAGTCAATTAGATCTAAGATTTACACGAAGCTAACATTCCAATAAAAATTCTGACCTGTTGTTGGCATTCTCTGCATATCCCAACATTTAGGATCATCTGAATGTTTTACTAAAATTTTTACTGTTGTCATTTCTCAGTTTTCTCAAATTGATGTTTCTGATACTTTAAACACTGGAGCACCGCAAATATTAGGAAGGCTATATCTACGTTATAAACTGTGGAAGTGAAAGACAGTTTTAAATTTAATCACATTTTATGAAAAATAAAATTACCCACACATGCTATGCTTTAGTTTTCTGGTTACTATAAACACTTGAAAGCCAAGTTATAAAATTCTTCGGTAAACCTCTGGGAAATGAGCACTGAGCACTGGTGTGCCTAAACCCCTCTCAGACTGCAGGTGACCTGGTCAGCAATAGGAAGCCATGAGAACTCAAGCACTAAAGATAGAGCCAAGTATGCTGTGGGGGCGCCTCTCTGGAGGACACAGACCTGCAATTTGCAAGCTGTGAGTGGCCCCTGCATTTGAATTCCACAGCTCTGTATCATAAATAGAAATGATTAAAAAAAAACACACACACACAAACCAGACAAGTCAGCTTAACTATTAATTACAAAAGAACTCTTCTATCCTTACCAAAAGTCTCCCAAAACTGGTTTTTCAGGACTAGGCTATGAATAAAGTTTGAAAATTGCCCCCATATATATTAATCACTCCTTAGGTTAGAATGCAGAATATACTGTAGAGAAGTTGGCCAGATGCCCACAGATCCCTGTAAGGAACCATATACCCCTATTCTGCCCCCACACCCTGCCTTTACTCCTTGGTACTTTCAAGTAAGAAATGGCAATTTTCTTATTTGGGGAAGATAGGGTGGAGACAAAAACCTCATAAAAATAAACCTCTCTCTCTCATAGCTCAACAACTTGCAATATTTTTAGCAGTAGAGAAAAAATATGACTTATTAACTATAAAGCAATATTTGAGTTCACTATTTCACTAAAAGCATCATTTATGAAAACAGAAAGTTCCTTTAAAAAATGTTTGTATAGTCACTTGAGAAAATAAACCAGCAGGTGCTGGTCCCTTCGCTTAAAGAATTTATTATCCTTTGTGTGGCAGGATTCACCAGCTGACAGCTCCCACCCAGAAAATCAAATAGGTGCTCATTTCTGTGATGCCCGTAATGTGTAAAGTTGCCAAGAAGTTCAATGCAATGTGGCCTAAAAGTACAGCAAGGAAGAGCAGAGCTAACAGTCAGCTGGAGGCTGTCAAAATTTATAGGAAGAAAAGACAAAGATAATACAGTAAGTTCTAATTTTAATCATTTGAAAGGAACACAGAGAAAGCTGTGCACATACAGCAGATGTATTTCTGTTTGCAAGTATAATTCAACTTACCTCTATTGAGCAGAAAACCAGGACTTTTTGGCTAACCGGCCTGTAGTGATTCCCTGGGAGGATCTGACTGAAAGAAATGGGAACCTAGAGTTTATTCAGTGGAGTCTCAACCTCTACCTGACTGTATTAATGAACAGTTCAGAGGTTTCTTTCTCAGCGGCTGAGTCACTCAGGGAGGAGGTCTGTGGTATGCAACAGGGTGTCACCTTGTACAAATACCAGTTCAATTAAAACAGTCTCACTCATGAACCTACGGCCTTTGTTTGGTGAATTCTTTAACTTACGGCCTTGTTATGCAAATATATATATATATAGATACGCTCCTGTGATTGCCCTTTAACTGATATCAACAATATGCACAACCATATCACTGACAAGGTGGCATAGGACCCAATCTATTTTGCATTCTCTTTCAAAAAATAAAACTGAAAACTCAATAGAAGGAACCCCCATGTGCCCCACAGTACCTGGAAGGCAGGGGCACAGACAAGCATGCAAGGAGTACATGGCTTAAAGGAAACTTCAAGACAAACAAGTTCTCAAAAACCCAGGAACCCTAGGATCAGAAAACACGAAAGAAGTCTGTTCCACACATTCTACACCTAGAATATTTTGTAAAACTATCAAAGGGAAAATACACCTAGCACATAAGAATTCTAATCTCTATCTTATTTATCCATGTATAAAAAAATGTGAAAAAGGGCCAGGCGTGGTGGCTCATACCTGTAATCCTAGGACTTTGGGAGGTGGAGGCAGGCGGATCACCTGAGATCAGGAGTTCAAGATCAGCCTGGCCAACATGGTAAAATCCTGTCTCTACTAAAAATACAGAAATTAGCTGGGTGTGATGGCGCACACCTGTAACCCCAGCTATATTTAATAACGGTAACATACCATGATAAAGTCATAGACAGAAATTTTCAATGCCAGGCATCGCATAGGGGAGAGAAGGAAGAACCTGGAAGGTGATGTTGATGCAGAGTTTTAAAGTCTTAGTAGACAGTGATTAGATGGTCAAGAAGAACCATTCATCCACTCTGGCAGGAGGAGGCAGGAGAATCACTTGAACCAGGGAGGTGGAGGTTACAGTGAGCCAAGATTATGTCACTGCACTCTAGCCTAGACAACAGAGTGAGACTCTCTCAGAAAAAAAAAAAAAAAAAAAAATGTGAAAAGGATGGTTGAAACTTCTCTCATAACTGAGGGCAGCAGTAGACCCAATGTCAAAGGCTGCTTCTGGCCAGTTGCAGTGGCTTTCATTTGCACTTTGGGAGGCCAAGGTGGGAAGATCACTTGAGCCAAGAAGTTTGAGACAAACCGGGCAACACAGTGAGAGAGATCTCATCTCTACTGAAAATAAAATATCAGCTGGGTGTGATAGTGCCTGTATTTGTTCCCAGTTACTCAGAAGGCTGAGGCAGGAGAGTCTCTTGAGCATGGAAGGACCAAGCCACAGTGAGCTGTGATCACACCACCGCATTCCAGTCTGGGTGACAGAGTGAGACCCTATCTCAATAAACAAAAAACAAAACAAACAAACAAAAACAAAGGTTGCTTCTACTGGGAGGAAGGAGTAGCACTGAAGAGCCATCCTAGGTGGGGACTCCTGTTACAGGTTTTGAAATGCAACTTCCGTAAGTGCCAAAGAGGCTTTGAGGAAGCTTAGCAAACCCAGAACATTGCTGAGAGAAGTCACGTCATCAGAACTTCCTGGGTCATCGTCACTCATATGTCACACCAGCAATGAACCAAATCCTCCCTGAACAACTGCTCCTGAAAACTACAAAGCAGCTGAGTGGTGCCCACTGAAATGACTGTAACACGAAGTAGAAACCCAGACTGGAGAGCAAGGCAATTGCAGTATGTGGTCATTGTGACTGGGAGACCACTTCCTTTACGTTCCCTGATGCTCCCTTATTCTGGGCTGAGGAAATTGAAATCTAAAATGGAAAATGTTTTTTCAAAGTAAAACATATATACGTGTCTACTCTGCCTTTTTGTGGAATTTTATACATGCAAAATATTTTTAAAATATGCTTTAAGTTTCTGTGATGCCCAAAAATCTTGGTTTGAACATTAATATTACAAATGATAAAGTTGAAAAACAAAGATACGATTTAACTCAAAAGATAAACTAGAAGAGATCTTCAGCCTTAGAACTTAGCCAAAATGAAAGGCAAACACAGTTTAAGAGCTTCCTTGTAGGGATAAGTTGTAATTTACATTACAGAATGTTGAAATATATTACTTCATAAAACTCAGAACCTGAAAGATGTTTTTATCTTACAATGAAGTAAAGTGCAGCTTCCAAAGTTATGGATTTTGAGCTTCCAAGCAATTATTTCTGCATGCAATTAAGGGTTTCTCTTGCTTTATACACCGGACCATCCACACTGCTAAGCCAAACCAGTGTTTTTTCATTTAGAATCAAATCTCTGGTATAAAAAGGGACAATTCTAAACCACTGAGCAAAATTCAGACCTCTTCATGCTAAGCAGACATGACTGCCTAAAATTTAAAATCTCAAATGTGAAGAGGTTGAATCAAGAACATTTTCAGGTGTGGAGGTAGCCAAATAGGCTGGGCATTAGTTTCACTCAGGTGTTTAACTGGGAAGCCTTGGGCATGCTTGGAATAACTTGGCTTCACCACACCTGTTCACTTTCAGTGTCGGAGTTCTTGAGATCTCTCTAGAACTGTAAGCTCAGAAGCTGAAATGCCAAATGGTAAGCTCAGAAGCTGAAATGGCAAATGGTTTTTATCTCGGGTACAAAAGCCAATTGATTGGTGATGGCTTCCTGGAGGAATCTTGAGGTTTGTAAGCAAGTTGGAACTCAACAAGGGAATGTCATGGTCGATTAGCAATATCCACCACAGGTCTTGGATGGGGGAATGTTTGCTGACCCTGTCTCATAAAATTAGACGTTGCAACATCACATTGTTTTGTCTATGTGTTATATCCAAAGAAACAACCAGCCAAAATGAGCACCTTTTTTTTAGTTTTAGGTTCACAGCAAAATTGAGAATAAACGACAAAGAGTTCACGTATACCCTCAGTGTCCCCACTATCAACATCCCACATCACAGTGGGACATTTGTTACAATTAATGAACCCGCATGGATGCATCACTAACACCCAAAGTCCATAGTTTACATCAGGGTTCATTCTTGATTTTGTATATTCTTTGAGTTTGGAGATATGCATAATGACATGTATCCACTATTATAGTAACATACAGAGTAGTTTTGCTGCCCTACAAAATCCTTCGTGTGCTGCCTATTTATACCTCCCTCCCTGCAACCCCTGTTAACCACTGATCTTTTTACTGTCTCCATAGTTTTGCCTTTTGCAGAATGTCATATTGTTGGAATCATGTAGTATGTAGCATTTTCCAGACTGGCTTCTTTAACATAGCAATATGCATTGAAGTTTTCATCATGTCTTTCCATTTAAGTTTTCTCCATGGCTTGATGGTTCATTTCTTTTCAGTGTTAAATCATATTCCAAGGCCAGGCATGGTAGGTCACATCCACAATCCCAGCACTTTGAGAAGCTGAGGTGGTAGGACTGCTTGAGGCCAGAAGTTCAAGACCAACCTGGGCAACACATTAAGACCCTGACTTTAAAAAATAAAATAAAATAACAATAATAATAATATCCCATTGTCTGAGTGTACCACAGTTTGTTTATTCATTCACTTCACCTACTGGAGCACATCTTGGTTGCTTCCAAGTTTTGGCAATTATAAATAAAGCTGCTATAAACATGTGTGTGCAGTTTTCTTTTTTGAATATTTATACTATATTTTGAACCCAGTAGTATATAACATTGTTTGGAAACTAAAAGGTATAAAGTGGAATACAATGAAAAGTCTTCCTTTTCCTCCAAACCTTTCTTTCCAACAAAAAAGTAGTTATTAGTTTCTTCTGGGTCTTTCCAGAGACATTTATGCATATACAAGCAAATGTAAGATTATACTGTTCTGAATCTTGCTTATTTCCTCTAAGATTGTATTCTGAAGATCTTTCTATATTGATTTTTCACAGCTGCTTGGTATTCCACGATATGGATAGTCCATAATCTATGTCATCAATCCACTGTTGATGGGCATTTCCATTATTTCCAAACTTCTGCTAACAATGCTGCCATTGGTAACATTGTACATAAATCAATTGGCACATGTGTGAATCTGTAAGATAAATTCTTAAAAATGTAATTGTTGGGCCCATGTGTTTGCACATTTTAATTTTGGTAGAGCAAATCTTGCCAAATCGCCCTCAGTAATGGATTTACCAACTTATCCTTCTTATTCTCATTTGTCTTCTTTCAATCATTTCTTCATTTAACAAGCATTAAATACCCATAATGCTCCTACATTGTTTCCATCCCAAGGGAAAGGAAAATTCATGAGACCCAGTCTTGCTCACCAAGAATTTACAATTTGTTTGGAGGGACAGACATTGAATTAAATAGCTATAACACACCATGATAAAGTCATACGCAGAAATTTTCAATGCCAGGTATCACATACTGGAGAGAAAGAAGAATCTGGGAGGTGATTTTGATGCAGTTTTAAAGTCTGAGTGGACAATGATTAGATAGTCAAGAAGAAGAACCATTCATCCACTCTGTCATCTTCTTAATGTTTTCCACATTTCCCCTTAATAGTGAACCATTTTGCAACTTTCCTGCCTCCTTTCCTCTACCAAAAGAGCAACTTGGCAGCCCCAGCAACCCCAGCTCCTCAGGCTGTTATGGGTCCACATTTTCTGGAGACAGTCATGAGCCACACTGCAAATACAGTGTAATTCCCCTGACCACAGTCTGAAATAAACCATTCCATGGGGATTAGAAGCAAGAACTGTTTTTTTTCCCCATTGAAAAACTAAGAAAGGCCAATTTTTGTAATTAAAATCTTACTTTTAAGCTCAGATTATTTCATAATTTTCCTCAATTTAGTTAATTCTCCCACTTCATTCATGTCTCTTCATCACCAAATACTTACTAGTATTACATCATAAGCTCCTTGAGATCAGAGACCAGGCCTTCACATTTGTTTTTACGCTAACACATAGCACAATTCTTGACTCATATAGATATTTACTCATATATATACCTATATGATCCATATAGTAACATTTAATGTTTGTTGGTTGAATGAAGGAACAATAATCATAAACAACAAGTGTGCATGCATAAGGTATTTATTGCTTACCTAAAGTCTGGTTTATCTGGTTTATAAATCTGATTTTCTTGAAAGACTACAGTATTCTCTTCAATTCACCTGGAACACTCACTGATGTTTCTTTCTTTGAGACAGAGTCTTGCTCTTGTTGCCCACGCTGGAGTGTTGTGGCATGATCTCAGCTCACTGCAACCTCCGCCTCCGGGTTCAAGTGATACTCCTGCCTCAGCCTCCCGTGTAGCTGGGATTACAGGCATCTGCCACCACACCCAGCTAATGTTTTTGTATTTTTAGTACAGACGGGGTTTCACCATGTTGGACAGGCTTGTCTTGAACTCCTGACCTCGGGTGATCCGCCTGCCTTGCCTCCCAAAGTGCTGGGATTACAGGCATGAGCCATCGTGCCTGGCTCACTCACTGCTTTCTTAAAACAAGGGAAGAGTTCTCTGCATTTTACAGAGATTGCTCAAATAATAATTATCATAGCTAAACTTATTGCCCAAGGTTGGAACCTCCATCGTCATTGCCTCCTGCCTCACCCTCTCCCCACTGCTTTAAACTACATCCAATTTAGTTCGTCACTCAACCATTACTATCAATTCTCCCTCCTAATTCAGTCTCCCTTCCACTTGACTCCCACTGCTGCCTAATTCAGGTCCCCATCATCCTAAGAAAACACTGCTTTCATCACCTGCTAACTAGTCTCTTCCCAGTTCAACTCTAACCCCTGCTCAGTCAGTTAGGCTCTTTCAGGTTGTACGGATCAGCGATAAGTTCTGGAAACCTCAGCTAATGGCAGTAGAGTTAAGCAGAGCATACCCAAAGAATCCAAAATGATGATACTTAGAAGTCTACAGTTTATCACAAGAAAAACATAAAATGTAACAGCTGCATTAAAGTAGAGAGAAGCATCACAGCTAAGGGCTGTCTCATAGCAAAAAGTCAAAGGAACCATGGGCAAGCTCCAATTGTCCTTTCTCCACAAAGTTCTTCTCAGGATCCACTTTCTCCCTCAGGCTGAGAACCACTGACTCGTGAATGGAACACCCAAATGGAGTTTCAGCTGCAGTATCTTCTACCCTGCTGATCCCATAGACATATCCTGCTATGGACCATGCCTCCTGGGGTTTCAGCAGACACAAATCGTCAGTTTCACTGTTATCGATAAACAATGATAACTGGTAAATGACTAGCTGGTAAAAATCACCCTGAAACTCTTGGGGTGCTTGGTTACAAAGCCATGCGACCAATCAGTATGTTTCAGATCAGGGCTGTGCAGGCTCATTTCACATTTCAGCAGAACAACTCAGGCTAGCTTCAGGCCTGCTAGAATTAACCTTCACAGCCTAGAGGGTTTAGTATAAAGATTTAGGGGTGGTTAGGAAGAAAGAATATTGTCTCAGCAGCCTTTCTTAGATCTTAAATATACAAGTTGCTGGTTACTTTGCAAAACCAACACTAGTTGGCACAAATCTGGGGACCCAAGGACAGCTCTGAGTCTCGCATGCTCATGACTCAGCTCTCTAACCTTGATTCTCTACCTGCTTCTTTCTGCCATGCTACCAGTTTGTCACAGTCTCTATATGTTTCAGTTTAAATCCCCTGAAGACATCTGCTTGAGTTAGTCATCCACCATCCCATACTGGGTTTCTGTGGGAAGAGGTCTTACACTGGGCCATCTCTTGGGTCTCTGGCTAGTTATAAAAGGACAGACTCAATAGTGAACCATTTTGCAACTTTCCTGCCTCCTTTCCTCTACCAAAAGAGCAACTTGGCAGCCCCAGCAACCCCAGCTCCTCAGGCTGTTATGGGTCCACATTTTCTGCAGACAGACTACACCATCTCAATTAGCTGTGACTAAGGCAACAGCACTGATGGTTTAATGCATGGTTCCCCTGAGCCGTGGAACTGCTAAAAAGTGGACTACAAGCATGGCCTTGCATCCAGTTGTAAATTTCTCTCTAGTAAAGACAGTCCATTCCCTAATGCTATTTTTCCAAAAGACAGATATAATCATATCACTCCCCATCTTCCAACCCATGATAAGTTCCCTGTGTTGCATGAAATTGAAACATTTTAGATTAATACACAACTCTGCTGTCAAATGTAGCACCTACTGTTCTACATGTTTCTATTTAAAATTTTTATACTAATTAAAATTAAATAAATTTACAATTCAGCTCTTCAGTTACACTGGCCACATTTCAAATACCATATTGGCTGGAGAAGATAGGAAATACAGAAAGTTGGTCTAAGATGTCTTGTTAAGTCACTTTCAACTATTCCAGGCTTATCTCCCACCACTTGCCCCTGTGTGCCCTAAGCTTTAATCACATCAAAATCCTTCCTGTTGCCCAAACATACTATAATATTTTAGGCTTTTAATATCTGTATTAATGTCATTCCTGTGACTTGAAATGTCCATTTCTTGTGCACTTTAGTGATCTCTTACTCACTTTCTCAGTCCCTGCAAACACATAACCTGATCTATGGAGCTTTTCCTACCATTTCGGGCCTCAAACACAGGTAGCTTCCCCCTTTCTCTCTGCTCCAAGGGAACTCTGTACATATTTTATTAAATACCTAACTGCATTATATGATAATATAATTGTAACCAGCATACAATATGCCATTCTAGAAGAACTTAATAGCAGAAGCAGTATAACTATTGCTTAAGAGCACGAATTCAGGTGCCAGATGGTCTCTGCCAATGACTACTTGAGTAACCTTTTGGTAAGTCATTTAACTCCTCTTGTCTCAGTTTTCTCACCTGTAAAATAGGAATAATAAAACAGTACCTGTCCCATAGGGTCATGGTAACACAGAAAAAGCACTTAGAATGGGGCCTGCAATTTTGTAAGGTGCTACCTAAAAGTTAACTCTTAGTAAACTGTTAATGCATTTTATTTATTCATACATGAATTATATCTAAGAACAAGACCATAAGCACAATTAATAATTCTTCTCTTCTCAGGTACACTTACTGTGCCCAGTGTTCAAGTCCTTTAACACGCAATGTTGTTCATGAACATCATTAGTTGTCTATGACTAAATGCAGGTTTTAGAAGGTGTGTGAAGATCCTCTCAAGAGTCAGTCCCTGGGACTTATTGATGACTTTCTAAAAGATTGATCGTGCAGGAACCTCCGAGAAAAAAGTATGTAAAGGAACAGAATGAGAGGTGTCCATGTGGAGTGCAGTGTTTACTGTAGTACTGTATAATTCGTTTCTCTTAGATGATAACTTGTTGCTTCTCACATTCTCTTCTGTTTGATTGGCATGGCATTTTTCTCTTCTTAGACCCAATCTTTCTTCTCTTTCCTCAGTGTTCCCATATCCATCACAGCAGAGTTTTCTTTCTTGAAATCTATTTTATCTCTCCCCTAATAATCCATAGTTGTATTAGTTTTCTATTGCTCCTGTAACAAATGGCCACAAACTTCGTGGTTTATAGCAGCATAATTTATTATCTTACAGTCCTGGAGGTCAAAAGTCTAAAATTAGTGTCACTGGGCTAAAGTCAAAATGTCAACAGGGTTAGTTCCTTCTGGAGGCTCTAAGGAGAGAATCTGTTTCCCTGATTTCTCCAGCTTCTAGAGGTCAGCTGCATCCCTGGTCCATGATCTCTTCATGGTGACATTCCAACCTCTTGCTCTGCCACATCGCCTGTCAATGACTCTGATCCTCTCATCTCCCTCTTATAAGGATACTTGTGATTATATTGGGCCCACCTGAATAGCCCAGTATAATTCTCTCATGTCAATGCATTAATTTAATCACATCTGCAAAGTCCCTTTTACCATGTAAGATAACATATTCAGAGCCCGGATATCAGGATATGAACATCTTTGGGGGACCATAATCCAATCTACCATACCTACCATATTTTTACCATGTTTCCAAGTTTCCTATAACTTAATCTATTTTTACAATTAAAAAAAAACTAAATATTTCATTAAGTAAATGAAGTTCAAAATGCAGGCAATAATTTGATTTAGTAGATAGATACAAGAGAATTCTATACTATTATGAACTTTATTAAGTTAAAGTAGGCGACATATTTACAATGCTTCTAAAATTTTGTATTTAAAAGCCATGTAAACAAATGCTAGAAACACATGAATTTTTATAGTCATTTTCTACCTTTCACTCATGAGCGATATGAACAGTATTCATTTAACAGACCTGTTTTCAAATGATCACAGGATGCTTGAGTATTGTTTGCAATGATTATGTGAGACCTGTGCCCAGCTAAATCTGGGGGAAGCATACTACCTAAGATGTATATACTACCTATGCACATATATGTACATACCTGCACACGTGTACACAATATATTTATACTTATGGATCTATGATACATATATGAGATTTATACATATATAATACACATATAGCAGATCTACACACACACACACACACACACACACACACACACGTTGATAGCTCTACCTGTGTCTGTCTCCCCTATCATAATGTAAACACCCTGAAGGCTGAGCCCTGAGCTTACTTATCCTTGAGTCTTTGGTAGTCCTGACTTAGCCAGTTCTCAGGGATTGTTTCTAGGATGACTATATCTGCATTACCATGTGACACATGAGGAAATGGGACAGAAGCCACCTGACAAGAAAATGAAATCACCAGGCTCTTTCTTTGTCCACTTCTCCTTCTCAGCGTCTCAACATTCAATAGACTAGGCTAAGAAAATGTGGCTCACATGGTCTCCCTCGTTTATGCTAGTGTTTCTGTTGGTATTTTCCTTTACTTCTTGCACATTCTGATGTACTGAATCTCTCAAACCACTGGGGTGTCCCAAAAGTGTGTCCTTGTTCCCTCCCCACTCACAATATCTGCAATATCTGAAAAGCCCTCACCTCCCCCACTCACTTCCTCCTCCAGTTTACTCATTCCATCCACCCTCTTCCACCTCCTCTCATCTTCAAATTGTCTCCAGTTCCTTTACTTTATATAATCAAACAATAAACCCTCCAGAGAAAAGAGAATTCTAGAAATTTTTAATTTTCAAGCTTTATTGTAAATTAGTGGACTATCCTCTATTGGAAAAAAATTTGTGATAATTTTAATGGTATCCCTAGAAAACAGGGATTTTTAAATACTTCGGAATTGGTATACTTTATTATTTCTTTAATTTTACAATATCCCCTGCCAATACCTCATTCCTCTCCTAACTAAAAGTTATTAAAAAATGGTTGGCCTCAATAATTTGAGAGAGTGTGTGTGTGTGTGTGTGTGAGAGAGAGAGAGAGAGAGAGAGAGAGGGAGAAACAGAGAGAGAAGTTTTGAGGTCATTTAAAATACTATGAGGTAATTTGCTCTTTATAAATTTTTGATGTTTTTACCTTTTTACTGTTGATTTATATTTTAATTTCCACTTCTTTACTTAATATTCGGTTCTTTCAGGAAGAATAAAATGGCATATGCTTATACATTCAGATGTCTTCTATAAAAACAAATCTTGACTGTTACCATTTCTACTACTAAGTGCCTGATATAAAGAAAATGAGGAAAATTCAAACTAACTAACCAACCACATTCCCAAGGTTGGCTAAAAAGAAACGTAAAGGCCTGATTAAATTTGCTTTTATATACAAGAGGTACAATACTAAAATTCAAAGGTCATTGTCTGTTTAAAATATGGCAGTTACCAAACAAGGTGCCTCTTATAGTGCACTGCCTCCCAATCAGAACAAATTTCCAAGAAACCATCAAGATTCTTGCCTACAAACCCAATCCTTGCAAAAAAAATATTTGGCTTTAAGCAAAAATTGAGACAAAAGTTGATATGGAAGTATCAAATAGGATAAAAATGTTATGAAAGCTCTTACTACTAATATGACCGATGCAACTCAGAATCAATCCTTTTTGTTTTTTGTCTATGGCTAGACATCAGCAGTCATTTTCTTAAAGGACCTGATAGTCAATATTGTATTTTAGGGTTTCTAGGCCATATGCAAAAACTCCACTCCGCCATGTCATAGCATAAAGCAGCCATAGCCACCACGGGAAAGGAATGGGTGTGAGCAGAATGGTCTACAGTGGCCAGAGCAGGCGATATTTGGCCAACCTCTGGTCTGTGCTAACCAACCCTATTGGAACATCCCTCTCCCTTTTCACCCCCTCCCTGTGGAGGAGGAAATGCTTAATGAGAAAAGAGTCAAAAACCTGTATTTGAAACCTCATTTTCCAGACAAGAATTCTGAGATATTGACTCCTTCGGGTGACTTGACAAAGATCCAATAAATCAATTAGCGTGGAAGTAAGGTCAGAATTCATTCAAAATTATGGAACATTTCTCGACCACATGCTCTTGTCTGATGAGCAGCTAAGCACTAAGCACATATACCCTTATCTGATTTCATTCTCATAACAACTTTCTAAAGTACTGTTATCGTCTTTGTTGCACCCATGAAGAAACCGAGATTTAGAAAGGTTAAGCAACATGTCAATTTCACAGCAGGCAAATGGTACAGGAAGAGGCCAGGGCTTTGAACCCTCTGCTTCTTGTCACTTTCACTGCTGCTGGTGTTTCCGTTGCAACACTCTCACCAGCCTGCTTTCCATTGGATGCTATTCCATGGTCCTCTTGAGAAGCCTTGTCATGGTAGCATGTGTTTTTTTCTGTGTTTGGAAGTTAACACTGGAGTTCTCACCATTTCATCTGCCCTAAACTGTCATGGGTAGAATTTTTCCCTCTCAGAAGCACTCACAAAACCTGACTTGTTTAGCCAGTCTAACCATAATTCTGCAACACAGAAACAGGGAGTAGTCCTTAACTTACACACCCATGGCCAACCCCATGTAGAAAGGCTGGGAAACTGAATTGTTTGATTTTTGCTTATGCAACTACACTAGTCTGAAAAGACCCACAACCACAGGGCATAAGGAAAGTTGGTTGACTTGATGCCCCCTCCTACACTGTCAGACTCCTGGAGAAGCTGTGTGATTCATTACAGTGCAGGTCTTCAGCATAAAAGACTGAAATGTCCTTTTGTTCACAGACAAAATGTGTGATTCTCTTAGAAAACGGGCTTTCCTGGCACCCCCCACTTTGCACTACATGGACCTCCCCACACTTTGCCCACTTTGTTTTTCCATAAGCCCTGTCAAACGAGTAGGTGTAGAAATGTAGAAAGCGAGACAGACACATGCAGTACACGCTACTTTTCTAAACTGATGTATTTCCTTATGAAAGCTTGGCAAGTGTCACAACTAAAGTTTCACCATTAAAAGAAAAAGCCATCACAGGCGAAAAGGCAAATTGTGAGCTGAAAACAAACTTTTCTAAATTGATGCGCTCATGTCATAGGATCAAATATTATTCTTCCTGTATCCTACACAGGAACGTAAGCCATTTTTGCATGCACATTTACTTAAGGAGAGGTTTGTTGTCTACACACTATTATCTTCATTTTCAACTCTAGAAAAGGGCATACATAAAGTGCATTATCCTCAGATCACTAATATCCATAAGCAGATATTCCCTCTCTGCCTTTCCTTTTCCAACCAAGGTCTATTTTACATCTGTTGAAATAGATGGGTTTCAAATGAAAAAAAAATTGAGTGAGAGAAAATTTCTGTCTTACAGCAAAAGTAATCCCCAGTTTGTTTCTGATGAAGTTACTTTATAAGATCTATTGTCCTTTACTTTTTCTTCCAAATCTTTATTTCTCCCAACAGTAATGGAATGAAAATGAAATGAAAAATCTGGAGTCAAGTTGGGTTAAAAATAAACCCCTAGGGGTCTCCACTGAAGTAAGACAAGGATCAATTAGTGAAGCGATGGGTTATACAGTCAAAACAGCAGCTTTACTACACACTATTTACTATTTACTATTCACAATAGCAAAGATGTGGAATCAACCTCGTTGTCCATCAATGTTAGACTGGATAAAGATAATGTGGTATATATACACCATAGTATTCTATGCAGCCATAAAAAGGAAGGAGATCATGTCCTTCGCAGGGACATGGATGGAGCTGGAGGCCATTATCCTTAGCAAACTAACACAGGAACAGAAAATCAAATACTGCCTGTTCTCACTTGTAAGCAGGAGCTGAACAATGAGAACACATGGACACACGTGAGGGAACAACACACACTGGCGCCTGTCAGAGGGTTGTGGGTGGGAGGAAGAAGAGGATCAGAAAGAATAGTTAGTGGATGCTGGGCTTAATACCTGGGTGATGGGATGATCTGTGCAGTAAACCACAAAGGCACATGTTTACCAAGGTAACAAACCTGTACATCCTGCACATGTACTGGCCGACAGGCTGTGGGACTTTTTGAGGTGCTACCTGAGTTGACTGCAGAAATTTCTAGAAGCAGTGCCAATATCTTTCACTGATTTCGCAGAGGCAAATCAAGAAAGGTTAAATATCATGTTGGTAAAGTCATTTTCTGTAAACAAACCAACATTTAAAAGCTGCAACAAAAAATTATCATCCAGAAAACCTCAGCAAAGCACTTCAGATACCTCTGGGCAAATTCCTAACCATAGCAAACAAATTCTAATGTTCCGCCTAAAGATTCGACTGCCCTTTGCATAGCTGGGCAGCTTCCTGGGTCTCTCCAGGAAGGTATGCAGCACGCCCAGTGGGCTGACCCACCCTTCACAGCCAAACCTGACAAGGCTGAGCAAATACACTCTCAAGGCAAAGACATTCTTTAGTGATTGTGCAAAGGAATTTGGCAGCTGTGTCTTCCCCATGAGGTGTGGCATGAAGAACAAGTTCCTCAGTTAGGGGCATAGGATCATCCACAAAGAAGAAATGACCATTAAATTGTATTCACCCAGAAATCCACATTTACATTAAAATGCCTGTAGCCTTCCTCTGCTGCTTTAAGATATTAAAAAAGAAGTTGCTTAATATTGAACCAAGTAAAGGGTGGAACTAATACAGGATACTTTGCATAAATAGCTTTTCTGCTTCTCTCTTTTCTTCCTTCTTCACCCATGAAGCAGATGCTGGCATTCACAGTGCGGGCCAGGAACCCAGTAAGAATGACTCAAGTATCTCCTTCATACTGGGGTGGATGATAGACTTCGGCCCAGAACAGAGCTTCCAAAAGGGTTCTTTTTCAATCCTACAAGTCACTGTGAGCAGAGAGATAATAATGTCCTTTTCACTCTGACTATGTTTCCACAGGCAATATTGGTCATAGAAAAGTCAAAGGCGTAAGAGTTATTTGGTTCCAGTCTCTATCTTTTTATCACCAGGATCCTAGTAGACCCAAGCTGAGGGCAATAGCTTTCTGTTTTGATGTGTGGTCTGCTTACTTTGGGCAGGCTCTGCCACTGGGTGATGAAGGTGCTATTGCCCTGAGTGAATCATGTAAGAGTGCAGAGGTAAGCTGCCAGTCACCCTAGGGGAAGGGCTGAGTCTTTCTTGATTCCGAATGGGAGTCCATTGACATGGTCCCGTGAATCATCTGTGGACTACACATGACCCTCATGGATGCCAGAGTTGAGTGGGTGGATAATTGAATAAATTTTTTGGTTGTTGTTATGTTTGTTTAGCAAAGAAGGCTCTCTGACTTGTTCATGGGTTGGGGTAAATGAAATAATAGGCCAGTTCCTGGAGGCCAAAAAGGCAAGCTGAAAAACAAGATGGATGCTGGAGAAAGAAGTCATACAAAATATCTAAGTCTTTGAGACTAGATTATTGTTACTCAGGGACAGAAATCTATTCTATCTGTGTGTGTGCTGGAGACAACTTTATTAGTGAATAGTAGTTTGCAACTTTTCCCTCTCTCTAGCCCATATTAGAGCATTTGAGCATTGCCCACTCATCTTTATCCTCTACTACTTCTATTTCCTAGGTTGATTTTCAGGAGGATCAGCTACACAGCATAAGACCTACACAAAACAGAGGAGAAGGAAATTGACATATCCTAAAAGTCTACTGGATGGTGAGGATGGAGGTGATCAAAAAGCAAGAGGGCGGAGAGAAGGATTATGAACTAGAAACAGTAATGGGGAGATAAGACAGTGAAAGACTCCCTGGAGCTGATACGCACTAGATAAGTATTACCAAAGGAGGTTTAGATTGCACCAGCATAAAAACGTACCACCTATAGATATTTTTACTTACTTTTAACTAAATATCTGAACTTTGGTGTATTTTGTGTTGTGCCAATTATCTGTGGGAAACCCAGCACTACCTACTTTCCAAGATATTTGAACTATGATGGCTACAAGATTAGGAACTGCATTTCTCGGAATGCCTGCCAGTACAGGTTTGAATTATGTTCTGCCTGTGAGAGATACTCACACAAGCTTTGAAAGATAAGAGAGAAGTAGAAACCATATTATTCCTGAGCCACTGGCAGTAAAGAGATCATGTGTTTTGGCAGACAGTAGATATGAGATGTTTCCGGAAACTTCCTGGCATCTTCCTGTGAATTATTTCTTTTTAGTGGTGAACAGACAACCGAATCATGGTGAACCATTTCCAGCAGTTCCTGAAATTCCCCATTTCATGAAAGGCATCAGCAGTTCTACTTGACCTTCATTCTTCCAGCCTTCTTGTTTCCTTGGCAGAAATCTGATTTGATCTTATAAAGCATAATACACAATTATAAATTTAAAAGAATAACATCAATACTATTTTAATTATATTATTTGACAAATAAGATTTTTTTCTTAATAAAAATGTTAGTTTGTACTCAATTCTTTTAAATTAATTAGCATACAACTTGAATGGTGTTAAATTCATTTTATTTCAACATTTAGTTTTAATAGCTATAAGAGGTTAAAAAAAGAAGACATTTCACAAAAATGTGTAGATTAAAATGGAATGTATGCCTCATTGGTGACAAAGTTCCTCCTTGTCCAAACTCTAGGTTTATATAAGTACACCCTATAATGTTCACACAATGACAAAATCACTTAATGAAGCATTTCTCAGAATGTATCCCCATTGTTAAATGACACATGACTGTAAATATAGCCAAAGTTTTCCACTTGAAAAGGAAAACAAATCTATAACTCAAACCAAACACAAAAATCACCTCCAGACTGGCTAAAAACATAAATGTCAAAAACAAAACTTTGAAATTTTAGAAGAAAATATAATTGAATATTACTCTAACCTCAGGGTGGAGAAGAATGCCCTAACTACCAGAGGAACTAGTGATAAATTCCACAGCATTAAATTTAGACTATCTATTCATCAAAATGTATTATGAAAAAAGTGGAAAGTCAAGCTACAGAGTAAGAAAAGATAATTTCAACATAATACACCACACAACACAACACAACAAAAAGGATAGGCTTCCAGTATATTCAAAGAATTTCTATGATTCAAAAGGAAAATTATAACTCAATGCAGAAAAGGGCAAAAAGCATGAACAGGTATTTCACAGAAGAGGAAACACACATGCCAAATAAACATAGAAGGAAATGTCTAAATTCACTAGTAATTAAGAAAATGCAAATCAAGACCATAACAAGGTCTGGATGAAGTTTGTCACTGCAAAAACTCATGTTGAAATTTGACTCCCAATGTGGCAGTGTTGGGAAGTGGGGCCCAGTGAGAGGTGTTTGGGTCATGGGGACAGATCCTTTATGAGTAGATTAATACCCTCTCACCTCTGCTGGTGTGAGTGAGTTCTTGCTCTCATAGGAATAGAGTATTCCCCAAAAGAACAGGTTACTAAAAGACTCTGACTTCCCAGCTTTCTCTCTTAGTTCCTCTCTCACCACATGATCTCTTTGCACATGCCCACTCCTTTGCAGCTTTCCACCATGAATTATAGCAGCATGAGGCCCTCACCAGATGCAGGTGCCCAATCTTGGACTTTACAGTCACCAGAATTTCATGACAAACAAACCTATTTTCTTTATAGATTACCCAGCCACAGGTGTTCCGTTATAACCACACAAAATGGACTAAGACAGTGCCATTTAATATTTATTTGTGATAGGCTGAATAGTGGTCCACCCAGGATGTCCACATCCTAATCCTCAGAACCTGTAAATATTTTGCCTTCCATGGAAAAGGAATTTTGCAGGTATGGTTAAGGACCTTGAGATGAGGAGATTATTCAGTGGACCCAATGTCATTACAAGTATTCATTTAAGGGAGGCAAAAGGGTCATAGTGAGACAAGGCAATGTGATGATGGAAGCAGAGGTCAAAGCATCACAGGCTGAAAGTTAGTGAAGGTGAGGCTTTTGCTGCTGACCCCTCCACTGTCACCACCCGGCACACCAAATGTGACACATGATTATCCCACAAATGTACTGAACAAAGACATCAATGTTAGCTCATATAGTAAATGTTAGTAAAATTCTATGTCATCATTACTTATCAAGATTTAAAATACATGTAAAAATTCTAATATTTTATATATTGTAACATAATGTTATTTATAATAATACATTTTATAATTCATAATACTAATTATATATAATATATAGGATATTTTATAATATATTATTTTAATATTTTTCCTGCACAGCAATGAATTGTCTTGTGTTACAATTTTAAAATGTATTAAAAACTTTTGTTTTTAAATGCCAGAGATGCTACAGGAAGCCACAGTAGCTTGTTTCTACCACCTGGTTAATTGGGTACATTTACAATCAGGTCCTTGGGAATTCACACCTCTGATATGGTAACCTACAAACCTGCTCTAATACCACTGGCGCTCCACTCTCCAACATCCACCTCTACCACTCCCATAAGTTCCAGAACTGCTCCCCAGTTCCTGTGGGCCTGGCGCATTAGTCCCATTCAACTGTTGGTGCAATTAAATCTGCATCACTTCTACTAGCTGGGATCCCCAAAGGACCCCTGGGGCCATATCTCTTTCCACACCCAGAAGCCTTTCCCTTTAATATGACATTCAGCTCTATCTGCAAATCTTAGGTTTATCTTTAGTCATTTACTATTTCTTTCATATTTTATCTTGGTGTTTCTAAGTTACAAGTCCTTGAGCAGATGGACCAAAGAATGTAAGTCTGGTAACTCTGCCAGTGTCTATAACTCTTCCGGGTTCACAAGAGATATTTAATAAGGGGAAATAAGAACTCGACCAAAAATAAAGCAAGACCTAAACCAATTTAAAAACAACTGCCTGCCTGGTTTAATTTGAAAAGTCCTGGAATCATATACTACTCATGGCTGCTGTAGGACCTGAACTATGCCCATGAATTAATCTCCATAGTGGCAGAAGAGAGGAATATATTGCTATTGTCAATATTTTTGTCTTAGAGTCCTAGGTGACAACAAGAGTTATACTGGAAGACCTCACGAGAGAGTGTCTCAAATTATACCTTCATTTTATTTTATTTGACTTTTGTTTTGTTTTGTTTTGTTTTGTTTTTTGAGACAAAGTCTCTCTTTGTCTCCCAGCCTGGAGTGCAGTGGTACGATCTCAGCTCACTGCGACCTCCACCTCCTGGGTTCAAGCAATTCTCCTGCCTCAGGCCCTCAGCCTCCTGAGTAGCTGGGATTACAGGCCCCCATCACCACGCCTGGCTAAGTTTTGTATTTTTATTTTTTTTTAGTAGAGATGGAGTTTCACCATGTTGGCCAAGCTGATCTTGAACTCCTAACCTCAGGTGATACACCAGCCTCGGTCTCCCAAAGTGCTGGGATTACAGGCATGAGCCACCGCACCCGGCCCCTTCATTTTACAAATGGGTGAACTAAGGCTTAGAGAGGTGAAGTGATTTGCCCAAGTCTCCTTTCTCAAATATGAGTGTTCTTTTTACAACCACATATAGGTTAAATGCAACTTAATCTAAACATTGTAAGAAAGAAACATTCTGTTAATAGACGTTTTTCAACATATAAAATAGGTACTAAAAATATATTTCTGTTTCATGGTATATATGACTAAGGAAAGAAAGAAGGGGAGAAGAAGTTAAAAAAATAACTCGTTGGAAGAAGGTTTTTTTAAAAAAATAACTAATTGGAAGAAAAAGAAAATAATGTTGACACCTTGACTCATTAAAAACCAACCAAAAAGAGACAAGATACACAGAGAGGACAAAACAGAGAGAGAAGAAAAGGAACATCAAGACACAGAAAGAGTAGATTCATGACATATAAATCTGGTGCATTAAAAGATGTCTTGATATTTATGCTCCCTGTTAAAATTATCATTTAATTCAATGTTATCAAGGCTATGTGCCATAGCGTTAAACACTAGAATTAAAATTGAAGCGTCATTTAGTCCAAGCGTTTTGTAGTTTTTATCTCTTTAAATTAAATATAAATTATCATAATGCAGAACTATATCTCAGATGGTTACTAATAGAATTTATATGAGGATGTTGTCTCTGGTCCTTTGAATGAGTGATAATATAAAAAGAAGGGCATTTTGTGAAAATATGGAGGATAAGGTAAGAAATTATAGTTTGAATAAAGCTATAAAGATGGAAATACATTTACAGAAAGAGACAGATCCTTTTTCCCAAACACAATCTGACTTTTATTACAGAAAGCATGCATTTAAATATTATTACAGATGATTTTTATTGTTTTATAAATTTAACTCTTTGTTTCCTTAAACAGTTGCTGAAGGTTTGGCATATGCAAGGTACATGCAAAGTCTGGCTTATGCTATTATTTTATGTACAATTTCTACACATCTGATATAGACACACAATCAGCTCTGTCTCATATCGTGAGAAAAATCTGTAGAACGAGTTAAAATGATTAGTAACTATTTTCTTATATATGTAGAACTCCTATATATGTAGAACTCGTATGCAGGTCTCAGGGGTTGTTTAGATTAGATTTTACATTTGTCTTGATTTCATCATCATTCCACTTAATGGATACTGAAGAACAAAATGATCTCCAATGTCCAAATGATGATGCCATTGGGAAATTTTTGTCACATAAAGCTGGCACCCTAAAAGGATATACCTTTAGCCAAACATAAATCACATACACACACAGGCATGTGCTTCCAGAAAACTGCAATGAAAATTTCCTGCTGATAAACAGAAAGGAGATGGCTCCTAAGATGCTTGAATTTGCAGCCTAAATTCACATAACTTGTACTATCCAATAAACTTCAAATTAGGATGTTATTATGAAATGGTCCAGACTTTATACCTGTAGCCCAAGATTTCTAACAGAAGCAAATACACGTTCTCTCTGGGGAGAGACATGTATTAATATTAGGCTTCAAAGTGTTCCTACAAGTTTAGGAAAGAATGGGAGCCCAGAGGTGTAAGCCCAACACTTTCTAAAGCAGTGGGAAAGAGCTTTATCTGTGGGAAGGATCCACCGATCAAGAAGAGGTGACTGATACTGAGCCCAGATTTTGGCTTCAAAAAGGCTAGGGTGACTCTCATATACCCTCCATGGGCTGAGATACTAAAAACCATAGCTTTATGGTAATGGAGAACCAAAAAGAAAACAGCACTAGAAACCCGGGTTCACAACATCTGGATGGTCCAGAAAACCCCAGAAATGGAACCTGAATTAAGATGGGTCAGAATGCCTGCAATTGCAATCCCAGCACTTTAGGAGACCAAGGTGGGAGGATTGCCTGAGGCCAGGAGTTTGAGACCAGCCTGGGCAACATCACAGCACCCTATCTCTACAAAAAAAATTTACAGAATAGCCAGACATTGTGTCACAGGCCTGTAGTCCCAACTACTCAAAAGGCTAAGGAGGGAGGATGGCTTCAGCCAAAAAATTTGAGACTGCAATGAGCTATGATAACACTACTGCACTTTAGCTTGGGAGACAGAGCAAGATCCTATCAAAAAAAAAGAAAGAAAGAGAGAAGGATGGAAGGAAGGAAGGAAGGAAGGAAGGAAGGAAGGAAGGAAGGAAGGAAGGAAGGAAGGAAGGAAGGAAGGAAGGGAGGGAAAGAAAGAAAGAAAAAAAGAGAAAGAGAGAGGGAGAAAGAAAGAAAGGAAGGAAAAAGAGAGAGAGAAGGAAGGAAGGAAAGAAGGAAGGAAGGAAGGAGAGAGAAAGAGAAAGATAAGAAAGAGAAGAAAGAAAAAGAGAGAGAGGAGGGAGGGAGGGAGGAAGGAAGGAAGGAACAAAGGAAGGAAGGAAGGAGAGAGAGAGAGACAGAGCAAATGAAAGAAAAGGAAAGAAAAGAAATGCTGGGCCAGGCATGGTGGCTCATGTCCATAATCCCAACACTTTGGGAGTCCAAGGCAAGAGAGTGGCCTGAGGCCTGGAGATTGAGACCAGTCTGAGCAACATCGATAAAACCCCGTATCTACAGAAAAATAAAATAAATAAAAATTTTAAAAAGCTGGGCACGGTGGCTACGGTCCCAGCTACTTAGAAGGCTGAAGAGGGAGGATATCTTGAGCCCAGGAATTGGAGGCTATAATGAGCTATGATGGCACCACTGCACTTCAGCCTGGGTGACAGAGCAAGACTCTGTTTCTAAAAAAATAAAAAAGATGGTCCCAGATTGAGAGCACCACAGATGCCTCAGAAACAAACACAAAAATTCCCTCTGAGATTCTATCACCTTAGCCTTAATTATTCCTATAATTAAAATTTTAGTTAAAGTGTTCAGCAATGTCAAAAAATAACTAGGCACACAGGAAACATGTCACCAGGAGCAAGAACCAGCAGAAACAAAGAGCTAGCCAAAATAAATACACACAGGTCTGTGATTGGAAGTATTAGTACAGATCCTAAGATAAGTATGCATAGGATGTTCAAAGAAATAAAAGCAAAGATAGGACATTTCAGCGGGGAACAGAAAATTACAAACAGTAACATAGAAGATTAGAAAGAAGTGGTGTTTGAAAAGTGAAAGAATTCTAAATTTGAATCTGTCTTTTTAGATTGTTATAAAGGTATATTTGTCAAGTTAAAAGGCTAGGACATATTTTCTTTAATAGTTCATTAGCTTGATTCATAACTTACAAACATTTAGACATATGGTATGTGCCATCATTTGTATTCATGATGCAGGCTTAGGAGTAAACCTGTAAAAGAATAAAATGAAAACTTCATGCCAATAAATTTGAAAATTTTAAAAAAAATGGAAAAGTTTCCAGACCAAGATAGCTTACCCAAACAGATCAACAGTAACAAATCATATATCTGAACAACTCTGTTACCATTATTAAGAACAAAAATAAAGTCAGTAATTAAAAATCTTTTCACAAAGAAAAATCTAGGTCTAGAGGATTTTATAGGAAAGTTGGGCTTTTCCTAGGAATACCAGATTGATTTCATATTACAAAATCAATTAATGTGGCCTACCATATTAACAGATTAAATGAGGGAAAAAATTACATGATTATCTCAGTGAATATGGAAAAAGCACTGGAAAAACTTCAGCATCCATTCACAATAAAGACTGAAAAAACTATGAGTGGATAGAACATTCCTCAATCTGACTAAAAGTATCTACAAATCCTATATCAATCACAGTATTTAAAGTTCACACCTTTCCCTTTAAGATTAGGAATAAGACAAGGATGATAACTATTGCCTCTTCCAGTCACCATTTTACTGGAAGTTTTATCCAATACAGTCAGGCCTCCCAAAAAAAATTAAAAAGAAAGAAACAAAATTATCATTTCTCATGGATGATATGATTATGTATATAGAAAACCCAAAAACCCATAAAAGTGTTTAGAATTTAAAAGAGAGTTAATTCAGGTTTTAAAAATATATGCATAAAATAAACATACAAAAATCTGCATTTCTATATATAAGTCACAACAGAAAAGGAAACAAAAATAGTGCTTAGAATAGCATCAAAATTACGAAACATCAAGAAAGAAATCTAACACAAAACATGCAAGAACTCTGTGGAGAAAATTATTTAACTTTGTTGGAAGAAAGTAAAGAAGTGCTAAATATATAGCAAGATATAAAATGTCTGAAGGATTGGAAAAACTAATATTGTAATAATATTGTGGCTGAGGCTGGTAGTTGCCCATCACAATCTATTTTCTCTTTCCTCCATGGTGCTAGAGTATGTTGGGTGCATGGTTACCCAGCTAGAACTACATTTCCCAGCCACGTTAGTTGGATGTGCCCATGTCATTAACTTTCCTCCCACAGAACATAGGCCGAGACCATGCTGGGCCTTATGTTATCAGACACTTTCTTCTTCCCATTGGCTGGAGTCAGTGAATTGCAACAGCCCAACGTGGACCACACTGGGGGTTTCTGGGTATTGCAGGCTTTCCCTATGTTCTGTGTGATCTAAATGGTAATTATACATATGCACGCATGCAAAATTTGATTGAGCTACAAAACTAAAATTTGAACATTTCACTGTCTTTGTTTTACCTCCATTATAGCAAGTTTTACAAAAAATTAACTTGATTGCAGAAGAGGGTAAGCCTGAGTTTAGCACAATCATTCAGGATGGTGGTGCAGCATTTTAGGTGAGAGCTAATATCAGCATGAACTAGGGTGATGACTTGAGGAGATGAAGAAGATGAATGATTTGAAATATATTAAAGGAGTTTAAATCCACAGGATCCGGTGTGGTGAATGGTAATAAATTTGGATGTCAGAGGTGAGGGAGACAGAAGCTTAGGGAAAGATTTCCAGTGTTCTAGATCTATTTAAACAAGCTGAACAAAGCAGCCCAGAAAGTATGGGTCTGACCTGAGGAAGGAATCTCCAGCTGCTTTTCACACTTATTTGGAAAACAGTGAAACTAGTGAGCAATGTTAATTTTTATGAGGCTCTCCAAGCCAACCCTGATAATTGAGTTTAAATGTTAAGTTTACGGTTTTACTAGTGCCCTTAGCTTTCCTCGCAAAGAATTAATTGATTTAATTTTAGAATCTGAATGTTCTGTAATTACTCTGCATTGCATTAAAGAAGTTTCCTATATTATTGTTTGACAATGTTTTGTGTGAAGAACACAAAGTAGAATGATTTTTTCTTTTCTTTTCTTTTCTTTTCGAGACGGAGTCTCGCTCTTGTCACCCAGGCTGGAGCGCAGTGGCGCGATCTCGGCTCACTGCAACCTCTGCCTCCCGGTTTAAGTGATTCTCCTGCCTCAGACTCCTGGGTAGCTGAGACTACAGGCATGCACCACCATACCCGGCAAGTTTTTGTATTTTTTTTAAGCATAAACGGGGTTTCACCATATGTCAGGTTCTAACTCAGGTGCAAGTGGAGTTGGTGGGCGAGTGGCGGGTAGCTGGAAAAGCACTCGAGGAATTGTAGACAGTTTTCAAGATGGTTCTACTCTGTGGGCACGAGTGAGCCATATGTACAACGTTAGCAGGGTAATTATACCTTTACAGACAATAGTGGCTCTGAGCCAAGCACGAGCTCACGTGGGTGATCATCTAATGTGCCTCACATGGCCTGGTTACATAATGTGTGGGGTCGTGCATCTGCGCTCCAAACACGCTGAGTCATGCTGCACCAGAAGGCCACCTCAGCCTACTCCTGACTAAAGCACAGCCATTCCCCTTACACTATGTTGGCCAGCCTGGTCTCAAACCTCTGACCTCAAGTGATCTGCCTGCCTTGGCCTCCCAAAGTGCTGGGATTACAGGCGTGAGCCACCGCACCCAGCCAGAATGGTTTTTATTAGAATGAATAACATGTTCTGTGTAAGATTAGTTGTGTTTAGTATGGGTGTTTTGCTTTCAATTCTACTTTGATACTTCTTAGAACTTTGGATGAAAAAATTTCATTGTATTTTTATTAGAACTTGACTTTTTTATAAATCCCCTCACCCCTCAAAAAAGAAAGAGAATATCTCTATTATTAGGAAATACACAGTAAAATATTTTAGGGTAAAGTGATACTGGGGTAAAAAGCCATGATTTATGCAATTTATATTGGTAGTATAATGGTAAATTGTGAAGAGTCAAGACAGCAAATTACAAACAAATGACATAGAATGATGACAATAGATGAACCTGAGTAAAGGGTATAAGAGATGTTCTTAGTGTTATTCTCATTCTTGCAACATTTTTCTAAGTATGCAGTTATTTCCAAATAAAAAATTTAAATTAAAAATCAGGCTGGGTGCAATAGCTCATGCCTGTAATCCCAGCACTTTTGGAGGCTGAGGCAGGTGGATCACTCGAGCACAGGAGTTTGTGACCAGCCTGGGTAACAGGGTGAGACCCTGTCTCTGCAAAAAATAATGTTTTAAAAACAGCTGTACATTATTATGCGTCCTTGTGGTCCCTGCTACTCAGGAGGCTGAAGTAGGAGGATCACTTGAGCCCGGGAGATCGAGGCTGCAGTGAGCCAACATTATGCCACTGTACTCCAGCCAGGGCAACAAAGTGAGATCTTGTCTCAAAAAAAAAAAAAAAAAAAAAACCCACACACACACAAAACAAACAAACAAACAAAAAACAAACAAAATAATTCTAATGAAGTGTGCAGTAACACCAAATATTCTTCCATGGATTCCTCATCTCCTATAACCTGGACAAATCCTCCTGTTTGTCCTTTAAAATAATATGCCAAGGCATTGTTTCCTCTATGAATACCTTTCTCAACACTTTTCTCTAAACAGAAACTATTAATATACCTTTCATGTCATCTGAAATTGCATTTATACTGTAGTAACAGAGTGAAAGTAGCAGTGACTTAAGACAGAAATGCATTTCTACCCCCAACTTGAGGGAGAGTCAGTCCAGGGTTCTGCTTGGTTATCAGTGTCCAGGGTCCTTCTATCTTTGCTCCCTACCATCCTTTGTACATGACTTCCATGCTCAAGGTTACATTATGCTTCAGGGTGGCTGCTAGAGCTACAGCCATCACATCCACATTCCACATCCACATCACATCCACATTCCAGCTAGCAAGCCCCAGTCATTTCTCCCCAAGCTAAGGGAACTTTTCCCCAAATTCAACCCAAATACTTTCATTTGCATATTATTAGCCAGAGCTTAGTCCATGGCCACATATAGCTGCAAGGGAGGATAGAAAACGGGGTCTTCAGCTGGATATTTTGTCACCTGGTATAGAATCGGGTTTCTACTGTAAGAAAGAGAAGAATAATGAATTACTGGGTGGGCAATTATCAGTCTCTGAACACCTCCCATTTTGACATTCACCATAATTTTATACATGTTCCATTATATCACATTTTGTTTGTTTTCATGTTAATATGGCAAACTACAAGATAAATTTTTAGATATGAAATATCTATATTCATGTCTAGTCCCCTGATGCTAGCTCAGGCCAGTAGCATGGTAATTGCTCATGTAAGGTTGAGGAAATTAAGTGAACTGATAGGCAGCCATTTGAGATATTCCAAATGAGTACAATTTACATTCCACACAAATATCATTCAATTATGGAAGACTTTGAGAACTGACTTCTCAAAGTTTAATTTGGTTATAAAATCTGAGTTAATTTTGGTGGTGGCAAAATTCCCTGATGATTATAGGTCATAGAATATATACAACAGAAGGTTTTAACAGCAAAATGTAATTCTTTTTCCTTAGCCTCAATGACTCTTCCCTCTTTTGTCTCTGAATGCTGAGAGTTCCTTCATTTCAATATTAAAACATTTAATGATAGGTGACTTCTGTTTGGAACCAATCTATAAGGAAGTGGGTTCAGGAACCATTTAAATGGCATTCTCAACAACAAGCAGCATAATAGGAAACAGGAAGCAAAGATGTCAGATTTCGAAGTGATGTTTCATTTTCTCAAGCATATGATTCATGGCAGAACCCAACCGATCTTCAGAAAGGAGCAAAAGGTCAATCTTTCTATGTGAAAACACTTAACTGGAAAAGAATTTTCATCCACAGGAAGAAAAAAACCTTAACAGTCTGTAGTTGTGCTTTTACTATGTGTCAGGCAATTTGCAGATACTAGAGGCAGAGTGACATAAAAGAAAGAAAAGACCCTTAATCTTATGTAGTCTTTAGCTTCATAGAGTTCTTCCAGCTAGTAAGTGGTAGAGTATGTTTTCAAAGATTTTCTACCTTTAAAACCCACACACTATACTTGATCTTAGCCAAAAGGCCAAGAAGCAATAATCCACTCGCGTAACCACTGTATTTCTGGATTAAGAATTAGTCTTTCTTATACATTTCTATCTTAAATTTTGAGTCTACAACCACATGAGAGCTAAAAATCCTAAGTTGTTGCATTCAGTACTTGTGATTTCCACTGAAAAATGAATTGGTGGTAATGGTAATTTAACTAGAATAACGTTTTTAAGTAAAACAAAATGTTCATTGATATTTTATCTTGTTTTAAAGGCTCACTTCACTGAGTTCTATATAAGTAAGTTACCAAAATTTTGGAGTTCTCAGATTGCTCTATGATCACCTGAACATAGCAAGCAACACTCTGAACTGCAAAGCAATCATTTGGATATCCTTTTTCTGCTTGACGGCAAAAATTCACATTCATTTTTTTCCCTAAGTTACCCAGATAATTTGGCACTGTGGGCAGCCTCAGCACAGCTGCCAGACATACTGGGAAAAAAAATTACCCGAAAGAAAAGGTGGGGCTTCAGAATGAGTAAAACAAAAGCCATGCCAAGAAAGATAAACACACACCCTCCTTTGAAGATTATTGCCAAGTGTCTTTAAAATCATGCCAAAGAAAGCATCCCATCCAGGTTTACTTCATCTCAATCTCACCTGTTCTAACTCTAAATAAGCAGGCTGTCACTTGCAGCTCAACAATTCTACCTTGAGCTTTAAAAAGGTATTAAAGAACTTACTGCCTGAAATCAGAGCATTGTTTTACTGTGTTGCCTGATTCTTATCTGATGGAGAACAGTCAAGAATAGAATATAAGGCGTCTGGTCACGTATTTGAGACCACAAAAGATCAGGGTGGGACAACCTCACAGCACATCATGTGTTCCCCAGATGGTCCTTTGAGTACCTTCTTCTTTGAGAAAGACAAAAGCATCCCTTACTAGTAGTCACACCTACATTCTCTGATTAATAGGTCTGTCACTCTGAGAAGTTTTCCAGCCTGAAATGTGAGATCATCAAACCCTAGAAAAGCCATAAAAATAGCATTTCGCTATGTATACCCAGCATTCTGCCAAAAGAAATCGTAAGTGCCTCTGAATCACTGCTCCAGAGCACCAGCCCACAGTGACCGACCACAAAGCATATGAAGTCTCACCTAGAATATCAGCAAGATAATAATTCTCCCTGGTAATAACGCTTGCTGTGGTAGCAAGCCCTGATCATTGTTCTCTTTTTTAAAAGTAGGGGAGAGACAAATGCTCACGAATAACTGTAAATGTGACAAAGGATGATGTCTCCAGGTCAAAAATGGAGCACGTGACATCTGAATCCAAATGGATTTCCATTTCCCCCTTCTTAAAAATTACATGGGTTATAGTATAATAAAGCAAATTAAGTGATCATATTAAGTCATTTTAGTTAAAAATTGTTCCAACTTGAGCCTAATACGTGCCTATGATTATAGTTTGTAGCCCTATTAAATTCGGGACCCCCCCAAGCCAAAAAAAAAAATTTTTTTTAAAGAAAGAACTAGGCAGAAGATGTGGAAACAAACACAATGATCTGCTTAGTTCTGGAAGTCTCAGTGTGACCAAGAAGAGCTGTTTAGTATTGGTGGGATAGAGAAGTACAGGGGATTCAGGACTTTATGTCCTAAAAAGGAGCAGTAGTGCCCAAGTTCTAAAAGGGACGATAAGAATAAATCTTCTCAATTTCGTTTTAAGGAACAAATTCATTGAATTGGACATCTCCATACAAAATATCCATGCACTTTTCACTTTGGGGCACTAGAGGGAAACAAAGTAAGAAAAATAATGAAGCCTCACGTATTAAGCTGCTAAAAGAACACATTTCTTTTTTTCATGTCAATGAATTCTTCCGTTACTTTTGGTGGGAAACGGTATTCAAATGGTAGCCTAGTTTCAAAAAATACCAGTTTGGATTTGATTTCACAATACTTCAAGCCCACTTCACAGGAACAAACCTACAGCCAGAACCTCAGAAGGTCCATTATCTTTGGTTAAGTCAGGAAAAAAAAAAAAAAAAGTGAATCAGTAAGTCAGTTTTGAGAAGGGTGTGCGTGACACAAGCCTATTATTTAAGGCTTGATTAAATTCTTTTTAGGAAATCACTTTCCCAATTATATGTAAGAACACATTTTTCAATGTTATGAGGGTGGGAAGAGGGAGAGGTTCAGAAAACAAACAAACAAAAAGCAGTTGGGTACTGTGCTTAGTACCGGGTGACAAAATAATCTGTACACCAAACCCTCAAGTAATGACTTTACACATATAACAGACCTGCACATGTACCCCAGAACCTAAAAGTTAAGCTATAAAAAAAGAGCAGGAGGCAGCAATCCACTTCTGACTTTAGCTTCCTTTTAAAGTGTGGGAATGTCACTGCTTTCAGAAATGGAAGAAAAAAAAGCACTATAATTTAGTACACACATTTCATTGCCGTCTTTTCATAAAGAAAAAGTGTTCTGGGACTTTTTGTTTTGTTTTAAGGGGCAGTCTCGCTCACTGCAAGCTCCGCCTCCCAGGTTCACGCCATTCTCCTGCCTCAGCCTCCCGAGTAGGTGGGACTACAGGCGCCCGCCACCACGCCCGGCTAATTTTGTGTATTTTTAGTAGATATGGGGTTTCACCGTGTTAGCCAGGATGGTCTCGATCTCCTGACCTTGTGATCCGCCCGTCTCGGCCTCCCAAAGTGCTAGGATTACAGGCCTGAGCCACTGCACTCGGCCCGTGTCCTGGGATTTCTGTTGCTAATGATAATAAATATCAGGAAGCTCTCTGGGGAGTTTCCAGTCTTCAACCCTCCCTACTGTGCTCCATTTCCCTCTTCAAATGAACAAAATTTCAGGTGAAGGAAGCCTTCTTTTCTAACTACTATATCAATGATTATTTTTAATCATGTTTCATATATGGAATATTTTTATGGTTAGTTTAATATTGAGGTGATGATAATGTTTGAACTTGAACTTGTCATACCCCTCAATCCAATCAATTTTCAAATCTAGGGATTAGTCTTGCTGAAAGGAAAAAACTCCACTGGGTTCCTATAAATTTATTCAAAGCATTGTTGAAGTAATGCTTGATTTTAAAATGTATATATTCAATGTGTACCTGTGTATGTATGTTATAGAATTGTTTAGAGCCAGACATTGTTAGGACAGAAAAACAAAGGGGTAAATTTTTTTCTTATGTGCACTGTCATTATAAAATGAAAATATATTTATTTTGAGTACCTCTGTAAATTTGGTATTTATTTGCAAGGCTGAATGAGTGTAAACTTAGTCCTTAGTCCTTTCGGAGTCTTCAAAATCTGGGGGCTTACAAATTCAGTGGTGTTTGGTGCCTCTAAATTTCCTTTTTTTTTTTTTTTTTTTTTTTGAGACGGAGTCTCTGTCTGTCACCAGGCTGGAGTGCAGTGGTGTGATCTCAGCTCACTGCAACCTCTGCCTTCTGGGTTCAAGCGATTCTCCTGCCTCAACCTCCCAAGTAGTTGGGACTATAGGTGCATGCCACCACACCCAGCTAATTTTTGTATTTTTTAGTAGAGATGGGGTTTCACCATGTTGGTCAGGATGGTCTTGATCTCTTGACCTTGTGATCCACCCGCCTCAGCCTCCCAAAGTGCTGGGATCACAGGCATGAGCCACTGTGCCTGGCCGGTGCCTCAAAATTTTCTATATAGCAATAAACTGAAAAAGTAATACTGAGTAATAGTAATGACTCTGAAAAAGTAACATTGTGCTTGCTTTTTATCTATTTGCATGTTTCAGAACTTAACAGCTCTTATAAATTCTATGGATTATTAGAATTAAAATAACAACAACAACAATAATAATGGCAGCATTTTATCTTTTCATCTTCAGGTTTTGTGTTTGAGATACTCAACTAATAGTTACAGAAATACAGCAAGCCATGGATTTGTCTTAAACAGAGAAAAAGATGTTGTAACAACATATTGTAAACACACTTAACAGTGCATATAGGTATTACTAGAATGTAAGCTCAACGAGCGAGCACAG
This sequence comes from Macaca nemestrina, assembly GCF_043159975.1. Lineage (NCBI taxonomy): Eukaryota > Metazoa > Chordata > Mammalia > Primates > Cercopithecidae > Macaca > Macaca nemestrina. The sequence goes on from NC_092140.1 coordinate 36,102,379, forward strand.
CAGCTTTTATTGCATTACTGCATGCTGTCTCCCTATCACAAGGATAGTGCTGAGCACAAGGCGGGGCGCTCAATTTTGGTTGAATAAATGTCAGTAAGGTTTGACCAATGAAAAATGGAAGATTTTTCCTCACTTTGAAACAGAAATCATCCCTAACAACTAAATAAAATCAACAGAAAAGTTTAAATTGCATAAATTCTGGATGACTCCCTTATGGGCTAGTCTGAACTAGCCAGTCAGCATACCCTGGAAAATGGACAGATCACTGAAAGCCTCATACCTGACCCTATGGGAGAGGCCATGCGAGACATTGAAAAATTCAGTGGGAAAGATCATTAATATGATCTGTAATCATATTAAACATTTAATATGATTAAATCCCATTTTGGATATAAACGGAATTTACTCTAATTTTGTAGATGAGAAAACTGATTTGCTCTAACTTTCACACTGGCAGAGATGGAACTTGATCTCCATCTCTCTGAACCCAAAACTTGTGGGCTTAACTGCCCTTCTAGATCAAGAACATTTAAGCCAAGGTTAGGAGCAATATATGGGATGCAGTAACTTGAACAGTGATGGCCTGTTTTACTTTCTCACTAAAGCCCAGAACAAACACCAAAACTAATGAAATAGTGAAGACAGAATTAGGAAATATGCGATTTTTTAGCAAGTTGGTTGGAACACATAGTGAGATCATTACCCTGACACAGCTACAACTAAAATGCAAATGAAATACATGATGTCAAATATGTCTTACCTCAATGCTTTTCTGAGGATCTTGTCATAAAGCAGATTCTAATTCAGCTAAAATTGGCAGGGGTAGCGGGGGCACAGGGCAAGATTCCGCATTTCTTACAGGCTCCTGGATGGTGCCAATCAACTGGTCCACAGACCAATCTGTGAGTGGTAAAGCCTTACCTGATTCTTGTTCGAAACATCAGGTAAGAACTACATCCCTCTCCTTTGCCAAATGAAGGTTTGGGACCTGAAGCTTGTTAGGTTTTACCAGCTTGAAGCAGGTAGGGCAGTAGCCAGCTGTCCCTGAAATCAAATTAATCACAATAGGCCTAAAGTGAAATTTTGGAGATTAGAACTGGCATTTAGATGGAGTGATAATTACACAAATATTCCAGCACACCTCCCTTTTGGTTCCCTTTTTTTAACCTGGCTTATTCCCTCAAATTCTCACAATTTACAAAACTAGAATATAAACACCACAGTAATGGAATTTATTACAGCATAACGATAGAATGTGCTAAGAATTATGATTTTTCCATTTCATTTTGGGTTCCACTAGGAAGGAACCCACTATATTTTTTATTGGATCTGTGATTCCCCATCTGCCTTCTTTTAAAGACAGCAATTCAGTTGTAGTTACGTTAGTATTTTTCTTATTCTTTAAGCAGCATTTATTAAGGGCATACAGTGTGTCCAACTGTATGCTAAGTGTTTAAATAAACTGCTTTTTATTCTCCTCACAATAACCCTAGGCGATAACTACTACTATTTTTCCCATGTTAAAGATGAGAAAGCTGGCTGGGCACAGTGGCTCATGCCTATAATTGTAGCATTTTGGGAGGCTGAGGCGGATGGATCACGAGGTCAGGAGTTTGAGACCAGTCTAGCCAACATGATGAAACCCTATCTCTACTAAAAATATAAAAATCAGAGGGGGTGGTGGCACATGCCTATAATCCCAGCTACTTGAGAGTCTGAGGCAGGAGAATCGCTTGAACCTGGGAGGCGGAAGTTGAAGTAAGCAAAGATAATGTCACTGCACTCCAGCCTGGGTGACAGAGTGAGACTCTGTCTCAAAAAATAATAATAATAATATTAATTAATTTTTAAAAATGAAGATGAGAAAACAGAGGTTTAAGGAGATACGGCAGCTTTTCCAAGGTAACCGATATGTCAGTGTTCCCTGAATGCAAAGCCTGAGTTCTTAGCCATTGTGCCCTGGTAGTTCCTTTTCTGAAAGAAAAGAGTACAAATATTCAAATTTTCTTTTGAATGTTTGTAAAAAGCCAGTTTGTGGGTCTGTTTTATAAGATATTTCCAAGCCTAGAACGCATTTCTGGCTTACTGTGGGAAGTGATGCTACTCATCATGGACTTTATCACCAATAATCCTAAGTGTTCCTGACTACTTTACATGATGACTAATTCTGACCATGTGCATGTGTGTTCCTGTGGGGAATCCCTTTACTCTGTGCTTCTATCAGCTCCAAATTTAATCTGTAGCTGCAGCTGCCATGATGAGTGCCCCTGCCGCCACCTATTCCATCCAGGACTGTGTCTCTAGAATGACTAGTACACGAGTACATAGTTTCTTTTGGTTGTTATTTATATCATGCGAATAAGACTTAGAATGAATCACAGAACCTCTTACTTTTCTCCTGGACCATTAGGCATTGTGAAGACATAGCTGTATCATTTGAAGCTTTCTGAAATGGGCTGAAATAGAGAAGTGGAAACCCAGATGATAAAGACACCCCAGTGGGACAAGCAATTCAGAAGGCTCCAAGCAATGCCCAGTAGCCCAGAACAGCACAATGGCTCAGCAGGGAGTAGCAAATGGATATCTTAGCATCAGAGAGAGTATCGGGACCATCAGGTGAATGTAAAACTAAATGTGGTTGGCATCAGAGACAGACAGTTACAGGACCTGAGAGAAAGTGTGAGGGCATTTGTACCCCATAGAAATGATGAGAACTTTGGTACTGAATAACCTATTTAGTGAATCTCAAAGCAAGAGCTTAGTTTTCTGTTTTTTTGTTTTTTTTAAAGGTCAAAGTTTAGCATCAAGTAAAGGATCTGAGATGGAAAACCATTAAGCGACCTGATTCTGAGCCTCCAAACACTAGATCTAAATTTACTTGCTTAAACGGCTTCCAGCTCAGAATGGAGTTAATCCTCCAGTCAGGCCTGCATCTAGGGAATGCACTGTGAGAATTTAACAAATAGGAGCTTAGGAAGTCAAGCAGATCACTAAAATTACATCTTCTTTACATGAACTTCTAATTCACTGATTGAAGTAAATGAGCTCCTTTTGTAATCATTAATACTGTGTTTAAAGAAACTGAGCAATTGGAGATGGCTGTGAAATTCTTAGATGAACATTCAAGTGCGTGTTGCATTGTATCTGTCTTGCAGGTTGACTTATAGTCACCCTAGTCCCAAGCTAGCAAAGGCTTCTATTTGTCCCAAAATATCTGGTCTCCCTCCTTTCTGGCCACATGGCTGTACAGAATGAAAAGAGTACAGTTCTCAGTTTCCTTTACTCATAGGCATTGCCCTGTGACTAACCTCTGGCTAGTGGGATGTGAGTAGTGTTGGGTTGAAGCACCAAAAAGTGTCCTTCAATGCTGGGAGCATGCATCCCTTTCCTTGTCTCCTTTTCCTTATTCCCAGTGTCTGCCATGAGAATATGATGACTTGACTTAAAGAATGGAGACCATAAGCCAGGTGCAGTGGCTCATGCCTGTAATCCCAACACTTTGGGAGCCCGAGGGGCAGATCATGAGGTCAGGAGATCGAGACCATCCTGGCCAACATGGTGAAACCCCCTCTCTACGAAAAATGCAAAACTTAGATGGGTATGGTGATGCATGCCTATAATCCCAGTTACTCAGGAGGCTGAAGCAGGAGAATCACTTGAACCAGGGAGTTAGAGGTTGTGGTGAGCCAATATCCCGCTGTTGTACTCCAGCCTGGTGACAGAGCGAGACTCAGTCTCAAAAAAAAAAAAAAAAAAAGAAAGAAAAAAAAGCATAGACTACAGATAGAGAAACAGCAAGACAGAAGCCTGGGTGCTTGCCTGGGTGCTTGAGCACATCAAGAAACAGAACTGCCTTCCATTAAAGACATGGAATGCCTATATCCAGGCATTAATGGGACAGAGAAATTAACTTCTTTCTTGATTAAACTATTGTCATTTGAGTTTTATCGATAGTTGCAACTAAACCCCATTCTAAGTAATTCACTGAACCATCATCTTCACAGAGGTCATAATCAATTAAAAAATAACATATTGGTTGCTTCTTTGACTAATGCTAAGTGGTCATAGTGTCTGCTGATGTACAAAGTGATGGAAATGAGGCTGAATCTGTGGGAAATCAGGTTTTAGCTAATCAGTTTCAGCCATTTAACATTCTGTTTTATGCAACACACAAATTAAGCAGTAACATTAACGTTCTCAAAGTAAAGCATATTTACCTTCACCATTGTTTCTTTAAGATATTTTCACAGTCACCAGATTGTCTTATCTAAACATAACATAGACATTGAACAATCTTGATACTCCTTGCTCAATACAAAGAGTTGTGATAAATGAGTGGAACTGAAGGGGAAAAATAAATAGGTAGGGAGCCAGTAAACTTTCCTACTGAAAAAGAAAAGTGTTTGCGGACGGTAAAATGAGAAAGGTTACATTAATCTTTTTCTGGCAGCCACAGTGACAGAGTAACGATGTTTTAATCAGTGGTTAGATGATTCTCTGCCAAACTGTGAAAAAAGTAAATTAACGATTGATACCCATCACCCTTCTGGGTAGCCTCTTTGTATTATTTTCTAGCACTCTCAACAGTTCTTAGCTCTAAGGTCTTTATGATGTCCCCTTGGCTGCCCCCTACACACACACACACACACACACACACACATGCACACACATGATATGATTCCATTCTCCAGATCTTTCATCTCATCTCATTAACATAATAGGAGCTGACACAGTCTTTATCTATTAGCTCATTCAACCCTATGAAATACATGACTTTGAGATGCCCTTATTATCCCTACTTCAAAGATAAGAATGTGAGCCACAGAACTAGTAAATTGTGGGGCTAGCGTTCAAATGCAGGCAGTTTGGCTCAAAGTGAGTCTGTTCTACAGATATATCCCATTCCCTTAGGAACATTTGCAACATAAAAATGGCAGACGGTAGTTACCAGATAACATCTGCCAAGAAACAACTCCTAAGCCTAGCTAAAATTTGTCTTTTCCAGGAGGATCAATAATATAGCACTGAGCAGGCTAATGGAGGAATTTGGGGGGAAGAAGACATTCTGTATCCCTCAAGAAATCTCACTCCTTAGGTAGTCAACCAAGTAGTACAACCTGACCTTCAATTAGAATCCTATGTGTAACTATCCTTGAGCTATTAGTATACAATATGGATGTCAGAAAATAAGTTAATTTTAACATTTAAAAAACTTGAGATTAATAAGAATAAGTTCTGCTCTACCTGAGCCTAATATATTCAAATTTTCAAATGGATTTCATTTGCCCTTTTATGAAGCCCAAGTCCCTGATTTTAAAAAATTGCTGGAATTTTATTATTTCCAGCTTAGTACTGAAATGCTGTTCTTAATACCACTTATAATTCATTGTCATTTTTCACTCTACCATTGATTATTTTTTCTCTGTATACAGAGAAAGCCGTTTGAATCTGGCAAATATAAACGTTAAAAAGGCTTTTTAAGCTGGCCAAGTGCCACATGCCTGTAATCCCCAAGAGTTCAAGATCACTCTAGGCAACACAGACAGACCCCATCTCCAAAAAGAAAAAACAAGGCTTTTTATCTATTATAATCATGACATACTCACTTTCTGATTTCTCATGCTGACACTGTAAAGATACTGTCCAGGGAAGATAGTCCTTGTAAAGTAATATATTTATAACAAGAACTAATATTTTATAATCTATGAGATGGATTTTCTTTCTCTGTTTGCAGATGGGGAAAGTGGTGCTCAGTGAGTTTTCATATATCACCCAGAATTCATCAGTGGGTGAGGGCAGGAATTAGAACTCACCCAAATCACCCAACTGCAACTTTGTGCTCTTTCCGTAATGCTGAAGAGCCATGTCTTTGCTAGATTTAATGGCACAATGGTAGTCAGAGTAAGAAGAGGTCCATGAATTATATCTTTGAGATTTTGAAGTCAATGAAAATTGCAATTCTATGTATGAAAACTTGCTTTTTAAAAAAAAACAGCGTTTCTTAAACACATTATATTCTCTGACATCTTTGGCCCATACATGTTTTTTTGGTACCAACTGCCCATTCCTGCATCTGTAGGAAACTGGGAAGCTGCTTGACCACACCTGATGAGAGACAGCAGTCACATGGTGATTTCACCTCCCAACCCTGACAAGCAGGATTGTACCCAAGGAAGGCACTTCCCTAAAGGGCAGACAACCCACTGGTCTTCCAGAAACCAGCACCCATGTGACCCAGCTTAAAAAGATGAACTGTGCCAAAGAAATTCCTCTCCTAAGAATGTGGGACTGAGGTAGCAGCAGGGTCGGCGTCATCTTGTAGAAAGTATCAGGAGTACCATGATGTTCCACAGGGAAGCCGAAGTTATGAGAAAATAAAATTCAAACATGTAAGTAATAAGAGCTACCATTTATATGGTACTTACTATGTGCTTCACATTCTTAATTTATTGACCCTGTGAAGAAATTACTGTTAGTAACAGGTCCCCACCTACCACCATTTTACTGATGAGAACACAGAGGCACAAATGAATTAAGAAACTCATCCAAGGTCACACAGCTTGGGAGCACAATATCAAAAGCCAGGCCCTGTGGCTTCACTGCCAAATTTAATTTCATATAAAGAGAGCCTAGTATATAGACATAGAGAAGATAATAAATGACACATTCAAAGAGAAACAGAAAGTCTCAAGAGAGAAAGATGCGGAGAGAGTGACAGAGAGAGAGAGTGCGCAATACCCCAAGAGGCCTCCAGTTCTCAGCTGCACTTTAGCTCCTCTCAGATTCCCATGAAATCTCTGATTACATCCTCACATAGAACAGCTTAAGTGCCTCTGTTCCTTGTAGATAACAGATTCCTAAATAAAATAATATTATTTATTTTGATATTTTATAAATATAATACCCAAAGGTGCTAAAGTTCTAGCACTGTTTATTTCTTGTCTGAGGTAAAGATTGGATCTCTTCTAGATTTATGATCCAATAGGACAGATAAGATAGACAAATATGGACACAAGAGAAATATTTATAATCTCAAGACTGCAATGAGATTATGATGTAGATAGGAGTTAAAGAAACTGAATAAACTCAAAACTGTTGAGCATAAATCATGAAAGCCTCCTGAAGAAATAAGGCACGAGCTAGGAATATAACAGAAGATAGGACTATGTTTCCTTATTATACAACTTGGATCACAGTGGGCAGAATACTTTCTGCCTCAATAGAAAGGAGGGAAAGGCATTGAGAGGATTGGATGAGAAAGTATGTATATGTGTGTGTGTGTGTGAGAGAGAGAGAGAGAGAGACAGAGAGAGCGAGAGCGAGAGAGAGAGACAGCACACCAGCTACTAGAATGTACAGGAAAAACAGAGAGAGCAAAAAATAAAAAATAAAAAAAATCAGGTATTGTACCACCATACAAGAAGAACCAGGATGATGAATTCCTATGATCTTCTAAAAATCTGATGTATTTTTGGCTGATGCTTTAGTATTTAAAACAAAATATAACATTTTATGTTTATGAAACCACCACTAAATTCCTATTTTGTGACTTTTTTTTTTTTTTTTTTTTTGAGATGGAGTTTCACTCTTGTCACCCACGCTGGAGTGCAGTGGCGCAATCTCGGCTCACTGCAACCTCCACCTCCTAGGTTCAAGTGATTCTTCTGTCTCAGCCCCCTGAGTAGCTGGGATTACAGGTGCGTGCCACCAGGCCTGACTAATTTTTGTATTTTTAATACAGATGCGGCTTCACCATGTTCGCCAGGCTGGTCTCAAACTCCTGACCTCAAGTGATCCATCCACCTTGGCCTCCCAAAGTGCTGGGATTACAGGCATGAGCCACTGCGCCCAGCCCATTTTGGGACTTTTAATGACATAATCAAGCAGACTGAAGTCAAATGCCTTCTTACTTGGTGTCTTCTAGTACCAGGGTGCCTTCCTTGCTGTCCCATATGCTGACACACAGTAGGCATTTAATAATAAATGCACATGGACTGAATCAGTAAACATTAGCATTATCTCTTCATTCAAATGTGAGATCATATCTATAAAAATTAAAATCCCATACACATTTTTTTAATGAATTGTCTAGTGTCATGTCTTAAGAAGTCATAAAATTCTTTGCTCATGTCAACCTGCTTTCTGCCTTCCCACCAGACTATGTATTCACATTGAATCATGAGCTTTTTATGATCACAAAAGAGATGTTACAATATAAATTTTTAGTTACTTAAGCATATTAGGTTTTCCCTAAATAAAGTGTCGGCAATGCTATTTTTGCACAGAGATTCCAAATAACAGTCCTGTCCTACTTAACTTATAAATTCCAAATGTGCTGGATTTGAAAAACTATGATACCAAATATACAAACTAAAAACACTAGTAATAAAAAAAGAAAAAAAGAATCTTTCATAACCAGTCACTCTAAAAGCAATTGCCATAAAATAAAATTTAGAGTCCTGTTGGGTGTGTCAAGGACCTGTATAGCAAACCTACAGATAAAAGCTTCTGTTTTACTTTTTTTTCAGGGTATTTATACTCCCTTCATGTCTGCTAATTTATTCCAACTGCAAAAGAAAACATTCAGGATGAAAAATTATAGGAATAAATAAAGATTTAAACATTTACAAATGGGCATTAGCACATGCAATTTTTACAAAGCTTAAGTGAACAGTAAGTACCTCTGGGAAGCTTTGTTATTATTTCAGGACAGATGAGCAGGCTAAAGAAAAAATAAAAACAAAGATCAATGTCATAAGATATTTCAATATATTATAAAGCTACAGTATGTAAGATATTCATATTTGCTGAAAAATATAAATATATATAAACAAACAAAACCTTGACCATATCATAGATTTGAATCTTCAAAGTTAAAAGATTTAAAGTCCAAGCCTCTTTTTGAAAAAGGAAGAAATCTGAAGTATTGGAAACCTGATGTAAAATCTTTTGAACACTATGTCAAACAATTAAATGAGAAACTTGAAAAAACATTTGCAGCAAATTCAATGTTAATTATTTTAAAACAGATACAGATAGAGCTGCACGACAATGTGAAGATACTTAATGCTCAGAACTGTACACTTAAAAATGGTTAAAATGGTAAATTTTATGGTTTATATTTATATTTTATCACAATAAAAAAAATATATACATGTGTAAATTCACTAGGAAAAAAGCTAAGGACCTAATATATTCTTGGGAAAGAGATGGCTAGTTACTTCAAAAAATAAAACATCACTTATCAAACATTTGGGAAAGTGCTCAACCTCATGGATAATCAATATCAAAAGCAGTATGGTCCTATGACGGTCTATCAAAAATGTATCTCCTGCAAAGGTTTTTAAGGAACTAAACCCAACCATAGGGTGTAGTCTTGTGAAATGGGTACATTCCAATATCAGATCCCTTCCTGATGGGACCACAACCTGTCATAACATCTTTAGAAGCAACTGACATACTTTAGAAGATATTACCATGGGTGTGTTGGATTGTTACTCAACAGCCATTTCTCTTAGTCTAAAATAATTAGACTAAAATAGCTTCCTAACTTGCTAAACTGCAAAAGCCGGAAAGCTGAAACTACATTTTCCAGACTCCCTGGTCGCTGCAATTCTGACATGGTTTGAGTTGGTACAAGTCAATGCCTCTTGGTGAGATCTGGGAAGCAGACGTGAGACAGAGGACTTTTTGGCTGCTTGGCATTTCTTTTGGCAAGCATAGATGTAGAGGCATTTGGGTTTATGATGACAGAGTTAAGAGAACTACAGTGTCCCTTCACTGTCTTTACACAGGTCAAATCTGAGGCATCCATTTTCTGGTATGAGTTTCAGCCAGCATGGTGTGGTTCTGGATCCTGCAGTGCTGTGGTCACTTTTCCGTTCAGCAGGTGGCTTTCTGACCATTCATAAAAGAGACATCAGTACCCTCACTGGCCCAATTCAGAGGAAAGCATAGAGAATTGTTCCTGGAAGTTCAATCTAGACTTTCTCCCTGGATTCCGTAAGGCTTTTAATACCTTATAACAAATTTTTTTCTATTATTCTCCATGGCTTTGTTCTCTGACTGAACCCCAGTTAATATATGCATCAAAAATATTTTAAATGTTTACATTTGTGGCCTAATCATTCCACTTCTGGAATTTTAGCCTATGAAAATAATACTTCAGAGGGATAAGACTTGTAAGCAGAAATATATACTATAACATTATTATTTCAACAATGGGGACTAATTAAGTAAAGCACTGTTTTCCTGCTTTTATTCCAAAAGACAATGAAAATTACTGTCAGATTTGAACGGGGGAGTGATATTTTCTGATACGCTTTTAAAAGTCATCACCTTTGTGCCAAGAACAGAATGATTATTATTTTTGAAGCCAGGTGGTGGATTCAGAGGAGTTTACTCCAGTCTTCTTTCTACTTTTGTGTACACTTGAAATTTTCCATAATAAAAATAAAAGAACAAATGTCATGCAATATTTAATGTAATACCAACTATGTTAAGAACACTCTGTGTAGGAGAAAATATAGGAAAAAATACCTTAAAATGTTGAGGTGGTTGTAATTATGCCTCATTTGAGTATCTTTCCTGTGATTGACAGAATTCTAAGGAGCCACAACTATATATCATTCCCTCCTCCCTGAGTGTCGGCTGGTCCTGTGAATATGATGGAGTATCATTCCTGTGATTATGTTTTGTTATATGGCAAAAGTGAAGGGATTTCACAGAGGTAATCAAAGTCCCTACAATTGACTTTGAGTTCATCAATAAATTTACCCAGAGTGGGTCTGACCTATACAGGTGTGTCCTTTGACAGGGGCCTAGACCTTCCCTGAAAGGAGAGACTGCTGTGACCTTGCAGAAACAAGCCACCATGAGTCCTACAGCTGCAGAAAATGAATTCTGTCACCACAACCTTAGCTTGGAATGGGGCCCCAAGCCTCCAACCAGACTACAGCCCTGGCCAACACCTTGAGCACAGCCTTATGAAACTGAGCAGGTGACCTATCTAAGCCATGACAAGATTCCCGACCCACAGAAGCTGTGAGATGACAAATATATCTTGTTGTAAGCTACTAAGTATGTGGTGATTGGTCATGCATCAATCAAAAACTAACACATTTACTTTTCACTTTTCTGAATTTTCTAGATTATCTAATATAAATATGTTTATTTTATAATAGAGGACAAAACTTTTTACAACAAAAATAAAAGAGAATTAATGTGGATAATTCAAGCTATATATTCCAGAAAAGAGAACTGACATCATTTTTCTTAATGTTATTAACAAAGAACTGCATTAAATAGGAGGAAATTTTCTCTTTGTACTTTAATGCTCTGGATCAAATCCAAAGTTATCCAGCTCAAGGCCAAAAGTGAACTCACTCCGTATAATTGAACTAGTGGTTTCTGAAACAAATGTACTGAAAGATAAGCCTTTGCACCAGTCATTCTTCTCTTGCTGTGCTATGATTCACTGAAACCATCCTGAATAAACAGATTTTGATTTTGGTTTAGACTTCAACACCCAGCAGGCTACCCCACTGATTAATGATGATAAAACTAAGCAGAAAGGGAAGCCATTCATGAAACAAACAATATAACCATCAATCAAGCTCACAGCTGATAATATTCAGATACTGAATAGTGCTTGACTCTCTAGCACCACTCCATGGAGACCTGCTGAGCAGCTAAGTGCTTTAAAATTAATATCAAGATCATCAGTGCAAAGGTTGATGGTGTCGGCGGGGATGAGGACTCAAGGATATAATGCAGTATTTACCAATCATCCATGATGAGCTAGTTTCTCTACAATGCATGCTTAGTTTAAATCCTATATTAGGATTTAAGCTTCTATGTCAGAAGCACAAATACTTCTTTCTCTGACACGCATCTGCCTCCTGCATCGGTCATATGGGCCAGTTAAATGGAGACCCTTGCATCTTTTGTTTTTGTTATTGTTGTTGTTGTTGTTGTTTGAGGCGGAGTCTCGCTCTGTCACCGAGGCTGGAGTGCAGTGGCGCGATCTCTGCTCACTGCAAGCTCCGCCTCCCGGGTTCACGCCATTCTCCTGCCTCAGCCTCCCGAGTAGCTGGGACTATAGGCGCCCGCCACCATGCCTGGCTAATTTTTTGTATTTTTAGCAGAGATGGGGTTTCACCGTGTTAGCCAGGATGGTCTCGATCTCTTGACCTCGTGATCTGCCCGCCTTGGCCTCCCAAAGTGCTGGGATTACAGGTGTGAGCCACCGTGCCCGGCCGACCCTTGCATCTTTTAAGTCCCTACTGGCAAATTTGTGGTTCCTTCAGCCAAGTAAAATTGTTTTCCATTTACTACTTTATATATTTGGTGTTATGTATTACTACATTATTTCTTCAATCTATGTTTACACTGGTCACAAGAATCCCAGACCTATTTCCCTCCATTCTAATCCCAATTGGCTGCGTGAGAAATGAATTCCTCACTCCTCACTTTTACCGGAACACTAAATCACTACCTGACACACCATATACTTCACTTGCTAATTTTTCTTCCTCTAAAATTTTCACTCCACTAAGGAACAAAATTTTGGTTGGCTGGTTCACTAAAATATTACCAGTTGCCATTGTCTGACACATAGTAGGCAATCAATAAAAATTGTTCAGATGAATGAATGGTACTCCCAGGAACTAGCTTAACTCTAGTTTACCTCTGAGCAACTGTTGTATTACCCCTGAGAGGTCTAGACATTTCTCTTTCCCAATGCACAGTCATCCCAATAGCTGAAGGTCCCTTTGCAGAAGGCTGGAAAAAATATGCTTATGTGATATGAATACAGAATTCTTTTTCAAGAGTACCTAGCCTTCCTTTTAGCATCTGAAATTTAAGTTTGGAACATGGTAAATGGCCAACACTTTCTTATGTGGTTTGAATTTAGGTCCCTGATGGCCATGCCTAAAGTCTTTGAGTTTTGGTTGGTGTTAGCATCATTTTAGAAATCAAATATTCTCTTGCTGGGTTGTACATATAATTTATTTCTAGGACACCTATGACTGATTAGCAAATGTCAAAGGTTTCTAGGGTTAGACCATTTTGATGATACACTGACTCCCCCTCCACCTTCCCCACATCTGCCCAAGACCCATTTGCGTCCAATGTTTAAGTGCTACTATGTGGCTTCTGCCACTCTGGGATCCTAGTATCCCAGTGAAATCAGAGAGTTCATTTCAGCTGTGTCTCCTCGCTCTGCATTCTAGATCCACAAAGAACATTCTTTATAGAGATTTTCTTAATGCTGGGATTCTCTTCACCAGTGAATTTCTCAATGCATGCATCAACAAGGCCTTGAAATCAAAGTTAAGAATTAAGAAATTGATCGTACACAAAAAAATTCCCTCCCACTTTCCTACATCTGTTTTCATTTCTTCTTTATGGTATAACACGAATATCTAGGCCACCGCTGAGTCCAAGTTTCATCAGATGACTAAGATAAGTAACTACAATTAATCCCAGTTGAATATTGTATTCAACCTAGTTACAATATAGGTACCTGCACCTAGATTGTATATAGGTGAGGTGCAGGTACATATATTGACACACTGTACTTGATCTCAATCACAGTCCTCCTACTTTTGTCAACATCCTCAGAATTTATTGCCACATGCATCAGCCAGATTTCTGTAAATATAACAACAAAATTTTGTAAATTTGGGGAGTTTGATTTTAAAATAGGCTCTGGGACATGCCTACCTTGGTTGCAGGGGAGGACGGTGCACTGGCATGGGAAGATTTACACACTGAGCAACCCAACTTTTCTCACATGCCTCCACCCTGTGTTGGCACCTACTTAATAACCTATGTCAAAGCCCAAACTTTGACATAAGAGGCTAGGAAAGGTTATAAATTGATGTAAAGAAGCAACTTGGAGGATAAATCTTTGAGTGTGCGTTCCAATTCAGCACTATGTTAGAAAGTGACTAGTTTTCAGTGGGTGGCTTGAGAGTTGAAGACTTTCAGTTTGTCATTTTCTGTCATTAAAGTGTCCATTGCTTAACTCTACAATCCTTGAATTCCTCCACACCCTTCAACCACTCTCTTGCAGCATACATTTTGCCTCCCAAACCTAGTATTCAAGGTGGCTATCACATGAGTGGACACATGTGATCATTTGATTAACTGTTTTGTTTTGTTTTTTCTTCACAAATTTCGATGGATGTTCAGGTTCAGTTTCTTAATATCAACCTGATTTCCAATTCCCCTTAAACCCTACCAAGACAGAGAATAAAGTACAGTTTCCCTCTTGTTTTCCTGAATATCTATTGCCTACAACTTCTGGCACAATTTTCAGTCACAGTCAGGGCTTTTAGATGCAAATAATAGAAACTGACCCTGGTTAATTAAAGCAGAAACAGAAACTATTTAAAAGACGCTGGATAGTCCACATATTCTCTGGGAGGGCTGGAGAAGCAAACTTATGAATTTTACAGCTGGAAACAATTCCCACAGTCAAACCACAAGAGTTATCAGGTAAAGACATTGGAGCTCCTGCTGGACCCAGACAGCATAGCACCTTCCAGCAGCCAATGACCAGACCCTGGGTGCTGCTGTAGGAACTCTGCTGCCACTGCTGCCTTTGGGAACCAAATGTGGTTGCCACCTCCACCCCCAAATGTTGTCCAAATATATTCTGGGTGGTGTGTGTTTCTTTGTGTCCCAGTTTCTCATAGTCTCGAGAGAAGATGGACCTGATTGGCACAGCCCAGCCCCATGCCTTAACAGCAAGAACCCTGGAAAGGTGAGTAGCTGGACGGCATCAGAGGGAGAGCATTTCCCAAACATAGAGAGTGGGTTCTGATACCTGGATGGCAAAAAATAAATTGGTAAATCTCCATCATACTGGCTTTATGAGAAATGATAAGGTCTGTGAATATAGACAGCCCCAGTTTCAATTTGTGCACTTTCTTCACTTTCTATTTGACGCTGGGCAAGTTCATCTCTCTGAGCTTTGTTTTTTCTCGTGAGTAAAAAGGATATGAACCCTCTCTTGCAGAAATTAAAAAGTAAGTCATGTGGACAAGATAATTCAAAAATTGAAAGCTATTACTTGAAAAGATAATTAAGATATATAATATTTTGTGAGGCCTCATCTTGGTAAAATATTCAACTTTTCATATATTTATGCTTATTCTCTCTAACTAGGGGATCATGTTTTATACTAGTTTGTATGTTTTATACTAGTTTGTATTTCCGCAGAACAGTACACACACAGATACATACACGTGCACTTAATAAATGAACTAATATCCCAGATTATAAAATAAAATGAGTGATAGGAAACATTGATGCAAAAAACTGAAGAGGACACAAAAAAAATGGGAAGCTATTCCATATTCATGGATTGGAAGAATTAATATTGTTAAAATGTTTATACCACCCAAAGCAATCGACAGATTGAATGTCATCTCCATCAAAATATCAATGACATTCTTCACAGAAACAGAAAATAATAATCCTAACCATTTATATAGAACCACAAAAGACCCAGAATAACCAAAGCTATCCTGAGCAAAAAGAACAAAATGAAAGGAATCACATTACTTGACTTCACAAATTATACTACAGAGTTATAGTAACCAATACATCGTGATACTGGCATAAAAATAGACACATAGACTAATGAAACAGAATAGAGAATCCAGAAATAAATCCATACATCTACAGTGAACTAGTTTTTGACAGAGATGCCAAGAATGTATACACTGGGGAAAGGATAGTCTCTTCAATAAATGGTACTTGGAAAACTGGATATCCATAGGCAGAAGAATGAGACTATACCCATATGTCTCGCCATATACAAAAATAAAATCAAAATGGATTAAAGACTTAAATCTAAGACTTCAAACTATGAAACTACTAAAAGAAAACATTTGGGAAACTCTCCAGGACATTGATCTGAGCAAAGATTTCTTGAGTAACATCCCACAAGCACAAGCAACCAAAGCAAAAATGGACAAATGAAATCACATCAAGTTTAAAAACCTCTGCACTGCAAAGAAAACAATCAACAAAGTGAAGAGACAACCCACAGAATGGGAGAAAATATTTGTAAACTATCCATTAATCTCTTGTCAATAGTTTACAAGAACCCCATTCTGTGGGGTTCTGTGGGATATTGTTGACTACAGTCAACGATAATTTATTGTACATTTAAAAATAACTAAAAGTGTAATGGATTGCCTGTAACACAAAGAAATGATAAATTCTTGAGGTGATGGATACCCCATTTACCCTGATGTGATTATTATGCATTTTATGTCTCTGTATAAAAATATCCCATGTACCCCATAAATATATATACCTCATATGTACCCACAAAAATTTAAAAAAAAAAAACATTTTAATGAGCGACAGCAATGCTTCATTCTATAGCAGTGAATCAAAGAGTATATGGATATAGGGTATGTTCTACTGCAAGTCTGAAGTGTATTTCTAGGGGGCCTCCACTGATGACTCCTGTTATGGACTGATGTTTGTGTGTCTCCAAACTTCATATGTTGAAACCTAATCTCCAGTGTGATGATATTTGGACATGGGGCCTTTAGGGGGTGATTAGGTCATGAGAGAGAGTCTTCATAAATGGTATTAGTGCCATTAAAAGGTACTGAGGTATTGTGCTGAACACTAGGTATTCTGCAGAGGCACAATAAAATTTTAAAGAGTTTATTTGAGTAAACAGTGATTTGTGAATCAGGAACTCCAAACCACAAGTGGTTTGGGGGCTCCTTTGAAGAAGCATTAAAGACAGGCTTTTAGAGAGTGAATACAGATGTGAAACAATTTGGTTATAGTTATGCAGTTGCCTTACTATTTTGTCTATCTTGTTGGAAAGTCCCTAGTTATACAGTTATATAACTATAATTTAGTTGGCAGTTTCTGATTGGTTAGCCTTAAGTTTCATTTCTCTTTAATATAGGCATTTATAAGAAATAGCTCAAGTTAACTTTTGCTTATGTTTGTAAATCAAACCGGGTTAAGGTCAGTTATGAAGCCTAACTGGCTTTGTCCACTCAGGGATTCTGCAGGCCTGGGTTTCCATTTTAATTTAACAGTGCCCTTATTAAAGGGACCCGGAGAGACCCTTTACCCTTTTAACCATGTGAATACAGCACGAAGATAGCCATCTACGAACCAGGAAGCAGACTCTCACTAGACACTAAATCTGCCAGCACTTTGACCTTGGACTTCCCAGCCTCCAGAACTATGAGAAATACATTTCTGTTATTTATGAGCCACTCAGTCTAATGCAGTTTGTATAGCAACCTAAAAGAACTGAGACAACTACAAAATGACAGATGTCTTACTCTGCATCACGTTGGGCTCTAAAAGACCACCAAGTGTGAATAACCCCAACTGTACATCACTATTATAAACAACTCAATAAAGTTTCAACTATCTGAACTAAGTCAACCCAAGGAAAAACAAATGGCAGTATCTGGAAATAATAAAATAGTAACAAGAGTAATGTATCTCTTGTACACATAAAAAAATCATGCCACTAAGACTAGCTCTGAGTTATAGTAATGCAGTAAGAAATATTTTAAAGTATATATAATTTTCTCTTTACCACTCACAAGAATGAGGAATACATCCACTAGATGATTAACTTCCTAAAGTATAAATCTGATCATTTCCCTGTCTTCCTCAAATTCTCCACTGATTCTCAAAATAGACCCCTAGACCTATGAGAATGGAGATTATACATGAAACACAGGTAAATGAAACCTGATTTAAATATTTTTAAATTTATTTTACACTTAATCAGTGATTGAAAATAGTGGTTTTTTTCTACTGTCACTAACAAATATTAAAGATTCTATCCTCAACAGAAAAAATGAAAAATGGCCTACTAGTTCTCCTCCCACAGTATGACCTTGGCAAGTCACTTGACATCTCCAAGTTCACTTCCTACATTGCAAAATGAATCCTTTCCAGCTCTGAAAGGTTGTCATCTCTACTTTGCCAGTGTCCACTGGCTCCATGCTCCACCCCCACCTAAAGTGGGCTCCATATCCATTTGCCTTGATCAATCAAGGTAATCAGCCATAGGAGATAAAACATAAATTGTAAAGTTGCCAATCCTGAGTCATATAAGCAAAAATAATCTAGTTACTCAGCATTTCCATAATGCTTTATTCTATTTTCAAACACTGTTTGGCCACCAATCAACACAAACCATAGTCATAAACCATAAAAGAAGACACAGAGACTGATGAAATTAATGTTGACAAAACTTACCCAACAGGTCAAAAGCAGAGAAAATTACATGTTAACATTACAAGTAAATGATCATACTGTGTGAGCCACATGCATTTTTGGTACAGAGTTGTATAACATAACACTCAGTAACAGAAAGACATCACAATCCGGATTGGACCCTACTTGTGGGGTCCTCTTCGCCTCTGTACCCCTGGCTTACTTGGAGCTGGGAGGATGACTGTCACTTCTCTACCTGACAGCCAGGAACCACTATTCTGATTCTCCCATATATTCCCCTTTTTTATAATTAAATAGTTCATTCACCCTCCCCTGAGCATTTATTATGCATGCCAATGTTTCACATCACTTCAAATAAATCAATAATTGAATGCTCCCCTCCCCTGCTCCAGCCATCTCGTCTACTGCCATTGCCTATATGGCCTCAGCTCTTCTTTGTTCTGCTCCAGGCACACAACCTCTCTTCCCCATCACACATGGTGGATGCCTCAGAGCATCCTCCCTCCCTCCTCTGCCCCTCCTTAGACTCTGCCACCCATCGTGTGTCTGACAGCTCCACCTCTGTCACTACTTGCTCCTCCAGCCCTACTGGTCCCCATCATGGCTCAGCCTTCCCCAAACCTGGTGCTTTATCTTACTATGTGGGGCTCCCTCAGGACATCAAAGCAGCAACTCAGTGGCTTTGGCCTGGCATCCCCCAGACCCACTTCCCTCTTTTTATTAAAATCTCAACCAGGAGGAGCAGAGCAAGATGGCAGAATAGAAGCCTGCACCGACTGTCCCACCTTCCCAAGCACGGACACCAACTTATCAACTATCTATACACCAAAAAAGTACCTTCACAAGAACCAAACCTCAGATGAGCACTTATAGTACCTAGTTTTAACATCATATCACTGAAAGAGGCACTGAAGAGGTAGGATAAACAGCCTTGAATTACCAACACCACCCCTCCACCATCCTCCAGCAGTTGAAATCAAAACTACAGTAAGATACCATCTCGCCCCAGTTAAAATGACTTTTATCCAAGAGACAGGCGATAACAAATGCTGGTGAGGATGAAGAGAAAAGGGCATCCTCATACACTGTTTGTGGGAATGTAAATTAGTACAACCACTCTAGGAAACAATTTGGAGGCTCCTAAAAACCTAAAACTAGAACTAAAATATGATCCAGCAATCCCACTGCTGGGGATATACCCAAAAGAAAGGAAATTAGCATATCAAAGAGATATCTGCACTGCCATATTTGTTGCAGCACTGTTTACAATAGCTAAGATTTAAGTGTCCATCAACAGATGAATGGATAAAGAAAATGTGGTACTTACATACAATGAAGTACTGTTCAGCTATTAAAAAATGAGATGCTGCCATTTGCAACAACATGGATGGAACTGGAGATCATTATGTTAAGCAAAAGAAGTCAGACACAGAAAGACAAACATTTCATCTTCTCACTTCTTTGTGGGATCTAAAAATCAAAACAATTGAACTTAGGGAGATAGAGAATAGAAGGATGGTAACCAAAGCCTGGGAAGGGTAAGTAGGGAAGCGGGGGATAGAAATGGCTAAAAGGTATAAAAAAGTAGTAAAAAAAAAATAAGACCTAGTATTTGATAGCACAACAGGGTGACTATAGTAAGTAATAATTTAATTGTACATTTTAAAATAACTAAAAGTATAATTGATTGTTGTAACACAAAGGATAAATGCTTGAGGAGATATCCCTTTTTCCATGATGTGATTATTATACATTGCATGCCTGTATCAAAACACCTCAGGTACCCTGTGAATATATACACCTACTATGTGCCCACAAAAATTAAAATTAAAAATTAAAAAAAATTGAACCAGATTAAAAGTGACACTATTGGGCAGTGACAAAACCTTAATTTGGGGTAAGGAAATAACCTGTAGAATTTTTAAATAAAACTTTTTCTCTTAAATAATAGTAACCTACTAGGGATGACACCTCTGAAAATTAATAATTAAGTTTTTCAATGAAAATATAACGAAATCATGCTTTATTCAACAGATATTGAGTGCCTCATATGTCCTGGACATGAAAAGATGAAAAAGACATATTCTTAAACTCAAAAAGTATATAGCCTGCTAAGAGAGGTAGAAGTGCAAGCAACTAAACAATGATGACATAGTTGCTGAAGTAGAGGCATGATTTAGGTGGAAGAAAATACAAAACAAGGTGCTGCTCTGGCACAGCTTCACCATATGTGGTATTTACTGCAAGATATTAAAATTATGGTGTCTCTGTTTCTCCCTTTAGATTATAGACTTTTGAGGAACCAGGATCTAGAAAATACTATGCCTTGCATATAGTAATCACTCAATAAGTGTTGACCTGAATAGAGAATGAACTGCATTGTTAGTTCTGCCTAAGACAGAGGGAAGATTCATGGATGGATTTTCAGAGGAGATAACATCTGAGCTAGATTTTAAAAGATGAATTGGTTAGTACTGGAAATCCTAACCTGAGCAACCAGGCAAGAGAAAGAAATAAAAGGTATTCATACAGGAAGAGAGGAAGTCAAACTATCTCTCCTTGCAGACTATATGATTTTATACCTAGAAAACCCCATAGTCTCTGCCCAAAAGCTCCTAGATCATCTGATAAACTTCTTCAGCAAGGTTTCAGCATACAGAATTGATGTACAAAAATCAGTAGCATTTCTATACACAAACAACATCCAAGCTGAAAGCCAAATCAAGAATGTAATCTCATTCACAATAGCCACAAAAAAATAAATTAAATAAAATTCTTAGGAATACAGTTAATCAGGAAGGTGAAAGATGTCTACAACAAGAATTACAAAACACTGCTCAAAGAAATCAGAGATGACACAAACAAATAAAAAAAAAATTCCATGCTTATGGATTGGAAGAATTAACATTGTTAAAAGCAATACTGTTCAAAGCAATTTACAGATTAAATGCGATTCCTACCAAACTACCAATCACATTGTTCACAGAATTGGAGAAAAACTATTGTAAAATTTATATAGAATCAAAAAAGAGCCCAAATAGCCTAAACAATCCTAATAAAAAGAACAAAGCTGGAGGGATCACATTACCTGACTTAAAACTATGCTACAAGGTTACAGTAACCAAAACAGCATAGTACTGTTACAAAGCAGACACATGGACAAAATGAACAGAATAAAGAGCCCAGAAATAAAGCCACATACCTATGACCATCTGATCTTCAACAAAGTCGACAAAAACAAGCAATGGGGAAAGGACACTCTGTTCAATAAATGGTTTGGACATAACTGGCTAGCCATACGCAGAAGATTGAAACTGGACCCCTTCCTTACATTATATACAAAAATCAGCTCAAGATGGATTAAAAACTTAAATGGAAGACCTAAAACTATAAAAACCCTAGAAGAAAACCTAGGAAATACCATTCTGAACCTAGGCCCTGCAAAGATTTCATGACAAAGATGCCAAAAGCAATTGCAACAAAAACAAAAATTGACACATAGGACCTAACTAGACTAAAATTGGCAAATGGAACCTAATGGCAGAGCAAAAGAAACTATCAACAGAGTAAACAGACAACCTACAGAATGGGAGAAATTATTTGCAAACTATATATCTGACAAAGGTCTAATATCCAGAATTTATATGGAACTTAAACAAATTAACAAGCAAAAAACAAATGACCCCATTAAAAAGTGGGCAAAGGACATGAACAGACACTTTTCAAAAAAAGACATACATGTGGCCAGCAAGCACATGAAAAAATGCTCAACATCACTAATCATTAGAGAAATGCAAATAAAAACCACAGTGAGATATCATCTCACACCAGTCAGAATGGCTATTATTAAAAATTTGAAAAATAACAGATGCTGGTGAAGTTGTGGAGAAAAGGGCACACATTTACACTGCTGGTGGAAATGTAAATTATTTCAGCCATTGTGGAAAGCAGTTAGGTGATTTCTCAAAGAACTGAACAGAACTATCATTTGACCCAGCAATCCCATTACTGAGTATATACCCAAAGGAATATAAATCATTCTACCATGAAGACACATGCAGATGTGTTCATTGCAGCACTATTCACAGTAGCAAACACATGGAATCAACCTAAATGCCCACCAACAATAGAACAGATAAAGAAAATATGGTACATATACACCATGGAATACTACACAGCCATAAAAAAAATGAAACCATGTCGTTTGCAGCAACATGGATGGAGCTAGAGGCCATTGTCCTTGGCTCACACCTGTAATTCCAGCACTTTGGGAGGCCGAGATGGGCAGATCACGAGGTCAGGAGATCAAGACCATCCTGGCCAACATGGTGAAACTAAAAAATAATACAAAAAAGTTAGCCAGGCGTGGTGGCGGGAGCCTGTAGTCCCAGCTACTCAGGAGACAGAGGCAAGAGAATGGTGTTAACCTGGGAGGCGGAGCTTGCAGTGAGCCAAGATCACACCACTGCACTCCAACCTGGGCAACAGAGCGAGACTCTGTCTCACAAAACAAAAAAAAAAGCAAACTAACACAGGAACAGAAAACCAAATACCACATGTTCTTATAAGTGGGAGCTAAACATTCAACACACATGGACACAACAAAAGGAACTATACACACTGGGACCTAATTGAGGGTGGAGTGTAGTAGAAGGGTAAGGATAAGAAAACCACCTATCAGGTACTATGCTTGTTACCTGGATGAGGAAATAATCTGTACACCAAACCCCTGTGACATGCAATTTGCCTATAGAACAAACATGTACACATACCACTGAACCTAAAATGAAAGTTAAAAAATTAATTAATGTAATTTAAAAATAAAAGATGAATTGAAATATTTTTTGAAGATAAATGACTAGAATAGGATTTGCAAAACACTGGGAGACATAAAATAATAATTGCAATAATAACAGCTAACATTTAATATGTCAGGAATTATGCTCAGCACTTATATGCGTTTTCCTTCAATTCTTACACCAACCATATGTTGTAACTACAGTTTTCACAGATGAAGAAACTGGAGCATGTAGTGGTTAAGAAATAAAGTCACAGGACAGGTGAGTGATGAAGCCGGGATTTGAATCCCAGCGACACCCATGATTCTCTGACTCATGAGCCTGTGAACTAGATAATACTACATTCTCCTCCAAAATTCTGCCAGCTCCAGTGTCATAAGCAGCCCAGTACCTATGGTCACCCACTGTCTCACCATTCCTCAGAGTGGATATCCATCTGTCCTTTCTACTCACATGACTACCATTTTCATAATATGACTTCCCTATCTTCCAGCTGCTCTTTTTATCTATCTCATCTTTGCTTCTCTCCGCTATTGCTTCTCTGTTCCTCCTGCTTTCCACTCCTCTCTCTCTGTGTCTCACATTCGTGCTCTCCAACAGAGCACCTCACTGTGTTAGAATAACCATCTGTAGCCACCATTCATTGGTTTGGGCTGTCCAGCACCCAACTCCCATTGACACTCCAACTTCCTTTTGGAGGAATCTCCAACTACATAGATGTAGAAATGGAATCCACATTCCACACAGTAGCCAGTGAGCCAATGCTCTGTCTTCCTGCCCAGCCCAGCTATGGAACACACATGTCATTTGGCCTCTTCCTAGGAGACAAGTGTAGAGACAGCTCTGGGCCACCCCATTGAAGAAGCAGCAGCAGAGGCATCAAGCTGAACCTGCTGCTCCTCAGATGTAACTTTTGCTGTGCTCCCATGCACAGCCCCAGAGCACTTCGGTTTCTGTCTCTTTTCTAAGCAAGGTCCTCCAAGCTCCTGTAGATATGTGAGACACAGATATTCTTCCAGGGAATCCCCTGTTGAGGTTAAATTCACCAGAACTATTTTCTGTTGCTTGCAAACAGGAACCCAAACAGAACTCAGGCATTAATGTAGTTTTGGCTCTCATATTTGACCTGCTTCGGCTGCCACCCTTATCCATAATTCAATCCAATGAGGCCAGGGTAGCAGGACCACATGACCAAAATCATCACAGCTTCTGTTCAAGGGGCCACTTGTGGGAAGGAACTGGGGGCTGTTAATTTGGACTCTCAGAACTTAAATCAGTACCCTGGGAGAGACTGAGTCATGTTGATATGCCGAGGGAATTAAGCCAGTGACCAGTGGGAGATGAAAGATATATGAGATAGAAAAGACAAAGATGCAGCAAGGGCTCTGAGGAAATGGGAGTGAGGTGGAGAGACTGGTCTCAGAAAATAAGAGAAAAAAATAAAAGAGGAGTCTTTTTGCCCTATCCCACCCACTCCTGAGAAAGGAGGTAAGGGCAAGATTGCAAAGGTAAGTATGCTTACTGAATAGAAGGAACTTGAAGGAGTTATTGTAAATAGATCCTGCTTCCTCCATGAGGTAAGAGACAACGGCATCTGCTGACAGTGAATGTAGGAAGTCGGTGGCGGGGGGCGGCGGCGGGGGGAAGGACTTGCAGAGATGGATGAAAACTTGGAAAAGCCACAATTAGAAACAGGGGAGGGAGCCTACTGGGAACTGGCAATCAAGCTGCACTGAAGCAACTGTCTTTTATTTGCGTTTGCTAATAGCAATTAGCCACTTTTTAAACAAAGACCCAGACAAAGGGGGACACAAACCTTCCCTGAAATTGTTCAATGAAAAAATCAAGGCCTTGCAAACTCTAGCAAATTTCACAGAAGAACCTTTAATCTAACTTTTCAATTTTGCAATTTTACTGCTCTGAAACTTTTCAGAGGGATTTCCTTCGCTGGTCCAGAAGGAAAACATTATTGAACTAAAAAATGTTTGAGACAATAGAAATTTGTTAAGAAATCTGGATTTTGTCTGATTCACTTCTTTCTGACATTAAGAGGTTGATCCACTTTGTATAGAAAAGTATTAAAGAAAACTTACACAAAAGGCATTTAGGACCCTTATAGAAGCATTAAGTAGTGATACTTACATGAAAACATTTATTACAGTGGGCTTTATTTTCACTGGTTAAAATAAAAAAGGAACTACCAAAACTGTTCTTGCTAGAATTCAAAAAGACAATGAAAAGCTCATCTCCATAGTCTCCGAGGAATAACATAGCTTGGGTGTGGTTACGTTTGATGATTTAGCACGCTGAATTAATTATTTTTCTTTTCTTTTTTTCAGACAGGGTCTCTCTCTGTTGCCCAAGCTGGAGTGCAGTGGCACCATCACAGCTCACTGTAACTATGAACTCCTGGGCTCAAATGATCCAACCATCTCAGCCTCTCACGTAGCTGGGACTACAGGCACACGCTCCACCAGGTCTGACTTTTTTTTTTTTTTTTTTTTTGAGATGAGTGTCTTACTAGGTTGCCCAGGCTGGTCTGGAACTCCTGGGCTCAAGCAATTTTCCTGCCTTGGCTTCCCAAAGCACTGGGATTACAGCTGTGAGCCACTGTACCTGGACACCAAATTAATTCTTTAAAAAAATGTCCTCCCTCTGGTTTTGGTAGGCAACTGAACTGAACTGAGACATAAATCTGTAGTCTTCATTTTAGATTGCAGTCGAATTCATGAAGTAAAAATGTGCTTCTGACATGGTATTTTTTTAAAAAATGAACAACTGCTCTGTCTCAGCTGGCATGTCCTAAAAGAAGACAGCATCTGGATAAAATTCAACATAGAATTCTAGCTTTTGTGGCATTGTGAATAAAAACAGTTGGCCAAACAACTACCTATTTAAATTATTGAAAGCTGATGATTACAGATAATACTTCTGTCTGATAATTAGAGTGGAAGTAGAAATCATTCAGAATACTATGAGGTTGGACAGGATTCCAGAATTAGTTTTCCCTTAAATAGAGTGTTGCAGACAAAAGCAGTTTGGTCTTCAAAGACCGAGTATTCTTAAACTATTGCATTCACCAATGGGGGCTATGAAGATGTGGGTTAATTTACTTAACACTTCAGAGGTTTGGAATTTTCAGACAGCAGCAAAGATGAGGCCAAATCGAGGTTAAAATTCCTCATTCTTCTCTTGTTCTTTTCAAACACAACAGCATCACGTTCTTAAAAGATAACTTGCGATACAGAGGTTTTTATTTGAGACCCAACACGGTAAAGAAACAAAAAGATAAAATTCTCTTTGTAAAACAAAATGTAATTGAAAACAGCCACAAGAGGGCAGTGAAAATACTGGGGATGTTGCAGTGCACGTCCTTTGATCAGAACCTTAAACTGAAAGCTGTTTTGCAGGATTTTGAAAGCATTTGATTGTTTAGCAAATAAGAGACCTGAGGGGTGGGGGTGGGGGCAGAAGCAAGAGAAGACAGTATCTTCTTGATCACATTAATGTAACATTAATGGGAGACAGCACTACCACGTCCAGCCCGAGCCTTAAGGACGACAGTTGTAGGACAGTGATTCAGCACAGATGACGTAATGAGGTCAGTCCCCCAATTCACTCTGTAATTTAACCCTGCCTACAATAGATCAAGGAGGCTGGGCAACCGTAACAACAAAACACAAATTATTGGCATTCGACCTTACAGAACATTGGAAAGCAGCTGTATTTGTAGGTTGTTTGCTGAGTGTGTGTGTGTGTGTGTGTGTGTGTGTTTAATGAAAGCGATGTCTTTTTAAAAGATTGTGAAGTCAGAATTATTACTTTTTAAAAAAATTCCCACAGCTCCATTTAACCCACGCTATTTGTGGGAGGTGAGAAAGAAATGACTCACATGATCGCTAAAATGCTTGTGAAAATGGAGATGAAATGGTGACAGACACTGAAACATTCAGCTCTGATTCTTTAAAAATCCTTCCAAAAAGAGAATTGGGCTGGAGGTAGGGAGGGTACAATCAAGAATTAATGCTAAGCAATCTATAGAATCTTAGACCTTAAAGCTAGAAAGTATTTTAAGGTCGTCTGCATCATACCATATTTTCCATATTTCTAGCCTATAATTCTGCTTTTAGCCATTTCAAAGTAGAAAAATCTACACATTGTGCTAGTACATCAAGAAGCACTTCTCAAATCAGCTACCACTGAATTGACTATGGAAATGTGGCTGTAGATACAATTTGCAAGTGTCAAAATCAACCAAAGAATCTTTAGGGACTCTAGGCATAGGTGTAATGAATAAGCACAAAAGTCACAGCCAATTCACTTTTATTTTCTAAAGCAGAGAGCTCTGGCAACCAGTGTTGTGAGTTCCGTGGATGGCATGCCGGCTCCTTGAAGGAAAAGGCTTTTAGACACACTCAAGCTTGAACGATGATGAGAAATAACCATATCCTTATTCTTCAGAGTAAAATGATTCATCCTAATTTGTTGACAGTAAAGAGAAAAAGTGTGATTCTTGGGTCCATGACAGCTTCTCCAATCATCTATCTAAAACATAGCTGCCATTGATGTATTGAATATATTTACTCATATACTTTTGTCAATAAGTACATATTTTTCATATAAGCACACAGAAAAGCAAGTCATGTGATCTACTGTAAGAATCCTATAAAGATTTTTGTGACCACATTTTATTCTAACCTCTTTTCTAATAATTTGTGTGACCCTGGATTTGCCTTTCTCCCCACTTCCATACAAGATTTGCATGGCAGCAGTAGAATCAAACAAGCCTAAAATATTTGGCCACTTGGATTCACTGAGGTCATTCTACTTACTGTAAGAGATAAGAGAATCTGAATTAGCAATTCTAATATTCCTGAAGAAGTCTTCATAAGCTATAATGGTTCTGAGTACCAAAGAGTTTTTGTATACCGGGTCCTACTGCAGGCAAAGAACCTAGACTACACTATGTTACTTCCAGGACACACTGTAAAATAAATCAGTCATATGCAAGGGTGGAAGTTCTGATCCTAAAGTGCCTGCAAGTTTGAGGTGCTTTGGGGCCCTGTCAAAATGTGCAGTGGAATAGATTCTAGGAATTTGTCTCTGAAGCTTCCTTAGTCTTTCCAGAAGAGAGATGTGTACCCTCATGGTTTCTAACTACCTTACAGGTGGCCCTGACCATTTCATATTAAAATTATTGTACATTCCTAAAGAGTGTGGTCATGTTACACTAGGTAGCTAATCAGGCATGAGTACAGTAAGAGAGGGCTCCCCACCTACCAGGAATGTCAGGTGACCATCAGGTGATGGTGGTTGTTAACTTTTATCTCTCTAAAATAGTAATTGGTTGCAGCCAGTGCCAGGGAAAGGCAGTCTTCCAATATAAAGAAAAAAACCTGGAACTGGTGATCAGTAGCTTCTCAATAAGATCTCAGGGGCTGGGCAAGTGAGCTCAAGCATGTGCATTAAGAGGCAAAATGGTGGAGTTTAACTGGTATATGACCCTCTAGGGTTCTAGGGGCAATCAACTGCTAAGAGAAGAATGCCTCAAGTAAGCACACATGTAA
Organism: Macaca nemestrina; assembly: GCF_043159975.1. Taxonomy (NCBI): domain Eukaryota; kingdom Metazoa; phylum Chordata; class Mammalia; order Primates; family Cercopithecidae; genus Macaca; species Macaca nemestrina. The sequence goes on from NC_092140.1 coordinate 36,130,997, forward strand.
CTCCAGTAAACACACGGCGCATGCTCACCTCCCAAGTGCTCGCAGGCCACTGCGCATGCCAACAGCCTTCCCTAAGGGAAGAATCACGTGAGAAAGGACACAAGACGCTGGAAGTGTGCCAACATACAAAACCGTAAGTCAAAAGTCAACCACACGCTTGATCTCGCATGTCGCCCACTTGGCTCTCTTCCAAGTGTACTTTACTTTCTTTTGTTTCTCCTCTAAAGCTTTTTAATAAACTTTCACTCCTGCTCTAAAACTTACCTCAGGCCGGGCGCGGCGGCTCACGCCTGTAATCCCAGAACTTTGGGAGGCCGAGGTGGGCGGATCACGAGGTCAAGAGTTCCAGACCATCCTGGCTAACACAGTGAAACCCCGCCTCTACTAAAAATACAAAAAATTAGTCGGGGGTGGTGGCGGCGCCTATAGCCCCAACTACTCAGGAGGCTGAGGCAGGAGAATGACGTGAACCCGGGAGGCGGAGCTTGCAGTGAGCCGAGATTGCGCCGCTGCACTCCAGCCTGGGCCACTGAGCAAGACTGCGTCCAAAAAAAAAAAAAAAAAAAAAGACTCAGTTGCTCCTTTTGCCTTATGCCACTCAGTCGAATTCTTCTAAGGAGGCAAGAATTGAAGTTGTTACCGACCCATACGGATTCACTGCAGGTCATAGTCATGCCTCACACATTTCTCAATTGACCAGGACTATCTTTCTCAATAGTAACTGAATAAAAATGGACTAAACGAATGAGATTGCAATGCGGAAGGTAAGCAACAGGTGGGGCTCACCCAACACTCTTACCTGAGCACCTTACTTATAATGCACTTCAATTCATGATTCAGAGGCAAAACCCAGGGCTTCCACTCATTCACAGTGTCTGTGCTGACACAACCTACCCCTGCCTCATGTGCCAGCTGCTCAGCCTCTTTGCCAATGACAGTCAACCTTGAGGTTCTTGAACACCACTGGACAATGTTAATTGATATTCCTCAACAAGGCATCTCTCACATTGAAGGTGCTGTATACAAAAGGAAGGAAGTGGGGGAAGGAAGGAAGGAAGGAAGGAAGGAAGGAAGGAAGGAAGGAAGGAAGGAAGGAAGGAAGGAAGGAAGGAAGGAAGGAAGGAAGGAAGGAAGGAAGGAAGGAAGGAAGGAAGGAAGGAAGGAAGGAAGGGAGGAAGGAAGGAAGGAAGGAAGGAAGGAAGGAAGGACTAGATGGAAAAACATTAAGCTTAGTTTCTTGAATACAGACTGCTAATGCAGGCCATTTGTCGTTCCATTCTGAGCCCTTTCTGTCTCTTCCATCTTCACCCTCAATAATGCCATTTGAATTGTCCATGCAGCTCCCATGATGATAATTTTGTAAAGTTGGATGTTTTAGGAAGAAGTTGATTTATTTGATCTCCTATCTGGTTTGCAGCTATGTTCCTACTTATTCTCTCCAGGCTCTGCCATTCTTCGGAAACTCCTCAATGTTACAGTGTTTGTGCAACTGCTTGCACTTTAATTATTTTTAATGTGCATTTCACCAGAAACCCATAGTACTCCTGTACCGGGAGTGAATCCTGCCTGCAGTGAGTGCATATCAATGGAGGGATGAGCTAATATAACTAAAAGAAAAGGAAAACAATTAAACTCGATGCCAAAACAAACAATGAAATACAATTTTGCTTGTTTATTTCTTCACAGTTGGGGCAAAAAAAAACCCTCAAAATTTAATGCAATCAATTACTACAAAATAACACCAAAATGGTTATTTTAAAAAGTATGGGGGTGCTTATGTCTTTAGCGTGGTTTTTCCTTTCTTCTTTCTTTTCTTCCTTCCTTCTTTTCCTCCTTCCTTTATTGCTTCCTTCTTTCTCCTTCATTTCTGCATTCATTTTTTCATGATTATACATGTAAGCATCTAAAATCAAGAAGTTTTCTTCTTTTGAAAGATGAAAAGCAAGAGAAATAAGAAGGGGTCAAACATCCTGCAAAAGTGGCAAAAATGTAACTGAACTGTCTTCAATGTATGCTGTAATACCATAAGTTCCTTTGTCATGGGAAAAATTTAACAGACATAATTTGGCAGACATAATTCTGGTATATCAACCATGTGTATTTTAAGCTTTAATATACTTTTATATATTCAACTTCATTTCCATAACTCAATATATCAAAATGTAATGGCTTCCCAGCTGTAAGAATTGTTGAGGACTTTTTATATACTCTTTAAGGCTACTATGTTTTTCTTAACATTTTAGCAGTCATTTGATTACTAAAAACAGAGATTCACCCATGACATCTGTGCCAACAACCAGTTAGTGGTTCACGAAACCACTGTGCCTTTCTTCCAAGTATACTGGTGGACAATATATCATAGTTGCCTTTCCAGTTGGATGTGGCCTGTGACTGGGTGTTGGTCAATGGAACCTGAATAGAAGTGATGGGTACTACCTCCAGGCCTGGTCTATGACATCCTCCTGCCCACAATTCTTTCTCTCTTATTTCCCTTTGCACGCAATGAATGGAGAAGTCTGAGGATCAAGAGAAGGATCTAGAGGCTAAATTGCTGCCTGAAGGAAAGCTGTCCACTGGTCAGCCAACTAGGCTAGGGCTGCAATACCCTTGACAAATTAACTTTTATTTTGGATTTTTAATTCCAATTTTAAACTTTGAAATTTTGAAATTCTGTGTGATAGTAGTTGGTCTGTTCCAGCGAATACACCAGTCTGAGAAAACCGATGTTGTTCTGAAGCTCTTCATGATTCAAGCTGGAAGGGAAAAACCAAGTGGCTGAGAATTGGTGTGAATGTAGAAACCTGCTGGTTTCTCCTCATCACTTGTCCATGAAATGCCAGACTAAAGAGAGATAGCTGTGGCAAAGATACTGTGAATATTTAATTTGAAACACATTCAGTGAGCACAAACTCTGTGCCAGAAACCAACATGGACAGTGTTCCTCTAGTCGGTCGCTCCTGAGGGTGATCAACTGCTCTTAACAAACGAGTAGAGACCCAGAAAAAAACACAGCTTAATAAGACAACTAACTAAAGGGCTGAGTAGGAAGAAACAAACCAGGTTTAAAGAAATGGGGGAGAAAGAGGCAGGGACATGAGAAGAAGGAGGTATAGAATGCAGGTAGGTAGCAAGGCTTAGAGAGATTCTTTAAGGCAACCCAGAGGTTTTGCAAGGGGTCTTCAGGTCCTGCCCAGGAACGGGGAAGAAATAGTAGAAAGCACCAATCTTGGATCCAGCAGCATGTAATCATTAATTATCTAATCATTTAAGTATTTCATTCCTTCAGCCTCAGCTCTCTCTTAAAAGAGCTAGGTTATTTCCTGGTTTTGCATAGACAATTTGCATTATAGTCTCCTAAACTGGAAACAAACTAAAAGACTGGTCAGGGAAGCAGTTTTCCATTCTTTCCCAGGCCATTCTCCACAGTTATGCCCCAAGTTACAACCTGGGTGTCTGATCAAAGTCTTAAGGGGCTTGTCGCCATTATAACTAAGCAATAGCAACTTCCGAATCCCTTTTTTGTCATAGTTAAGCACAGACCATCATGCAGTACCCTGGATTTCTATACAGTACTCTTAGTATGATATGAAAAAAAACAAATCTGCCCTAAATTTTGTTATTCTCTGGATTTGGCTGCCACTGAACCAGGTTGAGCAATCTATTTCTCTGAAGGAAACACCCATTATTCTGGGAAAATTTAGGCACATTCCTTCCTAGAAGAGAAAGGAAAGACTAAGTGGCCTTTGGCAGAATTTTGAGACCTAATTGTCTAAGAAAATGACATTTCACAATGATGAAATGCTGTGGCAGTGAAAATTTTGATTTAACATCGCTCACGGTCTCCAAAAGATTCACAGTCTCCTTCCACATATATCACCCAACCCTGAGACCTCAGTTTGCAAATAGTCTTACTTACGGAGCCAGGGACATTGCTTTGTCCAAAGCATGCTAGAGAATACTGCAGGCCTAGAACTGATGTTTTTTCAAGGGATAAACAGACAGACTAGAATCCTACTTTTCTCTTTTTTGAGTCACAGGGCCTTGAGCAGGTAAGGGGGCTGTGCCCTCTGGATCTTTATCTATAACGTTGGAGTAGGGTAGCTAGACAAGTCTCCTTTCTCCTTCACCCTTTTGACTAATTTCATCCTATCCAGTGGGTGAAGACAGATTGTCTTTGTTTGTATCCTCATCCTCAATTGAGGGGGTCTTTCAGCATAATAGTGAGATCTTTCCTGACCAAAGGTGTTTGGGAATTCAGAAGCATTCTGAATTTTAGAATAATATGGTGGAAAATCACATGGGATGGCATGCAGGGCCTGGGTAGCACCTGTAATCAAACACTAATATTAATATTTTAGTTAAATCTACGAATAGTCCCACATCAGGCTGGGTCCAATACTGTCACCAATGAAGTTTAAAAAAACAAAATCTTTGAGTTTTCAGAGGAGTTTGGATTTGGGAATTGCCCGCAAAGAATTAAGGAGCTCTTTACCCCTTTGCCCCCAGCTCCATATGGCTACAGAAGAGCTCACTTTCACATGTGAAAAAGCACCTGGCATTCGCTCAGGCTGACCCAAAGTGAAGTCAAACCACTCACAGGGAAACAACTGACCCTTGATGAACTGCAGTCACATCACCATTCCACCATGAAATTCATTCTCACCAAAATAACCACCTCCTGCGAACTCTCCATTTTGCAACAGATTTGGGAATAAAATAAAATTAAGGAATCTTGCCCAAAGCCAAGGTCACTGCTACCCAAGATATATTTAACAATAAAAGTTCAGCCTTTCCAATCCCTGCCCCTGCCCCAACTCATGACTTACAGGACTTCTCTGCTAATAACTTTCCTGAAACTTCCATATGAATATGTGCTTGTGTTGTATATGCCTTCTCCTTGAACTTCAACACAATGTTAAAAATACTTATTATTCTTTGTAAGAATTATTTTAATCATTTTATGCATGAAAAATTAAGCATTTATGAAAATTTAGCTCAAAACTTAAGTAATAACAGATTAATCATAAAAAGGGGATCAAAGCCAGGCGTGGTTGCTCACACCTGTAATCCCAGCACATTGGGAGGCCGAGGCAGGCGGATCACAAGGTTAGGAGATCAAGACCATCCTGGCTAACACAGTGAAACCCTGTCTCTACTACAAATACAAAAAATTAGCCGGGCGTGGTGGTGCATGCCTGTAGTCCCAGCTACTCAGGAGGCTGAGGCAGGAGAATCCCTTGAACCTGGGAGGCAGAGGTTGCAGTGAGCCGAGATCGCGCTGCTGCACTCCAGCCTGGGTGACAGAGTGAAACTCCATCTCAAAAAAAAAAAAAAAAAAAAAAAGGTGGGAGGGATCAATAAGGGAAAAAAATTAAGGTGCTCTATATTCTGTCAAAGTATGACTAGGTGCGTCAAACCTTGTCGTTTACCATCTTTTCTCTCCTTTCTCTCCTATCTTTTACTATCAACCTGGGAAGAAAAAAACTGTTTTAAAATAAATCTCATGCAAATTTTTGAATGAGAACCTGAATTTTAAAACACTTGACAGATGATTGTAACTTTTCTTTTAAAAAGTAGAAAAATTATTCTCACTTTAGTAGTATTGGCTTGAAATTTTGACACATAAAGGTATTCATGATTTTTTTATAACAGAAAATGGAAAAATAAAAAAACTCTTGAGACACTATCAATCTATTTTATGCACCATAAAAAAGCAAAAAAAGAGTAAGATTTCATTAAATATTTATAAATGGACAAGAAGAATATTGTAAATAAATGGGATTCACTTTAGCAAATAGGAAAATATTTTATAAGTATCTTAAAGTTAATGCCTAAATGTATATTTCAAAATATATATTTTAAAATATATTTAATGATAAAAAGTCATGCTAATATTGCATCCTTAATGTAAGCCATCATGTAGACTATCTTCCAAATGGCAGTTTTCAAAGGTTGGAACATTATTTTTCTTCATCTACCTTCTATATTTGTGATTGTAAAACAAATCCAAGATGTAATTAACTATAACTCTATTTTATCTGAATTCAAAGACACAAGATGTGTCTCAAAGCCAGTGGCCTACCAAGAGAAAGATCTTTTTTTTTTTTTTTTTTTTTTTTTTTTGAGACGGAGTCTCGCTCTGCCACCCAGGCTGGAGTGCAGTGGCCGCATCTCAGCTCACTGCAGGCTCCGCCTCCCGGGTTCACGCAATTCTCCTGCCTCAGCCTCCCCAGTAGCTGGGACTACAGGCGCCCGCCACCTCGCCCGGCTAGTTTTTTGTATTTTTTAGTAGAGACGGGGTTTCACCGTGTCAGCCAGGATGGTCTCGATCTCCTGACCTCGTGATCCGCCCGCCTCGGCCTCCCAAAGTGCTGGGATTACAGGCTTGAGCCACCGCGCCCGGCCGAGAAAGATCTTAACAGGAGCAAAAATGAGTTGGTGACATTTTATTCCACATTAAAATAGCAGAGAACAGAACTCTGGGGAACTGAAATTATTTCCCTCTTAAATTAGGAAAAGGAATAAATATGAAGATGTAGTTGAAGTCATTTTAAACTTTTTCTGTTCTTTTTAAATTTAGTATTATACTTGTGGTAAAATATGTGTAACATATAATTTGCCATTTTAACCATTTGTAAGTGTGTGGTTTTGTGGCTTTTAGTACATTCATCACCACTATCCACCATCCCAAAACTTTGGGAAGAACTTTCTCATCTTTCCAAACTGCAACTCTGTAACCTTTAAACAATAACTCCCCATTCCCCACTCCCCAAACCCGTGGCCACCTCCATTCTACTTTCTGTCTCTATGAATTTCACTATTCTAGGTATCTCAAATCAATGAAATTATATAGTACTTTTCCTTTTGTGCCTGGTTTCACATTTCATGTCTTCAAGTTTCGTTCATGTCGTAGCCTTTCAACAGGTGTCAGAATTTCCGTCCTTTTAAGGCTGAAAAATATTTCATCTTATGGATATAACACATTTTGTTTATTCATTGATCTGTCTGTGGGCACTTGAGTTGCTTCCACCTTTCGGCTATTGTGAATAATGCTGCTTAAACTTTCTTTAATAAAGCCATTTCTTATAAAACATTGGCCAGAAAAATTTCTCAACAAGATTATAACTGACACCCTTTGTCTTGAAGTCTATTCAGTCTGGGATGAAACTCCACGTTGCTAAGTAATACAACAAGTACCTTCTCAGAAGTTAAATGTTGCTTCATTATTTGAAAAGTATACTTCTCTCAATCACCTTCCCTCCCAATCACTAACCTTAATTTTAGAATTTGTGTAACATAGAAATTGTAATGACCATCCCATGTTGTTACAAAGTCTGTGCCTCTGAAAGGTAACAACCATTAGCGGAACTCACCGAGTCAGGAATAAGAACAGAGAACAAATCTTTGTCTCCTAATTTTCCAAGGAATTAAGTTGACATCAACTCTGTGAATACGTGTAAGCTTCAGAATCACGACAGTTCAAATGCCCAGTGGATTCTAGGATGAAGCTAGGTCTCTGTGAGCCCCACATAAGGAGGCTTATTATTAAGAGTTCATCTTAATATGACTCCTTGTAGTGAAGTTTTGAAGGACAGACTCCCAAAAATTGTATCATAGAAGATGTTATCTAGAAGACACATTAGAGCTCATCTTGGGTAATTTCTCATTTTATATCAGACCAGGAAGTGGTACTTTTCCATCATAGAAAATGGCCACCCTCCTTAAATCATTTTTAAGAATAGGGAGGAAGATTAATCAATTAATAACATCCCATGTCTTACTAAAAGGAAGATTCTGACATAATGTAATGGTTTTCATGGCAGTTCACTTGGAAGTTATTTCATATTTTCAAGCTGCAGTGATTGAGTGCCATAAATCCAAACATTTAATCTCAGGAACTGCTATTAAAGTGGATGTGTTTATCAAAGGCCAGATCTTCTTGATAGCTTGCCTGATTGAATGCCTCCTGGAAGTGAACTATTCATGTGAGATAACCATCACATTGTTCAGTAATATGATTACCATTTTGCAAGTCTAGGGCTGTTTCGTTTCATGAAAATTAGGCTGCCCTTCTCACACTCGCCTTTCCTCCCAATCACCGTCTTAAATATTGCCACTCAATGTCATTTCCTTACGAAGTCACAGAGAATAACTTTTGGATTTCATACTGTAAAGAAATTGTCATAAAACTCCCTACCATTACTACTAAATTTGTGCCACTCAAAGGTGACAACCCTGTCATCTGTTTCAAAATACTGTGCTCAGTCTCTCAAACAATGTCACATAAAAAGTAAGCCAAAGGAAAAGAAGAAAAGATAATTTGTTCATCTTGTTTGTCTGGTGAAGGATTCAGTCATTGCAAGGGATGATGAACAAACAGGTTTTTCTTGGGGGAGGGAGGATTCTTCACAATTCCAAATTTACAAAATCAATAAATTAGAAAAAGTGTTATTTATATGTCAAAGGAATTTTTTTTAACATATGGGTTCTCTGAGTCTCTATTCTGCCTTTGGAATATTGCATGATTGCATTTCATTGACAGAACATAAATTATACCGAATACACCAAACCAAAGTGCTTCCAGCCCTATGATACTTGGGAGAGTATATAAAAGTGTGAAACTAGGCTGGGTATGGTGGCTCATGCCTATGATCCCAGCACTTTGGGAGGTCAAGGCAGAAGGATTGCTGGAGGCCAGAAGTTCAAGACCAACCTGGGAAACAGAGAGAGACCCCCCCCACCATCTCCACACACACACACAAAAATTAAAATTAGTTGGACCTAGTAGCATGTGCCTGTAGTCCTGGCTACTCAAGAGGCTGAGGCAGGAGGATCGTTTGAGCCCAGGAGTTCAAGTCGAGGCTTCAGTAAGCCATGATTACGTCACTGCATTCCAGCCTGGGTGACAGAGAAAGACGCTGTCTCCATTTTAAAAATAAAATAAAATAAAAATTAAAAAGCATGTGAAAATAAATACCAGTGGGGTGTGTGTGTGTGTGTGTATATATATATATATATACACATGAATATATATATATACACACACACACACACACCCCTCTAATAAGTTGGGCAGAAAGTTTTCCTTTGCTGCTTTTCAAGTGTTCTAGCCTGAGGCCAGATCATTCATACAGAGTGATCTCTGCCTGGAATCATCTGTAGCCTCTCCCATAGAAATGATTATAGCACTGCTTTGTGAAAGATCAACTCTGGCTTTACTCATGAACCCTCTCTTTAATGTTGTCACAGTTATTCGGCAATACAAAGTTCAAACAAACAAAAGAAGATAAAAATAAGCCAGCTAAGCCTGGAAATTCAATTTCCCATTTACGAATTAGATGAAGAAACCTTTTTCCTCAGATTTTTCTAGGGCAGCCAGCTGGCTTGCGTTTCATAAGCCAGTTCCAGCATGCACTCTTGTGTTTGCATCTGAGTAGTTTGTGATTTAACAGTATTTCTTGAATATTCACCCTAAAGAGAAACAAAGAGAAACCACCATCATGTCTCTGGAAGAACACACATCCTCATTAGTTTCCTGAGCACTTATTAAGCAGCAGAAACTTTACATACATTTATGTACATCAGTAAAATAAATATGCACGGTGAATATTATCATCCTTGTTTTACCAAAAGAATATGAGGAAAAATTAAATATCTTGCAAAACTCAAGCTCCAATATAACAACTGTTGATGTAGAAACACATTACAAGGGCCAGGCATGGTGGTTCACACCTGTAATCCCCGCACTTTAGGGGCCGGGCGCGGTGGCTCAAGCCTGTAATCCCAGCACTTTGGGAGGCCGAGACGGGCGGATCACGAGGTCAGGAGATCGAGACCATCCTGGCTAACACGGTGAAACCCCGTCTCTACTAAAAAATACGAAAAACTAGCCGGGCGAGGTGGCGGACGCCTGTAGTCCCAGCTACTGGGGAGGCTGAGGCAGGAGAATGGCGTAAACCCGGGAGGCGGAGCTTGCAGTGAGCCGAGATCGCGCCACTGCACTCCAGCCTGGGTGACAGAGCCAGACTCCGTCTCAAAAAAAAAAAAAAAAAAAAATCCCCGCACTTTGGGAGGCCGAGGTGGGCAGATCACCTGAGGTCAGGAGTTTGAGACCAACCTGGCCAACATGGTGAAACCCCATCTCTATTAAAAATACAAAATTAGCTGGGTGTGATGGCGAATGCCTGTAATCTTAGCTACTTATGGGGCTGAAACAAGAGAATCACTTGAACCTGGGAGGCGGAAGTTGCAATGAGCCGAGATCGCACAACTGCACTCCAGCCTGGGCAACAAGACAAGAGTGAAACTCTGTCTCAGAAAAAAAAAAAATTACAAACAGATCCACAAGTTCACTTGAATATGTAAGTGCTGAAAGGATGGAAAGGAAGAGCTGGGTAAAGGAAGGTATTCATAAAACCACAGGTTGCTGAAGCAGATAAGTTGTCCAAGTTCTTTTTAAAAAGCAAAATCATAACACTTCTGTAAAACTCTTGCACTAATGCTTTGTTACACTTCAAACATAGGTCTAAATTATCATCCATTTGTGCTTTCTAACATGCCAATTTTTTTTTTAATGATAGACCATATTGTACACTAAGTTTTTGATACCATACGCATAAAAGCTCCAAGTGAATTAAGAACCTATGACTATATAATCACTTTTGAGGAAACTTTGATGTCAAAAAGTGGCTCTACGTTAACAAGCAATTAATGTGCTATGACCAGAGTTTATAGGACTCACCCATTGCGAAACATAAAGTTCACTTTGCATGGTATAGGTACTAATACTTCCAGGTTCTTGCCATTCACTGAATTTATAGACTGGCCACAACAAATCACTGACCAAATTTTCAATCACTATAGTTCTACCATACTGAGAGTGGATCCAGGCAATGCAAGTAGGAAATTGAACAATAACCTGGTAAATAGGACAACTAATTTGGAAAATTTAAGCCAAAACTGCTTGTTCACAAGCAGGAATTTTGTGAGGTCTCAACAGCTTTCTTCATGTCAATTATATGTACCCAGCTTTAGTTTCCTTTGATGTGTTCAATTTTTTGGAGGCATGTGCAATATTAAATACAGGTCTTTGCCTTGAAAATAAGTTTCTGATATGAAAAATATCAGCTTAATAAACAATTGAAGCTATTTTCAAAGGCAAAAATTGTTTCTTGCTTGAAAGGACAGCAAAGCCCCAAAACGTGTTTAAGGGTAAAATTTTCGGAATCTTTGACTCAGCTTGTCCAAGCACTAGTCTACTACCGAAATTTCAAAAGACTTAGTTAATCTTCCTTCATAGGGAATAGTATTTTATACTACTGGGTTCATGTCATTCAGACATTTATGTCCTAAGCAAATTAAAGACCTAGATATGCAGATTCATCATTACCTGCTTCTGTGTGTCACCACCAGGTTTCAGCAGGACTCAGCCACAGGACCGTACTCCATTGTCTCTCCAGTTCATCTGTATAGTTTTCATTTCTAAAATAAAAAGGTTGATCTAAGTTTTCTTTTAGATTCTTTTCAGCACTTACTGTTGGCGAATTTACAGCATGAGTTTGACTACAAAGACTTTAAAGCCAGAATAATAAATCCTAAGCAAAACAGATCTAGGGCAAGTTATTTTGGTGTTATATAGGTACGATTTTTGTAGAAACAGGATCTCACTTTGCTGTGGTGAGTGATAATTGCACTATTGCACTCCAGCCTGAGTGACAAAGCAAGACTTTGTACGATTTTAAAAGCTGGGTAGCCATCACTTATTAGATTGGAATTTCTGTCATTTAATTTTATTGCCCACCAGAAATCACCAACCATGCTTCCAAGTGGAATAAAGTGTGGTTTAGGTGAAGGTGGTAATGAATGCAAATCTTATGACCCAAGGTAATAGTTCTTAAATATCTCCATTCCTGCTTTGGCTCCAGTAATTGTAACCACATTGAATATGGTCCCAACTTAACTTTGGCCACATCCACATGGAGAGCTTTTTTTTCTTTTGAGACAAAGTCTTGCTTTGTCACTCAGGCTGGAGTGCAATAGTGCAATTATCACTCACCACAGCATAGTGAGACCCTGTTTCTATCCAAAAAAATTAATTAATCAGGCATCGTGGTGTACACCTGTAGTCCTGGTTACTCGGGAGGCTGAGACAAGAGGATCACTTGAGCCCAGGAGGTCAAGGCTGGCAGTCAGCTGTGGCTGCACCACTGCACTGCAGCCTGGGTGACAGAGCAAGACCCTGTCTATAAAAACAAAACAAAAGAGCAAGAACTATCCTGTTCTTTCTTTCCCCACAGACCTATGTCCTCATACTCACTAGGCATTTTCACTCAATGTTCTTATGTAAACAAAAATCCCAACAATGAAAACATATTTTTAATTGCTTTTACTTCTTTTCTAATCTCTGAAATAACCATTTAAATGTTCTGTACATTATTTCCTCTTCACTAATGCCACTAAATCTCTAAATATGACCTCATAAAGAAATATGTAAGTAAATTTAAGGATTGCCCACATTATAAATTTCATTTCAACAAGTGTTATAATTGTGAATTTCCTTTGTTCCAAATATGAACTTAAGCAAGTGACATTCACCTCCAGTTCTCAAAGAAATATCTTTGCTTGAATGTTTAAAGTCTGAATGTCCTCTACCAATAAGATTTGAATCCCCATTATTTAATTTTCTCACGATTCTTGCTCTCACCGGCTGCTAATTATCTCTTCTGTGTATGCCTTTTTCTCTTAGTAAACTGTGGATTCCTCAAGGGCAGGAGCACATTTTATTCCTATAGACTCACAGTGACTGGCATACTAAATGTTTATTGATGATTTGCTGTATCTTATAAACTATCCTGGTCTAAAATTCACTTCAAAAGAATCATGGTAATTACATCACCTCAGTGATTGCAACCCACACCTTCTATTCCAGATAGAATGTTGTAAAGCTTTCCTCTAGTTTCTCTGGAAAAATTAAAAGTACAAAATGATAAGGAAAAATGTTAGAAAATATTAAAGTACTATATAGCATTCATACACCATTACTAAAATCACCCAGCTGTGACACTACTAGTAAAGTGTCAAAATATAAGGTGACATTTTACAAAACCAAGTTCATTTTTAGGGCACTAAAATGTATATGACCTGCCCAAATACACACCTAAAGAATTCATTCTGATATACCATATGATGTACTCTTCCACAAAAGTATTGTGTCAGGTGCCATTCTACTGGAATTAGGGCAGGAAAGATCAGCTCAAGATTTGGGCCAAGATTTGGAGAGTCAGAATCCATTTCAAATGGAAAGAAATAAAGAACTTATTTTTTAAGAGCCCAGGTAGGTCTATGATAAACAGAATAATAGTCCCCGCCCCTCGACCAATACTCGATAATAACATCATGATAATCACATTGGAAGAATTGCCAAACAATTCATATTTAGAGGAAAGTCAATGTAAAAGGAAAGAAGTGGGGGAGGGTGTAAAAGGAAAGAAGTGGAAGGAAGGTGGCTGTGGGTGAATCTAATTCAGCAAGTTCACACAAATATTGGTGTTTCTCAAAATCCAAGGCTTGTAAAGATTTTGTAGAAATGGACTACTTTGAGGAGAAATGTTATGAAGACTAGTCATTCAAATTTTTAAAAATAAAGAAAAAATTGTTTTATATTCTACCAGGAATGAGTTGAAAAAAGTCTACAGACAAACAGCCTCACTCTATAGATCTAAGTATTGCAAATAGCAGATTGAAATCTCTTTGGGAGCATGTATCACATTTTATTCATTTTTTTCTATACTCATGACCCAGGAGAACACCTAGCATAAAGTGGGCATTTAATAAGTATTCGATGCATAAATAAATATAGGCTCTAGAGAAGTAGGCTCTAAAGAAGATAGTACTACAAAATAAAAGATGATTCATTCATTCTTTCAGCAAATATATATTGAGTGCTGATTTTGTGCCAGGTGATGGAGTAATAAGAAAAATATTGTTCCTGTTGTCATGAAGCATCAAAAATTCCTCAGCCATCAAGTACCCTCTGATCATTAAGCGTCTTTGAACATCAGTATTCCAGAGAGGTACAGCTTTAATTTCATAAATTACCATTTCATTGTGTCAAGTTTGTATATTCTCAAAACCAGGATTTTCTTCTTTCTCACCCACGCCAATGAAGCTATTTTCAAGGACATTTTTCAGACTCAATTAAAAATTAATAAATAGGCCAGGCGTGGTGGTTCATGCCTGTAATCCCAGTACTTTGGGAGGCCAAGGCTGGCGGATGACCTGAGGTCAGGAGTTCGAGACTAGCCTGGCCAACGTGGCAAAACTCCATCTCTACTAAAAGTACAAAAATTAGCCGGGCATGGTGGCGGGCACCTGTAATCTTAGCTACTCAGGAGGCTGAGGCAGTAGAATTACTTGAACCTGGGAGGTGGAGGTTGCAGTGAGCTGAGATCGCACCACTGTACTCCAGCCTGGGAGACAACAGCGAGACTCCATCTCAAAAAAAAAAAAAAAAAAAGGAATAAATAAAAGCTCCAGTCCGAAAGCAGTTTATTCTATAAGGGAATCCCCTGCCTCTGGATCCAGAGCTTCGATCACTCTCAATTAGCTGAGACAAGTTGAGAAAATCCAAATAATACAGTGGAAGTGGGTATCCCAAGTACAAAGAGAAAATGGAAAGGACTTCAATTTCATGAAAGAAGTGTGATTGAATTTTATCAAACATCATGGGTGGGAATAACTGAGCTAAAGGACATATCTTCCCAGGCCCCCAGTAAGCCAGGGATCTTGTGACATTCACAGGGTACAGTGAGCAGTGCTGAATAATGTACACGCTTAATAAATGAATGAATGCCTGATGATCAGGGCCCAAGCCAAATTTTTCTTCCCAGAAACAAACCAGTTTACTGATTTAATAAATAGCATACCCAGTGTGAGCCCTAGAGACACACAGGGCTCTAATCTTCTTTTGGTTCTAATGCTGGAGGAGGCAAGCAGAGGTCGGGACTTGGTTAATAGTTTGTTTAGTCATCATTTCTTTAGTTTATCAACTTTGCCCTGGCAGCACTCACTGGCCAGTACACATCACTGGGGAGTTCTGATCTTTCTCTGCCTGTGGTAAATGTAAGCAAGGAGCCAAGCAGAGTGTTGCAACCCTGTACTGATTTAGAAGGAAGGCAAAAGGGGAATTGTTCCTTTCAGAGACTAGTGACTTTGGCTAGACCAAATTTAAGAGCCCCACCCCACCCCCGCCTTTTTTTTTAATTAGAAAAATTCTTGAGTGTCAGCCTCAGGAAAATATATGAAGTGGACAAAATAGTTTTGATCCTCCCAGGATCTCTTCTTTGCTTCCTCCCTTGTCCTCGTCCCTTGCCCAGCTCAGAGGCTATCCCTGCGTCACACTTTCTGTGTCAAATCTTGCTGCTAAGGGCCTCCTTTCATTAGAAGTACAGGCTCCATTAATCCTCAGCTGACTGGAAAACATTCTGATCAGCGATTGTGCCATCATTGTTAGAGCCTAAAGTGTTCCTCCTAAGGAATCCTGCCTTTTAACATTGAGTAAATGGAGACTTTTCCTTAGCCTCAAGAAATACAATTGAACACCTATGATTCTCACCAAAAAGCCTTTTCATCCAGCAGGAGTCTTATTGTAAGTATGATAATGGCCTCCCCTCTGGAAATCCTGTCCATGCAAACAATACTCCCAGGAGTCAGACAAACAGCATCATAGCATGTAGAGATCAATTATGTACTAGGAGGTTCTCTCTATTGACTTGCAAATGAACAAGGTGTCAGAGGAAGGATGAAACTGTATCATGCAATGTGCTGATCCAGAGGGGTTTTTTTCCTACAAATCTGGCTCAATTTTGGAAGATGCAACAAACATCCCAAAGGTGTTTTATGCTCCTGTAAAGTTAATATTTCCCTGCTTGCAGAGATGTTCTTCTTTTGCCCTTGGAAAGCACTAGAGTAGAATTTCACTGTATTATGAACAGCTCTGCCAAGAGTATATTTTTAGTCTCCTTTAGTGATTTCCGTATATCTCTATACCAGTATATCTCTAAACTGCATGCAATCTGTTAAATAACCACCAAATCATTTAACAGATAACATGCAGTTTTTTTAAACAAGTGATGCTAACTAGTTTTTTTTTAATGCAAACTATAAATGCTGTTGCTATACATAATATTATGCTGATCCAAGACATACCAGTTAATAGCAAATTTAATTTGGGAAATAATTTCTATGATATAAATAGTATCATCTTCCTTATAGTCTTTAATGAGGCAATGGCTATGTGACCTGAGGTTGACTGTCCAAACTCTGTGAAGAAGTTCATTAATGGGATAGGGTTATTTAGGTGGATGGTTTGTCAATATGTCTAAAGTGTCATATACAGCAATCATTTTTATGACTGCAAACACTAGAGAGGGTATTTTAAAATCACAGCTGGGGAAAGATAAAAACATGGACTGCAATCATTGCAGCTCTTGCCTGTCCTTTTAGGTCTATTCTTTTGTTGGTTGCTACTAGCAACAAGAAAATTCAGCTAAAGAAATTTTAATCAAATAGATTCTGCTCTGTACCTCACTGATCATATATTCGGTTGCATTGAAAAGCAGGGGAATTGACTTGAAATCAATAATCTGAAATACAAATTCTTTTGCAAGGAACTATTAAACATCTTAAAGCAGCAATCATCCATCATGAAGATTAGGTTGTTGGAGCCATGAAAAATCACCTCCATGGAGCTGATGACCATCTTTCTCCTCTGCAGCATGTGGAACTGTGAGATTTGCTTTTCTGCTCCTTCATAAACAAGGGCAGGAATGAAATGAAACACCCAGTACTCATCTCAGAAATTAATCTGAGCCTTCGCATTGTTAATTGTAATCCAGGGAGCTTTGATCATTTGAACATAAGGAAAATAAAAAGAACTTTGAAGAAAATATTAATAAATAAATCTTAATCACACAATAATAAAATAGTGTAACTGAGGCTGCTCTTAACTGAGCATTTACTATGCCAGGCCTTGTGCTAGATGTTTATACATCTTAACTCACCAAATCCTCATGTGTCTGCAGAGAGAAGAGCTTTTCTTTTGTCTTCATGAGGAAACAGAAACTCGAAGAGGTTAAGTAATATACCTAAAGTCAGACCACCAAAAAATGGCAAAGGAGAGTGAAACCCGGTTTTACACAATGTCAAAGACCTTGCTATTAATTTTAATGCAAAACCAGCAATTACTTTTGCACCAACCTAATATTTTTCACTCTGCCACACTGGATCCCTGAAAACACAGAAAGCTATCAATCATTCACAGTATCTTCTATGATAGAATCAAGGAGGGCCTCCTATTTTCCAGGCACTTTACATATATTGTCTCCTCAAAAGCATACTGTGACCTTGTGAAGGAGGTATTTAGAATATTAACATCCAAACCCATTAAGGGACTTTATGAAGATTATAGAAATACGAGGTGGCAGAGCTGGCATTTGAAACCAGACCTGTCTGACTCAACCACATGTCCTTTCTGCTCTCTTATCCCACCTCCCACAAAGTCGAGCCTTTAGATAATGCTGATACTGGTGGATTGAACAAAGATTGTCTTAGATGAGGCTTTTTTGTTGAATGTGGCTAGGTTTCAGAGGATAATATTTGGCCTATGGCATAGGTAAATCCACATATATCACCAATTGCTATATAATAAAGTTCTCCTATCTCTTGTAGGTTTTACTGGGGATCACAAATCTCCATTAATTTTTTAAAAATTATATTTGGCATGTTTTTTTAAAAAAGATAAAGCATAATGGACCAAAAGAATGCTATGGTCAAATGGTGTGAGAATAAAATGCTATTGTTTATTTATACCCTATCTAAACTTTTACCGAGTCTGTTTGAATGTCACTTAAGAGGAAAAAAACTAAACTAAAAATTCAGATTTAAATGGAAACTAACACCAAACAATTCATTGATCAAATTGCCATTTTCTATAGACCAAATTGTAACTTTTTTTCCATCTTCATTAAGGTATAATTTACAAATAAAAATTGTAACTATTTAAGGTATACATTGTGAAGTTTTGATATGTGTGTGTGTGTGTGTGTATATATATATATATATAGTGAAACGATTGCCACGATTAAGCTAATTAACATATCCCTTACTTCACATAGTTGCCTTTGTGTGTGTGTGATGAGAACATTTAAGATCTACAATCTTAGCAAATTTTAGGTATACAATACAATATTACTAATCACTGTGATATTTGTTATATATCCACAATTTATTCACTGTGCATAACTGAAATTTTTTACCCTTTGGCCAACATCTCTTTCATTCAACAAATTCATGGCATTTGCAAATTTCAACATTATGTTCAACTGACACAAAAACAAGTAAACCTCTTATCTAGGCAGTATTTATCCTGAGACCCTGTCTTAAGAGCAAATGCAGACCTAAAACAGATGCATCTTGAATAGAGTCTACATGGATTAGTATATTGCTGGGAACCAGTGAAGGTAATGGCAGTGAGAAATCAAGTAGAGGTTCGTGCCAACAGTGAATGGCAAAGAGAAACTGGAAGCATAGAAAGGTGGCCAGAGGACGGGCATGGTGACTCACAGCTATAATCCTAACAGTTTGCGGGGCTGAGGTGGGAGAATCTCTTGAGGCCAAGAGTTTGAGAACAGCCTGAGCAATGTAACAAGACCCCATCTCTACCAAAAAAAAATTTAAAAATTAGCCAGGAGTGGGGGCACACATCTATAATCCCAGCTACTTGGGAAGCTGAGACAGGAGGATCGCTTGAGTTGGAGAGTTTGAGGCTGCAGTGAGCTATGATTGTGCAACTCCCTGGGCAATAGATCAAGACTCTGTCTAAAAAAATACGAAGAGGAAGGAGGGAGGGAGGGAAGGAAGGAAGGAAGGAAGGAAGGAAGGAAGGAAGGAAGGAAGGAAGGAAGGAAGAGAGGGAGGGAGGGAGGGAGGGAGGGAGGGAGAGAACTTCCCTATTTTGAACAATAAGATTATGCAAATATTTTTAATTTTGCAACACCATTTGGACATAGACAAAAAGACAGTGTGAACAAGGCCCCTCACATGCCCCAGTGTTTTCTACAAAGACATGGTAACATTGTCCGGTGTTCTTTCCCCTCAGGCCAGTGGTCCTCACAGTTTACAACCCCAATCCACTCAGCTTCTTTCCTGACCCTTGGCTTTGTTACATTTCCCTATTGTTTTTCTTTAATTTTGTTGATTTCTGCTCTTGGCTTTATTTCCTTCTGTCCATGTATTTTCACTTCACTCTTCATTTTCTATCTTTTGAAAATTGAACCTTAGATCATTGACTGTAGACCTTACTTTTTTCCTCATATAAACATTTAAAGATTTAAGCTTCCCTGTTAAGTACTGCCCTTTATTGCATCCCACAAATTTTGATGTTATTATTCTATTATCATTCAATTTGAAATATTTTCTAATTTCCATGTTACTCCTTTGATCCTTGGATGATTTAGAATTCTGTTGTTTAATTTCTAAAATTAGGAATTTCCCTAGATATGTCATTGTTACCGATTCCTAATTTAATTCTGTTATGGTTAGAAAAGACACTCTGTATGATCTTAATCATTTCAAATTTACTGAGGCTCATATTATAGCCTAGCATAATAAAACTGCTGTGTACATTTTTAAAGCATATATATTTTACAGTTGTTGGGTATGGTGTTCTATAAGTACCAGTTATGCTATGATGGTTGATAGTGTTGCTTACATAATATATGTCCTTGCTGTTTTCTTTATCTAGTTGCTTTATGGATTAGTGAGACAGTGGCAACAAAATCTCCAAATATGATTATGGAATTGTCTGCGTTTACCTTTAATTCTCTCAATTTTGCTTCATGTATTTGGAGGCTCTGATATTAAATATATGAACATTTATAATTATTGTGATTTCCTGCTGAATTGATTCTTTTGTCATTATGAAATATTCCTATTTATCTTCAATTATACTCTTTGTCTTGAAGTCTGTTTTATCTGACATTAATATAGTCATTCCAGCATTCTTATGCTGCTTGTATGGTACATCTTTCTAGGTCTTTATAGTTAAAATGTATCTCTTGTAGACAATACATAATTGGGTCTTGTTTTTTAAAGTCTGTTTTGACATTTTGTTTCCAACATTGTCTAGTACAACTTTCTGTGACAATATGTTCTATGTCTGCAGTATCCAATACTATACCACTATCCACATGTGGCTGTTGTGTACTTAAAATGTGTTTAGGGTAACTAAAGAAATGCTTTTTTACTTACTATATGTATATTTAATTAATTTAAATTCAAATCGCCACATGTGGCAGTGGTGGGCTACACTTTTTAACATTTAACATAATTGTTGATATGGTTGGATACAGGTGGGGTATAATAAAAAAAATATATATATATATATGTATATATATATATTTGGTCTTTTTCTCTGGTTCCTGTCATAGATGTCCTAAAACTCTTGGAATTTCAAACAAGGGTTTTTTGTACGCTAATGAGATGACTGAAGTAGAAGTGTGGGCTTCAGGATGGGGGCTGGTCACTTAGAAAACAAAACAAAACAAAACAAAACCAAAAACACCCTACTTGGTTAGAAGGCCAAAAATTTCAACCTCGAGGGAGTGGAGAGGGGCTGGAGAGGGAGTTTGATCACTAATACCAATGATATTAACAATCATACCTACATAGTGAAACCGATAAAAATCCCTAAACAACAGAGTTCACAGAGCTTCCAGTTGGTGAACACATCAGTGTTCCGGGACAGTAGTTCTACATCACCACCACCACCCACCTGCCATACCTTGTCCTAGGCATCTTTTCCATTTGGATGGCCCTGAGCTGTATCCTTTATAATAAACCAGTAATCATCAGGAAAACGCCTTCCTGAGTTCTGTGAGTCATTCCAGCAAACTATCAAACCTGAGGAGGAGACCGTGGAAATGCTTAAATTTGTAGTTGACCAGGAAGAAGTGTGGGTAACCTAGTGACTCCATTTACAGCTGGTAACCAAAATGAGGGAAGTCTTGCGGGACTGAGTCCTTTAACTTATGGGATCTGATGTTAATTCCAGATAGACAGTGTCAGAATTGAATTGTGTCTGATTGGTATGGGAGACTTGGAGAATTGGTTGGTGTAGAAAAAGATCATACAATAGGACTACTATTTTGATGATTTTCTGTTTTGCTTCCCTCTTGAATAACTGTTATTGATCTATCTCCAGGTTGTCTGACACTTTCCTTTGCTACACAAGCTCTAACTCCACTGTATACTCCATTTCTCTACTCCATTATTTGGAATCATTTTACTCACTGTTCAGTACTCAGTTTAGTGATTTTTGCTCTTCAAAGAACTTCCTGCATTCCCATAAATGGATCTGACCATTTTCTTCTTTGCTTCCCCTACTAGATCCTCTACAGTAATTTTTCCTGGTACCTCTACCTTTATTGTTAGGGGTCTTCCTCCTAATTGTTTACGTCATATTCATATTTGATTTGTCCTCCTAAGGCTGTGATCGATTCTTCTAATATTATGATTGATTCTTTTCTTAGAATTTTTTTTTTAAATCCCCTAAGATCCACTAGAAGAAGAACATTTCCCAGAATAGAACGTTTTCCCTGCATGGACTGGTCTGATGTTAATAATTCTATTCTCCAAATTCACCTAACTGAAAAGTGATGAAAGTAGCCCCTCTCAGAAAAAAACCCAACAACAGCACATCCTTTGTTAAGACAGTGCCTTGTTGCTATTAGATTGAATTCAAAACCACATCAATGGAAATAATTTAATCAACAAAAGGGATCCCGAATTCCAGCAAAGAAGAGTTTTAGAATTCCCTCAGAAGGAATTGTGAAATTGGCAACAAAATATTTGGTGTTCACTAGAAAGACAAAAGAACCTGCTGATGTTCACTACACTTATTCCTGGGACAAATTCCCTAGGCATCTGTGCATATCAGGGTGTAGTGGAAAAAACAAAGACTCCCGGAGTAAAGCAAATCTGGGTTTGAATCCCAGGTCTGTTTCCTAGTGGTGTGGCCTCCAAGATGTTCCTTACTCACTTGTCTCTGCTTCTCTATAAAATGTGAATAATGGTGCTTAATATGTGCCATTGTTTAAGTATTTAAAGTATATATTTAAAGTACCCAGCAAGTTGTCTGCATTGAATGAATAGAAACAATGAATATTTTTATTTCTGTAATCATCATTATTATTATCAATAGTACACATCTAGCTAAGTGATAAGTTCCTTGGAAACAAGTTAGGGTATGGTAAGGCTGATTTTGGAGATATCCCTGGCAATATATTCTGTTTTGCCCAAATTCAAGTCTCCAAAGTTTTATTCATTCCAGCTATTCCTAGGGAATAAAAAAAACCTGTGAGAAGGGAATTTCAAACAAAAAAAAAAACTCACAAAATTCTGCAGGACCACATCTTAACAATAGAAATTTGCTGGGCACTGGTGCTAATTGTTTTTTATGCATTAACTAACTTAATCTTTATAACTTTATAATCTTTAAGATAGGGACTATTGCAAATGAACAAAGCCTTTCAGAGGTTAAACAACTTGCCCAAACTCATACAGTAGAATGCAAAGCTTGGATTCAAAGTCTCATCTCTGAAACCTTTGCCCATTAATTTCCACTCAGTCCTGTTCTCCAGATGATCCAAACCCTCTGTGTTTCAGTCCTCCCGGCAGCTCACCTGGCCAATTCAACATTTGCACCTGCTTAACCGCGAAGTGAACATGACCCAGAAAGTAAAGTGCCATGACATTAGGAAATCATATGTTTTAAAGGTGCTACAAATGAAAATGTCTAATAAGGCAGGGGGCAACCAATATTGGTGGGCATTTGCAGTTCTGAATAGGACTCACTTTTCTTCCTAACACTTTGCTGTTTTTCACTAACACTCACAAGTGTTGGCCTGTTGGCATTTCCCCTGCTCCCACCCACGTTTACCAATGGAGAGAGCAGAGCCGGCTTCTATCTGCAGACCTTACCCACACAACAGAGTCAATCATCCTCGAAGCCAGCAAAGGGACTGGTTCTCTGCTTTGTCATCAGAATTCTTTCCTTTTTGTTGCTCCAGGTTAATGAGTGAGAAACTTCAGGCCTAGAGGGAACAACAACAGATATTGAGATTCATTGCAGAGATCATATTTTTAAACGCATTTGAGGACCAGAAGCCTATGTTCTAATCTGAGGATGTGTGAACTGAATTGAAACATTCTCTTTCCCTCAAAATGACTACAATTTTTTTTGAAAACGATTTTGTGGTCCTTATTAAAAATAAATAAAAATATCACTCTATCACTCCTAAAAGGCATGCCGTAGCAGAGCTATCGAGGCAAAAAGGTTTCGAATTGGGCTTTTGTTTTAAGAAAGGTATGCTGATTTAATTCCTAAATTTTTGGAGTGTGTGTGTGGCTAAGTGACATGTAATGGAGTTTTAAGATTTAAGTTCTAATAAACTCTTCCTGGGAAAGTGTTATGATGATGATCATTTGCAATTAGTCAAAGCTATTCAGAGAGTCACAAAGTCCAACAGAATTCCTTCATCTCTTAATACGAATCAGGTTGCCCCTAAATTCCCACTTAGCACAGAAAAGCAAATCTGTATGTATGTATATGTGTGTGTTTGTATGTGTATGTGTATGTGTGTATGTTTGTGTTTGTATGTGTGTGTATGTGCATGTGTTTGTGTGTGCTCACATGTATACATTCCTGCAAGTATCTGAAAGAGAAAGGCAATTCACATTTTTTGACTTTGGGTTTAGTTAAATTTTTTTCTTTTTTTTTTTAAGAAGGAGTCTTGCTCTTGTCACCCAGGATGGAGTGCAATGGTGCAATTTTGGCTCACTGCAACCTCCGCCTCCTGGTTTTTCTAGTGGCTCACCTTACACAAACTGAGAAGTATGACACAAGAAAACCAGTAGAAAAATTTATAGAATGCTCCAGAAACTAAAATATACAGGTTCAGGGCTCAATTTTTTTTTTTGGTTTCCAAAATTTAAAAAGATCCTATAAAAGTTATTTATAGCTTACCGTATAAAGAAGAAAGGAACTAATCTATGTAACGTACTCTCCTTGAAAAATAAAGACTGACATGGATGTTGAATACTGTATGAATCAATAGTATGCAAACATTTTATATCTTTTTAAGCTGGGCAGAACCGGTACTGTCTTGATTAAGAAACACAAGAGGACATTTGCCCTTGCCCTAAAAAAAAAAAAAAAAAAAATCAAAGAGAAGATGAGGTAAACCAGATTACCACATACAGTTGTATATTTTGTGCACTGCTTAAACATGCCTGACCAAAAGGTCAAATGAGGTTGGAAATGTAAGTTCTAGTTGCCTAGCTGGACTCTATGGGTCTCTAGTGTGGATTAAGCCAAATGAGAGAGAGTATAGTTGACCAGTGTGTGTCTTCTAATTTATCCACCCAGGGGGAACACTTTTTCTAAGGTCCTGTAGAGGCTGGCTCTGGCCTGATGAAAATATCACATTCTTCTTGACATGCATGTTCCTTGTTTAAATGCACAATTTCTTAGGCGCCATCTCGGCTCACTGGAAGCTCCGCCTCCGGGGTTCACGCCATTCTCCCGTCTCATCCTCCCTAGTAGCTGGGACTACAGGCGCCCGCCACCACGCCTGGCTAATTTTTTGTATTTTTAGTAGAGACAGGGTTTCACCGTGTTAGCCAGGATAGTCTCGATATCCTGACCTCGTGATCCGCCCACCTCGGCCTCCCAATCTTAAGCTTAATTTCTTACCTGCTTAATTAATTCAGTAATTATTTATTGAGTCCTTTGGCTATGCCAAACACTGATACAATCAGAAACAAAACATAGCGCCTAATCACAAAGAGATTTTAGCCTAAGGACTAGGGAGCCTGTCACCAGATGCTATTATCTTTAGCCCCTTGTGGGGCTCTGTTCCTAAAATTATTGGGACTATCAAAATTACTGGAACTATCAAAACTAAAGCTGGCAAAATTAAGATCTGGTAGAAAATAAGGGGTTTGGAGAGATCTTGTTTCCACGACAGAGCAGATTCTCCCATGTTAAAAACCTGCTCCAACAGTGAACTTTTCTCTTGATGAATTTTATCTATTTAGAAAACATTATTGCATCCCTGGGATTTGGGAAATTACAGAATTTCCTACCGATTCCGCAATTTGTAGACTCTAGAATTAGTTTCCCTAGGTCTAATACAAATGCTGCCTTTTATTAATATATGACCTAGGGCAGGTTCTGTGCCTCACTTTCTCATCTGTTAGATATGGATTACAATAATGCATTTACCTTATGAAATTCTTATCATGATAAAAATGAAATAAATCACAAAAAGTGACATACATGAATACATATTCTCTCTTTTCTGCATTTAAGTTGCAAATCTCATGTTGCTGCTAAGTTTGAATGTAATGGCTTTGGGTGTTGGGGGTTTGTCATTGTTTTGTTTTGTACATAGATTCTCCCTTGGTTTATTCTCACACTGTCAAAGTTCTCAAAAAATTCGTCTTTACCTCCTGAGTCTCTCACAACCTCTCAAGTATCTTCAAGTTGAAGACTGATTTTCTGAATCTGAAAAGCACAGGGTAATATTTTACAAATACTGGTTCTGAAGTCAAGACAGTCCTGAGTCTAAACTTGCCTCTGCTGCTCCTCAATTCTAATGCCTCTGACGTCAGGGTCAGTCTTACAATGTGCATATATAAGCTCATGTTTCCTTCTCTCCCTGTAAAGCTGTTGTTAAACCTACAATGTTTGGTGGTGGTTTTGAATTTTTGGTGGGTTTTTGCCTTGTTTTATTTTGACAATCTTCATATTCAGGAAACAAATTATTTCTTTTTAAACAAACAATTTATTTAAACTCTGTAAGTCACTGTTTCTTCATTTACAAACATATGTTACACATAAACTTATTTCTTAAAGTTGATGTAAAGAGTAAGTGAAATAATGCATATACAATGCTTGGCATGGTGTCAGGCATGTAGTAAATGATTTATACATGTTATTAATAATTTGTGTCTGCATTTTGCATTTGGATGTTGAAATATAGCTAGATCCCTTTTCTCTACAGTAAACCATAAACTGGCCCCCATAAGGGTCTGTGGTTGGAGGAGTCATTATCACCACTTTTTTTATCTTTTTTGAGACGGAAATTCACTCTGTCACCCAGGCTGGAGTGCAGTGGTGCGATCTTGGCTCACTGCAAGCTCTGCCTCCTGGGTTCACACCATTCTCCTGCCTCAGTCTCCTGAGTAGCTGGGACTACAGGTGCCCAACACCATGCCTGGCTAATTTTTTTTTGTATTTTTAGTAGATATGAGGATTCACCATGTTAGCCAGGATGGTTTTGATCTCCTGACCTCATGATCCACCCACCTTTTCCTCCCAAAGTGCTAGGATTACAGGCGTGAGCCACCATGCCCGGTTATCACTACCTTTTTTTAATAGGAAATGCATTAGAATATTACAGATCTTAAATGTTGGGTGTTTATATATCAATGGGGGATGGCTATAGTATAGTGGCTATTTTGACAGGCTGAGTGTAGAGACCAAAGTAAAAGCATCCTTGGGGAAGTATATTAGTCTATTTGTGTTGCTATAATGGAATACAGAAGGTTGGGTAATTTGTAAAGAAAATAGGTTTAGTTGGCTCCCCATTCTGCTGGCTAGAAGAGTGGGCATCTGGTGAAAGCCTCAGGCTGTGTCCTCTCATGGCAGGAGGTGAAGGGGAGCTGTTGTGTGCAGAGATCACATGGTCAAAGAGGAAGCAAGAGAGGGAGTAGGGAGGGGCCAGGCTCTTCTCAACAATCAGCTCTCACTGGAACTAACAGAACAAGAACTCACTGATTACCATGAGAATGTCACCAAGTCAAGAGGGATCCATCCCCATGACCAAAACACATTAGGCCCAACCTCCAACATCGGGGATCAAA
Source organism: Macaca nemestrina (assembly GCF_043159975.1). Taxonomy (NCBI): domain Eukaryota; kingdom Metazoa; phylum Chordata; class Mammalia; order Primates; family Cercopithecidae; genus Macaca; species Macaca nemestrina. Next base: position 36,157,982 of record NC_092140.1, read on the forward strand.
TTTCAACGTGAGGTTTGGTGGTACAAACATCCAAACTCTAGCAGGAAGTGACCTCTAGACTGAAACCTGGAGGATAAGCAGGAGCTAGTCAGGTAAGCAAAGGGGAAGGAAATCTACAAGCAAGGGAGCAAGATGCACCAAGTCCTCAAGGTGAGAAAGAGTTGGTGTGTTAGAGAGACCAGTGTGATTAAATTATGATTTGTCATATTTACGGAATATTGCATATTTGACCATAAGTAATAAATGAACATCTTTCAAGCTTAAGGGAATTGTTCCTAAAACACAGGCCTTTAGATTCTTAAATAACTCAGAAAATAAACCCTTTCCTTTTTGAGATAAGAAAACCAAAGCCCAAAAATGAATGAAAGGGAAGGGGGGAGATAGAGAGACGGTAGCTAACATAATGGGCATCTATTATGGTCAGGCAAGTGACATCATACACTGTTGAGGCTCAGAAAATGATATACCAAAGTGAAAGCCTCAGAAGCAGCTCACTCTGATTTTCTCCAACCCTCCTGTTTCTGGCCCCTCATTCTTCCCTAAGGCAAGCCATAGAAGCTAATTCCTTCTTCACCAAGACAGATCACAGAAATCAGAACCTGTTTCCCCCAAACAGTCATGAAACCTAAAAATCTTACTCTAACCTTCCCTCCATCTTTCTGTGTAAAAATTGGTTATAAAAGAATTATCTGACCTACCTGGTTTGATTGTAGGTCGTAAAACTTCCACTGCAGAGAGTGTCCTGCCTCACAGAGGGAAGGAATTCTGCACAGGGATGCCAAGAAGAATCTGAACAGACAGGTCTTCCTGAGTTTCCCCACTCAACCCATTAGCAGGAGAACATACCCTTTTTTCCAATCCTATTTCTATTTGGCTGTCCATAATATGTTGAACCTAAGCATAAAAATGGACAGTTTCATCTGTATGTCTGGGTCTTCATTCTGAAGGCTCCTGTATCATACCCAAACTCTGATCAAATAAATTTGTATGCTTTTTCTCCCATCAATCTGTCTTTTGTCAGTGATTTGCAGTGAACCTTCAGAGGGTAAAAGGGAAGTTTTCCCTTTGCCCCTACAACATACCTAATTGAAGAGGAGATTGTGAAATAGACATGTGAAATAGCTCACTCAAAGCCATAGCTTTAGTAAGAGTAGAGCCAGAATTCAAATCCAGATTTATAGTTCTCAGAGTCTAAGATTGTTTTTGTTAGACCCCTGTGGAACTTGCGTGAGTTCATCCACATGTGAACTTATCTCTACAATGGTGTTGAAATTGTTCGTATGTTCATTTCTGTACTAGTCTGTGAGCCTCTTGGCAGTCTTTTTCTATTTGCAAGCACAGCTCCTGGAAGATGGATAAATTCAACAAGGTAGTGGATGGATGGATGGATGGATGGATGAATAGATGAATGGATATCTGAGAGAATAGTTGAATGGATTTTTCTGAAGGTTTATTCAATTACCTTTCAAAGGTATTGTGATACTCTTAAGTGTATTTTTAAATCTAATTAGTCACATGCATTTCAAAAAATTAATACTAAATCTTCCATAATTTTAAAAACAAAAAATATAAAACTGAATGGTTCTAAATCCAGGAGCAGAAGTCGTTCCTATATAGTGAGTTCCTTGCAGACACAGCATGTGGCCAATTTGTTCTTTTGTCCCTTATATCTGGCCTCTGAGCATATTTGTCTGCATATAACGAAACTCTAATCAGTCAACAGTTTTGATTAGAGTACTTTATGACTGGCCCTTTAAATGATAGAATTTAAATCCACTTCTGAAAATAAAATTTTTCTAGTGGACACATAATTCTAGCCTCATCCTAAGAGGGGGCTAGAGCTAATATTTTACCACAAAAAGAATCTTCATTTATTGCAGAAATATCTAACCACTGGTATATACAGGCATCAGCTAGTCAGAACAGGTGCCGTGGCTCACCAAAAAAATGCCTCAATACATCGGAGCAGATATCCGTGTAAATAACCAGCCCAATCCACTCTGTAGGGCATAAATATCAGCCCTGCTCACAGGTCCTTGGAGATGAGCAGAGACGTGGTTCATGTGGAGCAGAGAAAAATAGATGAAAGGAAAGAGAATCATAGAACTAGGCTGCAATGTGAGGACTTGGTTCTAGGAACAGAATAAAGTACAGTTTCTAGAATTTAACCACAAAATCCACATCAGCCTTCTAATAAGGTACAGGGGTTACTAAGAATATGGAGCATGGATCAGTTTGCATATCTGGCACTGAATAATCCGAGTATTGACTTAGGGGTCCTGACAAATGATGGAATTGGTCCAGTGGCTTTCAGAACAAAATAGAAACTCTAGGTGGAGGCTCTAGCTGATTCAGCTGTGGAAAAGAAAAAACAAGAAAACCACTTCTGACCTTGAAAAGAATATCATGTGTTAGCAGGGCCAGCTCCATTTCTTCTTTCCCCTCTGTTTCTTTCTTTTCCGTCTGAATTAGCTAGAGTCAGTTTCTGTTGCTTGCAACCAGAGAATAACTAATATATCAAATACTTTTCCTTGTTCTTGACACATTTCTATTAATCCGATCTAATCTCATTAGCTCTTTGAACAACCCACTGCTTATTCATTAGTTACTTCTACAGATGTTCATGTAATTTTGAGGTCTTGTTCTAAAATAATTTAATGCAAGATTAATGAAGAAAACTTAGCAAGATTTGACAATATAAGTAATGAACTTTTCCCCCATGGCTTTATAGTGAAGAGGCTATTGTTGGTTATTGATCACTGCTAAGTTCCAAGGCTCTGTCTCCCACACAGCCCTGTCCCTTAGTTCATGCTGCTTTTTCTCCCTTAAATGCCCTTTCTAATATCTCCACCTGTACAAAGCATACTTATCCTTAAAAGACTGATTTAAATATCAGTTCTGCAAAGTATTCCCTATTTCTCAAGATAGAACTAATCACTCCACATCTGTGATTCCTGGCAACACCACTGCTGTTGGAACAGTGCCTTGGACTGCAGGTAACTGAGCTTCTCAGAGGATTCATCTTGGGTTGCCCAGAGCTATAGCAAATATTAAAAGTTACATTTTATGACTCATTGGTATAAGGATGAATATGTTAATATTATATATTAAAACATTTACTCTGACCTAAAAGTTCACTTTTTTCTTCCAATTTCAAAAGACATTAAAACATTTTTATGGACATTTAAAGGTATAGTGGACCCTTGGCCCTGTGCCTGCTACATTTAGTGGGTAAGTTATCACTGCCTGCATGTGCCCTGACTTAGACATTTTTCTCACTTATCAGTCCATAGCTTAAAGGGGCTTCTCTGCAGGGGGACAAAATTGGTTCTCATCTGGTGATGAGACAAACTTAGCATAAGGATTAAGTGATTCAGCTTCCAGGGGATTCTCTTAAAGGAGGTTTGAGTTTATCCCCACCAAAGAGCATGTTGAAATTTGATCCCCATTGTGGTGATATTGGGTGGTGGGGCCTAGTGCGAGCTCTTTGGGTCAGTGGGGCAGATCCCTCATGAATGACTTGGTGTCATTTTCGAGGAAGTGAGTGAGTTCTTGCACAGGCAAGATTGGATTAGTTCTCAGGGAAATGCATTCGTTCTTATGAGAGCGTGTTTTTATAAAGCCAGGATGCCCCTCAGGTTTTGTTTCTTCATACATATCTACCTCCCCTTTGACCTTTTCCACCATGTTATGACACAGCACAAACGCCCTCACCAGAAGCCAGGACCATGCCCTTAAGCTTCCCAGCCTGCAGAACTGTGAGCTAAATAAACCTCTTTCCCTTATAAGTTATCCAGTCTCAGGTATTCTGTTAAAGCAACACAAAATGGATGAAGACAGAGGTTTATATTTTTTCCTAATTGAATTATTTCAAGTATATAATGATCCTTTTTTAAAACAAGAATTCTAAATCCATTGAAAGTTTGCTAATTCAAAGTTTAAAAAGAATTTCTAGATAAAATCAGGGCTACTATGGGCATCAGCAGTCATTTGTTTTATCTAGGGATATACCAATTGAGAGCAAAATTTTAGTTAATCTGAAATAAAATTACTATCATTTGCATGATGCTTCACAATTTACTTAGCACTTTCACATATATTATTTATATCATCTGCACACCAAATCTGAAATATCGCTGTCATTTATTTTTCATTTGACAGGAAAGAAAAACAAACCTCATACAGATTAAGTGACTTGCCCAAGGTCACACAACAGGTAGTATAGTCTGGAAGTCATGTCCAGTTCTTCTAATTCCAGAACCTTACATTCTTTTTACTACATCATGCTGCTTGTAGAAAAAAAGCATCTATGTAAACACATGCATAAAAATGATGAGCTCATAATCTAAGTAGGTTGATGCTCTGTTAGAAAACCTAATGGCATTTTGTGGAGATGTAATTGTGTTGTGTGTTTAGTTCTAAACATTTCTAAAACATTTTAATAAGAAGATGGTTGACAAAATTTATTTTCAATGAGAGTCAAAACAAACAAAATAAACAAAATTTATTTTCAATGAGAGTCAAAACAAAATTTTGTTTATGCAAAATTCTATGGATCATGAACTTTGGTTGAAATTATGACAAACATATCAGAAATACATAGATATGTGTTTATCTTTTTAATTTCAAGTTCCAGGTCTTTGCTGTTTAGGTTGTTACTGTCCCTCTTCTTTCTTTCTCTTCCCAGCCTTTCAAGCCCACTCTTTTCAGGTATACAGGCAAAAGCAAACTTGATTTTGAGAGTGTTTTCTTTCATCAACTCTTGTGCTCCTGAAAGGGGTAATTTCTCCACAAAAGAAATAAATGAAAGGGAGGAAATGGCATCGAACAAATCTGATCATGAAAAAGGCAAAATTCTTTACAGCATGAAGACTAGATCATACATTATTTTCTTCATGAAAGCTTATTAAAATCAGCCAGAATGGATCTTTGCTCTTCAGAAGAAAGTTGGGCAAACTAAAGAATGAGGCTTCAGAGATTTCAAAAGGATGTGTGACTCAACGCCATACAATAGACAAATTGACTATGTCAAGTATAAATATGATTGTAGTTTTCACTGTTCTAGGAACTAGTCTGAACAGAAATTATATTAAGGTAAGTCTCCAAGGTCAGAATGTCAATAATTGAATAATTTAACATACACATTTCACCTCAGTTCAATTTCATTTCAATTACCCACAGGAAGGATGGTGAGCAGTTATAAGATTTTTCTGGAATGTATTTCCAGTTTAAAAATATGTGTTATTTGGGGGTCCGTTCCAAGATGGCCAAATAGGAACAGCTCCGGTCTGCAGCTCCCAGCATGATCAACCCAGAAGACGGGTGATTTCTGCATTTCCAAGTGAGCTCAGAAGAGAGCAGTGGTTCTCCTAGCACAGTGTTTGAGCTCTGAAAACAGACTGACCTCCTCCTCATGTGGGTCCCTGAACCCCATGTAGCCTAACTTGGAGACACCTCCCAGTAGGGGCCATCTGACACCTCATACAGCCGGGTGTTCCCTGCGACAAAGCTTCCAGAGGAAGGATCAGGCAGCAATATTTACTGTTCTGCAGTCTCTGCTGGTGATACCCAGGAAAACAGGGTCTGGAGTGGACCTTCAGCAAAATCCAACAGACCTGCAGCTGAGGGGCCTGACTGTTAGAAAGAAAACTAACAAACAGAAAGGAATAGCATCGACATCAACAAAAAGGACATCCACACCAAAACCCCATCTGTATGTCACCATCATCAATGTCCAAAGGTAGATAGCACCACAAAGATGGGGAGAAACCAGAGCAGAAAGTTTGAAAAATTCTAAAAACCAGAGTGCCCCTTCTCCTCCAAAGGATTGCAGCTCCTCACCAGCAACGGAACAAAGCAGGACGGAGAATGACTTTGATGAGGTGACAGAAGTAGGCTTCAGAAAGTCGGTAATAACAACTTCTCTGTGCTAAAGGATGATGTTCGAACCCATGGCAAAGAAACCTTGAAAAAAGATTAGACGAATGGCTAACTAGAATAACCAGTGGAGAGAAGTCTTTAAATGACTTGGTGGAGCTGAAAACCATGGTACGAGACCTATACGACACATGCACAAGCTTCAGTAGCAGATTTGATCAAGTGGGAGAAAGGGTATCAGTGACTGAAGATCAAATTAATGAAATGAAGCAGGAAGAGAAGTTTAGAGAACGAAAGAGTAAAAAGAAACAAACAAAGCCTCCAAGAAATATGGGACTATGTGAAAAGACCAAATCTGTGTTTGATTGGTGTACCTGAAAGTGACGGGGAGAATGGAACCAAGCTGGAAAACACTCTTCAGGATGTTATCCAGCAGAACTTCCCCAAACTAGCAAGGCAGGCCAACATTCAAATTCAGGAAATACAGATTACACCACAAAGATACTCCTAGAGAAGAGCAACTCCAAGACACATAATTGTCAGATTCACCAACATTGAAATGAAGGAAAAAATGCTAAGGGCAACCAGAGAGAAAGGTCGGGTTACCCACAAAGTCACAAAGGGAAGCCCATCAGACTAACAGCAGATCTCTCAGCAGAAACCCTACAAGCCAGAAGAGAGTGGGGGCCAATATTCAACATTCTTAAAGAAAAGAATTTTCAACCCAGAATTTCATATCCAGCCAAACTAAGCTTCTTAAGTGAAGGAGAAATAAAATCCTTTACAGACAAGCAAATGCTAAGAGATTTTATCATCACCAGGCCTGCCTTACAAGAGCTCCTGAAGGAAGCACTAAACATGAAAAGTAACAACTGGTACCAGTCACTGCTAAAACATGCCAAATTGTAAAGACCATCAATTCTAGGAAGAAACTGCATCAACTAACGAGCAAAATAACCAGCTAACATCATAATGACAGGATCAAATTCACACATAACAATATTAACCTTAAATGTAAATGGGCTAAATGCTGCAATTAAAAGACACAGACTGGCAAATTGGATAAAGAATCAAGACTCATCAGTGTGCTGTATTCAGGAGACCCAGCTCACATGCAGAGATACACATAGGTTCAAAATAAAGGGATGGAGGAAGATCTATCAAGCAAATGGAAAGCAAAAAAAGAGCAGGGGCTGCAATACTAGTCTCTGATAAAACAGACTTTAAACCAACAAAGATCAAAAGAGACAAAGAATGCCATTGCATAATAGTAAAGGGATCAATTCAACAAGAAGAGCTAACTATCCTAAATATATATGCACCCAATACAGGAGCACCCAGATTCATAAAGCAACTCCTGAGAGACCTAAAAAGAGACTTAGATTCCCACACAATAATAATGGGAGATTTTAACACCCCACTGTCAATATCAGACAGATCAATAAGACAGAATGTTAACAAGGATATCCAGGACTTGAACTCAGCTCTGCACCAAGCAGACCTAATAGACATCTACAGAACTCTCCACCCCAAATCTATAGAATATACATTCTTCTCAGCACCACATCACACTTATTCAAAAACTGACCACAGACTTGGAAGTAAAGCACTCCTCAGCAAATGTAAAAGAACAGAAATCACAGCAAACTGTCTCTCAGACCACAGTGCAATCAAATTAGGATTAAGAAACTCACTCAAAACCGCACAACTACATGGAAACTGAACAACCTGCTCCTGAATGACTACTGGGTAAATAATGAAATGAAGGCAGAAATAAAGATGTTATTTGAAACCAGTGAGAACAAAGACGCAACGAGGCAGTGTGTAGAGGGAAACTTATAGCACTAAATGGGACACATTTAAAGCAGTGTGTAGAGGGAAATTTATAGCACTAAAACCCACAAGGGAAAGCAGGAAAGATCTAAAATCGACACTCCAACATCACAATTAAAAGAACTAGAGAAGCAAGAGCAAACAAATTCAAAAGCTAGCAGAAGGCAAGAAATAACTAAGAACTGAGCAGAACTTAAGGAGATAGAGACACAAAAAGCACTTCAAAAAAAATCCATGAATCCAGGAGCTGGTTTTTTGAAAAGACCAACAAAATTGATAGACTGCTAGCAAGACTAATAAAGAAAAAGAAAGAATCAGACGCAATAAAAAAATGATAAAGGGGATATCACCACCGATCCCACAGAAATGCAAACTACCATCAGAGAATACTATAAACACCTCTATGCAAATAAACTAGAAAATCTAGAAGAAATGGATAAATTCCTGGACACATACACTGTCCCAGGACTAAACCAGGAAGAAGTTGAATCGCTGAATGGACCAATAGCAGGCTCTGAAATTGAGGCAATAATTAACAGCCTACCAACCAAAAAAAGTCCAGGACCAGACGGATTCACAGCCAAATTCTACCAGAGGTACAAAGAGGAGCTGGTACCATTCCTTCTGAAACTATTCCAATCAATAGAAAAAGAGGGAATCCTCCCTAACTCATTTTATGAGGCCAGCATCATCCTGATACCAAAGCCTGGCAGAGACACAACTTTTTTTAAGAGAATTTTAGACCAATATCCCTGACGAACATTGATGCAAAAATCCTCAATAAAATATTGGCAAACTGAATCCAGCAGCACATCGAAATGCTTATCCACCAAGATCAAGTTGGCTTCATCCCTGGGATGCAAGGCTGGTTTGACATATGCAAATCAATAAACGTAATCCATCACATAAACAGAACCGAAGACAAAAACCACACGATTATCTCAATAGATGCAGAAAAGGCCTTCGACAAAATTCAACAGCCTTTCATGCTAAAATAAACTTGCAATAAATTAGGTATTGATGGAACGTATCTCAAAAAAAAAATAATAAGAGCTGTTTATGACAAACCCACAGCCAAAATCATACTGAATGGGCAAAAACTGGAAGCATTCCCTTTGAAAAGTGGCACAAGACAGGATTGCCTTCTCTCATCACTCCTATTCAACATAGTGTTGGAAGTTCTGGCCAAGATAATCAGCCAACAGAAAGAAATAAAGGGTATTCAATTAGGAAAAGAGAAGTCAAATTGTCCCTGTTTGCAAATGATATGATTGTACATTAGTAAACCCCATCGTCTCAGCCCAAAATCTCCTTAAGCTGATAAGCAACTTCAGCAAAGTCTCAGGATACAAAATCAATGTACAAAACTAAGCAACTTCAGCAAAGTCTCAGGATACAAAATCAACGTGCAAAACTCATAAGCATTCTTATACACCAATAACAGACAAACATAGAGCCAAATCATGAGTGAACTCCCATTCACAGTTGCTACAAAGAGAATAAGATACCTAGGAATACAGCTTACAAGGGATATGAAGGACCTCTTCAAGGAGAACTGCAAACCACTGCTCAACAAAATAAAAGAGGACACAAACAAATGGAAGAACATTCCATGCTCATGGACAGGAAGAATCAATATCGTGAAAATGGCCATACTGTCCAAGGTAATTTATAAATTCAATACCATCCCTATCAAGCTACCAATGGCTTTCTTCACAGAATTGGAAAAAAAAACTTTAAAGTTCATATGGAACCAAAAAAGAGTCCACATTGCCAAGACAACCCTAAGCAAAAAGAACAAAGATGGAGCCATCACACTACCTGACTTCAAGCTATACTACAAGGCTACAGTAACCAAAACAGCATGGTACTGCTACAAAAACAGATATATAGACCAATGGAACAGAACAGAGGCCTCAGAAATAACACCACACACCTACAACCATCTGATCTTTGACAAACCTGACAAAAACAAGAAATGCAGAAAGGATTCCCTGTTTAATAAATGGTGCTAGGAAAACTGGCTAGCCATATGTAGAAAGCTGAAACTGGATCCCTTCCTTATACCTTTATACAAAAATTAATTCAAGATGGATTAAAGACTTAAATTTTAGACCTAAAACCATAAAAACCCTAGAAGAAAACCTAGGCAATACCATTCAGGACATAGGCATGGGCAAGGACTTCATGACTGAAAGACCAAAAGCAATAGCAACAAAAGTCAAAATAGACAAATAGGATCTAATTAAACTAAAGAGCTTCTGCACAACAAAATAAACTACCATCAGAGTGAACAGGCAACCTACAGAATGGGAGAAAATTTTCACAATCTACCCATCTGACCAAGGGCTAATATCTGGAATCTACAAAGAACTTAAACAAATTTACAAGAAAAAATCAAACAACTCCACCAAAAAGTAGGCAAAGGATATGAACAGACGCTTTGACACGTTTCAAAAGAAGACATTTATGCAGCCAACAGACACACGACAAAAATGCTCATCATCACTCGTCATCAGAGAAATGCAAATCAAAACCGCAATGAGATACCATCTCACACCAGTTAGAATGGTGATCATTAAAAAGTCAGGAAACAACCAGCACTGGAGAGGATGTGGAGAAACAGGAACACTTTTACACTGTTGGTGGGAGTGTAAACTAGTTCAACCATTGTGGAAGACCATGTGGTAATTCCTCAAGGATCTACAACTAGAAATAATGTTTGACCCAGCCATCCCATTACTGGGGATATACCCAAAGGATTATAAATCATGCTACTATAAAGACACATGCACATGTGTGTTTATTGCAGCACTATTCACAATATCAAAGACTTGGAACCAACCCAAATGTCCATCAATGATAGACTGGATTAAAAAAGTATGTACATATACACCATGGAATACTATGCAGCCATAAAAAAGGATGAGTTCATGTCCTTTGTAGCAACATGGATGAAGCTGGAAACCATCATTCTGAGCAAACTATCGCAAGGACAGAAAATCAAACACTGCATGTTCTCACTCATAGGTGGGAATTGAACAATGAGAACATGTGGACACAGGGAGGGGAACATCACACACTGGGGCCTGTCATGGGGTTGGGGGCTAGGGGAGCAATAGCATTAGGAGAAATACCTAATGTAAATGACAAGTTAATGGGTGTAGCAAACCAACACAGGACATGTATACATATGTAACAAACCTGCAGGTTGTGCACATGTACCCTAGAACGGAAAATATTTAAAAAAACACATTATTTTATTTATAAATAAAAATTAAATTACCTTTACAAGTGCCTTGATTTTACATATCTTACATTTTATTCACTTCATTTGTGATACGAATACAAATAATTACACTGTATGTTTTTAAAATACACAACCTAATTTTGTTATTCATTCTATATTCTTCAACTTTTTGGTCTCTGGGTCACAAAATAAAAGACATATTTCAGGTGCTGTCCCATGAGGTTACCACTGCCACAGATTGCTTTTTATCTACAGTGGGCATCCTAATGAGCAAGTCCACAGGTCAACCAAATGCTGCATTACAACCTGGCTCAACACAGCAGTGAGGCACTTGAAGCCATGTTTGCACAGTATGTGTTCCTTGTAGTCAGGTAGTTTGTTGCTGTAGTAGTAAATTTCATCTGACAATCTAAGAACAAGATTTGCTCCCCCGTATTTTACTGATTGGCACATGGAATAGCCCCCAAAATTTGGATAAACATTATAGGAGCTAAGATGAAACAGTCAGTACAGATGGAATGTTTCACAGGGCAGATGGGCTTTTGAGGATACTATTTTTTTTTTTTATGTATACATTAAGTTCTAGGATACATGTGCAGAATGTGCAGGTTTGTTGCATAGATATACACGTGCCATGGTGGTTTGCTGCACCCACCAACCTGTCATCTACATTAGGTATTTCTCCCTCCCCCGGTCCCCACCCCATGCCAGGTCCTGGTGTGTGATGTTCCCCTCCCTGTGTCCATGTATTCTCATTGTTCAACTCCCACTTATGAGTGAGAACATGCAGTGTTTCATTTTCTGTTCCTGTGTTAGTTTGCTGAGAATGATGTTTTCCAGCTTCATCCATGTCCCTGCAAAGAACATGAACTCATCCTTGTTCGTGGCTGCATAGTATTCCATGGTGTATATGTGCCACATTTTCTTTATCCAGTCTATCATTGATGGGTATTTGAGTTGGTTCTAAGTCTTTGCTATTGCGAATAGCACTGCAATAAACATATGTGTGCATGTGTCTTTATAGTAGAATGATTTATATTTCTTTTGGTATATGCCCAGTAATGGGATTGCTGGGTCAAGTGGTATTTCTAGTTCTAGATCCTTGAGAAATCGCCACACGGTCTTCCACAATAGTTGAACTAATTTACACTCCCACCAACAGTGTAAAAGCGTTCCTATTTATCCACATCCTCTACAGCATCTGTTGTTTCCTGACTTTTTAATGACTGCCATTCTAACTGGCATGAAATAGTACCTCATTGCAGTTTTGATTTGCATTTCTCTAATGACCAGTGATGATGAACTTTTTTCATATGTCTGTTGGCCACATAATGTCTATTTTTGAGAAATGTCTTTTCATATCCTTTGCCCACTCTTTGATGGTGTTGTTTGTTTGTTTCTTGTAAATTCCTTTAAGTTTTTTATAGATTCTGGATACTAGCCCTTTGTCAAATGGGTAGATTGCAAAAATTTTCTCCCATTCTGTAGGTTGCCTGTTTACTTTCATGATAGTTTCTTTTGCTGTGCAGAAGCTCCTTAGTTTAATTAGATCCCATTTATCAATTTTGCCATTGCTTTTGGTGTTTTACACATGAAGTCTTTGCCCATGCCTATGTCCTGAATGGTATTGCCTAGGTTTTCTTCTAGGATTTTTATGGTACTAGGTCTTACGTTTAAGTCTTTGATCCATCTTGTGTTGATATTTGTATTAAGTGTGAGGAAGGGGTACTGTTTCAGTTTTCTGCATATGGCTAGCCAGTTTTCCCAACACCATTTATTATATAAGGAGTCCTTTCCCCATTGCTTGTTTTTGTCAGGTTTGTCAAAGATCAGATGGTTGTAGATGTGTGGTGTTATTTCTGAGACCTCTGCTCTGTTCCATTGTTCTATATATCTGTTTTGGTACCAGTACCATGATGTTTTGGTTACTGTAGCCTCGTAGTATAGTTTGAAGTCAGGTAGTGTGATGTCTCCAGCTTTGTTCTTTTTGCGTAGGATTGTCTGGGCTATACTTTTAATAGTGATTTATGGAAGATCTAACATTGGTCAGGTGTGTGTTCAGCTCTAGGGAATACTAGGAGGAAGAAGACATACCCCTAATTTCAAAGAGCTCAACAGGATTATCATTATCTTACCTCCAAAATCTAGCACTCTGATTGACACACAATAGGTGCTCAGTAAATCTTTGCTGAATCAATGGAAGGTCTGCTTAGTATTACAGAAAGATTGCTGCAAACACAGTCATAAACACACAGGAACTCCAAGCTGGAGGGGCAGAGTAAATAAAAGGATCAGGCATGAATGAAATGAGGGGGGATAATAATAGGTGTGGCTGGGATTAGACAATATGGAAGAGAAATGTGGTGTGAAAAAAAATGTTCTTAAAATGGAAGATGTAGGCTGGGCTCCATGGCTCATGTCTATAATCCACACACTTTGGGAGGCTGATGCGGGTGGATAACCTGAGGTCAGGATTTTAGGACCAGCCTGGCCAGCATGGTGAAACTCCATCTCTACTAAAAATACAAAAATTAGCCGGGCGTGGTGGTGCATGCCTGTAATCCCAGCTACTCGGGAGGCTGAAGCAGGAGAATTGTTTAACCCTGGGAGGCGGAGGTTGCAGAGAGCTGAGATCATGTCACTGCACTCTAGCCTGGGCAACAGAGTGAAACTCTGTCTCAGATATAAATAAATAAACAAATAAATGGAAGATGTAAATTAATTTTATAAGAAAGGCAAAAAGTTAATGAAGACACGAAAACTAAAAATTTTCCAACACTTACTTGGAAATTGAAAACTTTGACATCATTGATAAATATGCAATATTGTATTAATTTAAGCAAAAGATAAATATTAAAACATATTTTGGAGATTTTAATTACGACTTGCCATGAACAAAATCAGCAATGTTTTAAAACTTCCATTTTTTCAACCACTTAAGTTTCTATGCTGAATAATTATAGATTGTTAAGCATTGTTTTCCCATAGTAATCCTTAGTTTTTGAAATTAGTCTTTTAACTTAAGGAAGGAATGTTGTGTCATAGATGTAGTGATGGGAATTGTCAAAAATAAAATTAATAAAGAGCACACTTTAAGAAAAACTAGCACTCACATAATTTATAACTATCCCAGAAAGTTCTTAATGTTTTTCAATTTTACTTTTAATGAAAGTACATAGAGTAATAACTAATGATTTGCATAAGTCTACTGAGAATACCTTTTGATTCTTCAAAAAGAATCCCTTTGAATTAATAGAACTGGAATCAGAAATATAAGCAAGTCATCAATTTGACTTTGCCGGTGAAGTCTGCCAAGGTCCAGAGAGCAACTGAAAATCTGACAAAGCAGACAGTGCAAATTTAACATTTCAGATCTCAGTTGCATTTTGGCTATGGGAGTTTTTTTTTTAATTGAAAAGCATGACAAATCTTAAAAGGATAATTTCTTAAAAGGACAATCTTATAATATTTATGTGAGATATAGGCATTGCTAACAAATATATTAATATATGATTCTCACCAAGATTTCTTCCTTCTTATAGCTAAAATGTAGCCAACTATCTAAGAGTTATCTGTTGCTAAGACAGCTCTTAACTTTTGTCTCCGCCAATAGAGACTTTTTTGTTTTAGAAACCTGACAATGTTTAAAGCCCTCTCACAGAAAACCCAGCTTCCCAATAAGATATATTTATGGGCTGGGCGCGGTGGCTCACGCCTGTAATCCCAGCACTTTGGGAGGCCGAGACGGGCGGATCACGAGGTCAGGAGATCGAGACCATCCTGGCTAACACGGTGAAACCCCGTCTCTACTAAAAATACAAAAATTAGCCGGGCGCAGTGGCAGGCGCCTGCAGTCCCAGCTACATGGGAGGCTGAGGCAGGAGAATGGCGTGAACTCGGGAGGCGGAGCTTGAAGTGAGCCGGGATCGCGCCACTGCACTCCAGCCTGGGCAACATAGACAGACTCCATCACTTAAAAGGAAAAGATGTATTTATGCCTTCTTTACACGTCAAAGTAATAAAAGGCATAATACATTTTTTTGAAAGACATACAATAATAAATGCATTTATGTAATTTTCAACTTTTTTCGTTAACAGAAACATTCTGAATTACAAAAGACAAATTTAACCTGATTATTGATATTGGTTAGAGGTGAATGTTTCCATTTTACTTGATAACATGTAATTTGGTCCTCTAATTGCTTAGGCATTTAAACATTAGTTAGGTAAGTTTTACAGTGTTTCAAGCAACTCACAGAATAATATATTAATTTTTAAGATTATTTCAATGAAATATAGATTTATTTAAATATTTGGAATTTACCTACTCTATTCTTGCTAAAGCTTGGGACAAACCAAAATAAATATGCCAGTAGCATAATATTGCTGCCAGATTGTTAAAAAAATCTTACCAAATTTGATTATATTCAAGACCAAATTTTATTTTCAAAATATATAATGGGAACTATCAAAATGACTAAAACTTTCTATACACACAGGCCTTTATAGTCTATGGATCCAAGTTTATCCAAGTTTTACTCTATTTAAAATTGGTTTGGGTCTATCAGTTTATTTTGGAAATAAAGGGATTAATTTCCTTAGAACCAATAAGAGTAGAACCTACAACAACTCGCCCATTAGAAGCAATGCAACTATTTTCCAAAATACTGGAAAGAGACTACTAGAAGATGACAATGTTCTGGAGATGTAAAGCAAAGATGTTCTGAAGAGGAAAGACAAGATGTTGTGGTCCCAGAAAGCAGTGAGGTTCAAATGATATAAAAAGCGATAATAAGAGTAGGGCATAGGCAGATTTGGCTCAGAGGGGTTGAGGGAGAAGACAGATTGATAATTATTAAAACTGTGGCAAGTAATTAGAAAAGGCCCAAGTAAAATTCTCTCTGTCTGAGGTTGATACTAAACAGAGCACTTATGCTTTGGCTGAGCCTACTGTGGAAATCAACTGAACTTAGCAGTTGCTAGGGGGATAATTCTGGGCAGAAGCCAAACAAGTCAGTGTAGTCTCAGTAAATTGTACCCAAAAAAGGATTGTGCTCCTACACAGGTAGCCAACAATTATTCTTATCTCCAGATGTTCATGCCAATCTTCTCTTCAAAAAGGAGAATCTATTTCCCCTCTTCTCAGCTCTGACCTGGACTTGTGACTTATTTTGGCCAAGAGGATATAGCAGAAGTGATGGACACTGTACCTCTTCTGAGCTGAGACATTAAGTACCCTGGTAGCATCGATTTTCTCTCTCTTTTGGAAACCAGTTGTCATGCTTGAAGGAAGCCAGCTTAGACTGCTCGAGGAAGAGATCTACCTGGAAGAGGACTAAAGTGCTCCAGCCACTCAAACCACCCCAGCTGAGCCACCAGATGTGTAAAAGGGGCCCTTTTCAATCTTCCAGACCCAGCCCAGCCACCAACTAATTATACTTGTGTGACCTCAGTTGATACAACATGGAGCAGAAGAGCTGCCAGTCAACCTGTAAGAGAAATAACAATTCATAAGCCACTAATTTTCAAGGTACTTATACAGCAACAGATAACTAGAATTTACAGCAATCCAAAGGAAATGTAACAAGAGCAGAGACTAGTAGCTGGAAAGTAATAGATGAATTTTAAATGAACTATTTTTCTAAAGTAACATGAACTGACAAATGCTAGGGTAGACAACAGAAGAATGGCAATAGAAAGTGGCAAAGAAAGGCAAGTAATGAGCCTGGGAGACTGATAATTGAACGTCTAGAGTCATTAAACGAAAAAGCATCTTGAATATAGGAGAAAATTTCATTGTTGTGATAAAAGAAAATTGGCCATTTTTGGTAATAGTAAAAGAGCTTACTGCATTCCAATTTGAATATGACTAGGGCAGCCGAACAAAAGTTAAACAAAAATCTCTTTGGAGAAATCGGGAAGCTACTAAAGCAGTCAATACTTCAGGAGCCATGATCCCAGAGAGAAAGGAAGCTTGTTGACATGACCTCAACAATCTGCGGAAGTCTGATGCATTTGATGATTTCTAAGCTACAGCTACGTAGGACTGAGAGACTAATAAACCAATAAGCAGGTAATGTCTAAAGGCTGGAATCCTAAACAATGTTCAACAATCTTACTACTGAAAAATTAGAGTTCAGGGTGCTCCCAGGAGGAAGACTAGTAGTAAGTTTCTTCTACTTACAGTCGAGACTTCAGAAGGACTATATTCAAAGAATAAATGTGAACTACAATTAGACTTAATTTCACCAAGTACTGAAACCATCTCTGAGTCAACTCAACCTCAGGTAGAACTGCAGTGAACTTCTCTTAATCTAATTGCTAATTAGAAAGGAGGGAAAATCCTCCCTTGAAGAAGGTAACATCTATGAAAGCCTCAAATTATTTACATAATTTTTCAAACACAACGTCTGGTACTCAGTTTAAAAATTAGAAGGTATGCCTGGAAAAGACAAAATATCTGGCATATAATAGAGAAAACAGACAATGGGCACAGACCTATAGGTGATCCAGATATTACAGTTATTACTTGTAGTCTTTGAAATTATTGTAAATATATCCAAGAAAATAAATGACAAGATGGAAAGTTTCACTAGAGAACTGGAATCTATTAAAAAATTACATTTAAGTAAAAAGCCTGTAAATAGACACTACAATAACAAAACACAACCCAATAGATGAGATTAACTCCAATTTAGACATAGCAAAAGAAAAAACTAGAAACTAGAAGGAAATTTCATAGAATATATTCACTAAAGCATGGAGAGAAAAAAATGATAAAAGCCACAGTAAAAAGTGTAAACGTATAGGCTAGGTTGAAAAGATCTAACATACTCATACATAGCCTATAAAAAGTTTGAAAACAAAGAATAGAAGATTATACCTTACCAAAGATGGTCATATACTCTTTAGTATGGTACTTCTCCCACTGAAAGGTGAAATCTAATTCCTCTCTCCTTGGATTTGGGCTGGTCTTAGTGACTTTCTTGACCAGTAGAAAATGGTAGAAGTGACATTCTAGGACTTCTAATATTGGTCATAAGAAGTCTTGAAGCTTCCACTCAAGCTTCTTCAAACACTATGTTTGCTAGTCTTGAGCTATAATGTAAAAATTCAACTAACCTGAGACCACCGTACTGGAGAAGTCACATGTAGCCACCATGGTGAATATCCCCAGCTGAGCCAGGTTTCTAGTGATCCCTGCCAAGGGGACGTGTAAGAGAAGCCATCCACCAGCTGAATACCTCAAAGTGACCGCTCTTCATACCATATGAAACCCCAAAATTTCCCAGGGTTATGTTCATTATTAATGTAGCAGTTGATGAAGGGTCAAGGACATCTTGTATTTAAATGGTATGGGGTGACAAATGTTACCAACCATTTTCAGATTAATGAAAGAGGATCTCCGATATCATAAACTGCTGAAATAACACAGAGCATCTCCTATCTACTTAGTTCACTAGAACAGAGGTCAGCAAACATTTCCTGCGAAGTTTCAGATAGGATATACTTTAGGCTTTATAGGCCAAGCCTATACCTACTATATATATGTAGTAGGTACTTACATATATGATATTTATGTTATATATATGTATATATTATATAATGTATATATTATAATGTGTATGCATGTTATATATAATATATATGTATATATAGTAGGTACTTACATAACAGAGAATAAACTGCCATTAAAATTTTATTGAAAATATTTTAATTAAATATTAATAATAGAGTATAACATTTTGTAACACAGGTCTACTAACGAGAAGAATGAAATTATTTTGGGGATGATAGCATTTAGTTTAATTGGGGTTCCAAATTAGTTTGCCCTATCATCAAATAAATTGGACAAGTTCAGCTGTAAAAACCATTCTTAGCTCATAGGCCATACAAAAATAGGCATCAGACCAGATTTGACCCACAGGCTGCGGTTTGCTAACCCCTGTACTATAATCTAAAAAAAGTAAATTGAGTAGCTTTCCTTGAAGCTCCTCTGCAATTAGGTAAATAAACACACAAGGTTAGGGTTGGTTTTGTTTTATATGCTCTTCTGTTGGCTTTGCACAAAGCAGGGAAGATCCACAAACATTTTGCTGGGTGCCTTTATGTAATTACTGAGACATATGAGTAATTATGTGGTTTGGCTGTATCCCCACCCAAATCTCATTTTGAACTGTACCTCCCACAATTTCGTGTTGTGGGAGGGACCCAGTGGGAGGTAATTGAATCATGCGGGCAGGTCTTTCCCATATTATTCTCATGATAGTGACTAAGTCTCATGAGATCTGATGGTTTTATAAAGGGGAGTTTCCCTGTACAAGCTCTCTTTTCTTGTCTACCACCATGTGGGACATGCCTTTCACCTTTTGCCATGATTGTGAGGCCTCCCCAGCCACGTAGAAGTGTGAGTCCATTAAAGCTGTTTCTTTTGTACATTGCCCAGTCTCGGGTATGTCTTTATCAGCAGCATGAAGAAGGACTGATACAACTAAAGTGATAAGAAACTGCCCTTCAGGTTTCTCCTCCCTTTTTTCTACATTTCTTGACTTCACTTAAGACCCCCTTTAGAAAGCCTCCCCATCTCTCTGGCACAGAATCACAGAATTGGCTCTATCTGCTAAATATATCTGGGCATTGAGACTCTGGGTTACTCATCCTCTCTCTGTAAAATCTCCCCTACTTAAGTGTAAGCATCTTCATTATCAAGAACATTTTTTCCAACTGCAGTCATTTAAATTATGATATAAATTGCTTTGAATTTAACTAAAGTAGAAGTTGGTTACTGGTCTGCAAGTATCCCCTCCGTACCTTACGGATAGTCCTATCTCTTCCTCTAAGTGTGTGACAATGTCTCCTTTAATATAGGGAGTGTTTGCTAAGAAACACATTGTTGTGCTAGATCTAAGACAAAAACCAACACCATCAATGAAAATAGTTACATGGTATCATTATGTTCACCTGTAATTAGCTATGGGGTTTTTGTTAAAACCCAACAGACTGTATCTGAAAAACAATGTGATCTGAGGTGAATCAACGTTCTTAGAAAAATTCCAGTAACTCCTACTAAAAATTGCACACTACCATTAAATAAATTCACATGTTGCTAACAAAAACGCACAGTTTAGATAATTGAATTCAATTACCCTACAATGGAAACAGTACTATTTTGGAAAAGACAGAATTTTAACTGTCATTACTAGGCATCCTCCCATTCTCCCATTTTATTTCTTTGTATGAAAACATTTATTTTGTAAGAACTAAACTATTTTTGAAATTCTCTAGAGGCACAATTTGTCTGAAATGATAGATAATGAGAAATGTATAAGATACGTAATTAGCAGATACTTGCACAAAAAAATGAATAACCTAAAACTGGAATTTCTTCATTATTTTTTCTGTGCCTAGAAAATCAAAGAAGATTATATTCATCTTTTCTTCAAACTCTCTTACATGGTGTTTTGTTACTTTTATATTTTCTTATAATGAGTGAGTTATCTTAAATGACTATCTTATCTTGCCCAATCCTTTGTCCACATATTTCCATCTACAGAATTACAGCACTAGAATTTGGCCCAATGATGGGCCAAACTATGTTGGTTAAATTACCAACTCCTAAGAGTTCCCACCAACTTGAGCAATTACATTTTTGTTCACAAGGACATGAAAGGATTTCTGTCAACGTTGTCTGCTTTCCTAACAGAATTACACTTTGACTTCTGATAATTGAATCTAAACTTTAGGGTGGGCCTTTCCTCTGGAATATGTTAATTAAGACCCCAAGGATCTTAGCATATTTTGCTTATCTAACATATCCAATATGTCATGCTCTTTCTCCTGGAACAGATTCTCTTATGGAAACAATATATATACATTTTTTTGTCTCAACAAAGATGCATTAAGCCTAGGCATGGCAGTTCCTAAAACCATAGTAAATGTCATTGTGCAAATTTTAGTTACTTCAAAAGGGCAGAATCATCAGAAGACTCATAGCTGTTGGCTTCGTTTGTCACGTGAGAATGGAATTGAACAACTGCACCAAAGATTTTCTGTACTTGGTTCTAAGAGCTTTTCATGAAAACATAAATGTGTTCCATCATTTTATTTTATTTCCTGTTTCCATATGTCTTCATCATGATTCCTCCATTTTGTCACCATGCATTCTGGGAAGGATAGTTCATTTTTGGATTATCAGTAACCACACATGGCAAGGATTTCATTGTTAATCAATTGAGTTGCAAGTGAATTCTACTATTAGCAACATCTAGAGTATCTCACTCTTCTCTGAATTTTCCCAAAGCATACCCTTAGTACGTGTTATGGGCTGAACTGTGTTCTCCCCAAAGTTTTATATTGAAATATCAACCCCCTTACCTTGAAATGTGATTGTATTTGGAGATGCGGTCCTCACGGAGGTAATTAAGTTTGAATGAGGTCATGAGGGTGGGCTGTAACCCAATATGACTGGTATCCTTATAAGAAGAGGAGAATAGAGCCGGGCACAGTGGCTCATGCCTGTATTCCCAGCACGTTGGAAGGCTGAGGCGGGTGGATCACCTGAGGTCAGGAGTTCCAGACCAGCCTGGCCAACATGGTGAAAACCCATCTCTTCTAAAAATACAAAAATTAGCTGGGCATGATGGCGCATGCCTGTAATCCCAGCTACTCAGGAGGCTGAGGCAGGAGAATCGCTTGAACCTGGGATTCTTGCAGGTTGCAGTGAACTGAGATGGTGCCATTGCACTTCATTCAGCCTGGGGGACAAGAGCAAGATTTCATCTAAAAAAAAAAAGAATAGGACACAGGCACAAAGGAAGACTAAGTAAAAACAAAGGAGGAAACACATTATAAGCAAAGGAGAGAGAGATCTTAGAAGAAATCAATCCTGTGAACCCAAAATATCTGAGACAGGTCTCAACCAATTTAGAAAGTTTATTTTGCCAAAGTTAAGGACATGCATGTGACACAACCACAGGAGGTCCTGATAATGTGCCAAGGTGGTCAGGGTACAGCTTGCTTTTACACATTTTAGAGAGACATGAGACATCAATCAATATGTGTAAGATGTACATTGGTTCGATCCCATAATATGGGACAACTCGAAGCAGAGGCTTCCAGGTCATAGGCAGATAAGAGAGAAAAGGTTGGGTTCTTTTGAGTCCTTGGTCGGCCTTCCACTGAATACACAATTTAGTCTGGCTCAGTGATTCTGCATTTCTACATAAACAATAGTTTAGAAGAAGCAATCAGATAGATGTGTATTTGTTTCAGGTAAGCAGAGGGATGACTTCATGTCCTGCACCTGTGGAGATAAGCTATCCTAATGCAGTTCTGCTGAATTTCACCCTGGCAATGGCGTTTACATTGCCAGGGTGAAATTCAGCAGAACTGCATTAGGGCAAAGATCTTGAGCCCCATGAGGAATTTCCTTATGGGAAAATTCTGAGGGAAGTATGGAGCTCTTTTATCTTTTTAGCTATCTTATCTAGGAATAAAATGGGAGGCAGGTTTGCCTGACATATTTCCCAGCTTGACTTTTCCCTTGGCTTGGTGATTTTGGGGGTCCTAAACTTTATTTTCCTTTCACAACACCTTGATCTTGGACTTCTAGCTTCCAGAATTGTGAGAAAATAAATTTCTGTTGTCTGAGCCCCCCAGTCTGTGGTACTTTCTTATGCAGCCATAGCTAGCTAATACAGTATGCCAATCCAGGCAACAACTATTTATGCAGCATTTTAGCTTATAGAAGTCAACCTTATGAGATCCTTGGAATTAAAGTCCACGTCCTGATTGTTGCGGTTGTTCTCCACCTCTCCGTGCAACGCTGGCAAGTCTCAAAGTCGCCACAGGTGCAGGCTGGGATGGGAGGCACCAAGGATTGGTAGTAAATTGGAGACGCGGGCACTATCGGGCAGGGTTTCCCGAAGACACTGGCGTCTAAACCCCGCCTTCCTTTCTCAGAGAAATGCCCCTGATTCAGTGCCTCCACTTAGCTGCAACAACTCGTTAATCAGAACTGCCTGGCATCTTCCTAAACAAGACTTTCAATAGGGGCCAGTATGCTTCACTTCATCCAGAAGTTTTCTCAAGCATCTTCAAAGATGCTGAAGTGCTCTTTCCCAGTGGGACTAAGAGCCAGCAGAACAGATATACTTTCTCTCAAGATGTCTCTCCAGCAGAACTTTTCCCCATTTCCAAGGCCTTGGCTTTCCTCATCATTTCCGGTGTATATGAGCAAGACACAGTGCTATCATACATCTCCCTGCAGCTTTAAAAAGGAGAAGCAAGCACTTCCAGCCGGGTCACCAAGCACCGTCAGTTACATAACTGACAGCCCAAAGCCAGCATTATATGTAACTCTGGCAGGACTAATCCCCTTCGTTGCTCCACCACTGGTCATGCTGATGACAAAAACTTATATTCCCATATTAGCTTTTACTCAGATGGCTTATGGAGCCAGTTTCCTATCTTTCTTGGGTGGGATCAGATGGGGTTTTGCTCTACCAGAAGGTAGTCCAGCCAAACTAGACTACCTTAATTTAGCCAGCAGTATAGCTCCTCTTTTCTTTTCATGGTTTGCCTTCCTTATTTCTGAAAGACTTAGTGAAGCCATAGTCACAGTAATAATGGGTATGGGGATAGCATTACACCATGAATTTTTTGTCTTACCACATTATCCCAACTGGTTCAAAGCCCTGAGGGTAGTAGTCACTTTATTGGCTACTTTTTCATTTATAACCACTTTTGTAGTTAAAAGTATTTTTCCAGAAAAAGGACATAAGAGACCTGATCAAGTATAAAAAATATAAAAATACACTATAGATAACATTAGTATGCCGGCTACACCTTCTTCTACTTCTGTTTGGCTCTTTTTTCCCACACCAATGGTAATTTATTCTTCATAGATTGTTCTTCATTTCTAGAAGTTGTTATTTCATAGTAATTACTTGAGCAAAAGCTTGAAAATCCCTGACAAGTACTTTTCTTTTCTTTTTTTTTTTTTTTTTTTTTGAGACGGAGTCTCACTCTGTCGCCCAGGCCGGAGTGCAGTGGCCGGATCTCAGCTCACTGCAAGCTCCGCCTCCCAGGTTTACGCCATTCTCCTGCCTCAGCCTCCCGAGTAGCTGGGACTACAGGCGCCCGCCACCTCGCCCGGCTAGTTTTTTGTATTTTTTAGTAGAGACGGGGTTTCACCATGTTAGCGTGGATGGTCTCGATATCCTGACCTCATGATCCGCCCGTCTCGGCCTCCCAAAGTGCTGGGATTACAGGCTTGAGCCACTGCGCCCGGCTGACAAGTACTTTTCATCTCATAGTATATTAGTTTTCACTCATTCATTTTACGAATAGTTATCCACTTAAACATTTCAATTATTTTAACTGTCTTGAAAATTAAAATAAAAGATTAAAAATCCCCTTTGTTAAAAAAAAAAAAAGTCCACGTCCTAAACATGTCCTCTGCAACATACTCTTTTGCACATAACAGATGTTTAACAAGTATAAACTGAACAAATTAATTTTAAAATACAGAAATAGTACATGATTTGTCTACAAGAATATTTTAAAGCAAGCTTTGAAATACATTTTTTTAAAAATACGTTTAATTTTTAAACACAATATTAAGGAGAAGGGCTTGTAAGTATTATGATGTTCTACTATGAATAATACCTAACATGGTATTATGATCTTGAAAAAGCTTTTATATATATGGTAATTGGATTAGTTCCTTATCACCACTATAACAATTTACCATAAATAGAGTAACTTGAAACAACACAAATTACCCTCTCCCAGTTGTGGAGGTCAGAAGTCTAAAATCCAGGTCTTGTCAGGACTGCTGCCTCCCAGAGGCTTAAGGAAGAATCTGTTTCCTTCACTTTTCCAGTTGGTAGAAGCTGCCTGCATTCCGTAGCTCCTGGCCCCTTTCCCCATCTTCAAAGGGCATCCCTCCAACCTCTGATTTTGTCACCACATCTTCTTTTTTTGACTTTGATCCTCCTGCCTTCCACTTATAAAGAAACTTGTGATGATGTTAAGCCCATCTGGATAATCTCCTCATCTCTAAATCCTTAACTTAATCATATCTGCTAATCCCTTTTACCATAAAAAGTAATATACTCACAGATCCCAGTGATTAGAACCATGGACATCTTTGGAGGACCATCCATCAGCCTACCACATATTTGGGCAAGCTCTGGGCTAGTCACGCTGTAATAGAAGCAAGTGAAGAGGCTAAAGCAGCCCTGGAGACTGCCCAGAAAAGGAAGTAGAGAAGAGAACCTGCTCCAAGGAGAGTATAAGTGAAGGCAGACAGGCAGGCGAGGGTCAGTGTTTAAAAGACATATCAAGCTCAGGAGTGGTCCCAGAAAATGAAAGTAAAATTTGTTCCCAGTTCCTGTCAAGCCCACCGCCATGGTAAATTAACTTTTAATTTATTTAGTAGGATGGAGAAATGGAAAGTATATGCCTGCTAAATTTGAAAATTAATTCCATTTAAACGATGAATTCTGGAAATCATTCCAGGTCCATGTCCTAAAAAGTACTTAACCCTTACAGAGATATCATATTAAAACATAATTTAATGACCAATAGGTATATGAAAAATACTCAACATCACTAATTACCAGGGAAATGCAAATCAAAACCACAGTGAGATATCATTAAATATTAGTAAATTAGTATAGTTATTATGGAAAATAGTATGGAGATTTCTCAAAAACAACAACAACAACAAAAAAAACCAGAACTATTATATAATCCAGCAACCCCACCATTGGATATTTATCCAAAGGAAAAGAAATCAGTATACCAAAGGGATACCTCCACTCGCATGTTTATCACAGCTCTATTTACAATAGCAAAGATACGGAATCAGCCTAAGTATCCATCAGTGGACAAATGGATATAGGAAATATGGTATATATACACAATGGAATACTATTCAGCCATGAAAAGAATGAAATCATGTCACTTGCAGCAACATGGGTGGAACTGGAGGTTATTTTATTAAGTGAAATGAGCCAGGCACAGAAAGACACATATCGCATGTTGTCACACACATGTGGGAGCTAAAAAAGTTGATCACATAGAGATAGAGAGTAGAATGATGGTTACCAGAGGCTGGGAAGAATGTGTCTGTGGTGGGAAGGGGGTAACAAAGACAGGTTTGTTAACGGGTACAAACATACGGCTAGATAGAATAAGTTCTAATGTTCAACAGCAGAGTATTGTGACTATATAGTTAACGTATTGTATATTTCAAAATAACTAGAAGAGAGCACTTAAAATGTTCCTAGCACTTGGAAATGATAAACATTGGAGGTGACAAGCACCCCCCAAACCCTAACTTGATAATTACACAGTCTATGCACATAACAAAATATCACATCTACCCCCATAAATATGTATAATGTGTATTAATTTTAAAATGTCAAAAAAAAAAAAAAAAGACTGAGCATGATGGCTCACATCTGCAATCTCAGCACTTTGGGAGGCCAAGATGGGAGGGTTACGAGAGCCCAGGAGTTCAAGACCAGCTTGGGGAACATAGTGAGGCACCCTATCTCTACAAAATCTTTATTTTTAATTTCAAAATAATTTGATATGTAATAGTTTAATCGCTTTAATAGCACTGCTGAGAAAGTGACACCATTAAATTTCAGATATATATATATATATATAAAATGATTATATCTCAGTAGGAAGTATAGACCATAAAGTTTAATAACTTATTTTGAGATTATGATCAACTGGGTATCCTGGGTAGGAATTTTACAGAAATATAAGATAAACACAAATAAGCAAAAAACCAAAACAATTTTGGCTTGGAAAATAAATGGCAAACTTGGTGGTTTTGTTTTGTTTTGATATTTTGCCAGAATTTTTCAGATGTATTATCTACTTTGCTTAATTAGTTCAACCTTATAGCTGCATGAAGTGAACATACTTTATGACTCTCTTTAATCTTTCTACCAGTATCTATTGTTAAAGCAAACTAAATATAGCCTGAGAAGGACTCCGTACTTCTATATTTGAGTCCTTGTAGATGAACTGTAATGTAGCTTAATAGTCAGACAAGATTGAAAACCTAATTTAGAAGTATGCAGTTGTAATAATAGCTGTGGCCAATCCCAGCAGCCATACTTCAACCACTCATAGGCTGCTAAGTGTTCAAACTGTGTTCAAATAAGGCAAACGCCAATCTGTAACCAATCCAGCCATTGCTGTACCTCATTGCTAATTTTTGTACATCATTACCCTCTTTTTGTTCTATAAATCTTCTTCCACCACGTGGCTGCACTGGAGTTTGTGAATCTGCTGCAATTCTAGGGGCTGCCTGATTCATGAATCGCTCATTGTTCAAGCAAACTCCTTTAAATTTAATTTGGGTAAATTTTTTCTTCTGTCACTATTTACCAACTAACTATAAAGTTTTAAGATTTTTCCTAAATATAAAACTAAATTATTTTTATGACTTACTGAAAGTTAAAACTACTAAAATTATGCAAAGTTTCACACACACACGAACGTGTGTCATGCCATGAAAATATTCAAAACATACAAAAGCATCTGAATAATTTTGAAACCTCTAAAACATAACATGTTCCAGGGGCCGAGGGAAAACTTCCCCTTAGCTTTCCAAAGGTTCACTTAAAGTCAACTGACAAAAGGCAGATTAATAGGAGGAAGGCATACAAATTTATTTATTTGATCATAGTTTTATATATGACACAGGAGCCTTCAGGATGAAGAACAAAAGATATAGAGGAAACTGTTCATGTTCATGCTTAGGTTCAGCAAAGTATGGACAGCCTTGTAGAAATATGACTGGACAAAAATGGCATGGTCTAATACAAACAGACTGAGCGAGGAAGCCCGGCAAGGCCTGTGTGTCTGGATTCTTCTTGGCCTCTACACAGCATTCCTTCCTTCTGGGTGTAGGACGGGATCCTCTAGAATGGGGGCTCTTACAATCTACAATCAAACAAAGTAGGTCAGATAATTTCTTTGTGACCAGTTTTTACACAGAAAGGTGGAGGTAAAGTTAAAGTAATATGTGTAGGTTTTTATGGCTGACTTTGGGAAAAAGGGTTCTGGTTGCTACGACCCACCTTGGAGGAGGGATTCTAGTTTCTATGGCTAGCCTCAAAGGAGAATGAGGGGGCTAGAGACAGGAGGACCAGAGAAAGTCAGAGAAAAACTTTTGCTTCCAAGCTGCTCTGAGACCTTCATTTCGGTGTATTATATTCTGACCCCTAACAATGTAAATCACACATCACCAGGACTGTTTTTAGTCGCTATTGTTCATACGTCTGAGTAAATAGATGCATTCAGTATTCTCTGTCACTGAGTAGAGTAGCAAATAGGAGTTCATTTAACAGTTTAAACTTTTTACTAGCTGTGTAACTATAGGCAAATCACATAACTTCTCTGAGCCTCAGTTTCCTTCTCTGAAAAATGAAGGAACTAAACTAGAGGATTGCATAAGTTGCTTCCTACTCTCAGATTCTATTATTTTTAGGTCTGTGGGTCCACTTTACCCACATAGTAAAACCCCACTATGGTGAATTTCAGATCAATTTTATAATTTTTAGTCAAATAAAATGTTAGGAAGTCACATATTATTAGAATTAAGAACCTAGAAATAAAACAACTGAGAGAGAGAAATTAAGTGAAAAAAAGCCCTGGTGCATATAAAGTTCTTTCACTTTTTTTTATTTCAATAGGTTTTTGGGGAACAGGTGGTGTTTGGTTACATGAATGAGTAATTTAGTGGTGATTTCTGTGATTTGGGTGCACCCATTACCCAAGCAGTGTACACTATACCCAATGTAGAGTGTAGTCTTTTATCCCTCACCACCTCCCACCCTTTCCCCCAAGTCCTCAAAGTCCATTGTATCATTCTTATGCTTTTGCATCCTCATAGGTTAGCTCCAACTTATAAGTGAGAACATACAATGCTTGATTTTCCATTCCTCAGTTACTTCACTTAGAATAATAATCTCCAATTCCATCCAGGTTGCTGCAAATGCAATTATTTCATTCCTCCTTATAGTTGAGCAGTATTCCATAGTATATATATACAACAATTTCTTTATCCACTCATTGATTGATGGGCATTTGGGCTGGTTCCGTACTTTTGCAATTGAGAATTGTGCTGCTATAAACATAGGTGTGCAAGTATCTTTTTCGTATAATGACTTATTTTCCTCTGGGTGGATACCCAGTAGTGGGATTGCCAAATCAAATACTTTTTTTTAAAAAAGGAACATCCATACATCAATGTAATAATAGCCGTCTATGACAAACCCACAGCCAACATAATACAGAATGGAGAAAAGTTGAAAGTATTCCCCCAGTAACTGGAACAAGACAGGGATGCCCACTCTCATTATTTCTATTCAGCATAGTACTGGAAGTCCCAACCAGAGCAATCAGACAGGAGAAAGAAATAAAGGCATCCAAATCAGTAAGGAGGAAGTCAAACTGTCACTGTTTGCTGGCTTGCTGATGATATGATTGTACACCTAGAAAACCCTGAAGACTCCTCCAAAAAGCTCCAGAACTGATAAATGAATTCAGCAAAGTTTCAGGATACAAAATTAATGTACATAAATCAGTAGCTCTGCTATACTTCAGCAGTGACCAAGCTGAGAATCAAATCAAGAACTCAACCCCTTTAACAATAGTTTCAAAAAAAAAATAAAATACTTAGAAATATACCTAACCAAGGAGGTGAAAGACCTCTCTACAATGAAAACTAAAAAACACTGCTGAAAGAAATCATAGATGACACAAAGGAATGGAAACACATCTCATGCTCATAAATGAGTAGAATCAATAGTGTGAAGATGACCATACTGCCAAAAGCAATCTACAAATTTAATGCAATTCCCATCAAAATACCACCATCATTTGTCACAGAACTAGAAAAAAAAAAATCCTAAAATTAATATGGAACCAAAAAAGGAGCCCGCATAGCCAAAGCAAGGCTAAGCAAAAAGAACAAATCTGGAGGCATCACATTACCTGATTTCAAACTATGCTATAAAGGCTATAGTCACCAAAACAGCATGGTACTGGTATAAAAATAGGCACACAGACCTATGGAACAGAATAGAGAGCCCAGAAAGAAACCCAAATGCTTACAGCCAATTGACAAAGCAAATAAAAACATAAGACACCCTATTCCACAAATGGTGTTGGGATAATTGGAAGCCACATGTAGGAAAATGAAACTAGATCCTCACTTCTCACCTTATACAAAAATCAACTCAAGATGGATCAAGGACTTAAATCTAAGACCTGAAACTATAAAAATTCTAGAAGATAACATCGGAAAAATCCTTCTAGGCATTGGCTTAGGCAAGGGTTTCATGACCAAGAACCCAAAAGCAAATGCAATAAAAACAGAAATAAATAGGTGGGACTTAATTAAACTAAAGAGTTTTGCACAGCAAAAGGAACAGTGAGCAGAGTAAACAGACAACCCACAGGGTGGGAGAAAATCTTCACAATCTATACATCTGACAAAGGATGAATATCCAGAATCTACAATGAACACAAACAAATGAGCAAGAAAAAAAATCCCATCAAAAAGTGGGTTAAGAGTATGAACAGACAATTCTCAAAAGAAGATATACAAATGGCCAACAAACATATGAAAAGATGCTCAACAGCACTAATGATCAGGGAAATGCAAATCAAAATCACAATACGATACCACCTTACCCCTGCAAGAATGGCCACAGTCAAAAAACCAAAAAATAATAGATGTTGGTGGTGATGTGGTGAATAGGGAACACTTCTACACACTGCTGTTGGGAATGTAAACTAGTACAACCACTATGGAAAACAGTATGTAGACTCCTCAAAGAACTAACAGTAGAACTACCATTTGATCCAGCAGTCCCACTCCTGGCTATCTACGCGAGGAAAAGAAGTCTTTATATGAAAAAGATACTTGCACATGCATGTTTATAGCAGCATAATTTGCAATTGAAAAAATGTGGAACCAACCCAAATGTTCACAAATCAACAAGTGGAAAACGAAACGGTGGTGTGTGTGTGTGTGTGTATATATATGGAATATATATGGAATACCACTCTGCCATAAAAAGGAATGAATTAATGGCATTTACAGCAACCTGGCTGGGATTGAAGACTACTATTCTAAGTGAAGTAACTCAGGAATGGAAAACCAAACATCGAATGCTCTCACTCATAAACGGGAGCTAAGCGATGAGGATGCAAACACATAAGAATGACAAAATGGACTTTGGGGACACAGAGGGAAAGGATGGGAGGGGGTGAGAAATAAAGACTACAAATTGTGTTCAGTGTATACTGCTTGGGGATGGGTGTGCCAAAATCTCACAAATCACAACTAAAGAACTTACTCATGTAACGAAATACCACCTGTTCCCCCAAAACCTATGGAAATAAAAAATTTAAAAACAGTAGTATTCATAATAATTTTACCCTTAAAAATAAAATAAATGAAAAAGAAACATCAATTTCCTTCTCTCGACCTATTCTTCCACAAGCTCCTAGATGCTGCCCGGGTGATCCTATTGTGGAGGTTGCAAATTCAAGTGTATTCTCCAGAAGGAGTTGTTGACATATATGAAGCAAGAAAACAAACAAACAAAACAAAACAGAAGCTAATTGTTGTCCTTGGCAAAAGAATTATAGAACTACATACAGGTGTGATCTCAGAGCTGCAATGCAAACAGCACAGAAACAAGATATTTGACAATGTCTAGCAAAGACCAAGAGGAGAATTTCTATAAGAAGACTCAGAGTATAGAGCCAGGAGAAGGCTGTGGGCCAAGAAGAAAACCATTACAAAGAAGAGTTTGCTGTAACAAAGTTATTTCTCCACAGAGAAATAACTAATGGCCCACAGCAGGGGCAGAGAAGTAACTTTATTATAACAAACTCTTCTTTTTTAATAGTTCTCTTATACTTGCACATTTAACCACGAATGTCCCCTTACCTGACTGAGGCTTACCTGGCCTGTCCACCTGCAGTAGTCACCCCCACCACCCACTGACTCTGTGTGGAAAAGGCCAACGCATTTTCGTAGAGAAGAACAGATGGGTGCATATGGCCGTAGGCAGTTCTGTCTTCCCAGAAGAACCAGCTTGTTCTGGCAGAAGGGTTTGGAAAATGAACTGAAGGAACCACTCTGTTCAGACAAAGCAAAAACATCACCATTTCTCCTTTTGTATGCATAATTGGAAGCTACATGTATTAATCCTGTTGATCAGAAAAAGCTGGTAAACAGAGTATGTTGTTTTCTGGGACCAGCTGAGAATAATTTCATTTGATCTCATATTTAGTAAACTGGGTTGTAGGGGATTGAGGTGGGAGGAGGTAATCTTGTTTCACTAAAGAATCTTTTAAGTGAAGCAAATTTGGTCAGAGATGCTATCAAAACCCTTTCAAAAACAAAATATCCCCTGCCCACTAGCCCAGTTTGACCCATGAGAAAGACAATGGTTTAGAGACAAAACAAAAGCAAAATGTATGCAATTACCTATTATTTTTATCAAATCTAAGCTGCTTAGACCACCATGGTTTGCTTTTTTCCTCTCCATATCAGGTACATATTGTGGGAAATCTGGGTGGTTTCCCAAAAGGCATAGTAGGAAGTATGCAGTCGTTCAGGAAAAATCACATTCTCTAGTGATCTCCAAATAAGAAAGTGTCCTTCCTAACTCCTTTATTTATTTGCTTTTCCAGTTCATTGCTCAGCACTTCATCACTGACCTCAGGGATGAGGCTGGCTTGTTTGCGAATGGGCAGATGTCCCTCATTGGACTTGGTATGC
The DNA here is from genome assembly GCF_043159975.1 of Macaca nemestrina. Taxonomy (NCBI): domain Eukaryota; kingdom Metazoa; phylum Chordata; class Mammalia; order Primates; family Cercopithecidae; genus Macaca; species Macaca nemestrina. Next base: position 36,190,777 of record NC_092140.1, read on the forward strand.
CTGTGACAAGAAAGGCTAGAGAATATGAGACCAAAAGAACATAGGGGATCAATCTTGAGTGCAGCTCCTCAGAATCTGCTTAAGGCAAGCAGAAGTCCAAGTTGCCCAAACACTTTGAGTTCTGCTGTATCCTAGTATGGTGGGTCTGGGAGGGCAGCTGATGTCATAACACCCAAATGTGAAGCAGAAAGCAAGTGTATATAATGTGGGACATAGTTCTTTCATGGTCTGGCTTGCCTCAATGGTAAAGCTATAGTACATGTACCTATGAATATTAGATACTCATATATGTTAATATTATTGCTTTAGGCCAGGTTTTAAATATTAAATAGTCAAATGTATTCATTTTGTTCTTCTAAATGGAGTTTTTGAAAATGATTGAGTAGTAGGATCTTCAGGGTTAAAATTTTGGGTAAGAAACCTGGTGTGGCTAGTCTATGGGTCTAACTAGTGGCAGATTAATAGGTTTTCAAATCCACTGAAACTAATGATTATTTTCTAAGAGTGTTGAAGAGCTAAACTAGGACTCCTGGTTACCAGGCATCTGCATGAAGGGAGCAATAAAGCATTGTTATTGTAAGGTCAGGTCTCAAGCTACCAGCTAAGCATCACAATCTTGGCATAGCATATTACTTAAACAGAAAAGACAGAGTCCTAATAATACTATATTTTTATGTTTCTCTAAAGTAGATTAAACAATACTACACTTTTTATTTTTCTCTAAAGTAGATTAAAATGTCTCTGTTACATTATTTCTTTCTGATTGTGTGTGTGTGTGTGTGTGTGTGTGTGTGTGTGTGTGCACGAGAGAGAGAAAGAGAGAGAGAGAGAAATGGAGCAAATTGAGCCCAGCAAAAACAAGTGTCTTGTTCAGCAAGGTAACAGATTGAATTAGATATACTGGAGTTTCCTCATTCTAAAATTTCTCTACAAGATGCCTAAGCAACTAGACAAATCAGTTAAAGTCCGTGATTGATATCAAAGAGGGCAAACCACAAACAGATTGAATTTTCACTTTCCACCAGACACATGCTTCTGCTTAAAAAAGCTACCAGTAAATCTTATCAATTATCTCATGTGAAAAATGGTACTCATGTTGCAATTTCAAAATTTCTTCTAAAGATAAGCCATTCAGCAACAAGATCTGCAAATTATCTGATGTTAAAAGACGGGAAAAATTGTATTTTCTTCCATCTGACACAAACAGAAATCACTCAAACTCAAGAAAAGACAGGTCTGTGATGTAATCAGATTATTTTAATTGTGTAAGCCAAATGTTTTTCTGTTGCATTATAGAAGCAAAACAGCAGGACTGTCGCTTTTCATGCTCATAGGTCAATATCAGCTCCTTAGGGATGCTGATGTGAACATGTAATAACTTCCAAATCCGAAAAGTTGTTCAATCTTCTACTGGAGAAGAAAAAGGAATGATATTTTGAACATATCTTCTCTACCATACCAGGTCAGCCCTCAGATATATTTTGAATTTTATTTAAAATTGTTTTCCACAAAAGCTTTATATGGAGCATTCTATATATGATAGATTCATACAATTTTAAAAAGTCAAGGTAATAGCCTGCTAATGAGCTTTAAAGCTTCAAACAGACAAAGGTATTTCCTATTCAATGCAGGAAAACTTTGGTTGACATTGTACTTGCTCTCATGACATGTTGTAACAGATATTCCACTGAATTCATTTTGTCAACATACAATTTACCTCTACTTTGGTAAACATGAGCTTTCTCAGTTATGCTGCCAGACCAAAAGGTCCAATTTTCAAAAAGATTTCACAGTATTTAAGCAGATGTTTAAACAATTGTTTCTGTGTAAACAAGTAAAAAGTGAGCAGGCCCTAGAGAGAGGTATCCCACATGAAATTAATATCCTTTGTGTGACACTGCCTACCCTATGCTGAGCTGTCGGTTATGCACGTTAGCTGGTGTGCCCAGGGGCCTGGAAGGAGCTCAAGGGTGAGACGTGGCTTGGCCACAAACAAAAATTTTCCCAATAACTGTTTATAGCAATGATGAAGCTGGCTTCAGAGCAGACTCTGTGTGGTTTGTCTCATGTTTATGAGCAGCTCTTAGTAAACAGGAACCAAAAGGTTTGAGCATGGGTTGTGCAGACTGTATACTACTGTCAGGCTTCGAGTGGAATGCAGGAAGGAACTCTGGGTTCCCATGGAGTCAGTCAGAGAGATGCTTGCTTGTCCCTGAGAAGGCTGATGCAATGGTTCTATCAGCTTCAAGTCACCACGCACCGAGGAACAGCCCAAAGGGACCCTTGGAAAAGATGATGTTGCTTTTACCTGGTCTCATGTGACAACATGTAAGTGGGAAATCAGAACTGAAATTGTTTCCTACACAGGAACTAGCCAACATAGGTGGTGTTATCTGCTTCGGGTGTGTTCTGTGTGAATCCATGCCCACGTCCCAGGCCCCAAGAGTCTGTGTGGAGCCGAGTGATGGGCTGATGGTACCTCTTACATGAGGCCTTTTGGGAGATACTGAGAAAGCACTGGACTAGGAATTGAGGCTCCAAGCTCAGATTAGTCATCATCTGTGTGTCAGAGCTGGTGTCTCCTCTTAAGTTTCACTTTCCAGAGTTTCACCCTCTTCACAATCCCTTCGTCTCTGCCCTGGGTCCGCCCCTCATGGCCCTCCCCAGGGTCTTTTAAAGTCTCCTAAATAGTTTTCCTGTCTCCAGTCACTCATCTTTTTAATCCATCCTTCAAGAATTATCTTTTCAAGGTTACATTTGTTTTTTGAATATAAAAGAAATGTGTGTCTATAATGAAAATAATGATGCTAAATATACAAAAGCAAAAAAGCCGAAATCACTCATACTCTCACTTTTTTTTTGTATATGAAATGAAAAAGGAAACTCCTCCTTTCCTTCTCTCCTGACACTTCAACCCCCATTCCTGTAGCCACCATCAAGAGATTGTTTTATATTCTTCCAGACTTTATTCTGTGTTTATAGGAACACATATTTTTGTTGTTATTCTTTTGCAAAATGAAAATAGAATCAGGCTATGAATATGGTTTTGCAATGTGCTTTTTCTTTTACTTACAATGAATAGTTTTCCAAGTCAGTACATATGAATCTGTTCTTTCTTCTTAACTGCTACCTGAATTTCCTTTGATGAATATTCTGTAATTGATTCAAACATTTTCCCAAAGATTGAGAGTTTTTCTCCAATTTTTGACTAGTTAACAATACTGCAATTAGCATCTTGTGACATATTTTTTATACAATTAAGCTAACATTTCTGTCGGGTAGAACTCTAGAAGTAGGATTCCTTGTGAAACTGCTGGGTCAAAGGTCATGCATATTTTTAATTTTGATAAATGATGCCAATTTACAGATATAGCTTTTAGTATGTAAAAGCTATACCTGTATTTACTCTCATCAATACAATATGACAGTGTCCATTTTTCCTCACCAAGTGTGAATGTTATTAATCAATTGAAATGTTGCTAGTCAGGTGGGTAATACAGTATCTTATTACTGTTTAATTCTCCCTTTATAACTGAATCCTTTTTTTTTTTTTCCAGAGTACTGCTCTGTCGCCCAGGCTAGAGTGTAGTGGTGCAATCTTGGCTAACTGCAACCTTCACCTCCCAGGTTCAAGCAATTCTCCTGCCTCAGTCTCCCGAGTAGCCAAGATTACAGGCATGCACCACCACCCCCGCTAATTTTTTTTTTCTATTTTTAGTAGAGACGGGGTTTCACCATGTTTGCCAGGCTCAAATCAAACTTCTGACCTCAAGTGATCCACCTGCCTTGGCCTCCCAAAGTGCTGGGATTACAGGTGTAAGCCACTGCACTCATCTGGTGAATCCTTTTTCAGGTTTATTGGACATTTATATCTGCTCTTCCATAAATGTCTTGTTTATATTCTTTGTCAGTTTTTTTATGTGGCTAATTGTCTTTTTTATTCTACTTAGTAGATTATTAGTAAAATATTCTAGATATTAATCTTTGCTTTAAATATGTTGCATATATTTTCTCCCAATCTCTCACTTATATTTTAACTTTATATTATCTTTTCAAGTAAAAGATATCTTTTCAAATAAAAGATAATATAAAGTTATAATATATTAATAGTTTCTTCTATGATTTCTAGGTTTTCTATCATTCTGAGAAAGTCCTTTGCCATCCCAAATTATTAAAATGTGTTTCATTCCTTTTCTTCTAGCACTTTTGTAGTTTGGTTTTTTTTTTTTCTTTTAATGTCCAGGTCTTTTTTTTTTTTTTTTTTTTTTTTTTTTTTTTTTTTTGAGACGGAGTCTCACGCTGTTGCCCAGGCTGGAGTGCAGTGGCGCGATCTCGGCTCACTGCAAGCTCCACCTCCTGGGTTCACGCCATTCTCCTGCCTCAGCCTCCTGAGTAGCTAGGACTACAGGCGCCCGCCACCGCGCCCGGCTAATTTTTTGTATTTTTAGTAGAGACGGGGTTTCACTGTGGTCTCGATCTCCTGACCTTGTGATCCGCCCGCCTCGGCCTCCCAAAGTGCTGGGATTACAGGCTTGAGCCACCGCGCCCGGCCTAATGTCCAGGTCTTAAATCAATGTGGAGTGTGTGTTTGTGAAAGATGCAGCACAGAGATCTAATTAGATAGTCAATTATCTTAACATCATTTAGAATAATGCTTTTGTCTATTACTTCTTAAATTCCCCAATTATCATACCAAATACCCTAATTTGTTAATGGATGTTTTTAATACAGACATAGTGTGTGTGTGTGTGCATATGTATATGTGTGTGTGTGAGTGTATGTGTGTATTTGTTACATACATGTTTTAATATCTGGCAGGCAAGTTTTCTATACCACAGATTTCATCCTAAAGGCAGCAATTATGTCTATGATCTATAGAACATAAAATGACCAATGAGATTTTGTCCAAAAAACTGATTCCCTTATTTAAAATGATGTTATTTATTTTTAAGCACATACAGAAAATGTGTTTTAATTAGTTCTTTTAAAATATTGCAAAAAGTGTATTGTAAATTAATGTGTAAAATAGTTCTAGAAAAGTTTTTTTTTAAACATTATCTCACATTCTAGTTGAAAAAGAAACGCTTTCTGTGAAAGCAGATGATTTTCTGTCATTTCTTTAAGCTGAGAGTAAGTTATTGCTACCACATTTTACAGTTCATGTCATGACATAGCTCCAATTAGGAAACAATTTACTCTGTCCAGTGAGACAGAATAAATGGCTTGCAGTAGCAGTCCATTTTGCAGTTGGCAGCACTCTAATCCAACAGGAATATAATTTTTTCACAGATGGGCCGTTCCCGAGAGATCTAATGTCTGGAATCTTCTTCCCTCACAAAATCTGCACTTAAAAAATTCTTTGTTCCAACCCAGAAGAAACAGTTTTACCCCAAACCTTATTCTGAATAACACCAAAAGCATAGAAAAGAAACTTTTTTAAAAAAGATTCCTGAGTAACCCAGACAGAGTTAGCATGAAGAATATCACCAGCAAGGAGCATAGGTGCTAATAAACTGCCACCCCACCTTCACCTTCAGCCAGGTATTCGTTCCACTGTCGCTGCAGCCACCGACATTATGGAAGGAAAGGAAGCATGGGGACAGGGTGTCAAAGGGACACAAAAACATGACCCCACTTCAGGACCCTGCTCTTCCCAACCCTCCAGCCCTCCACCATTTTTATGCAGTGTAAACATCTTCACAAAGGGAATGGATGGAAATGCATACACACGACTGAATTACTAGTGTTCTTCACATTGTGAAGCTAAGTGATGAAATGTTCCCCAAATTAGCTTGACATGAAGATGTGGATTTTGTCATCCACTAGGTTGTCTTTGTAGCTGCTGAAGAATGTTCAGACACAGGTCATATGTAGCCGAATACAGTTTGAGAAAAGGCCTGCCACACGGTTCTTAATGAAAGTAATGTCAATTGAAATCAGTGGGCACCCCCCATGTCCATAAGAAGGCACAGATTAAGTGCCCCCAAGGGAATCTTTGCATCTGTCTATACACCTGAGCATCTGCTCCTTCATATTGATGGAGACAATTAAGCCAGGCATAATTTGCATTGTGGCCAAGAGCTAAGATCGTGCCAATATTAATCAAACTACTTTCTTGTCCTTTAAAGATTATATTGCCTACCATCCTCTATGTCTATGTGTAATGTCTTAATCCCTCCATATTAGAGGGCAAGGACCATGCTTCACTCATTTTTATATGCTTTAAAGCATAGAGCATACAGTTCCTTGCAAGTAGGTACTCAGTAAATACAGTAGGCGAATTATATGAAGCATCAAATATTTTCTAGAATAGCATCGTTTAGATGGACATCTAGTCCCATATTACTATATAAAAACTCAGCACTCATTTGAAAATGCAATTTTAATTTTAAAGATAAAGGTTTAAAGATATAGTCATTAGAAATTTTAAAGCTAATGTACAGAAAAAAATGTGTAGCTATAAATTGTAAAACAGTTAAATCTCACATTCTTTTGGATAAATAATAATTGTTATATTACATGCCAAAAGAAGGCAATGCACACCTAACTTCCTAAACATTTACCTTGCTTGTTCCTCTGCATATTAAGAAATAAATAAGTAGTTGCTAAACTAAATGTGTTCTTATGCATATTTGCTTATACAACCTTCAGGATTGAGCAGGAAGCAACACTTCAAACACCGCAAAGAGAGGTGACAAACCCTGGGTCAATTACTCTGATAAGGATACTCAGGCAGCCCTTCTAAGAACCAGAGCCATGTCAATTTTGTGGTTCTGAGCTGTCCTTTTGCTCTTAAGAGGGTTCTAGGGAGAATTCACATGAAAAGTGTTGACAAGGTATAGGAAGAGTATAAGGTCTAACAAAGAGTGCTGGGGTTAGAAGCATAACATTCATCCTGAAGGTAAGACTAGAGTACAGAAAAGGAAATCACGCACAGAATGCTGTCATAAGGCTTGGGCAAACATGATGTGGGAGAAGTGGGAAGATGCTTAGGGACACTCAATGTGAACTTATTCCAGACCATCACTAGCTACAGCTGAGCCCACTGACTGACTGTTGCCTTGGGTGGCATGAGTTTGGAGTTGGGCAGGAGAGGAGCCTGCTGCAGGGAAGAGCTTCTGTGTCTGCAGCTGAGAGGGGCCAGGTGAGGTGGAAACTAACCAATTACATTCATTAATGGGCCTCTCCCACAATCTCACTCATATGCAGTGACCATCTATCAGAATAATTGAGTATTTTATGGACACAGCTCAAGTATGCTACTTTATAAAAATACTTATTTTATCTTTTGCAGATGGTAGGATTTGTGCAGGACAAACAAGGAGAGTAGGTGGAATAGGAAAAGCATTTTAAAACATTTGTAAAACAGACTTGGGGGTTTCATTGCTACCATGATACAATGTACAACAAATTTATAAACCAGTGTATGAAATGGCCATTAGTATAATATTTTCCTTGGGGACTATGCTATGAAATTGCTTTCCTGAGAGCTAATTTATTTAAACACATATAAACCACTTTCTGTACTTCATCCAATAAATCTTCACAGATAAAACAAAGAAGACTCCATTCTATGCCAAATTTCTCTATATTAGGGATCCTAACTGAATACCATAGATTGGGATCTGGAAGGAAGACCTTGGAATTGACAGTCAAAAATTAGTATCATGGTCTATAACGCCCTAGGCCAAGGCCAATAACCTGAATTACGGCATCCATCAAAGTGAAGAGAGTAGTAAACAGTGTGGAAAATAGCCGGAGTGGCAAAGCCAGATTCAAAGTTCTAGATCAAAATCCCAGAACAACATAGGAAAGCCAATGTGATGTGAAGAGGGTCTTTTGGCTCTCATTCATTACAGAGGATTCTAAGCACCTCTTAAAATGGGGTTCATGGGTGAGTGAGAACTAAGAGGCAGGTATAGCACAACAGATTATTAGCTCCTTATCACACACAGCCTAGCTTTTCAGCCCAAGAAAGCTTACATAGTGAGATGGTTCGGCTCTGTGTCCCCTCCAAATCTCATGTTGAAATGTGATTGCCAGTGTTGGAGGTAGGGACTAGTGGGAGGTGTTTGGATCATGTGGATAGATCAATCATGAATGTCTTGGTGCCCTCCTCACAGTAATGGGTGCGCTCGCACTCTAAGTTCATGAAAGGTCTGGTTGTTAAAAAGTGTCTGGGACTTTCCTTCTCTCTCTCTTGCTCTGCTTCCTGTTCACCTTTCACAATGAGGAAAAGCTTCCTGAGTCCTGACTAGAAGCAGATGCTGGCACCATGCTTCTTGTGCAGCCTGCAGAACCATGAGCCAAATAAACCTCTTTTCTTTGTTTCAAGAATTATCAAGTCTCAGATATTCCATTATAGCAACATGAAACAGACTAATACACAGAGTTGAATCTGAAACTTAAAAAAAAAAAAAATCATTCCAAAGCATTTTAGGAATGCGTATCAGAAACACTTTCTGGCCGGGCGCGGTGGCTCAAGCCTGTAATCCCAGCACTTTGGGAGGCCGAGACGGGCGGATCACGAGGTCAGGAGATCGAGACCATCCTGGCTAACACGGTGAAACCCCGTCTCTACTAAAAAATACAAAAAACTAGCCGGGCGAGGTGGCGGGCGCCTGTAGTCCCAGCTACTCGGGAGGCTGAGGCAGGAGAATGGCGTAAACCCGGGAGGCGGAGCTTGCAGTGAGCCGAGATCGCGCCACTGCACTCCAGCCTGGGTGACAGAGCCAGACTCCGTCTCAAAAAAAAAAAAAAGAAACACTTTCTATCAGATCTCATCTCTACTTACCATTTGATATAGTTTGGATATTTGTCCCTTCCAAATCTCATGTTAAAATTTCATCCCCAGTATTGGAGATGGGACCTAGTAGGAGGTGTTTGGGTCATGGGGGTGGATCCTCCATGAATGGCTTGGTGTCATTCTCCCAGGATTGAGTGCATTCTTACCCTATTAGTTCATGGGAACTCTGGTTGATTAAAAGCCCGGAACCCCCTCACCCGAGTTTATTCCTCTCTCACCATGTGATGCCGACTCCCCTTTGCCTTTTGCCATGAGTGGAAGCTTCCTGAGGCCCTCACCAGCGAAGCAAATGCTGGTGCCATGTACAGTGGGCCGAACTATGAGCCAAGTATCAATTAACCTCTTTTCTTTATAAATTACTCAGCCTCAGGTATTCCTTTGTAGCAATGCAAAGTGAACTAAGACACCATTCTGGTGTTATCTACCACCACTCTACAACTTGAACCCACTAAACAGGTTCATGCATGTCTCCCAAATATGCCTTGTGCCTTCCCATCTATATACCTTTTGTTAGCTATTCCCCCTATCAGGCAATGCCCTCTATCACACCATTTACTCAAGTATTTCCCATCCAATGTTCAAATTCGACATCTCCCATGAAGTCTTTTTTATTCATTCTGACTTGAAATGATTTCTCACTCCTCTGAACTCTCAGGTCACTCATTTGACCTTCACATATATTATCTTGCATTATTAATTTTATTTTCCTGTTCCTATAATTAACTGTATTCCTAGCACTTTGAGAATGCAGTGATTGTATCTGATCACCTCTGGATATCTGTTGTACATTAAGGTACTCAGTAAAGATTTAGTGGACTGAACTTAAGGTCAGAGGCCCTGTCTTGGAGTATCTATCTATCTCTGTATCTCCCCAGCTCCGGCAGTTGCTAAATAAAGCTAAGCAACTAAAAATTGTACCCAGTACTGGCTCAGATTGGTTGAAATACAAACACATGTTTTCCTTTTTTTTTTTTTCTTTTTTTGCCAGTACACATATTCTTTTCTAAAGCAACATTATATTGCTAGAATTTGAAAATGTTCTGCCAAATGGAATTAGAACAAAACTACAAACTACAGGAAAAAGTACAAGCCACATTGTAGTCATATTATTTCTCTGTTTCTCAAATCATGCACAATCATTATAGGCAAATTTGAAAATAAAGAAACATGCAAAATACATGTTTAAAAAAAATCATTTACAACAGCTACCCAAATAATGTCATTTAGCTATAACATTGATGAGAAAAGGAATCAGACGTGGGGACCACTGTTTGTGTGGAGTTTGCATGTTCTCCTCATGCCTGTGTGTGTTTCCTCCAGGTCCTCTGATTTCCTCCCACATCCCAAAGATGTGCACATTAGGTGTGTCTTAACTGTCCTCATATGAGTGAGTGTGTATGTGTGTGTGTGTGTTTATGTGTCAGTGCACCCTGTAATGGGATGGTATCCTGTCTAGCATAGGTTCTTGCCCTGCACCCTGAGCTGCCAACACAGGCTCCAGTCACCATCAATTCTGAACTGGAATAAGCAGGTTGAGAAATGAATGAATGGATACAAATTGTTGTAAGATAAAAATCAGTCAAGTTTATGATAACCATACAAATGCAGGACAATAAATGAGGCAGTAGGAAAACATTCATCAAACCACCATATTTGTGATTGTTTTTGAACCTCATGGTGGGAAGAGGTGCTCCTTACAAGTTTTGCTTTGGAAGCATTTATTCCTTAATTTAAACCACCACCACGACAATAGTCATCACTCACTCATTCACCAAAAACTGGGTAAATCATTATCGTATATTTATTAATTTTTCTTAAGTATGTATGTAGCTCACATTTATTTCAGTACTTAATAGTAGAAGTGTTTTGGGTCTTTATTTAGAAGTTTGGTGATGTTTCCAAGTAACAATTTCTGTCTTGAGAATTTAAACTGAAAAACAGCAATAAGTTCTGAAACCAAAAGGTTATGAATTGAAGAAACTATACTGTGCTACAGGCATGTGCATGATGCCTACAAGCACCAGGCATCATGCACATGCCAGTTGAAAGTGGAACAGAAAGAAGCTGGGAGTCATAGTCACAGTGTGACTGAGTCACATTAAATGGGAGTGTTAGAGGGAAGGCTCCAAATTCTGATCCCCTGGAGCCTCCTTAAATCCAGAACTCCCTCGAGCTCCAGACTTCATGACGTCTGCTGTATAATGGCTTCAACTCCTGGATTCCCAAGAGATTTCTCTTACAATTTCTTACATAACCCATCAATGAGATCGCATTACTCAAGCAAGCTTGAATATTTTAAGAACAAAACTAAGGACTGTCCCAGACTTTTTCCACATACCTATGGAAAAAAATATATATACATATATATGTATATATATTTTAAAATACTTTATATATATATATATTTCAAAGCATAGTACATATGCTGCTTAGAAGCCTGCTTTTGGACACAGTGATATGCTATAGACATTAAATATTAATGTGCATCTCCAATGCAAATGGCTTAATGACATTTTGTTATAGCATAATCTGTTTATCCTACACTCCTGACATTTAAATCGTTTCCAGTTCTACCTTACTATAAACTATTCTTTATTTGACACTCTTGGCATGTATTGTATTTTCCAGTTGTTTCCTCAGGATAAGAATACACTCTTCATACAATATTATTAACATATTTATCAAAATTCTATCCTTTAAGTTATAAGCTGACAAATATTAATTAAAATAAATAGGGTTTGGAAACAAAAATGTGATTGCAGTTACATTCTCTAAGCACTATTCTAAGGCATACAGAACAGGAATTCATAAGGTCGAAATTCAGGGATGGGCATCAGAGATTTCATGGATCCCCTAAAATTATATGCAAACATTTATGTTCATGTACATATTGGCATCTTTCCTTAAGCAGGTCTATAGCTTTAAACAAATTCTCAAAGAGTCCATATCTATATGAGGTCAAAATATCTCTGATATGGAGACTCAATAAACTTCATATACAGACATATAATATATATATATATAAAATGATTATATGAACCATAATTATAATAACAAAATCCATTGGATCTACTTAGCATTATGCCTGACACATATTTAACTTGAAATAAATTTTAATTAATATAATTAACAATAATCATATATACCAGATTTTCCATTGCGTTCTACAGTCTTTTAGATGACAGATGATATCTATCATTAAAAAGGCATCCACAGAAATGATGGATATAAATGGATGTGAAAGATATCCACTGAAATGATTTCCATATGTCCACAAATTAAACATAACCTTGCTAATCTATGTCCAGACTCCTAGCATGCAGCTGTAGCATTTTTATTAATTGTGGACAGACAGCAATTTATTTTCTGCTTGATAAGGTAGGTGATAGTAGTATGATGAACCAAATTATGTGAATAATTCTCATTTTCCCATCTACTTTAAGATTATCAAATAAAGTTGTCAGTCTATTATTTTATCTTGAAGAACTCACTGCAGCTATACTTAACTTAGTCTTTACGGTTTTGTTATGGCCTTTTACTCTTCCTTGAGAGAGAAGATATTCTGTCAACATGAAATAATCACCTACAAAAAGTTATTTTCATACAGTCTGAGTTTAAATCACCTTAAAAAAAATTCATCGGCCGGGCGCGGTGGCTCAAGCCTGTAATCCCAGCACTTTGGGAGGCCGAGATGGGCGGATCACGAGGTCAGGAGATCGAGACCATCCTGGCTAACATGGTGAAACCCCGTCTCTACTAAGAAATACAAAAAAATAGCCGGGCGAGGTGGCGGGCGCCTGTAGTCCCAGCTACTCGGGAGGCTGAGGCCAGAGAATGGCGTGAACCCGGGAGGCGGAGCTTGCAGTGAGCTGAGATCCGGCCACTGCACTCCAGCCTGGGCTACAGAGCGAGACTCCGTCTCAAAAAAAAAAAAAAAAAAAAAAAAAAAAAAAAAATTCATCGATGCACTTATACAGATCCAGGCACTATTTTTAATGATGATACTGATAGTGACTTTTCCTGAAATTGAGTTACAGCTTCTTAGGTGATGAATGTATTATTTGATTACTTTCATTTGAAATCTTATTGTATATTTTTAGTGACGTGTGGCCCACAACGTCATTCTAAATTATTGTTATAGTGTAAATATACAACCAGTTCTCACAGAATTCCTTTCTTGGAGCCATTAGAACAACCTCATTTACCTAAGGCAAGGGTTCCCCACTAAGAAATGCTGTGAGTGTTTGATAATTAATGTCTATATACTGATCACGGTAGGGACACATAATAATCACATTTGCTTCCCAAAATATAAAGAACTCAAGACTAACCTCAGCTTCCCCTTCTGTAAAATGAAATTAGTACCCACTTTATAGTTTTGTTTAAGGATTAAGCAAGATACATATGAGAAATCATTTGGTTAGCCTCATATGTGGCACATAATAGGTATTCATAAGTATTTGTTGTATTTGAATCTGAATTAGCCACCATTAGGAAACCTAGCACTGTTTTTGGTTGGAAGCTGGAAGCCCATGAAACAGCCCAAGGATTTGTGACAGACTTTACAGAGGTAGTTCTATATAATCCTCAAAAAATCTGGAAAAAATATATCAAATTATCAGAAAATGTCACATGTTTTCTACTCACACTCACTCATACTACTGAAGACAATCAATAGAAAGAGAACACCCAAAATTATCTATCTTATGTTACTTCTAACATAATCTAAGTTGGACACAGTAGATCATATTTATTTATGTTAACCAGATTGTGTTGAGGAATAAATAGGTTATAAAATATTATGTCAGCCTTAAATAAGAGAAAGGATTTTTAAATGAGGTAGTAGAGCAACAAGAACATTGCTACAGAAGGGACTTGGTTTTGAAGCATGAGGCCAATGGAGCTCCATTAACCAAACAGGAGGAGTAATTGAAAAGCAATAAATAGTCTTAACTCATCAATTCCTACTTATTTTATTAAATTATAGTATTATCTATTCTCTTTAGATTATTTATGTCTATTATATGTATATGGCAAAAATGCTATATAATGGTGTACCACTGTGACTCTCTCCCCGACTCCAAGTTCAGTAATGTTTTATTGGTGGCTTGGAATCAGCTATGATGAAGCATTTACACTATAGAAATCAGCCAATGCTGCAAATCAGAGCTTTTTTTTTTCTTTTCTGTTTTACAGAGAACCAGTTATTAAACATTTGTCAGCATACCACTGAATATTAGTCTTCTATTTGCTTTCAGAAAGACATAAATTCTGACCAACTGGCTTTGGAAAGGAGATAGGTCTTTTTAACCTTGTCCGGAGACAGCTCCCCATGAGTCTCTCCTGTTTCCACACCTCTCTCAAAACAAGGCTCTTAACAGCATTTATATTGAACCATGTTTTCAATGATTTTTGTAAAGTTATACAAAACTTGAAAGTTATAATGTCTGTATCCAGAGCAAAAGCAGGCATGCATGTTATCTGTTATAAAAGATTCGAGTTCCCAGTCATGTGCGGTGGCTCACACCTATAATCCCAGCACTTTGGGAGGCCGAGGCAGGCAGATCACTTGAGGTCAGGAGTTCAAGTTCAACTTGGTCAATGTGGTGAAACCCCATCTCTACTAAAAGAAATAAAAGTGCAAACATTAGCCGGGCGTGGTGGCAGGTACCTGCAATCCCAGCTACTTGGGAAGCTGAGGCAAGAGAATCACTTGAATCCAGGAGGCAGAGGTTGCAGTGAGCCGAGATCGTACCACTGCACTCCAGCCTGAGTTCCCTAAGCTCAGCATTCCTCTCCTATAACTCAACCCACTGCCTGTGAAGGAATCTACCTGGGCCCATCTGTCACCTCTGTGGAATTAGGGGCAAAGGGAACAAACCCAAGTCTGCTGATGCTCACACAGCTTGCTGTGCTGTGAGGATTTGTGTCACCCTATGCCCCGGAATTCCAGAGTCTTCTGCCAGCCTCCATCAAACTGTGGCAGGCTCACTTGTTAGCTTGCAATTAGGGTGAAATCTTAGACACATCATAATTCTTAATAATCCTTTCCTGAGAAGAACAGTAGTCTCATAGTTTGGTATAACCTACAATAAGGCAAGGAGGGGCTAAAAGGGTGTTGTTGCTGTTGTTGTTTCTATTTCAGCATGTTAATTTTCCTAAGTGTAGTTTCTGGGAAAATCAACATGTTGAAATGTAAACACCAAACAAACAACAAGTTGCTAAATCCTAAATACTTCCCTAGGCCCATTTCTACCTGCCAGAATCTTCACATGCTCTCTATTCCAGACTGGGCGTCTTCTGCCTCTCTTTCACGGTATAAGCAAAAAAGTGTTATTGTCAAGGGAAGATGGGGGAAAATGTAATAGCTTAGAAGGAAAGATAATATCTTTCATTTTCAACAATGAAAATTAAGTTTAAGCTACCAGTGAAAAGTTTAAAAATCAAAAGACTGTTAGAAAAATCATGAAAATAAAAAATAAACCTGTTTTGAGGAAATGATCGTTGATATCAGAGTAATCGATGAAGTCCCCGGGGAAAATAGTGCCCAAAGTTTCTAAGAAGGCATTGCTTTAATACATTTATCATTATTATTATTTTCATATGATACTATATCCGTTTGAGAAATATTCATGTTCTAACAACACAAAATCTTATCTTTTAGAGGGTCATGATACCTTGAGGTTGTGTCCTCCTTAGCCAACCCTGAGGCTCTGTGCAGCCATCTTCCCCTTTAGTTACTCTGACAGGCTGTAGGCACTAAAGACTACTGTGAGAGTCACCAGAATGAAGATTTGTGAAGACAACTTCTGTATTTATCACTAAAGCAATGCTTGATCCAGGTGGCACACGTTTGGAGCATTGCTATCAATGTTTATGACAATTAAATTGCATCCATTCACAAATAAGTGGGTAGTAGCATTTATAGCCTATCACCCCTTGATAGTATACTCTGACATAAAATCTCTTCAGTTGAACATTTTCACGTCAGTGACTCTGTTTTATTTCTCAAAAACAAATGAGGAAAGCATAGCAATAGAAAGATAATCCATTATACACCAACATGAACTTAAAGGTAGACAATATTTTTTTTTAATCTGGTCCTCTGCATTCTTCACCATTTACAGACCTGTAAGAGCTTTGGAATTAATTTGCACTTAGAAGTCAAAGCAAAGTTTTCATCATCTAAAAATAGTTAAGCAGCAAGGAAATAATTTTTGTGCAAAACAAGAGGCTTTTTAAAAATAAAGACATGTTGATGAGTAGTTGATTTTACCATCTTTTTTTTCTCATAACTCATTAAATTGGATTTAAAATATAATATTTCAAATTAACCTAATCAGTACATGTTGCCCATATTTAACCATATGATACCCACCTAGAGAATAGAATTAAGGCACATTCATAGTAACAACTCATATTTCTTCTGACTTTGTCCCTTCAGGCACAATTTTGGGATCCCCAGATTCTCTTGAAATCGCTCTCCTTCTACCTGGGAGTCCTCAGGAGCAAATCTATTCTGCTTCCACTACCTGCGAAGAAGCAGCCACAAAAACCCTGCATCTGCAGTAGCCATGCCTCATGACGCTGAGTTGTCATGATGCTAAATGTGAGAAATCTCTGGAAGCTACATTGTGCCAAAGCCATGTGTACTTCCTCCTGAAAGGGGAGGATGCATCTCTTCCTTTTTGGCTTTGTACCTAGAGACCAAAGTAGAGGTGCTTAATGTCCTCATGTCTTAAATATACCCACTCTCAATGACTATTCCCTGCAAGTCCTGTGTGACACTGGGCCAAGGACAGCACTGAGAAGCTCACAAGGTGCTAAATCACCAGAAACACAATTTTAAAATCTTAAAAAATCGATAAACTGGTGCTGTGATCTAAATGTGTGTGTCCTCCCAAAATTCATATATTGGGATTTTAACCTCCAAGGTAACGATATTAGGAGATAGGGCCTTTGAGGGGTGATTAGGTCATAATGGCAGAGCCCTCATGACTGCAATCAGGGCCCTTATGAAAGAGACCCTAGACCTCTAGCTTTCCCCTTCCACCATGTAAGAAATCAGCAAGACAGCACCATCTATGAACCTGAAAATAGGCTCTCACCAGACATCCAATCTTCTGGTGCCTTGTTCTTGGACTTCCCAGCCTCGAGAACTGTGACAAATACAGTCATGTTGTTTATAAGCTACCCAACTTATGGTATTTTGTTATAGCACCCCCAATGGACTAAGATAATTGGCTTTTTTAAATTTTAAAACTTGTGTTATTAAAAAGCCACTGCCAAGAGGGAAAAAAGGAATTTCACATACTTAGAGAAAATATAAAGAATATATTTTTTAAACTTTCAAAGCTTGACAGGAAATAAAAACCAAGCCACATAATTACTTTAAAACAGTCAGAATATTTGAACAGACATTTCAGCAAAGAAGGCGGATGAATAGCAGACAAGCATATGCAAAGATGTTCAACATCTTTAGTCATTAGGGAAATGCAAATTAAAACCACAATAAGTTACCACTACACAGCTCCTAGAATGGCTAAAACTCAAAAGACTGACCATACCAAATGTTGGCAAAGATAATGGAGCAATTGCAACTCTCCTCCACTACTAGTAAGAATGTAAAATGGTACAATCCCTTTGGAAAACAAGTTGGCAGCTTTTGAAAAATTAAGCATAGGGCCGGGCGCGGTGGCTCAAGCCTGTAATCCCAGCACTTTGGGAGGCCGAGATGGGCGGATCACGAGGTCAGGAGATCGAGACCATCCTGGCTAACACGGTGAAACCCTGTCTCTACTAAGAAATACAAAAAAACTAGCCGGGCGCGGTGGCGGGCGCCTGTAGTCCCAGCTACTCGGGAGGCTGAGGCCGGAGAATGGCTTGAACCCGGGAGGCGGAGCTTGCAGTGAGCTGAGATCCGGCCACTGCACTCCAGCCTGGGCTACAGAGCGAGACTCCGTCTCAAAAAAAAAAAAAGAAAAATTAAGCATAAACCACAGGATCTCACGATTCTATTTCTAAATATTTACCCTAGAGAAATGAAAATAGGTGCCCACACAAAGATTTATCTAAGAATGTTCATAGCAGCTTTATTATAATAGCCCAAGCTGAAAACAACCCAAAAAAGACAAACAAAATGTAGTGTGTCCATATCATGGAGTACAATTCCGTATCATGGAGTATGACTCATCGAGACACACAACATAGGTGAATCTGAAATATCTATCTTGTCTGAAAGAAGCCAGACAAAAATAGTGTATACTAGCTAAATCCCTTTATCTTAAATCTGAAGACATACCAACTAATACACAGTCGCAGAAAACAGATCAGTGATTTATTGGGGAGACTGGAAAGAGGGAAGAAAGGAGGAATTACAAAGTGGGATAAGGAAATTTTGGAGTGTCACAGGTGTGTTCACTATTATAATTGTGGTAACAGTTTCATAGGTATATAAATAAGCTAAAACATCTCATTGCACACTTAATAAATGAAGTTTGTTGTATGTCAGTTATACCTCAGTAATGCTATTAAAAGCAAATGAAACACACACACAAAAAGTTTTTCCAAACTACAAACAGCAAATATCACTTGAAGTTTTAACTTTAGTTGGCACTAATATTAAGAATTGTTAACATTCATATCAACTTCCTAACTTCTAAACAATATGCAAAACCTAAAGTAAATGGAGATTTGGAATGACATTCTTTTTGTAGAATCTAAGAAGTGACATTTCTGAGACTATTGAGTCCTTACAGGAACATACAAATATCTATCCCTAAAAACTAGAAACAAGCTATCTCAGAAAATGCCTTGTGATGTGCTGTTTTATATCAAGTCACTAATAGTCTTATTTTGCACTTTAGTGAAAGAGTAAAATGTTAAATTACCACAGTTTTTTGTTTTGCTTTGTTTTGTTTGAGACAGAGTCTCACTCTGTTGCCCTGGCTGGAGTGCAGTTCCCCAATCCCGGCTCACTGCAGCCTCTGCCTCCTGGGTTCAGGCAATCCTCAGACTCCTGAGTAGCTGGGACTACAGGCATGTGCCACCATGCTCCACTAATTTTTGTGTTTTTAGTAGAGACAGGATTTTGCCATGTTGGCCAAACTGGTCTTGAACTCCTGGCCTCAAGTGATCTGGCCACCTCCGCCTCCCAAAGTGCTTGGATTACAGGTGTGATCCACCATGCCAGGCCATTACCACAGTTGTTGAAGCAGTTAAATGATAAATTGCTATTCTTTAACAGGAGAGTCTTGCACCAATTTGAGAAGGACTTGATAGGATCCTGGATGAGAAGTTCACTCTTCCTGAAGTTTTAGCTTAAAAGTGATGCAGGACAGGTAAACCTCAAAATTGAGGCTCAGCCCAGGAAGGTCCTTAGCTCGGGAGGGTCCTTGACTTTGCCCTTGGAAAGAATTCAAGGGCAAGCCCTTGGTGTTAAACAGCAACTTGTATTGAAGAAACAGTTACAGCAGCAGCAGAGGCACTGCTCCTTGTGGATCAAGGCTACCCTCTCGGCAGTGTGCCCAGAGTAGCAGCTCAGACACACGTCTGCACTCACATTCATACCCACTTTTAATTGTATACAAATTAATGGGTAGTTTATGGCCCTGGTAGGCATGTCTTATGGGGTGGTGCTTCTGCCCTGGACCCCTTTAAACTAGTCCTCAATTTGTTCCACTGTCCAAGCCCGCTTCCGGAGTTGCGTTTTGCCTCCTACTTCAATGCTATTGTATCATGAATATAATTTAGTAGACATATTGCTAAAGAAAAAGACGTAACTCTTTAATTGTAGAAATATTTGCTTTGAAATCTGTAGGGAATATGGCTTTATGCCTAGAGAGCAAAAGGTTTACTGGATGGGACTATGGTTTTGATTTGTGAACATCCTGTGAATCAGACATTCTGACATAAAAAAGATTATGCATGGTGCTTGGATGATACAGGGAAAGAGGGAAAACCAGGCACTGTGTAGCAAATTATCTGTTCACTAAGTTGCCTTTCACTTGAATTTATTTTTGCCAAATATGAAGATTGCTGTTTCATATAATAGACTTTCTTTTGACATCTGCAGAATGTTTCCAAGTTGATTCATTTACCTTGGTGATATACTTCAAATCCTATTTCCAGGCTTTCTTCACAAATTCCAGGACCAAGATCAACTGCTTGCTGTGTTCATTTCTCAAATAAGAAAGTACCTTGCATCATTCGAATAGATGTGTCCTAGATTGTGGTCAGCAAGTTTAAATAAACAAATGCAACTTCTGATAGGTGTAGTGCCTGTATAATGAGTGTACTTAGGTAGGCAGTTCCCCATAATTAGTTTTTGACCTTTCACAATAACTCTCACTCCTATTAAAAAATCATTATAGGTTTTGCATTTAACTCTGCCTTGGAAACTTGGTTTAAATTCTAAATGCTTTGGTCATGTCAATGCAGCACAAAGCAAAATAAAGATCTTAAGAAGTTAACTTGGATACAGTAAATCTGAGTAATTTGAATGTATGTTGTTGACCTATGAAAGCTAAATAACTATTCAGCCCTAAATTTTGTTTCTCTTACTAAGTAAAACATTTGATTCAGCTAGTACAAACTAGAGATAATTATGCATTGTACTCCTGGTTGCAATGCCCAAGCCTAATTAAAAGGGCTTTGGTGAACATCTGAAGGTGTTTCAGCTCTCTCTATAGCTTAAAATTTTCCACCAAATAATGTAAGAAGTGAGTCAATAGAAAAATTGACTGTGTTTACTAATAAAAGATAACCTGTTAGTTTGTAGACCAGAATTGGCTGGACAAGTAACTAGATTACTATACTAATAGAAAGCTCTTTAAGAGTTTGTCTAACTTCTCTCCTCAGTCAACATCAATTACAGATAGCATTGTGTTGCTGAACAAACTTATTTCTATCAGCAAGAGCCAAAGTTAAATTAATACAGATTGATTTAGCTTACTGGAGTACATTTTTAGTGTAAACAGCTATCAACTTGGCTACACTTTTCTTAATAGTACACTATTTCCAACTTGCTAATCCACTCAATGCGCCTTATTATACAAATGTCTGTAGTATCATCATAATATTGTAATGAAGCAAATTTCATAATATTTGAAGTGAATGAATGTGAATCACTGAAATATGAGCCTCCTTCGGGAATTTCTAGAATGCACATTCTAACACCAGCAAGAGAAATGAAAACAAAGCCTAGCTTTAATGATTCTGCTCTTTTTCTAGACATTCCTTCACTAAGAATATATCTACCAATGCTAGTTTTTATCTATAGTCAGAATAAAGATGAAATTTTCTAACAAGGAACCAACCTGTGCAGGATTGTGTAGAGAATTACAAACAGTACATTTATGCCTCCTCCAGTGTTTTCTGCCTTCTTGATTACATCCTTCAATTGCGTTAACATTACTTCTCTTGGGAATTTCCCATTAACTGATCAATATGTCCATTAGGATATTTTCCCTGATATCATATTGAGCTTCTGCTCTCATTTGTTATTTCCCCCCTATTAGTGCTAATTAGGTCCCCTTGGATCGAGAAGAATAATGCTGTTCCATCTTGGCATTGCCTCTCAAATGCTGTAAACAATGATGCACAGCTTTATTTATTATGCATTGAATACATTTAAATTATCCTCAATAATTCTGGGTGGATTGTAATTATGCCAACTTGCCCTTCTTCAAAAGTTCTTAAACTATGTGATCTTTTCAAAGATAAAATATTTGAAATGTATTATAATACATTAGAAAAAATGCTGAATTCCACACCAGTGACTTCTAACAGTAGTTAAAATTTAACATAAAAAGAAGAAAGATAGGCAGGAAGGAAGGCAGGAAGGCAGGAAGGAAGGAAGGAGAGAAGGAAGGAAGGGGAGAAGACAGAGAAAAAAGGGAGAAGGAAAGGAGAAAGAGAGGAAGGAAGGAACAGGGAGGTAGGTAGGGAAGGCAGGGAGGAAGAGAGGGAAAGAACAAAAGAGAGGAAGGAAGGAAGGAAGGAAGGAAGGAAGGAAGGAAGGAAGGAAGGAAGGAAGGAAGGAAGGAAGGAAGGAAGGAAGGAAAGAAGGGAAGAAGGTGGTTTACAAAAAAATTAGATGCGGAATTCCACACAAAAATACATTTATAACCATTTTCACTATGAAATTTATAAACCAAATTTTTAATTTAGGGTAAAATATTGTAAGTTTATAATAAGTCCAGTTCTTACACTTAATGAGCCAAAAAGTTGGTGACTCTATTTTCTTTTGTATTTTTCCTCTCATCTGCTAATATTCCCTTAAAATGTCTTTTGTTCAAACCACCTTAGGCATTCAAAAAATGCTGGTGAATTGACAAGTACTGTATTGATGAATGATGGGGGAAATAAATACTTCCAAGTAGGATTAGAATGCCTTCGTTCCATAAGATTTAATGTGTAACATGGGTTGCCATATAATTTATCTATGGGAATCTATGTTTGAATTACTTATTTTGATAATCAATAACTTACAATAAGTAAATGGTATAAAAATAAGTGAAGGGAACTGTTCTAGACTAAAAGAGACAAAAGAGATCTAACAACTAAGCATAATGTGAGAATTGTATTTGAATTCTGTTTTAAACAAACTACCTGTAAAAAGATATTTTTTAGCCAACTGGGGCAATTTGATTATGGACTGAGTATTACGTGATACCAAAACATATTGTCAATTCGTAAGGTATGATGATGGTGCTGTGGTTATGTAACAAAAGTTCTATAACACTTATGGAGCCATACTGAGTTAGGAGTGAAATGATATGCTGTCTGAGATTTGCTTCAAAGCATTTTAAGAGCAGTAAATAATTGAAAGAAAGGTAGGTTATATGTGAAGTAAGTGAGTTAAAACTGATGAGTTTTGGCTGCAGTAGATGGTGCATATATGGAGATTCATTACACTATTTTCTTCTTTGTGTATGTTTAAAATTTGTATGATAAAATATTTTTTAAATAATACAAAAGTAATATGTACTCAATATACAAAAGTACAAATAATACAAGGCAAGTTTAAGTTAAAGTACAAAATTCTCCCTCCTACCACCCACAAACCCTACTCTCAGGAGAAAATCACTATTAACAATTCCTTGTGTATATCAATAAGGACATTTCTATCTCTCTATATACCCATTACACAGTTTTTTTACTAATACGTATTTTAATTTTTTTTTTAAGTTTTTGAGACAGGGTCTCACTCTGTCACCCAGACAGGGGTGCAGTGACATGAACATGGCCCACTGCAGCCCCGACCTCCTGGGCTCAGGTAATCCTCCCAGCTCAGCTTCCCAAGTATCTGGGATGCAGGCGCGTGCTATCACACCCAGCTAATTTTTGCATTTTTTTTGTAGAGACGATGTCTCATCATGTTGCCTAGGCTGGCCTCCAACACCTGGGCTCAAGCGATCTCTCCACCTCAGCTTCCCAAAGTGCTAAGATTATGGGTGCGAACCACCATCCCTCACCTTAACCTTCTTAAAATAAAAGTTATATCTTGAAGATTTTTCCATGTTAGTGAATTTAACTCTACCTTATTCTTAGTAACTGATACAGAGTATTCCACTGTTTGGATATTTTACATGAATGCGTTCATTTTTACATTTCCATATAAATGAATATTGAGTCTCTTCCCAGCTCTCAACTATTGCAGGCAGTATTACAGGGAACCTTTCCATACATGCCTTTTTGTCCATGTGTCTGACCATGTCTGTAGGATGAAGCTGAAGAAATAGAATTGAGAGGCAAAGTTAGTGGACAAGGGTGTGGACACTCCATTCAGGCTCCCTGGGTCCTAATTTCAGTGCAGTTACTGACAATCTGAGTGATCTTGGGCACATTGTTTAACCGTCTCAACATCAGTTTTTTCTTCTGAAAGTGAGATTAGTAACAATCACATTTACTTTGTGACGTTATGAGAATAAATGATATATATAAAGAGTTCAGAACAGCTCATGACACACACAATGAGTGCTCAGTAAATGTCAGTGATCATTACTGTTAATATAGCTTGGGTAAATTTATATTCCCACCAATAAGAAAATCGATCCTTTTAACCTAATCTGATGGAGGAAAATCATCTCCTTGCTTCAAGTTCAATTTTCTTACCATTTATTAAGGTTGAACATTTGTCTATGGATTTCCTGGCCACCTGCATATTATTACTATGGAATATTAATTAGTGCCCTTTGCCCATTTTCCCACTGAAATATAAACTTAGTGATGGCAGATTCCAGAGAGGTAGACAGCCACCTACAAGTCCTGATTGGACCTAAATTTCTAGATAGAGAATCTGCATACTTTAGTTTTAATCTATCCTAAGGAAATTCCAGAGGACATCTATCTACAGGTATGGATCAGACCAGCACTCTCACCAAGAAGGTGGGTAAAATTCTATTTTAAAACATCAGTTATTTGAACCCACTAGGAGGCAACTCAGCTAGTAAATACTTAAAGGCCCAAGATCACAGGGAGAAGAAAAGTACATAAATGTGAATTCAACATTCTCCTCCACGTTGCCCCTTGATAAATTTGCCAATTCTTAAGCACCACAGGGCCTAGTGGCCAAGCAGAGCTTTCAAATTTCAAGCTCAGAACTTCCAGCAAGTTTACAAGGATGCGAAAATAAAAACTGATGTTTAAAAACCATCAAGGTAAATGACTTGGCTTAAAGTTAGAACCCCCAGAAAGGCTATGTCCAAGGATTAAGAACAAACCAAAATATGCCAGACCTTACATGGACCTAAATTCTATCACACATCATCTTAATCATTGGTTAAATCAAGGTGATCTACCCTTACACTAACTGCCTACCATCAGAAAAGAATATCCTCTCTGGAAGGAATATAAAATCACCCAAATGTCAACAATTTTATATACCTAATATCCAGCATTCAATCAAAAATTACTAACCATGCCAGGGGACAGGATGAAATTACTGAAAACCAGAAACCAATACAACAACAACAAAGGAAGACAATGCAAATGGATTCACAGCCAGGTTCAGTGACCATGCTTGTTGTCCCAGCTACTCAGGAGACTAAAGTGGGAGGATCGCTTAGTCCAGGAATTCTAGGCTGCAGTGAGCTATGATCATACCACTTCACTCCAGCCTGAGTGACAGAAGAAGTCCCCAAATCTTAAAAAAGAAAAAAATAGAAGGAAGAAGGAAGAATAAAGAAGGAAGGAAGGAAGGAAAGAAGGAAGGAAGGAAGGAAGGAAGGAAGGAAGGAAGGAAGGAAGGAAGGAAGGAAGAAGGGAAGGAGGGAAGGAAGGAAGGAAGGAAGGAAGAAAGGAAGGAGAGAGACAGAAAGGAAAAGAAAAGAAAAGAGAAAAGAAAAGGATTCACAGACAATCACATAATGCACATAATGGAGTTATCACTTATGGCCAAGAAACATGAAATATTTCCTCCAAATAACAATTATAATGACAGCTGACTTCTCACCATCAATTATGGAAGAAAATAACTTTCAAGCTATATTTCTATGCCCAGAAAAAATAATCATCAAAAGTAAAGGAGAAGTTTTGCAACATGAAAACATTCTGGGGATTGGTTGCACAACAACGTAACTGTATTTAACACTTCTTAATTACACACTTAAAAATGGTTACAATGGTAAATTTTATGTTGTGGATTTTACCATAATTTTTTTTAAAGTGAAAGAAAGAGGAAAAAAATAAAGTGAAGGAGAAAATGGCTTTTGTGGTACTAAAATTGTAAAGTTTTTTTTTTTTTAAAGTAAAGAAGAAATAAAAAGATTTTTAAACAAAAACTAAGAGAATTCATCATTAGCAAACCGGCATTAAAAGATACAGTTATTCAGAGGAAAAGAAAATAATCCCAGGTAGAAACAAAGAGGCTCAAGACAGAATGAAAAGCAGAGTAAAGGATAACCACAAATAATTATAACTGTAGAAAACAATAGTATTCTTAAGGGAGAAGGACTAAAATACACACACATACATAAAATATATACACATATATGTATGAAAATAAAGAAAAATGCCGAAGTATAGTATATAAAGTCAACGTGTTCTGATGTCCTGATATTGTTCAGCAAGTGGTAAAAGTATTGTTTTGTAGATTCTAATAAGTCAAGAATTCCTTTTGTGATGTTGATGACAACCACTGGAAAATATTGTAAAATAATACATAAAGAACTACTAATAGAGGAAAAAATAGACATAAAAATAATTCAAAAGAGGTAAGAAAGGGAAGAAAATTTAAAAAACAAAGAACAAACAGAAAACAGATAATAAGATGATAGATTTAAACCCAACTATATTAGCAATTTAGATGCAATTTTCCAATTGAAGAAAACCATCATGCTGGATTAAAAAAAAAACCTCAGTATTGTTTATAAGAAACACACCTTAAACATAAGGACACAGAAGAATTAAAAACAAAATACTGGAAAAGCATATTCAATGCAAAAACAGGAGAAAGTTGCTATTACTATACTAATATCAGAAAAAAAGACATATTACTGAAGGTGGTGAATATTTTATAATTATAAAAGTGTCAATCCACTAAATTGATTTAATGATTATAAATTTGCATACACCTAGTAAATAATAGTAATAGCCTCAAAGTACTTGAAGCAAAAATTGACAGAATCACAACTAGATTTGAATATATTTATCTCAGTAAAGAAGAGAAGCAGAAAAAAGTACACATTTTCTTAAGTGCATATTAAACATTTGCCAAAGTTGACAAAGTGATAGGCCAAAAATCAAGTCTCAACAAATTTCAAAGCATTAAAATCATAAATCTTATGAAATTTGGCTAGAAATTAATAATAAAAATAACTGGAAAAGGCCTAGATGTTTGGGTAAAAGGCAGCACACTTTTAAATAACCCATTGGTCAAAGAATTACTCACAATAAAAATTTTGAGCTCAACTATAACAGAAAATATGCCATATAAAAAGTATGAGATGCAACCGAAACTGCTCTGAGTGAAATTTTTTTTTTTTTTTTTTGAGACGGAGTCTCGCTCTGTCGCCCAGGCTGGAGTGCAGTGGCCAGATCTCAGCTCACTGCAAGCTCCGCCTCCCGGGTTCCTGCCATTCTCCTGCCTCAGCCTCCCGAGTAGTTGGGACTACAGGCGCCGCCACCTCGCCCGGCTAATTTTTTGTGTTTTTAGTAGAGACGGGGTTTCGCCGTGTTAGCCAGGATGGTCTCGATCTCCTGACCTTGTGATCCGCCCGTCTCGGCCTCCCAAAGTGCTGGGATTACAGGCTTGAGCCACCGCGCCCGGCCCTGAGTGAAATTTAGAGCCTGAAACGCTGATACTAGGGAAACAAAAGGCTGCGATTCAATGATCTAACTGTCCATCTCAGTAAGTAAACATGTGCTTTTGATTTTTAGTATGTGGGTTCTACTTCAATTTTTTAAAGTTTACTTTTTAAAAAGTTTTTAAGAAAAAGAAACTCCACAAAGTCCAGTCTCGGATTCTATACTAATTGAAAGGATCTCAAAGTCTGTTAATGTGCTTGATAAACCACAGTCAGCTCTTGCTGCTCCTTAACATGTATTGAAAATCCTGTGCACGTCCTAATCTCCCAGGGGTTTTTATTTGCTTGCTTGTTTTTGCAACTTGGTGTATATTCTAAAGTTAGCTTCGCTGTTTCAGAACCACTCTGCAGCAGGAAAGAATAGAAAAGCACTCAGTGCTTCAGACTCACCCTTTCAGAACAGGCAGACACAAGCCTCTGGGCCAACAGAAAAAACCAGTTACTCTCCAGGCATTCATCTCACCACACCCAGATAGTAAGAAATATCTATGTAGCATATATATTCTCACACTGGCCTCAAAACAAGCTTTGCTAAGTATGAAATGATAGAGGCAATACCTGACCTCCTTTCCTAACACAGTCAAATGGAAAGTCAAAAGTCATTAGTTGCATGTTTTAGATTACCTGAGCAGCAGGCGTTTCATTACTGCAATGTACTACAATTGACCTACTACTGTACCTTATTCATAAAACTAAATACTGTTTGAGAAAGCAATACATTCAGTATTTTAGTTCTAGAATTTAACAACAAATGTATCTGAAAGAGAATTTTCATAATGCACATGTGACTGTTCACTTGAAAAAGTATTTTGGACCAGGGTGTATTAGTGGAAGGTATTCAAATTTATTCCCCATATAAATAGATTATCGGTGAGCACCAATTAGGAAGGCTTAATTGAAAACATCAGATTAACGTAATATCAGTGTGATCTATCCCAGCCACACTAAATATTCAAGAACTTTATAATTTTCTTGCTTTCTTTTACAGCACTAGTATGACACTAGTACATTTATATAGTTTGGTTAAACAAAAATGTAGGAAACTGCTTCTTCAGTGAAATGGCTAACTTCATTTCTCATATTTTCCTGTTTATAGAAATATTATTGGAAATAATACTCTTGAGAAATCAAGAGTCCAGTGCTTCCCACTGTGTGCAAGCAACGCATCGCCTTAAGCATGGAGGGACAAAGAACCTTCACCCTACCCTACACCTAGGTTTCCGTGGCAGCAGGTCACCTCTACGGCCCTTATAATCAGCTTTCTTTCTCTAGTCAGGACCTGAAACTCAGAAAAAATAACTTTCTCTGCTGTAGCCTTTTCTTCTTGAATGTTCCCAAGTCCAAGTCAATGTCTCACTGCTCTCTGAGTTATTTTGAGAGGAGGACATTCCTTCTTCCTGCGAAACACACCCAGGGACTCCTTCTGGAAGTTTGCAACAGCCTTGCAAGTGGGGAGGGAGGGAGGATGACTGGAAAGAAGGAGCTTGGAGCAGATATTTAATCCTAGACCTTGATCATTGTTGAAAGGAAGATTTATGCCCCTTCTGTAATGCATGTGCAACAGGCACCACCCTTTGTTGAAAGATAATAAGCGTCTTGCAAATCTCTCCCCATTTCCTTCTATTTCTTCACTTCTCATCTCCTTTGCACATTTAAACTTTTAGAACAGATGCTGTACTCCTGTTGCTCACTCCTTCTGCTTCCACTAATCCTGATCTTGATGACTTTCTGTCTGAATTCTGCAGCCACTTTTTAAAGTGCTCTTGGAAATTACCAATACCTTTCTCTCAGTCAAAGCTAAAACTCTCTTTCAGAGCAATTATCTTTCACAAAAGTGCCACCTATTTCAATGTTCAAAATATCTGGAATTACAGAATCAAACATCTGTCAATTTGCAACTAGAGCCCTGAAATACAGATAGAAAAAAGAGCCTTAAATGCTACTCAATGCATTGAGACACTGTTAAAAAACAGCTCTATATGACATTTTATAAATTTTTTTCCATTTATTTGTCAATTTTTTATTGAAGTGTCTCTAATACCACGGTAACTCATTCCTACTTAAAAGATACATTTCAGAAGAAAAATGTGCTCTTTTTTTCCCCCAGAAGCAACTCAAATAATAATATCTTCTGTTTGAATAGCATTCTCCTGACACCTCATTTTCACATAGCTTCTGTAATTTAATCTTTCAAATAACCACATGAGGTGGGCAAGGCAAGCCTCATTACTTGCATTTTAGCACCAGAACCATCAGTCAGGTAGCTAACACAACATTCTGGCACTTTCACTATGACACACTTTGCCTCTTCAAGCATTCATAGCAACTTAAATATTCATAGCAACAATCCATCACCATAGATAATACCTAGGCAGCACTAAAAAACATGACATTTTCATTTTCTATGACATCTTCAAGCAAGAAAATGAAATGCTAAATATAAATTCAACCCCCAAACTGTAGGACCTAAGGGATATGTCCTCCACGGGTGAAAGTACCCAAAGATTGTTGTAAGTGATGCTCCAGAGTCTGCTATTTAGTTAGACAGGCATGAGTCCATCTCTTTCTGCTAAGGGGAGGGCTTAAGGAAAGAGTCTTCATGAGCTTACCAGGGTATGCCAGTTTGTGACCCAGTTCCAAAAGCCCGAGTGGGAGGAGTGCTAGAATCTCAGCATGTAGGTCTATGTGCAAGAAAGAGGTAATTTCAACTCCCCCTCACCACTCCACCCCCGCCAGTCCAGAGAGAACTTAGACTCTGTTTCTTGGTAAGAAGACAGGAATTCCAATGAAGGGAAACTTGCCTAGGGAAGGGCTCACAGACAGTTAAGAGAGTCACTATTGCTCATTATTGGAGCTGGT
This sequence comes from Macaca nemestrina, assembly GCF_043159975.1. Lineage (NCBI taxonomy): Eukaryota > Metazoa > Chordata > Mammalia > Primates > Cercopithecidae > Macaca > Macaca nemestrina. Next base: position 36,220,750 of record NC_092140.1, read on the forward strand.
CTGAGCAACCTAAAAGTGAGCGGTTGAGTTTCTCACCATAGCAGAGAAATTATGACATACAAAATGCTCCTTATGACTCTCCAGCCTCAGCAGCACTGAATACTGAGGGTTCCTGACTGCATCATACTCTTCCAGCTCTCAGGATTTGCACAAACCTTGGTTTAGAATAAGCTCCGTCATTACCTACCTATCTCCTACTCATCCTTTTTGACACAGCTCAATCATCACCTCCTCCAGGAAATCGTCTTTCATGATATAGGCTCCCCACCAGCAGTTTGCATGCTCTTGCAGAGCCCTGTATTTATCTTTATTATGGTTCTCACCACACTGGATTATCATCCTCTTATCTAGCTTACCTAAAAGACTAAATTATTGGAGGACAGGGGCTATGTCTTAGCATCTTGGTAGTCACAAAAACTTAGCATAGAACCTCTATGTAATAGACACTGAATGAATGAGGGAAGGAAGAATGTCTTACCCTGATTCCACCCGAGAACTTCTGATACTTCCAGCCTTTCCATTTGGTAGGATACCCAAAGCTCATCTCTGAATCACTGGATTTATCTCTTAGCTCTACTCTTGCTCATACACTCCTTGGGAATGGTTGGGAGGCTCTGGACCAACACAAGCCTAGTGGGACCCTGCAAGTAAAGGAAATTTTGTCCTCCAGCCAAAGGAGGGGGACACAAACAGACCCATTCTTGCTCCAGTTACTTCTAACATCACTGCCATTAACAGGCAGTCCTACCTAATTCCAGAACATGCTGGATTATAATTTAGCAGGTTATTAGTAGCTCTCTCTCTACCTGGTTTGCTTTGTTAAAATAGTCTGGTGAGACACTCCCTGTCTGCTCTTTTGTTTTTGTCACAGTTATCCTACCTTCCCTGAGCTGTCAATATGCCTGAATCCCTTTTACTCACATTAGCTTTTCTCAGTCTCTCTATCAACAAGCCAAACTCTTCTTTTGTATTCTAGCACTAATGCAATGACCTCAGGTGATCTGCCTGCCTCGGCCTCCTAAGTTGCTGAAATTGCAGGTGTGAGCCACTGTGCCTGGCCCCTTGATAATATCTCTTATTTGTCTTAGACCAGTACTGCTTTTCCCTGTTAACCAGCTGTCCTTGAAATCCATGTGGCCCAGCATTTCAGATTCCACATTGTGTTACCTGCTTCCCCCAGATGGCTTTACAACTCTGCCCTTCAATTTCCACACCTCCTTCTGTACTTGGGTTAGGACAGCCTGTTCTACCCTGGGGCCAGGACCTGCACTTTGCTTAGAGGGTTTTCCAGTCTACATTCACTCATTTTTGCCCTGTTTATTCCAAATTCAACTTCAGAAGCATATTTCCCACTGAACTTAAGAATAATCAAACTGAAAGACAGCATATCACATTGTATATTTTGAAGATAATTAAACCACTCCTACATGTTCCCCTAAGAGTTATTAAAAATTATTTTTGATAGATCCTGCCAATAACATTGATGGAATAGCTGACCAATCATTTAGAAGAACACTATAAATCAAGCCAAAATTAAGAGTCTGAAATAGTTGGAGAGTTTTCTCTATAAACTTTCATGTGATTACACCACAGCCATTGTGTTTTGTGGCATATTCATTTTTATAAGTCTATTTATGAATACAAAGAGGTAGCCTCCACTGCCTTAGCTTGCCAGCTTGGACTAACTGCTGCTATTTTAACCACTTCCCCCTTTAGAAAGAGCATGGCCAACAGTTCCAAATTCCTAGGGGAACTGTAACTGTTTGTGCTGAGAAAACTGAATGACACATCATTTAGAAATTTGTTACTATTTATGCCACTATCAACGTGACTTTTTAAAAATTTGTCCAGAATGATTTCTTAAGGTCGAGAGTCCAATACCTCCAACCCTACCCCAAGGGTGACTGGTCCCAGGAGCAGAAAACTATTCTGTGAAAGAGCCTAGACAATCAGACACCAAGAACCAACACACTCTAAAATGGGCTGAGCCAGTGTTCCCCAATGGGCCAAGAACATCACCTTCCCTTAAACACCGGTAGTGATAATGACTAGGGCCTGGCATTAGGCTAGAACAGCCCAAGGACTTGGCAACTTAACAACTAAAATGCTTACCTATGGGTCACTTTTGGAGGAAGGAAAAAAGTCCAATCTGTGAATAGCCGTGCCCTAGAGCAGAAAGGAACCAAGGGTTAGTTTCTGTGAACCTATTTCTGACCACATTTGGAATACAAGCCAACCTAACCTCAGATGCCTACTCATATCTAACTTTGTCTATTCATTCAGGTCTGCTCTGAACCCAGGTTAGGCAGCTTTCCTTGGATAATATCAGGTCAATCCTGTTCCCTTGATAATGTCTCTCTCTCTCTTTTGGTATTTTTTTTCTTTTTTTTTTTGACATGGAGTCTCACTCTGTCACCCAGGCTGGAGTGCAGTGGCGCAATCTTGGCTCACTGCAACCTCTGCCTCCCAGGTTCAAGCGATTCTCCTGCCTCAGCCTCCCAAGTAGTTGGGATTACAGGCACGTGCCACCATGCCCAGCTAATCTTTGTATTTTTAGTAGAGATAGGGCTTCACCACATTGGCCAGGCTGATCTCGAACTTGTGACCTCTGATGATCCACCTGCCTCAGCCTCCCAAAGTACTGGGATTACAAGTGTGAGCCATTGCGCCCGGCCCCTTGATAACGTCTCTTATTTGCCTTAGGCCAATACTGCTTTTCCCTCCAGATTTGACCTCTGCCTCACATTTGCCATCCAGCAATGATTTGCACCAGAGGTCCCAATCCAAGACAAGCCTGATGGCCAAAAAAAACCAACCTGGGCCAAGAACTGTTAAGGTTCTTTTACCAAGCTTTGCAAGCCAACAAGTTAGCCTGCCATATTTCTTGGATACTGGCAGAAGACACAAGTCTCCTGGGTCAGAGACAAAGAACTTTATTACTCATGATGTAGTCAGCACCCTGAGCTCCATTTTCTTTTTTTTTTTTTTTTTTTTTTGAGACGGAGTCTCGCTCTGTCACCCAGGCTGGAGTGCAGTGGCCAGATCTCAGCTCACTGCAAGCTCCGCCTCCCGGGTTCCCGCCATTCTCCTGCCTCAGCCTCCCGAGTAGCTGGGACCACAGGCGCCGCCACCTCGCCCGGCTAATTTTTTGTGTTTTTAGTAGAGACGGGGTTTCGCCGTGTTAGCCAGGATGGTCTCGATCTCCTGACCTTGTGATCCGCCCGTCTCGGCCTCCCAAAGTGCTGGGATTACAGGCTTGAGCCACCGCGCCCGGCCCCTGAGCTCCATTTTCATGTTGCTCCCCTTATTTCTCAAGTCCCATGAGGGTTATATGGAGCACCTTAGGTAGAGGCTACTCACATCATGAGTTTGAGCTGAGAAACCCTGAGCTGGGAAACCCCAATCTTTTATTATAAACAATTTGGCTGCAAGAAAACCTGTCCAATAAATAAATGAGCTGCAAGAAAACCTGTTCAACTTTTGCTTTGAAGGAAGACATTATTTATGGTATGCTGGACTGAATCTGCTCCAGAAGTTTGTGTCCAGAAGTTTGTGTCCAGAAGTAGATACTATCTCTATCTTGTGTTCACTATCAAATATCTTTTAAAAGATTATTCAGGAAAAAAGGCTGCCAGTGCCTCTGCTCACAAGATATGCAGAAACATTAGAAACCTATGGGAAATGGCTCCCGACAGTAAGTTGAAAAAGCTAGTGAATGAATGAATGACAAATTTATGGACATCTTAGAGAAAAAGACAAAGTAATGAGTAATCAACACAAATTTTTCATCCATTTGCCACTTTTCTAAATAAGCACACAAGCATATGTCAACAAAGATCATTTCTGTTCACCAAGGAAGATTTTCATTTTGTTTTATTAATTTAAATGTATGTTGCTCTTTCAATCATTGGTACTCATTTGAATAAATGTTGCAAAACTGCAAAACTTAGCAAGTGAGACTTTTGAACATACCAAGTACTATCTACTTCATGGAAACTTTTTTTTCAAATATCATTCCATCACTACACTCGTAAATTGTTTGTACATAACTCTTGATTCTGAGAATTTCTATCTCAAAGACTAAAATGTAAATGACACAAAATCCTGAGATTTAATTTAGTCAAATATAAAGAAAAAATACAGAACACTTATATATTAAGATTATGCTTCCAACTACAAAGTAGAGTAGATTACACACCTCATAGGGCAAGTAGACATGTGTTTAAAATACAGGATTAGTTCCATAAGTTCTCCCCATCTTGTGTGGCTTTCTTACAAATGTCTTTTTGGGCATAGCACCTTTTTCTGAGTAAATTAAATTATTCCTGGCAGAAATGGCATGAGCAACATTCAAGGAATTCTAAGCATTATGATGATTAGGCAGCAGTTTGCAAACTATATTCTGGGAAGCACAAATGTCTCTCATAATGTTAACCAATAGTCTGCCACTTCAAAACTTTTTTGGTCAAATAAGTTTGGTAAACTATTAGAATGGCTTCTTGCTGTAGAATTTTCAGAAACTCTAATTGGGTTAATGTGTCTCATGAATATCCAATAAGGGGGCTGGTCATGGTGGCTTACACCTGTAATCCCAGCACTTTGGGAGGCCAAAGCAGAAGGATCACTTGAGGTCAGGAGTTCGAGACCAGCCTGACCAACATGGCAAAACCTCATCTCTACTAAAAATACAAAAAGTAGCCAGCTGTGGTGGTGGGTATCTATAATCCCAGCTACCCAGGAGGCTGAAGCACGAGAATAGTTTGAACCTGGGAGGTGGAGATTACAGTGAACTGAGATCATGACACTGCACTCCAGCCTGAGTGACAGAGCAAGGCTCTGTCAAAAAAAAAAAAAAATCCCAGTAAAGGGTTAGGGACATGATATTAAACGTTTCTCAAACTTGTTTCACCATGAAAAAATTTTAACATTAGATGCTTTATGCTAAGTGTAGAGGACTACGTGCTCGCAAACAGGGCGTTCCCCATAAGTCCTGCTCTCGCAAACGAAGCAGGGCGTTCCCCATAAGTCCTGCTCTCGCAAACGAAGCAGGGCGTTCCCCATAAGTCCTGCTCTCGCAAACGAAGCAGGGCGTTCCCCATAAGTCCTGCTCTTGCAAACGAAGCAGGGCGTTGGGGGCTTGTTTATGTGTAAACATCTTGAAAATCCAGAAAGTCAGGGAAAGGTCAGAAAAACAACAATGTGTCTTGTGACTTGGCAACATTCCACAAAGGACTGTATAAAATAAAGCAGAGCTCGACATTCGAGGCGGCCGCCATGTTTGTCTTGTCTGGTGTTGTCTTGTGTGTTCATTCCTTTGTTTAGGAAACACGCGGACCCCAACACTAAGGGACACTAGAGTTCCACAAAACCCAGTCAAAAAAACCCTGGACCACAACTCAGGCTAGATGTGGGACAGGAATGGTAAAGTTACGGAGTTAGCTGGGAGTTAGTTTTACAAAGGACCTTGAATTACATGCTAAGATACTTTATTATGTAGACAATGGTGAAACATCCTTTTGACATTCTTTTTTACTATGTGGCATAATTAAATGTAGTCATTTTAGACAGAAATCTATTAAAAGATCCTAAAAACTTTCTAGTTTGCAGTAGATTATTCCAGAGAAGTACATCTACAGAAGAGAATTACCTCTGTAAACAACCCAATTTCAAAACTTAGCCGTCACTCTTAAAAAAGTCTCCTTTATGCCTAAGAATTCCCATAAAGTTGTTTTGAATGAATTGTCCTTTTTTCTGTTCTGCATTCATTGTTCTTTTCTTCAGAGATGAGCTGAGATACCAAGTCCATTTATAGATTATCCCAGTCTGAATAAGCTCACTCTTCACATCTCCAAATTTTTATCATTTTGACTTATTTTCCAAAGCTTGGTCAGCTTTGGGATTGTCTTGGATATTCCTATCAAGTTTATTTGTTCTGACATTCAAGGAATATTTAATGAGCAGCTACCTGAGGCAAGGCACTGTAATAAGTGCTGAGAGAAATAAAGGGATTTAGACATTCCCCTCAATATTTGAGTACACTTTTAAGCATTCTACTTTAGATCAAATCAGGTTTCTTTCAAGCTTTGAGTGATTTCTGCATCTTGCAAGGGCCAAGTGTGTAAAGAACAGCTCAGTCCATCAGTCAGTGAAAATTTATTGAGCTCCTATTACAGTCAACCATTATGTTAAATGCTGGAGAAGCAGCAATGAACAAGACAGCCCTAGTTTCTCCTCTTGTAGAACTTATAAATTTAGCTATAGCTACAGACACTAAAACAAAAGTGAATTTTTTTTTTTTTTTTTTTTTTTTTTTGAGACAGAATCTCGCTCTGTCGCCCAGGCTGGAGTGCAGTGGCCGGATATCAGCTCACTGCAAGCTCCGCCTCCCGGGTTTACGCCATTCTCCTGCCTCAGCCTCCCGAGTAGCTGGGACTACAGGCGCCTGCCACCTTGCCCGGCTAGTTTTTTGTATTTTTTTTAGTAGACATGGGGTTTCACCGTTTTAGCCAGGATGATCTCGATCTCCTGACCTCGTGATCCGCCCGTCTCGGCCTCCCAAAGTGCTGGGATTACAGGCTTGAGCCACCGTGCCCGGCCAAAAGTGAAATTTTTATTAGCTATGTTCCCTAAATTCTAAAAAAAAGTTATTATTTTAAATGGAGATAAAACATACATGGCAAAATGTTAATAACTAAGTCTAGGAGAATGGTATATGAATATTCACTTTAATATTATTTCAATCTTTTTGTTGATTTGAAAATTTTCCAGTGAAGAAGTTGGGGGAAAAATTTAAGAATAAATCAAGTCGCAAAGTTAAAAAAAAAAAGACAATTTTTTTTTCCGTAATCTAATACCTCTTTATTTAGTTGTAACAGTTTGAGGTTCCATGACTTCTTATTCGGTTGTTTTCATACCAGAACCTCAAAGACAGAAGGCAAAACATTACCATATGAATGAAAGTAAACTGGGATTGCGTTTTTCCTTACCACAGAATGCCCTGCTGCAAATCCACACTGTGCCTTTTGAATTTGGCCAGGGTTTTTGTAAAACGTTCTATAAAATATGAGAATATTCAGTCTGTGGCTAAGTAAATAAAGAGAATTACAATGTTCAAACATGATATTTGTTGCCATTCATTGGACATTTGTTAAGCCATTTTCTAAGGCAAGTATATATGATTTAGCGAGTATAATAACCTATAACCACTAAACTCAATGCATTTGCTGTATATACGCTAAAATATATGAGGAAGAATCCCTTCATTTTACTAGTGGCAAAGAGAGAATTGTAGTGTATCCAAATAAAACAAAAGATGTTAAGAGAGAGTGTGAGTGAATATAAGTGGCTTTTAACACTGTCTTTCCCTTACCCTTAACCCCACTCCCACCAAACAGAGAGTATCATTGTTCACATTTTTTATTTTATCACCATTTCCTAGTTGCCAGATGCAACTTTGACTCCGATGCATGACATACCTGTATTTCCAGCAAGGAATGCAAATAGGAAAAAAACCAAGTGTGTAAAAATGAAAGTCAGTGATTAAGAGGGAAAAGGAGCATAAAGGAATTTAATGGAGGAAGAAATATAAAATCAAAGTCCTGCTACTGATATTCCCAAAGAATAAAAACACAGGTTAAAGACTAAGTGGCATTTTGCCTCTATTCATTTATTCAAAAATGCATTGCATGTCTGCCATTAATCAGACACTATGCTAGGCAGTGGAGGTAAAATAATATAATATAGTCCTTTTTTTTTTCTTTTTTTTTTTTTTTTTTTTTTGAGACGGAGTCTCGCTCTGTCACCCAGGCTGGAGTGCGGTGGCCGGATCTCAGCTCACTGCAAGCTCCGCCTCCCGGGTTCACGCCATTCTCCTGCCTCAGCCTCCCGAGTAGCTGGAACTACAGGCACCCGCCACCTCGCCCGGCTAGTTTTTTGTATTTTTTAGTAGAGACGGGGTTTCACCGTGTTAGCCAGGATGGTCTCGATCTCCTGACCTCGTGATCCGCCCGTCTCGGCCTCCCAAAGTGCTGGGATTACAGGCGTGAGCCACCGCGCCCGGCCTACAATATAGTCCTTACCTTTAAAAACTTACCAGATGCCAGCTAAGTACACAGACAACAAAAGAGAATCCAATATGCATGCTAGAGATAAGAGAAATGGTAAGTGTAGTGGAAACAGCAATGTGGACCTTGGAATCAGACTCAATTAAGTCTCTGTCATTTACAAACTACCTTCGGGACTAAACCTCTCTGAGCTTCAATTTCCTCGTCTATAAAATGCGAAAAATAACACTTAGCTTGCCCTATAGTTGTAATAATTAGGAATAAGGAATGCAAAATGTCTGACACACATAAACTACAAATACTTCAATAGGGGTATGTGCATAATATTTAAGAAACACCAACTTTTTCCCTTCTACAATTGTATAGTCTGATGAATCCCAAAAGTTATGGTATCAATTTATGTCTTAAAAGAAATTGGGATTTTGAAAAGAACTTGATGACAAGGCTTTTTACAGAAATGAGGACAGCTTTAGGAGACTCAACAAGGGATGTTGAGTTCCCCAAAGGCCAATAATAGAAGAAAGACATTACCACCCCTAAGCCCAAGCTCAGCGAGAGGTAGATCCTTGGAAGATCATCCCCTCTATAGAAACATCTCTGGGGTGGAGAGGACAGCTCAGGCTATCACAGTCTGATGTAATCAAAGATAACTACTGTATTATCCTCACTCAGTAATCAGCTGGCTGACTGTGATTTCATTTTTTCATTTAGGTTGCCTTCAAGAAAAAAAAGTTGCTGTCCAGTGAACTCAACAGTTTACATGGTTCATTGAAAAACAATAAATTGGAACTGAGTGTAAATAAAATATTAAGATGATCAAATAACCAATACAAGCATTCCTGCTCAAGATGTGTGTTAAGCCCAGCAGAATATGGTGGCACCATTATCTAGAAATTGTATCTCTATTAATCAGCTTACCTATTTTAGCCACCAAACAGTCTATAATTGAAATTCCTAGGTCTTTTTGCTCATGAATTCCTGCTAAGCTACAATTTTTCATAGTGGATTTTTTAACTTATGTTTTACATTTTACCTTTATCTCTGTTAAAATAGTTTTACTCCAGCACTTCACAACTTGACATCAACATACTGTATATTCAATTTAAATTAGCAACGATTGTCTAACTTCATGTCATCTACAAATTTGATAGGCATGTCTTTCTTTCATTTCTTTTTTTTAAGAGGCAAGTTCTCCTTGTAATGTCCAACCTGAATTCGAACTCCTGGGCTCAAGGGATCCTCCTAGCTCAGCCCCTGGAGTAGCTGGGAATACAGGCATACCCCTGCACCTGGCTTGATAAGCAAGCCTTTCTATTTTTTTCTAAGTTGCTGATAAAAAGGTTGAATGTCATAAGGGCAAGAACAAAGCCATGTACATGCATTCATTTTAAAAAAATATTGAGTACCTAATATATATGAGGCTTTATGTGAATTGTTGGGGATACAGACAATGTAGAAAGAAGTTAAAAAATGTTGGTTAGTGATAAATACTACAGATAAGCAAAATACAGTAATAAACTAGTGGCTGGGTAGGGTATAGGCAACTTTAGACAGGGGACCAGGGAGGCCACACTGAGCCCTAAATGATGACGATGAGACTGTCCTATGCATACCTGATGGAAAAGTGTTCCAAGGAGATGGGAATAGGAAGTTCCTAATGCTAGAAAAATTTATATTTATATTATCTATATTTATATATAAATTAACTTTATTATGGAAATTTTAAAACACATAAAAGTAGAGAAAAAAGTACAATGACTTCAATGTACCCATCATTCAGCTTCAGTAATTATCAATATTTTATTATCTTTATTTATCCTCTCTGGACCTCAAAATTTGGTTCTTGGGGTATCTTAAAATAAATGCCAGAAATTGTATCATTTCACCTTATAAATACTTCAGTATATATTTAAAGTAACAATAATTCCTTGGTGTTAGAGGCTATTGGTATACATCCAGTTCTATAAGAATTGTTTTGGGCCAGGCGTGGTGGCTCACACCTGTAATCCCAGTGCTTTGGGAGGCTGAGGTGGGTGGATCACAAGGTCAGGAGATCGGGACCATCCTGGCCAACATGGTGAAACCCCATCTCTACTAAAAAAAAAAAAAAGAAAAAAATACAAAAATTAGCCAGGTGTGGTGGCATGCGCCTGTAGTCCCAGCTACTCAGGAGGGTGAAGCAGGAGAATCTTGAACCCAGGAGGCAGAGGTTGCAGTGAGCCGAGGTCGCACCACTGCACTCCAGCCTGGGTGACAGAACAAGACTCCACCTCAAAAAAAGAAAAAAAAAGCAATTGTTTCTTGTTTTCAAAGAGCTTACAATCTAAAGGCATAAAAAGATCTTTATTTAAGTAACCAAGAGAAGCAAACATCATAAGAAAAGTAGATATAAAGTGCCGTGTGAGGTCGAAGAGGGACATCTCTATTAATCAGGAATGGAGACTTCAGCACTACAATAAAATCAGAGCCCAGAATCAGGTATGTGACCAGGAAATCAAGATGATATCCTAACATTGAGGAAGCTGAGGACCCAAAATCAGCACCTGGTGAAAGGGCTTGGCACAGCTCAGAATAACAGGAACAGAGAACATAGAGACAAGGAAAGGAGAACCAGTTATCTTGGTTGCAACCGAGGGGCAAATAAAAATCCCCAGTGAATGGCCCCAGTGATGAAACCAAGAAGGGTTAGGAACTGGGGACCCTCAGCTGGGATGCATTGGTCTGGCTGAATCTGTTGTACACTGCTCGCTTCTCTTTGGATTGTAGGGGACTGTGTTGCATGAGTTGTTAAATATTTGAACATTACCATTGATTACAGATGATATTGCCATAACATTGGCTTTTACCCAGAGGTATTCCTAGAGCTTAGGTCAGTGCCTGAAAGAGAAAACATTCAAACATACTCTGATCGAACAGATTGGTGCATGAATTTCATATTGTTGTTCAGACAGTTTGTTAGGCTATTTCTAAAGCTATATAAAAAAATCTTATTCATTCATTTAACTTAGTTTTTAAAGCTCCTATTATAAGAGTTTCCAGCTGTGAAGATAGATTTCCTCATTAACCCAGGCATAAATCGACTCTAAGAGAAAAATGAAGAAAGAAAATTTTAGAGAAATGTTTGTCTCAATATGCCTCAAAAAGTATACACTGCCTAGTGATAATCAGAGAAAAATCTTAAAAGAGAAACTGAAGATTATTGTCAAATTAACATGACTGTCAATTATTGGGTTGGTGCAAAAGTAGTTGGGTTGTTTTTGTCATTGAAAGTAATAGCAAAAACCGCAATTAGTTTTGCACCAACTTATTAGATACTAATCTTACTTGCAGAAGCATGAATGTAAAAAGACATACTAAAAGAAAATATCTGACTAATAAATGCTTTTAACTGAAAGAGAAAATTCCTTCTTAAAAATCATAAAGCAGTATTATCTTAAGATTACCTTATTCTTTCATAAAGCAAGAGTTACCTGGAGATCATATATTTCTGTCATTTCTAATAGTATTGTAATCTTCCTTATTAATAGTTCACTATTGGAAAAAACTAGATGTCAGTGTGACTATCATTTGTTGCTTACACAAACATTTAATTCACACTCTCATTTACATAAAGACTGTAATAGTCAAACCTGTTCCCGAGCAAGTTTTATCTTGTATGGGAGGGCTAAGTCAATTAAGCTCCTAACACAATGTGTTAGAATAAACAAAGCTGGTTAATAACAGGTCATCAAATTATTGGGCAGGTAACGCCTTTGTTACACAAACAAATTTATAAAAGTACAGTGCTGAGTAAGAACTTTGGTTTGGTTCACAAATCACTGAAGGTCATAACTTAAAATTATATGTAGCCTTTTCCGGCACCCACTTCAGAAGGCTGCATGTCTGTTTTTGTCTGAGAGGTAAACATTCACATTATATTAAATTTTTGCTTTACAATAACAAAAATAAAAACGCAAAGCGCTATTCCCGGAGTTACACAGAAAGTTACGGCCACCACCTGCATCGGTCAGTATCCCAGCTGGATATAGATGAGTAAGAGGAGAGGTTTAGAAAAGTATGAGCTGTGATAGTGAAGTGATAGTGAAGCATCCCAAAGCTAAAATAATTGCAAGCCATTCCCTTCTCCATATGTTAAGGGGCAAGGGTAGCAAACAATTACTAGAACCTGAAGCGGGTTATAGCCGTAGGTGTAGAAAAAAGATGCTGAGAAGAACTTGTGGACGCGGGTAGAGCAAAGCAGCCACAAGGCTCTGTAGAGAGAGAGTTGGGTAAGTAAATGCCCTAATCTCACTCTCCTGCCCCTCCTGTTTCTTTCCCATGCCTCCTATTGGCTGAACCCAAATGGAAGCCAGAAGGCAAGGGAATCATTTGATACAGTTCACAAAGGTTAGTCAAAGCAGGACAGAGAAGAGTGGAGAGTGGGTCTGGAAACCAGTGAGAAATATTCAACACATACCCACTTCCACCATTATAACTCCAGTTTTACTAGACTTATACGTATTTTTCAGCAGTTTCTCTCATCTCCATGAGGCCAAATCAAAGAAGCAATCAGTAGGTATTTAGGAGACTCTATCCAGACTTTAGTGCTATATTATAGGAAACTGTTATAGAAAAATAGAAAGCAGTATAATATGTGGACTCTGCTCCCAGGGTCTTTAAATTAGTTGCAGGGTAAGATAAAGACATGTGGCATAAATAGGAGCAAGATAAATAACAAGTTGTAGATCCTAAAAAGGACTGAAGATTTGGGTTTAGGCAAGGCCAAGTGTCTCCTCTAAGACATTTTTTTTAGAAAGCCTGGTGTGTAAATTGCGGTTTTTTCTATTTTTATAGATAATTCAGGAAAAGGAAGCTGCAGAGCAAAGATGTTCTTTAGGAGTGGCAGTCACATAACATCCTTAGAAACATTCTAGTAGCAACCTGGAACTTTGCCCGGCCTATTTCACTGAGTAACCTCTTCCAGGATAGGAATGATGGTGAAGGAAGGAGAAATTGCCAATTCTTTTTGCTCTCTTCACATGTACCTTTCTGCAAAGTGCAAAGACTGACCATCACCATAGCATCTGTTTTCCATTGTAAGGCTGTCACACCAAACCAAACTCAACATCAACTGGTGGAAGCTATCCCCCCACCTAAAACACTTTCACAACTTTGTCATCATGCAAATTCCTGCTGAATTCTTCAAGACTCCACTTACACAAGAACTCTATAGTTTTTGTTGAATATCCCAGGCAAAATCATACCCTCCTCTGAACTTTAACCTCCAAAATGATGTAAAAGGGTTACTTTACAGTGATGCCCTCTTTCATATAATTACTTCTAAAGCAGTTATATCTTCTTTTACTTCTTTATCCCAGCATAAAGTTGTCAAAAAATATATATATGACTATCTTTGTGCAGAATCAAAAGCATTGCCTAAAGAGATTTTTTCATGATTAATAAAAGTCTCTAGATGAGAAAAATAAGAATTTGCAATAACTATTGTATCTTCTGAGATAATAACTCTAAATTTGAAAATATGGGAACTTTTAATCTAGCAGTGAAAGAAAAACCCTCTTCTCCCATCAAATATCTCATTCTTTATTGAATAAAAAGCTATTACCCAATCATAATGTATTTATTTTTCATAGATTTTCCATAGCAATAATTAAGATTGTATTTTTTGTTTGTTTGTTTCCTAAGCATACCCGTGGTATCTCATGGCTTCATAACTTAGCAAGTCACCATTGAGCCTGATTAATTTTGAGAGAAGAAGAACAGAAGTACCTATAGAGAGATGCTCAACAAATACCTTTTTATATGAAAACTAGCCATGATGAAACCAAGGAGAATGTGTACTGGAACTTCAAAGAGCAAAATAATCTAAATGGAATTAATATATAAATCAAATGGATACAAATATGAAGAAATAATACTTTTTTTCACCTCGTCCCCATTTAGAATTCTGGAAAGTATGGTCATTTGGAATCTAAAACAAGTTGGGGGTGAGAGACGTTGAAATGGCTCCAACTTCATTCAGTTTTCCATTTGAATCAGGTATGTGTCTGGTTGAATACAGATTGGTTCACTTAAAGCAGGTAAAAAGCCACCACAAGTTCCAAAGCAATTTGGAAAGAAATCAGAGCTACTCATTCATTCATTAAACATTTATTGAGTGCCTGGCCTAGGCCAGACACTGTGCTTTATCTCCCTCCCTGCCTGTATATTCTAATGGGAGATGTAAACACATTGTTAAAATTATACATGTTATGTGCTGAAAGGGGAAGCAAGGAATTAGCATTCATTAACAGGCCAGACACATTATACACAGAATTCTATTTAATCTTAACAATGATCCTGTCCACTAGGTACTATTCATCCAATATTCCAAATGGGAAACTAAGGTCAGAGAGACTCAATGAGTCACCAAGGTTACCCCACTAATGAGTGGTGAGGTTTAAATGCCAGCTAAGATCTCCTTGACTCCAGACTCCATTCTCTTTTCTCTGTGCAAGTGGTTTTTAGGATTTAAAAAAAAAAAAAAGGACTCTTTTTTCAAACATAATAGTTTTCTATGGAAACTCTGTGTAGAAAAAAACAAATAAAGTAGATTTACTCTGTTGTAGGAACCAAAACATCTTTTTTCACTCATTACTAGGTTCAAGCTGATGCTCCTATAATAAAAGACAGGTTAAAAAGAGAAATGCATACACACTTATTTAATGTACATTTTACACAATACAGGAGATTTCAATAATGAAGACCCAAAGAACAGGGAAAACTGTGTATATTTACTCTTTGATCAAACGTGAGTAGTTGTGAAGTATGATAAGGACATTCCTTTGCTCTGGGTCTAAGGAAGGCACCTTTTGAATGAGGACCTCTTCAGAAGAAGGTCGGATAATTCTTTTAGGGCTTTGCTTCATGAGAGGGGAGCAAGGAAGAGCCAGACACACCTTCCTGCTTCTGCTGCCAGACGCCAAGGTGCCATATTTTGGGGCAGCACTTTCTGAACCCTGTCATTATTTAACACTTGGATTGGAAGGCCAGAACGTCTGCCTACCCAAATGCCACTAACCACACACACACACACACACACACACATCACATCACATGAGGAGACTCCTGAGGCACCCGTGCAGAAGTCATACTTCTTCTCAGAGTGTGTGCAGAGTGAAAAGTCACCGTCAGACACTATGTGAGGGGGAGCAGAGCATAGTAGAAACACCGAGTGACTGATCTGTGTGGTGGAGCCAAGCCTATGTTCACAGAGAAAATGGATAGAAATGGAGCACGCTAAGAAGCAGAAAGGAACATTCAGGAAAGGAGAAAAGTGGTAGGGACACAAACATTGAAAAACAAGGCTAATTTCGGGAATATTGAAAAGCCCAGTCTCTGTGGCTGGCAAATACCAGGAAGTAGCAGATGGTGCCATGCAAAGTAAGGCTGAGTTAAATTATAAAAATTAAGAGGCCTTTTTAGCCATGCTGACAAGGAATGTGATGATATATTATGTATTCAAATTCAGATTTCAGAAAATAATGCACAGATTATAAAATATTAAGATAAAAACATTGATGTACCCTACAGAGAACAAACTTTTCCTTTAAAAAAGACCAAATGCCCAGCTTTTCTAATGCCAAAATAGTTATTGTTATGTAAATCACTATTTATATTTCTGTTAACTAGGTCTTGTTCTCAGCAAAAAAAGGAGATAGTTTTTATCCTTAAAAATGGAAATTAAGCCAGTTTAAAAATATACAATAAAACTCAACAAAAATTACAAAATGTGTTTTCCTATAGTTCATACTTTTCAGTGACCCTATTTTCTATGTTATCAGTATACGATGTTTCCACAATTTGTATTGGTTGATTTTTTTTCCTTTTTGCCATCCAGTAATGTTCAGTAATTAAGTAATTTTTTAAGTAATAGTAAATATTCTCATCATTTGTTAAAACTTGTACAAAAAGTAAATAGCCGTCCACAATACAAGACGAATAAGCGTTTATCACTTTAGAAATTCCTCCCAAGCCGACATATAAGTCTAGGATTTTTTTTTTTTAAATCATGGCTGATTGGATCTAGACTTAGTTCTAACTCTAAGGTCTACACAGAGGGAAAACATTGCGACTCTGTAACCGGTAAAACTGAAGCATTTTCTTTATGCTCAACAATATCATCTGGTCTCTGTAGTTGATCTTGTTGATCTATTAATTTTGCTGAGGCAAAATTAATATAAGTGAAGAATCTATTTGGACCAAACTTGAGGATTCCAACCCAGAATCATCAATTCATGTTGCTTTGAATATTACTCTAATTAGCAGGAGTTACAAGTAGATTTTTAAAGAGAAAGAAGAGGCCGTTTCTGAGCTGTTTGCCAATAATTTACATTAAAATAACTTAAGCGATTGATTGGCTATCTATTATTAAGCTATTGTGTGTAGGTTATACTGTCCAGCGCAGCATTAAGTTAATTTATAGCTACTTGTGAAAATAGCAGGCAGTTTCAAGAGATGAATAGATAGCTCTAACGGGGGTCAATAGACATGATTACTATCTCAATTTCTCTTTGGGCCTGATCACTTCAAACGACTCTCACTCTTCAAATACAAGTTCTTTTACCTTCTCAATTTTCTATTCCAATTCCTGTCTCCTCCCAATGGGAGTGAGGCTCCTGAACCTTCTCCTGCTAGAATTGGGGCTCTGCTGTTCTTGCTTGTCCCTCGAAAAAGGGGAAAGACCCATGAGCAGAGTTCTGTTCCATAGAGAGTAAACTATGAATCCCACTTCTAGCCGAATTGCTGGAGTATTATCACTGCCAAGATATTCCTCCTGCTGTACTCACAGAAAAGACTACCTCCCACTCCAATGCTACCCTCAACTTCCAACCACTCTCCATCTGGCTTCCTTCTTTTCCTAACAGCAGTTACCCTCAGATCACAGCAAGTGTCATGAAATCGGATGGTTTTATCCACTAAGTCATGGGTCACTCTTGCTAAAAAGTGAGAAAGGTAGGGATTTTGTCTTATGTTAATGATCATTAGCATCTAAATGAGTGGGAGGCACTAGGGCTAGTAAGGCCAGAAGCAAACATTTTAATGTTGCCTTCTTCTAAATTCATCAGTATTTGTATCTTTGCATGACCTACATCAAATGTTAAACCCTTCAAACCCTACTATTCAATGGAAATAACTTTATTATTAATGGCTAATGTCACCCAATAGACCACCAGGATGGCTAAGTAGTAGAAAGGAGAACTTTATTGGTGCTATCAGTTTGCAAGCCCGGAAGAGAAAGTCTCCAGCATGAAACAAAGACACTCTCTCTTCAAAGACAGGAAGAACAAGTTGGGTTTTATTCTTTATAGTCTCCAAATTACACAGTAAAATTATACATGTTCAGCAGGTTTCGGAGAAAAGCTTTACATCTTTATGGAGGGAATCAAATGCATGGGTAAACATATATGTAACATACATCCCATGTTCACCTTGAGGCAGGATTTTAGCATTAAAATGAGGTGGAATTTGACTCTTACATCAAACAGTGAATCATAGGACACAAAGACAGTTTCTATGCAGCCCCTATAAATGGACTGAAACTGGCTTAAGGTCTGCAGTCACTTACCAGAAACCAATATTTGTAAGGCTAGTCCTCTATCCAATCAGAGCTGAAGTTGCCTGGATTGTAAATCAGAGATAGGAGGGGTGTGATAGATCCTGTGGTTAGAGAGTTTAGCAATAATTTGTTTTTCTTGTAGCCATGGGAACCTATAAATCTGCCATGCCAGCTGGGTCCTAAACCCTCAACTAATAGGTAACTTTTTTTTTTTGAAACGGAGTGTCGCTCTGTCGCCCAGGCTGGAGTGCAGTGGCGCGATCTCGGCTCACTGCAAGCTCCGCCTCCCGGGTTCATGCTGTTCTCCCGCCTCAGCCTCCCGAGTAGTTGGGACTACAGGTACCCGCCACCACGCCGGGCTAATTTTTTTGTATTTTTGGGGGTGGGGGACAGGGTTTCACTGTGTTAACCAGGATGGTCTCGATGTCCTGACCTCGTGATCCACCTGCCTCGATCTCCCAAAGTGCTGGGATTACAGGCGTGAGCCACAGCGCCCGGCCACTAATAGGTAACTTTTTAGAGTACATCTTAGTTAATAAAGGAGCATCTATTTTGGTCTCCTAGATGACACTAAGCACTAATGATACACTTTATTTTTCCTGGCACATATTTTTTTGAGATATCATTTACATACCATAAAATGCACCATTTTAAAGTGTACAATTCAGTGGATTTTTTTAGTGTTCTCACAAGGTTCTGCAACCATCACCACTGTCTAATTCCACAATGTTTTCTTCACTCCAAAAGAAACTTATATATCCATTAGCCGTCACTCTCCATTCCTGTTTCCCCCAGACTCTGAAAATCACTATTCTACTTTCTGTCTCTATGGATTTGCCTATTTTAGACATTTCATCTAAATGGAATCATAGAATATGGCCTATTGTGACTAACTTCCTTAGCTTTGCATAACGTTTTCAGGTTAATCCATGTGGTAGCGTGAATCAGCACTTCATTCGTTTTTATGACCGAATAATATTCGATTGTGTGGGTTTACGATATTGGTTTATCTATTCATCAAATGATAGACATCTCCATTGTTCCCACTTTGGGTTATTATGAATAATGGTGCTCTGAACATCTGTGTACAAGATTTTTCGTGAACATATGTTTTCAGTTTTCTTAGGTATACATCTAGGGATGAAAATTCTGGGTCATATGATAGGTAACTCTCTGTTTAACTGTTTGAGGAACTATCAAGCTGTTTTCCAAAGAGGCAGTGTATTATTTTACATTCCCGCCAGCAGTGTAGAAATATTCATTACTGTTTTTTTTCAGTAGCCACGCTACTGGGTGTGGAGTGGTATCTCATCGTGGCTTTGATTTGTACTTCCCTAATGGCCAATGATGTCATTTATAAAAACAACAATAATAATCAGGAAAGTGTTTTTTGTGAAAAATAATAAGCTATTTATATATTAATATAGTTTTCAAAACTGAAAAATAATAAGACTGGTATTATTTTACATATTGGCAAATCTCTTTAATATTTTGCCAAATAGAAAAGAATTCAGATTTCCATATCTGCTTCTACACTCAATCTGTTCTAGTACATTGTTGTGGCTGAAGTAGATAAAGAGTCTTATGTAGACCCATAGTTGAAAAAGAGAAGAGTATTTTAATAGCCTTTCCAGATAATTGTGGATATTATTATTATTATTATTATTATTATTTTGAGACAGAGTCTCGCTCTGTCGCCCAGGCTGGAGTGCAGTGGCCGGATCTAGGCTCACTACAAGTTCTGCCTCCCTGGTTCAGGCCATTCTCCTGCCTCAGCCTCCGGAGTAGCTGGGACTACAGGCACCCGCCACCTTACCCGGCTAGTTTTTTTGTATTTTTTTTAGTAGAGATGGGGTTTCATCGTGTTAGCCAGGATGGTCTCGATCTCCTGACCTCGTGATCCGCCCGTTTCGGCCTCCCAAAGTGCTGGGATTACAGGCATGAGCCACCGCGCCCGGCCGGATATTATTCTTTAATAACTACATCAAAACTGCACAAGTGACAGTTTCTTAGAAGTTAGTTGCAACATGGAATCTAAAATCATAGCAGTGAACTTTACATTCTCTGTTACATTAAAATCTATTGATCTGTCTTGCACTTTGCATGGATTTCTTACCCCTGACTTTGCAACATCCTGCCTTCATCATTTGGCAATTATTGGCTCACTGAGCTATCTAGATCTTCTAAATATTGTCATAGTTCATTATACCATACCAAAAAATCACATTTATTAATTTCACTAACAATAATTAGAAAAATTGTTAAGTGTTAGGATACCATCAAGTTCATGGTGGCTGATAGAAATTTTTCAAAATTCTAATTTTATCATGGGCAACAAGTATTATTGTTTTCTTGAAGTCACATGTTCATTTCATTCACTTTGAAAAAAATATCTGCCAAATAGCCAAGGATGGAAGACCATATTTGTCATCAATCTTTTTTTTTTAATAATGTGAACTTTTATTTTAGATTCAGGGAGTGTATGTGCCAGTTTGTTACATGGGTATTTTGCATGATGCCAAGATTTGGATTCCGATAGATCCTGTCACTCAGGTAATGAGCACAGTACCTAGCAGTTTTTCAATTCTTCCCCTCCTTCCCCACATCCCCCTCCAGTAGTCCACAGTGTCTATTGTTGCCATCTTTATGTCTTTGAATACCCAATGTTTAGCTCCCACTTATAAATGAGAATATTTTGCTTTTCTGTTCCTGTGTTAATTTGCTTAGGATAAAGACCTCCAGCTACATCCATGTTGCTGCAAAGGATATAATTTTATTTCCTTTATGTCTGTGTAGTGTGTACCACTTTTTATTATCCAGTCCACCACTGATGGGCACCTAGGTTGATTCCATGTCTTTGCTATTGTAAGTAGTGCCATAATGAATATACAAGTGCATGTGTCTTTTTGGTAGAATTATTTGTTTTCCTTTGGATATATAGCCAGTAATGGGATTGTTGGGTCAAATGGAAGTTCTGTTTCTTATGTTCTTTGAGAAATCTCCAAATTGTTTTCCACAGTGGCTGAACTAATTTCATTTCCACCAACAGTGTATAAGTGTACCCTTTTCTCCACAGCCTTACCAGCATCTGTTGTTTTCTGAATTTTTAATAATAGCTATTCTGAGTAGTGTGAGATGGTGTCTCACTGTGGTTTTTATTTGCATTTCTCTAATGATGAGTGATATTGAGCGTTTTTTCATTTGCTTGTTGGCCACATGTATGTCTTCTTTTGAAAAATGTGTGTTCATATCTTTTGCCTACTTTTTAATGGGGTTGTTTGTTTTTTGCTTATTGAAAAATGTTCCTTATAGATTGTGGATCTTATACTTTTGTCAGATACATAGTTTGTGAATATTTTCTCCCATTCTGTAGACTCTCTATGTACTCTGTTCATAGTTTATTTTACTATTAAGAGGCTCTTTAGTTTAATTAGGTCCCACTTGTCAATTTTTGTTTTTGTCGTAATTGCTTTTGATGACTTAATCATAAATTCTTTCCCAAGGCCAATGTCCAGAATGATGTTTCCTAGGGTTTTTTTCTAGGATTCTTATAGTTTGAGGTCTTACATTTAAGTCTTTAATCCATCTTGAGTTGACTTTTGTATATGGTAAAAGGCAGAGGTCCAGCTTCATTCTTTGGAATAGGACTAGCCAACTATCCCAACACCATCTATTGAATAGGGAGCCCTTTCCTCATTGCTTGTTTTTGTCAACTTTGTTAAAGATTGGATAGCTGTAGGTATGAGGTTTATTTCCAGGTTCTCTATTCTGTTTCATTGGTCTATGTGTCTGTTTTTGTACCAGTACTCATGCTATTTTGGTTACTCTAGTCTTTTATAGTATAGTTTGAAGTTGGGTCATGTGATGCTTCCAGCTTAGTTCTTTTTGCATAGGATTGCTTTGGCTATTCAGGCTCTTTTTTGGTTTCCTATGAATTTAAGAATAGTTTTTTCTAATTCTGTGAAAAATGTCATTGGTAGTTTGATAGGAAGGGTGCTGAATCTGTAGATTGTTTTGGGCAGTATGGCCTTTTAACAAAATTGATTGTTCCAGTCCATGAGCATGGAATATTTTTCTTTTGTTTGTATTATCTATGATTTCTTTCAGCTGCATTTTGTAATCCTCCTTATAGAGATCTTTCACCTCGTGGGTTAGATGTATTCCTAGGTATTTTAATCTTTTTGCAGCCATTGCAAATGGGATTGTGTTCTTGATTTGGCTTTCAACTTTAACATTATTAGTGTATAGAAATGCTACTGATTTTTGTACATTGATTATGTATCCTGAAACTTTACTAAAGTTGATGATCGGCTCCTGGAGCCATTTGGCAGAGACTTTTGAGTTTTCTAGGTATAGTATCATATTGTCAGCAAAGAGAGATAACGTGACTTCTTCTTTTCCTCTTTGGTTGCCTTTTATTTCTTACTCTTGTCTAATTGCTCTGGCTAGGACTTGTAGTACTATGTTGAATAAGAGTGATGAGAATGGGCATCCTTGTCTTTTTCCAGTTCTCAAGGGGAATGGTTCCAGCTTTTGGCCATTGAGCATGTCATTGCCTGTGGCTTTGTCATAGATAACTCATTATTTGGAGGTATGTTCCTTCATGCCTAGTTTGTTGAGGGTTTTTGTCATGAGGGATATTGAATTTTATTGAAGGCTTTTCCTGTGTCTATTGATATGATAATATGCTTTTTGTTTTTAATTTTGTTTATGTGTGAATTGTGTGAATCACATTTATTGGTTTGTATATGTTGAACCAACCTTGCATCCTAGGAAGGAAGCCTGCTCGATCATGGTGCATTAACTTTTTGACATGCTGTTTGATTCTGCTGGGGAATTCTGTGTCTGTGTTCATCAGGGATATTAGCCTGTATTTTTCTTTTTTTGTTGTATCTTTGCCAGGTGTTGGTGTCAGAGTGATGCCGGCTTTGTAGAAGGAGTTAAGGAGGAGTCCCTTCTCCTCAATTCTTTGAAATAATTTCAGTAGGATTGGTACCAACTCTTCTTTGTACATCTAGTAAAATTTGGGTGTGAATCCACCCGGTCCAGGGCTTTTTTGTTGTTTGTTTTTGTTTTGTTTTTCAGTTGGTAGGATTTTTACTACTGATTCCATTTTGGAACATAACATTGGTCTGTTTGGGGTTTCAATTTCTTCCTGATTCAATGTTGGGAGGTTGTGTGTTTCCAGGAACTTATCCATTTCCTCCAGATCTTCTAGTTTTTGTGAACAGAGATGTTTGTAATAGTTTCTGAGGATCTTTTGCATTTCTACAGAATTGGTTGTAATGTCACCTTTGTCATTTCAGATTGCACTTGTTTGGATCTTCTCTCTTTTTTCCTTTAATCTAGCTGTCACCTGTTGATCTTGTCTATCCTTTGAAAGAACCAATTTTGGTTTTGTTCATCCTTTGTATGGATTTTTGGGGTCTTAATTCTGTTCAGTTCTGCTCTGATTTTAGTTATTTCTTTTCTTCTACTAGATTTGGGGTTAGTTTGTTCTTGTTTTTCTAGTTCCTCTAGGTGTGATGTTATGCCATTAATTTGAAATCTAACTTTTTGAGGTAGGCGTTCAGCTCTAAAAACTTCCTGTTAACATTGCTTTTGCTGCATCCCAGAGATTTTGTTTTGTTGTTTCTCTGTTTTTTATTTCTGTGAAATAATTTTTTGATTTCTGCCTTAATTTCATTTACCCGAAAATCATTCAGGAGCAAGTTGTTTAATCTCCGTGTCTGTCAGTCATACTTTCCAGAAAAAAAAAAATGTTCCAATGTAGGGGGGAGACTAATTCAGTTTGCAATTTAAACAATGACACAACTGTTTTCCTCAAAATATCTCTATATATTTTGATATGCAGTAGAAGTGTTTGTATATACTTCCCAGCTGGGTGTGGTGGCTCAGGCCTGTAAACCCAGCACTTTGGGAGGCCAAGGTGGGTGAATTGCTTGAGCTCAGGAGCTCGAGACCAGCCAGGGAAACATGGTAAAACCCTGTCTCTACCAAAAATACAAAAATTAGGTAGGCATGATGGTGCACACCTGTGTTCCCAGCTACTCAGGAGGCTGAGGTGGGAGGATCACTGGAGCCTGGGAAGTCAAGGCTGCAGTGAGCCTTGATTGCACCACTGCACTCCAGCCTGGGTGACAGAGCAAGACACTATCTCAATATGTGTGTGTGTGGATGTGCACGTGTGTGTGAGTGTGCGTGCGTGTGTGTGTGTGTGAATCCTTGAGAATCCCGGATTCTTGCCTGGCTATGGCTGAACATAATGAAAATACATCCAATATTAAGACATGGGACTCTTAGGAGTCCATGGCAGATGGCAAAATAGCTAATTAAAAGAGTCCATTAAAAGCTTTGGGGGACTGCCGTAGAAGAGCATGAAGGGTATGAGTAAATCAAAGACTGTGGGTTAATCAGATGGTTAATTTTAACAATCTTGGATGCCTTAAACAAAGAATGACAATATCAAAATTACACTTTGTTTTCTCTATCAGGTCTCCTATGTGAAAGGTAGGCCATTTAGTGGAAACAGCAGAACTTCAAGAATTAGAAGGAAGACATATGGGAGAATTCAAAGGTCTCAGATAGCTTCAAACCTGGAAGCCTCCACTACACCTCCTTGCTGTCAGTTGAAGCATCCCTACCTCCCCTGTCTGACGACATGGTTTTTGTACACATGCACATACACACACACACACACACATATCCCATTTTATCAAATAGATTAGTAAAAAGCTGTGTACTCAAGGGTCAAGATTTAATAAAATTAATACCTATTACTGCATCATCGATGTCATCAATGATATTCTTAAGTAAAACTGGCTTTTTTTTTGAGACAGAGTCTCGCTCTGTCGCCAGGCTGGAGTGCAGTGGTGTGATCGTGGCTCATTGCAACCTCCGCCTCCCGGGTTCAAACTATTCTTCTGCCTCAGTCTTCTAAGTAGCTGGGACTACAGGTGCATGCCAGCACGCCCAGCTAATTTTTGTGTTTTTAGTAGAGACAGGGTTTTACCATGTTGGCCAGTATGGTCTCAATCTCTTGACCTCATGATCCGCACACCTTGGCCTCCCAAAGTGCTAGGATTACCAGAGAGCCACTGCGCCCGGCCATTTTTTCTTTCTTCCTTTTTTTTCTTTTTTTTTTTCTTTTTCTTTTTTTTTTTTTTTGTGCTACAAGTGTATGAGTAAAGAATACAATGATCAATGCCTGCTACAGTTTAGTACCCCTGCCTTGAGTCATGCTAAGGAGCAGTTTTAGCCACTAGTACTTTAGCATCATCAGTATAAATTTCAACACAGTGGAAAAAGGCAAATAACACTTTAGTATGACCATGAAGGTAGTTTTAACCTTGCAGAACTACTACAAGGGTCTCGGAAACCCCAGCTGTCCATATTCTGAGAGCTGCTGCCCTTGGCAGCCACTGAGTTCACTTGGGAATAGAACATTTCTAAATGAGACCGTGGTACTTTTATCATCAAGAAAATTGAATATGGTAATACTTTGGTGAGACATGGGTTCTGTTAGGGAACTCTAGCATTTAATCTCTGCAATACTGTCTCCTGTTTTTTCACCTTCATTGCTGCAGACAATATCTAAGTTCAGGCACATATCACCTTCTATTTAGAGAGTTCTCTGAAATGTTCTTTGGTTCTCTGCCTCTAAAATCTCCTTTCTCCAAATGTGCTTCTACACTAACTGTTGTGGATTAATATTCCTAAATCCCCCTTTTATTCCTTTGCACAAATTTCCTTTGAAATTTCCAGTAAATTTCCAGTAAACTTTTTCCGTCTATCAAAAAAGTCTAACTGCCTTTATTTGATTGCCAGGGGTCCCCTTGTTCTGGACCCAACTTCCAATCCAGAGTTTTTTCCACCTTTTCTTCATAATTTCCAACCTCAGAACATACATAGCATTTCCCAACTCATAGTAGACGTTTATCTGAAACCCCCTTTTAATGTTTGGGGCACTTCCTTACCTTTTGAGTCTTTATACATGGCAGAGCCTACCTCCCCCTAAAGAAGTAGAGGACAGACACTTCCTTTCCAGGAATTGTGATAGTGAGGTCATCAGTGCATAATCAAGCCTTAGCCAGTCATTAGAATTAGCCTCTTAGGGCCAGGCATGGTGGCTCACACCTATAATCCTAGCACTTTGGGAGGCCAAGGCAGGTGGATCACCTGAGGTCAGGAGTTCAAGACCAGTCTGGCCAAGATGGAGAAACCCCATCTCTACTAACGATACAAAAATTAGCTGGGCATGGTGGTGTGCACCTGTAATCCCAGCTACTTGGGAGGTTGAGGCTGAAGAATCACTTGAATCTGGGAGTCGGAAGTTGCAGTGAGCCGAGGTGTCCCCATTGCACTCCAGCCTGAGCGACAGAGCAAGACTCAGTCAAAAAAAAAAAAAAAAAAAGCCTCTTAAAGATGTTGAATCTGGAGCTAGTGACATAAAGACCTAGGGAGGCTTTGGATTCATCAGTGGGAGGGCAGGGCAAAGGACCACTGTGGTATCAGGATTCAGTACTGCAGTAGCATTCGGTGTTCTAGGGCCACAGTGGTATCAGTACTCAGTACTACAGTAGCATCCGGTATTCAGGAGCCACAGTGGTATCAGTACTCAGTACTACAGTAGCATCCGGTATTCAGGAGCCACAGTGGTATCAGTACTCAGTACTACAGTAGCATCCGGTATTCAGGAGCCACAGTGGTATCAGTACTCAGTACTACAGTAGCATCCGGTATTCAAGAGCCACAGTGGTATCAGGATTCAGTACCATAGTAGCACCCAGTATTCAAGGGCCATGGTGGCAGCAGTGGCAGCAGCAGCAGCAACTGCAAACATGCTGACTGTGCCAGTGGTATTACAGCTGCTAGTTTTTGTGCTCAGGGTGTGGTGAAAGTGGTAACCATGTCCTACCCAAATCAGTTTTGCAGTAGGATTTTATCCATTTTCCTTGCTGAGTTTCTTCTTTTTTATGCCCATTTTCTGAGTCTACCTCTCTAGCACCCTATATGATTCTTTTCAATATCCTTTCAGTATACTTCTTTTCTGCTTGTATCAGCTAAAAACCATTTTTGTTACTTGCAACTGAGAGCCCTGACTAATTCTGAAATTAGTTTGTGGAGGTTGCATCAACGATCCTTCAGGAAAAAGAAGGTCGGCGAGAATCCAGGATTCTTGCCTGGTTGTGGCTGAATATAATGGAAGCACGTTCAGTATTAAGACATGGGACTCTTAGAAGTCCATGGCAGATGGCAAAGTAGCAATTGAAAGAGTCCATTAAAAGCTTTGGGGTTATGGAAAAAAATAAAAGAAAATTTAAAAAGAAAAAAAAAAAAGCTTTGAGGCCTGCCATAGAACAGTATAAAGGGCATGAGGAAAATTAAAGACTGTGGGTTAATCAGATGGTTAATTTTAACGATCATGGATATATCACACAAAGAATTACAAGCTCAAAATTACACTCTGTTGTTTCTGTCAGGTCTCCTATGTGAAAAGTAGAGTATTTAGTGGGAAAGAGCAAAACTTCAAGAATTAGAAGGAAGACATATGGGAGAATTCAGAGGTCTCAGACAGCACCAAACTTGAAAGCCTCCATTAAACCTGCTTGTTGTCAGTTGAAGCATCCCTACCTCTCCCGTCTGATGACATGGTTCCTGCCTTGCTCTGATGGCATGGTTCATGCCTGTGATGGCATGAGGAAGAATTACATTATCGTCACATTATCTCTAGAGCTATACCTAGAGTCAGAGCCCAGGATTCCTCAAAGAACAATTTAAAAGTCATACCTGGGAAGATACAGAGTACACATCAATATGGTTGGCAAAAATCTGGAGAATATAGATGTAAACAGGTTCTGAGTATGTGACAACAAGGAAAAAAGGACGCAAACTTAGTCAAGCTGAATTTGTGGATATGGGGGTGCTTACGAATTATTCTGGATTCCTTGTGAAAACTTAGGCACTTTGAGCCTTCCGATTTTTGGTTTAATTGGTTGACTAATGCATAGATTGAAGAGTGGCCCATGCTAACTGAAGCTGAGATGCTAAAGATGGCAAGAAAGATGAGAGCCTGGGTCACTGATGACAATGCAGAGCTGCCAAACAAGCCCTTGAACAGTGCATCATCAGATTACATTTATATGAGCAATAAAAGTTTGATCTTATTTGGGCGAATATTACAAATATATCTCTTCTATGAAGCAAAGTTAATTCTAATTAATACAATGTGAAAAGTACACATCTCAAATCTATTAGCCTTTTTCAAAAGGACAGATGAAAATTTATCAAGACAACTGTATATTAGAATTCATGATGTATTTTTTCTTGAAAAAAAAGTACACATTCCTAATTCTATCCACTGAAAAGACCCAGGAACAATGGCAAACCCAGTAGCAATGAGCACCCTAGTACCCACTAAAATGAACAAGGGCACCTTGGAGAAATGACCAATAGTGGAGCTGAATAAAGAAATATACAATATGAATGTCCTTCCTTGGATCAGGAGGTAAGGAATCTGTCAAAGGCTAATGGGATGCCAGAAGGACACAGGAGCCAACTTGAATGGTCTCTCATTGTCCAATGATTAGATCATTTGAGGATCAAAAAGAATGACTCTAATTACTAAAAACACAACACATACATACAAATGAAATTGTCAATGATAATGCTAGAAGAAAATCATCCCATGGCTTATCATTAGAAACGGCTAAGACATAACTTATTACCACGAAAAATAAAGGGACACATAAAACATTTATTCTGTCTTTCTTGTATGTATTTTATTTTTCTGGTAAATAAGTGATCGATAAAGAGCTCTTCTTTATAGAAGAGTTTTTGTTAATAAATACAGAAAGAATGAAAGAATTAGAGAATTATCACATTTCAATTCCAAAATGACAAAAGAGGCCTAAGACTTAATCATTAATAAGTGCCAAAATTGGCCAGACACAGTGGCTTATGCCTATAATTCCAGACTTTTGGGAGCCTGAGGCAGGAGGATTACTTGAGTCCAGGAGTTTGACACCAGCCTGGACAATATAGGCCCCCATCTCTACCAAAAAAAAAAAAATCACATGTTTTTAAATTAGCCAGGCATGGTGGCATGGGCCTGTAGTCCCATTTACTCAGGAGGCTGAGACAGGAGAATTGCTGGAGCCCCTGAGTTCAAGATTGCAGTGAGCTATTATCGTGTCACTGTACTCCAGCCTGGGTGACAGAGTGAGACCCTGTCTCTCAAGAAAAAGAAAAGGAGAAGGAGGAGAAGGAGAAGGAGAAGAAGAAGAAGAAGAAGAAGAAGAAGAAGAAGAAGAAGAAAGAAGAAAGAAGAAAGAAGAAAGAAGAAAGAAGAAAGAAGAAAGAAGAAAGAAGAAAGAAGAAAGAAGAAAGAAGAAAGAAGAAAGGAAGAAGGAAGAAGGAAGAAGAAGAAAAGGAGGAGGAGGAGGCAGAAGAGAAAGAGAAAATAAAAGAATAAGTGCCAAAACTATTAGATGAAATATGGGTGGGGAGTTTACAGTGGATGGATCAGGCTGATCACACGTGAACTCACTGATCAGTCCTGGCATTGGAAAAACGAGACCATCGGCCAATATGAGCCTCCTGATGTAAGACAATAGGATCATCACCATCTCTGAAATACTTTTAACCCCAAAAATGAAACTGAATTTAGTCATGTCTCAATTTAGCCAAGTCCCTACAGAAATATGTAAAATAAAACATAAAGCCACTTCCAGGATGTAGGAAATTCTTTAAAAACAATTTTGAACAAGTAAATGACATAAAAATAAGAGGCATCTATATCACAATA
The DNA here is from genome assembly GCF_043159975.1 of Macaca nemestrina. Classification (NCBI taxonomy): domain Eukaryota; kingdom Metazoa; phylum Chordata; class Mammalia; order Primates; family Cercopithecidae; genus Macaca; species Macaca nemestrina. The sequence continues at coordinate 36,250,214 of NC_092140.1, forward strand.
AATTACAAGAGACTTAGCAACCAACATTGTTTGGCTCCTGATTCAAACACTTGAGAAAATTAGGAGGATTTGATTATGTTCTAGGTACAAGGTGACATTAAGAAATTATTGTTGACTTCAGGCCTGGCATGGTGGCCCACGCCTGTAATCCCAGCACTTTGGGAGGCTGAGGCGGGCGGATCACGAGGTCAGGAGATCGAGACCATTTGGCCAACATGGTGAAATGCCATCTCTACTAAAATCCAAAAACAATAATTAACCATGCGTGGTGGCACGTGCCTTAGTCCCAGCTACTTGGGAGGCTGAGGCAGAGGAATCACCTGAACCCAGAAGGCAGAGGTTGCAGTGAGCCTAAGCCGAGGTTGTGCCACTGCACTCCAGCCTAGTGACAGGGCAAGTCAAGAAAGAAAGAAAGAAAGAAAGAAAGAAAGAAAGAAAGAAAGAAAGAAAGAAAGAAAGAAAGAAAGAAAGAAAGAAAGAAAGAAAGAAAGAAGAAGGAAGGAAGGAAGGAAGGAAGGAAGGAAGGAAGGAAGGAAGGAAGGAAGGAAGGAAGGAAGGAAGGAAGGAAGGAAGGGGGAGAGAGAGAGGGAGGGAGGGAAGGGAAGGGAAGGGAAGGGAGGAAGGAAGGAAGGAGAAATTATTGTTGATTTTATGTGATATAGTGATATTGTAGTTATCTTAAAATGTTAGAGATTCATTCTAAAATATTTATAGATGAAATGATATGATGTCTGGGATTTGCTTTATTATATACTTGTTAAAGCCAGAAGGGAACTGATGAAACTAGGTTGACAAAATGCTGATAGTAGTTGAATCTGGGGATTTACAATATCAATAGTCCTACTTTTGTGTATGTATGAAGAAGAAAAGCAAAAGAAGAAGAAAATGCAGATGACTTCTGGTGCTTCTTCTTCCTTCTTCCTGTTTCTTCATTGTGAATGATATATAACTACAGGACTTACAGTGTAGCCACCATCAGGTGACAATAAGGCAAACACGAGCATGGGAATAAAAATAATGTAAGAATAGTAGACAAATACAAAGGAAAATGCTGAGCTGCTACACTAACTCCTCACCTACTGTGGATACCTTTTTGCATGAGACACCTCAATCTTTACATATGTAAGCCATTGTGAGTGGAATTTTCTGTTCACTGCAGACTCACATTGTGGTTACTAATACAGTTTGACTTAATTACCACTAGCGATTTGGGGTTCTTCGTGTCCCCTGGGTAAACTTAGCTAGAATGACTGGCACTAACAAAAAATAGGGTTGCTGCGTCACAATAAAGTCAAGTCCCAAAATTAACAGGCTCAAAAGAAGTTTGTATTCTCTTTTGCCATGCCAGAGAGAAAATATTGGAAGGTCATATGGAAGATTTTACCTTTTGTCAGTTATTTCTGGGTAGTTTATTAGAGCTTGGAACTAATGAGGCCATGGATGCCTTTTTGTTTATTTTAGTGACCAAATCAATGGTTTTGCTGTAGTTTGGTATCACACCAAACTTTTAAAGTATAGTTTAAATCAATGGTTTTGCTGCAGTTTGGTATCACACCAAACTTTTAAAATATAGTTTAAATCAATGGTTTTGCTGTAGTTTGGTCACACACCACTGACTAGGGCTCAGAGGTTTTTGCGTGGTCATACTATAATCCCAGGGTAAATGTATATTTGGATCACTGACAGTATTAAAACCACATTCTAACTGCATGGTTCAGTGAATCAATTTCATTATCTTCATCTATGTTAAATAGAGCTTGTTGACTGAATCTGTCCTTCAAAACCTAATCTGATAGAAAATTTCGTTTATTTCACAAAATTTGAATTGGCACTTACTTTCTTGCTACTTACATCAATACACTAGAAGAACTGAAACAGTTCCCTCTGTTAGGTTCACAAGATAACTAACAAAAAGGCATCATATTAAACAAACCCTCTGCTACCCAATTTTCTACCTAGGGGAGTGACATGGGAAATTATTCGGCCTTTACTGATTTCTTTCACATCCAAAGTTTGCTCTTGTTTTCATGATTCTATTGATCTCTGGATTCCACAAGTATACAAATGACTTACCACTGTGCAAACAACTATGCATTAGTCAGAACTTTGATAAAGTTCTGCATGGGAAGCTGGAGGAGGTTCATCATAAAAGACAGATATAATTTAAAATTTGGTGGTAAGGAGTGAGTAAAGGAAGTGAATTTATATGAATTGAAATAATGAAGATGTAAGAAGGACCGAGTCTTGTTTTTGAGTATTAAAAAGGCTTGTATATAAACGATACAAAACAATTATTCTCAGTCCCATGTGGCAGATAGAAATTACAGCAGAGAGAATTTAAACCAGACATTAGAAGAAATCTAAAGATTGTGAAACATGGATCTGTATTTCCACATGATTATAGAGTTAGTTTTTTAAAAATCAATATGGAGTTATTATTTTCAAATAACTTTAACTCAAACTAAAAACAGGATAACTTAACTCAATTTCCTAAAACAAATATTCACATCAACTCTCTGCAGGAATAGAGTGATAAGTGAGACACATCTCTGCCCTCTGAGAGTTACAATGTTGGAAGGATGGTAAGTAGAATTAGCCAAATACCAAAATAACTGCAAAATAATGTGTAACTGCCAGGCGAGGTGGCTCACGCTTGTAATCCCAGCACTTTGGGAGGCTGAGGCGGGAGGATCACTTGAGGTCAGGAATTGGAGACTAGCCTGGCCAACATGGTGAAACCCTGTCTCAATTAAAAATATAAAAATTAGCCAGACATGGTGGCTCATGCCTATAATCCCAGCCACCCAGGAAGCTGAGGCAGGAGAATTGCTTGAACCCAGGAGGTGGAATTTGCAGTGAGCTGACATCGCGCCACTGCACTCCAGCCTGGGCAACAGAGTGAGATTCTGTCTCCAAAAAATTAAAATTAAAATTAAAATTAAAATATAAGGTGTAACTGATAAATACCAAAGCAAAATCCTGTATTTCTCCAAGTCATGTCACTGTAATAATAATGTATCAGGCTATGTTATTGGTAGCAAAAACTGTGATTCAGATGTGTCAGCCCGTAGAGCTATGTTTGCTCCTCATGGCGAAGCTGCACCTTGGCTGAATGACCAGAAGATGGATTCACTACAGACGATAAAAAGAAGCTGCCATTTGGCTATGGTGTGCAGCAATATCATCTAGCACAGTTGGTAACCAAGGCGGAGCATTACTGATTTTCTTATCTCATCTTTGAGGAAGTATATAACGAGAAGGGAGGTTTCAAGTTAGCAAAGCTTGCAAAAGGCAGAAACTGTATTTAGCTAATCTTTCAGTTTCATAAATTCTAATTCAAAATAGGCATAGACAAGTTTTGTTTTTTTTTTTTTTTTTTTTTTGAGACGGAGTCTCGCTCTGTCGCCCAGGCTGGAGTGCAGTGGTGCGATCTCGGCTCACTGCAAGCTCCACCCCCCGGGTTCACGCCATTCTCCTGCCTCAGCCTCCCGAGTAGCTGGGACTACAGGCGCCCTCCACCTCGCCCGGCTAGTTTTCTTGTATTTTTTAGTAGAGACGGGGTTTCACCGTGTTAGCCAGGATGGTCTCGATCTCCTGACCTCGTGATCCGCCCGTCTCGGCCTCCCAAAGTGCTGGGATTACAGGCTTGAGCCACCGCGCCCGGCCGACAAGTTTTAATTTTAAAATTTCTACAGTATGACCAAGTATTTGCACCTCTGGTAATTGATAGAATCACCATATAAAAAATACCATGAGTAAACCTTGATGAAGAAGCTGAATAGCAAAGGAAGAATAGTTTTAAAACTTGCTCTCTGAGTATTGCTATGCTTTGGGCACTTAATAAGTACAGACAACAACGAGAACCTTTGCTTAGTATCACATTTGTCTGTACTGCAATGATACACAGAAACAGCAATAAATATGCTGCTTGATGTTTTTCAGTATATGTACTTCATAGTGGAAGGTCATATTTCCTAAGAAAATGTCTGGCAATTTGCGAGAAAGGTGTTAGGAGTGGAGGTGGGACAATAGGTTCAATAATACTTAGAAAACTCGGTGGGTTAGACAGCTTGGGCTGCCGTACAAAATAACATAATCTGGGTGGCTTTCAACAACGTAAACTTATATTCTGACAGTTCTGGAAGTCAAAGGTGAGGTTGCCAGCATGGTCAGGTTCTAGTGAGGACCCTCTTCCTGGCTTTCAAATGGCCACTTTTGAGCTATAGCCTCACATTCAAAGAAAGAGAGAGGGGCACAGGGAGAGAGAGAGAGGGCTCTCTGGTGTCTCTTCTTTTAAGTGCGCTAATCTCATCATGAGGGTCCCACCCTCATAGCCTCACTTAAACCTAATTATCTCCCAAAGGCCCCATCTCCAAATAGCATCGCATTGGAGGTTAGGGCTTCAACATATGAATTTGAGAAGGAAACAATTCAGTCCATAGTGCTATATTTAAAAAATAATGTTTCTATGTCAATTTAACTATATAATAATACTAGTAAATAAAACCCATACTAAGTTTAACTCATGTGTTAAAGTTCTAGCACTCTACTGTAATACTTTTAAAAACAAAAAAGTACTGAAAAAAATTCTATTTGGTATGACAGGATTAGAAAATCATGGTTTTGCAATACTTAGTAAATGTTTGCTGAAATCATAACGTGGAACATCCTGTTGGGAGAACAGGATATTCCTGCGGTGTCCTAGGATCACCTCTGAGATTATTCATTAACTCCAAAGACTAAAATGTACCTTTACAACATGGTCATCTGTAGTTGCCATCCAAACTTAGTATCACCAGTAATAGGATGACCTGACATGTGTCACCTGATAACATATGAAGCCACAATATTACCTGTCTTGAGTATAAAATTGAACATTCTTGACAAATAGGTTAAACCTGAATTTAATCAAGTCTAGACCTAAATACATGAAATAAAGGGGATAAAAAAAACAGGTTGAACAACACCATGGGAAACAGTCAGGATATGGGACATACTATATAGGAAAACTGGCTTATCCTCTTCAAATAGTCAACGTCATGAAAAAATATTTGGGTAGAGAATTTTTCTTTTTTTCCTTCCTTTTTTTGTTTTTCTAGAGACAGGGTCTCATTCTGCTTCCCAGGCTGGAGTGTAGTGGCGTGATCACAGCTCACTGCAGCCTCGAACTCCTGGGCTCGGTTGACTCTCCCACCTCGGCCTCCCAAAGCACTGGGATTACAGGTATAAGCCACCACACCGAGCCAGTCGTGGATTATTCTAGATTAAAACAGAAAGAAGGGCGATCAAACTCAATAATCAAATTCCATACATTCAAATATACATCTGTAAAAGGAATTTGGAGGCAAGATGGAGCATTTGACTATAGACTGGATATAAAATAATATAAAACTATTGTTAAGTTTCTTGAGCATAATAATAACATTGTGATTAAGTAAAATATTCTTATTCTTAGAAGTCTTATAGTGGTATATTTAGGAGTGAAGTTTTATATGTCTGCAAATGACTTTATAAAAATTATTTTATGCATGTATATAGGCAGAAATATTTAAACATTTGCCAGCATGTTAATTTTTGAAGTAAGGGGACAGTACATGAATATTCTTTGTACCATTCTTTCAACTTTTCTCTGTATTTAAAATTTTAGGCCGGGCGCGGTGGCTCAAGCCTGTAATCCCAGCACTTTGGGAGGCCGAGACGGGCGGATCACGACGTCAGGAGTTCGAGACCATCCTGGCTAACACGGTGAAACCCCGTCTCTACTAAAAAAATACAAAAAACTAGCCGGGCGAGGTGGTGGGCGCCTGTAGTCCCAGCTACTCGGGAGGCTGAGGCAGGAGAATGGCGTAAAAACCCGGGAGGCGGAGCTTGCAATGAGCTGAGATCCGGCCACTGCACTCCAGCCTGGGCGACACAGCAAGACTCCGTCTCAAAAAATAAATAAATAAATAAAAATAAAATAAAATAAAATAAAATAAAATTTTAAAATGAAACGTTGAAAAGTACATTTAAACTTGTTTTATTTAAGAATAAGTAATATGATCAGGCACAGTGGCTCACTGTAATCCCAGCACTTTAGGAGGCTGAGGCGGTTGGACACCTTGAGCCCAGGCATTCAAGACCAGCCTGCGCAACATGGCAAATACTTCATCTCTACAAAAAATAGAAAAAAATTAGCCAGGCGTGGTGGCGCATGCCTGTAGTCCCAGTCACTCAGGAGGCTGAGGCAGGAGGATCACTTGAGCCTGGGAGGTTGAGGCTGCAGGGAGCTGTGATTGCATCACTGCACCCCAGCCTGGGCAACAGAGTGAGACTCTGTCTTGAAAAAATAAAATAAAAATAAAAATACATAGTACTAGTATATCAGATATGTGATAAATATGTAAGTTATAAAAATTATACTCATGATCTGATCTAAGATCCTGAACATGAGCAATTTCATGAAATCTGGGTATATGCTCTCTTCATCCTAACCCTCTAACTTCTCCCCAACTATCTTGATATCTGTAAAATGTATTATAGACATTTTCAAGTATACACAAAAAGCTCTAGCCCCAGCTCTGCAGGTTTTTTTTTTTTGTATTCATGTTGTTGTATGTTCTATGTTATCCTTAGAGAATTCCTTTATTATTTGCAAAACAAGCAATGCCTCCAATGTGTACCAATAAGTTAAATAAGAAGGAAGATCCACTCAGAGATATTTAGTCCAACATAGTTTCAGAAGTGGAAATTCTTCATGCGATTTTTAACCTTTTTGTGAATAAGTATACACTCTTATTTCAGTTAGGGTCAGTTTTTTAAAAATAGCATTGTTTCGGATACAATGTTTCTTTCTATACAAAAACAAATCGATTTTAATATGAAATGCAGAATGTATCTGATGACTATCATCACCTGGAGACCCTGTCCTCTTGCTTCATTCAGTTAATTCATTGCTACTGTAATTTCTCTGTAAAACAGAAATGAAACTCAGTTCTCTATTCTGAGCACCAGTTGAGTGGAATACAAGTATGCCAGTCAGGAGACTGATATTCTTGGAGTTCAATGAGAAAAATAGCACTTAGTTGAGCATAAAGAAAGAATTCTAGTTAGTAAATAAAATGAACCGAGTAGAACACTGAATAACTGAGAACAAGAAGCATTGAAAAAAAAAGAAAGGAGAGAAAGACTTGAGTCAAAACTTGGAGTCCTAATAAAGAGGAAATGAGAAGAGGAAGTGGTTTATAGAGTAAGAGTTTTTATTAACTTGAGATTTTTTACCTCTATTGACAAGAAACATAATGGTGGCTGTTAAAAAAGAAAAGAAAAAAAAGAAGAGAAGCAGAAAGAAAAGAAAAAAGCTGGGTTTAAAGCAGTGGCTCTGGACTTTAATCCCAGGGCTTTGGGAGGCCAAGGTGGGAGGACCATTTGAGGCTAGGAGTTCAAGACAGCCTGGGCAACATAGTGAGACTCCATCTCTACACGTACAAAAAATTAGTCTGGCATGGTAGCACACCTATCATCCCAGGAATTCAAGGTTACAGTGAGCTAGGATCATGCCACTGATCTCCAGCAAGACCCTGTGTCAAAAAACAAAAAAAAACAAAATTAATACGTTATGGGAAGAACCTGTTAAGGCATAAAGTAATTATGCTTTTCACACTAATCAGTTTTCCCCTGTGTATCTAGAGGCTCTCTCATGGTTTGATTTTAAAGAAAGATAAAATGTTGTACACCTTTTACATGCCAGATTTTCTTAAGCATGATCTCATTTAATTCTCCAAAAACTCTAGAAGACAAGGAACATCCTCTCCATTTTATGACTGAAGTTAATTTGGGCTCAGAGAAGTCAAGTACATATACAAATGACACGACTAGTAAGAGTAAAGATAACTTTTGAAATCTGATTTCTCTGACTCCAACTTAATGCTTTTTATTTACAAGGCTAAACTACCTCAATAGCCTAAATAAATTTGTAAGTTAAACCAACTTTCATAAGACTAGCATTTCCGAGCTCTTAATAAATGTAAGATTAGATAGTTTGATTATTACTAATCAATCTGAAAAATAAATCTTAATATAACGAGATTTTAAAAGTTGCCAGTGGTAGTTAGAAAAGCAAAAAACAAACAGTTCCCAGAAGATAAAGTAAAATAGGTACACACACACAGATTTTGTGTGTATGTGTGTCTGTATATGGTAAGAACACTTAACATCCACTCTACATTTCTCAGGAATATATGGTCCTTAACTATAGTCATCATGCTATACTTGAACTTACTCCTACTGTAATTAATATATTCTTTGACCAATATCTCACAGCCCCCTCTCCCTACTAGCTCCTACAACCTCTAATAACCACCATTCTACTCTCTACTTCTATGAGGTCAACTTTTTTAGATTCCATATATGAGTGAGATCATGCGGTATTTGTCTTTCTGTGCCTGGCTTATGTAACTTAACGTTCTCCAGGTTCATCCATGTTGTCACAAATGACAAGATTTTTTTTTAATTAAATGTATATTTTATGTGTATTTAAAACATCCATCTAGCAAACAAAAAATGACAACAGAAATTATGCATTCTTTTTGCCTTTAACCTTGGCAACTTATATTTATGCTAGCAGAATGCCACGACACAGATGCTTCTATGATTGTTCTTTGGAGTTACAGTGGACATGAAATTGATATGTGCTCACTTACAGACAATTTTGGCAATCCAGTTTGCCAAATGCATTTTTCTTTCCTTCCTTTTTTAAGGTTTTCTTTCTTTAAAAAGAAAACCTGTTCATGTAGCATTTCCATTTCTAGCCCAACAGAAATAGAATTGGAAGTCAGGTCAAAATTTTATGGAGAATGTTACGCATCCTGCCACTATTTACAAGGGTGAAAGAACAGAAAGAAATGAACAATAAAGGGGAAATTGTTGAATAAAATATGGTACTTTCACATGTTACTTATTATATGGCCATAAAGAATAATTTCTCAAGCAATTATTAATTATATAAAAATGATTATAACCTAATTTTAAGCTCAAAAAGCAAGATACAATATTGGATATACAGTGCAATCTAAAATACCTTCAGAAATATACACACATAGAGAAGAACTATTAAATTAAAATTCACCAAAATATTAACAGATGTTATTTCTGGGTTGTGGTATTATGGATAAGGTTTTTATGCTGAATTGCCAAAGTTGTCTACAAATGAGCACATATTAATTTTAAAATAAAAAGGCTACAAGCCTGATTTTTAAATGATAAGGTTTAGTCATCTGTTATTGATGTATTGGTAATGATGTTTCCTAGAAAAGATATAGTATTGATCCTTGAATTCTTTTATTTTTAAAATGTATTTGTCTATAGACAACATTCCTTTTGGGTTTAAATATTGGGGACAAATAAGCATCATATTCCTTAAATGCTGACTGGTCAACTAAAATTAAACAATCAATGTATTTTATCGTGTACCTGATTTATTAAAGAATTATAATTCAGGAGAGGTATAAATATAAGATGGTTTTGTTCTCTTTAATCAAGCACACTTTGTTAATAACTTCTTAAGCAGATTGCAGATTCCACAGGATGCAGTCACTTTTTTCTCAGCTTCCTCTCCCTCTAGTACAGGTTTGACCAGTAGCCAAAGACCTAAATTGTGAAGAGAGGTGTAGTCTGCTCACTTAGTTCCCTTTTTCCTTCTTCAAAGTATAGGTTCAATGGGGACAGGAGCGAGGAAAGAGGGATTGAGGCAAATCGACCAGGTGGGAAGGCAGTTCTCTGTACATTAGTTCTTGTTATTGGACTGGTCATGAATACCCACTGTCTCAGGCCTCCAAACACTGGCTCTCTCATGTGGTGCCTGAGTGAGTTCTTTGGCAATGGTGAAGGACTTCTCTACCATACAGTTCTCTAAACCATGGGAGATCTGGCTCCAGTTCAACCCTTTTAAGTCCCTTTTACTTACATACTCCCACCATCTCTGGGATTCCCACAGTCTCCAGCTATTGGAATCTCCTTTCCTGGCAGGAAGTGATCCTAAGTGGTATTCCAAGTAGATGGCTCAAATCCAGCTCTATTCCTTCCTTCTCACTGGACTCACAGAAACTCACATATCCTGTCCTGTTGGAAGATTGGTTGCATGAAGAGTTCCAGTTCTTGGCTGGGCGTGGTGGCTCACGCCTGTAATCCCAGCACTTTGGGAGGCCAAGGCGGGTGGATCATGAGGTCAGGAGATGGAGACCATCCTGGCTAACACAGTGAAGCCCCACCTCTATTAAAAATACAAAAAATTAGCCGGGCGTGGTGGCGGGTGCCTGTAATCCCAGCTACTCATGATGCTGAGTCAGGAGAATGGCATGAACCCGGGAAGCAGAGCTTGCAGTGAGCCAAGATCGCGCCACTGCTCTCCAGCCTGGGTGACAGAGCGAGACTCTGTCTCAAAAAAAAAAAAAAAAAAAAAGAGAGAGAGTTCCAGTTCTTTACCCTCCCTATGTCCACACCCTTTAACATGACCTTGCCTTGCAGACTCCTTCAGTAAAGATATGGAGTTTACTTTCCTGTTCCTCAAGTCTAGGCTTGCCTTTGGATTTCTTTGTCCCCAAATGATTTTATTTTCTTTAATCAATGCTGTTTTGGGTATGAGGGATTTCTTTGGCCAATGGGTTATTAGCAAATAAGACACAAACAGGAACTTGGAAAGTGTTGATGCAACTGGGCTTGCATGCTGTTGCTCACTGCCATCAACATGAGAAGGCCATGTTTGTGTTGACCCACTGTTCCAAGATCAGAAATGCCAAAGATATCCTAGTTGACAAATTCCTAAGTCACTCAGCAGCCATCGCCCCTCAGAAAAATAAGTGAACCCAGCCCAGATCAGCTGAAACTCTCAGATTTTTGAGTGTAATCAGTGCCTGTTGTAGCCACCACAATTTCATTTTGTTTGTTGTGGGACATTATTGTGGCAATAGACAATTTGTGTACTTCATCCAATGGTGGTTATACAAGCTGGTCCATTCAATTTCTTCTTTCTGTCTAGCCTTCTTTCCCTGATTCCCTTTTCCTGTGCTCAGATAAACACAAGGGAAGAGCATCACGTTGACTACCTAAGCAAATTGTCATGAACTTTGAAGAGTCTGAAACTTACTTGCAAGCTAAGTAGTTAGTGTGCCATAGCTACAAGGATGCTGGTAAGAAACACAAGACTCCTAGGTCAGAGAAGAACAGTTTATTCACAGCAAGAGCAGTATCCAGAGTATCATCAATTTTGTGCTGGCTCCTCAAGCCCCAGTTCCCACAATGAGTCATGAAGAGGGGCAGATGACACCTATACACATAGGTGTGAGCTGCATTTCAAGAAACTTTGAGCTTAGGGAACCCAAATCTTTTTTTTTTTTTTTTTTTTTTTTTGAGACAGAGCTTCATTCTTGTTGACCAGGCTGGAGTGCAATGGGGCAACCTTGGCTCACCACAACCGCCACTTCCAGGGTTCAAGCGATTCTCCTGCCTCAGCCTCCCAAGTTGCTGGAATTACAGGTATGCACCACCACGCCCGGCTAATTTGTATTTTTAGTAGAGGTGGGGTTTCTCCATGTTGGTCAGGCTGGTCTCAAACTCCCAACCTCAGGTGATCCACCCACCTTATCCTCCCAAAATGCTGGGATTACAGGTGTGAGCCACTGCACCCGGCCAGGAACCCAAATCTTTTAAGACGGGCACTCAGGGAGCCTAACTTTTGCTTAGAGGCAAGTATCTTTACGATACTAGATAGCAAGCATGCATGCCCTTTGCTCTGGAGGGATATACCATCTCTAACTTTCAAAGCCATGTGCTAGACAAACATCCTTGAAAAGACCAGAAAAGGTGGTCCATGCTTTGCTTGTAGGACATCTGGGTATGTGAGAGAATGTGGGTATGAGAAATTTTCTCTTAACGCAGATGTCCTCCAGGAAACAGAATGACAGTCTCTTCTTCTAGTCAATTATTCCCAATTTTTAGAAGAGATTCTCTGGGTTTCTCCCCTCACCCTCCACTTCCACTAGGCTGACAACTCCCAACTCTTTCTTATTCTCTTGACTTACAATCTTCTTATATAGACTGAGAAAGGATGTTGGGCAGCAGTCATTGCAGCACCAGATCTGTGGTCTCTAAGCAATCCCAGCCGAATTCTCAGTTAACAGGAAAAGTCCCTGTTCTGTTACAAATGGACCATATTGCTCAATAAGTGTGTGGAAAACAGATTGACTTAAGAAATAATGCAATCAAGCAGCAGATACTTGACAAAAACTCAGAGATACCCAAATTTCAATGTACAGTATAGATGTATACTATTGGAACTTGGCAGCAAATGCTATATGAATAACTCTTGCAACAATCTTGGGTAGAGTTCTTTTTAGGCTATTCCACATCCCACATAATATACAGCCTATGAGGCAAAAAACACTTAGACTCACCCAATGATAAATACACTTTTTGTGAATGACATCTCCAAGTTAACAGGCAAGTCGCAGATATTTGCAATATTGTAACAAATAAAGGATTAATATTCAAAATATATAAGGATTCCTTAGTATCCACGAGAAAACAATGGGCAACTGTGATGGCCATGGAAATGCATTACCCAGATCTCCCTTCAAGAGAAATTGCTAAGGAAGAGTAGTTGGCAGATAGCTGCAACACCTCTGGATCCACTGTGGTGTTCATATCAAGGCCAGGTTCTCCAGGTCAACTCCCAAACAGCAAGTGAACATGGCAAGCATCTAGGGCCTGACTATTCCCTCCCAATGCCAGGTTACTCTGACAAGTGTTCTTTATTCTGGGGCTCCCTGTTGGCCCAGCTGAGACTTTCTCAGAGCTGCATTGCAGTGAGAGACTTTCACCCTGACACTCATGCTTCTCTCTTTTCACAGGTGTCAAATCTGCCTTGAGGCCTGGAGGTTTTCCCTATATACCCCAATCACATTTATCCTTCACAGGCATTCCCCCTAACCAATGTCTCTGTAGATGTCTGTCTTGGTGCTTCTGCTTCCTGGAGGACTCAAACTGACACAGGAACCCAATAAAAGATAGCAAAATATTTGAACAGGGCTGGGCGGGGTGGCTCACACCTATAATCCCAGCACTGTGGGAGGTTGAGGCTGGTGGATAACTTGAGGTCAGGAATTTGGGACCAGCCTGACCAACATGGTGAAACCCCATCTCTACTAAAAAAAAAAAAAAAAAAAAATACAAAAATTAGCCAGGCGTGGTGGCATATGCCTGTAGTCCCAGCTATTTGGGAGGCTGAGGAAGAAGAAACTCTTGAACCTGGGAGGCAGAGACTGCAGTGAGCCAGGATCACACTACTGCACTCCAGTCTGGGCAACAGAGCGAGATTCCATCTCAAAAAAAAAAAAAAAAAAAAAAAAAAATTCTACCTCAATATATGAAACTGAGGATCCATTGAAGGAAAGAAAATGGAATTAGAATTCAGAAAAGTAAGCCCTGTTGAAAAAAAGTGGGGTTATTTAAGGACCAAGGAAAAGACCATAAAGATCAGTGGTCCTGGTAATTGTAATGGTCTATATTTACTTAGCTCTTACTATGTGTTGAGCACTGTTCTGAGTTCCCATGGACAAACACAGGTACTACTATAACCTCTATTTTAGAGATGAAGACATTGAAGGACACAGAGATTAGCTAGTGTGTCCAAGTTATTTAAAAAAGAATCCACTCAAGCTCTATTTAAAAGGTCGTATATACACATGGTTTAGAGAATCTATTCTAAATGCTATTTAAAAATATGATGGGAAATTAAAATAGGAAGAAATATAGCATTCAACAACATTTTAATTTTGTGATCTTGGGCACATTTTCTTTAACCTTCCTGGGACTCAATTTCCTCATCTAGAACATAGGGATGGTGCTTTTTAAATTTTGAGACAGCATCTCACTCTGTCACCTCAGCTGGAGTGCAGTGGTACAAGCATAGCTCACTGCAAGCTCTGCCTCCTCAGCTCAGGTGATCCTCCTGCCTCAGCCTCCTGAGTGAATTGGACTACAGGCATGCACCACCACACCTGATTAGTTTCGTATTTTGTGTGGAGTTGGGGTCTTGCTATGTTGCCCAGGCTAGTCTTGAACTCCTGGTCTCAAGCGATCCTCCCACCTCAGCCTCCCATAGCACTAGGATTACAGGCATGAGCCACCACACCGAACCAATACTTTCTATTAACAGTTACATTTTGGAAATTATGTTTAAATCTATAGCATGCTATATTAATATCAGTTTATTTGCTAAAGAAATTGAATTTTTAAAAAGAGGATAGCATACAGCTTAGAAAATCCTAAATTTGAAGGCATGTAGTAAAGCCAAGTATCAACTGAAAATTTACTTTAGCCAATTATTTTTATTCTTCCTCAGCTATGCAGCTATGTATTTAGGCATACATGCACTACTGCATTACTAAAGATCTGTAAGCAGGTATTTATTTTTGCAGAGCTCATAGAAAGTAACAAAGTTTTAATATCATTACCTTTCAAGTTCACTCTCTTGAAAATTAACAATGAATCAGTTTACTGAAGTTCTTGTTTTGATAAATAATTTATCAAAATCATAAAGCACAAGAAGCCATAGTGATGATTTCTGTGCAGAATGGAATGCGAAGAACCAGAATGAAATGTTCTCATTGATTCTGTAAAATTCTGCTAAACCTCTACTTACTTTAATGCTCTGTCCTCTTACATTTTCTCTCTCCAACCCAATTATTTCCCTTTATGAAATTCTTTCTAAATGTTACCTGTATTAACATGGTCAAATAAACTAAAAAGTACAATGGCCCCAGAAGTATTTGACTTTATTTATTTATTAATAAGGCTGCACCATAAGCCCATATGGTAACGTATCCATGTCATATAGGACACACTGTTTCTGTGGTAGTCTGCAGAGGCATTGTTCTATAACCAATTACATAAAGTATCAAACCATTGCAGTGAGATTTACATAGTTTATAATAGTTTATTCAATAGTTATACGCGTGCAATTATTAAAAAGCAATAACTTTAATAAGTAAAAAAAAAATCTACAAAATAACCCTGATATTCTGAATTTGTGAATTGTAATAATACTACTGACTAATGTGTTTATCAAATCTTGAATTGGGGGATGTACTTCTCTTGAACAGAACAGGAAATTGATGATTTCCTTTGTATTATTTTATGTCAGGGTAAAGAAAGAAATTTAGGGGTGCTCCTCAGTTCTGTAATGGTGGCTAGAAAATGGATTAATGGGCAAGATATTGTATACATACACACACACACACACATTGAGACAATGCTTCCTTTTGTCAAAAGAATTACTTTTCTCTTGCATTCTGTAAACACCCTTATGATAGGCCAATGTTCATTTTTAGAGGCCTTATATTGTTTTGAAATAAAGATAAATTAAAGAATGTTAGAGATTTGCAACTAATTCAAGTACATTAAGCACCAATATTATAAACAATATTGGGTGGCTTCACTTTCAGAATTTACCATCTGGTGGCACATGTCTGCAGTCCCAGCTACTCAGGAGGCTGAGGCAGGAGAATCACTTGAACCTGGGAGGCAGAGGTTGCAATGAGTCGAGATCGTGCCACTGCACTCCAGCCTGGGCGACAGAGTGAGACCCTGTTTCAAATAAAATAAAATAAAATAAAATAAAAAGGAATTTACCATCATCTGATTTTCTCATTATATTTTCCTTGGTATAAATATTAAATAACGTTAACTTTTTAACCTATTAAAGAAAGATTTTATTATTTGTGTGAGAAGAAAAAGGGGATTGTCAAAGGAGATGAGTATGTCAAAAAAATTTATAATAGCCTTCAAAACTACGTTTCCTGTGTTTTAAATATTACGGGTTAAATTAGTCACTGTTTCCACTTAAAAAGAGTAACACTAACTTTTCTCTTTCCACATTAGAATTGAGGCCAACTGAGTTCCTCAAACTAAAACTGAAGTAGACAGACTGGCTGGCTTAGGCGGGGAATTTCTCTCTGTGGTAGAACACTCAGGGGGCTTCCACACGTGTTCAGTTTTTATAAAGCATGTAGATAAAGCTTAATGTGAAGCTGGATTTCTCTTGCCCTTCTTGAAATAGGTTAAGAAGGAAAATAGATACTGTTTACCCGAGACTATTGTAGCAACAGTAGTTAAGTAATTATGCCTCTACATCCTTTCCATGATATACTTCTCAGGGGCCATTTATACCTTACACAAGTGTTGACTAACACAGAATCATTTACGATATCCTGAGTAGACGCTGAATGATGATTTATGAGACTATTTTGTAGTTAGAGACCTTGCCTCTCTACTGCTCTACCAGCAGGAAAGTAAAACCTATGTACTACACAAAGAGAGCAGCAAATCTCTACCCAGCCAGGAGGGCAGTATTTGCCAGTCAGACCAAGAGAATGGCATGTGTCTACTAGACCAGACATGTGATATCTTCCTACCAGAACCAAAGGTCAACATCTGTCTACCAAGCAGGAGGGTAGCCTCTGTCTACCAGTACAGGACGGTAACATTTTTCAGAGCCAACGTTAAGTGCATTTATGTGGCTTTTGTATTTGCCTACTTGCTCTAAAAGGTTATATTGTGAAAAATGCGAATGATTTAATGACCAAAGATCCATGTATGTATTTTGATATGAAAGTATAAATATTAGAAAGCAAATCCTTGAATGCAGAGTAACACATATACTTACAAAAGCAGTAGGAAGTCATAGAAACAGATTATTAGTAGATACGCCTCTAAATAATTTAGTTTCAGATGGTAAATATATTCTAAGCACAGTATTTATTCAACTTAATATTTTAAGGAAAACTATGTGATAAATATATTTGTATATAGATTGACCTCACTAAAAGGTGGTCCAATGGTATTTTTCTTGAGAACATCTTAATATGAGGTAAAGCACATTGCAATGTCAGAAAGCTAAAATAGTCATATATAATTTGTTTCACTCAAAAATATGATTATGTAGTAGATAAATCAAGAAGTCTTTTATATTAAGGTATACAATAAAACAAAACAGTGTTCATACAACACATATCTAGATTTTATTAATCTGGTTGAAACAAGAAAATAACAAAGAACTATTCTGGTGGGAGAAAAATCCAGTTTAAAGATACATATTACATATTCTACAAGAATTACAGATTGTCATAATTAGGAAAAACACAAAGCTAACTATTTACTTATTCATTTACTTACATTCTCTGTGCTATCGCTCAGAGATTTGAGTTGATTTGGACCCAAAGCACACATTTTGAGATAGTAAAATATAAATCAAAGCAGAATATTAAAATCAAGGAGAAGACAAATATAGCAACCAAGCAGGAATGCCAGACTAGTAATCAGTGTTTTTTTCCAACCCTATCAGTACACCTCCTCTTTATAACAAATATGCAATAACTTCTTTACTACCCTGGTGGGAAATTTAAAAATAGTTTATGTAAGTTTATGTAAGTAATAAAGAATACAAAAGAAAACTAAAGTTAAAAATATATATACAATATTTTGGCAAGATTTCACTACAAGACATGAAGAAGTAATTGGATACTTGAGTATAAATGTTGAGTCACCATGAATGCGACAACTCCAAAGATGAACTGATACAGGATACAGGTGTGTTATATCGATCACTCAGACACAACCAGTGAAATTCCAAGCCAAACAAAAGTCACATTTCCCTTGGTTTATACCTTTGTTATATTCTGGAAAATTCTTACAGCTGGATAAAATCACTAAGTGTCTGAGTGAGGTAACTAGTGTCTGAAGTTGGCCCTCAGTCTTCCTCTCCTCCCTGTACTGGCAAGCTGCCTCTCACATCAAGAGTCAAGTTTACTTGTCCTTGCCTTAAGCCTGGACCAGCCCTGAGTCTGGCCTTGACCAATAGAAAGCAGCTGAAGTTCTGTTTTGGGGCTCCTGAACCCAAGCCTGAAGAGGACTGGCTGTTCTACTTGCCACCTCTTGGACCTCAGCTACTATGCTATGAGAAGCCCAAGCCCTCCATTTGATGTAGGCCTGAGGTGCTCTAACTAACAGCTCCAAACTCAAGTGGCAGCCATGTGAGTGAGCTATGTTGAGCCCCCCGCTGACTGTAGTGCCAATCAATATCACATGGAACAGGGGAACTGCCCAGGTGAGCCAGTCGTCCCACGGGGTCTTAGCAGATAATAAACTTCTGTGGTTTTAAACCCTTATCTGTTGGGTTGTTTTATTATGCACCAATAGACAACCAAAACATCATTTATATGTAAAATGGAATTAAGTTCTAGTTTCAGAAAGATATAAATAGGCTTTTAATCTATTTGAAAATTCAGTGGGACACTTGAAAGTCTTGTTGGACAGGGGATAGTTCTTCATGATGAGTGATTGTCCCATTTAGTGCAGGATGTTTATCATCTGTGGCACCTACCCTAAATGTACGTAATGTTTCCCGGTTATTATGACAACCAAAACCATCTCTACACATTTCTAAAGTGCTTTCTAGGCAATGGTACTGACTCTTACTAAAATAATTATTTAGTTAGTGACTATGGTGGTAGGTAGTGGTAAAGGTAGAAATGAATTATAGTCCATGTCTTCAAGAAACATTTAATTAGTGAGGTAAAGAAATGTCAAACCGTAACACAAAATAGTAAATGTTGGCTGGGCACAGTAGCTCATGCTTGTAATCCCAGCACTATGGGAGGCTGAGGCAGGGGAATCATTTAAAGCCAGGAGTTTGAGACCAGTCTGGTCAACAAAGTGAGACACCCATCTCAAAAACAAAAAAAAGGACACAAAAATAGGCTGGCCATGATGGTGTGAGCCTATAGTTCCAGCAACTCCCAAGACGAAAGGTGGGAGCACTACTTAAGCCCAGGAGTTTGAGGCTGCAGTGGGCTATGATTGTGCCATCGCACCCCAGCCTGGGTGACAGACTGAGACTCTGTCTCAAAAGAAAAACAAAATGGAAATGTTATGATGGAGACATCTTCCTGGGACTGTGGTAGCACAGAGAACCAGCTTAGGAAGGGATGGTCAGGTTAAGTTTCCTGGAGGAGTTAATTATTGAGATGAATTTTGAAGTAAATACATGAGCATCCAAGTGGAGGAGAAGGAACATGGAAATTCAGGCAGAAAAACAGCTTACGCAAAAGCACAGTGTGGGGCAGTGGCAGGTATAAAGATGGCAAGGTGGGTTGGGGCCAGAGGGTAACGTGTCTTTTATGCCTTTTTAAGGAGTTTATTAAAGCCTGAAGGCAATTTCGTAGCCAAAGTCAATGTCGTATGTTTGCCACATCACCCTCCCTATCTCCCTTGCAGTTGGCTTGGGGCCTTGTGACTTGTTCTGGCCAAAAACAAAGGTGGAAGTGATATAAGCCACTTCTAGGCCTGGCTCCTGATAGCATCCCAAGCAGTCTTCCAACTCACTCTTCCTCTGCGTCATGTTGGAGGCCATGTATTCCAGATGGCAGAGCTCTAAGAATAAAGAGGGCTACCTGACCTGTGTGAGACTGGCATGTGCAGG
Source organism: Macaca nemestrina (assembly GCF_043159975.1). Taxonomy (NCBI): domain Eukaryota; kingdom Metazoa; phylum Chordata; class Mammalia; order Primates; family Cercopithecidae; genus Macaca; species Macaca nemestrina. The sequence continues at coordinate 36,269,727 of NC_092140.1, forward strand.
AATTAATCCAGTATATTATCACTGAGTTATCACTGAGATTTGGGGGGTAGCAGTCAGAATTCTGTCAAGAGACAAATTGCCCCCAGATGGTTCGAGTAAACAGATTTTAATGAAAGAACTCCTTTCAGAATTGTGGCAGGGTAAGGGCAGAAATATGATAGGTGGGAAGCTGTTATGACCTCTAGATCTGAAGGGGCATAGAGAGGAACTGGAGTTATGAGAGCCCTAACAGTGGAGTCAAAGAGGAGAAGCTACCCAGAGGAGCTCTAGTCAGAAGCACAGCCTGGGCGCGGTGGCTCATGCCTGTGATCCCAGCACTTTGCGGGGCCGAGGTGGGCAGATCACCTGAGGTCAGGAGTTTGAGAGTTCAAGACCAGCCTGGCTAACATAGTGAATAACTGTGTCTACTAAAAATACAAAAATTAGCCGGGCATGGTGGTGGGTGCCTATAATCCCAGCTACTCAGGAGGCTGAGGCAGGAGAATCGCTTGAACCTGGGAGGCAGAGGTTGCTGTGAGCCAAAACTGAGCCACTGCACTCCAGCCTGAGTGACAGAGCAAGACTCCACCTCAAAAAAAAAAAAGAAGCAGCACATAGGCCCTGTCAGAGGCTGTGAACCAGGAGGAAGCGAGGTGGAAACAAATACCCTGAGCTGCCTCTTCTCCTGCCCTTCCATCTCCTGAGAGGGGATCCCCATTGGCCAACCCCAATCAGAAGGCAGCCTGGAAGGAGCCCAGGTGGCAGAGTGCACAGGGGCCAGCCTCCAGGGGCACAAAGCCGTTCAGTAAAGAGAACAGAATGCCTCTAGGGGGTGAAGAGATTCAGCAGCTCACAGGTTTGGCTGTTGTGGCAAATAGCTCTAATTACCCTGCTTAATAAAAATCATGGAAGGATTTTAAGTGGATTTTAAAAATAAGATTTATTGAAATATAATGAACATACCAAAAGATTCATCCTCTTAAACTACAATTGAGTGCTTTCTGTGTAGTCACAGTTGTGCAATCATACACAGTAATTGTAGAACATTTTCATCACCACCCTGCCCCCACCACCAACCTGCACACACAAATCTCATACCCATGAAGCACTCACTCCCCAAACTCCTCTCCACCCCCTCCCCACCCAGCCACTGGAACCACCAGTCTACACAGCCTGTTTCAGTGGATCTGTTGACTCTGGATGTTTCATATAAGTGAACCCACATAATATGTGGCCTCTTGTGTCTGGCTTCTTTCACTTAGCATTATAATCTTTTTTTTTTTTCCCATGGTAAGAAAGACTTTATTCAACACAATTTCAATAGGTATAGAGACTACTACAACAGGGTCTGCAGTGAATGGGAGAGATTGGCCTCAACCTTAGCAACATATTTTCAAGGTTTATTCATGTTGCAACATGCATCAGTATTTCATTCTTTTTTATTGCCAAATTACATTTCATTGCACCTGGTACAATTTTAAAAGATCACAACAGTGTGGAGAATAGACTGGATGGATCCAAAATCAGTGGCAGAGGTATGTGTATAATGTGTCTAAGTGGAGGAGTGATCATGTTCTCTAAATACGTTCTCAAATTCTTATCAGACCAGGAAACAAGTTAGAGAAGATAAACAGCACTCTTCATCTCCCATCCCCAAATCTCCTCCTTTTCCTGGACTCCCCATCTCGATGAAGCCATTATCCATCCAGAATCTGGGGTCCTATTAGGAACCTCCATTTTCCCCACCCATGTTAGATCAGTCACTTTTTCCTGTGCATGAAACTTCCCAAAGGGCCCTCTTTTCTCTATACCAACTGTTTCCACTGAGGCCCTCAATGGGGCCTTGTTGAACTACAGCAGTAACTGCCTAACTGGTATGTTTGTTCATGGTGCCCAGCCACATTGTATCACTGGGATAACAACAATGATAGAATATCAGTAGTGAAATGTAACAACTTATTATATTGTTGAGTTAGGAAGGAGAAATCAGGCATCAATAGCCTATATTCCCTTCCTCTTTTTATCCAACGAGAAGGTAGGAGCCTTCGAGAACTATGCAGTTTCCTCCCTGTTGCATAGGGAGAACTGCCCTGCCTCTACCAGAATGAGTCGATGGATACAATTGCTAGCATTTGAGGTTTAGAGGAGAGAGCTTTGTTAGCTTTACATTAAGCTGTATCCTCCCATTAAACCATTATTGTAACAATAGTGATATGGACTTCCATTTGCTGCAGGTGTTTTAACCAGTTTTTCAGAATTTGGGGAAGGACTGTAACAAAATATCAAGTTTATTCTCTCAGTAGCCAAACATAAAGGGAATAATGATCAATTGCCTAGTTTTCATTAATAAAGGGAGAGAACGGGTTTTCAGGAAAGTAATGTCTTCCTGAGTGCTTAATTCTAAAACAAAATCTTCAGGTGAGAAATTCGGGTCATGACACCATGTCATAAATAATGTCATCAATATTTTAAGCAGGTGAAATGACAGATTACATCCTTTACTCATTATAACTGTCTTGGTTTCAGTTCCTCAGGAAACCGTCTCTGAGACAAAAACTTGTGTGCAGGAAGGTTACTAGCAAGTATACTCAGGAACACAACCTGTAAAGATGTCAGAGAAGCAGAATCAGATAGAGGGAGAAGTGAACTGAGGATAAATTAAAAACAGGGGTATCAGCCAAACCCACAGGGAGTTCTGGAATTGGCCTGGCCCTTGGAGTTGCCTGCGCATTAGGGGGACAGGACTAGGTCTTTGTACCACTGCAATGTTAAGTCACTTGAAGCAAACTGCACCTCAGGGAGGTGACATGACCATAAGCCAGGCAGCAGTCGTCAGCTGAGGACAAGTCTCAGCAAAGGGCTCAGCTGTGAGCTGTCGGCAGCCAATGCTTCTGACAGCTGGGAAATAAGGGACTCGCTCCCAAGAGAGCAATCTGGGCAATGCACTGCAAAATCCATTACAGTCCATCCCCAGCATTGCTCAGACCCGCTTGCTTCTCTAGAGAGTTCATCCTATGTCCAGGATTGTGGGTAGTTGTTTGTTTTTTCCTGTTGAAACCTAAAAGAGGAAGACACATGGTATGAACTGGAGCCCTTGTTGCTATAGCTGGTTTCAATGCTATAACTGAAACTCATAATGCCTTTCTTCCACATGCGTCCTAGATTGCTTTCTCCTTCAGCTAGAACCCCTGCTAGTCTAGAGGGCCTATGAACAGAATCACCCACATCCTCATCTCAGAAATCTGAGCCCCTGTTCACCATGCCCTTCTCAGACCATGGTGACTGTACTTGTTCATTTAATGTCAAAATTAAGTAAGGAGTACCAAGAGACGCAGCCATGGATCACCTAAGTGCTAGACATATTCTTCCCTGTGGCCATATGTAATGGCAACCCTATCTACTCCTGCTAATAGAGGTCACTTATAGCTGCCAGTGTAGGACTCCTTTCTTTGTCTGCTGGTCTCCTGGACTGAAGGGCCTGAAGCGACTGAAAGAGACCCAACCATAATTTAAAGTCCAATGGGGTTCTTACTATGTCCTGTGGTGGAAGTGTTACACCTTTTGGAACCAGGAGCCTGAGCAGAACAGAAACCACAAATTCTCTAAGAGGTTACTGAAAGTAGAGCTACTACCACTTCTGCTCTGGACTCCTGAACTCATATATTCTATCAGAAACACAGCATCACAGAATAGGTGTTCACTTAAAGTCTACTATGTGTAGCTGTGCCCCAGTGAGACCTTCAAAAGACCACAGCACTATTCCATCAGCAGCAGGTTCTGGGTGGCATTTTAGGTAATAGGATAAGTGGATCCAATGGACATTTTATCAGTTTCCTATTGCCGTTGCAACACATTTCCTGGATTAAAACAAACTATCTTGTATTTCTGGTGGTCACAAGTCCTGAAATCAAGATGTAGGCAAGGCTACATTTCTTTCATAGGTTCTAGGGGAGACTTTGTTTCCTGATCTCTTCCAGCTTCTAGAGGCCACCTGCATTTCTTGGCTCCCGGCCCCTCCTCCATCTTTAAAGCCAGCAGCATAGCACCTTCAGATCTTTCTCTTTCTCTTGCACCTCCACTCATTCGCGGCATCTTCTTCTCTGACTCCGCTTCTGGAGTCACATCGCTTTCTCCCACTCTCACCCGCCTGCCTCCCTCTTATCAGAACTCTTGTGATTACATGGGCCCACCTGGATAAGCCAGGATAATCTCTCCATCCAAAGATGCTTAACTTAATCACATCTGCAAAGACCCTTTTGCCACGTAAAGGAACATATTTACAGGTTCTGAGGATTATAACATGGACATCTTGGGAAGGGGGGCATTATTCAGCCCACCATAGACATGTATCTACTGTCACATATCAGATACCATAAGGTAAGTGGGCTTCTTGGTCTGAGCCAATGCTTTTCAGGATCCCATATCTATGTGAGTCTTCAGATAATGGTGCTGGCCAATGAACGTCCTATGGACAAAAAAGGCAAACCCATATCAGAATAGGTACCAACCTTAGCCAAGTTAAATCACTGACCCTTCCAAGGTGGAATGTAATCAACTATCCAGCCAGTGCCTGGCTGGTTGGCTTGAGGGATCATGCTGTCTTAAGGGCTTAGTGTTAGTCTCTTTTGCTGGCAGTTTGTGCATTTGGCAGTAGCAGTAGCTAGATCAGCATTGCTTAGTGAGAGTCCTTGCTGCAAGTTCCATGCACAACCTCCATCCTTGCCACCCTACAGAGCCTCCATCTCTGCACCAGAGCTACACCAGAGCTACTCCATCCATGTGCCTTTTGTGCCACCATCGGGTGGACAAAAACAGAGAGTAACTTCAACTGGTGGAATCGTCCTATATGATTGTTCACTGACTCTTCCAGGTGAGATGCTCTCTGATGGGCGTCACCGTGTGATTCAAAGATATTCATGCTTCGTGCTCACTCCAACAACTCCACTCACATGCCTCTTTTACAGATCTTCTTCTCCCCAATCTTCTAATCTTTTTGCTTTCAGTCCCTTGACCAAAGAGCCAAGCCATCTGCCACTACCATGAATATTACATATTCTTACTTCAGACTACTTCTTTTATGTGTAAAATGAATGAGAATGTATACTGCATAAAGACTGAACCACTGAGAGGATTTTGCCTGATCACTATCTAGTGATCCTGCACTGTCAGGATCACAGTGCAACAGCTGTCCATTTTCAGCTTGCTCCCACTCACCAAGCCAACCATTGAATGAACCAAGCTCAACGTTTTTCCTCCCCTACACAAACAGCCATATATTTGAGCTTAGAGGCAGGCATCTGTGCAATAGTGGGGGACAACATAGGCGTCTGGCCTCATCCTCACGCAGCTTACTTGTGCTTTGGCCTGCCCATGCCCAGTTCTGGGTATATCACCTTCACCTTATCATACGTTGACATTGGGCCCACTGGACCTTATGAGTTGGTGGGTCTGACAAAACGCAGCTCCTAGTGGGCGGTTCTAGCCACTTGACGTATCTTGTGATCACCTGACATCTCAAGAGGAGATATTCTGTCTCTCTCAGAGCTCAAATAGTATGCCAAGAGCCATTTTTCAAATAGTGTATAATGTTTTTGCTAAAGATCACATGGTCTTGCTCCAGAGTCCTTAAGCTCATCTTTGTGATTTTCCCACTGAAACTTCTCATTAATTCCAAAGCATCTTTTCCTGTCACTGACATCTGTAATTTCATAGGTTCTGTCATGTTGTCTGGCCCAAGGAGCAGAAGTGCTTTTTGCATAGCCTAGAAATGATGCAGAAATTTTTTTCTGCTTTGGGCATCACTTAAAGCTGTCAGTCATCTGTGTCATTCAGGAAATGTGTCAGAGTAATATTCTCAAGTAAATATTGTGCCTTCGGAAAATAGAGAAAAAAGATAGAAAGAACAAGATGAAATAATTTACCCTTTACCTTGTAGGAGGTATCTGGCATGCCTCAGACATCTATGCACTCAACAAGGGGAATCTAATTCCACTAACTTTATAACTAACACCTTCCTTGAACCTCTCAAAAGCTTGAGTTACTGCACCTGCAGGTGCATTGACATCCACAGGTATCCCATCCTAGCCATCTCCAGTGAAAGTTTTAGCAATTGTACAGTTACACTTACCACATGTCAGGGCTATCAGTGCTCCATATTCTATCCATCCATCATCAGTGATAGCCCATTAGTATTCTATTGCTGCATAACAATATTACCACAAACTTAAAATGACACACACTATCTTCTAGTTTCTGTGTATCAGGAGTCTGGGCATGACTTATCACTGTCCTTTGCAAGTCTCTAGTCAAGATGTCAGCTGAGGCTGCAGTTCATCCGAGGCTCAACTGGAAAGGAACCACATCCAAACTCACATGGTATTTGGCAGAATTCAATTCCTTGCAGGCTGCCAGGCTGAGGACTCAGTTCTTCCTTGGCTGTAGGCCAGAAGCTACCATTAACCCTTTTATCATATGATCCTCTCTGTATGATGGCTTACAAAATGGCAACTTGCTTCTCCAAAGCCACTAAGAGAGAGAGAGGATCCCAGCAAGATAGTTACAGTAGTATGCAACTCAATTACATAAATATAATCAAGTACCTCTTGTCACTTTTCTCATATTCTATTGTTTTGGAGGAATTTGCAGGTCCTACCCACAGACAAGGGGAAAAGTTTATACAAACACAGAGATATTAGGATATAGAGATCACGAGGTCACCTTAGAAACTGTCCATTACAGAGGGCCCTCATTGCCACCTAACCAGTGGATAATCCAGCTCCAAAATTCCATTTTAGAGTTTGGTTCTTCAGACCACTCCCCTTACAACTGAATTAAGTTGGGCTCCCTGGGAAAGAGACTGGGAAACAGATGTAGACTTGCATGCAAGAAGTTTATTGCAGAGTTCTTCTGACAATACTACTAGTGAACGAGTGAGAAAAGCAGGATCAGTTGAGAGAGAAAAATGGAACTGTAATGTAACCGCAACAGAGGCCTTAGCTAATCGCACGAAGGGTTCTAGGAGCTGGGATGGCTTTTCAAAATCATTCTGAATTAAGGTAAGAGTGCCTGGTCTTTGTATACCACTTTGAGCAGTTATTTGATGCAGGCACCCCCTGGAGAGGGGTTGTAACCTGGCATAAGGCAGTTCCCTAAGGCCAAGAGCAACTTATGGGAAGTCGTTTAGCCTTGAGCAGCCAACAGTCAATATTCTCAACAGCTGGGGAATAAGTCTCATACCAGAAGGGGTACCTGGGAGGCACACTATTGTAGTAATCTTATAAAATCCAAAGGCATCATATAAAATACAATTCAGTGAACTTTCTGATGCTTTGACTTGACTAAAGGAAGAAAATTTAGGATCCAGGGGAATGAATGGGTTTTTATGCTTTTAAGTATTTTCCATAAATATATATTTCTTTCAGACAGATTACTGACAGATTCTAGACAGGGAATGCATCCTGAGAAGATGCTGGAGTTGGTATATCAAGTAGAATGCTTTGACTGCAAGTAACAGAATACTTCATTAACAGTAGCTGAGACAATTAGGAATTTGATTTTTACCTTATATAAAAATAAGTTTGAAACTTTGTTCAATGGTTCTATGACGTCAGGGTCAATATTTGTAATGCTCTTGGCCTTATCTCATGCCTCTTGTCTTAAGGCTATGAACATCAGCCATTCTGTCCATCTTTTATGTAGAAAGAAAGGGAGAGAGAGAGAAGTAGTACCAGCAGATTTTCTCTCATTGTGCTGTTCTGAATTGTGTCACAATGCCAACTCTAGGTGCAGGACAGACTCGCAGAGAAAATATTTCACTTTTTCCAGCATCCAGAGTGGAGGCAGGCAAGGAAGGGGATTCAGAATGGGTGTGGGTGAGCCAACTAATATTTTCAAAGCAGATTTCTGTTTTGCTACTTGAAGTCAGATCTGCAAGCTTTCAAGACCAGATGAAAGATAACAAAATGCCATGCTTTGGCTGAGAAACCAAATCAGGTTTATTATTTGGATGGAAGACCATCTGTATCATTCAGGGTCCAATCAGGAAAACAGATAAATGCATGCCAGGTCATTAAGAGAGAGAATTGAATATGGGGAACTAATTGCAATGCTACTGAAGGAATAGAAAAGCCAAATGAGGAACAGAGATATTTACAATCCCTAGGGCTGGAGACACCAAGGAGAAAACACTGCTACCAGGGTCCACAAGCTGGGGCTGCTCAGTAAGAACTGGCTCTACAAGAGGTTACCTGATTGCATCTGGACCGTGGAAGGAGAAGCTGTTCAGCAGGAGCTGGAACCACGGAGGAGATGTTGCCTAAAGAAGGGGAGGAGAGAGAGAGAGAGAGAGAGAGAGAGAGAGAGAGAGAGAGATTCTCTTGCTGCCTACTTGCCAGTCACCCATTTCGCCCCCAGGCTGAAGCTAATTTGAAACTAGCTGGCAAGGGAAGCCTGGTAAATGGAATTTGCAGGGATCGTTCCCCTGCTGTACAGAGCAGAGCAGGAGAATGGACAGGAATGGACTCAAGAGCAAATAAGCAGATTCCTGTCACACCACTCCACCAACACCCAGGCAGACTTTAGAAGTACCTGCAGGAATGTCACAGTTTGTCTCTGCAAGCAGTGCTCTTTGCTGCACCACAACAATTAGTATTTAATTAAGTTCACAACATTTGGCATCAAATAGATAAGATTATTTTGTCTATCCAAGAAAATTCTGTCACCACATATTAATTTAGGAAGACTGTGAAATATTTTTTATGACCTTTTTGTTCTAAAAACTTTTTAAATAGCTTCTGGTCTAGTTTGAAGGCAAACCTGATACGATATCCAAAAAGGGGCAAAATATTCTTAAGAAAAATTTTTTATGAAGGACTGGTAAATTGGCTTTTTACTTTCTAAATATAAATGTAGGAATATTTATCAAAATAGAAAGCCAAACTAGGCAAGGTCAAGATTTTGATGTTAAATTTACAGAATTTAACATCAAATGTAAATTATATATATTTTTACATCAATAAATTATATATATTTAACATCAAATGTAAATTATATATATATACATTTACAGAAAATGTAAATTATAGATGATTTATACTTTTTGAACCTGGAGAGATACCATAGCTACTAGCCTTTTGAGAAGAAACTATAGTCTGTTTTGGCTGTTACATGTCAAAATGTATCCATCAGTGAAAATTCAAAACACTTATTGAATTTTTGAAGGTAGGCAATGTGTTTTGTGAGTTAACAAATTACACAAGAATGGGTATTTTAGGGAAACAAGTATTGTCTTTGGATTCTATTCTTCCTGTCATGTCAAGACACAGTAAATCTTTATTTGTGGACAGGACTCTTTGTTAAGAAAACAACAACAAAACCAACTTTCAAATCCAAGTCTGTATAACTCAAATTGTATAACTCTTTTGTTACTTCTTCTAGCACAAGATTAGGACATCCCTCAAATAAGGGATCATTAAGATATTAACATAATATTGACAATAATAGCTATGGCCTGCTAGGTAGTATGTTAAGCAAGTAAGTCATACAGATTATTTAATTTAATCCTCAAATAATCTAATGAAGTAGGTGCTATTATTATTCACTTTACTGATGAGGAGATGTAGCATGAGAGAGGTAAAAATCTTTGAAAAAAAAGACCATGACTAATATAGTCATTTTAGAACCATTTAGTTATATCTGGTTATCTGGATTTGGCAATAACCCTATTAAATATATTTAAAGGAAACACTAATACAACACAATTGCTATTCTATATGGGAATTTCAATTATCCTCTTATTATTTAATTTTAATAATAAAGATCAATCTAATATCACCCCAGTTAAAAATGGCTTATGGCCAGGCGCAATGGCTTGTGCCTCTAATCCCAGCACTTTGGGAGGCCAAGGGGGGCGGATCACCTGAGGTCAGGAGTTTGATACCAGCCTGGCCAACATGGCGAAACCCCGTCTCTACTAAAAATACAAAAATTTGCTAGGTGCGGCAGTGCACGCCTGTAAGCCCAGCTATTTGGCAGGCTGAAGCACAAGAATCGCTTGAACCCGGGAGGCAGAGGTTGCAGTCAGCTGAGATCACGCCATTGCACTCCAGCCTGGGTGACAGAGTGAGACTGTCTCAAAAAACAAACAAACAACAACAACAAAAAAGTTTCTATCCAAAAGACAGGCAATAACAAATGCTGGAGAGGATGTGCAGAAAAGGGAACCCTTGAACACTGTTGGTGGGAATGTAAATAAGTACAACCACTATGAAGAACAGTTTGGAGCTTCCTCAAAAAAACTAAAAATTGAGCTACCATATGACCCAGCACCCCCACTGCTGGGTATACACCCAAAGGAAAGAAAATCAGTATATAGAAGAGATGTCTGTGCTCCTGTTTGTTGCAACACTTTTTACAATGGCGAGGATTTGGAAGCAAACTTATTGATGTAAATGTCCATCAACCGATAAATGGATAAAGAAAATGTACACACATACACAATGGAGTACTATTCAGCCATAAAAAGAATGAGATCCAGTCATTTACAATAGCATGGACTGAACTCCAGATCATTATGTTAAGTGAAATAAGCCAGACACAGAAAGACAAACATCACATGTTCTCACTCGCTTGTGAGATCTAAAAATCAGGCCGGGGGCGGTGGCTCACGCCTGTAATCCCAGCACTTTGGGAGGCCGAGACGGGCGGATCACGAGGTCAGGAGATCGAAACCATCCTGGCTAACACGGTGAAACCCCGTCTCTACTAAAAATACAAAAAAATTAGCCGGGAGTAGTGGCGGTTCCTGTAGTCCCAGCTACTCGGGAGGCTGAGGCAGGAGAATGGCGTGAACCCAGGAGGCGGAGCTTGTAGTGAGCTGAGATGGCGCCACTGCACTCCAGCCTGGGCGACTGAGCAAGACTCCGTCTCAAAAAACAAACAAACAAACAAAAAAAAACAATTGAACTTATGGACATAGAGAGTAGGATGGTTACCAGAAGCTGGGAAGAGTCATGAGGAGTTCAGGGAGGGGAGGGTGGTGATGGTTAATGGGTACAAAAAAAAAGAATGAATGAATAAGACCTACTATTTGATAGCACAATAGGGTGAGTATAGTCAATAATAACTTAACCATATATTTTAAAATAACTGAAAGAATGTAACTGGATTGTCTGTAACTCAAAGGATAAATGCTTGAGGGGATGGACACCTTATTCTCCATCATGTGCTTATTTCACATTGCATGCCTGTATCAAAATATCTCATGTATCCTATAAATATATATACCTTCTATGTATCCAAAAATTTTTTTAAAGTAATAACACAATTTTAAAAAGATTAATCTAATAACTTATAAATGACACTAAAGTTTTCAAGGTTGAAATACTATAGTTTTAAAATTTCTCTTTTTAGGACAATTATACTTTATATAACCTTCTACATCAGTTGTGAAAACATCCTCTGGGCTAAATGTATCACAACAATGAGATTTTGAAAGAATGTGATTTGCATTCAGATATATAGTATTGAGTTCACATACTTAAAAAATATATACTAACACATTTTAGAATAAATTTTCAAGGATGAAAATGTCAATATATAACTTAGGACCCCTGGAACCTAAATTTTTGGATGTGGGAAAACTTGGACATATAATTTACATCTTTTAAAACTACTATGAATAAAAAAGAAAAACATTAACTCATCATGCTTACAAACTACTGAATATCCCAAGGCCCTAAAAATATAGTTGTTTAAAGCAAGAGGTTAAGATAGCCAGGGGATACAATATGTAATTTATGTTTAAAATAATTTCAATCGCCATGTTGAATTTTTCCCTTCAGTTTGGAGTATTAAATATATTACATGAAATATACTTTATTTTACAGTGCAATATATTTGTTAAGAATGCATCATCTTATTACCCTTAAAAAGCGAAGGTCACTGAAGGGTAAAGCATGTCTTCACTCTTCAAGCCTAAGCTTTTTTTTCCCCCCAAATTGTTCCTAGCTACCAATTTTGTTTTTAAATTCCCCAATACATTGTTGTACCAATCCAGGAAACAAACGCAGACTTGACCACAGCATTTTCAGCAGTCTTGATGTATCTGATAATATACATACTTCCTGTGTTTGTAATCTTGTAGCTTTAGTACAATATTAACCTTTTAAATGAAACTAACAAACAACACTAATCTGTCCTCTTATATACACGTTATGGTTCCTGTCCTGTCATTTACTACATCAGCACGGGTAGCTTCCTTTAAAAACAAAATCGTTAAAGATGAGAGTAGGAAAAATGTAAATGTGATAAGAGTTCAAAAAACTGTGGTCCAGGTTTGTAATGTTAAGTGGAAAAGAACGACTAAATCTGTCATCACAAGGTGAAAGATGAAGCCATAGTCTTATACATGGGCAGAGGCCAGAGAGATCTCTTTTGCGAAATGAGCATACCAACCACAAAGACTAAAAAATACTACGCCCGTAATAAAATGGGCACAGGCAGGATTTGCCGTAGTTCAGTGCTATTCTTCGAGGGCGAACGTGTCGTAGGTGAACTGCTGTCTAGCCCATTCCGACACCCAAGCCGCCCAGGCGGCCCCCACGCCCCACCCCCGGCTGCAGCCCTCCCTGTACACACAAATGCACACACGCCCAGCCCGGCCGCTGGAGGAAACTAAGATGGCAGCGCCGAAAGCACGGGGGCCGTGCTCGGTGGGGTGGGGAAAGAAAAGCAAAGCCCTCTGTGTTTTTTTCATTCTGTATAGGTCCCCCTCTTTCCCTAAACACATGGGCTGCGTAAGGCATTCAGTAGTAGAGCTCGCTGGAGCGGTGGGAGGGGACGCTTGCTTTGCATATTGCCAGAAACCCACGTCTCCGATCTGCAGCGACGGTTCAGGCGATCCTCGCGACTTGTGACCACACTCCCCTTCACGTCCCCTTGACAGTAGAAGTAAGGGTGCCTCCAAAGGCCTTTTTCTTCCTGGCATGCGCCCCACTACCCCGCTATCCCAGGGGAGCCTTCTAAGGTGCCCAGCTGCCAAGGCGGTAGCTGTGGCAGTTGCGGGGACCGGGGAGCGCGCGGTGCGGAGGCAGGAAGAGGAGGAGGAGGAGAAAAATCGCTGCACTGGCTATCAATTTAGAGGAGAGCGACCGCTGCCGCTGCCGTGGAAGGAAACGCTGCCAACCGCAACAGAAACGCCACCCTCGGATACCTAAGTGAGCATGTGTGCGACTCTGCGCACGCCTAGTTGCGCAGCTCAATGACATCGGGCTTCTTAGGAAGTTATCCAGTTTCCGGGTTTTGAGTGTACCCAGGAGGCTCCGAAGGGGCCTGTCTGGGACTGAACAGCAGTAAGGATTGAAGCGAAATTAATGAATGGTGGGAAGAGCCTGGAGACCAGGGCAGCCGCGCAGGTCAATGTCCACTAGAAACTCTAAATGAGCAGTGACTGCACATTCCACCACCTGGCCCTGCGCTGTAAATGTTTTCTGTGCAAGCAACATTCATTTAGCCAACATCTATTTCCCTCCTGTTTAGGGCTAGACCCTGTGCTAGGAGCCTGTGATGGTTGAACAGACACCATTGCTACCTTACAGAAAACCTAGTGTTTTGTTTAGTATGTGCTACCATTTGTGAAAATTCATGTGCCAAGTTGGACATCCTAGATCCTTTAAGTCCTCCCTCAATCTCATGTAGTTGGTATTCTTTTGAGCATTATTCAGAGGAGATATTTTGCCCAAAGCCAGACAAGTATTAAGTAGCAGAATCAGGATCCAATTCCAGGGCTGTCTGATTTCAGAACCTTTTAGCTACCCTGCTAGGTCTTGCAATAGTAATGGGCCCTCTCATTGCTTACCTGTCAGGCCTTAGAATTCTTAGAATTTAGCTGCCTCTACACCATTGTCTTGGCTCTCACTCCAGGGTGAGGGGCTGCCTGGTCAACACTGAGGTCTTGAACTGTGCTGAAGCATTAGGATAGAAATTTAGTCTAATAAATACTTACTGGATACCTAGTACGTGCAAAGTACTGAAGTGGCTGAAGAAGACACAAAAACAACAAGCTCTGAAGGAACTTAAGATAGGTAAGGAGACAAGACAAGTAACAAAAACTTAACAGGACTAAGTACAGTACTAAAATGCTATGATTCCACATGTCTGTCCTTTGTTCCTATGTTTATCCCACTGTTAATTATCTTTAAAAAAATTTAAATGAAATCCATCTATTATTTAAAGCTTCAGAAAAAATGCATTGCTTTCAGCAACCTTCAACCCTAAAACTCGAATTACTTTACTTTCTTATTCCCTGTTGTTTGCACTTCTCAAACACTAAGGAGGATTTTTTTAAATTTTTTTTTTAAGAGAAGGCCATCCAAAGAAGAGGCACAGATATAAGAACTAGTACATAGATGAAAGATACAGTACGGGGATGATAGAACTTATAAATTATTTTGTCAGGACTATAAATTAGGCAACTAATTGAGAGTCAAAGGATAAAAAGGTAGTAGGAATCAAGGTGCATTGGCACGTATATTTCTAGAGCATATACTTAGACGGGGTTCATAGGTTAGTTTGGAACAAAGGACTGAGCACATGTTCCTTTATAGATACTAAGATCTGTGAGGGATCTGACATTTTCAGATGCTATACAGTCTCAGTCACAATTATTGTTTCAGATTACATTCAAGAATTATCTTTAAAAATGTAAGTTTGGGCAGAAAAAAATAAACAAGTAAATGGCCACTGCCAAGAGATAAAAGTGCACTCTTAGGTGAGTGAGGAGTCAACAAAAAGAGTAATTTAAAAAATATTATTGCTCTGTTGAGAAGAAGAATTTGGGAATGATTCTGGCTTATAAATACTAGCCTATCTGTTAATTCTACTTTCACACACAAAAGAATGTGCTAGATTACTACCTTTCTTTGTAAGTAAAAGCTATGTTAAACAAGCTTAAATCCTAATGACAGAAACCATCTAAAATAAGATCTCTAAAGGCACTTCTAATTGGGATGGTTTTCTCTGCCTTAAACTCTGAATTAACCAGCACAGTGCACAGGAAATCTTCCTGTTGGCAGCAGAGCCTTGGGGAGGAGGTAGCAGGAGTGCGTGCCACTCCTCCTTGGTCGATGGGCACGTTCCCTCTTGCTTTCTGGTCCTTGTTCTTCCACCTGGAGGGAACCTGAAGTCAGACGCCAGCAGCTGATAGCCTCCCCGGCACTTTCCTTACTCTTCCTTAAGCTGCCAGTAAAACCCGGAGAAGTGGATTGCTTCGGATTCCGCACCACCCAACCGCCCCAAACCCAAAGCCCCGAGGCGGAGGGAGTGGTGGCGGAGAGGGGGTGGGGAGGAAAAGGGGCTGCAGTTACTGAGCATGTGCGAGGAGTGGCGCATGCTCTGTGAGGCCGGCAGCTTCCCATTGCGGGTAGCCCCGGCGGTGGTAGCGGTGGTAGCGGTGGTGGCGGCGGCAGTGGCGGCACCGCCTCCTCCTCACACTCCCGGGGTGGCGGGGTTAGATGAGCGGCCCCAGTAGCGGCGAGGGCGGCGCGGGGGGGAGGAGGAGAAGAAGGAGGAGGAGAAGAAGGTCGCTGTCTTTGTAGTCTCCCTGCTGCGGGAGCCAGAGGCCGCCGCCGGAGCCGTCGTCGTTGGAAAAGGGCTGTGTGTGCGCGCGCGTGTCTGCCCGCCCGGCCCGCGGGGACGAGGCGGCGGCGGCGGCGGCGGCGGCGAGGATGATGATGTGCGCAGCGACTGCCTCCCCCGCCGCCGCCTCCTCGGGGCTCGGCGGGGACGGATTCTACCCAGCCGCCACCTTCTCTTCCTCCCCGGCGCCGGGGGCGCTGTTCATGCCGGTTCCCGACGGCTCCGTGGCTGCTGCAGGGCTGGGGTTGGGGCTACCCGCTGCGGACTCCCGGGGTCACTACCAGCTGCTGCTGTCAGGCCGGGCCCTGGCCGACCGCTACCGGAGGATTTATACAGCTGCGCTCAATGACAGGGACCAGGGGGGCGGCAGCGCTGGACACCCAGCCTCCAGGTGCGTCCCCAGGGTGCCTTTCCTTGCTCCCCATGCCGCGCGTGCACCCGCGTGTGTGTGTGCGTGCGTGTGTGTACCTGCGCATTTACTGAGCTTTCAACCCGCTCTGGATGTCGGCTGGTAGGAGCGCTTATCGAGATAGGAGGGTGCGGTGGCTGCAGTTTCTGCTCTAAGTGTGTGTGTGTGTGTGTGTGTGTGTGTGTGTGCGCGCGCGCGCGCGCGCCTATGTGGGGGATAGTGAGGAGTGGCAGGGGAGCCTGTGATCCTGGAAAAGGCGATGGTGCTGGTCGGCTGTGACACGTGTGTGTATCATTGAGGTAGGAGGTGGCATGGGTAGAGAGGGTAAGAGGATGATACACGAAGAGAATGGCAAGAGTGGCAAAGGAAGTGGCATTTTCAGTGTCTCTGCCGCAATGTTATTCGCACGTGCCCCCTCTCCCATGACATTCCTTCCAGCCCTTTCCACCTCCCTTCAATCTGCCTTTCACGAGTCATGGTATACATTGGTTGAGTTTTGGATAGGCAGGCCCGAGGGATAGGCGTGAGGTCTGGTTTGAAAAGATTTATGGATAAGAGACGCAGAAGACGGAGATCTATGTAGATGCGAAGGGTGTCTGATAGAGATTTTTAGAGCTGTACTTTGATAACGGGGCCGTTTGGTCTTCTCGAAATGAGGTTGCAGTTACTCTTGTGATCTGATGTCCCATCGGCCATTTCTCTTCATCCTCTGTTCGATTTCCTCTGTTACTTACGGGCTTTAGAGTAGAGAGGGTTTTGTAGGGAAAAGGGGAAAACTGCAGAACTTCAGAATATGACAGCTGGTACAGCGTTCAACGGCCACTAGCTAGAAAATCTGAATAGCGCGTAGATCTCTCCCTTTTACTTAGGCTCACTACACCTTCAGCTTCCTTGATGTAGATGTTCAGTTAGTTTCATTTTCTTTTTGTTAAAATGTGGGTGCTTTTTTTTTTTTTTTGCTGAGGACTCTCCTATTGTTTTCTTTTCCATGCCCTTGCATGCCGCATACCCTGCAGGATGGTGACTGACTTGTTTCACCAGCTTTGACAGTGGTAATTGGGAGTTGGCTTCATCTTTTTTTCCCACAGCTTCTTGCAGTACATGGGGAAAACATAGTAGGAAACTGTCAAAATGAGTTAAAGAGTTTACTGTTATTTTTTGAATGTGCAACTTATTAGGCAATTGTTAGATGTCTTTTTCTGCCATTATGAAAGGGAGGAGGCAGTAAGTCAGGTATTTGTAGTTTATCACTATGTATTATGGCTTATCTGTTGGAGAGAGTTGTAAAGATGGAGCTTTGTTCACGCTTTTTCTAGGTTAACCAGTCTTTTCATGTCTGTGATTGTTTACAGGATTGGGCACAGGAGTAGTTTTACCATATGGATGTAAACGTATGTAACTACTTTTTGCTATCTGAACTGAAGGCCAGAATGGTGCAAGTTTGTTTTTGCTAATGTTTTTGAAAATAGCACAAAACCACATGAGACAATTTGCTCTGATAATTAGGTATAATTTTGATCTGTAGATCTCTAAATTATGGCACCGCAGGAACATCTTTACAAACTCCTCTTAAAGAATTTAGATTTATTTTGCGTATGGTTTCCAGACTTACTTAATAATTTGTGACTGGTATATTCCTGTTTTGACTTTCTACTACTAGTGTAATATGATTTCTGTGTATCTAGAACTATATTAACAGTTTTAGACAAAATTAACATAGATTAATCACATAATATTTGTGAATGAATTTTTAGCCTTTGGTCCATTTTTGTACAAGCTGTCAATGAAAAGTAATGAATTAGTTCAAGTATTTCAAGAACTACTTATGGAAATCAGCCTTACATTATGATATTGCCTGCTAATGCTTGTTCAACACATTATTGTTTATTAAAGTGCACATTATTTTATTACAAAAAGTAGCCTGCAACTACTCTATTGATGATTTGATTAAGAATTAAATCACATTTCTTATTAAAGATGTTGGGGAAAGTAGAACTGGGGTTTCAACTCTGAATGAATGATAGAATTATTTGTATAGGGACACTAGTTGAGTTAGAGGAGAAGATGAGATCATTTAGACTGAATGGAGGAAGAATAGAGAATGACGCTCTAGTGAGCATCAGGTTTAAAAGTGTGAGAGAAAGGAGACAGTGAAGGAAACAGAATCAAAATTAAGAAGAAAATCATGAGACAGTAGCCTCTGTGGCTCTAGGAGAGTGGATTGAAAATTCTCAGAAGTGGTAAATGTTGAAGAAAGTGAGAACAGTGTTCAGGTGATTGATAACTTTTGAGGAAGTGGTGAGAATAGAGGGATGTGGTGAGGAGTGAATGGAATGTGTTTTTGGTAACTCAAGGGGATTTCAAAGTTGACGGAAGGATATTCAAATATAGGAGGTTGGGTGGGATATGCAAATGTGGGAGGCTAAATGGAGAGACAGAGTGAAGAAGTGAGAGGGGATAATTGATAGGAAAAGGTCAAAGGGATCTCAGGGACAGAGTAAAGGTGGCAGGTGGGGAGGTTAGCCATTGAAAAAAGGAGCAGTTAATATAGAAGGAGTGGAGGTAAGTACTTGTAAATACAAAGACTGGGAGTTTATTGAGGATAGGAATCATATCCTGTTCGTTTTGAAAATCCCAATGTCTAGCACATTTTTTGGCATGAGTTCTGTAAACATCAAGTGCCTGCTCTGTGCCAGGCACTATTGCAGGTGCTGAAGATGTAGCGGTGAGCAAGATAGACAAGGTCTCTGCTGTCTTGAAAAATCCACTCCAATGCGAGAAATAGACAACTCATAATTTCACTTAGTATTAAGAGACTGTGAAGCCAATAAAACCTATTTCAGGTGATAGGGCAATTTGTAGTGGGGCTATTTTAGGTAACATGGTCAGGAAATGTCTCTCTGAGAGTTGGCATTTAAATTGAATTGCAATGATGAGGAGGCAGATGTAGAGGAAGAATGTTCTGGGAATTTATAAAGGCCTTATGGGAACAAGCCTGTGTTCAAGGAACAACAACTTGATGAGTGAGTTATCAGTCAATGTTGAATGAATGAATTACTCTTTGCTTTAGGTGTACAGTTGAGAAGTTGAGAGTTTCAAACCTAATGGACTCAGTGACTTTGATGACAGTCTAGCAAAGTGGTTAAGAGCTTGGACACAGAAGCTAGACTGGTTTTGCATCCTGGTTTTGTCATTTGCTAGCTGTGTAACCTTGAGTATGTTACTTAACTTCTATGCCTCAGTTTTTTAAATATGTAGAATGGGGATCATAATACGTGAATTGTTTTGTAGATTAAATCAATGTATGTGCTTGGCATGTTGAGTGCTATGAAATATTAGTTACTGTGTATTTTTTTTTTTTTTTTTGCTGAGAGTGAGGGTTTTGGGGACTTGAAGAGAAGGCAAGGATCATGTCTTACTCTTTTATTTTTGGTCTCAATGACTGTGTAGAATGTGGGAATAACTCTTTCATTTATCCCGTGACTGAATAGATATATTTTTGGATGAATGAGGCCAATCAAAATCGGAACATTCTCTTGGGGAAAAGGGGTTGGACAGAAAATGTATAAAGGAATGTTTGATCTGTTCTGAATGTGAATGGCGGTATAGCCATGCACTTGGGAGGCACCATAGCACAGTGGCTAAATGTTAGAGCTCTGGAGGTAGACTCCCTTCAAATGCCACGTCTGCCTTTTTCTTTCTTTTTTTTTTTTTTTTGAGACGGAGTCTTGCTCTGTCGCCCAGGCTGGAGTGCAGTGGCCAGATCTCAGCTCACTGCAAGCTCTGCCTCCTGGGTTCACACCATTCTCCTGCCTCAGCCTCCTGAGTAGCTGGGACTACAGGCGTCCGCCACCTCGCCCGGCTAGTTTTTTGTATTTTTTAGTAGAGACGGGGTTTCACCGTGTTAGCCAAGATGGTCTCGATCTCCTGACCTCGTGATCCGCCCGTCTCGGCCTCCCAAAGTGCTGGGATTACAGGCTTGAGCCACCGCGCCCGGCCCACGTCTGCCTTTTTCTACTTGTGTTAAATTGGGGAAGTTAATTGGACTTTGTCTGTTTCTTTACTTGTAACTTTATAGCATTATCAAAAGGACATTATGTCTGCACCTGGTAAGTGCCCATTAAATGTTACCTGTAATTATTAAAATCACATTTAAAATTCCAATCAGTATGGCACTGTATGTTTTTCCACACAAAATAGAAATGGAGAAAACCTAGTTGAGTTGATTTAGGGTTAAAGAAAAAATAAAAGGAAGGTTTTGGGGACAGTGTTTGACCATATGGTAAAAAGGAAAGTGATGCCAAGAGGGAACTGATAGACTGGAAGATAAAGAGGAGTCAGGGTATCTGGGTCCTGAAGTCATAGAAGAACTATGTTACTGAAAACAACAGAGGGGATTGTGACCAAAATGGGGAATCTAAACTTAACCCCCTTAGTCCTTTCAGCTGCTTTATCTCTTTCTTGTTAGAAATGGTATTTGAGTCCATCCTTCATATGCATGGGATTTTGGTTGTAAGAGGTTAAGTAGTCATTTTAGCAAAACTTCAGGGATTATTTTATTTATTTTGAGACAGGCTGGAGTGCAATGGTGCGAACGTGGCTCACTGCAGCCTTAACCTCTTGGGCTCAAGTGATCGTCCTGCCTCAGTTTCCTCCAGGGACTACAGGCATGCATCACCACGCCCAGCTTGTTTTTTTATTTTTTGTAGACACAGAGTCTCACCATGTTGTCAAGACTGGTCTTGAACTCCTGAGCTTAAGTGATCCTCCCACCTCCGCCTCCCAAAGTGCTGGGATTATGGGTGTGAGCCACCATGCTCAGCTTGTTCAGGGATTATTACTTGGCACTAACCATTGGCCCTATAAAAATTTATAAGACACAAATTCATAAAACACAGATTCTAGACTTGAGTTTATTGTTTATCTGGGAGTGTAAGATACAAAGGCAGATACTTATAGAAGTGTTAAATGAAATGACCAAGAAAGTATAACCTACTATGACAAAGACATGGCATTCTAAGCTGGCTCAAAAGTGTGGGCAGAGACGGGAAAGCACAGTTTGTATGTAGATAACAGTAGAAATTCTGTTAGAGCTAGATTGCAGGTGTCATGAAGAACAATAGTGGAATTCATTCTGGAAATGGAGGCTTTGGCTAGTATGGGGCATCTTGAAGACCAAGGTAAGAGTTAGATTTTATTCAGTAGACACTGATCGCCCTTGATGGTTTTAAGCTATGAAGAGACGTTATTTATTGTAGGAGTATGTCAGGAAGTAATGTGGGATTGAATCTGTATGTGTGCATTTGTATTTGTGCATAGGTAGTAATTTTCTTCATGTTGCTGTTACATCAATGGAATGTGTATGTGTATAAACACATGTTAAGGAAAAACTGCTCTGTTGGTATACTGGTAAGTAGGAATGTGAAATGAATTAGTTTCCTAACTCAAGAGAAGAGAAAAATCTTGCCTTTGGGCTTAAGAGGAAAATAAAAATGTCAATCTAAAAATACTTTTGTCCTTTAAAATATTTGTTTAAAAAATCAGCAGAATAGCCTTACTTTTTTCTCAAAAACCAGATTAAACATTTAGGTTTTCTGAGGAGGGGTTAGGTTAATTGAGGTTTAATTTACATACAATAAAATTCATCCTCTTTAAGTGTTCATTTGAAGAATCCTGAAACCATCACCATAGTCAAGTATAAACTGTTTCCATCACTTCAAATAAAAAGTTCCGTCAGACCCTCCTACCCCTGGTTCCTGACCACCGCAAATCAGTTTTCTGTCACTAACATTTTACCCCTTCTAGAATGTCATATAAATCTAGCTCCTTAAGGGCAGCGCCCCCAGGTATTGTTCATCTTTCTGTCTTTTATCTGTATTTCCTGTAAGTGGAAGTTAGACCTTAAGGGTTTATTGGGTGTTGGTTAGAAATGTTTTAGCAAGAATATTGTATATGGTGCTGGGTACTGCATGTTGCATCCCATCCAGAGGTTGTGAGGTTGTCTCACTATTTAATACGTTAAATCTGATTACTTGGGTAAGATGGTACCTACTGGATTTCATCTCTGTAAATGTATCTTTTTTCCATTTGTAAAGAGCAAGTAATCACAGGGTAAAAACTTGAGCACATTGTGAATATCTTTTACCTAATGCTTTTAGCATTTTTTGGTAACCTTGTCTGAGTCAGTAATTTCATTAGGGTTTGCAAAATGATGAATTAAAAAATAATTCTGTTATTTCTTCTATATTTATTAGCTGGGACTCTTCTGCAAAGAAGAGTTTGCCTTCACTGACGGTCAATGAAATGTAGTTTCTCTTCCCTCATTAGCCAAATTGGTGTAATAGTCCAGTGGTAGTGTGGCAGGTGCTGTGGTTAGCCATTCAGATCCCGCTTTCAGGCACATGTTCCCCTAGCTGTTGGGAATATTGGCAGCTAAAACTGATTGCAGCTGAGTCCAACTCCACGCATTGCCCTGAGCCAAGAGTTACCTCCCCCAAAGTCATGCCTCCTCTTCAGGGGCAGTTTACATCTAATATCTATACAGTGTAGGGATATAAATGCCTGGCGCTTTTGCTGTAAGACAGGCCAACCTTGAAGTGTATCCCAACACCAGAGAGCTCCCCCATGGGTCTGTCCCCCATGGGTCTGGCTGAGGCCTTCCTGTGACTGCATTGCAGATCAGCTCCTTCCTCTGTTCAGTCTTACATCTTTCACTGCCCCACAGTTTTTGGTTCGGAGAGCACTCCCCATTAAACTTCTGGTGTGCACATCTGCATTTGAGAGTCTGTTTCCTGGGAACCCTACTACCCAAAATAGTTGGTGCCAGGAGTGGTCTCAGAAAGTAGACTTTACAGTGAGATTTTGAAGCTGGATTATTGGCTGGCTGGCAATGAGAATCGATTCTGGTGCTAGATGGAGAACTACTACTGATAACGCTTAGCATGCACTGTAGTTATGCAAACTGTTAAAACTTTCACTGGTGATGACTTGGAATGATATTCCTGTGGAAGGTAATGTGTTGGTGGGTACACTAGGCTTTTGAGAAGTTCAGAAAAATTATTAATTGTGAGGACAATCATCAGATGGCTTTTGGTAAATAACATTGATAGATTGGAGAAAGATGATGCAAAGTGGAAGATAATTGGGGGCAAAATGTAAAAGGAAATTTATTTAGCAGCATGTAAAGAAACGTATATACACTAAGAGGAAAAATCTAAGGATTAGACCCAAAACTTAATTTTAAGGATAGCAGAGCGCCAGGGTGGGTAGAATTCTCTCTCAGCTATGCTGAGGTCAGTGTTCTGGTTGGGAAGGAATCCTGACCCTTAGGATGGGGCATCTGAGTGCACTTGAAAACCCTGAAACCCCAAATTCCTCTTAGCCCTTTGAGCCTGCAGAAGTGGCCTTCTTCTCCTAGCTAGAGGGTAGTTGCTTGAAGACTGTGCTGTCCCTCTTACCCCGAGCTCCTCCTCTCTCCCCTGCTGACTATCACCAAACCAACAACTAGGGTTAAGTCACAAGAACACCTAGTTCGGGGTGCTGGATCTGCGAAGAGAGGAAGGGACTGTACACACACACACACACACACACGTACGTTCCCAAACTGCATCGAGGCACCCTAAAGCACTAGCACGGACACATAAGAATACCATGGGATATTTCATAATTTTAAAGGAAACACAGCAATATCTGTCACAAACTACTAGCTCGAGGTAGTTCACAGTTTTGACATTAGCTCATGCTATATTCCTTTTGATGACATCATATTTTTGCAGGGTTGGATTTTTAGTAGTTGTGATACAGATCAAGCACTGCACAAAAATCAGTGTGGAACAGGAAAGGAGGGTGGTGTGTTCAGTCTGATTTCAAGTTTGAGAAGTTGTTCTGTGTCTAACAGGCACACATGTCCTAATATCAAGTAATTGAAGTTGTTTGTTTATTTGTTTTGAGACAAGAGTCTCGCTCTGTCGCCCAGGCTGGAGTGCAGTGGCGCGATCTCAGCTCATTGCAACCTCTGCCTCCCGGGTTCAAGTGATTCTCCTGCCTCAGCCTCCTGAGTAGCTGGAATTACAGGCATGCGCCCCCCACACCCAGCTAATTGTTGTATTTTTACTAGAGACAGGGTTTCACCATATTGGTCAGGCTGGTCTCGAATTCCTGACCTCGCCCACCTCAGCCTCCTGAAGTGCTGGGATTACAGGCGTGAGCCACTGCGCCCGACCCAGTATTTATAGTTTTTAAGAAGGAAATAAAAATATTTTTTCTGCCAATTTATATGTGTTATTTATTTCTTCCAATTTATATGTGTTATTTTTTCAAATGTCTACTCATTTGTTAGGACATGAATTCTTATTATTTGGATCTAACTACTTAATAAACACTACTGTTTGGTATTTCTTTTGGACTGTGAGTGCATGGAAAAATTACTGATGATGGCTGTGCATGGGCCCAATAAAAGGATTTTCATTCACCATTGCTGATCTAGCAACTGCTGCTGCTGAATATCCAGCCTGACAGCAGCAGAGACCAATCATCCTTCAAGCAGGCCAACCAGTCCTTATCCTGTGGAAAGGACTGTGATTCATTTTGATTGGATTTGAAACATATTCTGGGTCTGAATTTGTCTTTCTAGCAGGGTCTCACCCAGGACTACTGTTTGAGGGCTTGCAGGATGTTTGATCTTCCAGCACAGGGATCATTTCAGACTAAGGAACCCACTCTTATTTATTTATTTTAGTTTATTTTTTGAGATGGAGTCTTGCTCCGTTTCCCAAGCTGGAGTACAACAGCATGATCTCAGCTGACTGCAACCTCTGCCTCCCGGGTTCAAGCAATTGTCCTACCTCAGCCTCCTGAGTAGCTGGGACTATAGGCGCACATCACCACACCCGGCTAATTTTTGTGTTTTTAGTAGAGACGGGGTTTCACCATGTGGGCCAGGATGGTCTTGAACTCCTGACCTCGTGATCCGGCCACCTTGGCCTTCCAGAGTGCTGGGATTACAGGCGTGAACCAACGCACCTGGCCGGAACCCACTTTTATAGAATAGGAGAATCATTTGTCCCATCTTGCACCAACCATCCAGAAGCTGATGACTTGATAGAGCAGTAAAACAGTCCTTTGATGGCACAACTGATGATGAGATCCTGGAGCTTGGGCATGATACCCTGCAAGGGTGAGGTGCCCATTCTCCAGTGTTCCCAGTAGGAAGAACACATGAAAGTGGGAGTGGCTCCGCATAGCATCACTCTGTGATTCACCTGGGCAGTTTCTGCTTGCCATCTCTATAGCTCTGATCGCTAGGGATTAAAAGATCCTGGTTCTCAGAAGAGAAACATTTCCAACAGAGGGCGCTATGAGAATCTTGTTCTGTTTTAAGCTACAGCTGCCCCTGGGATTTGGGGCTCCTTTTCTAAATAAATAAGTCACCAGGGCTGGGCGCCGTGGCTCAAGCTTGCAATCCCAGCACTCTGGGAGGCCGAGACGGGTGGATCACGAGGTCAGGAGATCCAGACCATCCTGGCTAACACGGTGAAACCCCGTCTCTACTAAAAAATACAAAAAACTAGCCGGGCGAGGTGGTGGGCGCCTGTAGTCCCAGCTACTCGGGAGGCTGCGGCAGGAGAATGGCCAGAACCCGGGAGGTGGAGCTTGCAGTGAGCTGAGATCCGGCCACTGCACTCCAGCCTGGGCGACAGAGCGAGACTCTGTCTCAAAAAAAAAAAAAAAAAAAAAAGGTCAGCAGGTCAGGCATGGTGGCTCACGCCTGTAATCCCAGCACTGTGGGAGGCCGAGGCGAGTGGATCACTTAAGGTCAGGAGTTCGAAACCAGCCTGGTCAACATGGTGAGACCCTGTCTCTACTAAAAATACAGAACAATTAGCCAGGTGTGGTCCCAGCTAATTGGGAGGCTGAAGCAGGAGAACTGCTTGAACCTCGGATGTGGAGGTTGCAGTGAGCTGAGATCGTGCCACTGCACTCCAGCCTGGGCAACAGAGCAAGACTCCGTCTCAAAAAAAAAAAAAAAAGTCAACATTTGGACAGAGTTAATGTCCTTGTTCATGTGGAGGAGATAGGGCTGTGTTCCACAATGGAGCATGGAGGTTTGGCACACAGGTGATCAATAGGTGTCTCTTGGTACTTCCTTGTCCAGTGTTTCTGATAAATGGACATGAGAAAGGCCCAATGACCACCCCATGAAGTCAGTCACCTGGACCAGCAGATATACCAGCCATAGATTAAAGGAATCTAGAATGGCTAGTAGAGAAGGGTTGTCGATATCAATTTTACCATCTGTAGTGGCTGGGACTGTGGTTTGACCCACTTTCCTTCCTCTGGAAAGTTTCTCCAGGAAATGACACTCACCAGAATTCTGGAGGAACTTTTTCCATGCCTTATTGAAGCAAGTGAATCCTAATCGTATAATAGGCAAAATACAGTGAATCCTGTAGTGTGGAACTCAGAGCCCCTGCCCAGCACTGATGTGCTCATTCCTCCACAACTGCTGGGAACATTGGTTGGCTACAGACTCTTGCGTAGTTCCAATATGGGCATTGCCTTTGGCTGAAGAGAGCTGCCTTGCCCTAGGTGATGGATCATTCTTGAGGGCAGCCTGCATGAACTGGTTGATTGGGGCATTTTATGGTTTTTAGTGCTACTGTAACTAGTTTTTCCTATTTTTCAGTTGTTTGATATGAATGTATAACAACACAGTTGCTTTTGTATGTTAACCTTGTATCTCTGATCTTGTTAAGCTCATTTATTAATTTTAATGGTCTTGTAAATTCCCTGGGATGTTCTGTGTAAATAATCATATTGTCCTTCTTTCTGATCTCTAGGTTCCCTACCCCTCAGCACCTACTTTATTCAAATTAGAAAAGCCTCATTCTTCCTTGTTTTCAATCTGAGAGAAAAACAACTATAAATTAATCTTACAGTTTTTTTACTCATTAAGTATGATATTAGCTGTAGGTGTTTCAATGGTCTTTATCAATTTGAAGATATTCCCTAGTATTCCTACTTTGCTGGTAGTTTTTATTTTTTATATTTTATTTTATTTTTTGAGACAGAGCTTCGCTCTGTTTCCCAGGCTGGAGTGCAGTGGCATAATCTCGGCTCGCTGCAGCCTCTGCCTCCCAGGATCCAGCAGTTCTCCTGCCTCAGCTTCCTGAGTAGCTGGGATTACAGGCACATGCCACCATGCCTGACTAATTTTTGTATTTTTAGTAGAGACGAGGTTTCACCATGTTGGCCACTCTGGTCCTGAACTCCTGACCTCAAGTGATCCACCTGTGTCAGACTCTGAAAGTGCTGGGATTATAGGCGTGAGCCATCACTCCCAGCCTGCTGATAGTTTTTAATTATAAATGTGTATTGAGTTTTGTCAAATGCTTTTCCTCCACCTGTTAAAATGATCATATAGTAAAAGAACAAAGGAAAATTGAATTACATTAATTAATTTTTGAATGTTAAATCAACTTTGCATTCCTGAGATAAAACCATCATATTTGGAATGTATTACTCAATTTGATTTGCTGATATTTTGCTAAGAATTTTCAGGTTCGTATTCATGAGGGATATTGGTCTGTAATCTTTTTTTTTTTTTTTTCTTGGTAATTCTGTCAGGCTTTAGAATTAGTTATCCTCGTCTCATAAAGTAAGTTACATAGTAATCCTACCCTACCCAATGCTACTCAATTTTTAAAACGTTTGGGTAAGATTGTTGTTATTTCTTCCTAAATGTTTGATAGAATTCACCAGTGGCACCATCTGGTCCTGGAATTTTATTTTGGGGAAGCTTTTGACAAATTCACTTTCTTGAACAGATAGAGGGTTATTCAGATTTTCTGTTGTTGTTCCTGTCAATTTTGGTAACTTTTTTTTGGACAAATTCATTCATTTCATCTAAGTTGTTGAAGTTTTTAGTGTGAAGTTATTCATAGCATTCTTTTATTATCCTTTAAGGTCTGTGGGATCTATGGTAATAACTCCCTTCTTCTTTTTTTTTTTTTTTTAAAACATCTTTTAAGAGTAATCTTAAGTTCGTAGCAAAATTGAGAAGAAGGTACAGAGATTTTCCATATATCCCTTTCCCCAACTCATGCATAGCCTCATCCATATCAACATCCCCCACCAGAGTGGCATTTTTGTGGCTGTTGTTGAACCTCCACTGACACATCATAATCACCCTCAAGTCCAGAGTTTACATTAGGGTTCACTCTTGGGGTTATACATTTTTTGGGTTCAGAAAAATGTATGATGACATGTATTTATCACTGTAGTATCATACAGAATATTTTCACTGTCCTCAATATCATCTGTGCTCCACCTATTCCTGTTTCTCTGCCACTCAACCCCAGGTAATCATTTACTGTCTCCATGGTTTTGCCTTTTCCAGAATGTCATATAGTTGAAATCACACAGTATATGGCCTTTTCAGATTGGTTTCCTTCACTTAGTAATGTGCATTTAGGTTCATTCGTTTTGTGTGTGTGTGGCTTGATAGCTCATTTCTTACCGCTGAATAATCCACCATCTAGATGTACCACAGTTTATTTATCTGCTCACCTACAATTTGGTGAATTTGGAGGACAATTTGGTTGCTTCCAAGTTTTGGCAATTAGGGATAAAGCTGCTATAAACATCTGTGTGCAGGTTTTTGTGTGGACGTAAATTTTCTTTTTTAGAAATTGACAAGTAACATTGTATGTTTTGATAATGTACAGCATGATGTTTTGATGTACATATACATTGGGGAATGGTTAAATCTAGTGGATATGTTTTCAGCTCCTTTGGGTTAATACCAAAAAGAGTGATTGTGGGATCCTGTGCTAAGAGTACGTTTAGTTTTTGTAGGAAATCACCAAACTGTCTTACAAAGTGGCTGTTTCATTTTTCATTTCCACCAGCAATAAATGAGAGTTGCATTAAATCCTCACCAACATTTGATGTTGTCTATGTTCTGGATTTTGGCCATTCTGATAGGCATGTAGTAGAATTTCATTGTTGTTTTTTTGCATTTCTCTGATGACATATGATGTGGGACATCTTTTCATATGCTTATTTGCCATCTATGTATCTTGTTCGGTGAGGTGTCTGTTAAGGTCTTTGCCCCATTTTTAATTGAGTTGTTTCTTTTCTTATTGTTAGGGTTTTGAAAGTTCTTGGTATTCTGTGAGGGTATAACTGAGGAGATGGGGAAAAAATTTCTTGGTGTTTTGGATAACAGTCCTTTATCAGATGTGTCTTTTGCAAATATTTTCTTCCAATCTGTGCCTTGCCTTCTCATTCTCTTGGCATTGTCTTTTGCAGAACAGAGGTTTTTAATTTTAATATTCAGCTTATTAATTTTTTTAATGGATTGTACCTTGGTGTTGTATCTAAAAAGTCATCTAGGTTTCCTCCTGTGTTATTTTCTAAGAGCTTTATAGTTTGCATTTTACATATAAAGTCCGTTTTCCTTTTTTTTTTTTTTTTTTTTTTAAGACGGAGTCTCGCTCTGTCGCCCAGGCTGGAGTGCAGTGGCCGGATCTCAGCTCACTGCAAGCTCCGCCTCCCGGGTTTATGCCATTCTCTTGCCTCAGCCTCCCGAGTAGCTGCGACTACAGGCGCCCGCCACCTCGCCCGGCTAATTTTTTGTATTTTTTTAGTAGAGACGGGGTTTCACCGTGTTAGCCAGGATGGTCTCGATCTCCTGACCTCGTGATCCACCCGTCTCGGCCTCCCAAAGTGCTGGGATTACAGGCTTGAGCCACCGCGCCCGGCCCCGTTTTCCATTTTGAGTTAATTTTTGTGAGGGTGTAAGGTTTGTTTCTAGATTCATTTCTTTGTAAGTGGTCCAAAGAACCAACTTTTGGCTTTCTTCATTTTCTCTATATTGATCTGTTTTCTATTTCATTGGCTTTTCCATCATCATTGTAATTTATTTCTTTCTACTTTCTTTAAGTTTACTTTGCTGTTTGTTCTAATTTCTTAAGGTGGAATGCTAGTCCATTGATTTTAAATTTTTCTTCCAATATAAGTATTTAAAGCTATGAATTTTTATCTAGGCTGTGCTTTAGTTATATCCCACAAATTTTGATTGCTATATATTTGTCATTTAGTTCAAATTATTTTCCAATTTGTTGTTTAAAATTATTATAAGTTTCAGATACGGTGTTTTCTTACATAATAGTATATTATTGTTTTTACTTTCTAATGTAAACCTTGTATGATTTTGATCTTTAACATTTATTGAGATTTGTTTTATTGCCCAGGATATGTTCTGTCTTGGTGATTGTATCATATATGCTTGAAAAGAATATGTTCGGTCATCTTTGGACATAAAGTTCTCTAAATGTCAGTTAAAGTTGGAAGATAAGTGTTGTTTGGATGTTTATGTTTTTATATTTAAAGTTCCTCCTCTTAGGCAACTAGTATAGAATCTTGCCCTTAAAAAAAGAAATCCACTGTCAATTTTTGCCTTTCAGTTGGAGTGTTTAGATCATTAATATTTAATATGATTATTTACATATTTACCATATCAACAGTGATAGGTCTGCCACTTTATTATCTTCTGTTTCTCTTTTTTTGTTCCTTTCTTCCTCCTTTTCTGCCTTCTTTTGGATTATTTTTTAGTATTTCATTTTAGTTGATCTATTGGTCTTTTCTGCAATATCTCTCTGTATTTATTTTTTTAGCCCTACGGATTACAGTATGCATACCTAACTTTTTACAGGCTACTTAGGGTTATTATTATACAAATTCACTTAAAACACAGAAACATTGCAACCATACAGATCCTTTTATTCTCTCCTCCCCACAGACCTTTATTTTATAGTTGTCATGCATACTATACCTTGCAAACCTCACCAAACAATGTTATAGTTTTTGTTTTTGACAGTCATGTGTACTTTTTAGAGCTTAAAGGAAAAATCTAGTATTTTGTGTTTTCCTATATATTTATTGTTTCTATTGCTCTTTCTTCTTTCCTGAAGATACAGCATTTCCTTTCAGCCTAATGTTGACCTTAGCTTTTCTAGGAGATCAGTCTGCTGGGGATACATTCTCTTTGTTTTTCTTTGAGAATGTGTTTATTTTACTTTCATTCCTAAAGGATATTTTAGGTGGATATATAATTCTGAGTAGATGCTTGCTTCCTTGAGCACCTTAATGATGCCATTTAGCTGTCTTTTCACTTCTCTGATTTCTGGTGAAACATCTTTGTAATGTAAACTTTATTCCCCTCTATGTAGTGTGTAATTTTTTTCTAGCTGCTTTCAAAAATTTTGTCTTTGTTTTTGGTTTTCAACAGTTTAATTTAATGTGTGTCTAGTCATTTTCTTTGAGTTTATTCTCTTTGGAGAGTACTGCGCTTCTCAAATCGGTAAATTTTTGGCTTTCACTGAGTTTAGAATGTTTTCTACCATTGTGTCTTTCTTCTCACCTTTCAAGAGTCTAGTGGCAATTATGATAAAACTTTTGAGATTGTTTCACAGGACTCTGACTGTTCAGTCTCCTCCTATCAATTTTTTTTCTCTGTTTTTCAGATTAGGTTATTTTTATTGATACCTATTCAGGTTCACAGACTCTTTTCTCTCATCTCCATTTTCTTATTGAGCCCAACCAGTGAACTTTTTACGTGTTGTTTATTTCACTTTTAACATTTACATTTGGTTAAATGTAAAAAAAAAAACTTCTCTTTCTCTGCCGAGAACCTCTTTCCATTCCATTCAGTTGTCCTTGTCTTTCCTCGATGTAGCATATTTATAGTGGTTACTTTCCAGTCATTGTTGGATAATTACAACATGTGCATAGTCTTAGGGTTGGCATCTTTTGATTGTCTCTTCCCTTGAAGTTGTTCACATTTTCCTTTTGCATTGTGAGAATTTGGAGTTGTATCTTAGACATGGTTAATGTTATATTTTGTAAGCTCTGGGGTTTGTTATAATTCCCTGGAGGATGTTGTGTTTTTTGTTGTTTAGGGGATCCCTTTCTGTGTCCTTCTCTTTTTCAGGACTTCCTGCACATTTTCCATCATATCAGTTTCTCTTCGCAGTTCCTCTGGCCAGAAGGAGTTTTAACTTGGACTTTTCGCTTCTGGGTTGTGGCCCTGTAATGCAGTGATCTCTTCCTGGCCTTCAGGCAAAGCTGTTAGTGAAAGGAGAAAAACACCAAACTGGGAAATTTACTCTTCTGTGGATCACTTTTCCAAGTTTTGACTCCCCTCCAGAATTTACTTTTATTTGTTTTTCAGAGTCCTGAAGTACTTTTTCTGTCTTTTTAAAAAATTTGCCCAAAGTAGTTGAAAACAGTGGGGAAAATAGGCTATTTTGGGGTTTATGCCAATGTACTGGAACTGGAACTGTCTTATCTAGCTTTTAAAAAAGATTTTACTTTTTATTGATTTTTAGCAGCTTGATTGTATTGTACCTAAATATGGGTGGGGTGTGTGTGTGTGTGTGTGTGTGTGTGTGTGTGTGTGTATGTGTGCATGTGTCTGTGTCTGTGTGTGTGTGTGTATCCTGCTTGGTATCCACTGAGTTTCTTAGATCTGTGTGATATTAATTTTTATTTAACTTGCAAATTTTGGTCTTTATTTCCTTAAATATTATTTCAGACTCAATTTCTTATTTCCTTCTGGGAATCCAGTTTTATATATATATATATTTATATATATATGAGATACTGTTTGATATCATATGTGTCTATAATCATATATATGACATATTTATATGACCAAATAGTAAATAACTTAGACTTTATGGGCCATAGAGTCTCTGTTGCAACTATGCAGCTCTGTTCTTTAGTTTGAAAGCAACCATAGACAATATATATAAATGGATAAGCATTGCTGTGTTCCGATATTACTTTATTTACAAAGATAGACAGGAAGCTGTTTTTGGTGTGTAGACTATATTTTGCTGACCCCTGAGTAGGTGGTAATAGTTGCTGGAGCTACATTGTGAATTCAGGGATAAAAATCAAAGAAGTGCAAAACAGAAATGTTGGAAATAACTAAAATGTAGGGAGCGGGGTGTATGAGAATGAGGAGGTGGGAGATATGACTAGAAAGATATGTTAGGACCAGGTTATTATGTTCCATGTATTGCTTTATTTGAAAATAGTATGGAACAATCATAAGGTTTTTTGGTTTGTTTGTTTTTTGTTTTCTTTTTTTTTTTTTTGAGACAGAGTCTCACTCTGTTGCCAGGCTGGAGTGCAGTGGGGTGATCTTGGCTCACTGTAACCTCCGCCTCCTGAGTTCAAGAGATTCTTCTGCCTCCACCTCCTGCGTTGCTGGGACTACAGGCACCCGCCACCACTCCCAGCTAAGTTTTGTATTTTTAGTAGAGATGGGGTTTCACCATGTTGACCAGGATGGTCTCCGTCTTTTGACCTCGTGATTTGCCCGCCTCGACCTCCCAAAGTACTGAGATTACAGGCGTGAGCCACTGTGCCCGGCCAATCATAGGTTTTTAAGTAATATAATGGAAGAGTTAAACTTTCAGTTTATAAAGATAATCTCTAGTAGCATTATAGAGGATGAATGAAAAGGAGCAGATCCCCAAAGCAGGGCTACCTTTAAAGAGGCCGTTGCAGTAATTCTGACAAGTGAAAATAAATGCTGAGAAAAGAGAATGGGAATAGATGGAATAAAGTGGATTTGATGATATATTTAGCAGGTGACTAGATCTCAAGTGCAAATATAATAATGACTTTCATCTGAATAGAAAGAGAGGAAGAGCGAGTTTCTCAAGAGTCCATTCTTGGGATTCTTCTCTCTGAATTTTCTTCTTTGGTTATCTCAGGCTTATGATTTCAGATATGCATTTGATTTCCTGGTGTGTGGTTTTTAGGTAAAACCTCTTTTCTTAAGCTCTAGCCTGTATTTTGAAAAGTCTACTGCTAGGATTCTCTCAGTCCTGTTCAGATACATTATGTTCAGTATATTCAAAGTCTCCTCGTGAACGTACTGTCACTCACAAACTGCCTCTTTTCCTTTAGGCCAGTGAAACTGAAGTCTCAGGTGGGTCCTTGAAGTTGGCAATAAGAAATTATAATGAACCAACACCCACTCACTCTACCTCCTTTTTTCAGGAGGCAAGAAGAAGTCACATTTCAGTGGGAAAGTGAGGCAGGACATGGTAGTATTTAGAAATAGTGTTTAATAGTGCTTAAAGGGAAAGAAGGAAAGCAGTAGCTGAAGGAAGGAGACAAATAATTAATTTATCTTTTGGATTAGATACCTGTAGCAGATGTTCTTAGTGTCCTAGCCATATCCCTTTGGCATCCATTTGCATACTGTCTTCTGCAAACATCTGTGACTATCTGCCTGAAAAGAAACACACTTGGCCTGTGTGCAGGGCAACTCACACATGCCAGAGAGTTAAATGCCTTCAGAAAAACTTTCCACCAGTGATGGATGGGGAGTTGTTAGATAAATACCTTTGTCTCACCTGCATTGGGATAACTGAGCCATGTTTTCTGCTGTCTACCAGAGTTCTCCACTGGATCAGGCCCTAGTTCCCCATCAGGGTAAATGGCTTCATAATATATCCTTTCTTGACTTCCTTCTTTTCCCTGTTTTACTCTTGTTTTCCCTACTGGTGTTTTTCCTGGGATCACCTCTCAAAATAACTACTGCACTTGAATTCTTGAATTGAGGTCTGCTTCTGGGGAAACCCAAACCAAGGTAGGCATTTGAATTTGGCATGGGAATAATAATAAAAATGTGTTTAGCACTTACTAAATACCAGGCATAGTTCTAAGTGTGTCATCATCCAGTGGGAGAGGTACTGTTTTCACCCTGTTTCATGGATGAGAGAACTGAGGCACAGAGAGGTTAAAGTAACTGCCAAGATCGCAGTGCTGGTAAATGACAGAGCCTGTGTTTGAACCCAAGTCATTTGTTTCTAAATTCTGTACTCTTAACCTATCTTGACCTAGTAGACTGAAGGAAAAGGGCAGGAACAGTAAAAAAGAGAGAGAGAGAATGGGAATAATTAATAGAGTAAGGCCCTGGGGTGGAGATCATTTCAAGGTGGGTAGAAGAAAAGTAAAGGGAGTGCATCTGTAATTGTGTCTCTGTTTTATCAATTATGGTTAGATTCTCTGCTCTGAGTTGATGAGTAGGGGAAGGATTTTGAAGTAGCGGGAAAGGTTCTAGATTTTCATGGTAGATGTACCTTGATAGAAAACTTAACTGGCTCTAGACCAGCAGTCTGATGATGTTCAGTAACTCCAATAGCTATAATTGTTTAGGGTTGTTATAGCTTATTGAGCAAGGTTTGTAACTAATTGGTATAGAAGTAAATATAGAACATGAGCAGATAGCTCACATTAGAAGTGGTATATGTAGTAAAGACTTAAGGGACAGGAAAAGGAAGAAAAAGGAGCCAGTAAAGAAGACTGAGAAGGAACCATCATCAGAGATAGAAGGAACACTAAATAGGGGTTCTAGAAGCTGGTTGGTTGGACAGGGGGCAGGGATGTAAAGAAGTAGGCACTGTTTGGTAGTTATCATATGTGGGAGAATGTGAAGGATAAAGACTGAAGATGGGCAGTTGAATTGGCAACTAGAAAGTTTGCATATTGAGACGTCTCACAGACTTGCATGAGTTTGATAGTAAGGTGTTAAAAAGTTCAACACAGTGAAGCTTTTTTTTTTTTTTTTTTTTTTTTGAGACAGGGTCTCACTTTGTCATCCAGGCTGGAGTGCAGTGGCATGACTGTAGCTCAGTGCAACTCTAACTCCTGAACCGAAGTGATCTTCCCATCTCAGTCATCTGAGTAACTGAGACTACAGGCACATGCTACCATGTCTGGCTATTTTTTTTTTTTTTTTTTTTAACAGAGATGGGGTCTTGCTATGTTGCCCAGGCCAGGACTATTTTTTTCTTCAAGAAATTTAGTGATGAAGAGGGATAGAGGATTATTTAAACTTTTTATCCCTTTTGAATGGGAGAATGATAGTAGGCCTGTAAGGTTAGAAACCACAGAAAAGAGCATGAACGGTAAACAAAGAGAGGGATGTGTGGTTGAGCAAAATCTCAAGGATGGTGAATGAAATGGGATCTGGTGTATGAGAGTGAGTGCATACTTGGATAGAGTAAGGGCTGTCTCTTTTGGGATGGGGAAGGAGGAAGTTTCAGATTTGAAAAGGTCTCAGGGACATATTTTTAGCCTTTTTATCTTTCTGTGAAGAATTCCAGGTTTTTTTTCTGATCTCTTTTCTAGATCTTAAATTTTCTATTCAGCTGTGTCCTGTACACTTAAACCCACCTATGGAGTCTGTAATGTCAGTTATTTTTCATGTCTAGTTTGATTTTTTTTCAAATGTGCTCAGTTGTTCCCCATCCCCTGCAGATATTTTAGCAGTAGTCTTTTATTTCTTTAAATTTGATAAACATATTCTTGTTACAGTCTTTCAGAAAATCCCACCATCTGAAGTCTATTTGGGTATCTCTCTGTGGCCTTGTTCTGCTGTTCTCACTCAGGGTGCCTTGTATCTCTGTGTGCCTAGTTATTTGCTTGCTCTCATTCCTTTTGTAGTTCTCTGAGGCCTGGGATGAATAGATTGTCATTCATGCTATCATTAGAAAGTATTACAGTTTTACAATTGCTTCAAGGCTTGAGTTTCCCTGGCCTACCTAGGCTATGTTTACTTAGAGTACAAATATGCATGAGGCTGAGTCTATAGCCACAACTTTTCAGAGACTTCTCCCCTCACTCATGCTCCCCTCCACGTTCCCCTACCCTCTTTTTTCTTCTGCTGCTCTGCCCATTGCCAAGGTAGCTTGCTTTATAGTCCTCCTCCCACGTGAAGATTTCTGAATAAGATCAAGAGACTGAAGCTATGTATAAGACATCTATTTGCATCTTTCCCCTAAATCAAGTTGAACTGTTAAAAATCTCTTTCTTATTACTAATTAGCAGGCTAGGTTAAGTAAATAAAAGTTTTCTACTTAGTAGTGAGACAGCTATTCCTCCCTAATTTATTCATTGATGCTTGAACATAATGGGAGTATCATTACATTAATTACACAGAATGAGTCTGGCTTCTGTGCAAAAGTTTCAGTTTACATAAGGTGCTTCATAGATCGATTTTTAAAAGTTAGTCTTGTATCCAGTGACCTTGATAATTCACTTGTTAATTCTTTATTTGTGGATTATTTTGTATTTTCTATAAATACAATTATCTGCAAATAAAAAAATGCTTTACCTTTAATTTTTAATTATTATGACTTTTAGTTCATTTGCATCACTTACTGACCTTAAATATTGTGTTAACAGAAGTGGTAATAGTACAAATCCTTGCATTTCCCCCCCATGCTTAAGTGGAAATATTTAATTTTTCAACATTCAGTATAATTGAATACACTGTTAAAAGTAGGTTTTTTGTAGGTAATCTTTATTAGATTAAGTAAAATCTGTTCCTGGTTCATCGAGGAGTTTCATCACTAGTGGTTGTTGAGTTTTAAAAATACTTTTCCTGTTTCTGTTGAAGTAATCATATGTTTTGTTTCTTTTGTTCTCTTATTATATTGAATTATGTTGATTATGTATGTATTCTTTCCATATGTTGTTAGACAAAATTATTTGTAGGTAAATGACTCTCTTTTTTAAAAATAAAAGGGGTAATTCACATACCATAAATTCACCCTTTTAAAGTGTACAACTTACTGCTTTCCAGTATATTCTCAAAGTCATAGAACTAAACATTTTTGTCACTCCATAAATCCCAAAGCTATTAGCAGGCAGTTTCTATTCTCCTTTCTATCAGTTTCTGGCAACTACTACTTCCTGTTTTTATGAATTTGCCTGACTAGACATTACATATAAATGGAATTATACAATTTATGACCTTTTGTTGCTGTTGTTTCTTTCACTTAGCATAATGTTTTCAAGGTTCATCCACGTTGTAGCATGAGTCAGTACTTCAGTTCTTTTTTTTTATGGGTAAACAACATTCTCTTATATGGAAGTTCTACACTTTATACATTCATTAGTTGGTGAGCATTTGGGTCGTTTCTACTTTTTGGCTGTGCAGTATTTTTGCTTCTATATTCATAGGAGATACTGGTCTGAAACTTGTATTTTGAAATGTTCTCTTCAAATTTTGATATCAGAGTTATGCTTGTCTTATGAGTTGGGAAATGTTTCTTTTTATATTGTCTGAAAGAGTCTAAGGTTGATAATGTTTGAAAGAACTACTAGTGAATTTTTTTTTTTTTTCACTGTTCAAGGTTTATTGGGGTTTTTAGTTGGTATAACACTTGGATAGTTGGTTGTATTGTTTATATGTAGATCTTTTTATGTTATATGGTAATGTACACTACTGATATATATAGTTCACAAAATAAGCTCCTTTGGAACAATTATGCACAAGACATACGATACTGGATTTATACACTGGATCCCAGGATGTGACTGACTGGGAAAAAATGTTGGACTAGGCATGTTCAGTGAAGGAGCCAGGAAATTATATAACACACAGTAAACATCCACCTGGCTCAAGGGGCAAATGCAGCATGTACAGAATTGGCAGTGGTGCGTCAGAACTATTTCACACTAACCAGTTTAGGACTACACAAGATTAATACCATCTAGCATCAGGATATAGCTGTGGATTTCACAAACCATTCCTATTTCTAACTTCAGGAGTTAATGCTTTTCCCAGTCCATCTTAAAATATTACTGTTTTAATCACAGATCAGATAAAAAGGACAACATGCACAACCTCCAACTAGAATCCTGTTGTAGCCTAGACAGTGAAATGCTATGACATCAGAAGACTTTAAAATTGCAGCTCTTTTTGGATCCCCCAAAGTGTATCTGCACTCTTCTTCAAACGGGCCTCTTCCTCAGGAGTCAGAGTCACCTTCACAAGGTCTGAGTTTCCATTCTGTCCCAAAATGCAAGGAACACTGAGGAAGACATCATCCTTTATTCCATAGAGACCCTTAATCATGGTGGAAACTGGGTGCACTCGCCTAAGATTCTTCATTATACTCTCTGCCAAATCTGCTACAGAGAGTCCAATGGCCCAGGATGTGTAGCCTTTGAGTTTGATCACCTCATAAGCACTCTCAACCACCTGCTTGTGAACCTCTTTCCATTGTTCCTTATCTTTATCAGTCCCTAAATCTGGGTGCAGAGTCTTCAGGGAGACACCAGCAACATTCATTCCACTCCATACAGGCACACTGGAATCTCCATGTTCCCCAAGGACCCACCCATGACAGCTTAATGGGTGAACTCCCAGTCTTTCCCCCATCAGGTGACGGAATCTGGCTGAATCCACATTGCAACCACTTCCAATAACACGGTTTTTGGGAAAACCACTTATCTTCCAAGCCACGTAGGTCAAGCTATCCACTGGATTTGAAACAATAAGCAACTTAGAGTTCGGGCTGTATTTTACAACATTAGGAACGATGAATTTGAAGATGTTCACCTTACGCTGGACCAAATTAAGACGGCTTTCTCCCTCTTGTTGACGTGCCCCAGCCGTGATAATGACCAGCTTGGAGTTTGCAGTTACACTATAGTCTTTCCCAGAGACAATCTTTGGTGTTCTAAGGAAAAGGCTGCCATGTTGGAGATCCATCATCTCTCCCTTCAATTTGTCTTCGATGACATCAACAAGAGCAAGTTCATCTGCCAAGTCCTTCATTAAGATACTGATGGCACAGGCCATGCCAACAGCACCAACCCCAACAACTGTAATCTTATTCTGGGGAGTCTGTTCTTCCTTTAGAAGATTATGAATCAGCTGATCCTTCAGAGTTGCCATATTGGACTTGGAACCAAAAGGAATCGGGAATGCACGTCAGGCGGTCGTCCGGGACACGCGGCAATGAGATCCCGAATCGGCGGCAGCGGCTGCAGCACTACTAGTGAATTTTTAAAGTATTTGGAAGAATTCACCAACAAAGCCATCCAAGTCTAGCGTTTTCTTTCTGGATAGGTTTTGATTAGGGATCCAGTTTTTTTTTTTTTCCAGTATATAGAAGGCTATTCAGACATTACATTTTTTCCCTTGTTTAATGTTGAGAAGTTATATTTTTTCGAGGAATTTATCCATTTTATTTGTCAAATTTATAGGCAGCATCTGTAGTGATGCCTCCTTTCTTATTTCTCATATTGATAATTTGTGCTTTTACTTTTTTCCTGACCATTTTTGCTCTAGGTTTATATTCATTTTATTTAAAAATATTTGTTATATATTTAATTCACAAATAATTGTGCATATACATGGGGTACAATATATTTTGATACATGTTTACAATGTGTAATGATCAAATCAGGATAATTAGCATATTTATCACCTCACACATTTATCATTTTGTCATTTCTTTGTCATGAGACCATTCAGAATCCTGTCTTCTAGCTGTTTGAAGTTGTATGATACATTGTTGTTTATGATAGTCACCCTGTGATGCTATATAACACTCAAACTTACTCCTACTTTCTAGGTCTGATTTTGCATCTATTAGCCAACCTCTGGCTACTCTTCAAAAACTCTTCTGCTCTCTACTTTTATGAGATCAACTATTTTAGCTTCCACATATGAGTAAAAACATGCCATATTCATCTTTCTTTGTCTGGCTTCTTTAACTTAAGATAATGTCCTCCAAGCTCATCCACATTGCTGCAAATGACAGAATTTTACTCTTTTTTTAATCACTAAATAGTATTTCATTGTGTATATATATCACATTTTCTTTATCCATTCATCTGCTTGTGGAAACATAGGTCGATTCCACATCTTGGCTATTGTGAATAGTGTAGCAGGGAAAATGGGAATTCTGATATCTTTTCAACATACAGATTTTTTTCCTTTGTATATATACCCAGTAGTGGAATTGCTGGATCATATGGTAGTTCTGTTTTTAGTTTTTTCAGGAGCCTCCATTTTGTTTTCCACAATGGTTGTACTAATTTACATTCCCATCAACAGTGTATGAGTTCTACTTTCTCCACATCTTCAACAACATTTATTTTTTGTCTTTTTGTTACGTATACTAATCTTTTTAGAGAACCAATTTTTGGCTCTTGATAATCTCTATTGAATGTCTGCTTTCCATTTCATTGGTGTCTACTCTTATTTTTATTTCCTTTCTACTACATATTTTGCATTTAATTTGTGGTTTTCTTGGGAGGCCGAGACGGGCGGATCACGAGGTCAGGAGATCGAGACCATCCTGGCTAACACAGTGAAACCCCGTCTCTACTAAAAATACAAAAAAAACTAGCCGGGCGTGGTGGCGGGTGCCTGTAGTCCCGGAGAATGGCGTAAACCCGGGAGGTGGAGCTTGCAGTGAGCTGAGATCCGGCCACTGCACTCCAGCCTGGGCGGCAGAGCGAGACTCCGTCTCAAAAAAAAAAAAAAAAAAAAAAAAATAATAATAATAATTTGTGGTTTTCTTTTTAGCTTCTTGAGTTGTGAGTCTAGATAATTTACTTTCAGGTTTTTTTTCAATGTATGCATTTATGTGTATGCAAAAAGCTATGCATTTTGTGGAAGTACTGCTTTAGCATTCTACCAATTTTGTTATGCCATATTGCATTTTCATTTTATGGAAAACACTTTCTGATTTCCATTGTGACTAGTTCTTTGACCCATAGTTTATTTATGAGTCTTGTTTTTTTGATTGCCAAGCATTTGGGAATTTCTTCGTGTTTTTCTTTTTTTTTTTTAAATTTCTGGTTTAATTTTTCCATGACCAGAGAATTACCTTATGATTCAGTCCTTGGAAATTAGTTTAGACTTGGTCTGTGGTCCAGCATATTATCTGTTTTGGTAAATGTTCTATATGCACTTGAAAAGAATATGCATTCTACTGTTGTTGGATATGTTTCTGTATATATGCCAATTAAGTCAGGTTGATTAATCATGGTTTGTTTGTTGGTTTGTTTTGAGACGGAGTCTTGCTCTGTCGCCCAGGCTGGAGGACAGTGGTGTGATCTTGGTGCACTGCAACTGCCACCTCCCAGGTTCAAGCGATTCTCCTGCCTCAGCCTCCTGAGTAGCTGGGACTACAGGTGCCTGCCACCACGCCTGGCTAATTTTTGTATTTTTAGTAGAGATAGGATTTCACCATGTTGGTCAGGCTGATCTTGAACACCTGACCTTGTGATCCACCTGCCTTGGCCTCCCAAAGTGCTGTGATTACAGGCGTGAGCCACCGCACCCAGCCGATTAATCATGTTTTCAAATTTTTCTATGTCAGTGCTGTTTTGGTCTCTACTTGTTCTGTCAGTTACAGAGAGGTATGTTAAAATCTACTCTTTCAATTGTGGATTTGTATTTTCTCATTTTACTTCTGTCAATTTTGCTTTATTTATTTTGAAGCTGTGTTACTGGATGCATTCAAATTTAGGATTGTTATGATTTCCTAATGATTTGACCCTTTTGCCATTTAGAAATGCTCTTCTCATTTCTTATAATACTGTTGCCTTAAAAATTACTTTGTCAAATATTAAAATAGCCACACCAACTTTTTTTGGGACACTGGTGGGTGTGCTTGTGATACATCTTTTTCTGTCCTTTTAGCATGTATCCTTTAGTTTAAAATTATGATATTACAGTTATTAAAGGAAGACTTTCCTTCAGTATTTCTTGTAATATTGGTCTCTTGACAGTGAATTATGCCAGCTTTCATGGATCTAAAAACATCTTTATTTTTGTCTTCATTCTTAAAGGATACTTTTAGAATCCTTTATGTGAATTATGTCAGCTTTCATGGATTTAAAAACATCTTTATTTTTGTCTTCATTCTTAAAAGATACATTCTTCAAGGTTATGTGATTCCAGATTGCTTCCCCCAACCTCTAACCCCCATCCCTCCAGGCCACCACCTCCCCTCCCCACCCCCCAGCACTTTTCAACACCAAGAATGGAAACTATCAATTTTATTGTTCTTTTAAGTGTATCTCTTCTCCGCTGCTGTGAAGGTTTTCTCTTTATGCTTTGCTTTTAGCACTATGACCATGTTGTGCCTAGGTATGCTTTTCTTTGCATTTTCCTGCTTCAAGTTCCCTGAGTTTCTTGAATCTCTCAGTTGATTTCTTTCTTCACTTTTGGGAAATTGTCAGTAATTATCTTGTCATGTATTGCTTTCGTTCCATTCTTTTTTCTCTCTTTCTGGGATTCCAATTATATGAATATGAGACCATTTGACTGTGTCCCACATGTCTCATTCTCTGTTTTGTTTATCCCATTTTTTTTTTGTGATTGAATTTATTTATTTATTTTTGGCCTGTTTGCAAGTCTGTGAAACCTGTTTTCCTATAATTTACTCTGCTCTTAAAATCATATGAGACATTCTTAATTTCAGATGTTTGTTTTTCAGTTTCAGAATGTCCGCTTGGTTCTTTTTTTTATAAATTATGTTGAAAATTGCCAATTCCATTATTTTACACACTTTGTTAATCTCTGTTTCTCAAGTACTTGCCTCCTAATGTTAATATCTAGGTTTTCTGTGAGTCTGATTTTCTGGTTTTCTCTTGATTATGTGTCTGCCACGTATTTTGCTTCTTTTGATGTCTCTTAATGTGTTTACTTAGTGTCCCCAAACTAGAGTAACGCTGTGTATGAATGAACAGGATTTTCTTTCAGATGATGTGTTTTCTCCCAGAGAGGTTTGCTCTTTGCTGTGTCAGACAGATAGAATGAGGAGTTTGATTATCTCAATCCACTGAGGGATTACAGAGACCGCTCCCTCCGTCTACTAGGAATCTGTCTTCTTACAGAAGTTTTCTCTTCCCTTTTTACTCAGCCTCTCTCTCTCTCTCTCTTTTTTTTTTTTTTTTTTTTTTTTTTTGAGATGGAATCTTGCTCTGTAGCCCCGGCTGGAGTGCAGTGGTACAATCTCGGCTCTTGGCTCACCACAACCTCTGCCTTCCAGGTTCAAGCGATTCTCCTGCCTCAGCCTCCTGAGTTGCTGGGATTACAGGCGTGCACCACCACAACCAGCTAATTTTTTTGCATTTTTAGTAGAGACGGGGTTTCACCATGTTGGCCAGGCTGGTCTTGAACTCCTGACCTCAAGTAATCTGCCTGCCTCAGCCTCCCAAAGTGTTGGGATTACAGGCGTGAGCCACCACGCCCAGCCTTGACCTAGCCTCTCTATCATCCTTCAGTGTTCCATTTCTGAGGAGATATACCACTGGGAAAGCTGTTTATGTATCTGGAGCTTTTCTAGATTCTAGTCTGTCATTTCACCCCACGTGGACATCTAAAGCACTACTAGTCTCCTGTTTCCTTTATTAGAGTTCCTCTGCGTAAGCCAAACTCAGTCCTTACTCATGCCCAAACTCTGCAATTACCCACATGGAAGAACAAGCCAGTGGTCTCAGCTGTCTTGGAAGTGCTCTTCCACCTCTGGATTGTTCGTTCTTTTAGTCCTCATTGCTTCCACAGCTTTCTTGTGTTGGTTAGTCTAGCCTTTGAAGCAGGCGCATTGGCCTGCCTCCTATCTAATCACTTACTTTAGGGAAGTGGAAGTCCAAAGTTTATCTTTATAAAAAGAAAAGGCAGATAATTTTAGGCGTGCTTATTTTTATAAGCGTGGTGATGTTTTGAATAGTTTTATCTGTGCTGCATACTCATA
This sequence comes from Macaca nemestrina, assembly GCF_043159975.1. Taxonomy (NCBI): domain Eukaryota; kingdom Metazoa; phylum Chordata; class Mammalia; order Primates; family Cercopithecidae; genus Macaca; species Macaca nemestrina. Next base: position 36,314,346 of record NC_092140.1, read on the forward strand.
GCTATAAAGCATTTTTTTCCTTTCTGATATGGGCGTGTTTATCAAAATACGCCCCAGATCTGGGGTGAGCAAACAATGACCCACAGACCAATGAGGCCCAATTCTTGTTTTTATGTAGCCTGTGAGCTAAAAATGGTTTTTACATTTTTAAAAGGTTGAAATGAAAATAAAAAAGGAAGAGAATGTTTTGTGAGCATTTTGTGAAATTCGGAAGTTTTATTGTAATATATGCACACTGCTGTCTTTATGTGCTGCCAATGGCTGCTTTCATGCTGTAACCATTGAGTAGTTGCAGCAGAGATCTTGTGACTCACAAAGTGTAAAATATTTGCTATCTGGCCCTTTGCAGAAAATAATTTCCCTATTCCTGCTTTAGATCACAGCCTCAGAAATTTTTTATTTCTTATTACGAAGGGAAATTAAGCAAAAGATTGAAACCATTTTATTTCAGAAGTTCTGTAAATTTGGATTTATTAAAATCTTAGCATTTTACCGGATGTAGAAGGAACCTCAGTCTCCTTCATCTCTTTATTTTGCAAATGAAGAAGCAGATTTGAGTGAAAGAGGTTTTAAAATTATGACTCTATTTTTGGTATAAAGTATACTCAGTAATAAGCTGATAGAGAAACTGTTGATCTATATCACTGAACAACTTGCAAAATTCGTTTGTTCTTATATTGCAGAAGTATATGGTTTCTCTTAAACAGCGTAGCTCTTAAGAAAATCTTTTTGGAATTTTTAAAGTAAATATTTTAAAATAAATATTTAAGGCATGTTAATAGCCTTTCCCTTTTATTGTCAACCACAATTCTTTCAAATCTCATGGATATGAAGTTATTTTTGTGAGAAGACTAAAAGTCTTACAGGACCAATTCCAGACATTCTTCATTAAGCTTCGATTGATTTAGAATATCAAGCCCTAAATCATCAGAAATTTCAAGGTAAATTTTAAATGTGTAAGACTGGTTTTTAGAGTTTCTCTTTTATATTTCTATCCTCAGATATTGTGAAAGGTTTAAGCTTAGTTCTCAAATATAGAGATATAATGGTGTGTTATATTACTAGCAAATGGCATTTTAAAATTTTCCAATGTTGAATACAAATTTCATTTGTATAATTTTCAACTTATTACTGGCTCTTTTAGAAAACCTCTACCTCTACCTCTACCTCTACAAAACAAATCAGCAGCAACAAAAAAAAAACACAGTAAAAGTAATTTATAATTAATTTGGGAATAGCTAATTCTTGGATGGTCTGTACTTAAGAATTGATGGGTTCAGATTCATTAGAATTGTTACAACCAATTAAATGCCATCATGCATAGAAAGAAGTATTTTAGAAATGTACGTAAAGTCATTTGAACTTTAAAGAAGTTCCATTAGATAAAACAGACACAAAAATTGGTCTCTAATTGTGAAAATTTAAGTCAGTTATAACTAGTCTTTAGGAAATCTATCTGAATTTGGATTTATATATTCTACTTCTCTGAAAATTGGTTTGGGATAAATTTTGATGCTTTTATAAGTTATATAGAAGGGGCTAACCTCTTAGTAGTTATGTATTCCTGTTGCTCAAATACCTGATTTCACTCAGGTAATCTTTAATATAAAGGAAAGTTGGTTTCCTAAATAGTATGAAGAATACTTATTGTGTTTTGTTTATTTGTTCATCTGATATTTATTGGCCATCCATGATGTTTCACATTGATGCAGGTGCTGAAAGTACACAGTTGAAATAGACATTCGTCATGCCCTCATAATGCTAGTAGTTTAGTAGATTCTATAAGCAGGTATATGCATTTATGTTTAGCATTTGGCACTGTTAATCTTTCTCTTTCTCTTTACTTTTATGGCATACTATCTTGTGAAAATCTCATCCACATACATAGTTTCCATGACCTCCTTTGTACTGAAGTCTGTGCAAAATAATCCCATGGATAGCTCCTTAGTGGGCCTTTCTGGCTAGATATGCTTTAAATGCACTCATGTATCCATACCATAGATGTAGATACCTTAGAGTAGTGAACAAGAAAGACAGAGCCTCTGCACTGTTGGAGCTTATAGCTTGGCGAGGAAGCAATACATTAAACAGTTCCATACATAATTACAGTTATTGACTATACAATGAAACGTAAGTATACGATGAACTGAGAGTGTATATTAGGGAAACTCATCCAGTGTGGGGAGTTAGACTTAAGTGACACTTATGCTGAGACCTCGAAGATAAGTAGTGGTTAGCAGGAGAAGATGTGGTAGAGAATTTCAGGAAGAGGGAAAACCTTTGTGAAAGTTGTGATGAAGCTTAACAGGTTCAGACAACTGAAAGGATATCCTTCTTGCTGGAGTATGATGAACCAGGTGGAAAAGAATGCAAAATGAGGCAGGATAGATGGGTGGAGGTCAGTTATTGGAAGAGGATTTTTTAAACGATGTTGGTGCTTTTGGACTTTATCTTAAGAGAATTGAGAAGATACTGATTTTTAAGCTGGGGAATTATCCACTTAGGTTTGTGTCTTTAAAAGTTCAGTTAGGTTCCTATGTGAAGAATGGATTGAAGGGTATGGATGTGCAGAAATGAGTTGAGCTTTTGCAGTGGTCCAGGTAAGAGGTGGTGGTAACCTAGCTTATTAGCATTGCAGCAGTAAAGATGGTGTGGACAGATTCAAGAACTGTTCATGAGATATAATTGACCAGATTTTGTGATTATTTTGATTTCAAGAGTGAAACTGAAGGAAATGTCAAGGATAACGTTTTCATCTGCCTGTTACTCTTATCTATTTGTTGACATTTTGGTATTTTGAAGTTAAACATCTTCAAAATCAAACCCATTACTTTTTTTCCAGCAGACTAACTCTTCCTTCTGACTTCTCAATTTTTATGAATGACATTGTCTACCTCCAGGTGACCTAGGCTTAAAACTTTTCTATTTTGTCACTGCTCTCACTAAATTAGTTACCAAATCTTAAGGACTTGACCTCTTCAGCATCTGGAACAACCTCCTCCCCTTTGCTCTCCCCTGATTCCCTCTTTGATCACCAAAGTGTGCTTTCCATTCAAGTCTCTGAGCTCCTTGAGGACAAGAACTGTCTTTTTCATTTTGTGTCTTTACTACCTAGTATCTCAGCATGGTGAACATAAAACATATTAAGTGAAATGAAAATAAAATGTTTTCCTTGCTTCTTGTTTCTTGCACCATAATTCTTATTCTTTATCACATATTTTTTTTCTGTTTCTCAAAGTTATTCTGGGGCTTCCTTATGCTTAAAGAATAATTTGGTCTTAGGGCCATGAGATAATGAATGTATCCAGATTGGTTGCTGGATACATAAAGTATATGAGTTGGGAATTTTGCTATAGTAGTTTAGTTAAAAAGTGGCTTTTAAGTCCCTTTGCACTATAGCCCTCACTACCAAAAAGAGCAGATTTTTTTCTTGGAAACATTACTGATATTTGTAAACATCCCCACTATGGATAAAGTGTAAAATACTTCATTTAATGCCTTTTTAAGGTTTTAAGTTTATATATGTTTTTGCAGAATTCAAATTTTTATTATCATTTAATGTATATTGCTTAGCTGCCCCATGTTATCTTCTCAATAGCTACTTTATATGTTAGTGTCTTATATGTGTATGTAAAGTATATTGTTTCACATAAAGAAAGTTTGCAAGAAAAAGATCCAAATGTCTCTTTTGGAAATACGCATTTTTGATAGCTTTGTATGTCCTAATATGAACATTCATATGTTTTTTTCCATTTTTCTTTTAATTTTTAGGAATAAGAAAATATTAAATAAGAAGAAATTGAAAAGAAAACAGAAGAGCAAATCAAAAGTGAAGACGAGAAGCAAGGTAAAGCTGTTGGTAATTTATAAGGAATAGGACTGTTTCATATGGTGATTTGAATAAAAATGCCAAGATTTAAAAATATAAGTATAATTAGCAAACCATTTTGTTTGTATGTGCTGAAGTAATTTTGTAAAAGCCCTTTATGATTTGGTTCCTCTTTTAGTTTCATCTTTCTTTTGGGTGTTTCTTTTCTTTCTTGCTTTTTTTTTTTTTGAAACAAGGTCTTTTCTGTCACCCAGACTGGAGTGCAGTAGTTTCCTGGGCTCAAGTGATCCTTCCGTCTCAGCCTCCTGAGTAGCTGGGACTACAAGTAAATGTCACCACACCCAGCTAATTGTTAAATTTTTTGTAGAGACAGGGTCTCACGGTATTGGCCAGGCTTGTCTCGAACTCATGGGCTCAAGCAATTCTCTCACCTCAGCCTCCCGAAGTACTGGGATTGCTGGCGTGAGCCACTGTGCCCAGCCTATTTTTGGGGGGTTTCTTGACCAGTAGCCTGGAAGTTAATATCTGAATGTTGAAAATTATTTATTATTTATTCTTAATATCTCTGATCAGTCCTTTGGGGGAACATATCCACTTCTGTTCTCTTTTTTCAATCTGACTACAGGTACTAGAAACTTAAGTAAAATTAGCTTGTAAACCAGGACTTGGGTTTGGGTTTGTCATATGCCTTTCTTGACAGAAATTAGGGAAACTTGGTGTGTCCATATTGTTCTGAGCCTCTTTTGACTGTTGGTAGCTGTACAAAAGAAAAGGCAATATGGAATATTTGAATTAGGTGAGAGCTTAGAAACCAAGAATCTATTTTCACATAATGCAGAGATCTCTATAAAATCCATCTTTTTTATACTAAACGTTTTCAGTGACCAGAGCTCTTTATATAATAGTCTCTTTTCTATTGAACATCTAGACAGAAGGAAGAGGAGAGTCATAACTGTGATTCCTGAACAGCTTCACTTTGAGTTAAAGAAACAATAGATTTGCTGGGCCTGTATATCAACTGTAGAGGCAATTGTTTCCTACACTTTTTAAGTTAGTGTTCTTGCTATTGTAACTGAGAGAAATCTACTTCAAAGTAGCAAACCCAAAATAAAATGAAAGGTTGGGGGATGGCATTTATTTGGTGGCTCTATCTTGAGACACAGCTGGATCCAGGGATGAAATAATATCATCAGCCAGCCACAGTGTCTCATGCCTGTAATCCCAGCACTTTGGGAGGCCGAGGCTGGCAGATTATGAGGTCAAGAGGTTGAGACCATCCTGGCCAACATGGTGAAACCCTGTCTCTATGAAAAATACAAAAATTTGCTGAGCGTGGTGGCATGTGCCTGTAGTCCCATCTACCCAGGAGGCTGAGGCAGAAGAATCGCTTGAAACTGGGTGGCGGAGGTTGCAGTGAGCTGAGATCGCACCACTGCACTCCAGCCTGGTGACAGAGTAAGACTCCATCTCAAAATAAATAAATAAAATCATCAAACCCGTATTTTCAGCTCTTAACTTCTGCCTTCCTCTGTGTGTGGACTTATTACCTGTGACTGAGGACTGAGGCTGCCAGCAGCTCCAACTCCATTTGCTCTGAGCAAGAGGCAATCTGTTCTACTAGTCATAGCAGAAAGTCTTGGGTAGGATTTTCGGTTTACCTGCATCATTTGCTTTGACCACGGAGACATGGGATACTTTGGTTAGACTGAGTTGTATTTTTAACCCGGAGATGGGCAGTGGGTGAGCACCCTGGTGTATAGGCCACATGGAATGAGGGAGGAATAGTTACCCTAAGGAAAGTGTTGCTGGGCGGGCAGAAAAATAATGTCTGTTCACTGTATCCCTTCTCATTACTTCTGCTTCTGGGATAGAGGAGGGAAGTGGAATGCATTCTCAATGTACAGAAAACCTCTTAACAAATACAGTCATTCAGATTTCCAACCTCTGTCCCTTTCCAACTTTTTGGTGCTATGTGCAAATCAGAGTATGGGAATTTTGAGTATCTTTGAAGTTTTTCTAAGGTTTCATTTGGTGATTTCCTGAAGTGGTGGCATATGATATCCAGGAAGAGATGAGGAGAAGTCAAGGTCTTTTGTCCCTTTCAATTCGGCCTCCAACTAGCTTTGTGCCCTTAGCAATTCAGTTTTTTTCCTCTTGCCCTCAGTATTTATATATCTTCTTTTTAAGAGTAGTTTGAGATAGCAGTGATATAAATAAGTTCATTAATTTGTTCCTCAAACATTAATTGCGTGCTGAGTATGTGCAGGCATTATACTGGATGTTTGGGATACAAAGATGAGTAAGAGGCATTTTTTGCTCATGGAAAGAATATAAAATAGTAAAATGGTGTTGTTAGTCTCCTTGACCTGTATTACTTTTTCCAGATTATTTTTCATCTACTTTGTTTTTGAAAGTTACTTTCAAAATGCCATTTAGCTGGCATTTTATCTACTTTATATCTACTTTATGTATTACATATACATAGATGTTACATCTATTTTATATCCTTTATGGCTATCAACCCCTCTATTTCTCCTCATCCCATCCATCAGTCATCTCCTTTATTTAATTTCCATCTTACCCAGATTAGATACCACAGTCTTTCTTTTTAGAAAAACTCTTACGTAATCTGCAACAAATTACACAAACTTGGTGGTTTAAAATAACACTAGTTATCTTACAGTTCTGGAAATCTGAAGTCCAAAATGGATCTCACTGAGCTAAAATCAAGGTGTCAGCAAGGCCATATTCCTTCTGGAGGCTCTAGGAGGGAATCTGTTTTTTTGCCTTTCCAGTTTCTATAATAGAGGCTGCTCAAATGTCTTGGGTTGTGGCCCTATTCCATCTTCAAAGCCAGTGGTGGTTGGTTGAGTTTTCTCATGCGGCATCACTGATAGTTTTCTGTTGTTTTATCTCTTCCTCTCACTGTCCAGCCTTCCTTTTTCACTTGTAAGGACCCTTGTGATTACATTGGCCCATCCAGATAATCTGTGCATTTCAAAATCCTTAGTTTAATCACATATACAGCGTCCCTTTTGCCATGTAAGGTAACATTCACTTAGGTTTTGGGGAATTAGGGTGTAGATGTTTTTGGAGGCTATTATTTACCTACCATATCTCACTTGTATGTTTTTGCATTAATCTGACAAAACTCAATCTTGTATGAATCCAGTTATTTTGTCCCTCTCTTAAGGTGAGTTTCATGTGCTGCCAAAGAGAGTTATACAAGAGTTAATTGATGACAATACACATTCATGATCATCAATCTCAAGTATACCATAGCCAGACTATCTTACTATTTTTTCTGGTCAAATCATTCTCTTTTCTTCTGTGATTATTTCAGACCTTTGCCATGCTCCTCAAACCTCTGATAAATTCTACCCTCCAGCATATGACTTCACTTTCTTACAGGAGAAATCAAATTCATTAGTCAGAAAACTTCCTCAACTTCCTGATCCCAAATGTGTCTGTCTTAGATCAGGCTTCTCAGTAGCTGAGCCTGACATAGAGATTTGAAGTTTGCAGTTCAGTGAGTTTTGGAAGTTAACATTTATGCATAGAAGCACTACTGCAGTCAAAGTTCAGAACACTTCCATCATCTCCAGGGATTTTCTTTTTATTTTTTGAGATGGAGTCTCACTCTGTTTTCCAGGCTGGAGTGCAGTGGTGTGTGATCTTAGCTCACTGCAGCTTCTACCTCCTGGGTTCAAGCAATTTCCCCACCTCAGCCTCCTGAGTAGCTGGGATTATAGGCACCAGCCACCATGTCCAGCTAATTTTTGTATTTTTAGTAGAGACAAGATTTCACCATGTTGGCCAGGCTGATCTCAAACTCCTGACCTCAGGTGATCCACCCGCGTTGGCCTCCCAAAGTGTTGGGGTTACAGGCATGAGCCACCGCGCCTGACCGGTTTTCTTATCCTCTGCTGATTCTATCCCTCCCTATAACCCTGGCTCTAGACAACCACAGATATATTTTCTGTCACTGTAGATTAGTTTTCATTTTCTAGAACTTCGTATAAATGTGATCATATTGTGAGTACTCTTTTTTTAAAAATCTGGTGTCTTTCCCTCAGCATAATTTGTGTTTATGTTGTTGTATATCAGTAATTCATTCCATTTTTTTGCTGATTTTATATACCTATATATGCACGTGTGTGTGTGTGTGTGTGTGTGTGTGTGTGTTCATTTTTCTTGGGTGCATACTAGGGAGTGGAATGGTTAAGTGGTTTTTCCTTTGATTTGCCAGAAGGACTCATAAGTCTCATAAGCAGTTTATACTCATGGCTAAGATTTATTACAACAAGGGATGCAGAGCAAGCAGCAAGAAAAAGATATGTGTTTGTGATGTATAGGGAGTTATGGCATAGGCTTCCTAGTTCTTTGTTGACTGAGCACACAAGACATGTTTTCTCTCTGACAGTGAACTGCAGAGAAATGTGTGTATTGTTTTTGCTCAGGTGAATTTTAGAATTCAAGACTTTTTGTGGGTTTGGTCACATAGACATATCTTGTTAGTCAGCCACAATAAGTGAAACTCAGGTACACATCGTAAAGCTTGATGTTTGTACATGCAGAGCAGTCTGATAGGCCAGGAGACATGGTCCATTGCTCCATGTGTTCATAACAAAATCATCAATCACTACCACAAAGAAAACTCTAAACATCCACATTCCCGAAGGTTGGCTAAGGATCAATCATGGTTTCCTTGGGGAAATATAAGCAGTAAGCCATCATGCCTGTGGCATTAACTTTTTCCTCAGCGTTGGCACAGTAAATGTACGTTTAGCTTTTTAAGAAACCAGAAAACTCTTTTCCAAAGTGGTTGTTCCAGTCTGTAGTCCCACCAGTAGTATATGACCAATCTAGTTGCTTCACATCTTTGAAACACATGGTATTAGCTTTTTAAATTTTAGTCAGTGTACTGAGTAGGGGTTTCCCACTGTGATTTTAGCTTGCTTTTCTCTAATGGCTAATAATGTGAAATCTTTTCATGTACCTTTTGCCATTCTTATTTTTTTGATGTGAAATGTCTGTTCAGATCTTGCCTCCTTATTTTTGTAATTGTCTTCTTATTACTGAATTGCCAGAGTTTCTCATATATTCTAAATACAAGTCTTTTGTCAGATGTCTGCATTCCAAATACATTTCTCCTATTCTGTGGCTTGTGTTTGGGGGAAGAATTGCCATTTTAATGATGTTGAATTTTCCAATCCATGAACATGGTATGTATCTCCATTTATTTAAGTCTTTAAATTTCACTCAGCAACACTTTTTTGTTTTCAGTGTGTAGGGCTTACACTTATTTTATTACTTTTATTTACAATTTTATATTTTTGATGTTATTGTAAATGCAGTTATTTTTGAAAATTTATTTTGCTTTGAGATGATTTCAGTATGAATGCGGTGTGTATGTGTTCGTGTGCACGTAAGTCTGTGTAATTTTATCACATGTGTAGGTCCATGTGACTCTTACCACAGTCTGGATATACAGTAGTTCCATCACAAGAATTCTCTGTGATATCCTTCATAACCTTTATAGTATCTTCCTTCCTCATCCTCTCCTTAGCTTCTGGCAACCACTGATGTGTTTAGCATTTATAATTTTACCATTTTAAGAATCTTATCCAGTGGAATTGTGTAGTATGTAATCATTTAACGATTGGCGCTTTTTTCCCCCACTCGGCAAAATGTCTTTGAGATTCACACACGTTGTTGTATATTGTTTGTTCCTTGCTGAGTAAGCATTTCATGGTATGGATGTACCATAGTTTGTTTAACCATTTACCCATTAAAGGATATCTCGGTCGTTTCTAGCTTTTGACTATTTTAAAAAGAAAGCTGTTACGAACATTCATATACTGGTTTTTGTGTGAACATAAGTTTTTATTTCTCTGGTATAAATGTCCAAGAGCATAATTGCTGGATTATATGGTAAGCACATATTTAGTTTTGTAGGAAATTGCTGTACTTTCTTCCAGGGTGGCTATACCATTTTACATGACCATCAACAATGTGTAAGTTTCTCCTCATCCCCATCAGCATTTGGTGTTGTCACTATTTATTTTAGCCATTCTGATAGGTGTGTACTGTATCTCATTTTAATTTGCATTTCCTGGTAACTAATGATGTTGAAATTCTTTTCATGTGCTTATTTGCCCTTTGTATATCTTCTATATTGATGTGTTTATTCCTATCTTTTGCACATTTTCTAATTAGATTCCTTGTTTGTTTTTACTGTTGACTTTTGAGAATTCTTTATATATTCTGAATACTCATCCTTTGTTGGATATGTGGTTTGCAGATATTTTCTCCCAGTCTGTGACTTCAATGCTATTATTTTTGAAATTACATTTTTCATTTGTTCATTCCTAGTATGTGGATATACTACTCTTTTTATATAGTAATCTTATATCCTGATTTTGTTAAATCTGCATACTATTTCTGGTAGCTTTTTTGCAGATTCCTTAAGATTCTTTACATGTTTTTTTTACAAGTAAAAACATTTCTTTTTTAGAAAATACTTCTTCTTGCCTTTTTCCCTTGGCTGGATAGGATATTTTCCTTGTACTAGGTAGGATATCCAGTACAATGTTGATGAGTTGCTGAGAGTAGACCTATTTGCCTGGATCACAATCTTAGAGGGAAAGCATTCAGTCTGTTACCACTTTAGCTGTGGTTATTTTGTAGGTACCCTTTATCAAGTTGAGAAAATTTCCTTCTATTCCTAACTTATACATTTTTTTTTCTGTCATGAATCAATACTGGATTTTTTGTCAAATTATTTTTCTGTGTTTGTTTGCAGTATAATATATTTTTTCTCTGTAGTGACAGTGATTACTTTTGCAGTGTTGCACCAACATTGTCCCTGGATTGAACCTCAGTTGGTCATAATATATTACTTTTTTATATATTGTTGGATTTGAATAGCTAATATTTGTAATATCTCTGGATATTTGGATAAGAGATGTTTGTAATATCTCTTATGCATATACTCATAAGTTATATGCCATGCCAGTTTAACTTTGATATATTTCTTATTTAACAAGAGTATTTTGTTTTGTTTTTTTCCAATTCTTTATGGAAGAAGAGTTGAATTTTTGGGACCAAGTTTTTTTGGTACTTGTGGTATCATTTTGTTTATCTTAGATACTTCCTAGACATACTTTAATTATTGGAACTTGAATTTCTAAAATATCTTAAAACAGCTTTTTATATTTATAATGTAAATGTTGATCTTGAAATTGTAGTTGCTGTCTGATGAATAAAATATTGGGCATAAAAGAGAAACTGTTTAGTCTTAACAAATTACCAAGCACATGATTTTTAGCCTTTATCAATACTGATAGATGAGAGAGAGCTTAGGGAAGCATCTACAGTTTACTTGGCATTACTGTTATTTGAATGAGAATGAAATCGGTTGATGAAAATTAAGTTTTTTGGGGGGAGACCCTCATTTCTGTGTAAACTTCTATATGTACTTATAAAAGTATTCAAAATGCAATCTAATGTTTGTAGTAGGTCACTGAGACTCTACAGTATATCTGGTGTCTCTTAGGAAGGCATCAAATGAACTTCTTTGATCCAGAACTCTAGCAGTTAAGCTTTGTTGAGTCTATTCCTGTCATGACGATAAGAGAATATTTCTAGGTTTTTTTGCCCATCCCTTTCAAGTGCTTGTCAGATTGGTTGGTTATTGCTGCATTACTCAAAAAATAGTGAGGTATAGAAAAGGGGACTAGAACTTGGGTCCATAGACTTAGACTGTCTCTGCTGTGTCATATAAGGTGTCTTCTGCAAGTCAGTTAGCCTGTCTAATCTTTACTTTTATTTAAAATGGGACTTGATGATAGAAAAGAGTGTGAAATGGAAATACTCTGTTTTGTATTTCAGTCTGAAAACTTGGAGAATACAGTAATCATACCAGATATCAAACTACATAGCAATCCTTCTGCTTTCAATATTTACTGTAATGTACGCCATTGCGTTCTGGAATGGCAGAAAAAGGAAATATCGTTGGCAGCTGCATCTAAGAACTCTGTGCAGAGTGGAGAATCAGATAGTGATGAAGAAGAGGAATCCAAAGAGCCCCCTATCAAGCTTCCAAAGGTAAGCCACTGAGTTCTATTAATATTTAGATGTATAACCTGCAGGTGTTCTGGCTGTAATGCATATATATGCATTGTTAAAATACCTTGCTTTATGTAAAATTACATGCTAAAGATAACATGGCTTATGGGCAAAAATAGATTTGGAGCAGAAAAGGAAAACTCTGCAACTATATCTAAGGTGCTAACAAAGTCAATAATTGATAATTCACTGGAAAGCGCAGGAAGGGAGATGAGTGGATTGGAGTCTGTTACAGGGGCAATTAAAAAATGTACAAAAAAATGTACAAAATGCTGGTATAGAGGCATGGAACCATGGCAGATGGAAGTAGAGCTCTGAGCCAGTGGGCTGAGAGTAAGGTGGACACAAGAAAAAGCCAAGAGCCCTGGAAAGCGGGGAGGTGCTCCTCGCCTGGGATGCAGGTATGCAGTTTTATTTCTCTTGAAATAGAACTACAAAGCCTCTCAGCTGTGTGGTAGCTAGGCTGAGAGCCTTTTCCTTTCTGCCTAAGCTTATAATTGTACTCTTGATATTGTGGCTTCCTTTGATTAGGGGAAAAAAAAAAAATCACATATGAACCAACTTAACTTTTGCATTATTCTGATATTACTCCCTTATTTACCAGGAGCATATAAGCTAGTTGGTATTTCTACAATAGAAACACGTATTGTAGGCCGGACGCAGTGGCTCACACCTGTAATACCAGCACTTTGGGAGGCCGAGGTGGGTGGGTCACCTGAGGTCAGGAGTTTGAGAACAGCATGGCCAACATGGTGAAACCCTGTCTCTACTAAAAATACAAAAATTAGCCTGGTGTTGTGGCGGGCGCCTGTAATCCCAGCTACTCAGAGGCTGAGGCAGGAAAATTACTTGAACCCGGGAGGCGGAGGTTGCAGTGAGCTGAGATCATGCCATTGCACTCCAACCTGGGTGACAAAGTGAGACTGTCTCAAAAAAAAAAAAAAAAAAAAAAGAAACCTGTGTTTCTTTTTGTACTCTGTTCTGTTTAAGCATTGGTATATTTAAGACTGGAAGGTTATTTTATGTATTTAATATATTTTTTTCTATATAGTAGGTATAGTTAATATTTATAACAAAAGAATAGGTGAAAATATAGACATTTTTAAATGGTGCCTTTATGTGACTTATGCATGTTGCTTTTTTTCTAAACAGAGATACTCAAAATGATTTTATAATTATAAGTGATTTATGTACTATTGCCTTTTTACTAAACTGATAACCTTAAAATTATGCCTTGAAAACTTACACATTTCCACAAGGGATTGTGTAAATATTTTTTATGACTTGGAAATAGCAGCATAAATGGAACCTGGTCTGAGTTCTTTTGCACATTTTATGGTGGCTGTTCCTAAGTATACCACCATCCTTAATCATATTGTCAGGTTCTTCTCACCTTATTCTTGGCACATGGCTTGCTTCATATTTCATAGAGTAATAAAGGTTTTGTCAGCTTACTCAGCTCTTGATCAGCCATCTTCACATGTCCTTTTTGCCTCCTGTTTTAGAGTTGAGACCCTTTTCTTTTTCTTATTTCCTTTGTCTGCAACATCCTAATTGCTACTCTAATAGCCCCTTCCTTCCTTCCTTCCTTCCTTCCTTCCTTCCTTCCTTCCTTCCTTCCTTCCTTCCTTCCTCCCTTCCTCCCTTCCTCCCTTCCTCCCTTCCTCCCTTCCTTCCCTTCCTTCCCTTCCTTCCCTTCCTTCCCTTCCTTCCCTCCCCTCCCTCCCTTCCCTCCCTTCCCTCCCTTCCCTCCCTTTCCTCCCTTTCCTTCCTTTTCTTTCTTTCTTTGATGGAGTTGTGCTTTTGCTGTCCAGGCTGGAGTGCAATGGCATGATCTTGGCTCACTGAACCTCTGCCTCCTGAGTTCCAGCAATTCTCCTGCCTCAGCCTCCTGAGTAGCTGGGATTACAGGCATGTGCCACCACGCCTGGCTAATTTTGTATTTTTAGTAGAGATGGGGTTTCTCCATGTTGGTCAGGCTGGTCTCGAACTCTGGACCTCAGGTAATCCACCCACCTCGGCCTCCCAAAGTGCTGGGATTACAGGTGTGAGCCAACACACCCGGCCAAAAGCTTCTTTCTTTAACCTAAAACAAACATGTTTATCTTCACTATGGGAGCCCCTCTAGGTAGAAATTATGGTCTCTAATTGTAATTTCTTATGCTTAACTAGGAGAGATTGAGATAAAAAAACATAGTTGAGTTAGGACGTAAGGCTGCAGGACTTGTATAATTTACTTTTTAGTTAGAATACCAATTCTGTGTATGTGTGAGTCACACTGTATTATAGTAATTGTGCTACTGAAGTTCAGTATTGTGAGAGAAAACAAAAGCCTGGATAAATTGTTTATGTAGGTATGCAGGTTTTGAATAGTAAACTGTAGTTCAAATTAAATTGCATAAACAAGAACAATGGATTCTTAGGCTGTTTTAAAACATCAGGATTGGTGAGTATTAAATAAAATATCAGGCATTCTTAAGATAACCTTTTGCAGCATAATTAACAGAGTCAAAGGGGGATCTTTCAAAGAAAATTAAAGAAGATCAGATAGCCCAAGTGATTAATACTGAATTTTCCACCAAGTACTGACCTGTCTGCAAACAGGGTTAACATGGGTTATGGAGCCAAACTGCTGGGGTTCAAACACCATTAAAATTACTAGCTATGTGACACTGGAAGTTATTTGACACATCCATGCCTCAGTTTTGTCATCTATAAATTGGGGGTTGCATCTACCTCATAGGGTTGTAGTGACAATTTAAATGAATTAATGGATGTTGAGTGCATGAGAGAACAGTACCTGGCAAAAAGAAGTGCTCAGTAAATGATATATATAGTTATAAGTGTCAGGTTAGGTGCAAACAAGAAAATGTGTAGGTGCAAATGAATTTGAGAGGAACTCGTCAGTTTATTAAAAAAATTATGCAAGCAAATGAAACTTCTAGAGAATCAGTGCAATCACCTGATGAATGAGAGATGAAGAGAAAGGAAGAAGTGATGAGATGCCTTCATGCAGAGGCAAGCAGATGCTATGGGTGGGGAGTGAAACTTTCAGGTGATATTTTTTGGCAGTCATTTCCATGACATGAAGGATTGACACTGAGGACAAAATTAGTCTCGTAAGGTTTGAGGTGATGGGATTTGAAGGCAAGTGGGAAATGTTGGTATTTTTGTTTTCCTTTTGATCATCTCTGTGCCTCAGCCTCAAATGCTGCTGTCTAGTATCCTAGTTTGCTTCCTTTCTTTGTTCCTCTGTTGCTCCTAAGCATGTGGCTGTCCCATTCCTTCTCACATGAGGTTTCTGTCTCTCCTACTCTTTTTTTTTTCTTAACATGATTAAGACAGTTTTTAATCTGTTGTTGAAGTGTTGTTGTAATACAGTTTTATTTTTCCCATTCTTGAGTTTTAAAATTTAGTTATTAATAAATTGAGTTTGACTGTTATATAGATATTGTCACCCTTTTTTTGCTTTTTGCATTTGTTTTTGTGTTTTGCGGATCAGTAATCATTGATATATTTAAAGGAGCTTTCTATTCCCTGAATGCTTCTGGAACATTAAGTTTTTTACCCAGCTCAAACTGTCAGTAAACTCTACATCCTCTAAAACTTTACAGATTTTACACCTACATAATTTTTATTATTTTTATTTTTGTTTTTATTTTCATTTTGAGACAGAGTCAGGCTCTATCATCAGGGCTGGAGTGCAGTGGCATGATCTCAGCTCACTGTAACTTCTGCGTCCTGGACTCAAGCGATCATCCCACCTTACCCTCCCATGTAGCTGGGACTGCAGGCGTTTGCCACCACCCCAGGCTACTTTTTGTATTTTTAGTAGAGATGGGGTTTTGCCACATGGCCTAGGCTGGTCTCGAACTCTTGAGCTCAAGCAATCTGACCGCCTCAGCCTCCCAAAGTACTGGGATTACAGGCATGAGTCACCATGCCCAGTGCATAATTTTTAAATAGTAACAAACACTTAGAATTCATATTTCCCATCTGAACCCATTTGAAGCCAGTCATGCCACATTATTAAAGGATTTAGACTTACATAGGATCATTTCTTTCTTAATTCAGTATATATTTTTTGAATTTGTAGCCAGCATTGTATTAGGTCCTGAGAACAAAAGGATGAAACATAATTCCTGCCCTCAAGAAAGCATTGTCTTGTAGGGATAAGAACCAGGTCAATAAATATTCTCTAGTGCCTTAAGGATTGATAGGGAGTGCTAGATATAGTGGAACACGTTAGAGAAAGGACTCAACACTGGCTGAGATAGAGCAAGAGAGACAGCAGGAAGCTAAATCATGAAGGGCCTTATGTGCCATGTATTTCAGATGTTATCTCGTGATTAGTAAATATTGAAGATTTTAAGCAAAAGAATATCATCAGACTTGCGTGATTGCATCGGACTCACTACCCTTTAGTTATGGATATGCCTTACTAAGACTGGAGTAACTTTGTAAGTTTACTCCTGTTAGTAAAGCATATCCATAACTAAAGAGTGGTGCGTGAGACTGGAGACAGAGGAACCATTTAGGCAATTATTGCAGTTGTCTAGAGAGTGTTAATGAGGGTTGGAATTATGGTAGTGACATGTTTTGAATCTAAGAAATGTTAAGCAGAATTGACAGGAATTAGTAATAAATTGGCTCTAAAGGCTGAAAAAGAAGGCAGAATATAAAGTTATTCTTTTTTTTTTTTTTTTTTGAGACGGAGTCTTGCTCTGTCGCCCAGGCTGGAGTGCAGTGGCCGGATCTCAGCTCACTGCAAGCTCCGCCCCCCAGGTTCACGCCATTCTCCTGCCTCAGCCTCCCGAGTAGCTGGGACTATAGGCGCCCGCCACCTCGCCCGGCTAGTTTTTTGTATTTTTTAGTAGAGACTGGGTTTCACCGTGTTAGCCAGGATGGTCTCGATCTCCTGACCTCGTGATCCGCCCGTCTCGGCCTCCCAAAGTGCTGGGATTACAGGCGTGAGCCACCGCGCCCGGCCTATAAAGTTATTCTTTAAGGTTCTGTGTGTTGAGGTTGTTGACTGAAAGAGGGAAAACTGGATGAGGAACAGTGCTTGGCTGAAATGATGATCAAGTTTAGTTCTGCACATGCTGATTTTGAATTAAATGTCAGGGGTCCAGTGTGTGCTATGTAGGGCTGAAGTTCGAAAAATAATTGCCAGCTAGAAATATAGATTTGGGAGTTATCACTATGTAGGCACAAGTTCAAACAAATTTCTATGAGAGATGGGAGGGAGTGGGATCAAGAACATTGAAAAAATAGCTTTGAAAAGTTGAAAAGTTTTGAAAAGTTCTCTTCCTCTGAGTGTGAAGAGAAGGGAAGATGGTAGTAGTCATAGATAAGTGTGTTTTTTAGACAAGGAACTCAGAAACTTCACACTCATACTTTTTTTTTTTTCCCTGAGATGGAGTTTCACTCTGCTTGCCCAGGCTGAAGTGCAATGGCACGATCTTGGCTCACTGCAGCCTCCACCTCCTGGGTTCAAGTGATTCTCCTGCCTCAGCTTCCCAAGTAGCTGGGATTACAGGCATGCGCCACCATGCCTGGCTACTTTTGTATTTTTCGTAGATAAGGGGTTTCTCCATGTTGGTCAGGCTGGTTTGCAACCCCTGACCTCAGGTGATTCACCCACCTTGGCCTCTCAAACTACTGGGATTACAGGCGTGAGCCACCGCACCCGGCCCCACATTCAGAATTCTCTGCCTTAGCCTTCTCGTCCTCTCCCTCTGCTGCTGCCTCTTCCCCCTCCCTTTTCCTCTGTCTCTAGAGTTTTAAATTTTTTATTACTTGTAGATATTATCACTGTACCAAATATTTGCTTTATACAAACAATTTTACAAGGCAGTATACTTCACTCTGTGGTAATATGTAAATATAATTTTGATTTCCTTTTGACCTTTTTCAAATATATAAGTATTGGAAGTGATTTTAGGACTTTTAACTGAACAAGATACAATTTTTAAGGGTAAAGAGTTAATTATTAAATCCAAATGTGATGTAACTAAACTTTTATGATCACACTTATTCATGAAATAATAAAGTCACATTTGGAAATACATGGTTTGAGATGGGCAAAATAAAACCTTGAAATTATGTATCATTTTATATCATTTTTCTTTGGCCAAATATATTTTTATCTTACTTTCCTAGCATATTAGACTGGCTATATCAGGTAATTATTTCGGCTTTATGTTTATCTTTCAAATATAATAGATAACCTTCAAAATTTAATTATTTGAGAGCAGCAGTAAAGATAAAATTCAGTAAATTTACAAAAGACTTTTCTGAAGAGAAGTGCGAAACCGTGTGTTGGGTAATTAGTTATAGTTCGTTATCGAAAGTATTGAAGCTTCTTGTGTTCTTTTATTGTTGTAATTATTATTTTTCATAAGTGTCACGTTTATTTATTTTGCTAATTGTACGTATTTATTGTAGATAATTTGAAAAATCAGAACATTTTTCTAAAGAAGAATGAAAAATCAGAAGTAATATTTGAAATCCTGTTAACCAAAATATACCCCTATATAAATATTTTTCTTTTGTCATTTTTTCTAGGTACACATTAAAATATGTTTTTTATACACAAATGAAATAATACTATATTGACAGGACTATATTTTTTCTGCTTATGCTTCCTTCCTGATACTGAAGGAGGGAGAAATATATGTTTTCACTGACTATAAGACTTCTGTTTTAAAGTCTACTTTCAAAGTTCAAACTTTTGGTAAATTATTTTGTACTTAGCCAAACAGCAGAAAAAAACTTATTTAAAAACTTGTCTGGTAACTGTGTGCAATAATCCATAGCTAAATATTAAAACTTCTTTAATAGTTGCAGAACGTGAGGTTGATTTTTGTTGTATATTGAATATATATTCCTATTCTGAAAATGAATGTTTTCCCATTTGTTAAACAAAAAGTCTACAATGAACCAAGATGTAGATAATTAGTGAGACTTCCACAGTGTTTAACCCAGACAGATGAAGAGTTCTCTATCATGATCATTGTGACCAAAGTTTTATGGGCCAGTCTCACTAAAACTGGCTGGCTCTGTTTCTAGGCAGCCTACCCGAGTTGCCTATTGCCATTCACTTATTATTACACCTTAAACTTACCAGAGAGATCAAGAACCTGTTCATTAGGTAGACTTACTGTTTCTGGCAAGGTTCAGTAATTCCTTTGTCACTATAATAAATGAACCTTAGCCAAAAATGTCATCTGTGAAGAATCCTCTTGGAGTTATGAAAAATCATGGTTGGTAGCAGAGTAAGCAATCTGAAAGAATAGCAGAATATAGTAGTCTTCTATTGGCTTGAGAATAGAGCACCACATTTTGTACTTTGGAGATCTTTGACTTCAGATTTCTCTTTCCTGTAAGTACATAAGCAGATACAAACCTTGGACAGCATGTTTTTATTTTCTAGTCCATTCCAGGAAAAGAAACTATATCAAATGTAAAAGTTTCATCACTTAATGTGTTTAATCAATTGAAACTCGCTATGCAAGTTCTTCTGTAATATTAGTTATAATCAAGTCTGTTAGGATTTTATATAACTTCTCTAAAGATAGTCCTCCTAGTCATTTGACTTCTCAGCTATAGCTGTTGTTTCCAGAAAACTTGTAAATGTTAATCAGAACTACAGTTGACTTACCTTCAGCTGATTTACCTCTTGTCTAGAAAATGTGTTTCTGAGATGCAGTGGTTTTTAGCAAACAACTTAGTGAATAATTCAACAAATATTTAATGTATGCCTACCATATGCTAGGTAATTGGCTAGGCATGAGAGGTATTAAGCCATTTAAGACATGTTCCGTGTGTATTGGAAGATCACAGTATAGTTGGGAAAATGAAAACAAAAATAGTTACACTATAATGTAATAAATGCTGTAACAGAGGTCTGTATTGAGTATGAATTATATACATGACTAATTTACCCTGTTAGATTATAAAGTCTTAGAGGACAGGGTCTAGTATACCTTCATATTTCCTAAAGTGAGTTTGCACAATGTGAGTGCTTAGGAGGTATTTATGTAATATGTGAATTAATGCAAAAATATCAGCAGAGAGATTCTTCCACTGTTGTGTTCAATAGAATTAATGGTTTCAGGAGTTTCTACTAATTAGTCTTATTTTGATTTTTCTGTTACTTCTCCAAACAATTTACTTAATACTTCCTGAACTGGTTCTCAGAATGTTGACATTGCCTAAGAAATGGAATTTGTCTTTTATCAGTCTTGTGAAGGTATATCCTTAACTCATTCTTTGCAATTTGCTCTCTCAATCTTTAGTAACAGATTTATCTCTTTTGCTGGATATAGAGTCTGATTTTTCTTGCACCTGATGAGGAATGGTAAGATAATTAAAGGAAAAGTACCAGTGATATTTTTAGCTAAGCCGTTTTAAATTGTTTTGTGATCATCCTACAAGAAGGGATATCACCTATAAATAATAATATAGGGATTGTACCATTATAGAAAAGGCTAAGATGAAAAGCTCCTTATAAAATCTTTTTACTGTATGTGCTATGTTGACTTTATTTTTGGTTGTAGGTAACAATTAACATGACTTTTGACAAAAAGAGTACTGAGTTTTCCTTGAGTACAACCAAATGAACTTTGCAAATTAATACAGTTTATTCTGAGTGAATGCAATCTAGTCTCTAGTTCATTGTTATAAGCCATTTTCATGATGTTTTATATGGCTCCATTATATACATATACATATACATTATCATTTGCTGTGGAAGTAACTTGTACCAACTAAACTGCTTAGAAAGTGTTACTAGCTTACCTGTCATAAAGTATATATATTTTTTCCTTTTAAATAGATTATTGAAGTTGGCCTTTGTGAAGTTTTTGAATTGATCAAGGAGACACGATTTTCTCACCCATCCCTGTGTCTCAGGAGTCTCCAAGCCCTGCTCAACGTGCTGCAGGGCCAGCAGCCAGAAGGCCTCCAGTCTGAGCCACCCGAGGTCCTAGGTAAGAGCCAAGACTCATTCAGTGAAGCATTTAAAAGTGAATATAGTTAATAATAGAGTATTATACACTTCAAATTGTTAAGAGAATATTTCTAAAGTTCTCACTACAGAAAATGTTAAGTACTTGAGGTGATAGATGTTAATTAGTCCACATTTTATTCATGAATCACTTTATATCCTATAAATTTATACAATTATAAATTGTCAATTTGCAATTTTTAAAAAGTGAAGAGCTTCTTTTATGAAGCACACACAATAGCCTATAATGTAGTCTTTATTTAATTGTGGTATGGAAACAGCAGGGGTATAAGTTTTAGAGTATTTTTTTCTGTGTTCCTCTGAAGTTATGGTTTAAGAGTTGAAGTTCATGCACACACATTTCTCAATTAGCATGATGAAGCAGGGGACAAACAAAACATAAATCCCTGAAATCCAGAAATAATCCTCAAACCTTAACGTCACTATTAAATTAAATCGTTCTTATTAAACTTTTGGCCAAAATAGCTAACATTCACTTTCTCTAACTTGTTACTCTCAATAGTTTTGAAAAACAGGGAAAAGGAAATAAATGCCACAAACCCAAAACAGTACAATTAGTTTCTAAATTGAGGGGACATTTTTTTTTGTATTCATCATAAATAAAAATCTATTTGTGTTATGGATTAAACTTCTGACTTAGCAGCTTTCATTAAGTAAATAAAATGTTTGCTTTTCTTAAAGTGTGTTCCGATTCTTGCCTTTCATATCAGTGACCTAGGCTTAACATGTAATACTTTAAATAAGATAGGAGCTTTTACTCAAAAGGTATCAAGGAATAGAAATATAGATGGAAGCATAATTTTTAGCTTGTTAATTGCTTTTTTTCTCCGATGCTAACTATGTGTCTTTAAACTGTCTAAAGTTTTCTAGATCCTTCTAGTATTATAGGAAAATTCTCTGAAGTACTAGATCTGTGGTTCTCATTATGTGGTTCTCAATTCGCATTAGCATGTCTCAGAGTTATCGGGGCCTTCCCTATGGTGTTTCTGATTCCATAGACTTGGGGTGGGGCCCAAGAATTTGTATTTGGAGTAAGTTTCTTGGTGATGCAGATGCTGGTTTGGGGACTACATTCTGGTTTAGACTAAAGCTTGGTCCTTTTTTTTCTACTTGGCTGTTTGGATTTTGTAGGACCCACCTGTGAGAACCAAATTGCATGAACCTAACTACATGTCAGATTTTTCTTTTTTTTGGTCGCATGTGGTGATTCAGTTTTTGTGTTTGACTTGTTTGTTGGTTGGTTGGTTGGTTTTAATGGGAGGGAGGATGCTGGTCATTAAAACAAGCTGAGGATTTTTTAAACCATCCCCCTCACATACACAGTTATTAAAAGCTATTATCAAATAAAAGCTGTCATGTTGACAAGCAGGCGCCGTGTTGGTTATTGTTAAGATAACACCATTGATCATATTAATATTGTGAAGTGCTGCTTGACTGGACAGCATTTTACTGAAGATTTGACTTATTTTATTTAACAATATTTTGCTGGGTTTTCTTGGCTTTGGTTTTGTCAGTTAGCAAATAATTGGAATGTTAAAATACCCACTAAGACTTGCATGTCATATTTCCTCCTTTGAACATGTTATTTTTCTCCTCCTAAGTCTTCTACCATTCTCATGTCTTATGTCAATTGTTAAATACTTTTCCTTCGTATCCGTTCTGTATATACTTTCTTTCCTTTATTCTTTTAAAACTAGACTTGTTCTTAATACTAGCTTTGAAATATAATGTGTGCTTTAGTCTTACTGTCTTGCATCAAAACTTTCACATTGGCTGGGTGTGGTGGCTCACGCCTGTAATCCCAGCACTTTGGGAGGCTGAAGCAGGAGGATAACTTAAGGCTGAGAGTTTGGGACCAGTCTGGGCAACTTAGACCCCTATCTCTGCAAAAAAAAAAAAATTTGGTCATGGCAATGAGTGCTACTCAAGAGGCTAAGGTGGGAGGACCGCTTGAGCCCAGGAGTCTGAGGCTACAATGGGCTGTGATTGTGCTACTGCACTGCACTCTAGCTGGGTGACAGAATGAGACCTCATCTCTACCAAAAAAAAAAACCCCGAAAAAAATCCCACAAAACCCAAAAACTTTTCACCTTATTAATCTGTTTGTTTTTATTTTCTTGTTAAAAGTTTCTAATTCTGCTGTGCTGTCTTTCGTCTGTCTTCCATCCTTTCAGTGTTTACTGCTGATCTCATCACTGCTTTGGCTTATTTTTCTATGTAAGGGATTTCTTATCACTTCATATTTTCTATTTTGTTAAATTAGCTCAAAGATAAAAGCACTGATTTGGTTCTTTTATAATAAATTTCTGTTGAAACTTGCCTCTCCTCCTTTTTTTAATCTAATATCCCAATCTTACTGGTTATTCTTTTTTTCCCCATTTGGTTATTTTCATGTTATTCATGAAAATATGTGTATATTTATGTAACTCTTACTGTAGAATATCTTGATGATTAGTATACACCAAGCCTCTTCTCTTTGCAAATAGATTTTGATTTTTAAATTATTTATTTAAAAATGTATTCCCTTCTGTTTAGTTAGATTATATTCTCAAGTATTCACTGAAATGTAATAGCACCCCCTTTGTTATGTGCTAAGAATGTATGATACCATTGCTGTTATTATGGAACTTAGCATCAGATATGTGTGTAATTACAAGTGTGGATAAATTGTATGGAGGAAAGTAGAAGGAGTTCTGAGAGTCCTTTTTTGTTTTTTGAAACAGAGTCTCGCTCTGTTGCCCAGGCTGGAATGCAGTGGTGTGATCTTGGCTCATTGCAACCTCCACCTCCCGGGTTCAAGCTATTCTCCTGCCTCAGCTTCTTGAGTACCTTGGACTACAGGAGCATGCCACCATGCCCAGCTAATCATTGTATTTTTAGCAGAGACAGGGTTTCACTGTGTTGGCCAGGCTGGTCTTGAACTCCTGACCTCAGGCAATTTGCCTGCCTTGGCCTCCCAAAGTGGTAGGATTACAGTCATGAGCCTCTGCACCTGGCCGTGATTCCTTTTTTAACTTAAAAAATTTTTTATTTACTTATCTTTAGGGACAGGATCTCACTATATTGCCCAGGGTAGACTCAAACCCTGGACTCAAGTGATCCTCCTGCCTCCACCTCCCAAGTAGCTGTGACTATAGGTATACACTGCTGCACCCAGCTCCCTAAAAGCCTCCCTGAAGATGCAACATTTGAGATTTAGAGGGTGAATAGGAGGGAGTGAACTAGATTGTAAGTGCTCCAGGTAGAAATAACAGCATGCAATAAGGCTCTGAGTCAAAAGGAGAATGCATGAAAAGAAGAGCAATATGGCTAGAATGTGGAGAGTGAAGGGAACAGTCTTGTGACAGGTGAGGAAAGAGGCAGGGACATGTGGAGCTTTACATGCCATGTTAAAGAATTTGATTATTGGGCTAGGAGGAATGGAAGGTCATTCTGTATTTCATTACGCTAAGAATATTGTTTTTAAAATAGCCTGTTTTCTTAAATTATTTGCTTAAATTATTGACTGTTTTCTTTCCCTGGAATCTTAACCTTTTTGAAAGGGTAGAGACTTTCTTTGTCATGTTTGCCAATACCCTAATGTAGAGTAGTTGCTAATGTGCGAGAGTTCAGTAAATATTTGCTGAATAATCAACAGATGTACTCGCTGAAGGGTAATAATTGGAGGAAGGATGGGTAGATGGAAATATGGACAAACAGGGGTAGATGAAAGGATGGAAGGAAGGATAGCTGGAGGAAAAGGTAGAGGAAAGGATAAATGGAAAAAAAATGAAAGTATAGGATGTGTACAGACAAGTGAAGAGAGGAAGGGAGAAAGAAAAGAAGGAAGAGGAAGACAGAAGGGAGGAAGGAATTAACAAAAGAGTGAAAGAATTTTAGGTAGACAATTAGATGTTTGGTTTGAAATTCTCCCTATTGGGGCAATAGCGAATGGTAAGAGATAATTTCTTAACACTTTTTAGTCAAAGAGATGATGATAGCATGGATTGGAAAGATGGTGATGAGATAGAGAAAAGTGGTTATCAGTTAGGATGTAAAATAAACAGGGCTTAATTTGGGATTAGCTGTGGAAGATGAGGGATTGGTAGGGGCTCCCTAGGTTTCTGTAAGTTACCAGATAACCCACAGGTGGCATTTTAGTTTTTAGAGAATTGCAGTACATTACTCCTCTTTCTCTTGTTCTCCTCCCTCTCTCCCTTCCCTTTCCCTCTCTTCATCTTTCTCAGTTTTCTGACTCTCTTTTTCTCTCTCCATCTGATTATTCACTCTGTAAGGATTTTTAGATCTCTCTTCTATGGAAGAAATACCCAGATGTCTGTTGATTGAATCTTGGATGGAGGTGTTCAGGGAATTTTGTGTGGAGACCTCTGCTGGTTTTAAAACATTTGTGTGTGTGTGTGTGTGTGTGTGTTTCATCTTCACCACTAAATGACTTTATGATTTAGGAAAAATCTTTTGACTACCCTGTATCTCAATTTCATTGTTAAAGGAGGAGAATATCTGTCCTATTGACTTGGAGGTTTTTCTAGGGTATAAATGAATTACATCCTCTCTAAGTGTGAATTGCTATTATGTTAATGATGTAGCCAATTTTATATTAAAGCACATTATGGCATATGCTTTATGTTTCTGTTACTTTGAGAATATATACATAATTTCCTGGACACTTAACATCTTAAGAAGCCTCCTAATCTAAAAGGTAAAATAAGTATGATGAGTAGTCTGTTACTTGATAGGATGAGTTTCTTGAATATGTGAATGTCTCTAGGCAAGCTTGTCTTTTTACTAAGAAAAACAAGGAGTTGAACCGAATGTTCTTTAAGGCCCTTGTTACATAAATATTTCAACTTTTGGGGAAAAGAGTAACTGGAAAGAAACTAATGCAAAGTAATTGTTCTAGATTCCTTAAATTTTGTTTATAATGAGACTAAAAATAAATAAATATAGGCATATAATGTTCTGTATGTTGGATGAATATAATTGAATTCTATTTATCCACAGAGTCTCTCTTCCAGCTTCTTTTGGAAATCACTGTTCGAAGTACTGGGATGAATGATAGCACAGGACAGTCCTTAACAGCACTTTCCTGCGCTTGCCTCTTTAGTCTGGTGGCTTCTTGGGGAGAAACAGGAAGGACACTTCAGGCCATCTCTGCTATCCTCACCAACAATGGAAGCCATGCTTGCCAAACTATTCAGGTATTTCATATTTATGTCTGCTTAGAAATTTGTAAGATGACAAGTTACAGTTTCATCTCAATTTCTGTCAATAGGAATTCTGCTTTTTCACACTCATTACAGTAACTTGATCTAAGATTGATACATAAGTAATCTACAGTATTTCAATTACATGATATGTATGTTTAACTCTGAAGCTTTAAATATAATAAAATGAATTTTGGCCAGACCTCTTAAATCTTTAAGCTGGTCTTTGCCTTAACACTGTAGCCTTCTCTTTCCTTGCTGTTGTCTTGCTCTCTGCGTTCTCCCCTCTTCCCATCTTTCCCTGAATTTTTTAGAATGGAATTCATTCTTAGTTTTAAATATCTTTTCTCTGTTGAAAGAAAAAGATATGGTATCCATGTGATATATTTTTGATTGGTTGATTATATGATTTTTAATGAGTTGATTTGTTTCTGAGTTGCTTCAGCTATGTATAAAACATTTTAGGCTTTTAATATTCAGTTGTGGAACAGACAAGCTCGTCACCATTTTAGTAGTGGGAAAAATAATCCTTCTTATAGGCAAACTTGACTTAATTATTTGGGAAGGCTCTGGAAATTGAGAAAGAAGTTAAGATTTTAAGACCTGACTGTCTACTCTTCTCTGGCCCCTTGGGCAACCCCAGAGCATGTGGAAGGGCTGCCCCAATCCTGTTATTAGCAGACCAAAGATAGCAAAAGGAGTATATTGGTCATTTTCTGTCTTATTCAGTGATCTTGAACTCCCCTTGTCAAACAAGAGCCATTCCCTTACTCTGGATTTCTGCTCTTTTCTTCCTTTCTGCCTTGCTTGGAATCCTTTTGTCCCTTTTTATGGTCCTTAATTATTTTGAAGTTGCTCTAATACAACTGTGGTTTTCAAGCTGTGTTCTGTAGACGTACTTTCAGGGTTTGGCAAATGTTTAATTTAAATATATGTTTAAAATATACAAATATTTTAAAAATTGTAATAAAATAATGCAAACATTCAGATACTATATACCAGATTTTAATAGGATAGTGCCCACCAACATGTGAGCTTATGAATTTTGATATGATTTGCTTTTATGTAGAGACTTAGGAATGCCATTAGAGCTCATAGCAGGAGTACGTGAACTATGTTCATGGAAAGCCTCCCAGAGGATATGAGGTGAGATCTAAACAATGGGTTGAAATTAGCCAGGAGAAATTGTTGGTGTTGGTGGTGTAGAGAGAGAATGTTCTAGGTATCCACATGCTAAGGCATGGAGGTGAGAGTAAGAGTGGAGTATTTAAAAGCTGAAAGAAGTTTAGTATAGCTATAGCATAGAGAGCTGGCAAATAGTATACGCACAACATAGAGAGCTGGCAAATAACAGAGACAGGACTCGAGGGCTTATCTGTCTCCAATATTTTCAATCACTAGACAACACAAAACTACTTGATCCTCTGAATCAGTAGCTATGGTTCTCTACAGACCTGCCACATCACTACATCCCCAGCTCTAGCTGAAACACCATATTAAAGCCCATTACCTTAACATGACTTACAATGCTCTTCATGATTTGGCCTTTTATCTACCAGCTTCATTTCTCAAAACTCGCCTGACTGTTGGTAGAGGGAGAAAAGCTTTCCCTGATGATGTGTGCAGTAGTCCATTTTCACACTGTTGATAGAGATGTCCCTGAGACTGGGCAATTTACACAATAAAGAGGTTTAATGGATTTACAGTTCCACTTGGCTGGGGAAACCTCACAATCATGGTGGAAGGCAAGGAGGAGCAAGTCATGTCTTATGTGGATGACAGCAGGCAAAGAGAGCTTGTTCAGGGAAATTCCTCTTTTTAAAACCATCAGATCTCGTGAGGCTTACTCGCGATCATGAGAAGAGCACAGGAAAGACTTGCCCCCATGATTCAGTTACCTCCCACTGGGTCCCTTCCACAACACATGGGAATTCAAGATGAGATTTGAGTGGGAACACAACCAAACCCTATCAGTGTGTATAACTATTCACATCTCAGATTTATTTTGGCACCCAACTGCATATTACTTGTCCATTTCAAAAAGCTTAGCAGAGAGTTTAAAGCAAGGTAGACATGGTAGTACTGCAAGGTGCTGTATTAAAGGAGACTGAAATCCTTTCTGGAGGGTTGAACTCTCGACTTCAAAGGTTTTCTGCAGATAAAACACTGTTTATTGCATTTGAGCTCAGAAACAAATCAATAAAAAAAGTACATGGAAAAAGGCACCATTATTGAGAATTAGCAGAAACAAATATGGTAGAATCAATCCTGCCAAATCCTTAGATATTGAAATTATTTGATATAGAATGTGTATGTGTATGAATATATAAAGTATGGTTAAAGTAATAAAAGAAAATACCAAAAGTATGATTAAGGAGTGAGAATATAAAAAGTAGTCAGACATTAGGAAAAAAAACAAATTGAATTCCTAGAAATGAAAAACCAAACAATTACAATTAGAAACTTAAAATGGGTTAACTATTGTATAATATGATTGAAGGTGGAAATGGCGAACTGAAGGATAAAGAGGAAGGAATTACTTTAATGCAACAGAGTGACAAGGAGAGAAATATGGAAGATAAAATAAGAAACATGGATCAAGAATGACAAAATCTAATGTAATACAGTCTGAGTTCCACAAGGCAATAATAGATTTGTGGAGATAGAGTACTTGAAATAATGGCAAAGATTTTACAGTATTGGTGAATGACATGGAATCCCAAGAGTAAAGAATTCTACCTTGCTTGAGATTTGCTTCTTATAGATGAACTTTTAGTTGGTACTTTTTGCTGGCATGCGAAGTATCATTCTGAACAATTTATTGTCTTATCAATGATGATATGTTACCAAAGTATCTTTGTTTTGTGTTTGTAACATTTTAAAATGTTTTTTCATTTTTTTCTTCTCTTTTGGCTAGGTGCCAACAATTCTAAATTCGCTGCAGAGAAGTGTACAAGCAGTTTTGGTGGGGAAAATTCAAATTCAGGACTGGTTTAGTAATGGCATTAAGAAAGCAGCTTTAATGCACAAGTGGCCATTAAAAGAAATATCTGTTGATGAAGATGACCAATGTCTACTTCAGAATGATGGATTTTTTCTTTATCTGTTATGCAAGGATGGATTATATAAAATAGGCTCTGGATACAGTGGAACAGTTAGGGTAATGTGCTTTCTTACAGTTCCTTAATTATACAGAGTTATAACCATAACGAATTGTGTTCTGTGTGTTTCTAGTTTCATTTCTAGAATGTGACCTAATTTGGGTGTAAAAATATTTATTTGAAATCTATAATTGAAATACAGGCGTTAAATGTCATTCACCCATTTGTATTATTTTTCATTGACTGTTGATTATGAAACCACTGATAGACTAACTTTTTTTATTTTGCAGGGCCATATATACAATTCTACATCCCGTATTAGAAACAGAAAAGAAAAAAAGTCTTGGTTAGGGTATGCTCAGGTAAGAGACTATCCACAATAAACCAAAATTTTCTTATCTTTTAAACATGTGATTTGTCCTTGTTTAATCAATAATGTCACTTCTATTTAAACAAAAATGATATAGTTTTACTAATATGGCCATAACAACTGAATAGTGTAGTGTAAAGAAGACTGGCTCAGAACTCATAAGAGGTTCAGTTTTAGTTCTGGCTCTGCTTATTACTAGCTATATGACTGGACAACTCATTTAACTTATTTGGTCCTCTGTTATTTAGCTTTAAGATGGGATTAAACATACCTTCTTTAGAGTTCTTGTTTAAGTGAGTCTCTAGATAAGAATTGAAGACCACCTTTATCATTAGCACTTTTTTTAAAAATTGAGACAGAATCTCGCTGTGTCATCCAGGCTAGAGTGGAGTGGCGCAGTCTCGGCTCACTGCAACCTCTGCTTCCTGGGTTGAAGAGATTCTTGCACCTCAGCTTCCTGAGAAGCTGGGACTACAGGCCCATGCCACTGTGCCTAGCTAATTTTTTTTGTATTTCTAGTAGAGACAGGGTTTCACCATGTTGGCCAGGCTGGTCTTGAACCCCTGACTTCAAGTGAGCCACCTGCCTGACCTCAAATGAGCCAAAGTGCTGGGATTACAGGCCTGAGCCACCCCACCCAGCCTGATTAGCATGTTTTAATTGGAAATGTATACGTGTCCTGAGGCCAAATTAGGGTTTCTTACTAGAAACTCTTTCATTTTAGTCTAGTTTCAGTACTTTCTAGGAAACAGTGTTTGGCCTGCTCAGTAGACAGCTACCTGCATGGAGAATATGCAAAGAATCACAAGAGAGAAAAGCCATGGGCTGGTGTGTCTTTCTTAATGTTGTGATCTTATCTCCTGACCAACATAGCCAGATAGGTGTCAGCCTTTTACAAGGTCAGCAGCCAGATGGATACATTACTCCTCCTCTTATGGAGAAAAGCAAATGAAGGATGGACAAGAGGGACTAGAAATATTTTTTTCCGTATGGTACCCACCTGAACGTGAAACCCAAGTTCCCTTGTATAAGGATAGAGAATAAAGATTTCCCTGCATGCCTGCCTTGCTGAGCTCATGAGATTTGTTGTCAGGATCAAATGATAAAAGATATTTGAAACTATTTTGAAAACTATGGAAATTATTATTGTTGCGTGAAGAATAATTCTACTGTATCAACTGTTGGGGAGAATTTGGAATTAAAATTTTTTTTGGAGTTGTAGTTTCACTTTTGTCACCAAGGCTGGAATGCAGTGGCACGATCTCAGCTCACTGCAACCTCTGCCTCCCAGGTTCAGGCGATTCTCCTGCCTCAGCCTCCTGAGTAGCTGGGACAAATCCCAGCCTCCCAAAGTGCCTCAGCCTCCCAAAGTGCTGGGATTACAGGCATGAGCCACTGCCCCCAGCCTGAAATTAAATTTTAGATAACAAATTAGTTTCTCAGTAATTGTCGCTTTAAAGTTGAACTTAGCTTAAAATATGTCATTGAATTTTTATTTGCCACTCTACTGTGTTTTATCTAAGAAATAATGCCGTGGAAAATATTTTATTATAGAAGTGTGTTCAGTGACATATCACACCTTCTGAAACCACTGTGCTATTCATTTTCAAATAGCAAACTCAATACTTGTTATTTTTCTTAAATTATTTGTTAAAGTAACAGTGATCATTTATATTATTTACTTGGCTACTGATATGGTCATATACAAAATGTTTGTACCTGTACTGTCCTGTTTAGTATACCTAATTATGTTTCTGGGAATATGTTAAATCAATTTTCAATAATGACTTTTCCTCTAAATGAGAGGAATGTTCTTATATTTTTAATCTTTAACATCTTTTAGACATCAATATTGATGTATTATTGTAACTCAAAAACCTGTAATATGGAGTTGTATGGCTGCTTTTTCTGCTGAATTAGTAATAAATATTTTAACAGGAAAATGTTTTGCTGTTATCAGGGTTATTTATTATATAGAGATGTGAATAACCACAGCATGACAGCCATAAGGATAAGCCCTGAAACACTGGAGCAAGATGGTACTGTAATGTTACCAGGTATGTTTCAAGTAGTTATTTTTTTTTCCACAAGCAATTTTAAGAAATGTGCATGTTAGGCTATTTAGACACATAAAGAATGATTAGCAAGGGATAGTGCTTGCTTATAAAAGGGTTTTAAAAATCTTGACATACAAAGCATTTTATAGTCTATGTAAAGTTAATACATATCAAGACAATGGACATAGAAATATAAGTTTTAATATTTGTTTTCAAAATTGGCCAGCTATGGCCTAATCTCTGACCTCACCCCACCACGATTTTCTTAGCTGCTGAATTAGTGGAGTGATGTAACTGTGTTGCTCTTAATAAAATCAGAACTCTGACTCTCATGTGATCCAGTATAAAGAACCTTCTGTTTATTTTTACTTTAACAACACTGCAGTTGAGTTTTCCTCCTTTATTTTATTTTATTTATGTTAAAGAGGTTTCAGAGACAGAGTTTAGGGTGGGTCAGGAATTTTTTTAAAATTTCATCATTTATGCTTCTTATGCTTCTTAATAATGCTTTGATAAAGGTCTTTGGACATAGTTTATTTTGCTTTAATTTTGAGGCTTTTATATATTCACTTAAATCACTGCTAAATTTTCAGGCAGTAGGTCTCAAATTTTGTCAAATGCTGGAAAAATGCATATTCTTTATTGTAAGGTCTTTGAATTTGCTTATAATGTTGATACTTTCTGAAGCTGTTTATATTAAAATCTTGAACGTCTAATGTGTCTGTCAATAATTTCATAGTAGCAATATTACTTGTAAGCACTTGACCATCTGAAAGTGAGAGCTACTTCTGAAGAGTGCGTTGAGAAGAATAGCTGCTCCTGGGCTGCATGTTAATTTTTAAATATAATCTTAATAACTTCATAAAACATTTATTGGAACCTTAATACCTATACATAGATACATATTAGTGTACATGACACTATGTTAAAGTAAATACCACATTTCATGTCCATTTCAGAAATAGAGCAGCTTTGGAAAGCGGTTGACTTAAATCATTTTGAAAATAGCCATCTATTTTCAGATATGTCAACAGTTTTTTGTTTGTTTGTTTTTTCATTACAAGTCCTGGGCCATGTCTTTGGTCATAATAACAATAATGATAATAATAATATTAAAAAATACTTTTGATAACATGCACACTCCCTGCACATATTTATACATATATTAAAAGTAATCATGTTTGTTGTATAAAAATCATATGAACTAAAAAGAATGAATTGAAATAATTATAATCCCACTTCCCATATATAAACACTATGAACATGTTGGTAAATATCCTTCTCGTATTTTTCCTGTGTGTATATGTCCATACTTGTAAAAAAGTGTGATCATATGCTACATATTGCTTTTTTAATCTATCTCTTTCACTTAATATTCTGAAAATATTTCTAGGTCATTAAATAGTCTTCTACAATGTCACTTAAATGTTACAAAATATATTCCATTGATTAATGTTTGGGAATGAAAGCCTTCCAGTGTTTTGCTATATAAATTACACTGTAATGAGCATTCCTGCTGTGCTATCTTTGTGCCAGTCATTTTAGGATAATGATGTAGAGGAAAAATTCTAAATTGACACATGCCCTCCGCTATAACTCATGGGTACTAATATCAAGGATTTACTTCTGAGAAACCCTGCACATGTAATAGAGACAGTGACTGAGAAGACAATTTGAAAATATCTGCCTACAGCTGTTTTATTTATTCTGCCTTGATAAAAAAAATTACTCAATGTCTTTATTCAGTTTAAATTCCATTGCTTCGTTTAACTTCTGAAATGCAACTTTGAACGATACAAGCGTGGCTTTCTGTGTTTCATAAGTGTGTGCTGTATTAGTGGTGAAGAGTGAACCAAACTTCGGGAAGATAGTCCCGTATTTGTCTTCAAAACTGGCAGACATTGCTTGATATATTCCTGAAGATATGATCTTAAAATACTACATGATGGATAAAGAAACCATAAAGAGAAAATCTTGAAACCACGTGGCAGAAGACTCCTCCCTCAAGCTTGAAGAAGCCTTTTGTAATTTTCTCATTTTTTTGACCTGGACTGAATTTTCATCAACTAGCACTTTTTGTTTTTCCTGGGTAGGGATAGCTCCGCTCTGTAGCCTTCCAATCAAGGAGCAGAAGTAAATTGTCAGGTTTGTAGATGGTAATGAATACCATGTTTCAAGTTGACATAAATCAGGTAATTCCCTGAGCTTCATGTTCCAGCTTGTCTTACAGTATAGTTTATTTAAAAAGTATTTCAACCTAGTTTTGACGAGCTTAAAACATACTTTTTT
This sequence comes from Macaca nemestrina, assembly GCF_043159975.1. NCBI lineage: Eukaryota > Metazoa > Chordata > Mammalia > Primates > Cercopithecidae > Macaca > Macaca nemestrina. Next base: position 36,348,357 of record NC_092140.1, read on the forward strand.
CTCTGATAATTGTCATTTTATTCTTTAAACCTCAGCTTATCTTACAGATTGTATCTTTATGTCATTTTCTCCCCATGTCTGGTGACAGGTTGCCTCAGTTCTGAGGCTTTTTGCTACTCTTCTTGCGCCGCTTCACTCCTCACCCCTGCATTTATCTGAAATTATAATGAGTTTTTCTTCTTTGCTTTTTAGTTTAAAATCTTACTGCTTAGAGCTTGAGAAGCATCTTTCTTGCGCCTCTTTGTGTTCTGTACAGTGGACTAGGAACTCTTTCTTTTGATTTCTCCTCTCTTTGATTACCAAGTCTCTTGGGCTACCAGTGGGCCTTGTCTCCCAGTTTCTATTTCCAGTTTGTGATCCCTGAATTCTCTATTTGGTAAGGGTCTGCCTGTGTTTTGCATATTTATGATAAGGAAGTATGCTAGTATGAAGCTCCTGGGCAAAGATAAAGAATAATCTAGCTTATTCGGGTGGGCTCCATTACTGCATTCCAAAATCAGAATTTTATGTTTTATTGATTCAGGTGCAACTAGAAATGAAATGTTATTTTTTGTTTTGGTATTGTGATTAATGGAGAGATTCATCCTAGTTCTCTGCAGTTATTTTGGGAAGTATGTGTGTGTGTGTGCTTTTAACTTGCTTGCTGAAAATTTGTTTTTCCAAAAGGATAGAATTTATACTTAGATGTTGATTTTGCTTGTAGTTTTGTGTTATTTAGTAGCAGTCACTAACACATGTTCCTGTGGTCCTTCTGTAATACTGGTATCCCTTGTTACAATTGAGCTTGTGCATTATTTTGATCAAAGTATGTGGTGTACTATTTTATGGAGATGCATACAGTATTGATGAAATACGGTATTCTAGCCAAGATACATGACTGCTTTGAGATAAAAGTAAAAACGTAAGCATGTATTTGTCTGCTCTGTGTTGGACAAATATTTAAAAAGTTTAGAGCACACTAAATGCTAAAAATGCTGTGAATAAACATAGAATTTCTAAGTGGGAAATGCACAACTGGTTATGAATATCCATTTTACAAAGCAAGGGATATCTAGTTGGGCACAATAGACATCAAATACAGAAGCTTTAAGTCTGTATTTTTCTGTGACACTAATGACTGTGATGTATGTCTGAGAGTAGAGTGTTGCCTCCATTGCATGTGATTGTATTGAAATGATTGTAACCAACATTATAGTTTGTTCATTGTGGTGCATGTTTACTATCAGACTATATCTAATACTAACTCATTTTGAAATGAGGTGGGATCTCAGGTCCTTGGTTATGGAAGATTTATAAATATAAGCAAAAATGTAATAAGTATGATTAGTTGAATTAATCTCTGCTAATTTGTAATTCTTTATTAAAAAGCACAGTCTCCTTTTGAGTTTAAGTTTATCCTTATTGCGTGGAGAACTCTCATTTTGACTTCAACAGAGGAGTAAATTCATTTTGCAAGGTATTTGCTTGTATTGTAATATAAATACTTTTTCTTCCTTTTGCACAGATTGCCACACTGAAGGTCAAAATATTTTATTCACTGATGGAGAATATATTAATCAGATAGCTGCTTCAAGAGATGTAAGTATCCTGAATCTTAAGTAACTAGTGTAAATTGAATTTCTCTGCCTTAAATTATTTAGCTTTTATTAGATAGACTGTAGAGCCTTGAACGACCTCTTTCTGTAATGTAATGCTGTGGATGTTTTATTTTTCTTAGGATGGCTTTGTTGTCAGGATATTTGCCACAAGCACTGAACCTGTTCTGCAGCAAGAATTGCAACTTAAACTGGCTAGAAAATGCTTACATGCCTGTGGTATCTCACTATTCGATCTGGAAAAGGACTTGCATATTATAAGTAAGATAGCAAATCAAGTGTTTTCCCCGTATTTTAATTTTCAATTTTTAATTCTCTTAAAAATGAATTGTGTTTTCACCAGTTCAGCTTATATTGTGGCAGCTGTTTTGTGTCTGTTACTATTAATATAAAGGATAATTTTGAATTAATATGAATAAATAGGAAATGCGGCCTTTAAACAAAGTACAATATTTGAAGACCATTCTAAGGAAATGACTAATAATTTCTCATTTTTGTTTTGAATAGAGCAAAAGAAAATAAAATTTAATGAGAATTATGGATGGATATTGGTGAATGCCATTAGTTTATATGCTGCATCATTATTCAACTATTTAAAAATTTGAAAACTTATGTTGTAAATGTCATTACAACAATATGCATAGTTCTCTCATTGAAATTTTTTAAGTTTTTACTTGAACAGATTTTCAGGGTAACTATAGAATGGTGTTATAGATTGTGACAGTGGTAATTGGCCTTACACACAGGTCAGTAATCTTTCATTTGGATAGAGAAATGCAGATAACCACAGAGTATTTCTTCGGCTTAGATTATTTGCTGTTGTAATGTTGTAAAAGTAATTAGGATCATGAGTTCTCCTGAGAGTTTTAGTTTTGGCTTGCCACGCCACTCCAGGTTTAATAGTGACCTTCCATAACTTGTAGGGTTCTTTGCAAGATCCTCCTCCTTTTTTGACTGTTATCTCATTATATTTAATAAACTTGGCATTAGTGCTTTACTTTATATATTCTAATTTTGTAGTATTTTTATAATTCTTCCCTAGAAAAATATCGAATTGAAATTACATATTTAAAATTTTAAAAGCCCAGAAACTAATTAGTAGTTTGTATAGTTGGACAAAATCATAAAATGTAGTATATATAAAGTTACAATTATTCATAGTTTTACAATTTGAAAATATGCATAAGGATCTGTGTGTATATGCATTTTATATATATATATAAAATATATATTTGAATTCATGGAGTAGCTATATAAGATGTTCTTCTGTAGAAAAAGACATAGGCAGAGAATCTGAAATACTTTAATTCAGATATCTGCATGGCATTGTTCCAAGCTCAAATGACTGTGTCTGGACTAACCTCTCCAACCTTTATATTTGCTTATTTGTAAACCAAATGGTATAGTTGAGGAATCAAATGAGATAAATTTTGTGAATGCATGGTACCTAATAAATGCTCAATAAAAATTTGGCCATTTTTACATTAATTCAAGGAATATTACTGACATTGAATTTTTAAAATTTTTTGTTGTATATTTAAAAAATTAATTTGTTACTGGTTTGGAACAAGAGAAACAGATTATGATAGCTTTATCATTCCTTGGAGTACTATACCTATGGTTAATATGTTTAAAAATTTGAGTGTATAACATTTTGTCATCCTTGTTTTTTAGTGATTTTGAATTGACATTGCAATCACTCAAAATAGTACATGTTGTGTTTAGAATTCTTCATATTAGAAATGCAATAGTATTTATTAGTCTCGTATTTCAGGTACAGGATTTGATGAGGAGTCAGCAATTCTTGGTGCAGGACGAGAGTTTGCGCTAATGAAAACAGCAAATGGAAAGGTAAGTTATTCTCTTTGGATTAAAAATTAGCATTCTCTGATTTAAGAGATTAAAGTACAATCTGTTGATTAGTTTATATAGTTTGCATCTTTAATGAGAATAATCTTTTAAATTTTGACTTAAAATTATTTTTTATGAGATAAAATTTTATTCATGTTGGAAACAGTACAGGCATGCCTCATTTTATTGTGCTTAGTTTTGTTGCACTTCACAAATAATTGTTCTTTTTACAAATTGAAGGTTTGTGACAACCCTGAGTTGAGTGAGTCTGTTGGCACCATTTTTCTAACAGCATGTGCTCACTTTGTGTCTCTGTGTCACATTTTGGTACTTCTCTAAATATTTCAAACGTCTTTATTATTACATCTGTTATGGTGATCTGTTATCTTTGATGTTACTATTGTAGTTATTTTAGGGTACTATGAAGTGTGCCTATAGAAGACAGAAAACTTAATGGATAAAAGATAAAAAAGCTATTATGAACTGTGTCTTCTTGGTAAAATATTTGTATTTCTTGCTCAACTCCCATAAGTTGAATAGTGTGAAAAAGAGTTTGTTTTTATGTGAATTTTGTTTTTCAGTAAAATATTGATGTCCTTTTTTTTTCTGTGTGAAATCTGATGCACTATTACAAAAAGCACCATAATTCCTTTTTTTTTTTTTTTAAATGTATAAGATATATTACACTGGCAAATACCAGAGTCTTGGAATCAAACAAGGTGGTCCTTCAGCAGGAAAATGGGTTGAGCTGCCAATTACAAAATCTCCAAAGATAGTACACTTCTCAGTTGGACACGATGGCTCTCACGCCCTTTTAGTTGCAGAAGATGGGAGCATATTCTTTACAGGATCTGCTAGTAAAGGAGAAGATGGAGAATCAAGTAAGTTGAGTGATCAACTATGCATTTAGTAAAAATAAATTCTTTATTTTAGTAGAAATAAATAAAAGTTTATTAACATAAAGTTACCAATTTCAACAACACTAACCTCACCAAGTTAATAGAGGATTTTACACTGGGGACATATTTAATTAATGGCAGTGGGTTACTGTTCATTGAAAAAAAAATGTGCTTGCTAATTTCATTCTAAAGTTCATATTTATGAATTTTTATGCTTTATGGGAACGTGGCTATTCATCTGAGAGTATATGCTTATTTTATAGCAGTTAATGTTATTTTAAAAACTTACTTGTTGCAATAGATTATTTTAGGAAACCCAAAACTTTGGAAGGAATGTATACTTCAGAATGAAGGTAAACTTTACGTAATCTTTTGTAATAGTATTGACTGTGGATTATAGTTTTTGTTTTTGTGTTTTTTGAGACAGGGTCTTACTCTTTGACCCAGGCCGGAGTGCAGTAGTGTGATTAGCTCACTGCAGCTTTGACCCCTGGGCTCAAGTGACCCTCTCACCTCAGCCTCATGAGTATGTGGGACTATAGGCACATGCAACCATGCTCAGCTAATTTTTGTATTTTTTGTAGAGATGGAGTTTTGCCATGTTGCCCAGGCTGGTCTCAAACTCCTGCACTCAAGCAATCTGCCAGCCTCCCAAAGTGCTGAGATAACAGTCATGAGCCAGCATGCCTGGACTGGATTACCATTTTTGGTGTTATTTCTCTGTGATGGAATCATTGCTAAGCAATGACAAAGAAAATTATTTTGTTTATGTCTCATATTTCTTATGTTTCTGTGCAGTCTTCCTCAAAGTGTCATTTTTCTCTTGTTATAAATTCTCACGTACTTTATATATTTTAGCACATTGGAGAAGCATCGTATAGGGATTAGGTTGTAAAGCCAATACATAATGTAAAAATAATGTGAAAATAAAAATTATTTGGAAAAACCCTTTAAAGTAGCCATAAAGTGTATTATTATCTCTCAGAATAGTTTTTCCTTCTGGCATTTGGAGGACATTGTCCTTTCTTTGAGGACCAGGTAAAGTAGTTGTAGTGTATGTGTCTGTATATATACGTATGTGTGTTTGTGTATACGTGTGTGTGTGTGTGTGTGTGTGTCATGTCGTATGAAAAGTAGAGTATTTTAAGCCCCAGCACAGCAGCAATATATTTTTGTTCTGAAAGACATGCAGGGACTGGGGTTGACTGAAGGAACAATTGGTTTCTTGTTTCCCATATTTTGCCTAGTTCAAGGATTTAGTTTTTGAGAGCAGTGGCTGCTTGAATCACCACATTTAAAATTATTCACTCTCCTTCCATATATATATATATCTCCTTTCCTTATAATATCTCATTGACAGCTGGGAACGGTGTCTCACACCTGTAATCCCAGCACTTTGGAAGGCCAAGGCGGGTGGATCACGAGGTCAGGAATTCGAGACCAGCCTGACCAACATGGCAAAACCCCATCTCTTCTAAAAATACAAAAATTAGCCAGGTGCGGTTGTGGGTGCCTGTAATCTCAGCTACTCAGGAGGCTGAGGCAGGAGAATCACTTCAACCTGGGAGGTGGAGGTTGCAGTGAGCTGAGATCGTGCCATTGTGCTCCAGCCTGGGCAACAGGAGCAAGACTCCATCTCAAAAAAAAAAAAAAAAAAAATATATATATATATATATATAAATTGACTTGATGTAACTGCTTATTCAATATATATGTTGAATGAATGAGGAACTTCTTTTACTTTACAGGATCTAACAAGAATACATGTGAATAACAACTTGGAAAAAAAGGAGATTTTAGATATGTGTTAGTAGAATGGTATTAATAATGCAATAGCTAATTTAGAGATTGGGCCCTCCAGGAGTTTGGTAGAAAACTAATATTACTCACTGAGAATTTGAATGTACTTCAAGGAATGAGGATCTAGCAATTATAGCATAAATATTAATTGACCAGAGGAGGCTAGCAGGTTCACTAATTTTAAGTGACATGTTGGGAAGCCCAGGCCTTTGTGAAAATGGACAAATAGAATAGTGTCATAAATGCAAATAATACATGTTTTTTTTTCTTTGAGCTTTATATACAAACCATTATTATTATTATTATTGGTACATAGAGGTCTTGATTTAATCTAATTTCTTTTTTAAAGCTAAGAGCAGACGGCAATCCAAACCTTATAAACCTAAAAAGATAATTAAGATGGAAGGAAAGATTGTGGTGTATACAGCCTGCAATAATGGAAGTAGTTCTGTTATTTCTAAAGATGGAGAACTCTACATGTTTGGAAAAGATGCCATTTACTCTGATAGTTCAAGTAAGTTAAAAAAAAATTTTGTGCAAAGAAGTTTCAGTATTAGTTTTGTATGACAAAGACATATCTAGAAAATTTATGTTTGTAGCATGCTTTCTCTACATTTTTTACATTTCCTTCCAAATGTGAAATATTTCGAAAGAGAAATTCTCTGTCATATCTTGTCATTAGGAGAACTGTCCCTAGTTTCATGCAGAGCTAATCATAGAGCTTGGCAAGGGAAGCTTCACTGTAGCTGTGACTTCTGTGGAATGCTTTCCCTAGATTCAGGTGCTTATGGGACATGTTCCTGGGACAGTGGCAGTATCCTGGGGAAGTGATTTTCATGACAAAGCTAGTTTATAATTGTTGAAGTATTTTTTCTCCCCCATTAGGGTGTTTGGCTGGGATGATCTGTCTTATTTACTGTTCTATCCCCAGTGCCTAGCACAGTGTCTGCCACGTTGTAGGGTCTCAAGAATTATTTTCTAGTGTCTGGGTGACTGATAAACCAAGTTTAAGAAGTGGATATGAGGGGTGGAACTAGCTAAATCGTTTTATATTTATAAATGCTAATCTCCAAAACTTGTCACATTTGGTTACTAGATTTTCTTTCTAGCAGCTAGAAATGAATATAATGAATGAGGCATCCCACTTGGAAGGATTTTATGTGTGATAAGTATGTAAAACCTTTGAGTTTCTTTGGAAAAAAGGAAACTAGAATTAATGAAGTTTATGATTAGAAATTTATGTGATTGTCTCATGCTGGGGAAATTACATCTGTAGAACATTTATAGCCATTAATTATTAAGTCAAGAGGTACCCAGATGATAAGTGAACTGGCTTAATGCTATAATATTTAGATTCTCATTTGGAAGCAGCTATCAGAGTAAATCAGAATTTGGGAGTGGGCTCTTGTACACTTTAAAAATAATATTCAGAATAATTGTTGCTTACTAACATTCACTGGGTAGAGCTGATGGAAACTTGTATATCTCTTCAACATATATTTATTGAGCATGGATGATACATCAGTGATTGACAGACCTGTCAGACCTGGTTACTGCCTTTTTAAGGATTTGAAGGACAGTTGGGTATTAGAGGACTTAAATGTTGGGGAAGTGGCATTGAATGGTTATGGACATAGACTCAGATCCTAGCATCAACACTTTTTTTGGTGGGGGTGGGGATGGAGTCTTACTCTGTCCCCCAGGCTGGAGTGCAGTGACGCAATCTCAGCTCACTGCAACCTCTGCCTCCTGGGTTCCAGCGATTGTCCCACCTCAGCCTCCCAAGTAGCTGAGATTATAGGCACACATCACGACGCCCAGCTAATTTTTTGTATTTTTAGTAGAGATGAGATTTCACTGTGTTGGCCAGGCTGGTCTCGAACTCCTGACCTCAAGTGATCCACCTGCCTCAGCCTCCCAAAGTGCTGGGATTACAGGCGTGAGCCACCGCACCCAGCCCCTGGCACCAACACTTTTAAGTGGGTAACAGTTTTCTTAACCTTTAACTGGGTATCGGTTTACTTAACGTTTAAGAGTTTTCTTTTTGTTTTTTTTCTACCTGCAAAAAATAATGATAGCACCTGCTTCATATGGTTGTTATGAAGATTATAGGAGGTAGAGCTTAAGAAATGCTTAGCACATCATGTAAGGTCTCAAAACATGTCAGCTAGTACTGTTAATAATAAATAACTACTGTTTTATATATACATACACATACACTTAACCTTTTTCAAATGCGCTAGATATTAAAAGTGGAAATTTTTGAGGTATAATTAACAAAAAGACCTAAGCTAGTGTAAGGTGAAAGTGAAGGCCACCTCAAGGTGGTGATATCTGAGCTAATAATGTAGAACAGTTTTCCCAAAGCATACTGTGAGATTGATATTATTTGTAATTTAAAACAAATACTTGAAAACGTGTTTTTATTTTAATGTATATTGGAAAAATAGTCAATAATCTTTATTAATGTTATTACTACTTGATAAGGTTGAAGATGCTACGATCAATTTAGAGTTGATACAAAACATATTAAATAGATAATATGAGTGGCACTTGGATATGACAAGTATAATAAAAATAATATATGGATAAGTGAAGTTTAGAAAATAGTTGTGTATTGGATTATGGAAGAAAGCATTGTAGGTTGAAAAGGATTGAAAAATACTGTTTGGAAAGTCTCACTAGTTTCTACAAAAACAATTTCATGTCAATACACTATGGCAATTATTTTACTTTGTTTTGCTGAGGCAGGTCAAAGCAGGTAAAACAAATTATTTATGGACTCCTTTGTGCTTAGACCAGAAAAGTTTGAGATTTTCTGACCCTTCTGAGTACTGTGGAGAGGGGTTACCATTTGGAGGAAGCATTCAGGAGAAGTAAGCTTGAGAGAAAGCTACAGTAAAGTTATGCCCCAAGTCTGGATGATAACGTTTTAGGATTCATTGAAGCTACATTACAATGTTACAAAGTTAATTCAGTGATACTCTGCCAGACTTTTGGCTACTTACTTCTCATTTTGTTAAGTTATTTTGCCCCAGAAATAAACAGTTCTGTATTGAGGTAGTTCTTTTACTAGGCTCAGAAGGGCCTTTTTATTGTGTTTAGTAAATTTGTTTCTTTCCTTTAGGTTTGGTAACTGATTTGAAGGGCCATTTTGTAACTCAGGTAGCTATGGGCAAAGCTCACACTTGTGTTTTAATGAAGAACGGAGAAGTGTGGACATTTGGTGTAAATAATAAAGGACAGTGTGGACGAGACACTGGTGCCATGAACCAAGGTGGGAAAGGTAGGTGTTTAATTCTTAGATAATTACAATTTGTGTTGTCTATTCATTAGTTTTTCAGAACAACATAGTGAAAAGTCTTATTCTTTTCAAAATGAGTGGCTCTTCTTTTTCTTTTTGTTCCTATTTAAATTTTTAAAAAAATTGTGATGGATAGATAGTAGGTATGTGTATGGGGTACATGAGTTATTTTGATACAATGTATAATAATCACATTAGGGTAAATGGTGTCTCCATCATCTCCAGCATTTGTCCTTTCTTTGTGTTATGAACATTCCAATTGTACTCCCTCAGTTGTTCTAAAGTGTACAACAAATTGTCACCGACTGTAATCACCCTGCTGTGCTATCAAATAGTAGATCTCTTGAATCTAATTATGTTTTTATGCCAACTAACCATCCCATTTCTCACCCACTCTCCCCGACTACCTTTCTCAGCCTCTAGTAACCAGCATTGTACTATCTTCATGAGTTCAATTATTTTAATTTTTAGCTCCCACAAATGAGTGAGAACATGTGAAGTTTGTCTTTTGATGCCTGCCTTCTTTCACTTATCATAGTATCCTCCAGTTACATCTTGTTGCAAATGATAGGATCTCAGTCTTTTTTATGGTTAAATAGTACTCCATTGTGTTTATGTACCACATTTTCTGTATCCATTCATCTGTTGATGGACACTTAGGTTGCTTCCAAATCTTGGCTATTGTGAATAGTGCTGCAATAAACATAAGAGTGCAGATATCTCCTTGATGTAGTAGTTTCCTTTCTTTTGGGTATATTCATAGCAGTGGGATTGTTGGATCATATGGTAGTTCTAGTTTTAGTTTTTTGGGGAAGCTCCATACTGTTCTCCAGAGTGGCTGTACTAAATTTACATTCTCACCAACAGTGTACCAGTGTTCCCTTTTCTCCACATCCTCTCCAACATTTGTTATTGCCTGTCTTTTGGATAAAAGCCATTTTAACTGGGGTGAGATGATATCTCAGTGTAGTTTTGATTTGCATTTCTCTGATGATCCGTGATGTTGAACACCTTTTCATATACCTGTTTGCCATTCATATGTCTGCTTTTGAAAAATGTCTATTCAGATATTTTTCACATTTTTTTTAATTGGATTTGAGTGGCTCTTTGACTTTATACTTGTGAATTAGGAAAACCACTGAATTTCTTATTTATTTGATAATATTTACGATAAAATATCACCGGAAAAGCAAATATACTTTAGATTTTTGATTTTTGAGCAAATGAGCTGGCTTACTCAAATCATCTTCTAAATTCTACATAAAATAATGCTTCTTTGACTTAGCATCTTTGATGACTACATTACCCCAGAAAAGTCTTTTCCAAACTTTTTGCTTTTATACCACGTTTGAAATTTTAACCATTTTTGACAGTAGTCTATCTGGCAAATATTATCATCCCATTTAACAGCACATGCTACCTGTAATTTAACCTGTTCTTGACAACTAAGAGTGATCCTTATGAATATCTGACACTTTACCAAGAAAAGACTAAATTGTAGACACATCTTCTTCACAGTATCCTTTGCCCCAACCCTCAGGCCATTGAAGAGAACGAAGGTTGTTATCCTTTGATTGCCCTGTATTTTGTGGTCTTGTTTTGTTGTTGTGGTTTTAAATAGCATGTCTACTTCTTGCCTTCAATTTTTACATCTAGCTGCTATCATGTTTATACCTTTCACTGCAATTTCTGATTTTCTGTTTTAAATTTTGTATGGACAAGAGAATAAAACAATACATATATATTATTAGAACTAAGCATTGAACTTTAGTTAAAGTACCAATAATTTCGAGGATTAATGCTGTATAAAATAACAGAACCTGGTTTTTCTGTTTTGAGGCTTTGATGTCAGACTCATGTGGATCTCAGGAACCCAACCTTCTTTGTCTTTGCCTTATTTGTGTGTCTGTGTGTGTATTTAAAATGCATCACTTTAAAAATGAGCAAGTTATTAGAATATATTGGCAAATGAAGAAGGAACAAAAGAAAGAAATGGATTACTTCACAATGGAAATACTTTGATTTGCTAAATTAGTGAACTTGTTTTGGACAATAACTGCTAGGACAAAGGGGAGAATCAGTTTTTTTTTAAAATGTATGTTCAGATTATGTTTTATAAGAAGTCTGAACTGAAAAACATTGTTTCCTCATTATTCTGAAACTCTTTTGTGAAAATTGAGCATAAATTTACACTTGTGTTCTAGATTCTTCAGTGAAATTTTGTAATAATCAAAGTAAAATTGTTAAAAGATTTTTTTAATAGGAATGATACGTACCCTCTTGGTAAGTAATGAATTAGAAAGCAGATGAGTAAAGTAAGACACATACAATGCATACTGATTGCAGAGTCATAACAGATGCTGGGGAGGATGTGGAGAAAGGGGAATGCTCATACGTGGCTAGTGGAAATGTAAATTAGTACAGCAACTAGGGAAAACATAGATTTTTCATTTGTATGAAGGTGACTCAAAAAACTGAAAATAGAACTGCCACATGATCCAGCAACCCCACTTCTGGGTATATGTATCCAAAAGAAAGGAAATCTGTATGTCAGAGAGATGCCAGCATTCTCATGTTTATCACAGCAGTATTTGCAACAGCCGAGATTTGGAATCAACTTAAGTGTCCATCAGCAGATGAATGGGTAAAGAAAAATGTGATACATACGCAATAGAATATTATTCAGCCCTAAGAAAAGAATGAAATCTTGTTATTTGCAGCGACTTGGATGGAACTGGAGGACATGAAGTTAACTGAATAAACCAGGGACAGAGAGACAAATATATGTGGGAACTAAAAAATTGATTTCATGGAGGTAGTAAATAGAATAGTGATTACCAGAGGCTTATAAGGATAGTGAGAGGGGGCAAAGAAGAGGGGTTGGTTAATAGGTACAAAAATACAATCAGAGAGAAGGAATAAGTTCTAATGTTCAGGAGCAGAGTAGGGTGAATGTCGTTAACAACAACATATTGTATATTTCAAAATAGCTAGAAGAGAGCACTTAGACTATCCCAGTTACCCCGACTTGATCCCACTTACCCTGATTTGATCATTAGGCATTGGATGCATGTATGAAAACTCACATGTATGCCATAAATAGGTACAACAGTTATGTATCAATTTTAAAAGAACATAAAGGAATATTTTAAAAGTTTATTTAAACCAGGAAAGTACAGAAAATATTGAAGTATTAAAAAATTGTGTATGTACCATGTCTTGTCATTTTTTTTTCAGTTAAAAAAAAAATCACAGATAAGATTCAAGTGCCCCATATTCCCCTTCTAAGGCTTATTATCATATTCCATTTCTCTCCAGAGCTAACCGTGATCATGACTTTGATAAGTATATGTTCAGTCATGTTCTTATATATTTTTACGTGTTCTTTTATATTTTATGTGTAAAATAATATTGCATAATCATATCTCTTTTACACATAAAAATATACTACTGTTTTATGTGTTTTTGTAAGTATTAATCTGTTATTTATATTTTTCTACAAATTGTTTTTTTCCTCATCATTCTGTTAGAAATTTGTCCATGTTGGTTCATATAAATTTAAATGATTTATGTTAACTAATGTGTAATATACCACACAATGAACATGCCATAGTGTATCCATTCTCCTGTTGATGGATGGGCTTATTTCCAATTTTTCATTGTTATAAATTAGTTTAAAACCTGCTTTATACATGTTTCCTGGCAAACGTTTGAGACTTTCTCTGGTGTGATTGCTCTGTTGTGGATTTCAGTTTTATTGGATTTTTCTTGAAAGAGATTGTAGCAGTTTATACTCTGACCGGTAGAGTTGGATTTTCCACATCACGTCAAGTACTTGATATTGACAGACTGATTTTTGTCAATTTGGTGGCTATGAAATGGTATCTTATTGTAATTTTTTGTTATATTGAAGTATAATATGCATGCAGGAAAGTATACATAGTATCTTGATGAATTTTCTCAAATTGATTGTATTCGTGTAATCAGCACCCAGATTAAGAAACCACATATTACCAGCACCCCAGAAAGCCCCACTTTATGTTCCTGTCTGCTTCCCAGTTAATTACCATAAATTAGTTTTCTTTTTATACTTCATATAAATGAAATCATGCAGTATGAACTCTTTTGTGTCCAGTTTCTTTTCATTGTTTTATGTTTATGAAGTTCATACATATTGTTACAAGTAGTTATAGATTGTTCATTTTTGTTCTATTAAATTATACATAGATACTACAGTTTTAAAATTCTTTATAGTATTTGGGTATTTGGATGGTTTCCAGTTTTGGTTATTATGAATAATATTGCTGTGAACATTCTAGTAAATGTCTTTTGGTGAAAGTCTTTAGTCATGTCTTTTGGGTATATACCTAGGAGTAGAATTGCCAGGTCTCTCATTTTTCTTTTATTTTTCATCCCCTTGGTTATTAATACTGAGTTTGAACATCTCTTCAAACTTTATTTTACTTACTTTTAAAAATTGATTTGTAGGAGCTTTTTTTGCGTATTATTTTTATATATCTTTGACTAACCTGTGGTTTAAAGTTTCATTTGTTATACATAATTTCGAAACTTTGATGTCAAAATTTCCAACCTTTTTCTTTTTAAATTTTGATGAATGTAGCCAGGTGGGAGATTTTATTTTCCATATAAATCAGAACCAACTCTATCTGCTTGACATTGTGATTGAGATTCCATTGACTGTAAAGATTAATTTGAGGATAATAGTTCCAGTACTGTTGGAATGATTAAATGAGTAATGCTTATAGAGCTAGTTACAATAGTGCTCAGTACATTTTAGCTATGATTATTAAAAATAGTCACTGAGGCTTCCTTTAGGATCACCTTATTTTAATCCTAGATATAGCTATCTGATGCTTGGTTGTCTAATTTTTCTGCTTGCCCATAGATTAGAAGTGGCAAAACCCCAAAAGGCTACATATGCTATGAGTTTATTTCTTAATTAGATAGACCTGTATTGAGTGATAGCTATATGTTAAGTGGATGTTATAGGTGTAGGAGAATAAGGTTGACTAAGAATAAGAGATAGTATGAGCAAGACATAACCTCATAACTTAGATCCTTTAGGAAAGTCAAATATAAAAAATAATTACTAGACTCCCACAGATTTGTTCTCCCATCATATGGTCCTATAGTACAGTGTTCCTTAAAAACCCTATCAGTTGTAGTTTACATTTTTATTTGGTTATTTGATTAATGTCTGTCTTTCTCACTATATTATAAGCTTTATAACAGCTCATTATTAACAGTCTTCAGTTTCTAGAGCAGAGGTCTGCAGAGTATATAACCTCATATCATTTTTTACATAGCCCTCCAAGCTAAAAATTGATTTTACATTGTAAGGATTGTAAAAAATGTGACAAGGATTTGTATGGGCCACAGAGCCTGAATTATTTACTGGCCCTTTATAAAAGGTTTGTTGATTTCTTGCCATGAAGGAATCCCTGGAGTATAGTAGGTGTTCAATTTAGAAAAAAAAAGATGAATGAATTGTAACACCATTTTAAAAAGTTGTAAGCGAGGTATAAACAGGCACTAAGGAGGTAGTGACTGACTGCCTGGAAAAGGTAGCAAGTGCTTTCATAGGGAATGACTTCTGAGCTGAATTTTTGAAGGCTGAAGTTTCTCTGCTAGATAAGATAGGCAGAGGCATCTTGTAAATGAGGAAGGAAGAGGCAGAGGGAGCAAGAATGAACAAAGGCCCTGAGCATATGGAAGGACACAGAGTATTTGGAGAGCAGAGGGAAAAGAAATGAGATTGGAGAAAATTAGGAGCCATCTTGTGCCTACTGCATCTTGCTGAGTTTTGCTCTTCTGAAGACCTTGGAAAGTCATTGGGGGTTTGTAAATTATGAAGTTGTGGGATCAAATACGTGCTTTGGGAGGATGATTGGTGGCAGTAGGAGGATGATCTAGAGTGGGGGACTCTTGGCGTGGAGCATGGTGGGGAGGCTTTCTTTGGTCTGTTGAATGAAAGTGTTGGTAGTGAGGATGGAAAACAGGAAAAGATTTAAAAGTATGATTGGCAGATGGTAACAGTCAAGAGACATTTGATAATAGCCTTCCTTGCCTTCTTTTGCAGAAATGAAATGGGGAGAGTGTTTATTAGTGGTCTGTAAATTAAAATTTATTTTCGTTACTCAAATTTAAGCATTTCTTTGTATAATTGCTTGGATTAGCATGCTGTTATTTTTTAAACTGGGAAATATAGTCATCCGTCTTTTATACATGAAAGTAATCTGTATAACAATTATAAATTGATCTGTCAAATAGGGTTTGGAGTTGAAAATATGGCAACAGCAATGGATGAAGACCTGGAAGAAGAACTAGATGAAAAAGATGAGAAGTCTATGATGTGCCCTCCAGGCATGCACAAATGGAAGCTGGAGCAGTGCATGGTTTGCACTGTCTGTGGAGACTGTACAGGTTATGGAGCCAGCTGTGTCAGTAGTGGACGGCCAGACAGAGTCCCTGGAGGGTAAGAGAGAGTGATTCCTACTAAAGAACATGTGCAGAACACATTTCTTTGCAAAATCGTTCCAGAGTATACTCTACTATTAATATTTTTTTCTTAAAGACACCATGGCATCTTCACTTGATCTTAGCCAAAAGGCCAAGAAAGTATAATTCTTCATTGTTTTCTGTTATAATAATTTATATTTTAGTGTCAT
Source organism: Macaca nemestrina (assembly GCF_043159975.1). Classification (NCBI taxonomy): domain Eukaryota; kingdom Metazoa; phylum Chordata; class Mammalia; order Primates; family Cercopithecidae; genus Macaca; species Macaca nemestrina. Next base: position 36,364,495 of record NC_092140.1, read on the forward strand.
TTTTAAGGTTGGCTTTCTTTCATTTGATTCATTTAAACCATTATTTAAAAACAGGTCATAAGTTTTTCAAGATTTGGGGCTGTGCCTCTATTTGTATCGTTTTTCTAAGCCTATTTACTGCCAGATATCTATTATTATTTCTTTTTGTTGAACATGAATCTTTTCTAAATAAAATTATCAATGTCATATAGAGTACTTGATTAGATATATAATTTTGTTTTAAATTAAATTTACCATTTATAATTTTAGAAATTTTGTATGCTTCTAAAGTTACATCATACCTGTTATATTTATCCTTGTTCTCAATGGACCACATTTTTCAGGGTTCTATATTATTGTAAATTTAAATTTAAAGTTAATATGTAAGTTTGGCAGAAGAATAATGCAGGTTTTCTGCTAAGATGTTAGGAAGAATTTTGAATTTGTTTTATACATTGCTAGTTATAGTCCCTGTAACATAATGGGATATTCTTTGTAAGACCAGCTTTCTGATAATTGGCTGATTTGGGGGAGTAGAAAAAATTTTGTGAAGAGAAGCCCAGAAGGAAGACAGCCATCCCCGCATCTTGACCTTCCTCTTTGGCAACTCGGTAATAGTTGCTTCTTCCCAAATACTGTCTGGATCTAATAGGCGTTTATTTCTGAGTTTATGTTTGGCCTATCATAGTTAGATAGGTCATATATAACAGGCCTTTTCTTTAAGGCTGCTGAGATGTGATTTTTTAAAAACAAATTTTCTTTATATTATTAGTGTAAGCAATAAACAGTCATCTTTATCAAAGGATAATATTTATTCTGTCGTGCTTTATGTTTGGCTCTGTTTTCTGTTTTTAAGCACCTAACTTCTTTATTTTTAAATTTAATTCGGATGCAGATAGATTCTATGATTATTTTTTAACAGTGTTGGAATTGAAATTTATTCTCCTGGATCTCTCCAACACTATTTCCATTAAAATTCAGTGTTAGCTGGGTGTAGTGGCCCATGTCTGTAATCCCAGCACTTTGGGAGGCTGAGGCCAGAAGATCACTTGAGGCCAGGACTTTGAAACCAGCCTCGGCAGCATAGCAATACCCCTATCTCAAAAAATATATAATAAAAATAAAATTTAATATCCCTACTCTCTGAACTTAAGCAGCCAGTATATATCATGAACAAAATCTATAAATTCTCTGGTCCCTTTTGAAATTAATTTTTCTTCATATTTTTCTTCCAGAGACTTATATAGTTTATAACAATTATTCATAGACTTACATGGACAATACTAACCAAGTATAATAATTGCTTTATTAATGAAGCAAACTGAATATATCAGAATACTAAGGACTATTAAGCTGACTTCAATTATTATAAAATTGTGACTACATATCTTATGATAAAATAAATATGAAATTGACCAGCTTAACCATTTTTAAGTAGACAGTTCTGTGGTATTAAATCCATTCATAATGTGCCACTCTTACCACCATCCATCTCTATAACTCTTCATCTTATAAAACTGAGACTCTGTACCCATTAAACAATTACTACTCATTCTTCCCTCTCCCCTGCCTCTGGCATCCACTATTCTGTTTGCTTTCTTTCCTCTATGATTGACTACTCTAGGTACCTCTCGTATAAAGAGAATCATAGAGTATTTGTCTTTTGGAACTGGCTTATTTCACTTAGCATAATATCCTCAGGGTTCATCCAGGTTGTCACATATATCAGAACATCCTTGCTTTTTGAGGCTGAATGATGTTCTATGGTACATATATACCACATTTTGCTTATCCATTCACGCACTGCTGAACACTTGGGTTGCTTCCACATTGTAGCTATTGTGAATAATGCTGCTGTGAAGATGAGTGTACAAGGAGCTCTTTGAGACCCTGTTTTCAGTTCCTTTGGGTATATACCCAGAAGTGGAATTGTTGGACCATATGGTAATTTTATTTTTAATCTTTTGAGGAAATGCCACACTATTTTCCACAGCAGCCAACCAGTTTACATTCCCACCAATAGTGTACAGATGTTCTAGTTTCTCCACATCCTTCTTAACACTTATGATCTGTTATTTTGGTAGTGGCATCCTAATGGGTGTGAGGTAGTATCTCATTATAGTTTTGATTTGAATTTCTCCAGTGATTATTGATGTTCAGCATCTTTGCATATGCCTGTTGGCTATTTGGAGATCTTTAGAGAAATTCTATTCAAGTCCTTTCTCATTTTTGAATTGGGTTGTCGATTTCTTTTTGTTCAAACTATATAGTTTGAATATTAATTCCTTATCAGATATATGATATGAAAGTGAAAAGCCATGTCTGTGGGTTATGTTTTTACTCTGTTGACTTTGTCTTTTCAAGCACAAAATTTTTTAAATTTTCATGAAGTCTAGTTGTCTATTGTTTTTTTTGTTGTTGTTGCCTGTTCCTTTGGTGTAATATCCAGGAAATTATTTCCCAATCTAGTGTTGTGAAGGGTTTACTGTATCTTTTCTTCTAAGGGTTTTTTTTTTTTTTTTAATAGTTTTAGGTCTCACATTTAGGTCTTTGATTCATTTTGAGTTAATTTTTGTATATGCTGTTAAAGAAGTATCCAGATTCATTCTTTTACATGTGGATATCCAGTTTTCCCAGCAATGTTTATTGAAAAGATTATCCTTTCTCTGTTGAATCATCTTGGCCCCTTTGTCAAAAATCATGTGACCGTATATGTGAAGGAAGGTTTCTCGGCTGTCTATTCTATCCCATTGGACTGTATGACGGTCTTTGTGCCACACCAAATATTGTTTTGATTACTGTAGATTTGTAGTAAGTTTTGAAGTCAGGAACTATGAGTACTTTGTTCTTCTTTTTCAAGCTTGTTTGGCTCTTTGAGGTCCCTACAGATTTTCTATGAATTTTAGGATAGGTTTTTCTGTTCTGTAAAAAACATCTTTGGAATTTTGATAGGGATTACAACGAATCTGTAGATTGCTTTGGGTAGTATGAACATCTTAAAAACATTAGTCTTCTAATCCATGAACATAAGATGTGTTTCTATTTATGTCATCTTTAATTTCTTTCAGCAGTGTTTTATAGTTCTCATTTCACCTCCTTGGTTAATTGCTAAGTGTATTCTTTTTGATGCTGTGGAATTGTTTCTGTAATTTCCTTTTCATATTGTTCATTGTTAGTGCCTAGAAATACAACTGATTTTTGTGTGTTGACTTTGTATCTTCCTACTTTGCTGAATTCATTTTCTCTATTGGTTTTTTTGAGTGGAATCTTTAGAGTTTTCTATGTATGAGATTGTATTATCTGTGAACATAGATAATTTTACTTCTTCCTTTCTACTCTGGGTGACCTTTATTTCTTTTCCTGTCCAATTGCTCTGGCTAGAACTTCTAGTGCTGTTTAGGAGTGGTCAAAGTGGGCATCCTTGTCTTCTTCCTGATATTAGAAAGGAAAAACTTTCAGTCTCTCACCATTATGATGTTCACTGTGTGTTTTTCATGTGTGGTTTTTATGTTGAGATCATTTCCTTCTATTCCTAGTTTGTCAAGTGTTTTTATTATGAAAGGGCATTGAATTTTGTCAAATGCTTTTTCTACATCAATTGAGATGAGCGTGTATTTCTTTTCTTTCATTCTGTTAATGTGTTATATTACATGGATTGATTTTCGTTTGTTGCATTCTGGGAGTAAATCCCACTTGGTTATGGTGTATAATTATTTTAATATCCTGCTGAATTTATTTTGTTAGTATTTTGTTGAGGATTTTTACATCATTATTCATACGGGATATTGGTCTGTAGGGTTTTTTTTCTGCCGCCTCCTCCGCCCCCTTCTCTCCCGCTCTCCCTCCTCCCTTTCTTCTCTTTCTCCTTCTCCTTCTTCTTTCTTCTCCTTCTCCTCCTTCTTTTCCTCCTTCTCCTCCTCTTCCTGCTCCTTCTTCTTCTACTCCTTCTCCTTCTTTTCCTTCTTTCTTCTTCTTTTTCTTCATCTTTTGCCTGACATTGGTAATCCTGGCCTCAAAGAATGAATTAGTGTTCTCTCCTCTTCAATTTTTTGGAAAATTTTGAGAAGAATTGGTGTCATAAATACTATCTTAAAATTAGTGTCAATCTGGCATATTATGTATCATAGTTTTTACTGTGTAGTAAGTGATCTTCCAAATAGTTTGTAATGCTTGCTTTTAAAAGTGACACATTTCACAGGTGTCTAGCTACGTCTTTTAAACTGCTGCCAGGTATGTTCTTCCTTTTGTACCTTACAAAATCTGTATAACCTGGGGTTCAACAAGGCTGTCAAAAGTTTTAAGGACTGATTCGATGAACTACATTAAAGCTATGCCTTCTACAAAATATGTAGCTAAGAAGTTAGTTTCCCTGACCCCAAGTCAGTTTCTGGGAGTGTCTTTGTCAACGAATACCCCATATGGTTCACAATTGATATGAAAGGGACGAAGGAGAAAAAGAACAGGTAATTGGACTCTGTAAAAGGAGAGAATGGGAGGTGATGGCATGTAAAGAAGAGAGGGGGAAGGAGACGTGTGTGTGTGTGTATATATATATGTGTGTGTATATGTATTTTATTTTTCCTTTCCAATGTGTGGATATTTTTATTTCCTTTTTGTTGTTGTTGTTATTTTATGTTCTGGAATACATGTGCAGAACATGCAGGTTGGTTACATAGGTATGCAAATGCCATGGTGGTTTGCTGCACCCATCAACCTGTCATCTACATTGGGTATTTCTCCTAATGCTCTCCCTCCCCTAACCCCCACCCCCCGACAGGTCCCAGAGTGTGATGTTCCCCTCCCTGAGTCCATGTGTTCTCATTGTTCAACTCCCACTTATGAGTGAGAACGTGCAGTGTTTGGTTTCCTGTTCCTGGGTTAGTTTGCTGAGAATGATGGTTTCCAGCTTCATTCATGTCCCTGCAAAGGACATGAACTCCTCCTTTTTTTATGGCTGCATAGTATTCCATGGTGCATATGTGCCATATTTTCTTTATCCAGCCTATCATTGATGAGCATTTGGGTTGGTTTCAAGTCTTTGCTATTGTGAATAGTGCTGCAATAAACATACATGTGCATGTGTCTTTATAGTGGAATGATTAATAATCCTCTGGGTATATACCTAGTAATGGGACTGCTGGGTGAAATGGTATTTCTAGTTCTAGATCCTTGAGAAATTGCCACACTGTCCTCCACAATGGTTGAACTAATTTACACTCCCACTAACAGTGTAAAAGCTTTCCTATTTCTCCACATCCTCTCCAGCACCTGTTGTTTCCTGACTTTTTAATGATTGCCATTCCAACTGATGTGAGATGGTATCATTGTGGTTTTGATTTGCATTTCTCTAATGACCAGTGATAATGAGCTTTTTTTCATGTTTGTTGGCTGCATAAATGTCATCTTTTGAGAAGTGTCTGTTCATATCCTTCGCCCACTTTTTGATGGGGTGGTTTGTTTTCTTGTAAATTTGTTTAAGTTCTGCCGCATAAATAAACATCTTCTTTTGAGAAGTGTCTGTTCATATCCTTTGCCCACTTTATGATGGGGTTGTTTGCTTTTCTGTAAATTTGTTTAAGTTCTTTGTAGATTCTGGATATTAGCCATTTGTCAGATGGATAGATTGCAAAAATTTTCTCTCATTCTGTAGGTTGCCCGTTCACTCTTATGATAGTTTCTTTTGCTGTGCAGAAGCTCTTTAGTTTACTTAGATCTCATGTGCCATTGCTTTTGGTGTTTTAGTCATGAAGTCTTTGCCCATGCCTGTGTCCTGAATGATATTGCCTAGGTTTTCTTCCAGGGTTTTTCTAGTTTTAGGTCTTATGTTTAAATCTTTAATCCATCTTGAGTTAATTTTTATATAAGGTGTAAGGAAGGGGTCCAGTTTCAGTTTTCTGCATATGGCTAGCCAGTTTTCCCAACACCATATTAAATAGGGAATGGGAAAATATTACATGAAGCTGGCAAGCTTAGGCTTTCTTGCTGAAGGCTACCAACACCTGCCTTTACTTATCTGCTGGACAGCAACATTGTTTGATTGTTTTTAGCTAACCAACCCATCTTGGTCGCTTAATCCTAAAGCTTCTGGTGCTTCACTAACTGCAAAAAAAAACTTTTAAAACATTGTTTTTAAAATAGTGACTTTGATGATAGTTGAATCTGTGTGTATTTTCTGTAGAAATATACCAATTATGCCTATTGGGAGCTTAATCAGAGTCTTGTTTTTAATTATTCTGCTATTTATACCCTTTCTTTAAAATGAGCAATCGTGATCTAAAGAGGTGATTTCATTGCTTACTCATTTAACAATTTCAAAAATGTGGAAAATGAGTTATAGAAAAGAGTTTTAAGGAAAAATTATGAAGATCTCCGTTGTCTTTTTTTCCCCCCCTAGGATCTGTGGTTGTGGTTCCGGAGAATCTGGTTGTGCTGTGTGTGGATGTTGCAAGGCCTGTGCAAGAGAGTTAGATGGTCAAGAGGCAAGGCAAAGAGGAATTCTTGATGCAGTGAAAGAAATGATACCTTTAGATCTTCTTTTAGGTAATTTTGATTGATTATACTATGCTACACTGAGTTGTCTTCAACTCATTAAGTCTGAGAGTTTAAACAATTTCTTTTAGGTATATGTTAAAAAATTAAGATAATAATTAATGTATGCAATACTGCTCTTATGGTAACTGACAATATGACATTGTTTAAGGGATGAGATTCTTTTTTTTTTTTTTGAGATGGAGTCTTGCTCTGTTGCCAAGTCTGGAGTACAGTGGCTCAATCTCAGCTCACTGCAACCTCTGCCTTCTAGGTTCAAGTGATTGTCCTGCCTCAGCCTCCCAAGTAGCTGGGAATACAGGTGCCCACTACCATGCCTAATTTTTGTATTTTTAGTAGAGACAGGGTTTCACCATATTGGCCAGGCTGGTCTTGAACTCCTGACCTCAGGTGATCTGCCCGCCTCTGCCTCCCAAAGTGCTGGGATTACAGGTGTGGGCCACCATGCCTATCCAGAATGAGATTCTTTTTCCCTTTTTGGCTAAGAATTCTTAAAGTAAAAATATTGTGTGTTTTAGACAATGTTTTTGCTATCTTTTCTTTCTTGAATTTTAAGTAGTTCTGTTATAGTTATTATATAACATGTATGTTGTTATTATTTTTTTTGGCCAATCCTCTAGCTGTCCCAGTGCCCGGGGTTAACATTGAAGAGCACCTTCAGTTACGACAAGAAGAAAAACGGCAACGTGTAATCAGAAGGCACAGATTAGAGGAAGGAAGAGGTAAGATGTAGCTACAGAGAAAAAGTACATGAAAATCCACTTTCCTACCCTATCCTGAAACCACTGAAAAGTTCACACAATAAACTAATTTTGGGTAAGAAATCATCAAAATTAAAATTAGTAATATTCTGATAACTCATGAATATAATGTGAAAATATTCAAGGTATTCATAATTGTTCTAATAACATATGTTGAAGGTATTTATAATTGTGCTAGTAGCATACGTTTAATTCAGCAGAGTATTTATGGTGTAAGTCACCATATTAAGATTTGTGCCATCTGCCAAGTATCAGTAACTATTAGAAATGGCTACTTTTTAAAAATAGATATTCTCACAACTTGTCCTTCACCCAGACTTTGGACTCATCTATTTGACCGTGGAACAAAATTCAGTTTAGTCTTTTCACTTCTGTTTTCTTTTTTTTTTTTTTTTGAGATGGAGTCTCGCTCTGTCGCCCAGGCTGGAGTGCAGTGGCCGGATCTCAGCTCACTGCAAGCTTTGTCTCCCAGGTTTACGCCATTCTCCTGCCTCAGCCTCCCGAGTAGCTGAGACTACAGGCGCCCGCCACCTCGCCTGGCTAATTTTTTTGTATTTTTTAGTAGAGATGGGGTTTCACCGTGTTAGCCAGGATGGTCTTGATCTCCTGACCTCATGATTCGCCCGTCTCGGCCTCCCCTGTTTTCTTATTCTTTTATGCTCCTTATCATTTGGGCATAGTCCTACTATGCTTCCCTCCAGATCAGTGCAGTGCTTTCGTGTGTCTTTTTTTGGAAAAAGCTCGTTCTAGTTATGTACAGGAAGGGTAAGATGGCAGGTCTGCAGGTTTTATTTACAAAGATAGGTCTATTGTTTATCTTTTCCTCATTGTTTATGATAATTTCTTAGCTTAAAAATACATTTAACTGGCCAGGCATGGTGGTTCACGCCTGTAATCCCAGTGCTTTGGGAGGCTGAGGTGGGCGGATCACGAGATCAAGAGATGGAGACCATCCTGGCCAACATGGTGAAACCCCATCTCTACTAAAAGTACAAAAAAATTAGCTGGGCATGGTGGTGTGCACCTGTAGTCCCAGCTACTCAGGAGGCTGAGGCAGGAGAATCACTTGAACCCGGGAGGTGGAGGTTGCAGTGAGCTGTGATCACACCACTGCACTCCAGCCTGGTGACAGAGTGAGACTCCATCTCAAAAGAAAACAAACAAAAAAATTTTTAACTGTGGTTATAATTGGTATTTGAATACGCAGAGATAAATATATGTATTACTAAAGATTTCCTTGCTCAGTAAATTTTTTTTTTTTGTACGATTAAGACAAATTGTTATGGAGGTCTATGATTTTATTCTTCCACTAGGCAAAATTTTGATTAGAAATGTTTACTGATACTGCATATTTTAAATGCTTATTAGATACGGCATGATATTTGATGTGTGAAATAAACCTTTTACCCATTTAACCATCATTATACATTTTTTTCTAGCTATTGTTTTTGTTAATATATGGAATAAGTAGTAAAATGTATGACACACATGGTGAATTCTAGTTTTATTAAACTTAGATTGTAAAACATACTTGGCATATGAAGAGTGTTCTTCATAGCATCTGATAAGTGAAGTTGATTGAAAAGGTGAAAATTTACTATTGTTTGGCTTTGCTTGCATAATGTTCTTTAAAGGATATTTTAATGAGATTAATATAGATACTGTCAGTATTTACATTATATAAGTATGTGGGAAAATTGCATGTTAAATGTTTCCTACAAAACAGGATAGAATTAAGTTTCTGACATGTGGTAATTAATACTTTTTTATGTTGATATAATTTTTTAAGATTAGTTATCATTATATCTATTCACTACCTGTTTTTTCTTTCTTTAGAAATATTAGGTTGAGCGACATGAATGGACCTACAAAATGCAGCTGTCTCTTACGTTTAAACTACAGTATAGCACATCCTTACACTTAATTATTCACAGTTAATTACTTGCCAAATGCTGTTTATCTTGTTACTCTTTTTCTCTTCCCTCCTAAAAAAGCTATTCTTCTCTAGGTATAGTGTTTTTGTGCATATAGGAAATAAAGGAACATTGAATTGTGCATTGGTAACTTGACATAACTTGGTGATTGTGGAATATTTTTTTGCCATTTATTTTTAAATTTGACATAAACCTGTGAAACATAATTGTAAACACTAAGCCTTTAAAGTTAAAAAAAATCTTCAACTAGTTAAATATTTAAAGAAATTATGTTGTTGTATCGGAATTTCCAAAGATAGATTGAGGTGCTAGGCACTTAGTGTATATTTTGTGACAAATAGGTTTCATCTGCAGTCCTAAATATGTAGAACATCTGTAGAAACACTTTATTCAGATTATTGGTGCACATAAATTTTGTCTTGTCCTTATTTTTTGGTAGAACTCTTTCTTACACACATCACCCTCCTTCATGTTTGTTAAAACAATATGTAGTGAATATCTTTTCTTGATGAGTGGAATCTTCAGTGTGAACCTCAATTATGGCAGTCCTTGCTTTCCATGGTACTGAGATTAACAGAAATTTGTGCACATTGGAACCATGTCCTCCCCTTTCACAGTCAACACAGTTACCTAGAATCATGCAAAAGGAGGACAGAGTTCCCATATGCCTGTGTTTCAGTTAACACAGCACTATGCAAAGTGATGCCTGCTTGTATGTTTTGTTTGTTTGTTTATTTATTTATTTATTTTGACATGGAGTCTTGCTATGTTGCCCAGCCTGGAGTACAGCAGCACAGTCTTGTCTCACTGCAACCTCCCCTTCCCAGGTTCAAGCAATTCTCCTACCTCAGCCTTCTGAGTAGCTGGGACTACAGGTGCCCACCACCATGCTCAGCTAATTTTTGTATTTTTAGTAGAGGCGAGGTTTCACCATGTTGGCCAGGCTGGTTTCGAACTCCTGACCTCAAATGATCCACCTACCTCAGCTTCCCAAAGTGCTGGGATTATAGGTGTGAACCACTGCGCCCAGCCTATTTTATTTTAAACAAATATTTTTGCATTTGGACAAGAATTCTAACTGTGTATTCATTTTTTAAAAAATCAAACTTCAGAGTCATTCAGTGACTTTGAAAATCCTTATACTGTATTAAGTAATTAAAAAACTATTGTGATATGACACTTTTATGATTTTATATTATTCTTAGGACTCCATTAAGCAATTTTATTTAAAAACACATTTTTATAAGAAAACAAAATTAGATGAATATGATATACCCACACTCCCATAGGGATAAAACAAGAAAGATAAATACCAAAATATTAACAATGCTTTTTCCTGACAGATGAGTTTATAGATGATTTTTTCTTTTCCTCTTTACAATTTGTTTCCTAAATATTCTCCAAAAAGCATATTAGTGTGTAAATAGAGTAAAAGTTACGTTTTATAACTAAAGCCATTTAAAAAAACTGATTAGGTTTAAGGCATCTATAGTTTGCTTACCTTTGCTTTTTAAGAAATATTTTTATTTTAATTGGATAGAGGAATCTCTTTCAGGTGCTGTGCTTTTCATTACTTTTGGGCCATGGTTCTCAAGTTGTTCTCAAAGGGACCAGCATCACTTGGGCACTTGTTACGAGTACTCAGGCCCCACTCCAGATCTCTACTGAAGCAAAAACTGGAGGAGTACAGCCAGTAAACTGTGCTTTAATAGTGTTCCAGGTGATTCTGATGGTCCCAAAGTGTGAGACTTAGTACGCTAAGTCAGTTGTTTGCACTTTGCGGTTTTATCCATTGACCTTCTGTATCAGAAACACCTGGGCCTAATGAATCAGAATTTATGGGTCAAGGGCCTTGGAAACAGATTTGAGTCACTTGCACAGTGTTCTAAGGCTCTTCTCTGGCACTGTGCTAGAAAAGATGGTATTGGCTTTGCTCCCATAAGGAATAGAAACGTCAAATAAAATTTTAGTTTTCCAATTGCCATACATACATGTCTTTTATTTCTTTGGCCTGTTGATACTTTTTAGAAACTAATAATTTAGTAGTATGTTAGTAATTATACTTGCTAGTAATTGGCTTTTACCTGTGTTAACATTTCAGAATTTAAGAATTAGATTATGTTAGATTATTTTACTTGACTTTTCTGTCTTATTTACCAAGTCTGATCTAAATTTTTCATAGTTGATCAGAACTTTGGGCTCTAGTTCTTTTTTTTTTTGAGTCAGTGTCTCACTCTGTTGCCCAGACCGGGGTGCACTGGTACGATCTCGGCTCATTGCAACCTCTGCCTCCCAGTTTCAAGCAATTCTCCTGCCTCAGCCTCCCAAGTAGCTGGGATTATAGGCATGCACCACCACACCTGGCTAATTTTTGCATTTTTAGTAGAGAAGAGGTTTCACCATGTTGGCCAGGCTGGTATCAAACTCCTGACCTCAGGTGATCGGCCTGCCTTAGCCTCCCAAAGTGCTGGGAGTACAGGTGTGAACCCCTGAACTCAGCGTGGGCTCTAGTTCTTGTACTAAAGCCTTGCTCAGACAGCCTCAGGCCTGTTGACATAATTTAGTTACTGTTTTATCACACCAGGTCTCCTATAATGGAATGAGCTATTGAAACCCAAAAAAGCAATGTTATTACTGCTTTTTCATAAATTTTGAACTTTGTCTTTAATTTTAAATCTTTGTTATTAATATTCTAGTTAATTTTTTTCTTCAGTTTATCTTTTTAGGTATTAATAGTATTCATTTATAGATTTTAGTTCAATGGTTTGTGATAATTTTTTAGATTATATTGGGTTGGTTAATGTATTAATTTAACTGTGTAAGTGAAGTGCTTATTCAGTGAAATTCTTAAGTAGGGCTCTTGAAGTCATCAGAAGAACTAATGGATGATTATATTAATGATTTAATCTTTATATTCCTTATCAGCACTCTGTTTCATAAGGAAAATTAAACTCCAATAATGTTAGCTTTTTCTTCTTTCTTCTAAGTATCCAAGTTTCATGATTATGAGCTGTGGATGGGCTAAACCCATGTCCTGGCTTAACTGGGAGAGTCCCATTTTATAGGTGTCCAGGCATATTTCTTAATAGTGCCCTTTTTTACTCTCAGTAGAGTCTCATTTGGGTAGTAAGTTATATGGTTAGCCTCACTATAGAGTATGGTGGTTGAGAGCATCTGTTCTGCAGTTATTAGACTTGGGATCAAATCCTGGCTTCTTAAGTTTTGCCACCTATATATGACCTTGGAATTTTAGTCACCCTGAACATCAGTTTTCTTACCTTCAAAATGGGGATAAATTTACCTACCTACCTAAGGATGTTCATGAGGATTAAGGGATACGGGTAAAAGTGCCTAGCATATAATAATCCCTAAATAAATGCTTCCTGGTGATTGTGGTGGTGGTGGGAGACTATTTAGTAGTCTATACTTTTCTTTGAGCTTGATTCTCTTTCAGCTCTGGCCTTGACTTAATTACTTTTCTTACAACATTGGCATGCTAATCACAAAACTTTGATTATTACTGGGAAAAATCCACAACAGCTTTTCTAGAATAAAACATTCAATTTTCATAGGAAAAAAATTAGTTACAAATTAGAAAAAAAATTATTTTTTAATTTTTGTTATTTTTTTATTATACTTTAAGTTCTAGGGTACATGTGTACAATGTGCAGGTTTGTTACGTATGTATACATGTGCCATGTTGGTGTGCTGCACCCATTAACTTGTCATTTACATTAGGTATATCTCCTAATGCTATCCCTCTCCCTCCCTCCACCCCACGACAGGCTCCGGTGTGTGATGTTCCCCTTCCCATGTCCAAGTGTACTCATTGTTCAGTTCCCACTTATGAGTGAGAACATGCAGTGTTTGGTTTTTTGTCCTTGCAATAGGTTGCTGAGAATGATGGTTTCCATCTTCATCCATGTCCCTACAAAGGACATGAACTCATCCTTTTTTATGGCTGCTGCGTAGTATTCCATGGTGTATATGTGCCACATTTTCTTAATCCAGTTCTCATTGATGGACATTTGGGTTGGTTCCAAGTCTTTGCTATTGTGAATAGTGCCGCAATAAGCATACGTGTGCATATGTCTTTATAGCAGCATGATTTTTAATCCTTTCGGTATATTCCCAGTAATGGGATGGCTAGGTCAAATGGTATTTTTAGTTCTAGATGCTTGAGAAACCACCACACTGTCTTCCACAATGGTTGAACTAGTTTACACTCCCACCAACAGTGGAAAAGTGTTCCTATTTCTCCACATCCTCTCCAGCACCTGTTGTTTCCTGACTTTTTAGTGATCGCTATTCTACCTGGTATGAAATGGTATCTCATTGTGGTTTTGATTTGCATTTCTCTGGTGGCCAGTGATGATGAGCATTTTTTCATGTGTCTGTTGGCTGCATAAATGTCTTCTTTTGAGAAGTGTCTGTTCATATCCCTTGCCCACTTTTTGATGGGGTTATTTTTTTCTTGTAAATTTGTTTGAGTTCTTTGTAGATTCTGGATATTAGCCCTTTGTCAGATGAGTAGATTGTAAAAATTTTCTCCCATTCTGTAGGTTGCCTGTTCACTCTGATGGTAGTTTCTTTTGCTGTGCAGAAGCTCTTTAGTTTAATTAGATCCCATTTGTCTATTTTGGCTTTTGTTGCCATTGCTTTTGGTGTTTTAAACATGAAGTCTTTGCCCATGCCTATGTCCTGAATGGTATTGCCTAGGTTTTCTTCCAGAGTTTTCATCATTTTAGGTCTAACATTTAAGTCTTTAATCCATCTTGAATTAATTTTTGTGTAAGGTGTAAGGAAGGGATCCAGTTTCAGCTTTCTACGTATGCTAGCGAGTTTTCCTAGCACCATTTATTAAGTAGGGAATCCTTTCCCCATTTCTTGTTTTTGTCAGGTTTGTCAAAGATCAGATGGTTGTAGATGTGTGGTATTATTTCTGAGGACTCTGTTCTGTTCCATTGGTCTATATCTCTGTTTTGTTACCAGTACCATGCTGTTTTGGTTACTGTAGCCTTGTAGTATAGTTGGAAGTCAGGTAGATGCCTCCAGCTTTGTTCTTTTGGCTTAGGATTGTCTTGGCAATGCAGGCTCTTTTTTGGTTCCATATGAACTTTAAAGTAGTTTTTTCCAATTCTGTGAAGAAAGTCATTGGTAGCTTGATGGGGATGGCATTGAACCTATAAATTACCTTGGGCGGTATGGCCATTTTCATGATGTTGATTCTTCCTATCCATGAGCATGGAATGTTCTTCCATTTGTTTGTGTCCTCTTTTATTTCACTGAGCAGTGGTTTGTAGTTCTCCTTGAAAAGGTCCTTCACATCCCTTGAGAGTTGGATTCCTAGGTATTTTATTCTCTTTGAAGCAATTGTGAATGGAAGTTCACTCATGATTTGGCTCTCTGTTTGTCTGTCATTGGTGAATAAGAATGCTTGTGATTTTTGCACATTGATTTTGTTTCCTGAGACTTGGCTGAAGTTGCTTATCAGCTTAAGGAGATTTTGGGCTGAGACAATGGGGTTTTCTAAATATACAATCATGTCATCTGCAAACAGGGACAATTCGACTTCCTCTTTTCCTAATTGAATACCCTTTATTTCTTTCTCCTGCCTGATTGCCCTAGCCAGAACTTCCAACACTGTGTTGAATAGGAGTGGTGAGAGTGGGCATCCCTGTCTTGTACCAGTTTTCAAAGGTAATGATTCCAGTTTTTGCCCGTTCAGTATGATATTGGCCGTGGATTTGTCATAAATAGCTTTTATTATTTTGAGATACGTCCTATCAATACCAAATTTATTGAGAGTTTTTAGCATGAAGGGCTGTTGAATTTTGTCAAAGGCCTTTTCTGCATCTATTGAGATAATCATGTGGTTTTTGTCTTTGGTTCTGTTTATATGCTGGATTACATTTATTGATTTGTGTATGTTGAACCAGCCTTGCATCCCAGGGATGAAGCCCACTTGATCATGGTGGATAAGCTTTTTGATGTGCTGCTGGATTCAGTTTGCCAGTATTTTATTGAGGATTTTTGCATCGATGTTCATCAGGGATATTGGTCTAAAATTCTCTTTTTTTGTTGTGTCTCTGCCAGGCTTTGGTATCAGGATGATGCTGGCCTCATGAAATGAGTTAGGGAGGATTTCCTCTTTTTCTATTGATTGGAATAGTTTCAGAAGGAATGGTACCAACTCCTCCTTGTACCTCTGGTAGAATTTGGCTGTGAATCCACCTGGTCCTGGACGGTTTTTGGTTGGTAGGCTATTATTGCCTCAATTTCGGAGTCTGTTATTGGTCTATTCAGGGATTCAACTTCTTCCTGGTTTAGTCTTGGGAGGGTGTATGTGTCCAGGAATTTACCCATTTCTTCTAGATTTTCTGGTTTATTTGCGTAGAGATGTTTATGGTATTTTCTGATGGTAGCTTGTATTTCTGTGGGATCCGTGGTGATATCCCTTTATGTTTTTTTGTTGCTTCTATTTGATTCTTCTCTCTTTTCTTCTTTATTAGTGTTGCTAGCAGTCTGTCAATTTTGTTGATCTTTTCAAAAAAACCAGCTCCTGGATTCATTGATTTTTTGAAGAGTTTTTTGTGTCTCTATCTCCTTCAGTTCTGCTCTGATCTTAGTTATTTCTTGCCTTCTGCTAGCTTTTGAATGTGTTTGCTCTTGCTTCTCTAGTTCTTTTAATTGTGATGTTAGGGTGTCAATTTTAGATCTTTCCTGCTTTCTCTTGTGGGCATCTAGTGCTATAAATTTCCGTCTACACACTGCTTTAAATGTGTCCCAGAGATTCTGGTATGTTGCGTCTTTGTTCTCATTGGTTTCAAAGAACATCTTTATTTCTACCTTCATTTCGTTATGTACCAAGTAGTCATTCAGGAGCAGGTGGTTTCGTTTCCATGTAGTTGAGTGGTTTTGAGTGAGTTTCTTAGTCCTGAGTTCTAGTTTGATTGCGCTGTGGTCTGAGAGACAGTTTGTTATAATTTCTGTTCTTGTACATTTGCTGAGGAGTGCTTTACTTCCAACTATGTGGTCAATTTTGGAATAAGTGCGATGTGGTGCTGAGAAGAATGTATATTCTGTTGATTTGGAGTGGAGAGTTCTGTAGATGTCTATTAGGTCTACTTGGTGCAGAGCTGAGTTCAATTCCTGGATATCCTTGTTAACTTTCTGTCTCACTGATCTGTTTAATGTTGACAGTGGGGTGTTAAAGTCTCCATTATTATAGTGTGAGAGTCTAAATCTCTTCATAGGTCTCTAAGGACTTGCTTTATGAATCTGGGTGCTCCTGTATTGGGTGCCTATATATTTAGGATAGTTAGCTCTTCTTGTTGAATTGATCCCTTTGCCATTATGTAGTGGCCTTCTTTGTCCTTTTGATCTTTGTTGGTTGAAAGTCTGTTTTATCAGAGCTTAGGATTGCAACCCCTGCCTTTTTTTGTTTTCCATTTGCTTGGTCCGTCCCTTTATTGTGAGCCTTTGTGTGTCTCTGCACATGAGATGGGTCTCCTGAATACAGCACACTTATGAGTCTTCTTTATCCAATTTGCCAGTCTGTGTCTTTTAATTGGAGCATTTAGCCCATTTACATTTAAAGTTAATATTGTTATGTGTGAATTTGATCCTGTCATTATGATGTTAGTTGGTTATATAGCTCGTTGATGCAGTTTCTTCCTAGCATCGATGGTCTTTACAGTTTGGCATGTTTTTGCAGTGGCTGGTACCAGTTGTTTCTTTCCATGTTTAGTGCTTCCTTCAGGAGCTCTTATAGGGCAGGCCTGGTGGTGACAAAAATCTCTCAGCATTTGCTTGTCTGTAATGGATTTTATTTCTCCTTCACTTATGAAGCTTAGTTTGGCTAGATATAAAATTCTGGGTTGAAAATTCTTTTCTTTAAGAATTTTGAATATTAGCTCCCACTCTCTTCTGACTTGTAGAGTTTCTGCCGGGAGATCTGCTGTTAGTCTCATGGGCTTCCCTTTGTCAGTAACATGACCTTTCTCTTTGGCTACCCTTAACATTTTTTCCTTCATTTCCACTTTGGTGAATCTGACAATGATGTGTCTTGGAGTTGCTCTTCTTGAGGAGTATCTTTGTGGCGTTCTCTGTATTTCCTGAATTTGAATGTTGACCTACCTTGCTAGGTTGGGGAAGTTCTCCTGGATAATATCCTGCAGAGTGTTTTCCAACTTGGTTCCATTCTCCTCGTCACTTTCAGGTACACCAGTCAGACGTAGATTTGTTCTTTTCACATAGTCCCATATTTCTTGGAGGCTTTGTTCGTTTCTTTTTACTCTTTTTTTCCTAAACTTCTCTTCTGGCTTCATTTCATTCAATTGATCTTCAATCACTGATACCCTTTCTTCCACTTGATCGAATCAGCTACTGAAGCTTGTGCATTCATATTGTAGTTCTTGTGCCATGGTTTTCAGCTCCATCAGGTCATTTAAGGACTTCTCTATACTGGTTATTCTAGTTAGCCATTCATCTAATCTTTTTTCAAGGTTTTTTGCTTCTCTGCGATGGGTTTGAACTTCCTCCTTTAGCTAAGAGAAGTTTGATCGTCTGAAGCCTTCTCTCAACTTGTCAAAGTCATTCTCCATCCAGCTTTGTTCCTTTGCTGGCAAGGAGCTGTGTTCCTTTGGAGGGGGTGAGGTGCTCTGATTTTTAGAATTTTCTGCTTTTCTGCTCTGCTTTTTCCCCATCTTTGTGGTTTTATCTACCTCTGGTCTTTGATGATGATGTCATACAGATGGGGTTTTGGTGTGGATGTCCTTTCTGTTTGTTAGTTTTCCTTCTAATAGTCAGGACCCTCAGCTGCAGGTCTGTTGGAGTTTGCTGGAGGTCAACTCCAGACCCTATTTGCCTGGGTATTAGCAGCAGAGGCTGCAGAACACCGAATATTGCTGAACAGCAAATGTTACTGCCTGATCGTTCCTCTAGAAGCTTCGTCTCAGATGGGTACCTGGCCTTGTGAGTTGTCAGTCTGCCCCTACTTGGGGGTGCCTCCTATTTAGGCTACTCTGGGGCCAGGGACCCACTTGAGGAGGTTGTCTGTCCATTCTCAGATCTCAGACTCCGTGCTGGGAGAACCACTGTTCTCTTCAAAGTTGTCAAACAGGGACATTTAAGTCTGCAGAGGTTTCTGCTGCCTTTTGTTCAGCTATGCCCTGTCCCCAGAGGTGGAGTGTACAGAGGCAGGCAGGCCTCCTTGAGCTGCCATGGGCTCCCCGCAATTCGAGCTTCCAGGCTGCTTTGTTTACCTACTTAAGCCTCAGCAGTGGCGGGTGCCCCTCCCCAGCCTCCCTGCCGCCTTGCAGTTAGATCTCAGACTGCAGTGCTAGCAATGAGGGAGGCCCCATGGGCCTGTGACCCTCCGAGCCAGGCATGGGATATAGTCTCTTGGTGTGCAGTTTGCTGAGACCATTGCAAAAGCACAGTATTAGGGTAGGAGTGATCCGATTTTCCAGGTGCCCTCTGTCACCGCTTCCCTTGGCTAGGAAAGGGAATTCCCTGACCCCTTGCACTTCCCGGGTGAGGCAGTGCCTTGTCCTGCTTCATCTCACGCTCGGTGGGCTGTACCCACTGTTCTGCCTCCACTGTCTGACAAGCCCCAGTGAGATGAGCCCGGTACCTCAGTTGGAAATGCAAAAATCACCCCTCTTCTGCGTCACTGGAGCTGGGAGCTGTAGACTGGAGCTGTTCCTATTCGGCCATCTTGGAACTGCCCCCCTAGAAACAAATTTATTAAAGCCTCTTATTTCAAAGTGATTGAGTTGATGTTGCTATTAATTTTTGTTTGTTTGTTTGTTTTGTTTTGTTTTGAGACGGAGTCTTGCTTTATTCTCCAGGTTGGAGTGCAGTGGCGCGATCTCGGTTCACTACAACCCCCGCCTCCCAGGTTCACGCTATTCTCCTTCCTCAGCCTGGCGAGTAGCTGGGACTACAGGTGCCCTCCACCACGCCCCGCTGATTTTTTGTATTTTTAGTAGAGATGGAGTTTCACCGTGTTAGCCAGGATGGTCTCAATCTCCTGACCTTGTGATCCGCCCGCCTCCGCCTCGCAAAGTGCTGGTTTACTGGCCTGAGCTACTGCACCCGGCATGTTGCTATTACTTTTTAAGCCCTTAAAAACATTATGGTTTTCTTGATTTGACACATCGAATCCAAAATTAGCTGATATTCCAGTAACAAAAGTCTCTTTTTAAATTAAAATATTATACGAGGCACTTAAACAATATAAGTAAGAAAAAGTAGATCAGTATAACCCTTTATACAAAAAGAACCATTAGGAGAATTTTAGTGTAATTTCTTACACTTTTTTACTTATTTTATATAATTTCATACTGCGATAGATATTGATGTCCTGTTTATATTCCCTTTAATATTATATCATAAAAATTTTTTTGTGTTTTATTGCAAATACCATATTAAAGTAATACAGGAATTTAGGTCAAGGTTTTGCATAAATCTATTCCTTAATTCAATTATTGTTTCTATTTCATTGTCATCTTCTAATCAAGTTTTACTTATTTCTGGTTATATCATTGACTGAATTTTATTTTATATTTTTGCTTAGTGTTATAATAGATATATTTTTATATTTTGCTAGTATTTTACCCCCACCTTCCCATTTCCATCCCCCCAAAAAGTAAATGTTAATAGTCTAATATCTTACTCTATTAAAATATAATCGTGTATAGAGACTTATACATATGTGAAAGTGTAGACATACGTTTATTTACAGAAGTATTATTATGTATACATTTGGAGCATCTTTTTCTCATTTTACAATACAAGAAGAACACACTCTAGGTCAGTAAGTGTGGATCTACCACATTCTATGCAATAACGACCTAATATCATAATATGGCTATACCATAATTTATGTGACCATTATTTATTGATGGGCATTCAGGTTATTGTAGGTTTTTGTGGGTTTTACTGTAATAAATATTCTTAAACTTAGAGCTACATATTAGTGTTTATATAGCAGAGCTTTCCAGAAATAGAATGTATGGGGCAGAGAGTATAACTGTCTTAAATTTTAACAGATAATTCACATTGTTTTAAAAATGTTACAGGAATTTATACTCCCTAGACTAATGTATAAGAGAGTAGTATTTTCCTCTAGCATCACCTGTATTAGTTATTCTTTTATTTATTATTATTATTATTTTTTGTAGAGCAGAGTCTTGATACGTTGCCCAGCCTGGCCTCAAACAACTGGGCCCAAGTGATCCTCGCGCCTCAGTCTCCTGAGTAGCTAGGACTGTACAGGCGTGTGCAACCACACCTAGGTTTAGTTACTCTTTTTAATTCTTGGAAAACAATGGTGAACAATGTTATCTCATTGTTAATTTAACACAAAGTCATATTCTGTGTAAAATTATTTCATAAATCTCATTTTAATTGCTGCATATTATTCCATTGAGTAGATGTATTAGAGTTTTTAATTAATTACTTTAATTTGGGTATTTTTAAATGCTTGCTATAATGAATAAAGTTGTAGTAAACACCTTTGAGGTGAAATCCTTTAAAAATATTTTAGAGTTTTCTTTAGGATAGATTCCTAGTGTGCAGATACTAGGTCAAAGGATAATTTTGAAGATCCTGAAATGTATTACCGAGAGCTTTCTGAAAGGCTTGTACTATTTAACACCACCACTTATTCCATGCTTTCTGCCTGTGTGCCTACAGATGAACTCTGAATTACCCATTGTCTACACATGAGTGTAGCTTCTATTCTAAACCTGGTTATCTCATACCCCTATTTTATTCACTCCTCTCTCGATGAAAGAAATAAATCACTGAGTTCTATTTATTCAGCCTTAATTCTTTAATAGCTTTTTAATATCTACTTTTCAGAATTTTACTGTTTCCTTAGCCGAGGCTGCTTCTCTTCTTTGCCTGAATGACAGCAAAAAGCCTTTTAACTGGCCTTACCTCCAGTCTTATCATCTTCTAAGCCATTAGCCACCTTCTTTCCAGAATATTCATTCTGCAATACAGATCAGATCAGTAGCACTTCTCTGTTTAAAACCAAAAGGCTATTCATACTCCTTAGGATGAAGGGTACACTTTTATCTCTACAGCCTCATCTCTCTCTATTCTCATTTCTTTTCCCTATCCCCTCTTTTTTTCCCCCTATCTCTGAACCTTTATGCTGCTTGCTACCTCCTTTATTTGACCTCATCTTATGTGGTGGTTTCTTTTATCTCTATACTGTCTGCCTTCCGACCTTCAAGTTTTGTTGGCTCCTCCTCCAGTTTGTGTGCCAGTTTAGTCATAGCACACTGTCATAATTTCTTGTTAAGTTGTGTGTAAACCCTCCCTCCCCTCATTAGAATGTGAGCTTCTTGAAGCAGAGATTGTATCTTGTTTATCAAGGGTTCCCAGAACTTCACATGGTACCTGTTAGTACCATGATTTGTAGTATGTCTTTGTTGACTAATTGAAAGCAGTTTAGGGACTTATCATCTCTAGAATGAAGTTTTATGGTATAAAAAGTTTTTAATTATCTGCTTTTTTGGATGCCTCTCCAAACAAATTTCCCAAGACTTTTGCTCCTTCACATATACTCTGTGAAAGTCAGCTACGTGTGTTTTCAGTGATTATACAATACTGTTTAACATCTTTACGCTTTTATAAAATCCTAATTTATATCCTATTCCTTTTAACTGGAATGCCCTCCCTTCCTTGCCTTTTCTCTTGTTAAACTTTTTGTCATTCTTTGAAACCTCGCTGATTGTCCTGAGTTTAATTAACATCTTTTCATCCTTCAGGACATAGTATGTATAGATTTCTTTTATAGCATTTATTGTAATATTTCATAGCTTGTGTTTTTATTTCTGTTTTTTTTCTCCTAGTGGACTGAGTTCCAATGAGACCTGTATCTTTGTCATTATATTCATTTCACCTAGTGTCTGCTAAATAAAAGATTATCAGGAAATTTGGTGAATAAATTAGTGACTCAGCTATATTTGAAGAAACATTATTTTAGCCTATGGGATACAATATTATTTTAGAGCCCGATTGCTTTAATTTTTAGACATGATTGCCCCTGGGCCTTTTTGATTTATAAATCAGAAGATTCTAAAAAGATTGAATTTAGCAAGACACTAAATGGATATGGGTGTAATGTATTTTCATGAGGAGAAACAATATTGTAGACAGACCATAGAAATCAGAAAATGGTAATATAACTTAATATTATTACCTTAATATCTATAAATTTTTTATATAGTTGAAAAATACTTTTTATAGTAATTTATATGTCTGCTTTGTAACAGTTGAGAAATAATGCATGTTAAGAAAATAAGGCATTTTGTTCATATTTGCAATATCAATTTTATTACATTTTTAGAAATGGAACTCAGTTTGCATAACCTTAGCTTGAAAATAATTGGTACTGCATTACTGGGAAATAACTTACTCTTCTGTTAACATTAAATTAGCATGTTTCTATCTGTAGTAGTCATAGAATATGTTATTCATGGTTTTTCATACAATTTGAGGTATTTGCATTCTTGTTTATATCTGGAAACATAATTGAAATATGGTTCCTTTACCCACTTATACATTTAATTTAGGGTACTTTGGTATTGAATTTGACATTTATGAAATTTTATTAGAGGGCAATAGGCTTAATTTGTCCCATCATTAGAAAAATTAATTAAACTGAAGATTAGTAGGGAATCATGAAAAAACTTGTTTTAATTAAAAATGTTCATTGCTTATATAGTGTCATAATTCCTGTTTCAGTTAATGGAAACCTGTCAAATTTAGAGTGTTTTCAAATTTGAAGACATTTTTGATGTTGTTAAAACTCAAGGAAACTTAGTTCTGCTGTATAAGAATAAAACTAAAATTTTAAGTTATAACTTAAGTTTATTTTTCTTTTCAAGGTAAATGTTAATGGGAAAAGTGATTTATTTTATTTTATTAAAATAAATTTGGCTATAGATTTTTTCCTTAAATACCATATAAGTGAAAAGAACTATAACCTGTGTGGGTATGTATTTGTATATGTATATATATGTACCTAGTGGCATTTTAGAAGAAATGATTTAATGAAAAATGTTTCCAAAATGTTATTTGGGTTAGGTGCTCCCTTTACCATCAATATGAAGCCCAGGCTCCTTCCTTTCTGTCTCTCTCTTGTTCTCTCTGTGTGTGTGTGTGTGTGTGTGTGTGTGTACATATATCTATATGCAGAATATAGACATTTTTGTTTTGTTTTTGATCATCTGGTTTTCTTAACCTCTATGATGTGTAGTAAACTTGGTAACATTTTTATTTTGGTTTTGTAGCAAGATTAATACAAATATTAAACCTGGAAGACCTTGTTAAAATGTAATGGTTAATTTAAAAATTAGTTTTTTATGTTTCAGTGGGAAACATATTTGTCTTCAGTGAACACATGGCTTACTGACTCTGAATATATATGATATTAAAAAGTATTTGTAAGATAATTTGATTGATTTAAATTGAACTTCTCGATTATCTATTTGAGACTATTAGTAACTACTCAATAATTTTATAAGTATAAAAAGATGGGATTTGTACTTTATAAATTATATTTAAGGTATTAACTTTTATGTGAAATAGTGAGTAGGTTATGGGTGGGGGTGGGGAGCTGGAGTGGGGAAATTGGAAGAAAAGTATAATGTCCAAAACTGTTAAGAATAAATTTTTATGCTTTTTAGTTTGAATTATTTTTTGTTCATTATAGTGTTTTCATTTTGTGAGTTTTTCTATGCACATACAAAATGTTTCTCCTCAGGCCCCCTTGTATTTGCTGGTCCTATTTTTATGAACCATCGAGAACAGGCTCTAGCCAGACTCAGATCCCATCCAGCACAGCTAAAGCATAAACGGGACAAGCACAAAGGTATTTGGTCTTCCTTATCACCTAGGTGGGATACTTTCCCAATTTCTTCCACTTATTTGAATTTTGTCTCTGGGAAAATGCACAAACCTGATTCTTCTACTTTGCTTCTATCATTATGATGTAGCCTGAGGAGAAAGAACATGCTGAAAGTGGTACCATTTGTCAGTGACTGTCATGCTTCTTGTTTCATTTTTTGTTGTTGTTAGCTTTCATTAAGGAGACATTTTACAGTATATATTTTTTCCATTTCTTTTCAAATTTCAAAAAATTAAGGGAAGGTGGAAAAAATTATTGCTTTCTATCTTACATCCTTTATTATTTGCTCCTTAATGACAGATCTGGCCTTTTACAATTCTTTCTTGAATGCTGTTTATATGCTTTAGGATGAACAATATTACTAAATTCACTATATTAAATGATGATAGTAAGACTGCCATTACACTTTTCCACTGTTTATTAATTAAGTTTACATATACGACAAATGAATATACAAATATTTGATGGTTGTGGGTTAAGTAGAGATAAGTGCAAGCAAAGCACAAATCATGAAGACTTTCTCTAGTACCTGGCATTGGTCAGAGGGCTCTCCTAGTCTGTAAGGAAGTAGTAATCTAGCTCGGTATTGTTCTTTGAGATCTCAGAGTTCTGGGTTAATTAAATATATTCTTAAAGCATACTTATTTTCTTATAAGCCACAAATTATGGGTCAGCTAAGATCAGGAAAGAATTTAATACGAAGAATTTATAAATTTATATAAAATGTTTGCCTTGTATCCTGGCCTTTGAACCAGTGCTCTTCCTTGGCTAGCACAACTGAAAATTGCCATTTTCTTAAATGCCTAAGATAGGTCCTGCAAAATAGAATAGGAAGTTTTAAAATATGCTTTCCATGTGGACAAATTAATCTAATTAATGTTTGGATCCTTTTCTTTTTCTTTTTTTTTTGGCTGCAAAACTGTCATAGTGTAATTAAAAAAAAATTTTCATAGGCAATATAGTTTAATCAACTTTATTTTGATCTGCCTCTTTCAGTCTGTCAGTTTGCCACTCAAAACAAAAACATAAAATAGACAAAATTCATCTTTAGTAAAGGTATAAATAGAGCACAACTTAAGATATACTCTGCAGAAATAAAAAGTGTTTTAAATCTAATGCAATTAACCACAGTAAAATTTGTGATTGCTTTATTTACTGAGTGCTTTAACAATGCCATAAATATTTAAGGAATTTTCAACCTGAGACAGCTGATTCCAAAAAGAAAAGATACATATAAGGAGTAATATTTGGAGTATGCAATGAAATTGTTATTGCCAGAATGTCTGATCTCTTATGATTTCTACTATGTCACAGTTAGAACAGATTTTTTTTGGTTTCTTTCTCCCACCAAATACATGAAAGTGAAGTTTTCCCAATAATTTACCTGAGGTTAAATATTCACATTTCATGAAACAGTTTAAAACCTTTTCAGCTCCATGTGAGTATCTCATGGACAAGTATCTTTATTCTTTCCAGATTTTTAAATGAAATGTTAAATGAAGACCAAGGTTACAAATTGAAAGCAGACTTTTCCCAATGTCACATAATGATTGGCTATAGAAATTATTCAGTGAGGCTAGGCACAGTGGCGCATGCCTGTAATTACAACACTTTGGAAGGCTAAGAGGGGTGGATCACTTGAGGTCAGGAGTTTGAGACCAGCCTGGCTAACATGGCGAAACCCCATCTGTACTAAAAATACAAATAATAATAATAATAATAAGCCCAGTGTGGTGGCACATGCCTGTAATCCTAGCTACTCAGGAAGCTGAGGCACGAGCACAATAATCACTTGAACCTGGGAGGCAGAGGTTGCAGTGAAAAAACAAATTATTCAATGATAGCTAGCCTTAAAGTTTGTTTGTTAGGGGGTTACTTTATAACAAGTTTCTTTGTATACTTGTGGCAACCACTCTGTGAGGACCTACTTTGTAATGTCACAGTGTAGGACCAGTTTTATTGGATTTTAGGGTTTTAGAGAGTGAGATAGTTTTCTCTTTTTACTCCCCAAATACATTTACAATGCAAATAATAATTTATCAATTGGTACCCTGTTTTTTTTTTTGTAAAGAGTATTAATTTACTGCTCACTAATTTCCCTCCAGCCACTAACCATTTACACTCACTGTCTTGTCATTTAATTCTCTCTCCATTCACTGCTTTTACTTTTATGGCATGTCGAACATCCCTAATTTGAAAATTCGAAATGCTCCAAGATCTGAGCACCAACATGAAGCCCCCAAGTGGGAAATTCCACACCTGACCTCCTGTGATGGGTTGCAGTCTCAGCACACAGCTTATTCAGTGTCCTTAAGTAAAAACAATCCTCTCGGCCCTCTTCAGCTGTGATAAAGCTTTTCCGTGCACAGCATGATGGTGACACCAATCACAGTTTGTCTACATGGGTGGCGGGAAGTACCTTTGCTTTCTGATAGTGCAGGGTATACAAATTTTCTTGCACCAAATTGTTTAAAATATTGCATAAAATTATCTTCCGGCTATGTGAGTAATGTGTATATGAAATATCAATGAATTTCACATTTAGACTTGGGTCCCATCCCCAAGATATTTCATTACTATATGCAAATATTCCAAAATTTGCAAAAAGTCCGAAATCCAAAACACTTCTGATCCCAAGCTTTTCAAATAAGGGATGCTCAACCTTTACATATTTTCATAGTCTTGATAAATGTTTTTTCTACATATATTTTTCTCTTCACCTTACCCAGTTTATCTTCTAGTTTATCTACTGATAAACTGGAAGTTTATGGTATTAATTGTTATGTTCTGTCTTACATTTAATTATGTTGGTACAAATTATAGGATGATAATAGTTAAAATTTTTTTAGACTGTGACTTTTTTGTGATAGTGTATGGAGAGTAAGAACTGTGGATTCGTTGTTAACAGGGCTAAGTTCTAAGATGGAAAGTTGGAGAACTTCTGGGTGATTGGAGAAAATTCAGAGGAGGTCACAGAATTCATCCTATACAGGCAGATATTGACTAAAGGCAAAATAGAGTATATAGACTGAATCAATAAGTACAATTCCATATGAAATACAGTAAATTATTCTAAAATGCACCCATAAACTATATTTGAAACAGAATTAACATTTGTTTCAGCTATTCAGTACCTTACATAGAAAAATATGTTAATAGTATACATAGTTAGGAACATCTGAATTGTTTTAGAGATAGTCCTAAAATCTATTTTAAAATGACAGATGTGAAAATCTGAAGACACACGGATAAACATCTGAGTCTATTTTGTACTTTCTGTTTGGAAATGTTACAGTGTGATGAAAATATCATAGCCTTTGGAATTAGGCTTCAATTTTATTTCTGATTTTGTCATTTACTAGAACTACATGGCTGTGCAAAATGTCATAATCTCTTTGGCTTCAGTTTTCTTATTTAAAAAACAATAACAGGTAATTCTTAACTGATTGTGTTGCTATGAAGATTGAAATATGTGTGTAGTCTTTGCACACACACATGTGTAGTCCTTGCACATATAAATCCTCCATGAATATTAGCTTTAATATTTTTAATTGAATTATTTGTTTTCTCTTTCAGAATTATCTTAAAGTACAATATTTGAGATTTATGAAATGCATAGTTTATTTTTACAAAAGATTTAAGGTTTCAACCATTTGGTGGTGGTAAAATGCATGAGCCTTATTTATGATTAAACTCCAAATTCGTTGTGCCGTTTATGATTTTGGGCTGATTACTTAACCCCATAACCCTTTAAGCCTTATTTTTTTCATCTGTAAAATGGACAAAGAATGCCTATACCATCAGATTGCTTTATTCATTAAAGAAAGCAACAATAGTAAATATTGATTGAGCACTTTTCATATATTATTTTATTTAATTCTCATGGGACCCTGATGAGTTATATGTCATTGTTACTATATTATAGATAGGCAAGCTAGGACCAAAAGGTCCAGTGTCCAGTTGTCATACAGCCAGCAAATGGTAGAGCCAAGATTCCAATCCAAATTCTTAGGTTCCAGTACCCCCAAGCACTCATCCACTGTGGTATTTGTTTACAGTGTTCAGTTAGCACACAGCAAGTGCTTAGGAAATTGCAACTACTTTTGTCCTTGCTGATTTGTTTTAATGATTTTGCTCAAAGTACTCACTGTGTTCTGTGGTAGTTTCTGTTATATGCATAACTGTAGGATTACCCTCCATAAGTATAGATTTCAGTAAAAATTAAAATTAGAAGTTAGAGTTCCTTAGATATTGAACCCTCTTTTTTCTCTGTGTATACAAATATGTGTATATAATTATATATAATGTGCACATACATACAATATTTTAGTTACATAGTTGCCAAGACTTTGTAGCTACTGTAGTTTCAATGTTACATAGTACACACACACACACACACACACACACACACACAACATATTCATCTTAGGGAAAATACAGATGTGCTCATACTTAAATGACCAATTATAAGATTATTCACATCTGTCAATTTTGTTTTGACAGACAATATTTAATTTTTTATATAGATCTAAGCTTTGGTCTTATTGCTGCTCATTAACACTTTACTGAATAATGAGCTTGAACAGATTTTTTTTGGAGACAGGATCTCACTCTATCACCTAGGCTGGAGTGCAGTGGCACCATCACAGCTCCCTGCAGCCTTGACCTCCCGGGCTCAGGTGATTCTCCCACCTCAGTCGCCCAAGTAGCTGGGACTACAGGTATTCACCACCACACCCAGCTAGTTTTTTGTATTTTTAGTAGAGACAGGGTTTTACTGTGTTGCTCAGGCTGGTCTTGAACTCCTAGGCTCAAGTAATCTGCCTTTCTCAGCCTCCCAAAGCCCTGAGATTATAGGCGTGAACCACCACGCCCAGCTTGAGCAGAATTAATCTTGCTGAATTCACTTGCTGGTTCTGGAATTTGCACTAATTTTTTGGCCGCTTATTAAGTGCCTTTTTTCTTTGATAAACTTTGATTAATGTCTGAGTTATAGGAATTATACTCAATTTTTGACATCAAATACCATATACATATATATTTTAATTCTGCCACTGCCGCTGATATTAAGACCCTCATCTCAATTTTTTTACTTGTAAGATTTTCACTATCTGTAATAATTGAGAAGTAGTTTTGTACAGATATAGTTTGTTTCAATGAACAAAATGTTCTAGTATTATTTTGACCTCTAAATAATAGCTGCTACTTTTTTAGTCATTGTAGTTGTATTCAGTAAATTACCAGCCCTCAAAAAAAATATCCTTCTCTGATGCTATGTCTCTATTGTGGGATTTATGCCTATAAATATAAATCTCCTACTCAACGGAGGAGACGAAATGCTAAATTCAAAGATAAAACCTTCTAACTAGGCATCAATACATTTATATAAAGTGGAATGATACTTGAAATGTTTAAGCCTGGCAGAATTGTATGAATGCAATGTATTTTCTATGTTAAATCTCATTTGGTTTTAATAATTAGACATTTTTACCAATTGAGATAAAGCTGCAAAATTTCTTTACATCTGGCATCTTATTAAATAGCCTTTGGAAGATATGTATTTTTGTGTGTGTGTGTGTGTGTGTGTGTGTGTGTGTGTGTAGGCCTTTGCATATATTTTACCATTCCACTATCTTTCCAACATGAGGAGACTTTGAACTGAGTATATTTTATCTTGGATGGAGTGAAACTAAATGCTGTGTGTGTGTGTTTTTTTTTTTTTTTTTTTTTTTTTAGTCCATCCATTCTTTGGTTTAATTTGGCAAACCCACATTAGATAATTTAGCAGAAGAGGAATTATATTCTTCATCCTATTATAGTAAAACCTCTCACTAATTCTGAATTTATGATATTTGAGATGCAGTATTTGTGATCTTTTTTGAGTAAAAAATTTCAAAATAATTTCTTCCTCTGAATTTTCAGGGTCATACTTATAAGGGGAAACCTGTCTAAAATCACTAGCTTTTCAAACCAAGGGCTCAAGAAATGAAGGATTCCTTCAACGTGCCTTCAGCCTCTGGGTCCAGCAGTTAATTCTTGTATGTTAAAGGACTTTTATGTTTATGGTACATTTTAAATGTAATATTGGCCTATTTTGAAATATAATGTAGGTAACCACACTCTATTTATTGTAGCATTTAGTTTAATCTGTAATCTGTACTGCTTGAAGGTAACAAAACTGAATTTTTACTTCAGTGTTCTGTATGATTAAGACTTCCAGTGAGCCACACAGGCCTACCTGTTTTATGTTATTCCGAATTAGTGAGATTTTACTGTCCTAGTGTCATAAAGAGTTTCAGGCTTTTTGAAATCATAGTCATTTAGTTATGGAAATGAAAGTAATAATGTAGGTGGATTTTGTCTCACCTGGATGTTACTAAAGGTTAGATAAAAAAAGAATAAACACAAAATGATTTACTGTTATTCTGTTTAACATTCTAAAATGCACAATGAAAATACAGAATAAAAAGTGTGTGTCTGTAGATTCACATATGTATCTTCATATAATACACACTTGTTTAGAGTTTCTATACCACTCGAGAGTGGTTTAGACTAGTTGAACTTGTGAAATTCCTTCCAGATTTACATTTATTCTGTGTACAAGGAATTTGAATCTTGATGATATAAAGGTCATATGTTAGTGATGTATAGGAGAAATACATTGTGATTAGAAAAGTAAGTTGTTGTTATTTACACATTCCAAACAAAAATTTTTATATTCTGGAATGTGGTTTTTGATGCTATGGTTAGATTGTTGGAAAATTCAAAGTTGGTTTGCAAAAACCAGGGTAGAGAAAAGGCTTGAAGCAAGCTAAATGAAGGAAATTATAAGAAGGGAGGAGGAGAGAAGGAATGAAAGCAGAAAAAAGGTTTGGTTGAGAGTAGTGATTGGGAACGGGGAGACAACCACAAAGCAATATGGCTGAAGGTGATGGTGGCACAGGAAACATGAATAAGAATAGGCCATTGAACTGCAATATATTGAATAAAGCTCTTTGGTCTTTATACATTTTGAAAAGTTCAGTTGAGTTTCACAATACTGGTGGACAGTGTAGCCTTTCTAAGATCTGTTTAGGAAATCTAAGTCACTTGTGAATCCATTAGCAATTTTTAAAAAATGGCTAGTACTAACAATATCACTAAGTTTAAAATAATTGTTAAATGACTTTGCATGCAGTAATTTTTTATGCAAACTAAATTTTCCCATATAAACTGTTACATTTTAAATTTTGTTATTTCTATAACCTAATGACCCATTTATTATATAAGGTTTTATCCATAACTAGATTTTTATCTCTGTTTTTATTAATTCAGTGATATTCACAAATGGAAGTATATAGTCTATCTTTCAAAATTGCTTCTTTGCAGGTAGATTCTTGATCTATCACTTCTAACAGCTACAGATTCTTCTTGCTTGTTCCTTTTAACATTTTTCTCTTGTTCTTCCATAATAAACTGATTTAAATTTTTATTTTGAAGATGAATAATGGCTTAATTATTCATAATTCACAAATTATAACACTTGCAGATGGAAGTGGAGAAAGAGGCGAAAAGGATGCAAGCAAAATCACAACGTACCCTCCAGGCTCTGTGCGCTTTGACTGTGAGCTCCGGGCAGTCCAAGTCAGCTGTGGATTTCACCATTCAGGTAGCAGCTGGAACTTTAGGGTATAACTGCATTTTTACAATTGTGCTAAGTAACTAATTTGTTCAGATTTGATTAACATAGCCTGTTAACTGTGTGTTAAAAGCTATAGTGTGGCAATCTCTCAAATCTGTAAGATCTTTGTATTTATTACAGAATCTGTTTAAACAACTGTGGCATGATAGAACAAGTACTTATCTAGAGATCTCACTTCTAGTCTGTCTTCCTGTGGACTTCTTTTATAATTCAAGACATTCTTGAAGATGAAATAATCCCTTAAATCTTTTTCAATTCTAGAATGCTGCGGTTTTTTGTAACATGTTCCCTTATTTTATTAATGTTCAGTGATAAATGTACGTCAACAAATTTACTTTCTTAAAATGTAGAAAATAATTAAATTCTTAGTAAATTATTGGCATTTGGGTTAGCTTATGCTGTACCGTTCAGCCTTTATAAAAATGAAAAATGTTAAATTCCTTCCTTGAAGATTATTTGATAAGGCATTAACAGACATTAAAGTTCTGCTCTTTCATTGATATTGTATGTAATTGTGCAGATCTCCTATCCTAGATAGGAGAGAACAATATTTTATATGTAGTTACTCATTATTAAGATTTTACAGTTGACCTGAACCAGTGTGTTACTAAGAATTAATGTTATTAAATGGCATTCATAAGAATTTTTAAGTATGTATTACAAAAAAAATTATACATTTATATGACCTACAAAAATATTTTGCAGAACTAAAATTAATTTCTCATTAAACATAAATTTGTCCTTCAGTTACCTATTTTTAATGGTGCTATAAATCTTAAATAGTGAAAATTACACTGCTTTTAGTATAGTTATGATAGAAGTATAAAATGAAATAATATAATGAAAAAGTAAAGCTGTGTGTTTTGGTTTCAGTGGTTTTAATGGAAAATGGAGATGTCTATACATTTGGTTATGGGCAGCATGGGCAGCTAGGACATGGAGATGTCAACTCCAGGTACTTGCTAACTTTTCATTTGAAGATCCTGAGTTATTTTTTCTTCATTTCTCTTTTCCTTCTTTTTTCTTTCTTTTCTCTTTTTAAATATATATTTCTATAATTAAAATAATATTATACCACTGCTTTGCAAAGTGTGGCCCGTGAATTATTGGGTGGTTTCTGATCTTATAGTTGAGTGCTTTTGTGGGGATAAAAGATTTTGTAGTTTCAGGAGAAAAGTTGATACATATTTTAAATAGGAGAGTGATTATGATTGTCACAAAATATCACTATATTCTTAGCAGTTATCTTTTAAAAGGCTGTGCATGGCAATAGAAAAGATAGTGAATTGTGTTTTTTAAAAATGTCAGCAATGGATTCAAACATATTCCTGATGTCTGTTTTGAAATTTTGGTCTAATAACATGCAGCCATTGAAGCTTTTGAGTAATTTTTTAACAACCTATTGGTCTCTCTGAGTAACTATTTTGACTTACTGCAAATAGCAAAGAACTAATTGTAGTAGAGTGACTGGTAGTAATTTCCTAATATCCCTACTTCATTTGGTAGTGGAGTTTTAGTTTGTGACATGATCATGCAGCTAAAGATTCCCTTTCTCAGCCTCCATTGCAGCAGGATGTGGCCATGTGAACTTAAGTGATAGGTGCCACTTTGGAATCTTGCTGTTAAAGGGAAAAGGTATACCTTTCCATTTTCCCTTCTCTCCTCGCAGCTTGCTGGCTGGAATGAATACGTGGTAGCAGAAACTAAAGAAGTCATCATAGAGATAAGTTGGAGACTGTGTATTGAGAATGGCAGAATTATAAGATAGGAATAGACTGGGTCTCTGACACCATGAACTGCCTCATCAGCTTCTTACAATTGCATGCTTCTTGCGTGAGAAATAACTTCTATCTTGAAGTCCCTCTTACTTGTCTGTCATTACAGCAGCTGAGTTTGTATTGTACATAATGCAGTCAGAATACTTTTGGTCAAAAGTAATAGAAAATCCATTTTTATTTGTTCAGGTCTTCCAGGAAGCAGATGCCAAGACAGGATTAGATGTGCAAATAATTTATTAGGGGAAAACTCCTGTGAAAAAGATAAAGGGGAAAAGCACAAGCACAGACAGGGAACACCTTCGGATACGATGTAGTTTTGACCCTATGAAAGGAGAAAGAGAAGGAAGAATTGGGTGGGAGGAGTCTTAAGTTACAGCATAGCATTAAGAGAGTTTTAGCCAGGCCAGTGATGTGTCCCCAAGCCGAGGATACCTTTGGAAGGGTCCTGCATTGGGCAGTAATAGACCAACATTCATACCTTCACCATGCTCAGTCACAGCTGGTAACACCCCAGGGTACGAATGTCCTCATGCATCCAAAGGGACAGCACCTGAGGCTGTTACAATAGTTACCTCTGCTCTCTGTAGCAGATTGTCTTGAAGGAGATGTGAGTGGTCTGTGTCTGTGGCTGTTTCACCATGGAAACAGGAGTATTTATGACGTCTGGAAAGATACAGAACAGCTTCAAGCCAGACTTCACTCAGCAATTCACTTTGCTGCAAAAACTCGCCTTTTTGACCCTCTACTCTGCCTTATTCTTCCTTGTAGTCACAGTGTGAATTAAGTGAAGACTTTTATGGTTTCTCCTTTACATACAGTGAAAGAAAGAGAACTTCTCTTCATGTAATCATTAAATAAAATTCAACGTTGTTACTGTGTCTTGAACTCACCCTACTATTGTGGCAGGGATGGAATTCTGTCATTTACATGGTAAATACTAGTGATTCTTAACCCTGGCTGTATATTAGAATTACTTAGGGAATTTGAAAAAATATCATACATGGAATCTACATCCAGCATTTCTGAGAGATGTGTGTGTTGGAAGGCTTGTGGGTGGGACAGGGGTGGGGAGTGGTCCTTGATAGGATGGCAGCATCAGTTTTTTTCTAAAAGGTCCCCAGATTCTATATGTATCCGGGATAAGAACCACTCTCTACCCCTCGAGCTGAGGCAGGGTCAGATCCATGGGCACTGCATTAAAAAATGGCAATGAAAGGGAGTGTCCTGAGTTACATTTATGAATTTTGTTCCTAATGATAAGAGACTATTGAGATATCATTGAGTTGAACTTCTTGTTAAAAATACAAGTGAAACATAAAATTGATACTACTATCAAGAGGTTTGTAAAACTATCACAATCACAAATACTTAATGATGAATATCATGGTTGCAAAGAGCAAAGATGTCTTTGGCAGAATTACTTTATCAGATGTGTCTGCTGGATATGACATAATATCAACAGGGTTGAGCAATTACTGTCACAGGTGTTAGATGCCAACTGATATTTTGCTCTGCAATTGAGTAACATTACTGAAATGCAGAGGCTGAATCTGGGTTGTAATTACAGTTGGCCCTCTGTACCTGTGGGTTCTGCATCTGGGGATTCCATCAATCTTGACAGAAAACCTAGTTAAGCCTATGATAATTACATCTGTACTGAACATGTACAGATGTTTTTGTCATTATTTCCTAAACAACAGAGTGTAACAACTATTAACATGGTGTTTACATTGTATTAGGTATTATAAGTAACCTAGAGATGTTTTAAAGTATACAGGAGGATGTACCTAGTTTATGTACAAATACTATGCCAATTTATATAAGGGATTTGAGTGTCTATGGAGTTTGGTAGCTGCAGGGGATCCTGGAACCAATTCTCCATGGATGTTGAGGGATGACTGTAATCTGTGTGGGGAAGAACGTGGCAGCGTTTTGTTCTGTTTCTCATTTGAGAGTTGGGACACAGAAGAAGAGGGTTTATTTGTATCATCATGGCTATTGTTGTTGTTGTTATTTAGCTGTTGTTTATTTTGTGAGCCGTAGAAATTGGGAAAGGTGCATTGCAGTTAGGTAAGATGGGGTCTCAGTCATGTATGCAGCAAAGAGGGCACTTCACAGAAAATAATTGGCAAATAGCAGTATTTTGTGGTCTTGCCAGAGTGGAAAGGGAAATAATGAAAAGCATGGCCATGTTATAGTCAAGTTATGTTATCTTACTCTGCACTTGACATTCAGAAGAAGGAGCAGCGTGAGCACAACATCCTTCCACTCTGCACTGAGGTGTGATGGCGACTGAGAGGGAAGGTGTTCATGTCAGCTTTTAAAA
This sequence comes from Macaca nemestrina, assembly GCF_043159975.1. NCBI lineage: Eukaryota > Metazoa > Chordata > Mammalia > Primates > Cercopithecidae > Macaca > Macaca nemestrina. The sequence goes on from NC_092140.1 coordinate 36,400,435, forward strand.
TGAAGAGATACGTAAAAACATGACTTCGTGGTCCTGGTTATAACAGTGAACACAATTCTTTGATTCCCAAGTCTGAAGAGATACAGGGCAGTTTCAGGCCAGACTTCCTCAGGTGATAATATTGTAGTAATATACTCCCTATTTTAAATAGCTTGAATTTATCATCTTCATGAAATATGATAGCATTTAATGTTGAAACAAAATATCAGAGTTTCTTATAAAGATTAAACATTGGTGGGATCTACACAGTGGTGTAGTAACTGGTAGATGCTACATAGTGGTGGAACCTGGAACTGTAGAGGCAAGGTTCAGCCCTTCACTTCTTACCAACCATGTGACTATAATTTCTTAAGATTAAACACTGGTGGGATTTGTTTTAACTGCCCAAAGTTCTTTTCCAACATGGAATATTTTGGTCCTTGTTCCATTGAGTGGTAACTGAAAGACTGATTGCATGAAGTGTGGGCAGAGCTAAAATGGATAATGCAGTAGTCATACCTATATACTGTACCTAGTGGATTAGATATTCATCAAGACTGCTTCAGTCTTAAGCACTCAGTTACCCTGTCTGTCTGCACCTTTGTGGGACTTGCAAAGTAGCAGCCAAGAACTCTGTTATTAATTCAGAAAGGAATTGATTACGTCTGTGGAGGAACAATGTTGGGAGGAGCAAAGCTTCTATAGCATATGTATTAACTACAACAAAGCAAAATATTTACAGATAATTGAAATAAAGGGTTACAGTTGGAGAATATTTTTGAAAAGTCTCTAGTAATCAAGAGCTGTTAACTGGAATTTATGGTATAGCACACATTAATAATGTGTTGATTAAGATCAATATTGTGGTGTGCATGATAATGAAAATGGAAAAATGTTGTTGATATTCTCTTTATTTAATGTGTTATATTGCCAGAGTGACCAAGTTCGGTCTCTAGATTGGGTCCTGATTCTGTTACTTGGTAGCTGTATGATCTTGGCAAGGTCACTTAATCTTCTTGTGTCTCAGTTTCTTCTTCTATTAAATGGAAATAAGTCTCTCTCCCACAGAAGATTGTGTGAGAATCCAGTGAAATGACACAGATGATTTAGCACAGAGCCTAGCCCGTAGTTAGTGCTCAATAAATGTTAGTTGTTCCTATTGCTGCTTTTTAAAGTGAATGTCAAAAAGCCGATGAGGGCTTTTATATATTCAGTCAGGACGTGTCTGCCAGCCTTTTTTTTTTGGTTTGTTTGGTGTGCTCTTCAGTTTCTGCATTTCAAATTCTTTTACCATGTTTAGTAAATTAGGGGTAAAACTGTATAGTTTAGCTGCTTTTATTCTCTTTTCCAGCAGAATTTTTATAATTCTTACAGTGTTTCTGAGTTTCATCCTTTTCTTGCTCTCCTATCCTCCTGTGCGCTCATGTGCTACACAGTCATCAAACCTGGAACTGTAGAGCCAAGGTTCAGCTCTTTTGCTTCACTCCTTATCAACTGTGTGACTATAATTTCTCTAAGCCTTAGTTTTCATATCCTATAGGATTGTTGTAGAATTAATGTGATGTGTGTAAAGTGCCTGTTGTGCACACATGCATACACACATACACACAGTTTTTCTTTCTGTTCTTCCTCTGTTTTTCAAGTAACTTAATGAATGGACTCTACTATCATTTAAAGAGTTTGAAGACTATGTACTAGAAGACCTGCCACCAATTCTTGAGAAAATCTTTCAAACTCTTCAGATCTCCCCATAGAGTTATTTTGATAATCAGTGGTACAGTTATCACAGTGGTGATACAATTTCACATTTTGTATGTGAAAGCAATTTGTAAATTGCAGATGAGTAAACTGTTACAGGAATTCTCCCTTCAGTTTCTTGTTTGCATTGGACTGGATGCTTCTGTGAGGGGATTAGTTCCACTTTTGGCCCTTTGAAGTGGTAATCATTTGCAAAATCTTTCTGTACTGAGAATTGAGAACCACTTTCCTTTCTACTGTTGTTCCTATCTGTGTTATTCCATCCTCAAGTGAAAAACTACTGCTCTTCTGCAGCATGGCCATTCCTCTCTCCTCTCCTGTTGTTACCTACCTACCTTTTAGTCACTGCCTTTCATTCGTTGAAAATTTAGCATCTGACTCAGAGTATTTTCTTACCCTGAGTCTTGTTACAGACATGAGTGATATTGGTGTCCACATGAATGGTCCCATACAGCATTCTTACCTTTACATCTGTATTTCTGGATTCACAGAGGAAGTTCTGTGAACCCATGCTGGATCTAACACAGCTCTGACTCTGAATTCTCAGGTTTAAATATCCATAATCTAATGATACTTTCTTCTTCTGTGATGCAGCCCTACTTTACTTCCCTTTGACTTTATGCCCCACAACCCTCTACTTTTTTACTCTTTTTTTACCCTTTTTTAACTTTATGTCCTACTCAAGTTAAAGACTGTTGCTTAATTTCTTCACCTATACTCTTACCAGTTTCTTCAATTTTCCTACTTTCTTGGTCATGGTACTAGGACATGATAAAACCGCAAGCATGAATCAATCTGTTAATATTTCCTATGCCTACTCTTAGGCTTCTGGAAGGTAAGAAATACCTATGCAGATTGATACATAATTTCCAAATTCAACCAGTTCCTCTACAATGGTCTTTAACCCTCCGGTTGTGTAGTATTGAACTATTTGACTTAATACATTTTGAGAGTTTGATGAAAGACGTGGGTCTCTATCCAGAAATATACAAGAATATACACTTAAAAATTTGCTTGCAAATTTAAGGGATCTTTTGAAGCTTACTCATGGACTTCCTAGAAGTCCTTTATATCCTAGTTGAAAACTCCTGCTCTTAGTATGTATCTGTTCCATCTACAGTCACACCTTTTCTTGAATCTTCAAACTCTCCACTCACCTGCTTCCTCCTTTTAGCATAGGACCTCCGTGTACATTGCAACAAATATAAGAAATTATTCAGCCCACCAACCCTGCAAACCTACTTGTATCCATACCACTTCTCTGCTGCTTTCCTCATATTACAATTAAAGAGGAACCTGTCATGTCCATGCTGTGAAACCTAGCTGACTTTTCCTTAGAGATCTATTTCTGTTTCCTGTCTTCTCTCTAACCTTTGTCTTTAGTGTCTTTATCTTGAGTAACCTTTTAAACTTCCTGATCTCTATCATTAAAAAAAAAAAAATCCTCTCCTTCAGCTTCATTTTTCCTTGAGCTGCTGGCTCTCCTTTCTTTTCCCGTTTAGTCCTGGGATACTTAGAGCTACTTTGTGTATTCTCTGGCTCCTTATCTGCTGCAGTGTGGTACCTGCTTCCACCAAAGAGACCTCCTTCTGCTAAATCGAGTGGTTAGTTGTATGTCTCCTTAGAGCATTTGGCATGTGCTTTATTTTCCATGCTTGAAACCTACTCCTCCAATGAGTCTCCTCGAGTTCTTTCTTCCTGTGTGGTTTATTCTAGATGTCTGTGAGCTCTTCTTCCTCTGTCTATATCTAAAATGTTAGAAGATACTCATAAGGGAAATTGGGATCTCTTTTCTCTCTCAGAGTCTTCCTAGATCTCATTCATTCTTATAGCTTAAGTGAATGTTACCACTATACTCTGTTGCTTAAGCAAAAAAAACTTCCTTGCCCCATATCAATCATCTGCCAAGTTTCGTCAATTCTGTTCCTTACATAGCTGTCAGAGTCACCATCTCTTTCACTCTGCACTGCTCCTAGTTAAGGCCTTCGTCATAAATTACCCAAACTGCTATAACATTTTCTTAACTAGGTTTCCAGCTGCTAGTCTTGCCCTTTTCCAATTCATTTTTCATTGCAGTCTCAATAATCACTAAAAATATATATTTTGTATAATTTTTAAAATTTGAAGTGTCACAATTACATTGTCTGAAAAGCAGAGCTCGCCTACTATGTGTGGACTATTTCTATAATGGTTGTTTTTCTAATTACAGATAATGGTTACTAAAAATGGCTATTAAAAGTAGGAAAGGATACTAGGATGTCATTTATCATAATAGTTACTGTTCATTAAGTGTTAACTGTGTGCCAGACACTGATGCAATGTCTGGCACACATTGACCTGTATGGGCCTCTTTATTATTCACAGGAACTCTGGGGGAGGGGGTAGACACTGTTTGTTAGTATTTTCCATGTGATAAAGAGAAAACTGGAATACAAAAAGAATGAAAAACTTGTTTGAAGTCTGGTCACATTATTATTAAGTTGGTGAGCCAGGATTCACACCCAGCCACTCCAGCTTTAAATCCTGAGCTTGTAGTCACTGCTCTAATGCCTCTCATGATACTGTGTTTTGCTTCATTAACTATGATTCTAAGATCTAAACTTATAGCTTAGTGATAAAAGTTAGAAAAGGGGATCATAACATTATTTCATCTAGTTCCTGGATTGAATTTCTGTTAAGGCATTACATGATCTTTATTTCATCCAATAAATATTTATAAAGATCTCTAACAGGCCAGTCAGTATACAGAGTACCAGATTAAAAATAAATGTAGCACCAGTTTTTCAGAAATATTAAAAATTATGTGTCTATAATTAGGACAATTACATTTAGAAGATCTTTCTGATGATCTCCTTAAAGTCAGCAACTGTCTTTTTCATCTTTGTTTACCTAGTACCTGGAATGGAGATAGGTGTTTAGCACTTAAATGTTTACTGAATATTCTTATTAGTGCCTTTTATCTTTTCTACTCCTTATTGCATTGTTTACTTATTGTTTTTATTTTAGTTGAGTTTTGTAAGAAATTGACTTACTTTTTTTTTTTTTTTTTTTAACCTAGGGGATGTCCCACTCTTGTTCAAGCATTGCCAGGCCCTAGCACACAAGTCACTGCAGGCAGCAACCATACGGCAGTACTTTTAATGGATGGACAGGTCTTCACATTTGGAAGTTTTTCTGTAAGGAATTTTTAAAACATTAATAATATTGCATTATACCATTGCCTTATAATTTGTCTATATTAGCTATTTTTTTTCTGGTTCTAGTGCAGTTCTTATAATTGTTACATATGCATATTTCATACCTTCATCTGCAACACACACAAAACTTGAATGATATTCTTTGAAGTAATTTTCCTCTCTAGCTCAGCATTAGAATTTATTGAATTTAACAGCTTTGTTAGAATTGGACATGTTTATTTCAGATTAAAGTCCTTTAAGCGTTCAGTAGAGCTAATTCTGTCATATGAAAGGTTATTTCTCATCTAACTGGTAGAGATGAATTTTTCTTAACATATAGAACTATGCTATTTTGTAACCTTTTAAAAGCCTAGTTTTATTTGTTCGATTTGTTTAAAATTATACTTTCTTTTTTCCTTTTCCGCCCTCTGAGTCTATCTGCCTGTCTGTTGCATAGGCGCTTGTGGGCATTCTCTCCCTCTCTCTGCACCACAACTTAAAGAGTGGAAATGCTGTAAGAATTTTGTGTGTTTGGGCATAGTAGATATCAAGAAAAATCTTTGCGAGACTGTGCTAATACACTTGTACCATTTCTGATGTGGGTAATTACTAAGAACTCTCAAACCTAAGTGTCTGGGATGACGTTTACAGCTTCTGATTTTTAAAAAACTGTAAATATGTACTTAAAATATTTTATTTGGAAATGGTTTCAAACTTACAGAAAGATTGCACAACTAAGAACAGTGCATAGAATATCTGGTTAATGTCTGTAACCAGATTCACCTGTTGTTAACATTTTGATCCAGCATTTGCGTTATTATTGTACATGTGCCTGTTCTCTCTCACATACATAGTGTGTGTGTATGCACAGATGTGTGTGTGTATGTATGTATATAAAACATTTTTTTTCTCAAATCCTTTAAGAATGTCTTGTGTACATTGTGGCCTGTTACCTCCTACATACTTTAGTTTGTATTTTGTGAATTAACCTAATAATTATTTTTTGTCATTTCTTTCCCCTCCAATCTAGGATCAGGCATTATGTTTGCCTGTTGTGTGTCTCTAGTCTCCTTTAATCTGTAACATTTCCACAGCTATGTATTGTCTATTATGACATTGACATTTTTGAAGAGTATATAGTACTGTTTTAAAAAATAGAATCCTCCTCATTTTTGTTTCTCTGATATGTCCTCATGTTTAGATGCAGGTTGTGCACCCAGGCCAAGATACTCTGTAAGTGATACTGTGTTTGCCTCACTGCATCACATCTGGAGGCTCAGAATATCCATCTGTTCCTCCTTGATTATATACATTTTGATCACCTGATCAAATGTCTATTTCTATACTGTTTCTTCTTTGAAACTATAAGCAGCCTGTCGGTTGACACTCTTAAGATTCCTGCTTCTCATCAAAATTTCTCCCTAAATTTAGCATCCATTGATCATTCTTTCCTGAGCTAGTCTTTACTATAATGTTTAAAAAATGGTGATTTTTTTTCTACTCCAGTAGGTACTTCGCATTTTACTCTAAGCAAGAGCCCTCCTTTCCTGTTTACTTATGTTTCTACTTATTATTGATATAGACTCAGGTATTTGTATTTTCTTTATTATCATCTTTAATTATTTGGGTGCTTAGATTATCTCAGATTTGGCCGGGGGGGGGGGGGCCCTTCATGCTGGCTCCTGTATTCTTGTGACATACCCCTTCAATTTTGGGGGCACTTCCTTTCATTCCAGCATAACAAGTTGTTCAGGGTTTATCTTGTACAGGCCCTGTATCAGTCCTAGAATCAGCCATTTCTCCAAGAACCCTGATTCTTTTTAGTGGGGAATAGTATTAGACACCAACTGGGTACTAGTTCATTGCTACAGGACGTCTTTGGATCTCCAGTACACATATATTTATATGTCCACATATATGGATGTATTTTAGAAATCATAGGCCAGGCGTGGTGGCTGATACCTATAATCCCAGCACTTTGGCAGGTGAGTGCAGGAGGATCACTCAAGCCCAGGAGTTTGAGACCAGCCTGGGCAACATAGTGAGATCCCATCTCTATTAAAAAAAAAAATTATCTGGGTGTGGTGGCACATGCCAGTGGTCCTAGCTGCTCAGGAGGCTGAGGTAGGAGGATCACTTGAACCGTGGAGGTTGAAGCTGTCATGAGAGCCGTGATTCTACCATTGCCCTCCAACCTGGACAGCAGAGCAAGATCCTGTCTCAGAAAGAAAGAAAAAGAAACAAGCCCACACTGTGACTTCTACTTCCAATCCATTCCCACAAGGTTCTTTCTTACCTGTCCTGTTCTATATTTATGTTCTTTCTTCCTCAGTAAGAATCTTTCCTCTCAACAATATCAATATATTTATTTCTCACTTAATCCCCAAATATGTTTAAAATAGTTTTCCATTTGCTTTGCCTGTACAAGTTCAAAAAAACAAATTCACTGAAAGGTCATTCTTGCGCCTTCCCCTCCCACCTGCTCCCCACCCCAGGTCTGAAGGTGTATAGTCAAGCACTGTCTGTGTGTGGCCTGGATTCTCTCTCTTACTCCCTTTTAGTGGAAACTGTGATTCCTTTGGAACAGAGTTGGGCTCATTTGTTTCAGTTTAAGATTCCCCTCACCCTGTCCTTTGATTGAATTTTATTTTATTTTTTAAATATATAGAACATTTACATGTTGCTAAAAGTTAAGTTATACAAAAATTGTATACTCAAAGGTGTTACTTCCTCCCATATCCTTGACATTCCTGCCTCCCCACACCTTTCACTCCACACTTGGAGGTAATAAATGCCATTGTTTTACAGTTTATTCTTCTTGTGTTTCTTCTGGTGAAGATATATAAGCATGCACACACACTGTTTTACCTATGTATATCTATATATGTATGTATGTGTATACACGGTTACGCACTGCATAACAGTATTTTGGTCAGTGATGGACTGCATGCATATGCTAAGGTGTTCCCATAAGATTATAAGAAGTACTTTGACTATACCTTTTCTGTGTTTACGTACAGAAATACTAGTGGGTTACAGTTGCCAACAGTGTTTAGTACACCAGCATGCTGTACAGGTTGGTAGCCTAGGAGCAATAGGCTACACCATATCGCCTGAGTGTGTAGTAGACTATACCGTCTAGGTTTGTGTAAGTCCACTCTGATGTTCGCACAATCACAGAATCACCTAATGACACGTATTTCAGAACATATCCCTGTCATTAAGTGACATGTGACTGTACATAAATATATGTATTTCCCCTTTCTCATTTTTTAAAGCTAATAGTCTGTATATGCTCTTTTGCACTTTGCTCTTTTCACTTCAGTATATCTCCTAGAAATCACTCCATATCAGTTCATAAGCTCTTTTTTTTTTTTTACGTCCATCGAATACTCCATTGTGTATATATATGATAGTTTATTCATTCAGTTTCTTATGTTTGTATATTTACATGGTTTCCAATACTTTGCAATGATAGTAATGAATATTGTTCGAGGTGTATCTTTGAGATAAATTCCTAGAAGTGAGATTACTGGGTTGAAGGTTAATGCCTATGTAGTTTTGTGAGATATTAACAATTCTCTTGTATTTTGCTTTCACACTAACAGTGTATGAGATTGCCTGTTTTCCACAGAATTGCCAACAGAATGTGTTGTGGTACCTTTAATTTGTGCCAGTCTGATGGGTGAGGAATGGTCCTGCTTACTTTCAAGTTCCTTTGCCTTTAGTTGGTGCTCTGATCCTTAAATTTCGGATCCATATTTAGTATTTTGGCATTGAAGGTTAACTTTCTCTTTGGAGGGATGTGTTTCCCTGTGCTTTTTCTAACTTCTCCACACGCCTCTGTTCTTCTTAAGAACTTCCCCTTTCATGCTGTGCACATGCTCAGGTTTGCAGTAGCAGGCGGGTGGAGAGAACTCTTGGAATTTGGCTTTTGCTTACAGGAAACATAAAGATCATGACACCCGCTGTCTCCTTATACTGCTGAAGGTTTGAGTCACCTGTAGATTTGTTTGCACAGCATGTTTTTGTGTCTTTTGAGGTGGGTATGTGAGTGATAAGATTTGAAGCCAGGCAGTCATTGTCCTCCAGTCGCAGCAGTCCTAGTTGTGAGCTTTTATGAATTTAAATGTAGCTTATTTGTAACCACATTCTGAGTCTTTACGGGGTTGTGCAGATATCTAACACATTTTTGGACTGCTTTTCTTCATGTTTATTGGTAGTAAGGGAATACATATTTATTTCAATAGTCAATGAAAAAGATCAATGAAAAAGAAAAGAATTTATTTTTCCTCCAAAAGCAGAATATATCCCTGAATGTGATATATTTTGCTCACTATTTACCTTTTTTTTTTTTTTTTTTTTTTTTTGAGACAGAGTCTCGCTCTGTTATCCAGGCTAGAGTGTAGTGGTGTGATGATCTCAGCTCACTGCAACCTCTGGCTCCCAGATTCAAGTGATTCTTATGCCTCAGCCTTCCGAGCAGCTGGGATTACAGGCGCGCACCACCACACCCAGCTAATTTTTGTATTTTTAGTAGAGATGAGGTTTCCCATGTTGGTCAGACTGGTCTCAAACACCTGACCTCAAGTGATCCTCCCACCTTGGCCTCCCAAAGTGCTGGGATTACAGGCATGAGCCACAGCACCTGGCCTCTGTTTACATTTTTATGCTATCTTATTTTTCTTTGTCAAAAAATAAGGACAGATCTTAAAAGAGGGTGAGAAATAAATGTTGAATGTTTTGGCTGCTTCTCTAATCATGTGCTTGCCATGTTTCCTTTCCTGGTTCTGTCCAGGGATTGAAGCTCAGTTACTTCCACAGTTAGTTTGTGGCTGTGTTTTCTCGCTGTGCTACCTGGTGGTTGGATGAGAACGTGACCAGAGTGTTCGCAGTGCTCCAGGCTCCCTTGTTCCAGAATGCTGTGGGGGGAGAGAGGTCCTGAGCCAGGGGTGGAGGAATGTCTACTGAGTCAGTGTCATCATTCTTTTATTCTTTTTCAGCTACAGGCTTACTAGTGAGAAACTTCCTATTACTTTTTAAATTAAACTCTTACCTGACCAGGTCCCTATAAACAGCCATACTTTTAAAGTGGTTAATAGTTATTTGCTTAAAACATGATACCTTGCCATTGGTTGTGCTGTTTGTTTTAAAACATAAATGAAATAACTTAGGGACATACCATGTGAAAACAACATTACATATTTTTCTAATTGTATTCACAGTTCCAGTATTTATTTTGGTCTTTTTACTTGAATATTCTCTGGTTATATGAGTTCAATAGTGACTTTCTTTTATACTGTCAACTTATGTCAAAGTGACTTTTTAAATGAATAATTTGGAATACTAATATTTTAACATATTGTGTATATTTATCATACTTTTCATTTAAATGTAGGTGAAGACAAAGTATTTTGGAGATACTTCTTGCGTGGAAAATATTTCAAACTTTTTTTTTAAATAATGCACTTTATAAGACTTTCCAGGAATAATAGAAATTATTTTATTACTTTATACATGTTTGGTCCAAATTTCTTATATATTGAATTTATTTTAAAAACCCAAACTAACAATTGGTGAAAAATAAGGTTTCACAGAGTGATTTTTATCTACTGCCTCCTTAACTTTATGAAAATTAGATTGTTTACACAGTAATATTGTTAATATGGTTTATTTAATCTTTTAGAAAGGACAACTGGGCAGACCAATTTTGGATGTGCCATATTGGAATGCAAAGCCAGCTCCCATGCCTAACATTGGATCAAAATATGGAAGAAAAGCTACTTGGATAGGTGCAAGTGGGGACCAGACTTTTTTACGAATTGATGAAGCACTTATTAATTCTCATGTACTTGCTACATCAGAAATTTTTGCCAGTAAACACATAATAGGTAATACCAAAAATAAACAAATGCCCCTTCCAAACTCGTCTTGATTGATAGCAAACGGTTTATCTTTCCCTATAATGAAATATACTTTTATAGCTTTTTGTTTTCTTTTTGGTCAAAGAAATTTAAATAAAGCCTGTAAATGTCTGTGTTTATATGTGTCTGTGTGCTGAAAGAATGGAATAATTGGGAGATCTGGAAACCACAGTATTCGTGAGCTAGACAGTGGTAGAACTATAAACTAAATTCTAGTAGGATAAAATCCATATTGGAGTAAGAGATTTTTATGTATTGTTTCTTGCTAAATAAATGTTAGAAATTAATTTTTATGGGAGGTTATATAAATCAAACTTTGAAGTTTCACGAAGACCAACGTATCAATCTATACTGTGTCCATGATACTGTGAATAATTATATAATAGAGTCGTATAGCAAGAGATTAGGAGCATGTGTTGTGGATTTAGACATGTTGAGGTTTTACTCCTAATTCTCCCACTTAAAGATTTTTTAATTACTTAGCCTCTTTAGTTCTCCACTTATTCATCTGAGAATGAAGATGATATTACTTACTTTATGGGTTTTGGGGAATTAAAAAAGGTAATATATATTAAAATTATATATAAGTGTTTTTTTCTTAAGGCTTGGTACCTGCTTCTATATCAGAACCCCCTCCATTTAAATGCCTTCTGATAAATAAAGTGGATGGGAGTTGTAAAACTTTTAATGACTCAGAACAAGAGGATCTGCAAGGATTTGGTGTGTGTCTTGATCCTGTATATGATGTAATTTGGAGGTAAGCATCTCAGTTTATAAAACAGTAGTAAATAAGTTTTGATGCTGTTATACTCTTATGGTAATATAAACTATATTTACAGGTGGACTTTTCACACATGAGTACTCTCCTGTTTATCTAATAACTGCAATTCTGTCTCAGTGATTCACAGAGACCTTTATAGTATAGCATAGTGGCTAAGAGCATGCATTTTGAGCAACACTACCTAGGTTTATCCGAGCTCCACAACTTGCTTTTTGTGTCACCCTGGAGAAATTATTTTGACTGTGTGCCTCAGTTTTCTCATTTATGACATGGGGATGCTAGTACTACACAGTGCATAGTAGGTGCCGTAGAAGTGTTTGCTATTATCATTATAATTATTAATTTTACTGTTGAGAGTTCTGTTGTTATTTTTAGTCTGTCATCAATCCTGTTTATATTGTATATAATTCATTCTATTTTTTGTTCTCATAATTATTACTATGAGGAGGAAATTATGCTAAAGACAATAAAGAACAAAGAAGATAATTGAGCGTGCCCTTTAGAAATGTGCATTAAAAAATACTCTTATTGGTAGAGAAATATACAGGATTATATGCACTCTGGGAATTATTAAAATGTAGAGATAAATAGGGCACAAAAGAGACTCAAGAATTGCATGTGTTTAAAATTTATTGTGGTGCTTTATATACAAAATGAATAAGTAAGTTACCCTTCTTCGGGTTTCTAGCTTTGGATACTAATAGGAAGTGTACCCTGCCATCACCACAGTGTCTCATCACAGGGCTGAGTACTTCTTTCCTTTTGCGGCTGGCCTTAGTGGGCAAGATTCCAGTAAGTTGAAAGGTTGAAGTGGTGTGAGTGAGGAGAGTGAGGAAACTTTTTCACTGTCTTTCTTCTTCTCCCCATGCCTGCTTGCATTCTCATCAGACAGCCAAGTTCTGAGAGCCTACGTGGTAGCAATGGGATAGACTCTCTCAAATGCCTTGCCAACTCCTTGGTAATTTTCTTCCTTGTTCCAAAATAGAGATTAATCATGAGGCTTGCATTCAGAGTGAAGAGACTGCTGCACTTCCCAGGTTGCTGGCCAGCTTACTCTCTTATTTGGGCATTTTATGAGAAGGCATAGTGGCCAGTATTGAGTTGAGTACATCTCAAATCAATTACATCTCCCTGGCAGCATCGTGCAGGGTAGATGAAATAACAAGAGACTATGGGTGAGTGGTCTTTTGTGATCATTCTTAGGCAGACATGAAGTATTAAGAACCAAAGTTAGAGTGGTCACAGTGGGATAGAATGGAGGGGATAGAGAGGAGAATAGATGTAAAGATAGAATTGGCTGCAGTTACTTACTGATTAGAAGTCAGTGTTCAAGAGACTTAGTTACCAAAGAGCAGGCTCTGGTTTGGACTTACGTGTAAATTGATGTTTTATTGTTTTGTAGTTTTTACATGTTTTATTTTTAAAAGAAGTAAATTTGCATTAACAAAACAAAAATTAAAATTGGCAGTATGGAATCTGTTTCTGGATGCGTTCACTAAGTTAGCAATAACAGTATAACTAAGTCTAATGGCAAAAACTTACTTGAAAGAGAACCATTTCCCTGGGGTCTTAACAGAACTCTGAAGTATGATATTTAGCTGGTCGAATCTTGTCTTTTTCACTTATGGTGGTAGCAGTGGGACAGATGATCTCAGATGCCTTGCCAGCTCCTTGATCAATTTCTCCATCGCTGGCAAACAAAGATTAAGAGATGTTTTGGTGAAACAGCTGAGAGGTATTTTTCTTTAAATCAGGATCAGAATTTCTGTTATCCTGACTTCTGGCTGCTTTGTGCCTTTTGTGTTTTTCGGTGGGACACTTATACTTTACAATTATCATATGCGTTGCACATCCAATATTAGCTTACTTTGACTTTCCTTCTGGCCTGCATCTGCTTCCTTTTATATTCTTCAGGAGCAAACTTTGCCTGAGTAATTTGAAACATCTATAAAGAGCAGATAAATGTTAAGAACACCTATTTTATTTCCCACATACAAATTTACACAAATAATATGTGAATTTGTGTTATTTAAAAAAAAAAAAAAAGCAAAAATACATACAGGAAAAAGGATGGTCATACTCTATATCTGTTTCTTTTCCAATACCAAATCCCACTAGCCTTCTCTGTGGATCACAAGTATGAAGTTTGATTTATATTGTCTGCCATCTTTTAAAATGCATGTATTTTTCTTTTTATGTAAATCAAAACATGCCTACTCTAAAAGTTAGATTTTTGCTCAAAAATAATTTAGAGATCTTTTCAAGTCAGTATTTAAAGAACAGCTTCATTATTAAAATTGTGGAATTCTATAGTCTGGATATACCGAATATACTTAATTGTTTGCCCATCAGTGAACATTTTAGATTTTTTTTTAATATTACAGTATTACCTACAATGCTACAGTGAACAAATACACAGGTATCTACATACAGAGTTTTATACACATGTGGGAGTATTTCTGTAAGCTAGTTTTTACAGTGTAGAATTGCTAAGTTAAAAGATAGGCTCACAGAATTGTAAAATGACTGAAGTAAGTCTCAATCACTTTAGAAGTTTATTTTGCCAAGGTTGAGAAGATGCCTGGGAAGAAAAGACAAGCCACAGACGATCTGTGCCCTGTACTTTTTCTGAAGAGGTTTGAGGGCTTCAGCATTTAAAGAGGAAAAGCGAGCAGGAGGAGAAAGGGAAAGGAAAAAATTAGAGGATGTGGTCACATTCTTGTAAGGTTTTGATTAGGCTTACTGAATCCACATGTTGCACATGAAAAGGAAGGGGTAGAGGAAACAGTGAATTTTGTATTTGGAGTTAAAGTAAACACAGAGTAGAGGAAGTAGTCAAATATGCATTCATCTAGAGCGGGTGGGGCTTGGTGGGGGGTGCAGATAATTTCTAGTCTCTTCTTGTCCCTTACCATGAATTTTCCAGAACCAAAAAGAGATTTAAATCCATGGATATTAGAAACTATATGTTTCCATTATTTACCATCAAGAGAGTTAGTGAAACTGTTGAACACTGAAGACCGAGGGAAAATCTTAGAAGCAACTAGAGAGAAAAGAATGATCACCTGAACAATGAGATCAAGGCTTCCCAAAAGCAATAATGCAATAATGTTAATGCTACTAATTATAGAAGCTACCATGATATAATTTATTTTCCTCCAAAGGCTTTTAAAAAATAATTAAAAATTTTTTAATTGTGGTAAAAATACAATGTAAAATTTACCATCTTAATCATTTTGAAAGTCTGCAGTCAGTAGTGTTTAGTGTATTTATGTTATTGTGAAATAGATCATCAGAACTTTTTTTTCTTGGAAAACTGAGACTCTATATTTATTAAACAACAGCTTGCATCCCTCACTTCCCCACCCCTAAAAGAGGTCGGGAAGTGGAGATAGCTTTTTGAAGTTTTTGTTAAAAAAGAGATAAGAGAAATGGGATGACGAAGATATTGTGGGTTCCTAATAGTTTTTTATTGGTTTTTACTGTTTGTTCATATGGTTGAACATCCACATCCATTCTATCTGTGCTTCCTTTCTGTGGATAGCATTCCATGTCCTTGCCCATTTTGCTATGGATTGATTGTTTCTAGCTCTTATACGTTGAGGATATTGTAGCTTTGTCTCACATGTACACTTCACATTTTTCTTCAACTTGTCCTTTGTCTTTAAACTGTTTTAATGGGGTATTTGTTGAGTTTCATATTTATATGTATGTATCAAAACTTTAAGTATACAGTCAGTTGCTGTATTTTTAAAGTATTATAATCTACATTACTGTTTTCAAATTATTTCATTTTTAGTGATGTAGTTTTTTTATGTGTTTAGCTTAGATCCAGAAGATAATGAGCTATATTTGTCCTCTTTGAGCTGACTATATTAATTTATTCTCTTTGTATCATCAGTTATGTTTTAGGAATTTTTTTAAAAACAAAACCAGGTGCTGTAATTATTCTTTTTCTTTAAAGGTTTCGACCAAATACTAGAGAGCTGTGGTGTTACAATGCAGTGGTTGCTGATGCCAGGCTTCCCTCTGCAGCAGACATGCAGTCCAGATGTAGTATTCTAAGTCCTGAACTTGCCTTGCCAACAGGATCAAGGGCCCTCACTACCCGATCTCATGCAGCTTTGCACATTTTAGGTAGGGTTGCCATTTGATGTACCATTAATTCACATAAATGTGTGCTATCCAGGGTTTTTTTTAGAGTATTTAAATTTATATATAATTCTGTCTTGTTTGTTAAATAATAATAATATACAAAATAAGTTAAATCCTCTAAGAGGCTAATTCCACAGAAAACAATACCTGAGACCTGTACTAACACCATCAAAGATTTATGTATGCGCATTTGTTTAATTTTCCCAGAGGTAGACCCTTAAAAATAATGTTTTTGCTCAACTTGAATGTATAAACTTTTAAAGATATGATAAAATGTTTTTGCAGCATGCTTATTTTGTAGCTGGAAACTTTATATCACTCTACATAACTATGTGTTTTGTTGCTTTTAAAAATGATCCTTAAAAAGACTCATTTTAAGACTCTAACACTTGCAGTTGTGAAATCATATTCCTAAATATAATTACTAGATCATAAATATAACTCTTTGTTTCTTTTTTCTCAAATTTCATTTTGGTTTCCATTGTAGACACCCAAAACTAGCATTGATTAAGGTTCTGTGACACTAATGTGTCTTCCTCAAGTAGTACTTTAAGAATCAAACTAATTTGGAGAGTTTCATAAAAGGAAGAACCTTGTAAGAATTCAAAGGTTAAGTGATTTCAACTTTTCAGAGATCCAGTTTTCTGTAAAAGGTTGTCATATGGCATGTTTAAATATGATCATTAATCAGACAAGGGAGAATTTGTATTGGTTTTAAGCATTCTTCCATTAAATGAAGAAAATTATTTATTTTAATTTATCCCCTATAGCATTTAATGTCATCAATACCATAGGACATTTTGATTTCAAGGAATTAAATTTTGTTTATTTATTTTTAGGTTGTCTTGATACCTTGGCAGCTATGCAGGACTTAAAAATGGGTGTTGCAAGTACAGAGGAAGAGACTCAAGCAGTAATGAAGGTTTATTCTAAAGAAGATTATAGTGTGGTAAACAGGTTTGAAAGTATGTATACTTAGGTTTAGGAAATACTGTCTTACAGCTGAAATATATATGGATCTTTTAAAACAGATTATGATTTATATATTCTAGGTCATGGAGGAGGCTGGGGTTATTCTGCTCATTCAGTAGAAGCTATACGTTTCAGTGCCGACACTGATATTTTACTTGGTGGTCTTGGTCTGTTTGGAGGTAGAGGAGAATATACTGCTAAAATTAAGGTAAAGTTCATCAACAGTGTTGCCTTTTTTGTTTGAAGATACTGATTTGTACTTAACTTATTATTTTATTATTTAATGTCTCTTTTTTTCCTTTTTAACTTGGTTTATTTTGTTGTTTTTAATGCTTTTTTAAAAGGGATAGAGAAAACATTGCTAAAATCAAATACAGTAATACTACATTAGTAATTCATTAAAAATCAAAATTCTGTAAGAAGGGAAGAAATGAAAAGAAAATTATTTTTCAACAATTTACTACTGAAAAAAGGCTATATCTCAGTCCTTTGTATGGAACTTCTGCTGGCCTAGCGATACCAGCGCCTGTTTATGTGGCTACTTTCTTATAGCCATTTTCGTGACAGAGGAGGCACAACTGTTTAGGGACATTTTGATGTAGCTAAAAAGTTGTGAGCATTTTTAATGTCAAATACTATGTAAACAGACATCTTCACCCCAGGAGTGGAGACCAGGTATGAGTGAGCGATAGTGTTAGGGGAGGATTCCATCTGATAGGCAAACTAAAAATCATCGAGAGTCATATGTTCACTACACCTATTCGTGTCCAAAAGGGCCAACAATCATCCTAAACAAAGTATATGTTCATTCTTTGAATATCCACTAATAGCTTGAAGGTTCTGCTTCTCAAATTACCTGATTTTGTCCTAAAAGTGAAAGAAAAAACTAGTTTCTGCCTGGATTTCAATAGCAGGCTTCATAAAAAAATCTCAATTAAATGTCATCTGTTCAGGAGGTATTTTCTTAGTTCTCTCAATAATATCTAAAAATGATACCAATATGTTAACACTCTTCTTCATAATGATGGTTTCCAAGGACATTCCCCATGGAGGCTCAACTAGAACTGACAAACTTAAAGAAATATTTGCTTATTTCTGGTTATAGTTGGAATACATATGCTAAAAAAGCAGATAATGTAAGAATGAATAAAGTAAAAATTTAAAGCTCCTGTAGGTATATGGAGTATAGTGATAGAATAATGATTAAGAACTCTTGTAGCACATGTATTTTGATAATAAGAAAAACAGTAGTTTGGCGCTTTTCAGTGCAACTGCTTTAAGGTGGTTATTTTAGGATGTCTGGATTCATCCTCACGTTAGAGAAGCAACCTCAATGTGTTATGTCGTTCTACTTGACAACGTCTAATAAGCTCATCAGGAGGATGTATTTTTTCTAGCTCTAAGAGATTTTTTATTTTCGCAATAGTGAACAACATAGTGGACCTTATCTTCAAACACTGTGGTATGTAGAATTATAGAGGCCTTCCATATATGTTTTTTTGTTTGTTTGTTTGTTTGTTTGTTTTTTTGTGACGGAGTCTCGCTCTGTCGCCCAGGCTGGAGTGCAGTGGCCGGATCTCAGCTCACTGCAAGCTCCGCCTCCCGGGTTTACGCCATTCTCCTGCATCAGCCTCCCGAGTAGCTGGGACTACAGGCGCCCGCCACCTCGCCCGGCTAGTTTTTTGTATTTTTTAGTAGAGACGGGGTTTCACTGTGTTAGCCAGGGTGATCTCGATCTCCTGACCTCGTGATCCGCCCGTCTCGGCCTCCCAAAGTGCTGGGATTACAGGCTTGAGCCACCGCGCCCGGCCATATGTTGTTTTTATATTGGCCTTATTTTTCTTTTTCAAACTTAAATTCTACCTCACTCCTCCTGTCCTCTGGAAATGATCTTGCCTTTTGTATTCAATTATCCAGTGAGTGGACTAAGGCCTTTCAATAGTAGTCAGTCTTTTTTCCCCCTTCCTTTACCTCTCTGTAATGTATACATTTGTTAAGCCCTTCTTTATTTTTTTGTTTTGTTTTCATACCTCTAGTTGTTTCTTCTATCTCTTCGTAGGTTCATTCCCTTCCACCTGGCCACTGAATGTAGGAGTTCCTCAAAGACCTAGCCCTAGGCTCTTCACATATTCTCATATGTATTCTCTTTTAAGCCCAAAGTTTTAATAGGCATCAGCATACCATAATCCCCAAATTTGTATCTCCAATTCAGACTTCTTTGATGCATTTTCATGTAAATATGTTAAAGGCACATCAGTTATCAGTCATAATATCTCAACTGAATTCATGCTCTTCCACTGATCTCTCTCATGATTGGTACCATCCTCCATATGCTTGATACATAGGCCAGAAACCTAGACATTTTTCTTGATAGGCCTCCTATATCTCTGTCTTCCCTACAAAAAAAAAACACTTCTACCACTACCCTAGGCAAAGCTGTTTGTCTTGGACTATCCCCCTAGCTAGTCTCTGTACATATTCTTTCTATACTTTCTCTCTCCATTCTCTCTCTCACCATTCCTACTTGAACCTACTCCAGTCAGATTTTTGCCCCCACCGCTGACATTGCTGTTGTCAAGGACACTGATGACTTTCATATTGCTAAATTCGGTAGTCAAGCCTCAGCTCTCATCTTCCTAAACCAGTCAGCTGAATTTAACCCAATTGAGCTCTTCTTTGAAATACTTTCTTCCCTTGTCCTCAGGACACCACACTTCATTTTCCTTTTGTCCCACTGACTGCTTTTCTTAGTCTCCTGCCGGTTGCTCATCATCTTCCTGACCTGTAAATGTTGGAGTGCCAAGAACTCAGCTTTTGAAATCTTTTAAAAATATTCTCTTCCTCATAGTGGTCTAGCGTCATGGACATTTATCTCTGATGACTTTTAAACTTACAGACCTCTTCTCTGACCTTTAAACCAATACGTACAACAGCCTATGCTGTGTCTCCACGTGACTGTCTGATAGGCGTTTTGGAGGTAACGTATTCAGTACTGTGCTTCTGATGATCTGCCTAAACCTGCTATCCTCATGTTCTTCCCCATCCCAGGTAACTGACTCAGCATGGAGTTAACTTCATTCTTCTGTTTCCTCAGGCCAAAAATCTTGGAGTCATCCTTGATTCCACTCTTTCTTTTACACACATCTCCTTGGCAGCAAATATTGTCAGTTCCACTTTCAAAATAAATCCAGAATCTAACCACTTCTGAAAACTGCCACTGGTATCAGGTTGGGTCATGCCACAGCTATTCTCATCTGAATTATTACAACAGCCTCCCAACTTGTGTTCTGTGTCTGTCCTCACCCCATTTATTCTGTTCTCAGTATGGCAGAGTGATTCTCTTAAAATGTACAACAGATTGCGTCATTGTCTCTTCAGAATCCTGTAGTGTCTTCCTATGTTAAAATGAGAACCAAAGGCCTTAGAAGGACCTACAAAGTCCCCATCAGAACTGGCTGTCATCACCTCTCTGACCTTTTGTTCCACTAGTTGTTTCACTCTAATCTGGTGACACCTGCCTGCTTATTGTTCCTCAGACATTCCAGGCACAGTCAAATCTCAGTACCTCTTCACTTGCTGTTTCCTCTTAACTACAGCTCTCTTCACTTCAGCACCTACATAGCCCACTTCCCCATCACCTTCAGAGCTTCATTCCCTGGTAAGCCTATTTAAAACTAAATTCAATTACCAACCATAGACTTATTCCCAATAGCCCCCAATTCTTTGTTCGTATTGTTTGCCCCTTTATGCCCAATTTCCAGAACTGTGCTTGGCATACAGTATGTGTTCAGAAATATTTGTTGAATGTAAATACAGGAGTCGGGTTAGGGATAAATTATTAAGAACCTTCATATCATGCTGTGGAGGAGATGAGAAACCAAGGAATAATTTTTAGATTAAGAAAGTATTCTGATAAGATATTTTTATAAGGGTACTAAGGGTCATGAAACAATTGCAAAAATCCTCAACTTTGTGGAAAATGGGTTAGAAGAAGGAAAGAATGGAGATAAGACTAAATAGTTGTTGAAATATTCCAGCCAGCAATAGGGGATATGGTTGAATTGACAAGCTTTGGTACCAGTAAGAGAATAGAAACAGTAATGGCAGAGAAATGAAAAAGGATTATTTCAGACTATTTTGTTTTAAGACAGAATCTCTTTGGTAGCCCACACTGGAGTGCAGTGATGCCATCTTGGCTCACTGCATGCAGCCTCTGCCTCCTGGGTGCAAGCAATTCTCCTGCCTCAGCTTCCGGAGTAGCTGGGACTACAGGCATGTGCCACCACACCCAGCTAATTTGTGTATTTTTAGTAGAGATGGGGTTTCACCATGTTGACCAGGCTGGTGTCAAACTCGTGACCTCATATGATCTGGCTGCCTCAGCCTCCCAAAGTGCTGGGATTACAGGCGTGAGCCACCAGGTCTGGCCTATTTCAGACTTTTTATCTGAGAGACTAGGTGAATGAAAGTACCATTAACCAGAACAGAGAAGGCAGGAGGAAGGTATAGAACTAGTAGGATGAGGGGAATCCAATGACTGTTGAGAGTAAGAGCTGAGCTGGAGAAAGATTTCTAAAGTCATTAGCATATAATTTTGCATTTTAATCTTTATCTGCCTCTCTTGCAATTAACCTGCCATAATTATCGAGAGGAAAGGCCTCTTCCTCATAATTCTTATTTTCACTTAATTTCATAACCTTTTTCTATTGGATATTTTTTCTGTTTTTTTTTTTTTTTCTTACCCAGAGGATCTTCCCCTCTTTTTTAAGAGTCATTTTTTTCATGCTTTTTATCTATCTTTTTCTCATGCCATATTACTCGAACTATATTTTGTTACCTATTGTTTTTAAGGATTCTTGCATTGCTCTTCTTTCTGTGTAGCTAATATTTTTCTACCCTTTTTTATTTATTTATTTTTTTAAGAATTCTACAGTATTCACTGAATTTTTAAACGTACTGTGAGATGGGAACTGTTAGTATCCACCCACCTTTTATGGATGAGGAAACTAGGTCCCAGGATCTCACAGCTAGTAAGTGATGAAGCTACCTCATTCTAAATGAGGTAGAATCTCACTTAGTGAGAAACTCACTTAGCTAAAATTTTTGGTTGAGTACTCTCACCTTTTTCATATGCTTATGTCATGTACAAAACTTGTATAGAACTATTTAGGGCATTTGATATAAATAGATAAATATATAAATTAGGAAAACAGAGATTAATGTAGGCCATAAAACCTTGTTTCTTATTTTAAATACATATATTTGTGTATTTCACATAATAATGTTAAAAAGCAGGTACTCTGATTTTTACATTTGGTATGGTCCAGCATACATTGATCATGCACAAAATTATGAACACATTGTTCATCAGATTTGTATAGCTGGTTTATATAAATGATTATCTTTCTCCTTTCCTTAGCTGTTTGAATTGGGTCCTGATGGAGGAGACCATGAAACTGATGGTGACCTTCTTGCAGAGACTGATGTATTGGCTTATGACTGTGCTGCTAGGTAAATAATTTGTGCATTATTCATTGTAACTCTTGCATACTTAATATTAAAAATTTATTATAAATGAATAAACATACTTTAAAAGGAAGTTTTAAATCTGCTATGAATATCAAATGCTTGAGAAATTAAATTATATATTAAGCAATGTAAGTATTGCTTTCAAAAATGCTGAATTAAAACTGATAATACACTTCATAAATTTATTTCACAAGTTAATTCAATTGTTTCAATATTGAAGATAAAAATAGAAATATGCATATATTTTACACACCTTTATTTTCATGCATCTCTTACGGAATACCTAGTATGTTAGTGTTCTAGTAATAATACAGTTATTTATTATTCCTAGCATTACAGGCAATAAGTAATTAGTGTCAAGTGGTCATATTTGGCCATAATTCAGATTACCCATGTACTCTGACATCATGCTGGTAGAATATACTTGATAATAACACACTTGGGGAGGTGAGCAGCTTTACTGAAAGCTTTTGGGAGTTTATAAAAATTAGTGTGTTTATTTATGAAACTTCATTAAGTAGGAGGATACTTACACTTTATCATTCCTTTGTATGTAATCCTAAGAATTATCTCAACATTGTGTTATGATCATTATTCCCTGTTTTGAAGCAAGGAATATTATGATAAGAAAAATTATAAACTGAGCTTCATAGTAGTAATAGTGTGCTATGTTTCCCAACAATAACTATGTTAAAGCCTTGTAGGTTTTTTTGGTAGTGAAAATGTATATTTTCAGAAACAAGAATGATCGTAAGATACTGACTTTGCTTATACAAGATAGAAATACTTTTGAAAATGAAAGAGTAAATCTAAAGAAAATTTTGACTGTTTCTTAGGCATTAACTAATATCGCAAGTTTTTTTAAGTAACCTTTAGTGTTTTATACAAATGGATATTAGGGAAAAATCTAAGAAAGCTAATTGATTAATTTTCAGCAAAGCCTTAAGGTGCCATTGTCATTTGCTGTATTTATTTATTTATTTATTTATTTTTATTTTTGAGACAGAGTCTCACTCCGTGGCCTAGGCTGGAGTGCATGGTGTGATCTCAGCTCACTGCACCCTCTGCCTTCCAGGTTGAAGCGATTCTCATGCCTCAGCCTCCTGAGTAGCTGGGACTACAGGTGCATGCCACCAAGCCCGGCTAATGTTTGTATTTTTAGTAGAGATGTGGTTTCACCATGTTGGCCAGGCTGGCCTCGAACTCCTGACCTCAAGTGATCCTCCTGCCTCGGCCTCCCAAAGTGCTGGGATTACAGGAATGAGCCACTGTGTCTGGCTACCATTTGTTTTTGACCATATGAGTTTGAGTCGAAAATATAAAGCACAGTTTCATTTATAGAGAATCATCTAGGATTTCTTCATTAGCTCGTGTACAAAGCCCAGACTCCTAAGGCATTGGGAGCATTAAAGGATTTCCATAACATCCAGCATCTTTTTTGACTTTCTACTGCTACTCTTCTGTAGCTGTCTTAATGCATTAATGAAATTGATAATGAACACCTTGCCATTTCCTGACCTCTTTTGTACTTCCATACCTCTACAGATTTTTTCATGACATTCTCCTGTTTCTTTAAATGCCCTTTATTTCTTCTTTCAATTCCAGCTACAACCAATAAACATTACTTCCACTCTGTTACCTAGTACTTTTTAACTTGTTTATAGCCTTTAGAAGATGCCCTTATTTATTGTCTTTTTTCTTCTTCTAAATTAATAATGTTTGTATAGATATTATGTGACAGACTGCAAACACCCATCTGACTTAATTCAATCTTCAAGACAACCCTATGAGCTAGATATTATTTTCACCCCAGTTTTCAGGTGAAGAAGCTAAGGTACTGAGAGGATAGAGTAACTTGCCCTGTGTTGCCCTGCTAGCAGGTCACAGAGCTGGGCCTTGAACCCAGGCCACCTGACTCCAGGGCCATTTTCTTAATATTCTGCCTCTCAAAACTATTTAACTGAATGAATGAGCTTTAAAACTAAAGTTCAGATTTTTATTTTCCAGCAAAATTTGCATGTTTTTTAACATCAGTTTAAAACATTCTATCTTATTTTAATATGAAAGTTTTATAACATTTAAGGATATTGTAGAATTCAACAAGAGGAGGAAGAAATGTAATTCTATCACCATAACACAAATTACTATACTTGGCCTGCGTTCTCGTCCACACTTCTTAGAGTGTTTTTAATGTTGTTTGATAAGAATTTTATAATACAGTTAGTTTCATGTTTTTCTTCATAAGGGATTTTGAAAAAATAAATATATGTGACAGAGAAGTAAAAAAATACTGTCTTTGACTCACTAATTTTTTATCAGAGAAAAATACGCAATGATGTTTGATGAGCCTGTTCTCCTGCAAGCTGGGTGGTGGTACGTAGCATGGGCCCGAGTGTCAGGACCCAGCAGTGACTGTGGATCTCATGGACAGGCGTCTATTACCACAGATGATGGGTAAGTAAATGCCCAAGTGTTACTTAAGCAATTCTTATTTTTGTTAGAGGAATATTGTTTTGAAACCTCAGAGGACTTTCAGCAGGATTCAAAAGCTTAGGAAGACTAGAGCATGATATAACTGCTAAAAATTAAATTCATGTAACCTCATGCCAAATTAAGGTCTAGACAGAACAAGGAAAGAATAAGACCACTGTACTTTGCTCCTGTCAGATAGTATTTGTATATATTTCTGGTTATTACATAGTTTATGAGCTTGATTACCAAATTAGAAATTATATAGAGGAAGGTGACAAGGATAATGAGGAGTTTGGAACCGTAAAAAAGAAGTAGATATGTGATATTAAATTTGATAATGCATGAGAAAGCAGTTTAAAATTTCAAAGCTTCAGCAATATGTGTTACTTTAATAAAATATAGGGAAATTTTGCTGTTTTAAAATAACTTTCATGTATAGAGTACTTTTCAGTTTATACTTTCTTATGTTTTATCTGATTTGATGCCCTCAGTAGCTTTGTGAAGCAGTTATTGGCCCCATTTTATACTCCAGGGACTACAGAAATAAAAAAGGTGAAATTACTTGCTATTTCCTGAGAGACTTGTGGTTAAAACCACATTCAGACCTGTAACCTGTTGACTCTAAATCCAACGTTTCAAATATTCTAATACTGTGATTTATGTATTCTAAAGGACTATCATTTGTAAGATAAATTCAGTTTATTCTTGATTACTCCTGAGCATAAACTATTTGAAATCGGTTGAAGTTATACAACAGTATATATTTCAGTGCAGGTCAGTTCATAACAAAGCTGACCAAGAAAGAAATAGACTTATTTGTGAGGTGAATTACCTGTTGCTAAATATTTGAGGAGACTACTGTAGAAACATCACATCTGTTGTTGTGTGCATCCCTTCAACTTAAGAACGTATTTAGAACTAAGAGACTACTTTGACTCTGGACTGTATGATTTTCTTAGACTGTTCATTCAGACTTGGAATGTCATGGCACACTGAGGCTAAAGCTTATCATGCAGCTAGTCAAGCAGATATTATACTACTACTTGTAAGCAGAAATTTTAGAAGTTTCCTGCTGTGGTGAAAGCTCAGTTGGAGAGCTAGGAGGGACAGGACAGCTGCTCATTTAGGAGTCCTAAACGGGTTCAGTTCTTTCATTTTACTGACTAACCCATTCAGAGCTAGAATGAAAATCTAGAAAATACCTTTTTGCTTTTCTTTATTTAAAAGAGTGAATCATTTTCATTGACATAAGGTTTGAAAATATGTTTCTTAAATTTCTTATTTCCTGTGATGATCATGTTGTTTTTGGTGTCATTGTTTTCTCTTCTTAGGGTTGTTTTCCAGTTCAAGAGTTCAAAGAAATCAAATAACGGTACAGATGTTAATGCTGGTCAGATACCTCAGTTATTATACAGGTATTTAGCATATTTATACTGAATTAGTATGGTTTATTATTTTGCTATAATGAAGTAGAATCATTACAAAATATGCGGCATAATAGGGAGAAATTATTTGAAGCATTCAGCAATTATAATATGCCAGTAGAACTATAAATATATTTAAGAAAAACAGTTAATATTTTGTATGTTTTTAAACATTTTCCACACAGGATTAATTTTAAACTTTGCCTGATTACTCAGATTATCTGTATTATACCAATAACAATATTTTACTGACTTAAAAAAAAATCTATCCACTGATTTTCTTTAATTTCGAATGTTATAAAAGAATAAAATTTGTCTTAGAGAAGTGAGATTCCAAGGAAGATAGGGAGGACTGTAGATGCAGGCCTGGTTGATATATTGTAGTCTCATAAGATTGATAAAATGAGTTGGAAAATTCCCTACTGTTGGTAAATTTTCACCTTTAGCTGAAATACCAAATAATAACTTGCTCATATAAAAATATTTACTATATTTTTAACATTATGTAAAAATTTTAACTTACAATCATGTAAACATGTATAAAGGCATATGCCTGTGTGTGTGTCTTATTTATTTCTAGACTACTGCAATACTGTTAGAATAAAGAATTCAAATGGATATAAACCGTCACTAAAAAATGTTGTCATTTGTTAAGCAGTAAAAAAATCAAAGGAAATGGTCTAGAATAGTGATTCTATCTCCCTGTCTTTCTTTCTAGTAATCACTTAATGAATCTAGATGATTACAAACCTTATTTTTCCCCAAAAGGGATTTTTGTTTGTTTGGTTTTTATGCAATGTGCAATCTGTTACAGTTACTCTTTGTAATATGTAGCTTTACGAACATAACATGTTGCATTGGGCTACTCCTAGGTACTCACTGGTTGAATAACTTTTAAATAACAGCATTAATAATAGCATTACTAGAGAATACAAGTTATATGTTATATAAGTTATATATGTTCTCTAACAAGAGGAAAAAGCCTCTACTACTCAGTCTTGCAAAGGTAGGATTTAAAGGAAGTGCCCATATGCTAAAAGCCTTGTTTAGCTTGGAAAAATGTTTCAAAAAAGCCCTGTATTGGCATTTTACCTGGCAAAAAAATTTAAATATATAATTTATTTTCCCATTCAAAAATGTATAATATACTTTAAAAGGAAAAAATGACATTGGACATCCTAACATAATTTTATGTGTGTCTACTACCTTTAGACTTCCAACCAGTGATGGCAGTGCTTCGAAAGGCAAACAGCAAACCAGTGAACCTGTACACATTTTAAAGAGGTCTTTTGCAAGAACTGTCTCAGTGGTAAGCCATTTTTTTTATTTCAGCTTTTCTCTTCAGTCCTCAGATACATTTTGATGTTTAGAGTTTAGCTGCTATTCTAAGTTTATCTCAGCCTAGATTTATAAACTCAGATTTGGTTTTGTATTAGCATTTATATTCTAGACCACAGATAATGTATACTTTAAATCATAGAAAAATGGAGGTGTTGCCTGTGATTTTTAACGTGACCGGATGAATTGGCCTTGCTGTTTTTGAAATAAATAACTGGTTGCTTTTCTAATAAATCATGTATGATTGCATATGCTGAATGAATTAGAAAATGAAGGAAAAGTTGAGGATGGTGCTGACCCAAAAAAGCGTTACTACTACTTGAGGAACTAGGTGGAAGAGTTGCATATCTAGGTAGGAAGTTTGTTGAACCACTTGCCATCCCCATTGTACACTTGAAGAAGCACAGTGCCATTGAGGTTAACGGTGCAGAATGGAAAGTCAGCATGATGTAAATAAATGGAAGTTTAAATTAAGGTCTAGATCTCTCATGTATTAATTGAGGATTCTTATGTATGTTACCTAAGTAAATTACATCATAGCATTTTGAATTTCTAATGTGGTAAGGGGTATAAGATGTTTTTGGAACTGTAAGATACCATCCGAATGTGATTTATTAATGTAGCTAGTAGTCTTTCATATTAGTAAAATGCATAGGAAGAATGTTTCTTTCCCTTTTAAATTTATTTTTTAACCCACTAAGTGAATATATATTCCTAGTAGGAATGAGATAAGTATGCTAAAAGTATATGAAAGTTTTTTCCCCCCATTCCCATTATCACCATATATACCTACTATTTACATTTTGGTGTATATCTTCCCAGACCATTTTTATATGCAGACAAACTTATTAGTATGTATCAAATGCAGGATGCTCTACAACATGCTTGTTTGTTTCTCATGATACTTACAGTTTTCATCTTTTTTAGAAAATCTCATATTATATATCATGGACATCCTTCCCTGGCAGTACATTTGGCTCTCTCAATCTTTTCTGTTTGCATAGTATCCCATAGAATGATATTAGTCTAATTTATTCAACCCGATTCCTATCAAAGAACCACTTTGATTCTCATTTTTTACTGTTTCATCTTACTTCATGAGCATCTATTCACATGTATCTTTAAATACTTGTGTGCTTATGTGCATACTTCTACTGGAAATGTGCCCATTTAAATTTTGATATATCCTCTCAAAGTTGACCTTCCAAAAGAGCCATGGCAGTTTGTAGAGCTTGTGCTTTGAATAAGAGACTATGAGAACTTTGCCTTCTTGGTAACTTTACATCCTATTAGTATTAAGTTGAGTTTGGTATCTTTTGTTTCAAATAAGGATCTTTGACTCTGTTATGCTTTCTCTTGTGATCTCATTTTCTGTGCTTGGTAACGCCTTTGTATTTACGTCTAAGTGGTTTTGTGGCCATTAGGTAATTGCAGACTTTATATACAAAACTTTTTCAGTCATTTCTTTAAAAAGTAAACTATAGGGCTGAGCACATTGGCTCACACCTATAATCCCAGCACTTTTGGAGGCCGAGGCAGGAGGATTGCTTGAGCTCAGGAGTTCAAGACTAGCCAGCACAATGTAGTGAAACCCCCGTCTACCAAAAACTTAAAAATTAGCCGGGTATGGTGGTGCACACCTGTAGTCCCAGCTGCTTGGGAGGCTGAGGTGGTGGGAGGATAGCTTGAGTCCAGGAGGTTGAGGTTGCAGTGACCCATGATCACACCACTGCATTCCAGCCTGGGTGATAGAGGAAGACTCTATCTCACAAAAATAAATAAAATAAAATAAAATTGATTATATAAACTCATTTTCAGGAGGTCTGGGATTTGGTGGGAATGGGGCAATAAGTGCTCTGCTTTGAGATTCAGATAGTGTCTGTCATCATGTAACCATGATAAAACCAGAAGACTAGCTAGAACTGCCAAGAAAATCTACCATCTTAAACTCATATGCTACAATTTTAAATAATCAAAATAGGAATTTTTTAGTATTTTCTAGTCAATTTTTATCTTCTATTAATGTATTTAACAATAATTGACTATAGTTTGTATTGCAAATTTTAATATGTAGACATAAAATAAGTTATTTGATAGTATCAATATATCTTAATACTAAAACTCTTTTTTTACTACAGTGACTGTAAAAAGCTTTTTCTTTCAAGTAAACATGCATTGTTTTATAAGTGTTTCTCATTTTTCCCTTGTTTATATGATAAGCTAGATAGCTTGATGGCAGGAAAACTGAAACATTTATTTTTAAATAGGTAAATATTGAAGAATGTTGTTTTTATAAATGCTTAACTACTTTACCTTTTTTGTAACAAAGTTACTGTTAAGGGTAGTTTAGTAAATGAACTATAAAAGTGTCGGGCTCAGTAAAAAAAATTCAAGTAAAAAAGTCAGTAAAAAAATTCAAGAGAAAGTTTTGAAGTTATCTGCCATTGCCTTTCCATTTGATTCAGTTTCTGGTATCATTTGAATTAATCGTTGTCTGTTTTTTCATATTCTGGATTAGGAATGTTTTGAGTCATTGTTGAGTATTCTTCACTGGAGCTGGACCACCTTAGTCTTAGGAGTTGAAGAACTTCGAGGATTAAAAGGATTCCAGTTCACAGCTACACTTCTAGATTTAGAGAGACTGCGCTTTGTGGGTACCTGTTGTCTGAGGTTGTTGCGTGTCTATACCTGTGAAATTTACCCAGTGTCAGGTATGATGCATTTTTTTAAATGACTGTAGGGAGAAAATATTAGAGACATTGAGAAGATTTACTTTGAGATAACTGAGCATTCATGACCCCCAGCTGCCTTTAAGCTGCTTCTAAAATAAGGGGAGAAAGTCAGCTTGCTCTGATGCTTATGTATTTGCTTATAAAGAATAAAATAGATTACGTGTCATTCTGATAACAAAAATAATAGTGGGCCAAAATTAAATAATCTAATAAAGTTTAATTTTAAACAAATTCTGTCAAATAGAAATATTTTGAACAAGCAATTTGGACTTAAATGCTGAAACTAGATTTTTATTCACCCTCCCATTTAGATTAAAAAAATAATTTGGGACTACACTTAATCTCTAAGTTGTTTTGTTTCTAAGATATGAGTACTTGTGATATTTAGCTGTATAGGGAATTACTGAGTTATATTGATTGTTTTCATGCATATTTAATATTTTTCTTAATTATCAATCTGCTTTTTTTCCCCTCAAAGCTACAGGAAAAGCAGTTGTAGAAGAAACTAGCAAATTAGCAGAGTGTATTGGAAAAACCAGAACTTTGTTAAGAAAAATTTTATCAGAAGGAGTTGATCACTGCATGGTGAAATTGGATAATGATCCTCAAGGATATCTCAGTCAACCCCTGAGTCTCCTAGAAGCTGTCCTTCAGGAGTGTCATAATACTTTCACTGCCTGCTTTCATTCTTTCTACCCAACTCCTGCCTTACAGTGGGCTTGCCTTTGTGATCTGCTGAATTGTTTGGATCAGGTAACTTAAGTTTGTAAAATGTTAGTTGAAAATCTGATATGTTGCTTTATTCTCTTCAAGAAAATAAATTGCAGTGCCCTATCTTCTTAACTTGTATAAAAGATATATTAGGAAATTGTTTGGTGTACATGACTTACATAAGCACAGTTTAAAATGTTTTAAATCTGCTTCATGATCTTTTAATTACAAAATTGGTAGGCACATTGTGCAGTTGCTGATTGGTCTTTGAATTGGCATGAGTGATTCTGAAAGAGGGAGAGAGGAAAAGAACCGTAGTGACCAGGTGAGAGCAGGGATAGCACCAGGAGGCCCCTGCCACCCTTGTCTGTGAGAACAGGAAGAAGAGAGAGCTGCAAGAACAGGCATACTAGCGTTGTTCATTCATTCATGAGGAAGCCACAACCTTTGTAAACCTTTATGCACCAAGTCACAGTGTTTCACAACACCCGAGGTAAAACACTGACAGAACTACAGGGAGAAATAGACTCACATTGACAGCTGGGGACTTTTAACGCTCCTCTTTCAGTAATTAACAGAGGATCTAGGCCAAAAAATTCAGCGATACAGATTTGAACAGTATTGTCAGCCACCTTGATCTAACTGACATTTATCAAACAGGACATGAAACTACAAAATACATATTCAAGTACACATGATTTTTAAAAGAAATATTTGGGACCGTTCACCAAGGTAGATCATATGCTAGACCATAAAATAAGTCTTAATAAATTTCAAAAGATTAAAATGTGAAAGAATATATTTTCAGACTACAATAGAGTTAAAGTAAAAATCCATAGCAAAAGATATCAAGAAAAGCACCAAACATTTGGAAAATGACAGCACTTCTAAGTAAGCAGTTGATTGAAGAAGTTATAAAGGAAATTTTAAAATGTTTCACATAGATAAAAATATGATATTAGAATTTGTGGGATTTAGCTAAAGCATTGCTTCAAAGAGACCTTTATACCCTTAAATGCTTATATGAAGAAGACAGGTTTAAAATTGGTGACCTAAGCTTCTATGTTAAGAATCTAGAAGGCAAAGCAAATCTAACCCAAAGTTAGAAGAAGGAAGGAAATAATAAAGATAAAAGCAGAAATCAATGAAATAGAAAGTAGAGAAAATTAACAAAGCTAAAAGTTGGTTTTTTGAAGAAAAAAAAATTGGTAATCTCCTAGCAAACCTGATTGGGAGAGAAGAGAGAAAGAAAAAACATGAAATACCATAATCAGAAATGAAATAGGGGTTCACCAGGCATGGTGGCTCATGCCTGTGATCCCAGCACTTTAGGAGGCGGAGGTGGGTGGATCACTTGAGGTCAGGAGTTTGAGACCAGTCTGAGCAACATGACAAAACTCTATCTCTACCAAAAATACAAAAATTAGCCAGGCATGGTGGCACACAGCTGTAATCTCAGCTACTCGGGAAGCTGAGGCACGAGAATCGCTTGAAGAAGGCGGGAGATGAAAGTTACATTGAGGCAAGATTGTGCTACTGCACTCCAGCCTGGGTGACAGAGTGATACTCCATCTCAAAAAAAAAAAAAAAAAACCAAAGAAAGAAAGAAATAGGGAATATCACTATAAACAACTTTATACTGGTGAATTTTTCAGCCTTAGAGGAAGTTGACAAATTCCTTAAAAAATATAATTTTATCAAAACTAACACATTAAGAAATAGAAAAATCTGAATTGCCTCATATCCATTTAAAACTTAGCAAATACTTTCCTACAAAGAAAATTTCAAGTCCAAATATTGTCATTTATGAATTCTGTTAAACATTAAAAAAAGAAATAATGTCAACCTTTTACAAACTCTTTTGGAAAATATAGGAGGCAATACTTCCCAAATAATTTTATGAGTTTAGCTTTATCCTATACCAAAACCTAACTAAGATACTACAAGAAAAAATTACAGATGAATATCACTCAGAAATAGATGCTCTTCAAATATTATCAAACCAAATTGAGCATGTAAGTAATATATCATGACCAAGTGGGATTTATCTTAGAAATGCTAAGTTAGTTAAATAATTGAAAATCGATGTAATTTACCATGTTAACTGAAAAAAAGAAGGCAAGTTGATGATTTCCTCAATAGCTACAAGAACAATGGTTGATGAAACTAGCAGTTATTCGATGATGAAAACCTCTGAGGATATAAGGAAACTCCTAAATCCGATAAAGCGATATTTACCATAAAATCTACGCTAACAACATCCCACTTACTGGTGAATTCTGAATATGCCCCTAAGTTTGGAAACAAGACATGTGGTATCTACACTCACCACTTCTGTTCAACAGTGCACTGGAAGTCCTAGACCTCCCCACCCTCCTTCGTGAAAAATTCATTGTCATCACTTGTAACTCTGCGTCCATTTAGCAGGGTAGTATATTTTAGCACTCAATTTCCAGGGGCAAGATTATTGCCTGGACTAGTGCACAACTTAATTACCTCTCACTCTGAACCTTCCCAGTCAGATACGGTTCTTTTCTTCTTTGCTACAGAACAGGCTAGGTTTAGCAAATGTTGGTTTAACATATGGAATGTTACTCTGCTTTTATGCTTAACTTTGTAACACAGATGTTTGAAGATCTAGGTAATGTGTATGCAGTTTTGTGAATTAGGGTATCCTGTGTTGGTTTTAATGCTTTGTTATAAAAGTTTATAAGTATGCTACTAATTTTTCTTGATAAACTGTGAAATGTGATAATGTAATTTTGTGACCTCAGTGAAATGTGGTTATAGTAGCACAGATTTATAATTTGCATCATTTATTATTTGAGAAAAATAGTCTCAGTCCATACTGAAAATGACTTATATATATTCTAATTGGGGCCTTTTTGGCATCTCCATTTGAAACAGTGCTAGGGAGTACTGTGATTGTGAGGCTATGAAAATATAAAAATGCTCACTTACTAGAGGACAGGAGGCTGATTTTTCTTGACCAGACTTAATTTTTCATCTTCATTGAACAGTAACTTAAACAGTTGTTTTTTTAATGTATTGATGTAGTATTATTCTATAACAAGACAATTTAAGTGACCGAGTGACAGAAAATTTTGGTATAATTTAAAAGATGGTTTACCTTTTATGTATCCAGAAACGTAGATTATACTGATGCTATCTTTTTTGGTGGTGATGGGGCATATATTTTTGTTTTTAAAAGGATATCCAAGAAGCAAACTTCAAGACATCAAGTAGCCGACTCCTAGCAGCTGTTATGTCAGCTCTGTGTCACACATCTGTTAAGCTGACTTCCATCTTCCCGATTGCGTATGATGGAGAAGTATTACTACGATCAATTGTTAAACAAGTTAGCACAGAGAATGACTCAACACTAGTTCATCGTTTTCCCCTTTTGGTGGCACATATGGAAAAACTTAGCCAGGTAGGTCTTTCTCTGAAATCTCTTTTATACTGAGGCAATAAAACTGTAAATGGAAGTGTGTTTAGCTTTTTGCTTGTTCTTCTCTATTAAGTATATTTACAAAATGATTATTTAATGAATGACATCTGTTTTTGAAATAATATTTTTAAAAAATTTCTATATTTACCTATAAAATGAAGTTTTTTTGCTCTAATGGTTTAAATAATCACTCACCTTTAAAAAAATTTGAGAGTTATACAATAGATACCTACATATTGGTTTTTCCTGAACCATTTGAAGGTAAGTTGCAGATTCTTTACATTCTAATATAATATTTTAGATTTCTAAGATAGAATGATAAGAAAATAAAGGATTTTTAAAATACCTTCTTAATAACACTTTGGTATATTAAAATAAGCACTGTAAATAATAGGGATAGGAAATATTCAGATAAATCATTTTCATGCTGGAAATCAGCTACGTTAATAATCTTTTCCCTTTTTTTCTGAAAAATAAAGTATTTTTCCTTTATTGAGACCTTATGACTTCTTGAAATTTTTCTACTGGTAGGGGTCAGAATTTTCTTATCTCCACTTAGGAAATCAAATACAGTAGAAATTATAAAACTACATAGGAATCATAAGTATGTACAAAAAGAATTTTGTTAAAAAATTGATTTACACAGACTAGAGTTGATTATAGCTAAATATACTGGAATTTATTATCTCAGATTAAGATCTTGTCCTATAGAAGAAACTTTTTATTTTTGTTTTTTAAGACGAGCTCATTCTGTCACCTGGTCTACAGTGCAGTGGTGCCATCGCAGTTTACTACAACCACAACCTCCTAGACTGAAACGATCTTCCCACCTCAGCCTCCCAAGTAGCTGGGACTAAAGGCACATACTACCACACCCGGCTAACTTTTTAAAAAAACATTTTGTAGAGACAAGGTCTTACTATGTTGCCCAAGCTGGTCTCAAACTCCTGGCTTCAAGTGATCCTCCCATCTCAGCCTCCCAAAGTGCTGGGATTGCTGACACCACGCCCAGCCAAAAAAGCTTTTTAAATTGAAAGAATAGTTTTCTGTCTGTCATATAGGATTGTAAATGGAAAGTTAAATAAGAGAATAAAATATGACTCAAAGCTAATGAAAACGTTTTGTAAATGTGTGGTACTTTGATACATAGAGACAGATAATTCATAAAAGAACTTCTAAGTGAAAAGTAGATACAGTGGCTCCACGTATAACCAGAAAGATTTGTAAAAATTGACTCTGGCTCCAAAGTCTGAATTTTAAGAGTATCAGAAAAACGAAGTTTTCAAATTGAGTATTCCTATGAAGGAAAATGAAACAATATCTTAGAGCTTTTTCTTATGTATCATAGAGTGAAGAGAATATCTCAGGGATGACAAGCTTCCGTGAAGTTCTGGAGAAAATGCTGGTCATTGTTGTGCTACCAGTCAGGAACAGCCTGAGGAGAGAAAACGAACTCTTCTCCTCCCACCTTGTCTCGAACACCTGTGGATTACTGGCCAGCATTGTCAGTGAACTGACAGCATCAGCCCTGGGATCTGAGGTAATACATTATATTTTGACACTGGATAAAAAGCACATGTGTAAGTGTTTTACACAGTTTCTTTTTTCATCTATTTTGGCTTTCCAGAAGCTAATTGCAGATTGGATTAGCAACCCCAATGCATTGTTTTTCTTTTTTGCCCTTCTCTCTACTTCCTACTTGCTCCAATTTGTTACTTCTCCCTCACCAGTTTACCCAACATCCACAGGAATATAAAGTATACATTTTCCTCATAGAGCAGGTTGTCATCTGCCACATTGCACAAGCCCACCACCATGCCCCGGGAAAAGCAAAGCTAGTTGTCACTGCTGGGAGATGAGTAACGTCCACTCAACTGACCCTAGAGAAATACATATTTAAAATCGGAATAGTAATTTTTATTTCACCTCTATCACAGGTTTTTTGAAATTGCAGTAAAATATACATAATATAAAATTTGCCATTCTAATCATTTTTATGTGTACAGTTCGGTGGCATTAAATGCATTCACTTTGTTGTACTTAGTTGTACATTGTCACGAAGTTTTCAAAGTATGAAGTGTTATTATGTTTGAGAAAATCACTTTGAAAGTGCCTTTACAATTTATACAGTAACATTATTTTATTCCATTTCACTGTCTTACTCTTTCTTATAACTTAACTGAATGTTTTGATTGAATTTGGGGAATGTTTCTGTTTTTTCCTCCTAAAAAACAGACAGTAGATTGGTTTGGAAAATCATGTCCTAATGTGAAATATCTTACATCATTCAAATGAATGTTTAATAACCAGCATGTATTCAGTGACCCTAGCTCTCAAGTTCTTGTCAAGGAACTTCTTTTCTCTATTTTACTTTTATAATTCCTAATCTTTGCTTTTTCTTTTAAATTTATTTTAACACCTATTCTGAATTAACCCATCCAGTGTATATGCATTATTGATTCATTATAACAGTTTAGCCTTTAGAATTTGTGGTTCATTGCATATACTTGAGCTAATTTTAGTCCCTCATCCTGGGAAGCACTTTCTAAGTTTCTTGGTTAACTTTGAGTTTGGCCTTGGAGACTATTGCAGCCCTTGTCAGAAACTTTTTAATTTTTTATATTTGTTCATTTAGTCTACAATACCTTCCTACTCTGCAGGATGCAGGAAAGTCTGTAATGTGTAGATCCCCTTCCAAAGTTTACTAAAGAGTTCTCCCCTTTAAACTTACCTTTCCAATGAAAAAGAATACCAAAAGTTACAGGGTGCCTGGTATACAACTTTGGGAGTTCCCACAGGTCCTGGCTTAGAGATGAATATTTGTTTCTCAGAGCAGTTTGCAGTTTTTGTTAGAATCATAAACATCCATTTTTTTCTCTATTTAGTCTCCCAAAATTCTGCAGCCAGCTTAGATTAGAAGTAGGTTTTGTAAATAAAAAGAGCAGTTTCAACCCAAAATAAGTTCTCTAATCCTCTCTAGTGAAAGTCTATAATTAGTATGGTTGCACATGTGTGTGTATGTATTCAAATACTGAATGCTGTTACAGAAATATCGCTGTATATATTCGTAGTATTCAATCTTAGGCTATAGACCATTTTCTTCAAATGAAGTCTTGCAAATTCACAGGTGAGAGGAGAGAGGACATAGTCTGGTTGAAGAGGGGAACCATAAATTTACCTCTTCCTTGCATACCTTTCTCTGCAGAATATCTAGAGCTCTATGTCGCATAGTTTGAAAACTGTTGATCTATAGAATTTCGATGACATTTTTAGCATCTCTTTTCAAAGTCTAGTGATTTATTCATACATTATGACTGATAAGACAAGCTTGTACTTCTAACATTATAAATTAAGTGGAAAATATAGTTTCATATGGCTGAAGGAAGAAAATACTGTCAAGTGACACTGATTTGTGAATTTAGAATGATAAAATCTGGTTTTATTGTGAGTTAATCTCTCAGTAGAACATACGTTTAGAAATGCTTATACCCACTTATTAAATAAAGCTTATTTTATTAGACTTCTTAGAAACCTTTGGATGGTTTTGTTAAAGGTGTACAAACTACTGATGCAGTTGCTTTTGTTGTCCACAGGTTGATGGACTTAATTCTCTTCACTCTGTAAAAGCTAGTGCTAACCGATTTACAAAAACAAGTCAGGGCAGAAGCTGGAACACTGGGAACGGGTCCCCTGATGCAATCTGTTTTTCAGTAGACAAACCTGGAATAGTTGTAGTTGGTTTCTCTGTCTATGGAGGAGGTGGAATTCATGAATATGAATTAGAGGTCTTGGTTGATGATGTAAGTATCACTCTTCCAGCATTTATCCTGATTAGTGGGTTGTGTATCAGGATTTACCATTGTCATAGTATGATGGGTCCATACCTTCAGGGGTTTACTAGATCAATCACAGATGAATGACACTAAAGAAACTGAAAAAGGCTGGCCACAGTGGCTCACACCTGTAATCTCAGCACTTTGAGATGCTGAGGCAGGTGGATGACTTGAGCACAGGAGTTTGAGACCAGCCTAGGCAGCATGACAAAACCCCATCTCTACGAAAAATACAAATATTAGCTGAGTGTGGTGGTGCACGCCTGTAATCCCAGCTACTCTGGAGGCTGAGGTGGGAGGATCACTTGAGCCCGGGAGGTTGAGGCTACAGTGAGCCATAATCATGCCACTGCACTCAAGCCTGGGCAGCAGAGTGAGACCCTGTCTCAAAAAAAGAAAGAAAGAAAAGAAACTGAAAGATAATGATTTTACCGCATTGCTTGTGTTCCATCTTTCCACCTTGGATCACTACTGCTTATATTTTTTGTACTTTCAGAAAGAGAAAGATTTAAAGTGGAATTAAAGACTAAAAATTATTTAGCTAAGTCCCTGATGACAAGTCTTGAGTAGTTTTTTTTTTATATTGTAATTTTTCAAGAAACACAATGTTCAGATGTCATAGAGTACTAATTCAGCTATATCTTTCTAATCCATTCTCTAAAATTACTTAAAGTACCTGAGTTTTATTAAAATAGGACAGAAAGGGGTAGCATGTAAATCATTGCCTAGTAAATAGCAAGTTTATCTCTATCTCTAACTTGATTTTTTTGTTTCATTTTTTTTTTTTAGAGTGAACATGCAGGAGATTCAACTCATTCCCACAGATGGACATCTCTGGAATTAGTGAAAGGAACTTACACAACAGATGACTCACCCAGTGATATAGCTGAAATCAGACTTGACAAAGTGGTTCCTTTAAAGGTAGTTTCAACTGTATGTTTCTATTGTGAATAAGAAGAATTATTATGTAGTTAAAATAGTGAAGAGTATTCCATGAATTTTGTTTGTTAGATACAGCTATTCGTAAGTTATCCTTTATATGGTAGGTACTTCAGATATTTATGGAGTACCTACTATGTACCTGATGTTGTACCACATTATATTATATTTTTGTATAATGTTTCTTAAAGTCTGGAGTAGTAGGAAGCTTTGTAGTCAAACAGATTAAACTCTGGATACCTGCTGTTCCAACATACTAGCTTTAAGACACTGAGTTCATTATTTAACCACTTTGAGACTTATCTGTAGATTGGAAAGAATAATACCTGCATTGTAGTATTGTTGAGATTAAATAATAGAAATAAAACACCTGCCTCAGTGTCTAGCACAGTATGAAAAATAAGCATTAGCCCTGTCTTTTCTTCTCTTATTGTTGTTTTGTTGTTTTGTTTTGCTTTTGTTCTTTTTTTTTTTTTTTTGAGATGGAGTCTCACTCTGTCGCCCAGGCTGGAGTGCAGTGGCATGATCTTGGCTCACTGCAACCTCCACGTCCTGGATTTAGATGATTCTCCTGCATCAGCCTCCCAAGTAGCTGGGATTACAGCCACGTGCCACCATACCCAGTTAATTTTGTATTTTTAGTAGAGAGGGGCTTCGCTGTGTTGACCAGGCTGGTCTCGAACTCCTGCCCTCAAGTGATCCACCCCCGTCAACCTCCCAGAGTTCTGGGATTACAGGCGTGAGCCACCACACCCAGCCTATTTTCTAACAATATTTGGCAAAATAGAGAAATTTTACCACATCAAAGTAATTATAAATGTTAAAGTAACATTAAAGTATTTCTGAATTCAACTGAAATAAATTTCATTATAGGACAAAATTTTGGATAAGATCGGTACATGAGAGATTTCATCAGGAAGAATTTAGATACTGAAAAACCAAAAAGCTTTTATTGTGAAATTTATATCATGGTTCATAAAGCATTAGTTTCTATAGCTCACATTTTCAAAGTACAGTGCATTATATTTTGGACAGCTTTTTTCCTGTGGGTTTTTTTTTCTCATGTCTGTTTGCCTATAAATTTCTATCTCTGAGTTTTTCTTAAAAATATAGCAGAGTCACCCTTATTTTTTTCTCACATCTAAAATTATTTTAAAAGTTAAACTAGTCAAGGAAAAGTATCAGCTTATGCAATTAAAATCTCGTATTGCTGGGCACAGTAGCTCACACCTGTAATCTCAGCACTTTTGAGACACCAGGGAGGGAGGATCACTTGAGCTTGGGAGTTTGAGGCCAGACTGGGCAGTATAGTCAGACCTTATCTCTATAGAAACACCTTAAAAAATTGGCTGAGTGTGATGGAACGCACCAGTGGGAGAATTGCTTGAGCCCAGGAAGAGGAGGCCACATTGAGCCAGGATTGCACCACTGCACTCCCAGAGTGACAGAGCAAGATCCTGTCTCAGAAAAAAAAAAATAGAAAAATTATTATGGCTAATATTCTAGCAGTAAAATTACGAGCAGGCACTAGTTACATTGGTTGTGTTCAGACCTAGTTCCATCACTTACTAGCTGTGTGACTTAGAACAAATTACTTAACTTCTCTGAACCTCAGATTCCTCATCTGTAAAATAGGGATAATAATGATACTTACCTCATGAAGCCATTTTAAGGATTAATTGAATTCCATAAAGTACTTAGGACAGTTGCTTTTATGCAACAGGCATTCAGTAAATACTAGCTGTCATCATGTTTGATTCATTAAAAACTTGTATCATCTGTAAATATGATAAGAAATTTCAGTATATTTGCCTATTTTACTGCTAGAGTTCTTTTTGTATATCCTCTGCACATTGTGAATAAATGTAAACATGTTTTACATCTTTATAATGAAGGAAAATGTTAAATATGCTGTGCGCTTGAGGAACTATGGAAGCCGTACAGCCAATGGAGATGGAGGAATGACCACAGTTCAGTGCCCTGATGGTGTGACGTTCACATTCAGCACGTGCAGCTTGAGCAGTAATGGCACAAACCAAACCCGAGGACAGATCCCACAGATACTCTACTATAGGTGGGTGAATGTATAGAGATAAGGGAAATAGTTTACAGTGGTAGAACATACACAGTCTATTACCAGGTAAAATTGCTATGTGGATAATTATAATTAAATTATACAGTGTATCTTCTTAGCACATACTCGTACAAATTCATATAAAGAAATCTTTTAATATATAAATTCAGTGTTTGCTACAAAAGTGAATGCTTTACAATATTTTTGCTGTTATTTCTTCAGTATCATTGAAATGTTTGTGCACTGGGCATATGTGCTGTTGCTGTCACTCTATAATTTCTGGTCTGCAATTTCAAATTTAAAGGGTATTCATTTCTTTTTATAAAATGCCTCAAACTAATGATCAGATAGACTGTACTCAGATAGTGGTGTTGCCTTGATCCTGTTGGCCAGTCACAGAATATTTTGATGTCTGTGGATCTTGGACCTGCCCTGTCTAACCCCTGGGGCCCTAGAATATATAATAGTGTGTTTCTTACAATGTTTTTAACAAAAACCATTCCTTATGTAAACCGTGGAAAATAAAAGAATGATAACAACCCTCGGGTTAAAAAAAATCTTTTAAATACACATTTCTCACTGAGTCTGAATTTTTCTTGTAGTGGTGAAGCTGATATCTTAGGTAGTCATGAGTACCGTTTGCTACATTTGTCCTCAGCCTGTCTTAGCATTAAATCACTGAATTTCCGTATTACTTTCAGAGGCTTGCTGCTTCCTCTGTTTCCTTCATAAAGAGTCTAGGGATGGTGCCTACGTAGATAGTATAAAATAATTTCCCTAGATATAGATTTTCTGCTTCCTCTTTCCATGAGAAATAGAATAGAAATAGCAGGCAGTAAATAGCTATGTAGTTCAGTGTTGCTGCTGAAATATAAAAGCTGTCTAGTCTTTTGCCCCAGTCAAGAAAAACTTTCTGTTCCATAAGCACTACAATAAATAGTACATTATTCTCTTTCTTAAACTATGGATTAAAAACTCTGTTATGCATACGAGTTACATACTTCAGAAAGCAGGAGAGCCACTAACAGCATCTGCCATCCAAACTTTGTATCTTATACAAAATACAGTGTTTTGAGTATTTTCTTGTTTTCTATAAAGCTTTAAATACCCTTAGCTTTAAATTTTTAAAAAATGAAAAATACTAAAGTCCTTTAGTTTTAAATACCATCCTGCTCTGATAGCTCCCAAGTTTACATCCCTAGCCTTCATGACCTCTGAACCCCGGACTCCAGGTCTTTCTCTGACATCTTCATTTGGATGACACTAGTGGAGGTGGTGTTAGTTACTGTGTGCCAGGCTGTGCTTTGAGTGTGTTACCTGTGTTATCTCAGCTTGTCCTCGCAGTAACCCCAGGAAGTAGGTACTTTTCTTATCTGTGTTTCACAGATGATAGAACTGAGACACTGGGTAGTCCAGAGTCACACCTCTGGTAAATTATGCTACTGCGACCTGTGGGCAGGAAGTCAGATTTCAGGTGATACACCCTTAACCAGTATGCTGCACATTCTGTTTAAGGACGTTCGCTATAGTTGGCTAGTAAACATCTGAGGTTTCATGTGGCCAGAATATTCATCTCCCACAGTTACAGCCAGACACCTTGGAGTCATTCTTGACTTCTCTTTCCCTCATACCTACACCTAGGTCATCAAGAAGTCCTGTCAGCTGTACTTTTAAAATGTCCTAAATCTGGTCTTTTCTTCTACCTCCATATTTAATAGTCTAGACCAAGCCACTGCAACCTCTACCTGCTAACTGTAATGAGCCTCTAAACTAGTCTCCCTCCTTTCACTGTTGGTCTCCTACAATCAGTTCTCCACAGCACAGTCAGTGATCTGATAAAATCATACCAAGTTCCACTTGCTCCAAACCCAGCTTCCCATTCCCATACCAGTATAAAATGTTATTATGTTGCCTACAAACCTTACACAATTTGACTCCTGTTTCCCTTCCCACCCATCACCCTTCACTCCTTCTCCTTTTCTTCTAGCCATACATGTCTTCATTCTGTTCCTTGAATTCACTAGTGTGTTCCTTTTGCCCTGACAGTTTTCCCTCAGCTCTTCGCATGAGTCTTTAAAAAAAAAAAAAAAAAAAAAATTCCCGTCAGCTGAGCGCGGCGATTCACTTCTATAATCCCAGCACTTTGGGGTGGATCACGAGGTCAGGAGTTCGAAACCATCCTGGCCAACATGGTGAAACCCCATCTCTACTAAAAACAAAAATTAGCCGGGCGTGAGGTGCATGCCTATAATCTCAGCTATTTGGGAGGCCGAGGGAGGAGAATCGCGTGAACCTGGGAGGCAGAGGTTGCAGTGAGCCAAGATCGTGCCACTGCACTCCAGCCTGGGCGACAGAGCAAGACTCTGTCTCGAATAGATAAATAATTAAATTAATTAATTCAGGTCTTTGTTAAATATGAGTTCCTCAGAGAACTGATCTTATTTAAAATAACACCCTTCCCTTTATGCCCTATGCTGCTTTATTTTTCTTCAAAGCCCTTATCATTCCCTATAATTATATAGTTGCATGTTTACTTTTTTAACTTTAAAAAAACTATGAATTAAATGAGGATCTCAGATCCTGGATGATTTCTGGCATTGGATCATGTTTTACTTACCATTGTAAAATAATCTCATGTTTGCTCATGCTACAGGAGTGAATTCGATGGAGATTTACAATCCCAACTTCTGAGTAAAGCCAATGAAGAAGATAAAAACTGTAGCAGAGCGCTGTCTGTTGTAAGCACTGTTGTTCGAGCCTCTAAGGACCTCCTGCACAGAGCTCTTGCTGTGGATGGTAAGACTTTTTCTTTCCCAATAGTCAGATTTTAGATTCTTTATTCGCTAAATTTTTGCATAGAACTATTGAAGAGGAACCTTCTATTATACAATTGTG
The DNA here is from genome assembly GCF_043159975.1 of Macaca nemestrina. Classification (NCBI taxonomy): domain Eukaryota; kingdom Metazoa; phylum Chordata; class Mammalia; order Primates; family Cercopithecidae; genus Macaca; species Macaca nemestrina. The sequence continues at coordinate 36,444,578 of NC_092140.1, forward strand.
TAGAATCTTAAGTGTTTTCTTTATTTATAGATCCACACGTGCATTAATTTTGGATAAGTCACACTCTCCATACTGTAACGCAGAATTATTTAGAATGCTCAAAAGGAGTTATCATATATTCTTATTTGCTTAGTTAATTTAGTAAAAGAAAAATTGTATTTGGTTTAAACTGGGTCTTTAGTCTTCTTTTAGTAGTCAAAAAGCTTTTTCTTCCTCTCTGTTCTGTTTCCAGTAATGTATCACTATCCACCCAAAACTCTGGGGAACCGTAACCATCTCCTCAGAGGCACTTGTCTAAATTCAGCTCTAGGAGTTTTCCCCTAAAAACTCTCTAGTTTGTATTCTCCTCTCTCTCAGTTCTTCCCTTGCCATCGTTTAGGCTGCCATGGTGCAAGTACATGTCATTTTGTAATATAGGGATAATACCCAATAATGTCACTGCTACCTTTCCCCCATTCTCCATCTAGCTGTTTAGTTATTCTTCACACTGGCACCAGAGTTATCATTATGAAAACATTGTTATGGCCGGGCACGGTGGCTCATGCCTGTAATCCCAGCACTTTGGGAGACTGAGGCGGGCGGATCACAAGGTCAGGAGTTTGAGACCAGCCTGACCAACATGGTGAAACCCCATCTCTACTAAAAATGCAAAAAATAGCCGGGCATGGTGGCAGGTGCCTGTAATCCTAGCTATTCAGGAAGCAGAGGCAAGAGAATAGCTTGAATCCGGGAGGCGGAGGCTGCAGTGAGCCGAGATCGTGCCACTGCACTCCAGCCTGGGTGACAGAGTGAGACTCCATCTCAAAAAAAAAAAAAGAAAAAAAAATTGTTACCGCCACCTCCTTACTGTATAACGTTAATTCCTAATCCTAGTTTAACATCAGAACAACCTGGAAAGCTTGCTGAAAATAAAGACTGTTGGGTCTATCCCCAGGGCTTGAAGCTAGGTTAAAAAACTGTTTTTTAAATAAGTGTGCAGCCTGTTGTGATGTCACAGCAGACCTAGGAATCAGTATTTGGGAGAATAATTGGCCTATAAAATAAAGATCTTCACAGTATAGGCTTAGCTTATCTTTCCAGCACCATGTTCATGGATAACTGAGTAAAATGTTAATCAGTAAAGTGCTTTTCTTGGAAAAACAGAAAGCCATATAGCTTGATAACAGTAAATGTTTTTGGAGTGCTGAATATGTGAGGTGTTGTTCTCAAGTGCTTTACGTATATTACCTTGTTTAATCTTCACAACATCCAAATGGGGAATACTGTTGTGATCCTAAGTTACAGATTAAGTAATTTGCCTAATGTCACTGATAGAGCCATGTTTGGTGCCAGAATGGTAATTTAAATAAAGGCTCCATTACCCTAGGTTCTGATTCCAGCTCTATCATTTTACAGGTACGTGTATTAAGTATTTTGGGTAAGATACTTAAACACTGTGTGCCATGGTTTTCCTTTCTAAAAATTGGGGATAATAAAAGTTTCTTATTGTGAGTATTAGTTGAGATAAGGCATGTATTCTAAAAAGCCTTCAGAATAGTATCAGGCCCTTGACAAGCACCCAATTAGTGTCAACTATAGTTTCGCTCAAAAGAACAGAATATAGATTTAGTATGGCATGTATACAGTACCATGAAATTACATTCTAACTGTAGTTTTAATGCCTTTTATGCGTTTTTTTAGCTGACGACATTCCGGAACTGCTGAGTTCTTCCAGTCTGTTTTCCATGCTGCTCCCCCTTATTATAGCCTACATAGGACCAGTAGCTGCTGCTATTCCCAAGGTGTGTAATTTAATTCTATAACTTTGAATGTTTTTTTAAAATACCTTTTAAAAACAAAGACTTTGTGTCTTGTCTTTACAAAAACTTGCATCTTTGAGGCATCTGGGATATAGGTAACAAGCAGAGAGAGATACTAATTATTCTACTTCTCTGTTCTTCTTAGTATTGTTTACTGGATTGCTGTGCTTATTTGTTGGCTTTACATTTGAAGAATTTGTGAATGAGAAATAGATTTTAGAAATTTTAGAAATGTGATATGTAAGGAAAGATTATGTTAACTGAGATTTTTCAAATTTATAAAGTTGATGCCAGATGGTCTTCATTAATAACAATAGCAATGTTAAAGGACAAGAGCGTTTTAAAACAGTGACATATTCAAGAGATGGAAGAAATGATAAACTATTGATTCTTTGGCATAATTAAGTAAAACGTGATTTACTTCAGATCATGAAAAAACAAAAGTGTTTAAAAATATAGATTTAGATATTGTCATGTAACATCTAAGATAAATCTTTTTTTAATCAATTGAACAGATTTCTCTTTGAACAAAAACTTAGCTAGTAGAAAATTTAGACAGAAATTGTTATTAGAGTAACCAATAATTATTGTAATTCATAATTTTAGAACTACTTTCACATGTATCTCATTTAACCATATTTTTATATGTGTACTAGGTGGCTGTAGAAGTCTTTGGCCTTGTCCAACAATTGCTTCCGTCAGTTGCCATTTTGAATCAGAAGTATGCACCCCCTGCCTTCAACCCTAATCAGTCGACAGATAGCACCACAGGAAACCAGCCTGAACAGGGCCTCTCTGCTTGTACCACCTCCAATCACTATGCTGTCATAGAGAGTGAGCACCCGTATAAACCTGCCTGTGTGATGCACTACAAGGTAGGCACCAGTTCTTAGTGTGATTTGACTGTAAAACTTGGTGTGAGGTTCTCTGATGATATCTTAAAGAATGCCTGGCCTGCATTTATGAGTGTAGCTTCTTTTATAGTATTTACATATAGAGAATCAGCAGGTGATTAGGCATTGTTGGATATACAGAATAATTTAAGACGGAATTTTTATCTCAAAGATGATAAAATTTTATTGGTTTATGAGGGTTCTGAAATCTTCCTACAAGTATAGTGTGGTATATAATGCTAAACTTCATGCTGTGATTTGTAATAGTAGTAGAAATAAGCATTAACAATTTAAATTGTATTTTTTGAACTAGCATTATTTGTACCACAGCCTGAGCTCTGAAAATTTACAACCCCAATGTAAGATTTAAAATAGTCTATACATAATGTTAAAAAAACTATGTATAAAATGATTATAAATTTAGTGTTATTAGAGAGTGTTCAAAATCCATGTTCTTTGTTTTTTCATTGTATCATGCAAATTAAGGAAGAAAAAGATAAATTTATATTTTGTGTGCTTGTAAAATATTCCACTTTTCATGGTAGAAGCTATTAAGCATCTGTAGACGTAAATAGGCTAGTACAGTGCACTTGTTTATCCATCTCCCGGATTCAGCAGTGTCAACTCTTAGACCTGTCTTATTTATTCCCTACCTGCTTCCTAACCCTCCTGTATTGTTTTAAAGCACATTTATAATACTTATTGACACAATGTCTCCAAAATATAAGGACCCTTAAAAATAACCATAGTATTATCACACTGAAAAAAAACAATTTAATGTCTTCAAACATCATGTAAATTTTTAATAATTTGAGTTAGAATCCATGTAAGATCCATACATTGTGATTAGTATGTCTCTTAAGTCCCCTTTAATCTTAAGTTCCTTTAAATCTGTAAGACTCCCTCTGTCTCTCTCTTTTTTTGTTCCCTTGAGTTCTATTTGTTGAAGAAACTGGATCCTATATGTTTGTTAGATGGGAGCCTCTTCAGCTTACCTGCTGGGTCTTTCAGGCTCACCCCTTGCAGTCATTCCTAGCTTCCTTGCTTTCTGGTAGGATAAGATGTTCCAGGCTCCTTTTATATGTTTAATGCCTCAGACTTGGAACAAACCATTTTTTCCAAGTGTCCTAATTTCTGTTATACATACACACACACATGTTATGTTTACATATGTATATATATAAATGTGTATATGTTTATGTATAGATTTGTGTGTATGTATAGTTTTTAAAAGATAAAATACCTCATGAGTTTATACCGTTGATACTAATTCAAAATAAGGACCACAGACACACCTCAGTCTCCTTTCTCCTACATCTAAAATTCCTATTAGTGACACTGGGAATATCAGAATTCAAAAATCATTTAAATTATTTCATTGGGGGGGGGGGTGTGTGTGTGTTGTCTTTGAAGTATATCCCATCTAAATGTATGGTCACATTACTGTGTTTAAATCTAGTTGGAATGCTCCCTCTTTGCGTGATTATGCGTTCATTGGATATACACTTATAGAGTCGTTTAATTTTAGAGTTTAGGAATTGCTTTTTAAATTTGGATTTTGTTTTAGAATTCTTTAAATACTTACATAGTTTGAAGTCAAATTTATGAAACAAATCTAGCTTTTATCTCTGTCCTCGTCACTCTGTTCCTCCTTCTCTGTCATAGGTAACATTTTATTCTATTTTAAATTTTGTAGTTTATCCTGTTGTGTCATTTAATAAAAGCGTAGACACATATACACATACAGATGCAGATGTGTGTGTTTGTATGTCTATATATCTGTATTCATGTTGCCTTGCCTATTGGCCTCAGGTGACATTCCCAGAATGTGTGAGGTGGATGACAATCGAATTTGACCCTCAGTGTGGTACTGCACAGTCAGAAGATGTCCTTCGTTTGTTGATTCCTGTCAGAACTTTTCAGAATTCAGGATATGGACCAAAATTGACATCTGTTCATGAAAATCTTAATTCATGGATAGAATTAAAGAAATTTTCAGGATCCTCTGGGTGGCCTACTATGGTTTTGGTGTTGCCAGGTAAGTTTTTCTTTCATTCTGTTTTATGTGGTAAAATAAGTGCATTTATGTATATTGAGTAGGGGTGTATCATTGAAAATGTTTATCTAATTTTTAGAGAAATTTATTAAAGACCTACCATGTATCTGGATTGCATTTGAGGAATAAATAAGATACCCTGGGCAAGGGGCACAGCCTGATCCAAGTTTCGGAGAAGACAGTGTTTTAAGGATTTTGTGAAAAAAAGATTAGCTTGACCAAAGCAGAGTGTTAACGTTGAGGAGCAACCAGCTAGCTGTGTAGTTGGGGCCAAATTATAGAAAACAATGGATTAAATCTTTTATTTTCCCAGAAAGTGCTAAATTTTCAGAACTTAATGAAGGACTGAAGTCCTTCCTTGTAAGAGAATTTGTGAACCACTTTCTTGTGTGAAAAGTTGTGTGAAAGCTGTTTCAGTTGGCTTGAGGGTATGTGTGAACGGGAGAGTCGGAGCATACAAGCACAGTTGTTATTGCTGGTACTGTGCTTTTCTTTAAAAGAAAGTTATTTAAGTAAGTTTTTAAAACTATGCTTTAAAACTTACCGTTTGTTGCATTCTTAACCGGTTAACTAGGACTACTCTTGTTATCCTTCAAACTAATAGGCAATTTCAATTCAGAAACTTCTTCTTTCCACTCTGACCACCTATTTGTTTGTTTGTTTGGGAAAAGATCAGAAAAAGACACATGCCAGGGTAGAGGACTGCCCACTTTGAAAAACAAAATGGCTAACGTCAGTATTTGACAAATAATTGAAAAATGATTGCCCATGTAACTTAAGTACTTTATTAAGCAGGGGAGTTTGATTATGAAAAAAAGTAACAATTTATTTGCGATAGACTTGTTGTTTCTAGTGTTATTTTTGGTACAATTTCCTCAAGTAGATATAGGAACGCTCCCCGCCACAAGTCTATTTAAGTTATGTAGTATATGATGTGTGTTTCTGCATATCTTGTGATAAAAGAGAAAGTCCATTGGATAAAAGAGGGAAATTTTAATAAAATTGTTTCAGAGTTTGAACTCAATTCTGGCATTTTTATTAGGAAATGAGGCCCTTTTTTCATTGGAGACCGCATCAGATTATGTGAAAGATGACAAAGCTTCTTTCTATGGTTTTAAGTGTTTTGCAATTGGATATGAATTTAGCCCTGGACCTGATGAGGTAAGACTGAATTGTCTTTTCATTCTTTTAAGGAAGATTGTGTTTCTAAGGGCTAGTGAGTTGTGCTTCTAACTGACTTAAATTGTACTGTTGCCTCTATTCAAAAAGTCGGGGCCAGGTGCAGTGGCTCACACCTGTAATTGCAGCACTTTGGGAGGTGAGAGAAACCCTTGAGGCCAGTTTGAGACCAGCCTAGGCAATATATTGAAATCCTTTCTCTACAAAAAAATGAAAAGAAATTAGTTTTGACCTAGGGGTGTATAATTCTAAATATTTTGTAGTTTAATTATGTACAGTGGTCTGTTTTGCTACTTTTAATACATGAAGAGGATGGAGTTTGTGCAACATGACCCAGCCTTTGAAGTGTAGTTATACCTGCCCTGAACCTGCTCAGTTGGCTATACCTTTCTGAGTAAACGGTTGAACCTGTTTTCACAAAGGGACTGTCATCTTGTCTAAATGTTTTAAATCATACAATAAAATAAAACCGAGGACAAAGTGGACCAAAGTAATGAATGAACAGTTATTTGGACAATGAACCTTTAAACCTGAACCTTACAACCAGCCTGAGATAAAACATTGAGTGTTAAAACATCTCCTGTCAATTTAACCATTAGCTTCACGTGCTTCCTTCTGATTTCAAAAGTAATGCTTGAATTCAAATCACATTTTGCTGATAATCCATATTATCATTCAAACATTTTTAAAGCAGCAAATTTTATGCAATTCCATAGGGAGTCATCCAGCTGGAAAAAGAATTAGCCAATCTTGGTGGGGTTTGTGCGGCAGCTCTGATGAAGAAGGACCTAGCACTGCCTATTGGTAAGTGTGGCCAATGCTGGATGTTGTGATAGGGTTTTGTTTTGTTTGTATTTTGAGAGTAGAATGTATGTATTATAAAAGGTCTGAAAATAGATTTGCAAAATATTCATGAGCAATAACTGCTTCATGTACTGGTAATTTGAGTTTGTCTAAGAGACTGAAGGGTATCCTCTGGCCTTTTTAAATTTACACACGTACATGGACACCCTTTTTATGCATATACATGCTTTGAGCCAGGGGGTATAGTGTGTATGTTCAGCCAAGCACTGAATATATAGTATTAAACCAAAAATTCTAGATATTTCTTAAATATTCTAGTGGAAATATCAAGTAGATAACTGAATATTCATTGTCTAGATCAGAGGACAGGTAGATAGAAATGTAATTGAATATGCTCATTATTTAAAGATATGGGACTGTATGAAAGATATGCTAGAGAATGTAGATAAGAAAGAGAAGATAGCTTAGGATTAAAGCTGTGACTTACCAAAATTTCAAAGATGTACAGAACAGGAAGAGGAGGCTGCAAATGAGACTGCGAAGGAACAGTCAGTGAAGGAGGAGAAAAACCAGGAGAGGGGATGTTCCTGGGATTTTGGCATGCTCTGAGAAGTGCATTAAAATCTGTCATTGGACTTGAAGACTTGTTGGTTGCTTGTATATGCAATAAGAAATATGTTAGTAAAATGAGAGAACTGTAAGTCATTTCAGAGTAGAGAGGGAGAATGGAAAGTAAGGAAGGGTGGTCCATTTGAATTTAGCTATCTCTTTAGAAGAATGTTTCACTGGAGCAGAACAGAGATGAGGCAGTGGCAGAAATGGTACTTTTTTATATGAAGCAAATTTGTATGATCCACGATTAATCTATAATCAAGGGAGTAAAGTTGAAAATAAAAATGCTTACTGATTCTATAATGTTTATACATGGTTTAAAGTTTTATTTTCTTACCCCCCCCCCCAAAATCCATCTTTACTCCTTCCTTTAAGACTACCCTTCCCACTATTATTTTTTCCTCCCTTTTCTGCCTCTGACTTTCCTTCTTTATTACGTTTTCTCTTCCTGGTCCCTTTTATTCTTCTTCATTCCTTTTCTCCCAGTTAATATTGGTATGTATGTGCGGAAATGAGACCTTGTATTATATCCACATGAGGAAAATTGCTAGCAACCTATTTTTGTCAATAGCTGTTAAAGTTTACATTATATATACTTTTTGACTTAAAAAAATTTTATACATATTTGCACAAATACTCAAAAAGTATATGTTGGAGGATGGATTAATATAGCAGTGCTTGTGATTGTAAAACCCAGGACCAACCAAAATGTCTTTCAGTTGGGAACCAGTTAAATAAGTAATGGCATACCCATTCAGTGGCAGTCTGTGCAGCTCTTTGAAAAAGTAGACATATATGGCCTAACAAGGAAAGCTGTCCAAATTATATTAAGTGAGAAAAGCAAGTTGCAGAAGAGGGTCCCATTTTTGCATACATTATTCTGTATATTACAAAAGAGTATGTTGTGGCTCACACCTGTAATCCGAGCACTTTGGGAGCCTGAGGCGGGTGGATCACGAGGTCAGGAGATTGAGACCATCCTGGCTAACACGGTGAAACCCCGTCTCTACTAAAAATACAAAAATTAGCTGGGCATGGTAGCACACGCCTGTAGTCCCAGCTACTCGGGAGGCTGAGGCAAGAGAATCACTTGAACCTGGGAGGTGAAGGTTGCCGTGAGCCGAGATTGCGCCACTGCACTCCAGCCTGGGCGACAGAGTGAGATTCCATCTCAAAAGAAAAAAAAAGAGTATGTTTGTGTGTGGTTGAAACACATATACATTTTTGGTTTGTTTGCACACCAAGTTTCTAGAACAACACATAAGCTGTTGACAGTGGATAGTTTTAAGGGGGCATGGCACTGGTTAGAGATTTCGAATTTTTTGTTCTACACTTCTATACAATTTGAGTATTTCGCCTTGAACAAGTATTACTTTATTAGTAACATTTAATAATGTCAAAGAAAGATCAACAAATATGTTCTATATTAATTAATAAAGGAGAAAGTGGCTAGGGGATGCAGTCACTGCCTTTTATTTTTCTGTGAGTCCCTGTCATTTACTAAAGTTATAGCTCTTCTATAAGGCAACCAAAATATAAAGGCTCAGATTTGAAACAATTTGCTCCCTCTTTTTTTAGACAAAACGAATACACTAAGTTCAGAAAGTATACATTTATATTCATATAAATGTAGGATATATCTTTGGCAAATCACCCATGGGTGCTTCTTGAGTATTGCCTTGAGAATTGTAGTATATTCCCACTGAAAATATCTTATATATTAAAAGGTATGCTGCTGGGATTTTTTCCAGAATCACAAATCTTTTCAATCTGGAATAACAGAATTATTTAAAAAAAAAAAAAAGTGTAATGAATGCAAAGAACTAGAAAATTAAACTAAACTAAGTATTGACATGTTTTAGTAAAACGTTTTATTCGCACAACAGGTAATGAATTAGAAGAAGACCTTGAAATTCTTGAAGAGGCTGCATTGCAGGTATTGTCCCAAATGTTTTAAGGATAAACTTTGTACATTAATTTAAAAAGTATTATCACTCAGATCAGCCTATTTATCTTGACCATTGGGTCCATTCATTAAGTACTTCACTCTATTCATTGGCATTATAGATATAAATAACCTATAATTGCTCCCTTTGGTGGGAGAAACCCATGTGAGCCCTATGTATTTGGTGGGTAATTGACTCTGGAGTTAGACAAAAATCCTTTGGGAGAAAAAACAAATCAAGTGCCAAGGGTGCAAAGGATGGCTTGCAGAGCTGTGGCCATTTAAACTGCATCTTGAAAGAATTTTTTTTTCTCTTTTTTTCTTTTTTTTTTTTTTTTTGCCAGCTAGAGAAAGGGGAAAGACATTTCACAAAGGATGTATAGTTGTGTTATAGGAAGCAGCAAAAGGTGAGGTCAGTACAGTTGGTGAGCTCAGTCTGTGACAAACCAGTATATCATATTAAGTGGTTAGGGCTAATTGCCTGTGGACAATTGGGAGCCATCATTTGTTGTTTTTATTACTGTTTGCTTTACCTTTTTTGCTCGTTTAGGCATTAACTAGCACATTTGACTCTGAATGGAAATACATGAGTACTGTATTTCAGTGCAGTACCCTTTTGGATCTGTTACATCAACCTAATATTTCTTAAAATTGCTTAGAGATGACTATATTGTATTCTTACTTCATTAGTCTGACTTTAGCTGGCTAGTAATCTGTAATAGGATGGAAATATCAGAATCTGTAGGCATCATTTGTCAAATTGTAATACCTACTTAGGCCAAACCAGAGATTCTGATGTACTGCTAAGTGAGCACCGTTGGTTACCACGCACTGAGAACATCAGTGATGGGGAAAATTTTGCATCTAGCAATGGTGTGAAGATAGAAGAAAAGTTGAGAGTCTCTCAGCTGGATCAGTGGTGCTCAGACCCTAGGATTTGATAGATTTGTAAAATTTTCCAAAAATATTTTTCCTGAGAACTTATTAGGTAAAAACACTCTTTAAAAATGTACTACTTATTATCAGCAATGTCTTATAAAATAAAAGACATTTTAATAGCCCCAGATGGAAAGGTCTTAGAATGGAAGACTCTATTATATCCTTAGTTTTTCTAATTCGGCCATGGATCAGAGAACTTTGAGCCCACATTTGGAAAACACCAATTTAGATCATACTTATTTTCTGTACTAGGTATATGTAGTTAGTAGTAGTGATTTAAATAATATCTGTAGAGCACTTGATAAGTTTCAGCATCTTTAATATTATCTCTCTGTTTTTGTAATTACACTTTGAAATCAATGTTAGGTCTTGCATCTTACAATTATAATAACTGAAGTTCAAAGAAGTTTTGTGACTTCTTGAAGACTCAGATGGGAAACAAAGGCTGGTACCCAGTCCTTGTAATTGCTAAGGCTAGTGCTTTACATTTTATTTATTTCCTGAGATGAATTAAAGTGGTAATAATGAAAACGTTTATTTCATGTTTATCAAGCACTATTTTAAACATTTTGTGCATTTTTAACTCCCCACAGCAACCCAATGAATTAAAAAGTTTTATCTCCATTTACAAATGCATAGAGCATTTAGGCAGTTCACCCACGATCACACAGCTAGTGAGCAATTGCATTGGGATTTGTTCGCTGGCAGTTCGGTGACAAAAGAAACCCTGTCTCATTAGCTGGGCATGGTGGCACATGCCTATAATCCCAGCTACTCAGGAGGCTGAAGCAGGAGAATTGCTTGAACCCAGGAGTTGGAGGTTGCAGTGAGCCGAGATCACACCATTGCACTCCAGCCCAGGCAACAAGAGTGAAATGCCATCTCAAAACAAAACAAAACAAACAAACAAACAAACAAAAAAAGTTCATGATTTTGAGCACTGTCTTCTGATCATAGGGAGCTGTAGTGTGTCAGTAATGTTAAGAAACTTCTGAGTTTTAAAAAGCCACTGGCATCTTATGTGTATTCTTTTTTTACAGTTAAATCTTTGTACCTTAAGATTCAAAAATAAAAATTAATTCAACAGATATATAATAAACAATATGTGTCAGGCAACATTCTAGTTAAAGGAGAACTGTCAAAGAGTTTCTCTTAGTCCGTTTTCACACTGCTATAAAGAACTTCCTGAGGCTGGGTAATTTATAAAGAAAAGAGATTTAATTGAGTCACAGTTCCCTACATGGCTGAGGAGGCCTCAGGAAACTTACAATCATGACAGAAGGCAAAAGGGAAGCAAGGCATGTCTTACATGGCAGCAAGAGAGAGAGAAGGGGAAAAGCCTCCGGACTTATCAAACAACCAGATCTTGTAAGGACAACAGCAAGGGGGAAATCTGCCCCCATGATTCAATCACTTCCCACCAGGTCACTCCCCCAACACGTGGAGATTATAATTCAAGTTAAGATTCGGGTGGGGACACAGAACCAAACCATATCAGAGTTCATATATTGTTTATAATTTCAGGGATTATTATGGCATATAAAGTGTCATCTAGGCCAGATATGGAGAGATCTTTATTGTGTTACTGTTCAAGAAAAAAAAAAATGATGTCCCAAATTGCCTGTGTCTTTGGCATGTAAGGTAGTTTTTGTGATAATCTAACATGTATTAAACACTTACTGTTTGTTAGGCAATGTATTATATATTTTATATGCATTATTTGTTTAAATTTTATAATAACTGTATAAAAGAGAGATTATTTGACCACCAGTTTATATAGTTTACAGATTCAGGGATGGTAACTTTTTAGCTTAAGAGCACACAGCAAATAATTTGTCCAAAGCCAGGATTTGAACTTAAGTCTATTTGATTCCAAAGATGATTATTTTTGAAACTGCATAATTTCAAATGTGATAGTACTAGAAATGTAATTATTTTCTATGAAAAAAAATTTTTGGAATTTATTTTATAGTCAGTAAAAAGTTTTTAGAGTTTCAGCATTTAAAACAAACCTTTCCAAAAACGTAAGACTTACTTGTCAGATAGGTGAAACCTAAAATTTGTTTTATCTGCCTCTTCTTCTTAACTTTAATAAGGCTTAGACAGGCTAATGAGGTTTGCGTGCTGCCACAATCAGGTTTCCACTCACTTTTACCCATGTCAAGACCTTGGTGCCCACCCACCCAAGAGAACAGCCACACCTTACTCATGATAGCTGCCTGTAAGGGGAACTTAAAAAGAGGGAAGCTGGGTGCAGTGGCTCAGGCTTGTAATCCCAGCACTTTGATAGGCCAAGGTGGGAGGAGTGCTTGAGGCCAGGAGTTCAAGACCAGCCTGGACAACATAGCAAGACCCCATCTCTACAAAAAGTTTTTTAAAAAATTAGCCAGCCATGGTGGCATATGCCTGTAGTCCCAGCTACTTGGGAGGTTGAGGCAGAAGGATCGCTTAAGCCCAGGAGGTCGAGGCTGCAGTGGGCTATGATGCCACCACTGTACTCCAGCCTGGGTAACAGAGTAAGGCCTTGTCTCAAAAAGAAAAAAGAGGGAGACATCCACAGCTGTTGACAGAAGGGAGCTCTGGCCCTGAAAAATGAGGACGTAACACATAGAGGACTGGCGTGGGAGGAGATATACCATTTTATCCAGCATGCAGATCTCTGACAAGGCATTTATTTTTGAGGGAGGAAAGAAACGAGAAATATTGTCTCATAATTTTTCTCCTAGGAATTTCCTACTCTGTGGGTTAAAAGAAGGAACAGTGGGGTATGTGGAGAAAATGATTTCTCCGTAAAGGCCTGTCTAAAAGTATCTGCATGTTGAAAAATTACATGTAATTAAAGTTTTATTTTAAAATATATATAAATATTCTTTTTTACTTAACAGGTGTGCAAAACCCATTCTGGAATTCTTGGAAAGGGTCTAGCTCTTTCTCATTCACCAACTATATTAGAAGCACTTGAGGGAAATTTACCACTCCAAATCCAAAGCAATGAACAGTCTTTTCTGGATGATTTTATTGCCTGTGTCCCAGGATCAAGTGGTGGAAGGCTTGCAAGGTAAATGTACTTTAAGTTACGTACTTTATTTTAGGGCTTTCATCTTTCATCATTTCTGAAAGAGGGGAGTCATTAGAATATTAAAGTGCTACCTTAAAAAAGTCTGGTTTGCCGGGCACAGTGGCTCACGCCTGTAATCCCAGCACTTTGGGAGGCCGAGGCGGGCAGATCACAAGGTCAGGAGATCGAGACCATCCTGGCTAACACGGTGAAACCCTGACTCTATTAAAAATACAAAAAAAAAAAAAAAAAACCATTAGCCAGGTGTGGTGGTGGATGCCTGTAGTCCCAGCTACTCAGGAGGCTGAGGCAGGAGAATGGCGTGAACCCAAGAGGCGGAGCTTGCAGTGAGCCGAGATCGCGCCACAGAACTCCAGCGTGGGTGACAAAGCGAGACTCCGTCTCAAAAAAAAAAAAAAAAAAAAAATTAAAAAGTCTGATTTATGTATATTTAACTTACTGAAATATAAAATGACAGTTAATATTTTTGTTTGGTAGTTTTTTGTTTGTTTGTTTGTTTGCTTTTGAGAGAGAGGGTCTCACTCTGTTGCCCAGGCTGGAATGCAGTGGCATGATCTCAGCTCACTGCAACCTCCACTTCCTGGACTCAAGTGATTCTTGTGCCTCAGCCTCCCAAGTAGCTGGGATTACAGATATGCCACCACACCTGGCTATTTTTCTTTTTTGTATTTTCTGTAGAAACAGAGTTTCACCATGTTGCCCAGGTTGGAATAGTTATGATAGTATATGATAAGACTCAGTGTGATGGCTCATGCCTGTAATCCCAATACTTTATTAGGCTGAGGCAAGTGGATTGCTAGAGCAAAAGAGTTGGAGACCAGTCTGGCCAACATGGCAAAACCCTGTCTCTACAAAAAATACAAAAATTAGCCAGGCATGGTGGCACACTCCTGTAGTCCCAGCTACTTGGAGGCTGAGGTGGAAGGATTGCTCAAACCCTGGAGGCAGAGGTTGCTGTGATTATGCCAGTGCAATCCATGGTGAAACCCTGGCTCTGCAAAAAATAAAAACATTAAGCATGGTGGCACACATCTGTAGTCCCAGCTACTTGGAGGCTGAGGTGGGAGGGTGGCTCAAAGCCTGGAGGCAGAGATTGCTGTGATTGTGCCACTGCAATCCAACTTGGGCAACAGTGCAAGACCCTGTCTCAAAAAAAAAATGAATTAATTAAATTAAATGTATTATAGTTGTTAATTGATTATTTTTGTTGCTTTTTGTTTGTAGGATGAAAAGGGACAAAAATATTTTGGCCTCCCTGATTTTACTAGTAAAAAAATAAAAAATAAAAATCCCAACTTTTTTCTGGTTTTAATTTTAAAATTGCAGAGATTACTCTTTAGTTTTTAAAAATCACAAAATAGTGATTGGAGAGGAATATCCAATCACTTAAGTCAGCCTCACTACTATACTGTGCAGATATTTTTACGTAATGCATGGTAGAATTACTTATTACTCAGCTCACAGGACAACTTGAATGTGTAGATTACAGAATGAATTCAGGAATGGACATCACAAATTACAGAACATTGATGCATTTTAGGTGGAAAGCAAGGTAATGAGGAAGATAGTTGAGAAACTGTGATAAAAAGTTGGGCAGTACACCTTGAACCTGGCTGCTGTCAGGCAAGCAGAGGGCCATTTCTACCACTGCTTTTACAGAGACATTGCTTTTTCCAGGCTTCCCGGATGGCAGAGTAAGGCGGAGCTCCTTCAGAGAGAGTGAGCCTGCTCAGGACTTCAAATTATACACAACCTACATCGTGTTCTTGGTGATTTTAAATTAGCCATAGTTAAAATTTCAAGTTTCCTGGTTTTAAAAAGTATTTTATACTGTATTTAAATATCAGAAATCTCCTGTGCTTGGCATATTTTTTAAATGAATTTGTCCTTAACAGTTTCCGAGGGAGACACTCAAGGTTATCATTGAGTTGGAAATGAAGATAATGTTTTAGCATTTTGTTTGATACAAGTTTTGTTCATTTGGCTTAATTTTATATTAATCGTTGAAGATGCTGATCGGTGTTTGGGGTTTTGTTTATTTGTTTTTCATTGCTATTAGGTGGCTTCAGCCAGATTCATATGCTGATCCTCAGAAAACATCTTTGATCCTGAATAAGGATGATATTCGTTGTGGTTGGCCTACCACCATAACTGTTCAAACAAAAGACCAGTATGGGGATGTGGTACATGTTCCCAATATGAAGGTAATTATAACTGGATTAAATTAGCAGACATCCATATACTGGCTATGGTGACTGATAACATTTTAGAAATGCTAAGTGCTGAGAGTCCATTTGTTTTACAAACCTCTTTATATAATGGGTGGTGCTGAAAGTTTGTTTAAATGACTTGTTTATATTAAGTAGTCCCCAAGTTTCCAAGTTACATGTATTTTTTTGTGAGTTTGTTCTTTACATTTTGCTACCTGTTACGGTGACTCAAAGGAGGGATAAGAAAGTATCCATCTAAAGAGTGCCAGGCACATAGAGGGAAGACCCTCAGTACGTATTGATTGAATAAATGCATGAAAGAATACATTTTTAAATTTTGTATATAGCTTTGAAAGACTCAAGTACATTCTGTGTTTGGTATAATTGAAACCACATTTAAAAAATAACACTCATTAAATAATTTAGAAATATATGAGTTTAGATTGTAAAAGAATGAGGAATTGAAATAGTTGCATAACGTAATGATGAATATAGAGTTTTTAGGATACCTCTTACCTGAAATAATAATTCATAATGATGTTTCAGAGCATGTTATACATAATTATTTGTGATTTAATCTGTTAATATGAATATCTCATTTAAAACTTTTATTTCTGAAAAATTTATATTGAATAAAATTTTATATAGGCAGTCCCCAGCCCTCTCCTCCTTCAAAGTTGTCTTATAGAGTGATTGGTTATTTGAAGCTTAGAGTTGATTAAGCCACAAAATCCTCTTTGCTCATAGGACAGCTAATTTTGCCGCAATATTATTTTCAGTAGAACTATTTCAACTACTTCATGCATTTATTCATTTATAGCATAAAGAAGTACAATGCCAATGTAGCATCTTACCTGACTAAGTAAAAAATAAGAGCACATTGTTTAAATGACTTAAGACTAGTAAATAAAACTGTATGGAAAAGCTTTCAACCCTGATGCTAAATCAAAATCAGTCTTTTAGCAGTGTCTTTCAAATATTTGGCCATGATCCATAGTTAGAATTTTTATTATAACCCAAAGATATAAAATAAATATATGATGGAGTAGTGTCTATGTAATAGCATATATTAAGTACATATAATTTACTTTATATATTCATACACACATACGTACATAATATGCTATACTCTGATATTTTCTCTAATTTTTTAAGGCAAGTCATACCCTTCACAAAGTGAGTTCATGCCTACTTGGAATTATTCTATAAAATGCAAAAAGCATCACAAATTATAAGAAAAAAATGAATTAAAAATAAAGTTATCCTGATAGTGATATGAAAAAAATGACTACTAGAGGATGGAATTTTGATCACAGTACAATACACATTAAGATATTGAAGGACTTGTATATTGTGTATTCACTGATGAATTTCTTAATGTAGTGAGTTGTTAAATCCAGTCTTTGAACCCTCAAGATTAAGTTTTTTATTCATGTGACAACATTCTAATACCATGTTCATACTGTTATGCTTCTGGTATTTCTTTAGTTGTATTTTCTTTCTTGTGTTTTCTCCTTTGCACCTTTTATTATCTCTTTTGATATCTGGGTTGTTTATATCTTGCATTCATAGTCAGACTTTATCTTTTTTTCTTTTCATCTTAGAGTTCTTTTTTTAACCATATGATGGATCTACTTTTTTTTTTCCTCTCTTCCCCTTCCCTCTCTTCCCCTTCCCTCTCCTCTTTCACTTTCCCCTCCTTCTGCTTTTTCCCTCTTTTCTTCCTCTTCTTTCTCCTCCATATATTTGCTTCTCCTGCTTTGTATCTTTCCTTCCCTTAAACCTCTTACTCAGTGTACTCTAAATTCCTTTCAGATTTATCCAATTTAGAAACTTTATAGAAAATCACTCTAAATACTATCTAGAAGAAGTGATTTGTGCTTCTACTGATACTTAATTTATTAATATCATATTATATTAGCTGGAAACAAAATTAACCTATTTTACTTTCAGCCTATTAGTATATGAAGTCTCAGAAGTACTTTAGACTGTTCAGAAATTGTTAAAAGCTTTATGCAGCAATAGCTAATTATTTGAAACATAAAAATTGATTTGCAGCTAATATTTCAATGAGTTCCAAAATGCTTTAGAAAGCAACAAGTGTTATTGTTACAGTTTTTTTGCTTATAAAATGCCTTGTTTCCTACATGTGATAAAATGAGTTAGAACTAAACACACATATTGTACCAATGTCAATTTCCTGGTTTTGGTTCAGTACCATCAGTGTTTGACAGTGTTGGATAAAATGTAGCCATTGGGGGAACCTGAGTGAAGGGTACATAGGACATTTCATCTATTTTGAAACTTCTTGTGAATTAAAAAAAAAAAAAAAGTTTATTTTAAGGAAATCTTACTTATTGACAAGAGAAAGTCACATAGGAAATAAAAGAGTAACTTTTTTAAAGTAGCACAGTTTGTAAAAGAAAGCAGAATGGTTATTCTATAATGTCTCAGTTTTCTTAGAGTATAAATTATTCAATGATTTACTTCAAGGTTCATGGTGTATACAGACATAGACTCTAGTGATAATTTGTTAAATACTTAGGGTAAATATAGTTGCTTACAGAAAGGTTAAATTGAAATAGTATGTATAAAAATAGTGCCTGTTATTTAAAATCAAATATGTTTGAGACAAGAGAGTTCCCTTGACCCCTTTGTGAAACTTGACGTGGGTGTGGTATGGCTCATTTACTTGGCTTCTGCACTCAAACCCCTTGCAGGATGGGGAGCACCCAGGCAAGCCCCTTTGGGCTTGTGTCTAGGGGTGTGTCACAATTAATGCTATTTTAGCTTTGTTGTCTGTGGATGGCTAAGTGTTAAACAGCTCAGTGAAGAATCAGCATGACACCCTTTTTGGATTCCCGCACCCAGTGTGTCCTGAATTCTTGTCCAGCATTCAGAAAGAATCAGGTCATACGAACAGGTGATGAATGCGTGAATGTGGCGTTTTTGTTTTTTGGTTTTTTGGTTTTTGAGATAGAGTCTCGCTTTGTCGCCCAGGCTGGAGTTCTGTGGCGCAATCTCAGCTCACTGCAAGCTCTGCCTCCCAGGTTCACGCCATTCTCCTGCCTCAGCCTCCCGAGTAGCTGGGACTACAGGCGTGCGCCACCACACCTGGGTAATTTTTTGTATTTTTAGTAGAGACGGGATTTCACCGTGTTCGCCAGGATGGTCTCGATCTCCTGACCTCGTGATCCACCCACCTCGGCCTCCCAAAGTGCTGGGATTACAGGCGTGAGCCACCGCGCCCGGCCACTGCGGATTTTGTCACACAGTGGAAGTGGCCCTCAGCGGAAGGAGAGCTGGAAAGGGCATGGTGTGAGACGGTGATATTTCCCTGAAGCCTAGCAGTCTCCAGCCAGGCTCCTCTCCGAAGTGGTGCCGTGTGAGGTTAAGCCGCGCGTCTGTCAGTTGCTGCTTCTCCACTTGATATTCACCACTTGTCTCTCTGCTAGCTGAAGTCTGGGATTTATAAGAGCATAGGGTAGCGGGGCAGAGCTGGCCAAAAAGGCAACATTTAGGCGGAATACAGGGATAAACTGGTCTCAGGGCCGTAGTTTCCAGGCTTGAGGGTGGGGCCTTTGCCAGGGAACCACCTTCTCCTTTCTGGTATATCTCTGACTCCTGTCTGTATCATCTTCAAATTTTTTAATTATATTTAAAGTTTAAAGCTTTTCATACTGGCACGTGTTTGAGTTGAAATTTTAACCATATACCTGTAAACTGCTGTTTTTTAAATATAAGAATGGGTTTTTAATATTTCCAGGGGATTGTGTCAGTCCAAATACTGATCTCTTGTAACCTCACCTGAAGATAGTGGTCACTTAATGGAACCTATTTGTCACCTGTGCCTAACGTTATGTAAATGGTGAAAGTCTCAAACTACTGATTCCATAGAATGGCATTATTAAGAACAATAAACATTAAAGACAGTCTGTAGTTCTGAGGTAGTCCTCAATTACTTAAAAATGCTATCACTTTTATCTCTGCTACTTTTTCTATTTCTGTGACAATCCTGTTGAATTACCTATTCTTGCCAACCACAAAAATGTTGTCTGTAAGGAACAGCAGAAACTTTGAGTAAAGCTCAGAATGGTGATACCTGCTGAAGACCTAAAGTGATATTCAAATTGTGTGTACATTTGTGGTTGCCTAGGGGTCAAGTGTTTTTCTGCCAATGCATAAACAAATAAAAACAGAACGTTTTCTTATAATTCCTGGAAAATATTTCTGAAAAGTCTTTTTATAAGACAATTTGTATTTTCAATATATTAACATCCCTCAACAAATCTGTGCTTTGTATCTATATAGTAGAGTTAGTAGATGAAAGATAGTCCCGTTTTATTGTTGAAGAAATTGAGTTGCAAAGGTATAATTCCTGGAAAATATATCTAAAAGGTATTTTTATAAGACAATTTGTATTTTTAATATATTAACATCCCTTAACAAATCTGTTTTTTGCATCTATACTGTAGAGTTAGTGGATGAAAGATAGTCCCGTTTTATTGTTGAAGAAATTGAGTTGCAAAGTTTAATTATTAATAGATTGTTTAAATGTTTATGTTAGTGATAGAGCTGTCTAATAATATTCTTTCTTCACTAGAGTAAAGAAATATCTTTGGGCTTTAAGTATAAGATTTGTTTCATTAAGTGTTAATTTTTGAAACTTCTATCAATAGAGAACATTTTCTTCTTTAGAACAGTGCAGCTGAAACTGACATTAGTGCTTTAAAATGTCCTGAGATTGTGGGAAAGCATTTACACTTGCATTACCTGATAAAATAATTTGTTAGTCCCTGCAATAACTTAATGTAGATTCATTCCACTGCCTTTTCCTGTACTTTATTAGTGGTGCATTTGTTTTTATGTTTTGATATCTCTGATTATGTATTCCAAAATGATGAGGCCTTGTTTTACACTGTGTTCATGATTCGTATTGTCAACCCATCTTGAGGTCATTTGAACTCTGTTGAATAAGCCTTTGAAAGGAATGCCAGAGATAGACCAATGCTAACATAAAGTATGCATAATTGTGAGTTTGTAATTGTAAGTTGCTTATTTTGATGTCAGTGACAATTAAATAATAATAGTATTTGGTTTCTGTAATACCATGTTTAGGTGGAAGTGAAAGCTGTCCCTGTTTCTCAGAAAAAAACATCTTTACAACAAGATCAAGCAAAGAAACCTCAAAGGATTCCTGGCAGTCCTGCAGTAACAACTGCATCTTCTAATACTGACATGACTTTTGGAGGACTGGCATCACCAAAGCTAGATGTTTCATATGAACCAATGATAGTGAAGGAAGCTCGATATATTGCCATAACAATGATGAAGGTAATTTATTTTACTTATCAGAAAAATTTTAGTTTTCAACATTCGTTTATTTAACCAACATTTCAGTGTTTCAGATGCAGACACGAAATTATAAGTCCAAAGAGCATTTGATGGATATTAAATTTGCAGCAACACTTTTAAGATAATGTTATCCTATCTTCAGAGAGGGTTTTCATTGGTTTTTGACAGATGTCCAAAGGGGACCATCAATTACAGATCAAGTTAATCCAATCAGAGATACAGGTGTATTAGGCTGAGTTTCAGTTCCTGTGAAAGTATTTGACTACTTTTGACCAGGAACAGTGGCCCACACCTATAATCCCAGTGCTTTGGGAGGCCAAGGAGGGAGCAACACTTGAGGCCAAGAGAGTTCAAGACCATCCTCAGTAACATAGGGAGACCGCATCTCTACAAAATATAAAAATAACGTAAAATTTCTAAGTACTTGTCTATTTGCAGTTTACTATTCGTGCTAGAATGTATCTCTTGAGGGTTTCGCTATTTACCTATGCCCCCCTTCAGTTTTGGATTCTCTCAAATGCCAGATGTATCTCCTAGAACTCTTTGGGATTTTTAGCTCTCTAATAACTTTAGACATTAAAAATATAAATTTTGGATGTTCTAGTTATCTTCAGAGGCAGCGTTAGTCTGAATTATTGAGGTCGTCATTATTCGAAGCTGAAGTTTATAATTTTGGCATTTTCAGAGAGCAGTCATGAGCCATTGAAGGCTTTTGGGTAGAAGAATGGCTTGATTAGATTTGAGTTTTATAAAGATTATAGTGGAATATGGACGGTGTAATTGGGCAAATGATCAAGACACATGGCTTGGTTTTAGTCTCTTTAGGGGACTGTTGACTTAATTTGGTTAGATATGCTGATCAGTTGGACTACTGAGTTGTCAATCAGGATAGGTTCAATAGAATCGGTAGAACCTGGTAGCTAGTGGAGGTGGAGTAAAGAAGAAAGGTAGGAAATAAAAGATGAAATTCACATTTTGAGCTTGTGTCCAATTGATAATGGAAGAAGGGCAGGTTTTGGTTAAGAAAGATAACAGATTCAGTTTTGGATGAGATGAGTTTTAGGTACTTCTGAAATACCTATGTGGAGATGTATAAAACAAAGTTGGATGTACAGACCTGAGTGATCACAGTCTGACCTCAAGAAAAGGATTCAAGAATCATTAGCACTTACATTGCTTATGAAGTCATGGGAATAGATGATACCTTCTATGGTAAATGAAGACAGAAGTTCCAGGATAGGATCCTAAGAAACACCAGTATCACTGAGTCTCAGACTCTTCTCTACATCAGAAGCATCTGGAGCACTTACTTTAAAAAAAGATTTCCAAACACCCAGAGATTTAGATTCAGTGGGTTTGGAGAGAGAGTCAGGAATTTGCCTGAAACAAATATGCAGAGTGATTCAAATTCAAAACCTATACTTTGAGAAATATTGATTTACAAGATAAGAGAAGAAGAAAGGAAAAGGAAAAACAATTCACACTGGTAAGAACACTAGCCAAAGAAGCAACACATAATTAAGGGAATGGCTGAAGTGAGTGTAGATAAGCCTCTCAAGATGTTTGACTGTAGAAAGAACCAGAGGAAATGGAATTGAGTGAAGGCTTTGGAGTATGGGGTCTTATTAATAGAGATAGACTTACATATTTGAGTGCTGATTAGGAGATAATTCAGAGAAAGAAAACAGTAAAGACACTCTGAATATAAAAATAGAATCTAGAGCTCAAGTGGTAGCAGTGGCCTTAAATAGGAGGAGTAGTGCTTGTTTTCATTCTGCCAGGAGAAGGAAAAGAAAGCTTAATACAGATGCTAGTAAATTTTTAGGTTTTGCAGCCAAAGGAATTATTTAAAACCGTAATTTTGTGTTTGGAGTTGGAAATGGAAGTGATGAATCTTAGGGTCAAGGTTTTGAAACAAAGGGGAAAAAATGAAATTGTTATTCCTTGAGATTGAAAGAAAGCACCGGTCAGAAAAGATGTATTAGATGCCTTTGAATAATAAGTTGAAATTGAAGATTATTTGTAAATAACAATGTGAGTCATATGAGCATGGGTAAAATAATCATTTGGATTGACCTAGCATTAAAATTTTGCTAGATAGTTCAGCAAAAGAACAGTGGAACAAGAAGTTGAGTATATGGTAGCTAAAGAGAGGACAGTGGAACCTAACTTAGTTTGGAAGGGAAGAAATTTCAGAGAGTCAAGGAAGTTAGAGGGACTAGACATCAGAGTAGATATAGGAATAGTTATTGAGGTTAAAAAAACTGAACAGCCCACTTTATTTTGATTTCAGAGACAGAACAATTCTGAGTAGTGTCACAGGTCTGTGACTTTTGGTGTGAGTGGCTGGAAAAAAGTTTAAGTTATTGAGGTTAAAGAAATCAGGGAATGAGAAACTGGAGTTCTAGATGAATTGTCCACTGGCTGTTAAAGAAGTCAAGGCTACAAATTCTCCTCTATTCCAACACTTATTTAAGGAATTTACTTTCTTGTCTCCTTACCTCCCTAGTCTTTTAGTTTCCTATGAACATGCTTCAATTTGTATAATTTCTTTTGCAAATTTTGTTACCACAACAGAATGCAGTATTTCAAACATGTTCTGAGTAGCCTAGGTTTAGAGCAGGTATAGAATACCATTCCCAAACAGTATCTGTGAAATGTTAATTCAGGTTCCGGGAGGAAATTTTCCTTATCAACCATTCACAGATACTATGTACTCACCCAGTAGTGAGCCAAGTATTGTAGAGGATGGAAAAATGAGATATGGTCTCTTCTTTCATTACTAAGTGTGTTAATAATATGTATTTGAGGGAAAGTGATGAAGTAGAAAATACATTGTACTCAAAGTCTAGAAACCTGGATTTCCTTCTTTTCTCACCTTTGTATGGCCAAAGACTCAGCCTTAATTTGCGTTTTTCTCACGTGTAACTTTTGAGTAGGTAAAGTCAGCTAGATCATTCCTAATTCATTTTTATGAAAACAAAAAGGGTAGAGAGAAGGAAAGGGGCTTTGAGTTTGCTTCCTTTTACTGTAAGTACAGGAGGAGTTAGAAGTGGATGAGCAGTTGGACATCTTGACCTGAACTTGAAAGATAATGATTTCTTTGCTAATGTTGCAGGCATACAGAAGTATTGGGAATAATGTGCCAAGTTTCATGTACCTACAGCCCATTTTTGTCTTTACATTTTACCATAATTGTTTCAGGTCATTTTGTTATTTTTTATTAAGAAACAGATTGCTACACGTACAATTGAAGCCTGCATAAACCCTTCCTCAGACCCATTACCACCCCTTCCTTAGAGGTAACTGTTGTCCTGAGTGTAGTAATTCTCATTCCTATGTATATTTTTAGGCTCTTGTTGAATACAAATTTATTCATAAGCAGTATATTTTGGATTGTTCAATATGTTTTCCAGAAGTTTATAAAATAGTATCATATTGTATGTATCATTTTGCCAGATTTTTGCTTAATGTTATTTTTGAGGTTCAGCCATGTAGCTATAGGTCATTCATTTTAACTGCTTTAAAGTATTCCTTTGGGTTACTATTCCATAATCTGTCCATTCCCCCATTGATGGACACTAAACTGTACAGAAATAAACATTCTGTATTTGTCTCCTTTTGTACATGAGCAAGAGTTTGTGTAAGATGCATACTTAGAAGTGGAATTGTTAAGTTGTAGGGCTTGCACACCTTCAACTACGTTAAGTATTGTCAAAACTCACATTCCCACGAGCAATGTATGAAAGTAGCAGGTGCTGCATGTTCTCCTCAGCGCTTGGTTCTTACCAACACAATTTGATGACCATGATATGATTTATTTTAGTTTTGTTTTCTTTCGTGTTTTCTTTCAAGTTTAGTTAAATAACTTTTCTGGTCTTTATTGACCTTTCAGATTTCTTCTTCAGAGAATTGTCTTGACTCTTTTTTTGTTGTTGTTTATCTCTTTTGTATGGATTTGTTCTTTATATATTATGGATGCATATCACCTATGGGTTATACAAGTTAAAAATCTCCTCCGAGGTGGAAGCTTTTCCTATCTTTATAGTATCTTTGTTTTGGAAAGCTTTAAAATTTTAATGTACTCAGAAGATGTTATCTGTTTTTTTCTTTTGCTTTTTTTTTAAGTTTTGGTGTTTACTGTTGGATCTTCAAACCACATAGAATTTATATTTAATAAATAGTCTAATGTAGGTAATTGAGTTTTTTCTTTTTATCCTATATGGATAACCAGTTGTCTCACAACCATTTATTGAATAATGTATTACTCTATTAATCGAGAATGTTTCTAAATGATTTTACAATTGTTACTGGTCTCTTTTTTAAAGGTTTATGAAAATTATTCATTTGAAGAACTACGTTTTGCATCACCAACTCCTAAGAGGTAAGAATCGCTTTCTCAAAGTATAACCAAAACATGTGTTGTCGCTTGCAACTAAAATCGTCCTGCATTTCAACTTTATTTTCTATAAATAATTACTTTATAGCATTTTTCTAGGTTGCCATTGCTGATAGAGATTTGTCACATAATAATGTATAGATTTGCAGAAAGCATGTGTTTACATTCAACTGTAATACTGCCAGCATGTTACATAATACTACCTACTAGTGAAAGTAGGTATGTAAAGTAGGTATCTAGTATCTAAAAATGTTTAAATTGACTTGTTTAGGATTGATTAGTTTGTTTTTCATTTGTTTGCTATTTAAAAATTAATCCTTTTGTCCTTCCAATGAATTGTGGAGAGATTTCAGCATGTAGTATACTTGTATTTGATTGTACTGTCTTAATTTTTCAGCCCATAAGTAATTCTGTTAACTTCAGATTTAAGCACATTTTTTTGAGTTAATATTTTATTTGTTAGTAATAGTACTTCTTAAAATAGACACTTGGAAAAAATAATTAGATGCATTATAGTTTGGAGAGATCACCTCCATAGAATTTAGAAAAGTCCCTGAAGTGAATCTGGGATAGCAGAATTATGTATAGGCTGGAAATGCCAGTTTGAAACTCATGGGGAAAATACATTTGGGAATCATCTACATAGAGATGGCATTTATTTAAAACTGAGGAATGGATGTCACCTAGATAGATGGCATAGGTAGAAAAAAGATTACCCAGACCCAAATCCTGGGGCATTCCTTAAATTAAACGGTAGTCAGAAAAGGGAAAGCAACGAAACACTGACAAAGAATGACCAGTGAGATAAGAAAAAAGCCAGGAAAATAAATGTCGCTGAAGCAAAAGGAAGGAAGTATTTCAAGATAGGAAGAGTTGTCAGCTATCAAATGCTACTGAGAGATTACTGAGGATGAAGTGACCATTGAACTTGGGGACATGGTGGTCATTGGTGACTTTGACATCAGCAGGTGTAAGGAAATGTTGGAAACAAAAGCCTAGTAAGGATAAATTGTGGGAGGGAAGTAAAAGTGAGAAAATGGAGTTTGATATAAATAGGAGAAGAGATGTTAAGACCTTACTAGAGGAGGCTGTAATATCAAAGGGAGGTGTTAGCGAAGGTTCTAAAGTTTGTGTGCTAATGGAAATGGTTCAGTAAATTGAGAATATTGATGATGCATGAGAGAGAACAAGGTGATTGCAGCATAAAAATGTTGAGGGAATAAGATTCACAGGACAAGGGCAGGGGCTAGCTTTGGATCAAATCCAGGACACTTCCTCCATTCTACCATGAGAGAAGGCAGGGGAAAGTAGGTTTATTAATCACATTGCAACTTTGAGGTTGTATCTGATTGCTTATTGTCTCACAAGAAAGAGGTGAGGTCATGATCACCTGAGAGTGAGGAAGAGAGGTGATGCAGGTTTGAGGTAAGAAAGAAGTGAAATTCAAGCATTTTGGAGAGTAGACAAGCATACTATGGCAGGGTGGTAGGATTGCGAGGAGGTATGCAAACAAATTAAATGTTTGCTGAACTATTGTAATGATGTTGGCTGCTTAACCAAAAGTAAAATTTCCAACATCCATCTTATTTCTTTCCAGACCCAGTGAGAATATGCTGATCCGTGTCAATAATGATGGGACTTATTGTGCAAATTGGACTCCGGGGGCTATTGGACTCTACACTATTCATGTTACCATTGATGGCATTGAAATTGGTAATTTTTTTTTAAGCTGTGAGCTACTACTTACTTCGAATAACTAGAATCAAAATTATTTTTATCTTCTAGTTTTGCCCTTTAACTCGCCTCATACATATGGATAGGTTTCATAAGTTATTTGAGGCCTTGTTTTCTCATTCATAATGAGTATTTAATTAGTGCGTTAACATTTTGTAGTAATTTCTGGTGTCCACCCAAGCATTGTAGCCCTCATGACTCCTTCCCTGCATTCCCTGATGTGAATAGTCAGGTGTGCTCTCTTCCACGGTGCTGTGTTACCCTGTCTCTCCCTTGTGGGTGTGTCTGTGCTTCTTCTGACTGTGAGCAGAAAGCATTCATGCTTGGATCTTCCAGTGTAGCTCAGTGCCTGGCACGTAATGACAGTAAATATGGATGAATGAATGCATTTTTCAATCTATCAATGTGTTATAGGATATCTATACAGTCATGTGCCTCATAACATTTTGGTCAGTGACGAACAACATATATAGTGGTGGTCCTGTAAGATTTTTACTGTACCTTTTCTATGCTTAGATATGTTTAGATATGCAAATCCTTACCATTGTGTTACAGTTACCTACAGTATCCAGTAGAGTAACATGCTGTATAGGATTGTAGCCTAAGACCAATAGGCTGTATCATATAACCCAGGTAATCTGTACCATCTAGGTTTGCATAAGTCCACTCTGATGTTTGCACAATGATGAAATTGCCTGGTGATGCATTTCTCAGAACATTTCCCCCATCCTTAAGCAATGCATGACTATATTAGATACATGAGAGGGGATTTATTAGGGAAAATTGGCTTGCAGAGTTATGGAGTCTGAAAAGTCCCATGATAGGCCACACCTGCAGGCTGGAGACCCTGGGATGCAGGTGGCCTCAGAACCAGAGAAGCAGATGATGCAACTCTCAGTCTGAAGCCAAAGGCCTGAGAATCCAGGAGGGGCACAGATATAAGTCCTGGAGTCTAAATTTTGGGGACCCTGGAGTTCAAATGTCGAGGGACAGTAGAGGAAGTGTTTATCGAAGCTCCAGAAAATAGATATGCATTCACCTCTCCTCTGTTTTTGTTTGCTCTGTGTCCCCAGCTGATTGAACAGTGCCTGCCCACATTGAGAGCAGATCTTCCCCACCTACTCCACTCACATTCACATGCCAGTCTTCTCTGGAAACACCTTCACAGACCCAAAAGTTATGCCTTACCAGGTTTCTAGGTATTCTTTAATTCAGTTAGGTGGACACCTAGAACTAATCATCACAACCATTAACTTTGAAAAACATACTGCTTGTCTTTCAGGCATTAATCTTTCCTTTACTTAACTTTTAAACTGTGTGTATAATAGGATAACAAGGAGAAAACTATAGTACTTATCAGTGTGAATTTCTTGTAACGTTATTTTTCCTGATGCTCCTCAAGAAAAGGGGTTTCTGTGATCAGATAGATTTCAAAAACCTGGTACGGGATGAGTATCTTTTATCTGAAATGCTTGCAACCAGAAGTATTCTAGATTTTGGACTTTTTCTGATTTTGGAATAGCTGTATTATAGCTACCAGTTGAGCATCCCTAATTCAAAATTTCAAAATTCAAAATGCTTCAATGAGCACTTTTTTTGAGCATCATGTCAGCATTCAAAAAGTTTTAGATTTTAGAGCTTTTTGGATTTGGGGTTTTCATATTAGAGATGCTCAACTTGTATATGGTAGTCTCACTTGAGACATTCACACAATCTACATTAACATATTAGGGATTCTGAGAAGTTCTGAAATCAAGAAATTTGTCTATGTTTAATCCTTATCATGGGACTCCTTGCTAGTGGGAAAGAGAGAAACAGGGTGGAGATAGTAAAAATACCAATTAATATTTCACCAAAATATTTGGGAAACTCTGCTTTAAGTAGTTTGCTTTGTCAGTGGAGGTAAAGAGGTACTTTACATTGATGTAATTGTATGTTCTCATACATTAATATAACTATATAGACTCAGATATGTCCAGTTCACCTGACCGTTCTAGAGACCTTCGCCAGCAGCCTTTGCTGCACTCTTCTTTATTTCAACATATCCATAAAGCCTTTAGTTCAGCAACTGTTTTTTGGTTCTGAGCATACATTGTCCTGAGTAAGACAATTCCTGTCAAGTGTTAACACTTTACTGAGGACTGTGAAAGTAAAACAGGCAAACCAAAATCATATGAAGTAGAATATAAGTAGTGACATACAAGAGATACAAATTACAGTAGGAATTCAAAAGTAGAAATAGCCAAGAACGACATTGTGAAGATTTTCTTCTCTCTAAAAATTCTGGTAAAATTTCAGTAGATAGAGTTTTTTTCATCATCTTATCTAATTGTGGGATGAAGGAAACTGATACAAATTAGATAAGAAAAATCCACTTGTATTTGTTTTTTGGAATGAAGCTGAAGAAAAAGACTTGCTTACTTAGAATCATCCATTTTCTTCCATACTCAACTTCACTGCTCTTCTTCGTAAGTTTTCTCCCATGCCATCAGTGGGCTGCAACCTTGCTTGACCATGGACAAGCAGAGATAATAATTCATTAGAACAATTACAATAATAATAGCTAACATTTATTGTGCATTTAATATATATATCTAAATTTGTTCTACATGTACTTTTTTTTTTTTTTTGAGACAGAGTCTCACTCTGTTGCACAGACTGGAATGCAGTGGCACAATCCGTGCTCACTGCATCCTCCACCTCACAGGTTCAAGCAATTCTCATGCTTCAGCTTCCTGACCTGGAATTACAGGTGTGCGCCACCATGCCCAGCTGATTTTTGTATTTTTAGTAGAGATGGGGTTTCGCTATGGTGGCCAGGCTGGTCTTGAACTCCCAACCTCAGGTGATCCGTCCGCCCCAGCCTCCCAAAAGGATTACACGTGTGAACCACTCTGCCTGGCCCCTTGTACATTTTAAGTCATTTATTTCCTACAACAGCTCGGTGAGTTAGATACTATTATTTTTCCCATTTTATAGATGAAGAAATTGAGGCCCAGAGAGTCAAACAGTTAGTGCAAGATATCGGAGTAACCAAAGCAGTCTAACATGAGAACCTCAGCTTCTCATAACCATGCTACATTGTCATAGAGATGACTGGTAGAGATGATGAGTGGTATTCTGATTTGATATTGTCTGATAAGATTTAATTCTAAAGGGTTTTTTTTTTTTAATTATTTTCCATTTTTTCTGTATCATTTCATATGTTCTAGTTAAAGATAGGGAGCCCCTTCTTTTCCTTAACCTCCTGAGATATTCCTTTAGAATCTTAGGGCCATTTTAAAAATATTTCTCTTGTTTAGCTTACTAAATATCCATTACCTTAAAAGGACAGAAATCAGATATTTGTGTTAATTTTTAAAAATAGCCTGTGGATGTTTGTAAGATTAGGTTTAAGGATCTTCCTTCTGTTTTTTTCTCATATGTTACAGTTCTCTTATTTTTCTGACAGATGCTGGTCTGGAAGTAAAAGTAAAAGACCCACCAAAAGGGATGATACCACCAGGAACTCAGCTGGTCAAACCAAAGACTGAACCTCAGCCTAATAAGGTTAGGGCAGAATGAGCTGAGAGCCAGAATCATTCAATTTTTACATGTTTGTCACTGATGCTTCAAAATGCCCAGTAAACATCTAACGTTTTACTTGATTTCAGGACTTAAATTCTAATTATCCCTAAATAAATTTAGAGAGTAGTTTATGGTAATATTTCTAAGTTATAACATATGTACTTCTTTATTTCTTTGTGTAATGCTATCGTAATTGATACATATTGTATTCTTCCTGCTATATAACATTTACAATGAACAAAAAGTCTACTGAAATAAAGTGTAAAGTTTGCAAGGCAAAAATGTCCTCTACTGTCAAAAGAAAAGTTAACTTCTGAAATCTAAAGAATAAGTACAGGCATTTTGGTAAACTGCATGTTAAAAAATGAAATACTGGTAATTGAATTTGTTTTTCTAACAGAAACAAATGGTTTTTATCCTTCTTAACACATATCTTCAATATTTAGAAATGAGTTAAAAAATATATAATTGTCTAAGTTTTATTTTCAGTAATATACATTTCAGTGCTTAAAAGGTCTGTGGTTAGTGTTGTTATGAAGCACTGTTATTTGCAGAGGGAGCCTCACTACAAATAATTCTGGAACCTTGTTAAGAATTATGATACTTTCAAACCTGCTTAATTTTACTTCTTGCTACTTATAAGATCTCTATTCCATGTTCTTCCTACCTCACTGTTTATCTTTGCCTTTCTCAGGTTCGAAAATTTGTGGCCAAGGACAGCGCAGGGCTTCGCATTCGTAGCCACCCTTCCCTTCAGAGTGAGCAGATAGGCATAGTGAAAGTCAATGGAACTATCACTTTTATTGATGAGGTAATTGATAAAGGAGCTCTTGGTAGTAAATTTTGGACAGAAAGTTTTTGCATTGTTTTCTTAATAATAAGGTTACTGAGTTTTTTGTCAGAATGTGTTTTAAGCAGTTTGGGAAATATTTTAAAACTACTTTATAGAATGTGTTCATTGAGTTTCAAACAGTTCATTTATTTTATCGTTAAAAATAACTAAAATTATATTTTGAACATGAAAAGAACAATGTTCAACATAGTATTCAGAAATCTATACATGTATTCACTGAAAATGGGTATAGTTTTTCATGACATTTTAAAATGTTGTTTGTTTTGAAATGTGTTTCTTACTGCTTTAACTTTAGACAGTATATTTTTCTGGTAATACAACCAGGTAACTTCTGATTCTTAGAATATAAATATAAGGGAAGGAAGATTCGTATTCTTTTGGGTAACATCTGATTTTACTGTTTAAACTATGTATCTTAAAGTGTGGTTTCCTTGTGTGTTTATTCCTAAGTGAAATTGTTTTTATAATCTTGTCACATGAATTATCATATTGTGTTGGCACTCTTTGCTGCTTTTTTTCCCCTGGAAGGTCTCTCAGACTTACTTTCTACAAAAACTAGATGCTTAATCTCCACATCCACCATTATTTTCCTGCTTTGCAGACTTTCAGACGTTGCTAGCCTCATAGGACTTACAGGAAGGCCTGGCTTGTTTCTGTTGCTTTTTTTCTATAGCTCCATAATGACGATGGTGTGTGGCTGAGGCTGAATGATGAGACAATAAAGAAGTATGTCCCTAACATGAATGGTTACACTGAAGCCTGGTGCCTCTCTTTTAATCAACATCTTGGCAAGAGTCTTCTGGTCCCTGTTGACGTAAGTAAAAGGTGGTTTTAAAAAGCATTATAGATACACGCTGTTTTTTTTTTTACAGGGCTTTCTTTAATTAAGGCTTTTCAGTTCTGAGGTAACCCACAACTAAGTAACTTTTACTTTACAATTTTTTGAATTCTTAAGGGCTTCTGTGTAATGAAAGTGAAGTTTGGCAAGGTTAAGGCCCTTAGTGCAGATTATGATCCATCACAGATAGGCAGGAAGTAGTAAATTTAATTAATTACTACTTAATTAAAACTACTGAATTCCTTTCCAAGAGGTAGAAAATGAGACTGGTTACATTTTTTTCTTTCTTATTTATACAATTGTTTGGAATGAATTCCAAACTAAAGTTTATGAACTCAGAAATATACATTCAAAAACATGTATAAATGTATGTTATGGTCACATTTTGCAATTAGTGCTGTGTGTTTTGTCTAATTTTGAATTTCTTCTTTCTTGGCTTATAATAGTATTATTTAGACTTGTGGTGCTATGTAGTATTCTAATTGAAGTTAAATCCTAGTCTTTGAGAGAATTCATTTTACCTCCTTGTTAAGTATAGTAGAATAGAGCCAGTGTTCACAAGATTGCTACTTCATGAAGTATAATAATAACCCACACTTCATTTTATATATTAACCAGGAAAGAATGATTTTTCCCTTTTTTCATTACCATCAAATGTGTGTGCTCTTTAGGACAGGGCTAATAAATAGCACAGGTAAAATTTTATTTAAAAACTTAGTATTTTAAACAGTTGAATTTCTTAAAAATCAGTTTATAAAGTTAGCTTATTATGTCAAACCATTCGGTATATTCCATTTGACTTTCTCCTTGATTGTCCGTAATAATGTTCTCCAAAGCAGTAATTTATATAATACAAGACAATTCTTTGGTGAACAAAACATTGGAATTTCTATTTGTATTTATTGATCTCATTTTTTTTATATGCTTTTGTGTATGTTTTATAATAGCACAGTGGAGACTTTGTATATATAGAGAGAGCAAGGAAGAGAGAAGGAAGATATGTGATCAAGAAAATTTAGAGTGTTGGCTTACTGCTTTATGGAGGTTAAGTTGAACAATGATACATCTATAATTAAAATACTAAATTTTAAATCAAAAAATTACATCAATTACATCTTATTAAATTTTCCTCAGATTTATACCTGCAGTTAAAAATAAAAAGGATTTTGACCTTCTATGAAAGTGTATTTTAAAGAGATAATTATAACCACCATTTTTGTACAGTTTTTTTTCCAATGTAAACTTTTTTGTTGGGCAAGGGGGAGTTGAGTTTTGTTTTTTATACAAATGGAAGAACCGCTGGAACTCAGGAGGTGGAGGTTGCAGTGATTTGAGATTGCGCCACTACACTCCAGCCTGGGAGACAGAGCAAGTCTCTGTCTCAAAAAAAAATAAAAATATGGTGATGGGGTCTTACTATGTTGCCCAGGCTGGTCTGGTCTCAGACTCCTGAGCTCAAGCGATCATCTTGCCTTGGCCTCACAAAGTGCTGATATTACAGACATGAGCTACCACACCTGGCCATTGTGTGTTTTATTTAAGATAATTTTCTTCAGTCCCTAATAAAACGTTATTCCAGATTATATTATCTTTTCTACCTCCCCAGTCCAAATTTTCTCCGATTTCTTTGCTCATTTGAGGAGCTGCTTTTGGGAGAAAAAGATACTCACACAGATAAAGCAAGTCAATAAACAAAGGTAGAAAGGAAGAGCAAGAAGTACCATCTGTCAAAGTTCTGAATCCCACGGTTTTGTTTTAAAGCATTGTGTTCTGTTATTTGATGCTTTTGAACACCATCCAAGAGACTATCTGTAGTAGACAGTCTCCTTAAGGGAAAGAAGGGAGTAACAAATGTTAGAGGAGCGGTAAGGAGTGGAGTGAGGCATGCAGATACTTGCCGGTGGTTTTCACTGGAATGTGAGTGCGGAGGTTGTTAATGTAAACAGCTTAAGAGTGTCTGGTATTGTTAGGAAGTTAGGGTTTTTTTGATTTCTTCATTTTAAGAGTAGTAGTGACTTGAGAGTTTTATAAGTTAGAAGACAGATACTAGTAGAAAAAGGGAGAAATTAAAGATGTAGATGACAAGGCTGAAGACTGAAAAACAGGAGGAGGAAATGGAATTAAGGGCACCTTGGAGAGCTTGCTTCTGTAAAAGAGCGGGGGATATGCATGGCAGTAGTTATGTCTTGGAGGAGGGAGGGACGAGGGGAAGAGGTTGAGGGAGACTACAAGTTCCCTTAAAATAGAAGATAGGAAAACCATCAGTTCACAATGAAAAGAATGAGTTAAGTTAGGGGGTTGAGAAATGCAATGAATATTTGGAATATTGTTTGAAGGATTACTGGGCCACTAAAGACTCAATGAGACCACTGTATAGACCCAGCTGGAATCCCCCGCCTAGTCCTTTATTGCCCTAAGTGTCCAGAATTAAAAGAGCCAAGAAACAGCCAAGAAAGCAAATTCTAGTACTAGTTGCTGAGCTGCTGTGACAGAAAGAGCAATTAAGATAATCAACTCTGGGAATGTGTACTCAGACCTAAGTTAGAAATGTGAAAGGACAAATGGAAGGTCCAAGGGATTTAGAAGATTTAATAAAATCCTAGGACAATATAGTGAATGCACTGTAGTTAAAGAGCTGGAAAAATACAGACAATAAAGTAGAGTATTTGTATTTGATATCATAGGTAGAGCACTTTAACGAATGAGACGCTCTGTTACATTGCCATGGGACGGTGGCTGAAGTGCAGTGCACATGGAAGTCACTGCAAGTGCCTAAGTCTGGGAACTAAGAAGCTAGGCAGGTGGAAGATCATCTGCATGGACTTGAAGACACACAGATGATGTGACTCACAGAGTTAAAGATGAAAACAGGCTGTACGTGGTGCACGCCTGTTATCCCATCTCTTTGGCAGGCCAAGATGGGTAGATCATAAGGTCAGGAGTTCAAGATGGTGAAACCCCGTCTCTATTAAAAATACAAAACTTAGCCGGGTGTGGTGGCGGGTGCCTGTAGTCCCAACTACTCAGGAGGCTGAGGCAGAGAATTGGTTGAACTAGTGAGGCAGAGGTTGCAGTGAGCTGAGATCGCACCACTCCACTCCAGCCTGGGCGACAGAGCGAGACTCCATACCAAAAAAAAAAAAAAAAGATAAAAACAGTGTGTTTACCGTTGGAGGAAGGGGTCCATAAGACACAATTTAAAGTCATGGGGGGATGGAAATAGCTTGATGTTGGATCAGGAAGAAACAGAGCAGTTTTGATATAAAAATGAAAGAACAGGCCAGGCGCGGTGGCTCACGCCTGTAATCCCAGCACTTTGGGAGGCCGAGACTGGCGGATCACGAGGTCAGGAGATAGAGACCATCCTGGCTAACACGGTGAAACCCCGTCTCTACTAAAAATACAAAAAATTAGCTGGGTGTGGTGGCGGGCGCCTGTAGTCCCAGCTGCTGGGGAGGCTGAGGCAGGTGAATGGCGTGAACCCGGGAGGCGGAGCTTGCAGTGAGCCGAGATCCGGCCGCTGCACTCCAGCCTGGGCGACAGAGCGAGACTCCGTCTCAAAATAAATAAATAAATAAATATATAAATAAATAAATAAATAAATAAAATGAACAGGTGGATGACATAAGGGTTTATGTTTTGGGTGGTGATCAAAGATGACAGAGGGAAATTAACTGGCATAGGGCTCTAAACAGATCCGGGATAAAGTTGCTTAAGTACAGATGTTAACTGAGGGCTCACACAGGGTCAGAGGAAAATCATGCCTGACATAGGCAGGGACAGGCATGATTTTCCAAGGTTTTATCTGTAGGGACTAGGGCAGACCCCTTACCCAGTCAGTACATTCTTCTTAAGAGAATCTGACTGTGCAGGGCTAAACATGATAGGGCATAGAGGGAATAATGATTCCCTCTCATCCCCTCAAGGAAATAACACAGCTAAATAGTTGCATCTTGCTACCTCTTCCTTTGTATCTCTTATATATTTACTACTGGAAAAACACTCTTTTCTCCTTCTCCAGTTCCTTTAGAGTAAACGAACCTTAATCATGGCTATTAATTGTAAAACATGACTCAATAAAAAAATGAAAACTGGGAGATATGAAATAAAATTGGAAGTATTCAAACACCAATGCTGCTAACTTAAAAAGAAGTGAAAGTACTAAAAAGTTGCCTTCCGCACTGTTTACATCTATCTCTTCAACCTTTTCTAGTTAAAACAATTTTGTATTGACATCAATGTGTGCACCTTATTTGGATCCCGACTCAAACAAACTATAGAGAGGAGTGGGGGCAGAGATTGGAAGTTTGAACACTGACTGAATGTTGGATGAATTATTTTTAAAAATAAGATTGCTATAATTACCCATATTAGATAATCCTTAAAGTGATCTTGTCACGCTGTCTTGTTTATTTACTCATGTTTTAGAATTTGTGTATTCATTATAAGTATGAACTTTAGCTCAATTTTGATCTGTCATTCTATTTAAACATCATATTTGACTAAAAAATATTGATATCCTAATTTAGTTCAAAGGTGACTTTAACTGTTTTAGCACTTTAGTAATGCTCTAGTTTAGAGACAAAATAGCATTAGACATTCATATTATGACTGTATCGTTTCCAAAATAATTTTTAAGTCAATGGGAAAGATAGAGCTAAATAGATGAAGGGTTCAGATCCTCTGTGAGGCATTCATTATCAGTTATGTAGAACTTTTTGCCCTTTTTAGAACACTCTTCCTTTTTGTTTTGGTTTTTTTGTTTGGTTTTGTTTGTTTGTTTTGTTTTTTATAGCACCTTGCCTTGCCACCCAAGCTGGAGTTCAGTGGCACAATCTTGGCTCACTGCAATCTCCACCTCCCAGGTTCAAGCGATTCTCATGTCTCAGCCTTCCCAGTAGCTGGTATTACAGGCATACACCACCACGCCCAGCTGATTTTTGTATTTTTAGTAGAGATGGGCAGGGTTTTACCATGTTGGCCAGGCTGCTCTTGAACTTCTGGCCTCAAGTGATCCACCCATCTTAGCCTCCCACAGTGCTGGGATTACAGACTGGGATTAAAGACGTGAGCCACTGCACCCAGCAGAGAACATGCTTTCTGACTTTACGTCTTAAGAGTCTTTGTTTTGTTGTCTAATTTATCTAGAATGGTTTCGCTTCCATTTTTTTCTAATCTTAAGTTGTCC
Organism: Macaca nemestrina; assembly: GCF_043159975.1. Lineage (NCBI taxonomy): Eukaryota > Metazoa > Chordata > Mammalia > Primates > Cercopithecidae > Macaca > Macaca nemestrina. Next base: position 36,482,028 of record NC_092140.1, read on the forward strand.
AGACTCAAAAATTTATTGATGATCTTCTTCATTTCCCAACTTTGCTATAGTCATTAATTTCATTAATTGCTCCTTTAGTAAATATTTGAGGTCTTATTCGTAGACTTCTTATTTGCATTCTTGTTAGTAATAAATACTAAACTGGAAAGTAGGCATTGGGTAGAGATGCAGAGGGGAGGGATACAGAGTAAATAAGATGGGGTGAAGTTCTGATCCTTGGAGTACTCGCCATGTAATGTGGTAGACATACCATATTCACATAATTAAGTTGCTTTGTGATAAGTTGTGGGATGGCTTCACATTTGAGGAGGTCTTGAAGAAAGGTTGCCAGGAAACAGTAAAGGAATTTCTAGACAGAGAATCAAATGTTCAGAGTTTTGGGGACATGCTATGTACGTGAACTGATGAATAGTTGATATAGGTCAAGCAGAGAATTGAGGGTGGAAAAGAGATATGTACTGGGGAGATTAGGTTTCCCTCTTCCTTCTCAGGCAGCACTTAATCTGTACAAGTAGAAAAGGCTTACTTCTTTCTTCAGCTGCCTATAATATTTGTTTTTCTTGCCTTCAGCCCATTTGTGTTTATGTACCTCTTATTTCTGTTTTTAAACTACTTAAGGGTAAGGACTCCTTCAGGATCCCTTCTTACTCACATTTGGTTTCTTCTTAAGCGTTAGAAATTACACTTTGCTCATAGTAGGTTTTCACAATTTGTTAATACTTTGCACATTTGTGGATGCTTAATTTTAGTTCTTTGCATTTGATATGATCATTCTCTTTAAAATAATTTCTAACATATATATGCTCCTTGCCTTAATTATGTCATTTAATCCTCATTGTGACCCTGTGATGTTAAGCATATTATAATTCTCATTTTTTCAATGAATAAAGATAGCCACTCACCCAGGAGCACAAGTAGAAAGTAGTGGAGCTGGTATTGGAACACCAGTTGATATGATTCCAAAGCCCATGCATTTATGTTCAGTATGCATTAATCTAGTGGAGAGATAAGGATAAATACAGTTATAAAAGGATGAAGCAACTATAGCTGTGATAATCCTATTACTTTGACTAGAACTGCCAAACTACAGAAAGATACTTATAACCTTAATGGTTGAATGAGGATGAACAGCATGATATGTGTTGAAGATGACTTGAGTCATTCTGAGATGGCATACCTGGGGAACATTGATTGATTTTAAATTAAAATTCTAAAGATGTGGAATCTACAAAATGTGGGCTAGTACAGTGTTTCAAATATCAAGGAAAATGCAAGTAAGAAAATGAAAAGAGAATTTATTATGCACTTACCATGGAAGACACTAGACTCTCTGGAATCACGAGCTTAATTTTTTGGAAAACAGTGTACTTCTGTGATAGGAGATGTTAATAGTTTGAAACTTACACACCCAATTCTTTGGGTACTGTGTCAAAAATGAGATCTTTTAACATTGTGAGGGGAGGTGAGTGGAAGAGAAAGTTTATATCAAGGAAAGTAGAGGATAGACCAATGGAAGTATTCTAAGGTATCTTTATAGTTCCCATATAATCTGAATTCTTGCAGAAGCAACTTGGGTCTCTGTATATCTCCATGCATTTATACAGATTACTTCTTATTTTAGGCTGATGGGTGTTTACATATAGAAAGTATACTGATTTTCCACAATTTGGGACCTGAAAAATTTGAAGTAAAGTTGAAGAGAAAGTATCATTTGTTGATCTTGTTTGTATAGCATCACCTGGGTTAATTGATAAAATTGGCAAATGTTTCTTGCATTTTAAATTCAATTTCATTCTTTTGGGTTACCTAATAACACCTAGCAGTCACAGCTTTAACATACCCCAGGTTTCCTGATTTTGTTAATAGATTTGTCTGTATGTATATGTATATATATACCTGTTTTTTTAATCCTGATGGTATTAACTTTAATACAACATTAGTAAATGTGCTGTTCTTAGTTAAGAACAGCTTTATTTCGTTATTTAGCTTAGTGTTAAAGTTTCATAAACAGAATGAGATTAAAACAGTTAAATTAAGACTGTAATAATTAATATATATATGCTATGCTTGATTTTCCTGAGTTATTTTATCATTTTGCTTTAACAGTGGCAATTCTTAGCTTTGTGCTTATCTAACACAATGGAAGATTTTTTCTTTTCTTTCCCTGAGCATTTGGCATGGTTGGTCACATAGTTTCACTGTGATACTTATTCACTTACTTGGTCTCTTCTATGCCTTGAAAGATTATCAGCTTAGAGTTACAATTTGGTGTTCATTAATTTAGTTAGGTTCCCAGTATGCTTTAATTTTCTAATTTTCTTGACAGAACTTTTCTGCCTTTAAAATAGTATTCGAGAATAAAATGTTATTGTATATATATATGTGTGTATGTATATACACATGCACACACAAGCTGTGCTTGTAATAATCTGTGAAATTATACTATATGAAAGCTGACATATTTTAATAGTGAGAAATTGGGGCTTTGGAGAAATTAACGTTTTCATGAATGTTCATCTCTTTAGACTAAAATGTTTCTAAATTTTCACAGAACACTATTCAAGAGTGTGTGTGTGTGTGTGTGTGTGTGTGTGTGTGTGTGTGTGTGTGTGTTTGAGATGAAGTCTTATTGCCCAAGCTGAACTTGAACTTCTGGGCTCAAGGAGTCCTACCTTCTGAGCTTCCCAAGTAACTGGGACTACAGGCATGTACTACTATGCCCAGCTAAGTTTTAAAATTATTTTGTAGAGACGAGGTCTCTCCATCTTACTCAGGCTGGTCTCGAACTCCTGAATTCAAGCGATCCTCCTGTCTCAGCTTTCTGAATAGCTACAAATATAGGCATGCACTACTGCACCCGGCTATTCAAGTATATTTTATTTTTAAACTCCAGCTGTCTGTTCATCAAATTTCTGCTTCTTGATAAATGCAATTTTATTAGGACATTGCATTTTGAAAATAATCTTATGGTAAACCAGTGTGAATTAATAATTTTCTACAACTGCAGAACAAAAGCAAAAAAGTATAAAGTTTCAGTTTATATAGAAACATATACAGAATTGATTTTATTGGCAATTTATTACCATAGTTAGCAGTTACATCATTTTAAAATATCATTGTACATGCTGTTGACTGAGAAAGCACTTATGTTTGCACATTGACTTAAAAGAGATATAAGCTTTAAATATTGTCAGCCAGTTACCACATTGCTTCTTTATCACTAACTTTACCTGCATTACTTTTAACAATTGCTTTTCACATTGTTTTAATACTAATTTATGCTAAAAAATAGAATGTGCTAAAAAGAAGTGATATTGTTTTATGTAAAAAAGTCTGTGCCACTATGCTTTGTAAGGGAGAGAAACCATTGACCAAGTACTCTACAAATTCTTATATACATGGATGAACCAGTAAAGACATTTTTCCCCTAAAACATAGCACTTCAAAATGCTCTGCAATATGTTTTTCACTTTACCTAAAGAGAAAGGACCTTATTCACTATCCACTTTTAATTAGGGGGCAATTGGCTTTGGTTTTGGTTTACATTTATTTTTAGGCATATTATTTGACACTTTTTTAGGGTTTTATATGTCTTACATTTATAAGTTTCTTATATATATGATATATATACACATATATATATTTCTTACATATATATGTATATATGGATATGGAAATATAGAACTGGAGAACAGTAAATAAAGTCTCATTTCTAACATGACATAATTGATAGGGAATTTTGATGTTTCTTTTTTGTTGAAGTCTTAGTTGATCTTTTTTATTAACATTTTGAATGTCCGCTTTTTTGGTTCAAAATAACCTTCTATCATAATATTTACATAAGCAGTAAAATTGTGCAATTGCTACTCACTGGAAAGATTTAAATTTCAGATCAGATAAATGTAGATTGATAGCATGAGATAACTATGAAAATATGTATCATTTAAATTATCAGTAAAACATTTTGTGAAAATGTTGATTTTTCTGGGGTGTTTCTGTGAATTGATTGTTCCTTAACAAAACATTTTTAGACTTTGACTTAGAGATCCTAAATGCTCTGCATTTCCTAAACTTTGAGATGGAGAAAAGTAGGCCTGTCTTTTGATAAAATTGATTAAATTTTTATCTTTTGATAAAAAATTAATTGTATTATTTATGTTTTTCTTATCAAATTTGTTAGTAGCATTCAGAAATATTTCCAAATGATTTTTTTCCTACTTATAGAGGGAAGGAAAATTGAAAAAAAATGACTGAGACTTTTTGTTTTATTTTTTACTTTTTTATTTTTGTACTTCAAAAAGTGATAAGTTCACATAAACTACATGCCATTATTATTCATAATAATAATTGCATTTTCTATACAATCTACATCATTTCCATTTTTATTATAAAACAGCAGACTGGTTTCTGTCATAAAACAAATCTGGCTTGTATTAGAACAAATATGTCCTCATTTAAAGAATTTTAAGGTTTCTGTCTTGCATTGAGTATCTTAAGCTTTATAACAACGTCTGGCTCTTAATTTTAGTAAATGGCATGACACACTATATCCACGGAGAGCTTCTGACAAAAACTTATCAGACAGAATTTCTTCAGTGTGTTGTTTACTCAGATGGCTTCAGTTTCTCTTTAGTAAAATAATAATTCTGTGTTGGTGCTAGAGTACAGAAAAATGTTGTTACTGTGCACGCATCTTCTGCAGATGATATCCTGTTCCCTTTCTTTGTTGATATTTTTCTTTCTTAAACTTTGTTGCTCAGAATATCTTTAATGCTAGCCAAGGAGTCAGGGATTTGGACGTATTTTCATGGACTTCCAAAGCTTTTTTCCCCCAGGTGAGTTAACTGTAAGGAACAATCATGTTTTATTCAGGTATTTCAGCATGTATAACAAGTTTTGTGTCTTTGAAACCTTTGCTTAAGATTAATAAAACCTTTTAACCAAAAAACGATCTATGTGAAGTGCTGCAATTGAGTTTTCTCCTTGCTCCCGCCAAAAAGAATGTATTATTAGTTTCAGTGATACTTCCACATGACTTCAAATTTGCTATATTTAGTTTATGACTGACTTTTCCAATGATTATATCTAAGATTAGTGTTTTCACAACTAACTTATTTAGGTGGCAGTGTCCTGGCCTTATGGCTCTTTTATTTTTTCTGCTGCCAACTCTTTCACATTCCCTCTTTGAATGTTCATCTGAGAATGGGATGGGAATGGAGGGAGAAGATAATAATATTTCCACGAATTTAATATGCTGGTACCTGGGTCTTACATTTCAGTATTGAATAAAACATTTATTTTACTATTGCTTGAGTGTGATAGGCACAGTTCTATGACTTTATGTCTGTCCGTTTTTTATACTGTTTAGCACAAGAATTGGATAAACTTTGTTTTATACTTATTAATATAGTTTTATTACCTTTACAATAAAATATTGTTTTAAATTTTTAACAAGTTTTCATAATTGCCTTTCAGTGACTAGTTTGCAATTATAATTAGTTTTACCAAGGCTTAACTCCCAGTGTTACCCTGAATGATCAAAAGTTAGAATTATTGTTATAATTAATTAAATGCACTAGGAATATTATTAAATACCAATGAAATTGGGGTTTTTTGCTTAATCTGTGGATATTTGCTTTTTTATGTCACCATGTAATTTTTAACAATCATTTGTGAGTAGGATTAAAACTTGCCTCTTCCAACTGTGAAATGGCATGATGTATTTATTTATTGACCATTTACAAATAGACATTTTAAAATGTTTACAGAAAATCTTGTGAGTGTAATAGCAAGTATTATGTAAAGTTTAGACCTGTGCTACTCTCAATTTTTATCTTGAGCGCTTTCTGTGTATTCATATAGGTTTGCACATATATAAATTCTTACAAATATATATGATGAGTATATAAAATATGTATTTTACATTTATTTTTGGTTGTAAATCTAAGCTTTTTGAGTGTTTAAAATTCTCATTTCCATTAAATTTCCAATATGTAACAAAAGAATATTGGTAAATAAACTATAATTATAGTAAATGTAAATTAATTGTTCTTAGTACATATTTGTGTAAGTAAAAATTGGTTATTCATCACTACAGTGAGATTCACAAAATATGTGAAAGTTAATGGTGACTTTAACGTTTTCCCTGACCAGTCATGTGTGGAAATAACAAAGTAGCAGGTATACAGAATTCTTGAATCCACATATTTTTAAACCTGAGGATCTTGTTTTTAATATTCTGTGTTACTGTCTATATGAACATGTATACATATCTTTTCATATGAGGCTACTGGTAGGGATAGAACTATTTAATACAGTTTTGTCTTGTATAATGTTAGTTTTAAAATTTTTATTCTATTTATAACATTATTAAATATCAGTTTTAACCTAATGTTTGCATGTGTGTCTCTTTATGGTTATCTAGTACTCTATCTGAATATGAAATAAATTCTAGAGTTCATATTACTGTATTTAAAAATGCAGTTTTAAATCTCTTTTAAAGGAGTAGTGATGGCAATGAGAACACCCAGTGTGGACCCTTTATTTGCATTTAGTTCGGAAAAAGAGAAAATATGGAAAGGTTATTATTTCTCTTTATTCCATTCACATAGGAAACAATTTTATCACAGCATTGCAATTTAACAGCAAATTTAGGGTAGGTTCTTTTCTTTCATTTTAGAAGTGACTCTTTTCAGTAATATAAATTTATGTTATATTTACTTAAATCCATGTTTAATTTCTCCTTTCTACTAAAAATATAGTCTTTTCTGTTACTAGCATTAATGTATCACTGCATAGTAATGGCTTAACAAATCTAGCAAGACATTTTTATTTCTACAACATTAGAAAGTATATGTTGTTAAAATTTTGTAAGCATCATTATTTCATTCATAATGAACAAATACCAAGATATAGCTATATTTTAATGCATATTTTTCATCATCTCTGCTTATGGATCAGTTTTCAGATTCTTCATACCTGTTTTCTCTATTTATAAATAAGTATTTCAACATGGGAAGAAGTGAATATTTAGACTTTTTTTTTTTTAACCCATAACAATATACAATAATGCGGTAATAATGATTCAAAGTTATTCCCTTGTGGTTCGCATAGTATAGTATTTTTATTTTTCCTACTGTTAAATTTAAACATTGCATTAAAGATAAAAGTAAAATCAAGAATGATTGTATTTCTCAAATTGTGTTGGGCAGAAGCCAGAGGTCGATTGGTTTCCTGCTATATTTTCTTGACTTCAACTTTATTTTAAATAGCATTTATTGTTGAAAAACAGATTCTTTAGTACCAATGACTAATTCTTCAGTTATCTTTAGTTATGTGGTTTTTTTATATATACTGACAGTACTGTAGACTTGCTATAAAAGCTGTTAATAGGAAGGCTTTGAAAGTGATAATAGATTGTATTTTGTTTATTTTTCTTTCCTATTCAAATTTTCAGGAATCTAAAACTAATACTGATGACTTTTTCAAAGACATAAACTCCTGCTGCCCACAGGAAGCAACAATGCAAGAACAAGATATGCCATTCTTGCGAGGAGGGCCAGGCATGTACAAGGTAGTGAAGACGGGACCTTCAGGTCACAACATCAGAAGCTGCCCTAACCTTAGAGGTATCCCAATTGGAATGTTAGTTCTGGGAAACAAAGTCAAAGCAGTGGGAGAGGTATGGATTCTTGTAGCTTCATGACTTCTAAGATACTCATTTTTAATATAATACAACCAAAGCATCTCTTCTAAAGGTTGCCATTTCTGCCACTGGTTTTTCAATGTTAATGTATTTTATCTTTACTTGTATTGCAAATACATAATTTTTCTGTGCTTCTGTCTAATGATTTGCATAATTATCCTTGTGAAAACAATATATTAACAAATGATTTGTATTGTATATATAAATGTTTGGTATTTGCATATATTTTTTCATTATTACAAATGTACTATACCATCATGGATTATCAGCACTTAAAATATTCTATGTGATCGGTATGGAGATGTGATCATATGCAAAAGGTTTCACTTCTTTGTTCCCATTCATAGGTCTCACTGAAGTCCTGAGCAAATAAAATTACTCTTTAGGCTACTGTGGCATTTGCCTCAGCTGATAAGCTTGAAGATGTAGTGTGTCATGCTATTTCTCAGTAAGGGTCATTTTCAAGTTACACTGTGGATACTCTCAACCTAAATAATAGCAAATCGGCTGTGTTAGGACATTTTAGGTGCAGAAAAAAGAAAATGAGCCATGTGTTTTTGGGTAACACTTAAAATTATTTAGGGATTATCTTTGTGCTTTGAAAGTTATTATTTTAACCAAATTCATAAATAAGCAGTATTTTACAGAACTTTTTATTGACTTCTGTCTTACCTCAGGCTGTGGCCTTAATTTCAGAAACTAATTTCTTGGTAGAAATGTATTGGAATGATTACACTATTCAGACACGTGAGCTTTTTACTGGTTTTCATACTGAGTTCCCTAAAAGAATCAAGCCAATCAATCATGCTTTTTGTTATGTACCAGGTAACCAATTCTGAAGGGACATGGGTGCAACTGGATCAGAACAGCATGGTAGAGTTCTGTGAGAGTGATGAAGGAGAGGCATGGTCCTTAGCTAGAGACAGAGGCGGAAACCAGTACCTCCGACATGAAGATGGCAAGTTGGCTTAAATTTGTGATTTATTCCAATTAAGCTTTCAGATACAGAAGTTTTATGCCTATTGTATTGCTTTTGTTTTAAAGAGTTTTTTTTGTGTTTTTTTTTTTTTAAGTAAAAGCAAAACTAAAAATTAAAAAATCTTGCAACTCTTAAAATTGGTTTGTAAAATACGTGAGTACTTAATGCACAGTAAATAAGAAAATTAAAAGAAAATTGGAAACATATAAAACAGGCTTTTTATTTCATTAATATAAAGTTGTATACCTCTTTCTTCCGTACCAGTCCAGGACTTAACATTTTATCCCTTCTACAATAAAATGAAAATTCAGTATTCAAACTACCAATCTCAGTACTTCTCCCAGGCAATTTCATTTGATTGCGTTTTGTCTTAGGGAAAGAACATTGAATAAATGCATAGTGTCTTTAGAATTTCCTGTTGTTAGATTTTCGACTTTAAATTTTGTTTTTCCTTTTTCAACATTGATCTCACTTAATAAAATACATTCCTTTTTGTTCCCCTCTCTTTGATATCTTGGCGGCAAAAATTTGTTCTTCAAAGTTGAGACCACATTATCTCTTGTGTGAAGCTTTAACTGATCACAACAGAGCCAAGAGCTTCTTGTGTTCCTAAAGAATAGTGCTCACCACTAGAAAAAAAATTGATTCTATCACAGTGAAGTTCATGTTTATTTCTTCATACCCAGTTATGAGTCCCTTGTGGACAGGCACATGGTTTTGGTCTTTGCATTCCTAGTTCTGAAACAGTTTGACACATACTAGATGCTCATGAAGTTTTGTAATATAACTTGAATTATAAAAATAATAGCACATCAAAATAAGTATGTAAGCAAACATGGACTTGTCTGCCAAATCCCAAAATTTATAGGATGAGGTTAGATGAATAAGAGAACATGCATCTTTATTCAAAAGATAATAAATTTATAATACTTATTATTCCAAGAGGCCCAATATGACCATAAATATGGATTCAAAAAAGGTTTGAAATTTGCAGTAATGATGGAGTACCTTTGGAGATATCTCCCTTTTCCCCCCCACAACACACCTTTGAGGTAGGTGATATAATCTTCAATTTATAAGTAAGGAAATTCAAGCTCGTAGAATTTAAAATGATGTGTCTACTGTTGTACAGCTGGTGACATAGCAGATGTAAGACTTCAGCCAGAATCTTCATTCATGTTTTAAATGCTGTACTCATTACACCATGCTGTACACATTGAGCACAACTTGAGAACCTACCTCCTCCCCTTGTTTTTCCCAGATAAACTTTTTTTAGTGTAAGATGATGTGGTCATAAAATAATGTCCTGAGACAGTAGAACTATTCATTTGAAAAAGATAAGGGTTCCGCTTGATGTAAATTGACATGTACTAAATGACTTTTTCACTTACTACATGCTTATTATATATTTTTGTATATTTACTACATATTCATAAATTTTTAAACATTTTTCTTTATATAGGAATATTCAGATATAAATGAAAATACCTAAGGTGAAATCAATTTTATTTAAGATAATTTAAATATGAGAACAGCTTAGGCGACTTCCAAAGGACTTTTCTAGCTTAATGCTTAATAATTTTTTAACTGGTAGTACAACAAAATATATAAGAGTGGATTCTGAAGCAGGACTGCCACGGTACTGATCCCAGCTATACCATTTTTACTCATGTGACCTTGACCAAGTTAACCTAATATCTCTGTGCCTCAGTTTTCCCATTTATAAAAGGATTTTATAAGTCATAACCACATAAATTTGATATGAAGACTAAATGAGCAAGTAACAGATAAAGCTAATGGATGATAAGTTAGGTATTATTGTCAAAACGCAAAATGCCTTCCATACTAAGGATCAAGTTTTAACCTGGGAAATTTTATTCTTATAAACTTAGAAGATAGAAGCTTCTTCCAAGATAAAATGCCCTTAAATTAGAGTATCATTTAAGAGAAGTTTAAATTTTTCTCTGTAATCAGTTAATCATCTTTTACTCTTGATATATAGATACAGATATAAATATAAATATTTGGTGATCATGTAAATTTTAATATTTAAATATAAAATCTAGAGCGACAAGGAGAGAAATGATATGAAGTTAGTGCCTTTAAATCACTAATATTAGTTGATGTACTGCCCAAATAGTCTGTTCAGTGGTGATAATATTTAATATGGAAATACAAAGATTTGGCACTATGGTAATTTATATGAAGTCGTGTGAGTAAAACAAAAGCTTTCCTCTTTGTAAAAATTCTCTATTGGTCTTTGAAATCTGTAGTAGGTAAAGTTACTGCTGTGGTAGAAACAGACTTCACTCTGGATGCTAGACCATTCTTAGTCTAGAGGGGAAGCACTACTATCTTTTCCGTTCAGTTTACTGTTCATGGGTGTTTTTTGAAGAAATGTTCCACTGCTGAAATAGTGCATGCTGAAGAGTATTGCCTAATAAGGGAAGTGCTAGGATTGACTTTTTAAATAAAGTCTACAAATGCTGGTAAAGGGATAGATTATACAGTACCACTGGTACAGCAGAATTGCAATTTACAGGTAGGAAGGAAACACTCTAGCACACCCTGTCTGTAGTTCCCTGTTCTGTTTAAAGGAATATTGACTTTCAAAAAATATATTTAAGATATCTAAAGATATTTTAAAATAAGATATTTAAAAATATACTGAAGATATTTCCTTTTTCATAAGGTTATTTTAATGGAATTAATATCCTTTCCCCCCGATTTTACTTGACAGACTTTATTTTGCCTTTTTTGGCTGGCATTAATATGGATGTTTAGCTAAGGTATTGTTTTATATCAGACAGAATCTTGGAGTCACTTGATTGTTCATAGGGGATTAATTTAGTTTGCATATTTTATAGGTCGCGTCTTGCCATTT